>NC_079152.1:1386915-2773830 GCF_947563725.1 Argiope bruennichi
AAATGTGCAAATTCATTTCTAGTCCAAGTGCGACTTAAAGGCCCATCCACGGAAAAGGGGTTAATTTTCGCTGAGAATATCTATTCATGCAAACAATCCTCGTTTCGGTTTCGTCTGTTGCCGCCACCAGGAATTCCCTCGTAGCCAGTAGAGCCCCGAGGCCGCCCGAGGCTCATTCCATTTTTCATGCGACAGAGCGGAACGGTATTTGCCATCTTCGCCTCAGGGCTGTACTTAACAGTAAGTAACAACACAACGGGTTACAGTTATGAGTAGTCATTTTTTCTTCTTCCCATTTCCGTGCCATTTGGCATTGGTGATTCTTGCTTCTTTTTGTTCTGCGAGAGGATTTCATTGTTTCGCTTCAGTCGGCGCTTAGACGCAAACAAGGACTTCTTAATCACCCGGGGGCTGCACTTGGAGCGGCCTTGAAAATTGGGCACAAAGCGTTTTTGCAGGGAGATTGGAGTCGTTTATGAAACGTAAGAGGGGGGATGAGGGAAAAGGAGAATTGGAATAAAATTGGGAAAACCTCTAGTCTGTCTAATCTAAAGCAGCAATGAATTTGAAATGAACGTTCAATTTGTGTGTGTGTGTGTGTGTGTGTGTGTTGTTTCAATAGATTCTTCGAGGAGGAGGTGGGATGAAAGCTACTAAAAGTCAATTTACCAATGACTAGTTGTGAAAAAAACTGAACACTGGTCATTTTGGAACATTATACTTTAAAATGAGGCTGAAGGGAATTCATTGATTCCCTCCCAAACAAAAGCCCCTCATTTCGTAAACGGTGTGCATTTGTGCATATCGTATTATAGAATCATTTCACGCATGAAAAGACTTTAACCGGGAATAACAGAAGTTGCCCAGAGTCACTGCGCATTATTGGGCGAAAAGAAAGGAAATGCCATAAATAATTCTCTTTGTGTCATTTTGAATGATCGCGCGTCATAGCAAAAGACTTTTAACAAGGAGTGACAGAAGTGGGTTTGAACAATGGCATTATTAGACATGGGCAGAAAGAAATGAAATGTTTGAAAAATCTTAAATAATTTTGTTTGTGATATTTCAGATGATCATTCCTGGGAACCTGAATGAAATAAGAATGACAGTATATCTCTGAAATGGAAGCAAGTTCGTTTCTGTGTAAATTTTTCCAAATTTTCTCAGTTGTAAAACAGATGTGGGCAATTTTGAAGTTAAAATGAGTCTATGGTGCAGTGTCCTCCGAAATGCGGGGTTTCGGTCTCTCGAAGGCAGCGGTGAACTGGTAAAAAGGTCTCGGCTTCGAAACCAGAGAGCTTCAGGTTCGAGACCCTATTCCACCAAAGAACTGTTGTTTAAGCAGGTCTTGTGCATGTTAAATCCGCTTGGGCCAAACGTCCTTCCGCTGGTGTGGTGTGGAAATTCAAAGTGGGAGGTAGCTCATGCGTCGTCCTCGTCATCTGACCGTGGTTCAAAATGACTGGGTCTCAAAATAACCCTAGTATTGCTTTGAAACAGCACGTTAATATAACCAAACAAAAAAACATCGGTCTCTCGAAATGTTCGCAACTCCTTCGGGTTATGCCTATCGTTGTGATCAATGTTTCAAAACTTGAGGAAACAAATGGTGCCACCTCACTCCAAAAGATAACATCCACGGCTAGTTTTTAAAACTGTTTAACAAACGGTTGGGAAGATACATTAATAGTCCGAGAAAAAACATAATTCAGTTTCTTCTCAAATCTCATAATCTTCATAAATCTCACGGGAAAGTGAAAGTATCCGCTTCCTTTGTAAAGATCAAGAATGTATCGTATCCTGAGAAGCAAATGGATCATTTCATTATCATAGAAGGGGATGAAAGTAACTTAATATATGCTAATATACTAATATATGTATACATATAATGTAAACATAATTTTGCAAATGCGTGGCTGAAAAGTGGATAAATTTGCATCTGCTTCGATTTTTTTACCACGGGAAGCATAATTTGTACCCGGAAATATCGATGATTACGCGTCTATTTCATCGCGATACAATGTGATTGAAGTTTTTCTGTCGGTGATTTTACTAAGAGATTTTGATAGCGATTACTTCGACAGCTGTCGATTCAGGAATGGGAATCAAGTGCCTTTGGAAAGAATGCGTTGAGTTTTGTTTTCCCCTTTGCTCCGTCTTCAAGTTTTATAGAAATAATTAAACAAAAAAGTGGTTTTTGAAGTCAAAGAAAATTTTAGAATGAAGTAAGAAAGGCTAATTCAAGATAAAACTAGAAAATTAATTAGGATTTAAATTAAGATATATAATATGTAACATAGTTGTACTGATGAGTGGCCGAAGAAAAGACAGTATGGAATTAACTGTTATCCAACTAGCTCTCTTATTTTCGCACTTATCGTGTAAATTATATTTGAACAATCAGTCAGGCACAAAAGCCGGCTTTTGTGCCTGACTGATTGTTCAAATATAACTTACGACGGATGTAACTTAAGACGACTTTTGCTTAAAATTTGGTTGAAATTGGTGTAAAGACCATGTACCAAATTTCATCTGTCTAGATCAAAGCAGTTTTAAGTTACGTTTGTCACAGACAGGCCATTTCCAAAAATGTGTTTTTGATTTCCTCTAGATTCTAACAAACTTGAATTGTATTCAACAATAGTATGCTATCTGTCATTTTTAGCCCCATGATTTTTTTTAAAATCTTCTGCTGCATTTTATACATACTTGGAAAAAGTACTTGTGTACTTTAACCTTACCAAATATTAAACTATGTACCAACATATGATAATTATAACGAGAAGGGGAGAGGCACCACAGGGCGCTGAATATTCTATGGATTAAACTATGTGGCAGTATACGATACTTATAAAGAGAGACGGCACAATAATGAAGCTGGACCTGAATGCGTTTCTTTAATATGGCATAAAACTAAAATAATTTATCCTATCCTCAAACAAAGGATTGTTCAGTAGACTTTTGGGAATGCATGCGCTGATTTTGGCCCCATTCAATCAACCATGCCGAAAGTTCAGAAAGGTATTAATACAAGCAGATGTCTGCGAGGGTTTCATCGCATTACATGCTTCAGGTGCCAAGATTTATTTGACTTGCCTTATTTCCAAGTCCGGCTTTCACCACTAGTGCTGTCTCATTACTTTACGAATCAGTTGAGCAAACAATGCGACTTCCGCCCTTGAACCTCGTTCTGGATTTTTTGTTTGTTCGTTCTTACACAGATACTCCACTCACTCACTCGGATTCGCAGATGAAATGCCATTCACATTTTAATAGCCGTTCACACTACATGTGTGAGATTTTTTTTTTTTCTTTCACTTTCTCCTATATGAAGTATAGAGGAAGAACTGCAATCGCTAAAAAATTCGAACTCGAGATTTTGACGAATCTCCACCTTTTAGACCTCCTTGAGATCGAAAAACACATTTTTGGAGTTATGTCTGTTCATCTGAGATAACGATTTCTGAAAAACGCTTTGAGCTAGACGGATGAAATTTGTACATGATCTTTGCATCAAATTTGTAGATTTCTATCAAATCTTGAACAAAATCCATTCAAAGGAAATCTGTCTGTCCGAGTGTTTGAATATAAGTTAACACAATAACTACAACACGACGACAGCTAGATGGATAAAAGTCGGTACACATAGTGCAAACAGCTCCAAATTTTGAGCCAAATCTAACAAGAGGTTGACTGGTTTGTATTTTCAGAAGCATGTAAACGCGATAGCTCAGAAACGCAGTGACTTAAATATACGAAATTTGATCTGTGATTTCTTGCCTACAGGTGAAATTTTCTGCTCAATTTTGGCTTCAATCGGTTGAGAAAAACGCATCTAAAACGTAAATTCATCTTTGTTAGATAGTTTACACGAATGTTTAAGGAGATCACTGGTTTGTTTGATGTGCATGTTAACACATATTGAATTATTTTGTGAATTTGAGTGAAGTTTTTAAAAAAAATTCTTCTTCAAAAGTATTGTCGGCCCCTTGAAACTTGAAAGGAGTAAGATATAGGGATTTATAGCATATTGTCGGCCCCTGTCGATATTTGACTGCGTATGCATGCTGCCACTGAAGTGTTAACATGTGTGCTTCTTTTCATCTTTCATTTAATGCTCCAGTCTGTATTATATTTCCAAAATGCTTGTTGGCAGCAGTTTCTTCGTTTCTGACCTTAAGAGAGATATTATTCGCCTTCCGTCGATAAAATCTGTACACGAGGTTAAATTTGTATTACATGTACTGGAACTTAAACGTTAGGAAAAAATAAATAAGTATTTGAAATAAATTATTATTTTAATGAATTAATTTTACCATTGTCAGGTGCTTTTTTTATTCTTTCTTTCTTTTATTCATTTAATTTGTAACTTGACTTCTTGGTATTCAGATAATCAATCCCATGATTACAAAAAATGAAACATAGAGGAATTTTTTTCTCATCTGTGACGAAGTTATTATCCTATTATTTTACTCTTCCCAATAGGATTTGATGGCAATTTGGAACGTAAAGGCTATCATTTCTCATCATTTAAGTAATAACGTGTTTATTTAAAACAGTTAGTTGCAAAACTAAATGACATTTTAGACATTTCTAAGTGATTTCTAACTTACTCTAAATTCCTTACATCAACTTACTTCTAACTTCTAGCCACCTTTGGCAACCAGTTTGTGTGCCCAGATTACCGACTCCTTAGATTGTTAAATGATTTATAAAATGCGTTAAATAAAGCGGCGTTTCACCGTATTATTTAATGCGACTAAAAAACACTGAATTGAAAATCTTACTGAGCAATTAATATTGTCAAAAGAAAAAGGGAATTGAATGTTTTGATGGGTGGATTTGAATTCCATCATAGCATTTCAAAATATGGTTGCATATAGTTTAACAAATTGAGGAGCAGCTTTGATATACAGTCATTTTCGCCAAAAAAATAATTCATCGCCAAATTTTAGCGAAATGAGCGAATGTGGCGCGAACGGCAGCAATAGTGTAACGGTAGCAAAAGCGCCACAGAAAAATTGCCAACTTCACAAGGCACCAAATGACTGTATATCAAAGTTTATCCAAAAAATATTAAAATTACTCGAAAAATTCTATAAAAAGGAAATTATCGTTAAAATGGTAATTTTTTAGTCTTAAGGTAATGCATTTTTTGGAAGCTAATTGTTTTGGAAGATATGAACGTCAATTTCGTAAGCAAGCTACCTTTAAATAGTTCAGTCTATTTTTGCGCTCGATTAAACTTTCTGTTTAAAGCCTATTTCTTGCTTTTTTTACATATATTTTTTTCTGACCGAATGTAGATCTTTGATGAGATGGCGAATTATTTCCAGGATGTTTTTAACAATATTTTGCCGCGTCATTAATTGACTACGCGAAGCATTGAATTCAATACAGCTGTAAAAACATTTAATGAAGCAGTCTGAAATTTAAATGATTCTTTGTTTACATTTGACTGTTGCCATTCGACGGTAAGAAATACGAGCAATTTCTGCTCCACATACGTTAGCGTTTTATGTAAATAGAGTATTAATTGTTCACCAGTTTTTTCCTGTAATGAAGAATGCTTTCTTTTTAACATCTTGCTAGTGTTAGTCCTTTTCTTTCTTTTTCTTCATGTGCACTACAGCCCCTTGCAGACCTTGGCTGCCTCAACCACGCGCTCTTTCCAGCGCTTTCTGTCCCCCGCAACTCTCTTCCAGTTCTTTATCCTCAGAACACTCGGCTCTCTTTCCATATCATCCAGCCATCTAGTTGGAGATCCTCCTCTAGCCTGGGATCTTATAGAAGTTTTAAAAGTGGATATTTTGAAGGCGCTGATTTCAGGGCTTCTCCAGATATTGCCGAACCATCTTAACCTATTGCTCCGGATAACCAGTGTTATCTGTGGTTGCGTATAGAGCTTGTATAACTCAAAACTGAATCTAGTTCTCCAACATCCTCTCTCTAGTATTGGGCCAAAGATAGTTAGTTCTAAGGATCTTTCACTCGAACATGTTCAGAGAACGCCGAGTGTCCTAGTTAAAGAGTACCTTGCATAGAGCAGAATAGGCATAATGAAATTCTTAGTTTAGTTTTTCAACTGATTAAGTTGGATCTTAGTTGTTTTTTCAGTCCAAAGAAATATTTATTAGCCGTTTTTATTCTGTTGTTAATTTCTGCTCTGAGTTTATTATTGTCATTAATCATTGTGCCAAAGGTATTTGAAATGATCGACTTTTTCCAAGGTATGACCGTTAATGCACAGAGGAACACTGTGATTTATAGTTGAATCCTTTTCTTTCGCTGATATATAAAAGCTGTACATTTTGAATTTCATTAGAAGAAGTTAATCTTTCCGAGTAAATCTCTATGAGGCGCTGTCCCTCGTAGCAAAAATTAAATCTGCCCTCTTTTCTAGGCAAGCTATATTTAAATTCATTTCATTCGAATGCTCTGACGCAAGGTTCTCACGGAATCGACAGAACATCGTCAATTTGATTCCATTGTCTAGTTTCCTGTTTTGTTTCCTTTATTCTAGTATTTTGGTTTAACATCCGGCGTATTTTTTTAGCAATCGATATATCGAAATTTGCTGCACTCTTTTGAAAGTATTAATGCGAATTTAAAATACAGTTTATTCAATCATGATTTTAGAATAATTTGAAAAACCAAATTAGATTTTTTTTTTTCCTTTCTGCAGTTTATCTGAAATTTTCATTTCATTTTACGAAATGTTTGCTCTAGGTTTACCACCACGCAGTCCCACAGAAGTAAATTTTTAAACTCAGAATTAATATTTTTGCACTTTGAATCCGGAGCGAATGCCATCTTGTATTATAAGTCGCTTAAAGAAGCTGATAGAATTAGTAGTAAAACTTTTTTTTTAAAAACTGAATTTACTGATTTTTATGTTAAAATCGAAAAACCATCCTCCATTATGTTAAAACCATTCTTCATCCAAAATAAACCTTAAGATGATAAATTGAAGCTTTAAAAAAAATCTGTTGATTATTGTGTTGTAAGTATAGACCGTTGCTTATGAACAGCCATCCATAAGGTGCTTTCTCTAAAAGTGATAACTTAAAACATGAATGCAAACCAGCTGGAGTGGTTTTCCCAAAACTTTTTCAAAATAACCTCGAATAAAGGCTCATTTTTTATTTTAGCCACGTTTCTCTCCAACCAACTGAAACCAAAATTTCACACAGAACTAACTTCTAGTCACAAAATCCCTTACCAAATTGGATATAATTAAGACATTGCGTTTTTGAGTTATCGCGTTCACATGCTTCTGAATGTATAGACCGACAGACATTCAAACCTTTATCGGATTTGGCGTAACATTTTATAAATGTATGCAATATTGATGTTAAATCTGTGCACCGAATCTTATCTATTTAGCTCTCTTCCTTTTGTAGTTATCGTGTTAATTTATATTCGAACAGCCGGACAGACAGATTCCCTCTTATTCCGGATTACCTCGGATTCACCTGCTCGGATTTTACACAAATTTAATAGAAATCTACGAATTGTGCATGAAGACCATATACTAAATTTCATCCGTTCTAGCTCAAAACTTTTTTTGGGTTATCTTTGTCACAGACAGACAAACATAATGACAAAAGTGTGTTTTTCGAACTCAGGGAGATCTAAAACGTGGAGATTCAGCAAAATCTGGAGTTCGAATTTTTTGATGATTGCAATACTTCCTCTATACTTCGCATACGAGAAAGTCAAATAT
This sequence comes from Argiope bruennichi, assembly GCF_947563725.1. NCBI lineage: Eukaryota > Metazoa > Arthropoda > Arachnida > Araneae > Araneidae > Argiope > Argiope bruennichi. Next base: position 1,394,642 of record NC_079152.1, read on the forward strand.
ATCATTTAAGCTGTCTCTTAATAAAACTGAAAATCGTGAGTTAACTAACAATGTTTATGAGAGTAAGAAAAAATAAATAAGTACTTTTTGAAAAATCATCAAGATTAAAAAATTATTTAACTAAAATAAACGATTGATATGCCAATCAAGACAAATCTTTGAAATGGAAAACTAAATTACTCTGTTATTAAAAGAGAGGTGTTATAAAAGAGATGCGCTGTCTAAATCCACAACTGATTCTAACCCATATCTTTTCATAACTAAATTCTTTGCACCTCCCTCCCCACCACCAACTATCATTTCTCATTATCCTTGGAACATTTAAAGATTATCTCCTAGTATTAACTATCGGAACTTGAGATAATGAACGTTATGTAAACAGATTTTTAGAGCGTTATACAGCCGAGAGATTTCGCGTGCCGGTGTCACTTGTCGCTCCACTTCAAGTGCTAGCAATCCGAAGCGATTGCGATCGCAAAGACGAAACCCATACGAATACTTTGTTCACGCCATTTGAGATTTCGAGAGTCTGTTGGGCAATCGTTCAATTATCGAGCCAGGAAGTCAATCACCTTCGGGACTTTTTTCCCACCATTTGTTTCGCCGCTCTCGCTGAAAAGGAGAACTATTCGAGCGTTCAGACGCTTTTCAGGATTGTCAGCCTTTCCTCAGTGATTTCGTTGTTGAAACATGGTTTGTTATTCTTGAGTTGCTGTTGTTGTGTTACTTCACTTTGCCAGTCAAAAATAACCCGGGACAACTTCATTCATTTGGCTGTCCTGGATTCCCGATGTTTAACAATGCTGACAAATCACTGCAGCATTTTTCTCAAGCAAGAGAGAACAACTTTATTTATTTTAGTAACTGTTATCGAGCCACCGTTATTACTTTCTCGTATACGAGGTATTGGGATCCTCAAAAGAAATTCGAACTCGAGATTTTGAAGAATCTCCACGTTTGAGAATTCATTTTCCGGACATTTCCGGAACATGTGTCCGCCCTTTTGTGTGTGACAAAATGATAACTCAAAAACGTCTCGAACTGCAATGTGGATGAAATAGGGTATACGGTCCTTACACCAAATGTACAGTTTGCAAAATCTGTTTAAAGGAAGTTCGTCTGTCCGGCTGTTAGCACGATAACTACAAAACGATGAGAGTTAGATGGATAAAATTCGGTACACTGACCGATAGTGTAGACACACCTATCGACTTTTGAGCTGAATCCGACAAGCAGTTGGACGTCTGTTGGTTTCTACTTTCAGAAACATGTAAACGCGATCATTCAAAAATGCAATGACTTAAATATGTCACATTTTGTATGTGATTTTGTCACTTTAAGTGCAGATTTGTGTCAGATGATTGTTTCAAAAGGTTTGAAAAAATGCACAGATTCGGTTTTCGTATATTATTAACCACATGCCAGGGATGAATCGCCGAAACATTCGGCAAAGATCCCATAAGAGATTCAAGGGGGAAAAAAAATGCCAAATTGACATCAAAGTTTAATATTTCGTAAGTGTTGTACGCCAATGCCACGCAACGCGTTCTCTGGAACAACACTTTTTTTTTTTAAACCTTTATGTAAAAGTTTTAGGAAAGACTTTCACATGAAGGTTGATTTTTCATTAAAATGATCGAATTAAAATGGAAAATAAAAAAAATGTTAAGTGAGTGCTGACTATCCAAAAAGTAACTACAAGCGATGTCGGATCTCTATGGATGCTCCTCTTTTTAAATGAATTTGAGTTTCATTTGACATGCATCTTTATTGGATCGACATGTTCATATTTTGGGTATTTTTTATTTAAGTAATGGACTGAAAATGCATTTTTTTAATAATGAAGGATCATGATTTATAATGATGCCGCATCTCCATTTGTTTATAATAGTAATAATAAAGCTCGACGGTTAGAAATATTTTAACCCATTAAGTAATAAATTAAAAAAAAAAGTGTTTGGCTGGGTAAGTTGGATGTTTTTACACCAAAAGTTATGTAATAGTATAATTATATTCACATTATGTTTTGTTTTTAAAATATCTGACATTTTTCAAAAAGGGTATCGTTATAAAAGGATGAATAAAGTCCTTTAAAAAAAACCGAGTCAATAACATTGTTACCGTAACCTCTCAATGACATATTTATCTACGGTGTTTCCTTATTCATATAAACCAAGCCAAAGATACAATGTTTCAAATATGACACTCCTGTTTCGTTCAACTTACAGACGAATTCGAAATGAGTTCGCTTGTTGTGAAGAAGCGGAGCACAAAATAGACACTTTTTACTACACATTATATATATATATATATATATATATATATATATATATATATATATATATATATATATAGAATGAAGCTGAACTGTCAGGCGTAGCGAATATATTTTCAGTGTTAAGTGGTGAACACAAAATTGCAAAATCCCGAAGCGGGGATCGTGGGAGCTAATGAGTTAATAAGTAAGCACAATGGATGAAATCGATCAGAATCTGACTCATTGCACTAGATAAAATATCGGTATGGCAGATGATTTGTGTTTTAGACCAATTTATTTATTTGGCAAATAGGCTAAAACCATCTTTTTAATAGGCGATTGTGCATTTTGAAATCCATTATAGACTACGTGTTAAATTTAATAACTCTTGGTTCAGCGTATCATTTTACGGTGAGTTTTGAATCGTTCAAAACGATTTTTTCAAACATTCGTATCGCATCATGCAATTTACAGATAGTATATATTGGTAAAGCAGGAACTATACTGGTAAAAGCAGGATAATGTAAAGCCGAATAGATAAAGAATAAACTGAAATAACAGTTAAAAAAACTGAAGATTGATTGATATGATAATTATTCTGGTATAAAATCCTTTTGTAGGATATACTGCGCCGAAATTTACGATTCAGAATATAATTGTAATTTTATTCATACAATAATAATAATAAGAAGAAGTGGTAAGCATGTGGTAAGAATAAAACTAAATCGGTTGGGAGCTAAAAACGAATAAGCGATTAAAATCAATAAATATAATACTACTGTTTTTAAAAATTCAAAGATTTTTATATGTGGTTTTTATCTAATTAAATATTGGAAATATACGAAGAAAAATGTTTGCGTTTCCGTGAAGTCTGGGCTGTACAATCTATTCCAGCTTGCCTTATAGTTAAAAGGTTCCCACAATGATTGCAAGTTCAGAGAGGTTCTCAGAAAAGTAAATATTTGTGAGTCAGCCTTGACTGACCGCTCATTAACCAAGTTAAGACGAGATCATATCTGCGGTTGAGTGAGAATACCATGTTATAATAAATGGTTTTACATTGTACCATTCATTTTCTGCATTTAAATTCCATTGATGTTGCCAATTCTGGAAAACAGTGAAAGATGAGCATTTAATTTAATAGAAGTCGACCTTGCTGCGGAATTATTCTGCTGCCTATTCGGAAATTCGTCGCTTACTACATGCAAATTTGGCAGCTCTAGTTCCAATAGACTGTACTGTGGAATGTTTTATACGAATTTTGCATCATTATCACTGTCTGCAAAATATACAGATTTTATCAATCCTGTTAAGAGCGAAGAAATATAAAGCTGGGCTGTTAATGAAGCATTATATCCTTAAAATGAGTAAAACAGCTTCATTAACTGCTTTAATACGAATTCGAAATCTTCGATATAACGATTGTGAGCTGCGATAGGCAAGAAACAATTACTGCTCCGAGATCATTAGGATGCTGGATTCAGCGGTGGTCTCGTTTATTTTCCGAAGGGGAAATGAGAGCTAACCCGTGCGACGACTTCTTGGGGTGGTTGGCCTCTGGAACGAGGAAAAAAAAAGAGAAAAGAACTTCATGCAAAAAGTGTCGATCGTTGATGACGACAAGATACGCCACAAGCAATGTCGGACGAACTTGTCCTTGCCTCCGGTGAACGAGATGGCTTGAAATTATTTCTTCTTGTTTTTTTCTTTTTACACGCAAAAGTTGTCATAAGTGGACGCAGCTGCAAAATACTTCCGTTTTGGACTTCTATGCTGATTTACGAGATATAAAAGTACAGTGGAACCCCGTTTAACGGACATCATTCGTTCCCAAAATCTTACTCACGATGCGAAACACTCGTTAAGAGCTACCACTTTTTCCCACAGGAACTCATGTAAAATGGGACAATATATTCCGTACCGAAAAAATACTGAGTAATTTATAACAATGTAATTTATTGTAAATAAAAACATATAAATAAGAAAATTGTCTAAAGACATTTGTTTTTTGGATACGCTTCAAAATTTGACGAAATTGAGACACTGCATTAACACTAAATGAATTTTAGAACTCATAGCCACTGTCTTATCAGGGAGATGCTTCTTAACATACCATGCAACAATTTCCCATCTTTTGAAATCTCTCTTATTTCACTCAAAGATGGTTGCTCTGTTGCGCCTAACATTTCCTCCTCTCCTGACCAAATCTCCTCCGCAACTTTTAGTCGTGACACAGAATGCAACACCAAAAGCTTTTTTGAGTTTTGACTATCTCTTCTAGCTTCGTAATCTTAAACAAAGGCAAAATCTGGTCGATTAAGGCTCCACGGGCACCTGGAGTCGCGTTTGACAACGCGGTTAAGCAAAACTTCTTCGATGTGGATACAAGGGCTCTCTTCAAACAAGCTGCGCTCAACACAGACTGATGCGGGGCAATCCAGCTGGTAGTCACGATGTCTCTTAGCCAGTCGTTCCGCGATACATGGTTCGTTAAACGAGCCACTTTTTTACACTTTGTTTTGCTCGTAATGCAAATTGCTCACTATACAAGGTGCTTGTTCGGCGAGATTTGACTGCATCTGGAGTATTTGTTCTGTGTAGTTAGGATCATTTGTGGAGGGATTGTAGTAGATATGTCTTGGGTGTTTCTTACATTTTTCGCAGATTTGTATGAAACAATTTGCATTTAAAGAAGCTGGGACTTTCTCGACAATGAAAATAGCCGAAATCTTCAATTGTAAATAAACGGGATTCTTCAGCAAGAAAAATATAATATCTGATAGAAAATTTCGGACATATAGAACGAATTTTAACTATAAAACAATAGAAAAACATTTGTTTTTTAATGGCAAAAAGAATAGGTGTTGTGATGCGGTAGTTTTCATGTTCGTAATATATATATATATATATATATATATATATATATATATATATATATATGTATGTAATGATATCTTAATCTAATTTAAATCTTAATTATTTCCCTCATTTTTAATTTAGTCCATATTAACTTCATTCTAAAATGTTGTCTTATTTCCTGATCCAATTCCCACTTTTTTTTATTTAATTAATTCTATGTCCGTTCTATAATAATGCTTACTTCAGCATTTTCTCACACTCCAAGTGAAGAGATAAAAATCCTTAATGTTTACCCCATTCTTTTAAAGATACCCAAGATTCCCTTTCCTAAGACTGCATGTGTCGAAGAAATCTCTATCAAAATCTCATAGTAAAATAAAAATCAATGAAGGGAAAATTTTCTCTCTTACTCCAGTGTCGTAGTGTAGACCTGACACATCTTTTATGATCGTTTTTCTTATACAAATTATGCTTCCCAAGTTGGAATAAATCGCAGTTAAAAATCTCAAAAGTTTCTTCCATTTGGCGCGCAACTGCTTATATATATATATATATAATATAGTTCTTTTATCTTAATATAAATTATTTTAAAATTGTCATCTTCTTTGGTCATCTTTTCATATAATCATAGATTGTCTAATAAAATTCAGATAAACATTGCTTTAAGATCTCTATTGGATAGCGCAGGATCTAATTTATTCTTTTATAAATAGAGAGAGAAATATCTAAGAGCTTTACAGAAGAAAGAGCAAAAAATGGACTATTTAGAAAATATTAGGGCCATTAGTTGTTTAACATCGAAACTCGACAACTTACAGCAAGAAAAATCATTTGAAAAATTCCGCCGCTTGAATAGAATGATTTGCCAAAAGTTCAAATCAGAAACAGATGTGAAACAATGATTCATTTGAGACAAAAATAATAGTTAATGTACTAACCATTCCTTATGTATCCTCGGCAACAAATTGCACTGCTGCACCTCAGACATCGCCTACCGTAGTTTATTGCTCATATCTGCCAATAATAAAGGTGCATGCGTGTGTGATTATGTTGGCGCTCGTTTCACAGGGCTAATCATTCGACTTAGAGCTACCAAATTTGATATTTATATACTTTGGAGGGTGGGAATATACATCTCGGGATAGTTTCTTAAAATTTCGATTAGAATTTTGAGGGGTTTTCCGAGCTACCGCCGAAAATATTATTATATAAAACGGATTTCTACACTGTTTTAAATTTTTTTTTAAAAAAAACTATCATTTAAATATTGGTTTATTTGTGTAAAGTTTCCTTAAATTTTGGCAATATTTTTTTGCATGTTTTTCATCAATCTATTTCACTGTTGAGCTGAAATTCGATATAAGCTCATTGTTTCATCAAATATTTAATCCTACTCATGACTCGCGATTTTAAAAATTAAAGAATTAAGATGATTCAATATTTGAATAATTTAAGAGATGAATAAAAAAGGTTAGTTTGTTAAATAGTTTGTAGATGGAATGATGAGTATGAAAGGAAAACTCACAAAAATTATATAAGAAATATTCTATGTTTAAATAAATAAAACCTGCCTTAAAACATTATTCGAAAACAACAGTTCCTCGAAATGGTTGACACTTTCAGTTTCAAAAACGATTTTCTTACGATCTCCGTAAGCCTATTTTTCAGAAATCATATTGTCAGAATGCATTCACGACGTTTGTTATTGTAGCTCAGTTCTGGATTTTGCCGTGAAATTTGCTTCCGATAACGGTAAGAAGCACTTCCTCGTGCATTTGCGCGTGATATAATAATATACACGGAAGTAATAAAGTTGGAATGGATGAAGACTTTTTTTTTTCTTTCTAAGTATGAGAATATTTACGGAGACGGCGTATTTTTCCTTTCTTCTACCACAAATGGTCCGTTTCAGCCATTTTCATTCTGCACAAATGTCTTTGGTCCAGTTTCTCTTCATCGATAGTTGACGAAGAATTATTTTTCGAACACTACTGGGGCAATAAAATTTTTTTTTGTAATTCATGATGCATATAAAAATTTCTAGATTAGGAAGTTTTTGAGATGCGCAGAAATTCCCACGGAAAAACAATCTGAATCAAAATGCAGCCACCTGTTCACCCGCCCTATTAATAGTATCAATTGAATCATGCCAGCCATTTTTGATGAACTACGTCTTATTAAAGGATGGAAGGAACTATTGTTTAAAATTATACCTGTACAATGAACATAGATCCATTTGATTGGTTAGCTATACTTGCAAAGTGGAATTAATTAGTAAAATCGTTCCATTTCGTTGATGCTGAGGATTCTGTCAAGTGGTTAACTGTAAAGTAGAATAAATTGGCGGAATCGTTACATCTGTTGATGCCGAGGATTCTGTCGGTTATTAGCTGTTCTTGCAAGGCGGAATGAATTGGCGAAATCGTTACATCCGTTGATGCTGTGGATTCTGTCAATTGGTTAACTGTAGGTACTTGCAAAGTAGAATGAATTGGCGAAATCGTTACATTTGTTGATGCCTGGGATTCTCTCAGTTGCTAGCTATGCTTGCAAAATGCGAATGAAGTGACGAAATCGTTACATTTGTTACTGCTGAGGATTCTGTAAAAATTTTATTTCGCGATAAATATCGAAACTCTTAAGAGGATGAGGAGACCAGGTGACTGTTGATGTCGTATGTAGGGGGTCAAGAGCTTCCATAAGAAATAAAATTTTTTGAAATAGGCATAATAAAGTTACTGAGGAACTTCTGGCAGGATTTTTCATCATAGAGAGCGTACCGTGAATTAGTATTTTCTACACTTCCACCAAAATGGAAGGTGGAATACACATGGATCATAAATTTTTATCTGAAATAAAGAAATTCTGAAATCGGTGCAACAGTTGTAAAGGAGAAACTCGGAAGGTTGTTTTGTTTTTTTATTATTATTTCAAATGTATAGATTGTTCCTCAACAATTTGGCATCTCTGGAAATGCAAATGCAATTTGATGAAATGAATATTTAAGGTTAGTGACTACGTTAAAAAAATCCATTTTTTACGAAATTATAATTTTTTAAAAATTCAACATCGCCAGAGTTTGAACAGGTTTCTTCATAAAACCATTTGAATTTTTTAAGTCTATTTTTTGTGAAAGTTACATTGACTTTAACATTTGCAATTACGTACGTTTTAATGTTATTTTTCATCTTCAGATGCTGTTTTCATCTTTGGTAGAATTTTCTTATGAAAAACCTCAAAAATGACAATCTAATGCACGTTTTCCTTTGTCCAAATTTAATGTAGTAATTTCTCAATATGTTCTGAAGTTCCTAAATCATAGACTAAGTAATCCTTTAGAACTATTAATGTTTCACAATTCGAAAATTGAAAATTTCTTGTTATTTATCAGTCGAATCTAATATTTAAAGAGTGGATAGAAATACAGCTTATATTTTAGTTTAGGAATAAGATAATATATTTCTTGATCTATCTGCAAAATTTTCAACAAATCATTTGATAAATATTTTAACTAAAAGACTTTTCTTTATACTTTTTAGCAAAAAAGTATAAAGAAAATTTATACTTTTTTACTTTTTTTATACTTATACCTCCCCTATAAAAACATTATAAATAAAAAAAAAAATTTTTTTTTTTTTAAACCTTTGTCATTTAACTGGAATATTTTGGTTTCATACGGTTTTTTTTTTAAATCTTTTTATACAACATTTCAAAAATATAACAAATTTAGAGCTTTTTTCAAAAACATTTATCTTGAACATAGTTATGTACCTTAATGCTACCATTTTAAAAAAGTAATTTATTTCGAAATGTTGCATAATATCTATTACATTAAAGTGTACGTACACATGTTTTTATGTTTTACACATATTAATCTAGCACATGTTATTTCATATTTAGAAATTATCTATATTAAAAAAAAAAAATCTTTTTTGAGGGCAACTTTTAAAATATAATTTAATGAAACTCTACAATCTCTACTAAACTTACGATTTCTTTTTAAAATCGCGTATGAAGAAGAATGCTATGGAATCAATTTTCTTTTTCCCACACTCATCACGTAAAGCTTATTAATGAAGGCTACTTTACAAATGACGTCACTTGCCAGCATTATCCAGCCAATCTCATTCATATTCATTAATAATTAAATATGCGTCCCTGACATGCTCACTGCTGCCATATGTTCATCTGCAAAGAACCTCCGCTTTCTGTTTATGATTAATTTATTCCTAAAATATTTTAGTCCCCGGCCTTTTTTTTTTTTTTAATTTTAAATAGTATTTCTAAAATAAATATCTGCCTTTCGCGATCAGTTTGTTCAAGCAGATTATTAACAATTTTGTTGTTAAATATTAATATGAAATATATATTTCAAATTTCACCGTGTTATTTCATAAGAACGAAAACGCAACTAATTGAATGAATCGAAACAATTTATACCGCATGCAAATTTAAAAGTGTATATACTAAGAAGTAAAAGCGGAAATGAAAATCCTACTTCAAAATGAATGTCGATAGCAGGTATTATTTTTTAATCTTAATTTTAATATTGGCAAAAGCGCGCAATTGTTATTAAAAAGCGCGCGATTGAATTGTTACAGATTGTTCCAAATGCATTAACAAATTGTCAAAAATAAAGAAAACATAGTACAGATATAAAATTAATATAATTAAAAAGTTTTTTTAACATCAAGAATCGTATTGTGAGATAATAATTTTAGAAAAATAGTCATTTATTCCCATAAGTATGTTACTGCAATTTTCCTTCTGGCAATGGTTAAGCCTATTTTCTGGCCCGATTAAACTTCTGAAGCCTATTCCTTGATTTCTTTTACATCTTTTAACCTCTGAATGAATAAAGCCTTTGGTGAATATTATCCAGTGCTTTTCTAATAATATTTTTCATCTTCATTCATTAGCGAACCATTAAAGTAAGTGCTACTGTATCAACGTTCAAAGAAGCCGTCTGAAACGTTCACGGAGCGATTTGTTTACATTTGACTGTTGCCATTCGACAGTATGTAATAAAAGCGATTTCTGGGCCTCATACGTTAGTGTTTTATATAGAGAGATTGTTTTTTCTAAAATCTCAATATGTCACAGTCATTAATTCTTGACAGCAGTCAGTTTTGGATACACGCACTGCGTTTCGTAATTATGTACACTTGCATTCGCACTAGCTTCGGGAAACAAGTTTTCTTCGAATGGATTTCTTTTTTAGAAAATATAAATCTTCAAATTTGTTCATATAACAATGTCTTTTCTGAAATTAATTGAATAATGTGGAAATGCATCAAAATCTAGAAATCGGAATCGCAACTAAAATGAACACTATAATTATGAAATAAAGATAACTAGACAGACAAAATAGGGTTCACAAATTTAACCTCTATACAACTGCAAAAAGAGCGAAATATCCTACAAGGGTTTGAATGTCCGTCTGTCTGTACTTTCAGAAAAATGTAAGCGAGCTAACTGAAAAATGCAGATTTAATCTAATTTTGTATGGAATTTTGTGACTACAGGTGTAGTTAGTTCTGTGTCAATTTTTTGTTTCAATCCATTGGGAAATATGCGAATAAAACACAAATTCGATTTTCAGATACTGTTTGCCAAATGGATTCTAAAACCTACTGCGCTTTTGCGCATGCGTTAGGATTTGTTTAATTCGTCAAAATAGGGATGATGAAAAGAGGATATACTTGCATATTACAATAAAGTGAACTCGGATGACTCGCGGACTGAATTGAAATAAAATAATATAATCAAAAAACGACACGATACTCACATACATGTGAAAAAAAAAATTGAACGAAAAAGTATCTGATAGGGCGGTAGTTAAGTCAAAGAATGATGAAGAATGCCGGAAATGCGCTCATCCTTCTGAGTCTCACCCCTAATGAGATAGAATCGTCGAAAAGGGGTGGTCTCGGGATACTGAAATGAAGAGTACAATTACCCGCATGCGAACGATTCATCTCCAAGATAGTCACCACGATAGATTCATTAAAAATGCTAAATTCATGCCAGAGTTTAAAATGTTGTAACTTTTGTTGCGTTCCCTGGTGTAACACCTTTATTAGAGAGTGCGAGGAAGTTTTCGGACGACCCTTGCTGGTAGTTAGCTGATATCTTTCTTGCGCTTTGACTCTTTCGATAATTCAGTTTTCTCACCATTCGAAAGGAAATGGCATGCTTCTGAGAATGAGCACCTTCGAGGCATTCTGTAAGCTGCCATCCCCGAGCACAAATCTCCATCTCTCCGAATGTCGACGATTCCTGCCAAATCCGATTTACTCGGAGATATCACACGCAGGCCTGCGAGAAATCCCAGCACTGCCCAAATATTTCAGATTTCCCCGAAGAAAAACTGCTTAATGAAGGTTCTCTCTTGTTCCTGTTCAGTGGGAAGCGAACGAATTCAGAAGATGTCGGGTGCCATGACGGAAGAGGCACTCGTGCGTGTAACGTCTTCCATAGAGTCCCGGCTGCCTTCCTCTTGGCTGAGATTTAATGAGCCTCGACGTAACATGCGAAAAGACCAAATAATAAAATTTTGACTAATTCTTGAAAAAAAAAAGAATGTTTCTCTCGGCAATCTAGTTTTGGTGTTTTGTTATTTGAAATGTAACGATGAATCGCGATTGTTTTTGCTCAAAAGTAAAATTTGGATTGAAGTGACGGCGTTGAAAAGTCGATTACTGGTGAAAATATCACATCATTTTTTTTATTCAATATCCTCTGCTTCTGAATTGTTTCATTCATAAAACTGTGTCATTTATTTTCCAAACTCATTTCCTGAGAAAGTTGCATTGATTTTTTTTACACTTGCACATGACACCTAAATGTTAAACGCGTTTTACATGTTCTTACATCTTTAAATGCTATTATCTCAAACTCTACAAATTTAGCCAAAATCATCTGGCAAAAAATTTCATTAATGAACATTTAATACATATTTATTACTTGAAGTGGATATGGCAGTTTCATAGAATAATCTGCAGTTCCAAAACTAGAATATAAAGATTCTGTTCATTTAGAAATATTTTACAATTATTTTATTGCTTTGCAATGCGGAACATGATATTTATCAATCGAAATTGGGTTATTTATTTGTCGAACTCTAAAGATTGACATGGCCGAAAAGTACACAGACAGCGCTTACAGAAATAAAAAACACGCACAAACAACAAATCGCTATTAAATAACAGCACTTCACCCCTCGTAGTAACTCGATCCATGATTAACAATCCACAGAGAAAATTGACCTCTCATGTGAGCGCATCTCTTTTTATAATCTCCCAGCAAGATATTGAAACTTCTACAAAGATCTCGATTCCTAGTAGAGATTCGCTATAATTCTTACATTTTCCAGAACCTTCAATTTTGTCATCAAAGTGAAATGTCGTTGACAATCCAGAATATCTGTGAATCTCTTTTCAGCAATGATGGAAAACAGTATTACAAATTTATAAAGATTTTAACTAATTATTTTAGCGACAATTAATCGTGACGAATTAACAGGTGGCCAAAGTCGGCTGCTGGGAAATAAAATGTTTAAATAAAGAGAAAATTCACTTCTTGTGTAAGTTCTTCGCCTTTTATGGTCTCCCAACAAATTATTTAATTTTCTACAAAAATTTCCAGATTTCGGATCCTAATAGAGATATCAACATAATTCTTATACTTCTCAAAACCAATTTTGTCAAACCTTCAGCCCTGAATATATAATTCACGATTCATACATGCTCGTATGATATTTCATTCATTTTTTTTTCTTTCAGATATGGCTCGCTCTGTCATCGGCATGTACATCGTCGGCTTCTTCTTCATCTTCATCTCCTTCTTCACTGGCGTCGCTGGATGCTGGAAGAGGTCAAAAGGCAACATTTTGGCGACGGGTTTGCTGCAAATGCTAGCAGGTAAGTAACGACCACCAACGAATTTTGAAGGATTTCTTGACAGAATCACTTATTTATCGTAGGATACTATGTCCAAGCTTCGATCACATTTGTTTTGTCTGTATTTTCTAATGGATCGCCAGGAATGATGATCACATGCAACGATAAGTTCCCAAAATGTGGGTCGCGACTCACTGGTGAGTGGTGACAAGACTTTGAATATATATATATTTCTTTCCCTAATTTTCGAAAATGTGTCGTTGGCCTAAAATTTTCGTCAAACCGCAAGGTAGCACCACGACAAAAAAGCGCAATACGGAAACAAGCCACTAGTGTGAGCTCAGATCCCACGTGTTAGTTAAAGATACCTTTTTGCTGCGAACGTTAAAGGCAATTTGTGGATGCATTCATTTCTAAACAGGTTTGCTCTCTTTTGTGTAGACATTTATTGATAAATGTTCAAGTTCCTTCCATCTCTTCATAAAAAATCTCTTTCGCTGTTCTGAAGAAAATTCATTGCACCGAGGCTGAAGTATGTCGCTATTGACGCGGCTTCCAAAAATTCGAGTGAACGTTTTTGCAAGGTATCAAAGTTCTCTTCTCGACTTTCTCGTATACCATAGCAGCCTCTTTCTTTCCTGAATTTATAAAGGGAGTAGGATGGTGTGGGGTGGAAGAATGCAAACTCTGGGAGATCGCAGCGGTCCGTCAGCAGCAATGCCATTTTTGCAAGGTATCTTACTGATCTCTGCGAGTCGTGGCACAATATGGCGGATTTCGTGATTTAAGAAAGCTTGAGTATGCCTTCTGGACGCATTCCTTTTCAGAATTTAGCACACGGTGTTTCTAAAATGTGTCCCATGTATACCATTTTGACTTAAATTTGCATACTCCAGGTATTTGCCTCATACCATTTCTAAATCATTTCATTTTTCGTTCATAGTGTGCTTATACACTAGAATATGCAGATTAACAAATGTCCTCACTTCTTTTGATAAATTAACAAATGGACCCATCTCTTCTGATAGATGAAGTCCAAAATTGTATACACATATACATTTCGTGTGATAAGTCTATGAATTAAGATTTCATCCATTTATCTTTTTGGTTACGGAGGTTTTGAGGTGAGTTACATGAACAGTGACAGACAGATTTCTATTAGACGGAAAACGTCCAGATTTTGATAGAAATCGAAGATATGCTGTCCAGTCAAATAGACATTTGTCCGTCCAGTTCAAAGCGCTTTTGAGTGATCGTGTTCACGAGCAGACAAAAATCATTTCATAACTGTGTTTTGGACGAGGGGAATTCCAAAAGTAAAGATTCGTCAGTATCCCTGAGATCGAATTTTTTTCAGTAATTTCTCTCGTGCACGAGGGAAAAAAAAAATCTGAATTTAAGAGTTAGCTTGCAAAAAATACAGCCATCTTATTAGTAATGTTTCGGATGATCAGAGCAATGGCGTGACAGGGTTGATGATGAAACCCTCTTTCCTTCGTCCTCGGCTGCTGACAGTAAAATTTTTGTTCGAAATGAGCAAGGTTAGTCTTTCATTGCTACGTATGCTGTTAGTTTCATTTCTGCTTAACAGTTATTACGAGCGTTTCGAATAATGTAAATAGAAGTTGCATGAATAGGATGAATGCATTTTATAATTATATCATTACACACACACACACACATCTTAATTCAATTTAAATCCTGAATATTCTTTTTATCTTAAATTAATTCATATTACTTTATTCTAAAATTTTCTCTTATTTCCTGATCGAAATCTCTTTTTTTTTAGTTATTATTTTTAATACGCCCACTAAAATAGTTCTGACGTTTTCGTTCTCACATTATAAGCAAAAGGATAAAAAGTCCAAAACACCCACGACATAACTTCCAAAGATTTCCTTTCCTGAATCGACACGTCTGAAAGAAATCCCAATAAAAAATGTTCACACTTTCGCTCTTGTATTCTAGTGAGAATAGACGCGTTCCACCTTCGGCCTCCTTGTATAAATTATACTCTTCCATAGAAAAATAAATTGAAATGAAATTCACAGTTTGTCTCAGGTTTTTCGCCTGAAATCTATCCTTGGCTGTTAGAATTTCATCTTACTGGTCCATAATATTGAAAAAATTGAATTTCATGGAATCAGTCAAAGACACTTGAAAAATTTGAACTACGTGATCAACTTAAAAACGTGCTAAATAGAAGTGGAAATGCAAATCCTATCTCTGTGTAAAAAAAAAAAAAGATTTTTTTTAAAAAAAATCTTAATTTCAACGTTGGCAAAAACACGTGATTGAATGGGTTGATGGAACAATAAAATAATTAATTTGATCATAAAAATGAAAATATTATTACGGATTATGTACTAAGTCAAATTTAAAATGTATTAAAAGTAGAAAAAAAAAATGTGCAATTTTTAAAAATTTTTGATAGTGGTAAATTTATTTTTCTGAGATAATATTTTCGGAAGATAAGCCCAAAAGCACTAAAAACTTGCTCAGTCTTTAATTAACATATTTTAATTTACTTTTGAATTTTGAAAAGTGATACTCTTTCTTCGTGTCTTAAGACCAAATTCAGATAAAAAAAACACATACATTCATCTTCATGCACAGAGAGATATTAATTCACCCGTTTCATAGATAACTGTCCATTCTCGGAATTCGGAAACCGACCGCGCTTTTGCGCATATGTCAGAAAGGATTCAGTTCGTTAAAAAAAGGGATGAAAGTGATAAACGGATGAATGGTTTGCATTTAGCAATAGATTATTAAATGAATTTGGAAGTGTTATAACCTCTCACCTTCCAGCCCTTAGCGAAATCAAACGTCTAAAAGCGCTCATCTCGGTATCCTGAAACACACAATAAATGTATCTATATTGCCACAAGGTTTAAAAACAAAGCAAAAATACTTTTATTTCTTAACCCGCTGCTTCATAACTTAACTGAATAATTATATCATTCTTTTTCAGCTCTTGTCGACGCTGGTGCAATGGGCTTATGGCACGGAGTACATTATTATGATTATCAAAAGCTCACAGATGAAATGTCTTACTACAACTGGCCCGATGTAAGTAGAATTATTCTCTTATATTGCATTATTCAAACCAGATAGAGGGGTCTGCCTTAAAACTGCCTCGCACCTCTCTATTTAAAGGTGTTCCCGAGAACGCCTTGCATGGCCTTGACGAACAATAGTTACGAAATATGAACGTTTGGAGAGAATTTAGAATTTTCGCTGAGTTTATCGTGTGATCCTAGGCGAATATTTTGTTGATGAATCCTTGGCATGTCTTTAATAGTCTCTGAAAATCAAATGGCTGTTTTAGACGTGTTGATTTGAAATAAAAAATGGATACAAAACTACATTTATAGTCACAAAATCCCATGCGAAATGGGTTTTTGATTTGTCGCATTTACATGTTTCTGAAAGTACAGGCTGACGGACAGTCAACTACTCATCGGATGTGGTTCATGATTTAATAGGCGTCTACACTATAAGAGATTCAATATGTGTAGTGAATTTCTTCCATCTTGCACTCTACGTTCTGTCGGCATAGTGTTAACATATATTCGAACAGCCGGACAGACAGACTTCCCCTGAACGCATTTTGCTCCAAATTTGATAGAAATTTAAAAATGTAGTCTCAAGACCGCATATCAAATTTCCCCCTTCTAACTCAAAGCATTTTTGAGTTATCTTTATTACAGATAGATTGATAAACAGACGAGTGGTCAGATATTTTCCAGAAACGTGTTTTTCGAACTCTTGGGTAAGGTTTAAAACGTGGAGATTCGTCAAAAGCTCGATTTCGAATTTTATAACGATTATAATACTTTCTCTATACTTCAGACAAGAGAAAAAAAAATGGTTTAAAATATTTAGATTTGATATTGAATTTGATAATGTTTTTTCCACTTGTATAATTTACCTCTAAACTAGAAATTACGAGGGTTAGAACTTTAATAGTGACAACTATTGATTAACATGGAATACAAAAGTGATTCAAGTCACCATGTTTTACAATCTTTCAATAGAGTCGCCAGCATTGTGTAAAACCCGTTTCCAACGATGTGGAAGTCGCAGAACACCTGTAACAGCACCTGTTCTGTTGATAGTTCGAATGGACTGGTCTACTGCCGCAAGAATCTCTGGAACAGTTTTGAAGCGAATGCATGAAGTGGTTCCTTCATCTTAGGAATTAAGTCAAAGTCACAAGGGCTTAGATCTGGGGAGTATGGTGGATGATAAAGTACTTCCCAGTCCCATCGATCGAGCAAAGCAGCCACAGCTTGCGCTGCATGCGGCCGAGCATTGTCATGCAAAATGATAGGGACGTTCTGCAGAAAGTGTAGCCGTTTTTTCTCAAAGCTGGTGCTGCAAAAATGAGAAGTTATACTGCACATTGACGGTCTGCTGTGGGGGAACGGTATGTGTTAGGATGACACCATCACTGTCGTACACGAAAATCAGCATAACTTTCACATTGCTGGGGTTCTGAAGAAATTTCGAACTTCGTGGTGACCCGAAATGACGCCATTCGTTTGATTGGCGTTTCAGTTTTGGCTAGTACGATCTGGCCTAAGTTTCACCCAGCGTAATGATACGGCGTAAAAAAAACCTCTCCTTCGCGCTCATAGCTCTCCAGGTGGGTTCGAGCAGCATTGTATCATAGCCATTTCTGCATTTCCGTAAAATGATGTGGAACCCATCGTGAAGCAATTTTTCTCATGCCCAGGCGTTCCTTCAGAATGTGCAGGACAGTCGTATACACTGTCCATTAGTGCGGCAACAGCATGCCCTTCTGCTTCGCCGACACTAGGGCGACCTGGCCGATGCATATCTGCCACATTTTGGCAACCTTCATTGAAGGCTTTTACCCCTCTTGCAACAGTTCTGTAAGGCAAAGTAAATTCCCCGTAGCGTAGAAGGACGAGTCTTTTTGCTGAGAGGTAAGGTAAGTATGTAGCTAACATGTGGTATACGTGACATTCTTTGGTTTTGTTGTGTGACGTTTTTACAGCTGTGTTGCCACTATTAAACTTCCAACCCCCGTATAAGAATAGCTGTTTCAAACTATAATTTTTTACAAAAGAATTTGCATGATCCATATACTCGAAATTCTCCTACAGGTCCTGAAGATGAGCGGAGTCACCCAGTTCTTCTACGGTTGGTCCTACATCCTTGCCTGGATCGGCGTGGGCATGTGCCTCCTGACTGCCATCCTCTTCTTGGGTGCCGCCTGCTGCGTCGTGCACGAGAAGAAAATGGAACAGGCCAAGAACATGCAGTACCTGATGCCGGTCTACCCGGACAAGAGGCAACCCTATGGTTACGGCTATGCCTATCCTGGCCCTTACTACACGCACGGTTCGCAATATGGCGGTCCGTACAGCTACTAGCGAGACGCATTTTACTTAAAAAGCTAAAACAAAATTATTTATCCTGAGCCTTTAAAGTTCAGTAACAAGAAACTGGGTAGAAAGTGCCAGAAGTGGAGAAAAAAAAAACGATTCATTCCAGAAAACTCTTATTTAGCAGAATATTTGGAAGACTGTGCTCAACTCAAGCGGAATGATGCAAATCAGTAAACAATCATGTGACGTTATATTTTATAAGTAAAACAATTCTGGTTTCTCCATACACTTATTTTGCTGTTTAACTCGAATTTGCAAAATGTGCTTTTTATGGAGTAAAGAGATGAATATATATTATTATTGTTTGGATAGTATACTCTCTTGTATGCTCATTTGTACTCAAACTTTATTTTCCCCTTCAGAAAGAATCATCATATCTTTATTCTATAATATGAGGATTTTCTTGATAGCTCAGAAACTTTTAAAATATAAAAAATTAGATCTGTGATCATTAAAAAGTATTTTTTCTCTTATAAATGCAGCAGCCAATAGTAATTAAATTTTTCTCTATTTCATCACTTAAAGTTAATTCATAATTATTAACTCGCTTTTCCCCTAGAAAAGATACAGCATTGTTTTTGAATTACAAGTAACGCTGCCGTTTTATCAAAACACGGATTAAAAAAAAATACTGTGATCTGATATTTTATTCTTCATATTCACTCCCATATATCCTATTTCTAAATTTTAAAATAATTAGGAATTGCTCTATCAAAGCAGTTTAAAAAAAAATAGGAATTGACAAGACTGATTCAAGTTAATAAATCACTTTTAAAATTATGATTTAAGAAGTAAAATGGCTTTGTATTTTGCTATGTATGTACTTATACAGGGTGCCTACTTAAATCCCTTACAACTCCCCATTCCCACTCTTATGTCAAAACAACGGCAGCTATAACCGTGAAAGCAATGTCTAGATAAAAGTAAAATAGCTATGCTTACAGCGCTACCTGAACTCTAGAGTTGGCGTTCCTATCTCAAAAATGCCACAAGATAGTGGGAAAATGTCATTTACAAAGTTATACAGTGCTACTGATTTAGAACAATAACAATAAAAATAAAACAAAAAATACTTTATGAACATTAATGCAATGCACAAAATACTCCCACCTCTTGTTTTTGCTTGTTCACAATTTTTACCATATTAGCTGGAGTGCCTGCACAAGCAACAATAATGCGTTTTTACAATATTGGCAGAACTTGCTATTTGAGTTATTCCTACAGAAAAAATTTGTTGGAGTCATTTTTTTTTTTTTTTAGTCCCAGAAATAACATTTCTACTTTTTTCCATGTCTTGTGACGTTTCAATTTCGAAAAACACGACAAAAAAAATCTACATTTCAAGCCTTTTATTCTTATGAGACACAAGTCTCATTATATTCTATAACTTTAAATCGATAATACACTATAACCTTGTTATTGCTTTTTATCTCGTACCGTTTTTAAGGTAGGGACGTTATGTCAAGAGTTTACCTCTAGGTGGCGCTGTTAGTAGTTGTGATGTTTAGGTGCCAATTTTACGATATCTAGACGCCATTTTCATGTCTGTAACTGCCGCCGTTATGAAATTAAGGCAGGGCTGTATAAAGAATTTGAACGGGCATCCTGTATATAAGCTTTCTATAAGCAAATATGTACATATATTTGTTTCTCGGGTGTTTTCACATTGTGCAACAGATCAATATTTGAATGTGAGAATGAATTATCTTCAATGTGAATTCACACAGAAGTGGCAAATGAAATGTGTACATAAATTATTTTGTAAATTCATGAGTGCCTTCATGTCAATTTATTTAGATATTAGAATTTTAAATGCATTTACTGTAGTTTGTTATCATAAATGTTCTATGTAATATAGATTTTAAACAATTTTATAATGAAGTTAATTTTATAGAGGAGTTTCAATTTCTACGTGTCTTTTTGTAGGTCTATGATCACAGGAATTATTTATGTAAGAAGTGAGAAACCTCACGTCTTTTTAGGAATTGTTACATACGTGCATATTTATTTTATAATATTAAAATACTATTAATATTTTTCCTATCTTCAAAGGAAAATTACACTTAGATTAATATTTTAGTATGAATATAAAATTTCTAGTATTGTCAAAGGAAATAAAAGATATTTCCTTTCTATTGAATGTCTTTTTTTTTTTAAATAAAAATAAATCTTGTGAATGTCTTTTTTAAAATAAACGATCCAATTATTTCACCTATGTATACTAAATTAAGACTTTCTTTTACAAATAACTTTAATTTAAGCAGTTTTTGCACACATGCAGCATTTTAATGTAAGAAATTTTCATTCATTTGAATCTAAAAAAATGATAAAACAAGAGAGAGGAGGAAAAAAGCATAACAACTATCGCATTTTATAATTTAAAAAAACTTTACCAATCTCTCAATCGAAATGGAAACTTATGTAATTCTTTACCGATCTGTTCTGAAATCCATGCATTACAATAAAATGCATCAAACATTCCTACATTATTGCTTAAGTTAGTGTTCAAAAGATCTGCTTTTCACAAAAAAGAAACAAAACGTTGATCTTTTGTTCATAGCCAATTGTACTAGTAGTAAGTATTTAGAATCATTCACATATTTAAACAGAATTTTTTCCCCACCAGTTTGTATTTAAAAAAATTATAATCCAGTCTCTTTATACATATATTTATCGTAATAAAAAGTGGTATTTTCAAATAATTAATAAATTTTAATGACATCTGAAATCCAATATTTTTTATTCATTCATAATAATAAACATCCGACATTAACATTGTGTGACTTACACTACAATTATCAATTCCATTTTAACATTATCTTCTATAAATGAACCATCTTTGATATTATTTGTGGAATTCTATTTTGTGCATAAACATTATTGTTAATTTTCTGATTTAACTAGTTTTAAGAAAATGATGCTGAACTCAACTTTAAATATAAATACTCATTGCAGCCAGTGGCGACTTTCCAATTCAGCAAATGCTAAGAGCCACTGACTGAAGGGTTGGAAGAAGGAGTTAAAATGTTAATAGCTTAACTGGCAAATAAATTTTAAAATATAAATCTCTTGAATTATAAAATATATACTATAAGTTTAATACACATTTCACTTGACAGGTCTTGCAGAATAATAATTTTGTTATATATGTTTAAAATTTATTTATAATTTTTTAAAAAAAATTAAATACTTATATGCTTACAAGTAAAGAGATCCTTAACCAACAATTATGATTCTACTCAAGTTCTTTTCCCATTATAAAAATTAAAAATAATATTTTCACAAAATTATTGAAAACGGGTCATAAATAAGGCAAATTAAAAGTGTGGAATTAAATTAACCACTTACTAAAATAAAGGCGGCAAAATTTGCATTCTTTAGGTCAATAAAATGCTGAAATTTGTTATTCCTTGCAGCCATTGTTGCCATAAAATAAAAGTTTAAAATATTCCTCCACCTGATGTTTACAACCTTTCAATGGAATATAAAGAGAAACACGCAGTGGATAATTTATGATTCGTTGTATTCTTAATGAAAGAATGTGCAAAAAATAATACAAGGGTTGTTTTCATATTTGTGATCAATTCCTGAGTTTTTAAACACTTTCTTTTAAATCTATGAATACAAAATTGGAAGTTTGTTTGAACCCTATACAATAACATAATCTTGATGGTGCCTAAAGAATTTTGTCACACATTACTTAGAGTTTTTAAGGGATAACCATACTACAAAAAATTTCTAACCTTCTAAAAATTGAAATGAGAAACAAAATTTAAAAATCTTTTCCCAGTATAATTTCGGAACATATTTTATTGATGTAACAATAATGTTAAGTATCTCTTTATGTGGATTGAATTAACGCCCGTGGCACATCTTTCCGTCGTAAGCGGTTAGTGATTGAACATCTCCTGCAACAATATTCAAAATCAAATTATTTCAATGCAGTTAAAAGAAGTTTGTCTAAGAATAATGTCAAGGAAATTAGAGCAATACACAACAATGCTCATTCAAATTTTTCAAAAACTGCTGCAGCAATATTTCATAGCTTTACCAACACGCTTAATCAAAGAATCTTCGTCACAAATCTTCACGTGGAAAGTGAGGGAGGGAAAAAAAAAAAAAAAAAAGCTCTATCTGCGAGTATCACCAAAAGTTGTGCCTTCATCTACGGGTTTTCCTATGCACGAGGTTCCTCAGATTTGCGCCAAATTTTTTTTTAAGGCTCTTTTGTTTGCGTTTTGCTTTTCCAAATGGGGGAAAGTTCTTTTTTTTTCTTCTTCTTCTTTTCTAATTTTGGGTTTGAATTCGAGAGCTTTCTCATTTTTCTACTTCTTTTAGTAGCAAGCTGGGTTTTATTTCTTCAATTATTTTTAATCGTCTGTTTGTATGATCTTTCTGCAGTGAAATAACTCTGGTTAACAATGCTACCATTTTTCTACCTCTCCCTTTGATTTTTTCGAGAGACGTTTCTATCAGAAGCAGAAATTTCTTACTACCTTAACAGAACATTTTTCTGAATTCGTCGACAAAATAGACTAAATGGAGGTCTTCTAAGAAGCATTTCTGCAAACATGTTTGGAAAACTAATTTTCAACAACTTCAAAGAACACTTGAAGTTACAACTTTGGAATCGAAGTCAAATGTAATATTATCACCAATTAATGCACTCAACAAGGTTTCATATTAACCAAACAAAACATTTGTTTGTCCTTGCCTACTTTCATTTTTGGCGATTTTAATTGCACCACACTCTTTGGATTGGCTTTGTGAGGTTTTATGATAAAAGAGCCATAAATGGCTATACTGCGCCAAGCAAAAGGTAATATTATAAAAACGCACACTTATTAAAAAAAAAAAAAAAACCCACGAAAATCGAGAGAAGGATTACATAAAACACGACGAAACAAAAATGAATGTATAAAATCTTCACATTTTAAGAGCAAACAACAAATCATTAATATAAACGTAAATAAGTAAAATGTGAAAATTATGATTCACAATGATTTCAAGAGACGAGACAAAACAGAAAAAACTTGCTACCGAGTTAAATGCAATTTAAAAGTTAAAGATATTTGAGGGTATTTCTCATTCACTAAATCTCTGAAAGTTAATGACGATAAATGAAAAAATTGAAGACGATGTGGATGTGCCTGTGTATGAAGCGAATATGTCGTATACGGAGTCAACTTGACATCCACTCCACGGCCACGGGCCGATGTCAGGTTTCACGACATGTCATTCTTTTATGAATCTGCAGATCCAATGCATTTTGCCAGGAAAAATGCAGGTCTTCCAAACATTCTTTGTGAAGCATCCCGTTCATCAGCTCCAAGTAACAATTTCGTTGATTGGCTAATTACTCCGAATTACACAATTCTTACTACAGCTAGTTCCTTTCATCTTAGATCCAAGTCTTTGTTCTGCTGATAGTCATAATCAAACCATTTACTCTGCGGAGGATTCACCAACTTTCGATAGCGATCACAACCCTTAATTGTTAGCGGGTCGGCATTGGGAGACACGCAATTTAGAAACAATCAACTGATAGAGAATTTCACAACAAACACAATATTTAACTACGACAATCATTGTTCCATAAAAGATTTCGCGGTGAACGCAACTAAGATAATTAATTCATTTTTTTATATATATATATAATTCTTGCTTCACAGAACTTCCCCTCCATGGTGGAATCTTTCTTGCCAGAATTATCCAAAGCTAAACAAATAGTTTCAAGGGAAAAAAGCAATTAGAGACATTTCTATGAACAGAATGGATAAAACATAAATTCGCCAGTCGATTACATTATCACGTAAAAAACATGAAAAGAGAATAGTAGGGAAATTTTTATACTATATGTCGAAATCGGAAATTTTTTTAAAAAATTTAAATAAACTTTTGAACTATACAAACCCGATTTTTAAATGAAACAGCATTATTTTACGAAACAATCGTTATATTTGTGATCCAGCCCATCAAAGTGAATTACCTGCTGATAACTTTTCTAATCAAATAACACATATTTAACCTATTCCCTTAAACTTACTTGAAAAAAAAAACACTCTGCTTCTTAACAACAAATTTGATATTTGAAAACTTAAGAAAGCAACCCACCGAAACTAAAAACTCTGTTCCTACAGCATCTCAGCCATTGGATACAAAAATTTTAATAATGACCAATTCCATGTAATTTTGAAGTTATGTCAACATCCATTTGATCCGGCAGACATATTTAAACAGTATAAATATGCGTCAAACATTCCCACTCTCAAACCAAACAAAGATAAAACTAAAATTTCTTCCTATCGTCCTAATTTTAGTTTTTTGCAAAGTCTTTGAACGCATCATTATTTCATTAGCAATAAAAAAATTTTTAGAATAGATTTTGTTGCCTTTCAGAAACAAACAAACTGCAATTTGAGACACAAACCACAGAAACTCGTTAAAAAAAATCATTGGGGCAAATTTTGATATCAAGACCGCATACGATTCTGTCCACATCGATGCCATATTTTTAAATGCTTACAGCTTGGCATAAAGCAGACAATATGGCAAAGTGGTTAGCCAACTTCTTTCAACCCAAAACTTTTCAGACTGGAATAGAGGACTACACGGGTAGAGTACTTTCACGCATCCTATTCGTCATTTTTATGCACGATTTCTATGAAACTATGAAGAAAGGTGTTCTTTTAGCGGATGATATCTTTATTTCTTTTTGCAGCTATGCTTAGTGGGAATTTACTATAAAAAATTCAAAATACGTTAGTAAATAGATATATAAGTGGTATAATTACTGGAAGATAGAAATCATTCCAAAAAAAAAAAAAAAGTGCAATAGCTAAATTTTTCAAAATAATAATAATAATAATAACATATTCTTTCTTATGTAGAATATTCTTTACAATGAGGTGAATCAAAAATTTCTTGGTATATATTTTTTAAAAAAAAGAATCAAAATTTAATAATGCACAAAAATTTCAGGTATTATGTATTCAAAAATATAAACGGTCTCGTTTTATAAAATAAAATTAAAAAAAAAACAAAAAAACATGGTTCCAGGACAAATGATAGCAATTTCAGCATATTTGATAATTACACCACAATCAATAAGTTTTCAGAAACTCAGTTTAAGGCATGCAATACTATTCATACAATGGCACTGAGAATTGCTCTTGATTTCCTAAAATGAGCCCTGAACAATATCCTTCGAAAAATTGCTTCTCAAGAGTTTCTCTCTGAAAAAATCAAGCGGCTGACGCTCCAATTTTTCATTAACCAAATAACTAATGATTTATATTCCACACTTCTAATACAGCATTCACACAATAATCGGGTAAATTAATTAAATACCAAAGGCAAAATCAAACAAACAAATAAATAATAAAAACCTACCGTGTTGATACTTAAAAAAATTAACCGCTCTTCGAATCTAATTATCACCATGACTGAAATCCTCTTGGCTGATTCCACTTATTTCGAAATATTTTTACTTATTTTAAATTTCAAGAAGCTGAAAGAAAAAAAAAAACTATTTTGCAGAATGTATTCAGAACTATTGATGTATTCCAAAATATTCCAATATACTTCAGACATTGGTTTCTCCTCTATTCGAAAATTCATATTTCGAATCCACCTAGTCAACTCTATTTTTACTGCAGAAAGTTTGGATATCGCAGAAGTGTTGGATGTTGTTGTTATCTCTGTAAAAAAAATACATAATTCTTACAGATAGCTAACTAGTGCTTACACCTTTGAAAATTATCTCCATCCAGTCACCAAAAAATCATACATAGTCTTGAACAAAGACTATACTAAGTAAAAGTAAAGTAAAAAATCATACAAAGAATAGTCAAAATATAGTCTTAACCTAAGAATATCCTTTCAATGGGTATCTGGCCATTTCAATATAATCTGGAGCAAACTAATGGATCGTTTAGCCAAAGAAGTTGTAGAAAAATTCCTTTCAATGAATGAATCTTTCCTAAATATATTTCAAATCTTGAGAAAAAAAATAATCACAACCAATTATCACTTTTGAGGCTCCAATTTTTCACTTTTAATGTTATTAAAAAATAATAATAATTAAAAAAAAAAAGGTTGCCACATTTGGCGACTTATCACCAACAAAACGTTACAATTTGATGCAAACACCCACCATGTACCCAATTCTTCTATCTGGCCAATAAAGGGCAGGGTCGTACACAGGGTCGAAGTTATTGCTCGAAGAAGCAGAGAGAAGAAAATGGGAATAAACATGAAACAGCGAGGTGAGGTATTGAAAGTTATATATATATATTAAATTTTCAATTTTTATAACTAGTAAAAAAAGTTCTGGAGTTCAAACGATTTTGAAATCAGAATAAAAACCATTGCTTTTCTAAAAGTTATTGACTGCACAATACAATAGTCACATGATCATTCCAAACCAATCAGATTTTTTAAAAAATCTGGCCTTGAGACAGTGTTAGAGTTTGAACGATTTTGAGATGGAAGAAAAATACCCATTGATTTCTAAATATCAACGCATGTGTAATCTGAGAGTCATGTTATTGTTTAAAACTGTTTTAAATTGCCCCCCCCCCAAAAAAAAAAATTTTTTTAGTCCCAGAAATAACATTTCTACTTTTTTCCATGTCTTGTGACGTTTCAATTTCGAAAAACACGACAAAAAAAATCTACATTTCAAGCCTTTTATTCTTATGAGACACAAGTCTCATTATATTCTATAACTTTAAATCGATAATACACTATAACCTTGTTATTGCTTTTTATCTCGTACCGTTTTTAAGGTAGGGACGTTATGTCAAGAGTTTACCTCTAGGTGGCGCTGTTAGTAGTTGTGATGTTTAGGTGCCAATTTTACGATATCTAGACGCCATTTTCATGTCTGTAACTGCCGCCGTTATGAAATTAAGGCAGGGCTGTATAAAGAATTTGAACGGGCATCCTGTATATAAGCTTTCTATAAGCAAATATGTACATATATTTGTTTCTCGGGTGTTTTCACATTGTGCAACAGATCAATATTTGAATGTGAGAATGAATTATCTTCAATGTGAATTCACACAGAAGTGGCAAATGAAATGTGTACATAAATTATTTTGTAAATTCATGAGTGCCTTCATGTCAATTTATTTAGATATTAGAATTTTAAATGCATTTACTGTAGTTTGTTATCATAAATGTTCTATGTAATATAGATTTTAAACAATTTTATAATGAAGTTAATTTTATAGAGGAGTTTCAATTTCTACGTGTCTTTTTGTAGGTCTATGATCACAGGAATTATTTATGTAAGAAGTGAGAAACCTCACGTCTTTTTAGGAATTGTTACATACGTGCATATTTATTTTATAATATTAAAATACTATTAATATTTTTCCTATCTTCAAAGGAAAATTACACTTAGATTAATATTTTAGTATGAATATAAAGTTTCTAGTATTGTCAAAGGAAATAAAAGATATTTCCTTTCTATTGAATGTCTTTTTTTTTTTAAATAAAAATAAATCTTGTGAATGTCTTTTTTAAAATAAACGATCCAATTATTTCACCTATGTATACTAAATTAAGACTTTCTTTTACAAATAACTTTAATTTAAGCAGTTTTTGCACACATGCAGCATTTTAATGTAAGAAATTTTCATTCATTTGAATCTAAAAAAATGATAAAACAAGAGAGAGGAGGAAAAAAGCATAACAACTATCGCATTTTATAATTTAAAAAAACTTTACCAATCTCTCAATCGAAATGGAAACTTATGTAATTCTTTACCGATCTGTTCTGAAATCCATGCATTACAATAAAATGCATCAAACATTCCTACATTATTGCTTAAGTTAGTGTTCAAAAGATCTGCTTTTCACAAAAAAGAAACAAAACGTTGATCTTTTGTTCATAGCCAATTGTACTAGTAGTAAGTATTTAGAATCATTCACATATTTAAACAGAATTTTTTCCCCACCAGTTTGTATTTAAAAAAATTATAATCCAGTCTCTTTATACATATATTTATCGTAATAAAAAGTGGTATTTTCAAATAATTAATAAATTTTAATGACATCTGAAATCCAATATTTTTTATTCATTCATAATAATAAACATCCGACATTAACATTGTGTGACTTACACTACAATTATCAATTCCATTTTAACATTATCTTCTATAAATGAACCATCTTTGATATTATTTGTGGAATTCTATTTTGTGCATAAACATTATTGTTAATTTTCTGATTTAACTAGTTTTAAGAAAATGATGCTGAACTCAACTTTAAATATAAATACTCATTGCAGCCAGTGGCGACTTTCCAATTCAGCAAATGCTAAGAGCCACTGACTGAAGGGTTGGAAGAAGGAGTTAAAATGTTAATAGCTTAACTGGCAAATAAATTTTAAAATATAAATCTCTTGAATTATAAAATATATACTATAAGTTTAATACACATTTCACTTGACAGGTCTTGCAGAATAATAATTTTGTTATATATGTTTAAAATTTATTTATAATTTTTTAAAAAAAATTAAATACTTATATGCTTACAAGTAAAGAGATCCTTAACCAACAATTATGATTCTACTCAAGTTCTTTTCCCATTATAAAAATTAAAAATAATATTTTCACAAAATTATTGAAAACGGGTCATAAATAAGGCAAATTAAAAGTGTGGAATTAAATTAACCACTTACTAAAATAAAGGCGGCAAAATTTGCATTCTTTAGGTCAATAAAATGCTGAAATTTGTTATTCCTTGCAGCCATTGTTGCCATAAAATAAAAGTTTAAAATATTCCTCCACCTGATGTTTACAACCTTTCAATGGAATATAAAGAGAAACACGCAGTGGATAATTTATGATTCGTTGTATTCTTAATGAAAGAATGTGCAAAAAATAATACAAGGGTTGTTTTCATATTTGTGATCAATTCCTGAGTTTTTAAACACTTTCTTTTAAATCTATGAATACAAAATTGGAAGTTTGTTTGAACCCTATACAATAACATAATCTTGATGGTGCCTAAAGAATTTTGTCACACATTACTTAGAGTTTTTAAGGGATAACCATACTACAAAAAATTTCTAACCTTCTAAAAATTGAAATGAGAAACAAAATTTAAAAATCTTTTCCCAGTATAATTTCGGAACATATTTTATTGATGTAACAATAATGTTAAGTATCTCTTTATGTGGATTGAATTAACGCCCGTGGCACATCTTTCCGTCGTAAGCGGTTAGTGATTGAACATCTCCTGCAACAATATTCAAAATCAAATTATTTCAATGCAGTTAAAAGAAGTTTGTCTAAGAATAATGTCAAGGAAATTAGAGCAATACACAACAATGCTCATTCAAATTTTTCAAAAACTGCTGCAGCAATATTTCATAGCTTTACCAACACGCTTAATCAAAGAATCTTCGTCACAAATCTTCACGTGGAAAGTGAGGGAGGGAAAAAAAAAAAAAAAAAAGCTCTATCTGCGAGTATCACCAAAAGTTGTGCCTTCATCTACGGGTTTTCCTATGCACGAGGTTCCTCAGATTTGCGCCAAATTTTTTTTTAAGGCTCTTTTGTTTGCGTTTTGCTTTTCCAAATGGGGGAAAGTTCTTTTTTTTTCTTCTTCTTCTTTTCTAATTTTGGGTTTGAATTCGAGAGCTTTCTCATTTTTCTACTTCTTTTAGTAGCAAGCTGGGTTTTATTTCTTCAATTATTTTTAATCGTCTGTTTGTATGATCTTTCTGCAGTGAAATAACTCTGGTTAACAATGCTACCATTTTTCTACCTCTCCCTTTGATTTTTTCGAGAGACGTTTCTATCAGAAGCAGAAATTTCTTACTACCTTAACAGAACATTTTTCTGAATTCGTCGACAAAATAGACTAAATGGAGGTCTTCTAAGAAGCATTTCTGCAAACATGTTTGGAAAACTAATTTTCAACAACTTCAAAGAACACTTGAAGTTACAACTTTGGAATCGAAGTCAAATGTAATATTATCACCAATTAATGCACTCAACAAGGTTTCATATTAACCAAACAAAACATTTGTTTGTCCTTGCCTACTTTCATTTTTGGCGATTTTAATTGCACCACACTCTTTGGATTGGCTTTGTGAGGTTTTATGATAAAAGAGCCATAAATGGCTATACTGCGCCAAGCAAAAGGTAATATTATAAAAACGCACACTTATTAAAAAAAAAAAAAAAAACCCACGAAAATCGAGAGAAGGATTACATAAAACACGACGAAACAAAAATGAATGTATAAAATCTTCACATTTTAAGAGCAAACAACAAATCATTAATATAAACGTAAATAAGTAAAATGTGAAAATTATGATTCACAATGATTTCAAGAGACGAGACAAAACAGAAAAAACTTGCTACCGAGTTAAATGCAATTTAAAAGTTAAAGATATTTGAGGGTATTTCTCATTCACTAAATCTCTGAAAGTTAATGACGATAAATGAAAAAATTGAAGACGATGTGGATGTGCCTGTGTATGAAGCGAATATGTCGTATACGGAGTCAACTTGACATCCACTCCACGGCCACGGGCCGATGTCAGGTTTCACGACATGTCATTCTTTTATGAATCTGCAGATCCAATGCATTTTGCCAGGAAAAATGCAGGTCTTCCAAACATTCTTTGTGAAGCATCCCGTTCATCAGCTCCAAGTAACAATTTCGTTGATTGGCTAATTACTCCGAATTACACAATTCTTACTACAGCTAGTTCCTTTCATCTTAGATCCAAGTCTTTGTTCTGCTGATAGTCATAATCAAACCATTTACTCTGCGGAGGATTCACCAACTTTCGATAGCGATCACAACCCTTAATTGTTAGCGGGTCGGCATTGGGAGACACGCAATTTAGAAACAATCAACTGATAGAGAATTTCACAACAAACACAATATTTAACTACGACAATCATTGTTCCATAAAAGATTTCGCGGTGAACGCAACTAAGATAATTAATTCATTTTTTTATATATATATATAATTCTTGCTTCACAGAACTTCCCCTCCATGGTGGAATCTTTCTTGCCAGAATTATCCAAAGCTAAACAAATAGTTTCAAGGGAAAAAAGCAATTAGAGACATTTCTATGAACAGAATGGATAAAACATAAATTCGCCAGTCGATTACATTATCACGTAAAAAACATGAAAAGAGAATAGTAGGGAAATTTTTATACTATATGTCGAAATCGGAAATTTTTTTAAAAAATTTAAATAAACTTTTGAACTATACAAACCCGATTTTTAAATGAAACAGCATTATTTTACGAAACAATCGTTATATTTGTGATCCAGCCCATCAAAGTGAATTACCTGCTGATAACTTTTCTAATCAAATAACACATATTTAACCTATTCCCTTAAACTTACTTGAAAAAAAAAACACCCTGCTTCTTAACAACAAATTTGATATTTGAAAACTTAAGAAAGCAACCCACCGAAACTAAAAACTCTGTTCCTACAGCATCTCAGCCATTGGATACAAAAATTTTAATAATGACCAATTCCATGTAATTTTGAAGTTATGTCAACATCCATTTGATCCGGCAGACATATTTAAACAGTATAAATATGCGTCAAACATTCCCACTCTCAAACCAAACAAAGATAAAACTAAAATTTCTTCCTATCGTCCTAATTTTAGTTTTTTGCAAAGTCTTTGAACGCATCATTATTTCATTAGCAATAAAAAAATTTTTAGAATAGATTTTGTTGCCTTTCAGAAACAAACAAACTGCAATTTGAGACACAAACCACAGAAACTCGTTAAAAAAAATCATTGGGGCAAATTTTGATATCAAGACCGCATACGATTCTGTCCACATCGATGCCATATTTTTAAATGCTTACAGCTTGGCATAAAGCAGACAATATGGCAAAGTGGTTAGCCAACTTCTTTCAACCCAAAACTTTTCAGACTGGAATAGAGGACTACACGGGTAGAGTACTTTCACGCATCCTATTCGTCATTTTTATGCACGATTTCTATGAAACTATGAAGAAAGGTGTTCTTTTAGCGGATGATATCTTTATTTCTTTTTGCAGCTATGCTTAGTGGGAATTTACTATAAAAAATTCAAAATACGTTAGTAAATAGATATATAAGTGGTATAATTACTGGAAGATAGAAATCATTCCAAAAAAAAAAAAAAGTGCAATAGCTAAATTTTTCAAAATAATAATAATAATAATAACATATTCTTTCTTATGTAGAATATTCTTTACAATGAGGTGAATCAAAAATTTCTTGGTATATATTTTTTAAAAAAAAGAATCAAAATTTAATAATGCACAAAAATTTCAGGTATTATGTATTCAAAAATATAAACGGTCTCGTTTTATAAAATAAAATTAAAAAAAAAACAAAAAAACATGGTTCCAGGACAAATGATAGCAATTTCAGCATATTTGATAATTACACCACAATCAATAAGTTTTCAGAAACTCAGTTTAAGGCATGCAATACTATTCATACAATGGCACTGAGAATTGCTCTTGATTTCCTAAAATGAGCCCTGAACAATATCCTTCGAAAAATTGCTTCTCAAGAGTTTCTCTCTGAAAAAATCAAGCGGCTGACGCTCCAATTTTTCATTAACCAAATAACTAATGATTTATATTCCACACTTCTAATACAGCATTCACACAATAATCGGGTAAATTAATTAAATACCAAAGGCAAAATCAAACAAACAAATAAATAATAAAAACCTACCGTGTTGATACTTAAAAAAATTAACCGCTCTTCGAATCTAATTATCACCATGACTGAAATCCTCTTGGCTGATTCCACTTATTTCGAAATATTTTTACTTATTTTAAATTTCAAGAAGCTGAAAGAAAAAAAAAAACTATTTTGCAGAATGTATTCAGAACTATTGATGTATTCCAAAATATTCCAATATACTTCAGACATTGGTTTCTCCTCTATTCGAAAATTCATATTTCGAATCCACCTAGTCAACTCTATTTTTACTGCAGAAAGTTTGGATATCGCAGAAGTGTTGGATGTTGTTGTTATCTCTGTAAAAAAAATACATAATTCTTACAGATAGCTAACTAGTGCTTACACCTTTGAAAATTATCTCCATCCAGTCACCAAAAAATCATACATAGTCTTGAACAAAGACTATACTAAGTAAAAGTAAAGTAAAAAATCATACAAAGAATAGTCAAAATATAGTCTTAACCTAAGAATATCCTTTCAATGGGTATCTGGCCATTTCAATATAATCTGGAGCAAACTAATGGATCGTTTAGCCAAAGAAGTTGTAGAAAAATTCCTTTCAATGAATGAATCTTTCCTAAATATATTTCAAATCTTGAGAAAAAAAATAATCACAACCAATTATCACTTTTGAGGCTCCAATTTTTCACTTTTAATGTTATTAAAAAATAATAATAATTAAAAAAAAAAAGGTTGCCACATTTGGCGACTTATCACCAACAAAACGTTACAATTTGATGCAAACACCCACCATGTACCCAATTCTTCTATCTGGCCAATAAAGGGCAGGGTCGTACACAGGGTCGAAGTTATTGCTCGAAGAAGCAGAGAGAAGAAAATGGGAATAAACATGAAACAGCGAGGTGAGGTATTGAAAGTTATATATATATATTAAATTTTCAATTTTTATAACTAGTAAAAAAAGTTCTGGAGTTCAAACGATTTTGAAATCAGAATAAAAACCATTGCTTTTCTAAAAGTTATTGACTGCACAATACAATAGTCACATGATCATTCCAAACCAATCAGATTTTTTAAAAAATCTGGCCTTGAGACAGTGTTAGAGTTTGAACGATTTTGAGATGGAAGAAAAATACCCATTGATTTCTAAATATCAACGCATGTGTAATCTGAGAGTCATGTTATTGTTTAAAACTGTTTTAAATTGCCCCCCCCCCAAAAAAAAAAATTCTGGCACCAAGGAAAAAAAAAATGTTAGAACTTGATTGATATCAAAAACCATCACTTTTTTTAAATGTTGATGATTGCAAAACATGAGTCATTTGAACATGGTGCTTTTCTATCAGAATGATACCATGTGACTTAAAAAAATAATGTTCTTGCATGATAACTAGAAATTTTCGATACCAGATTTCAATTTTTTTCAATTTATTTTTTTACTTTTCACAATCTAGAATTAAATAACTTACTTTTCCTATCCTATCAGCAGGAATCAAAATACAAAAGCAGGTTTTAATATTAGATTAAATACACTTTGGATATCAATGCTTTAACAATTGTATAATAAATTGCAAATCACAAAATCTGAACCAAAAATATGCTCACATATATTTCTGTTGAGTATACAGTTATTACCTTTCACCTGCACATTATTTAAAACTCTTTTTAATAACATTTGATATTGAGATGCAAATGTATTTTATGGCATTTGGTATTAAATTATTCTTACTATTGGATTCCAAACAATATTTATAATAACCCTGTAGAATGGTGAAACTAAATGCCATTTATTTAAAAGCTTTCAAAAAGTAATTAATTCAGCATTATTAATTGAAACTTCTTAAGAAGTTGAATATGAAAACTTGACAATTGTACATGGATTTTCTTTTTAAATACTACTACAAACTAGAAAAAAAAAGATGCAATGGCTAATATATTATATATATGGCTAATATATATAAGTATTTTCAAGACAAAAAGATATTAACCCAAGAATAGCATTAAGTAAGCAGACACAAATCTGAAATGTGATTTAACATGCAAAAATTGTTTTATTTGTGTTCTAAACTGCACAGATACAATGAAGCACAAAATAAACAGAGCACTAATGAATACTAAAATTGTTGATATCAGATTCATAAATTATTCACAAATTCCATGTAATACACAAATATGCTTATGCTTATAATAATATTCAATAACTTGAAGAGAAACAGCAAGAAATACATCCTCCATAAAAGAAATCCTTAATAAATAAAAGATTGGACTGAACTTGAAATTTTCACTATAAAACATTGGCAAAACACAAGCAATTCAAAACATCAACACTTATTCAACTTGCAAATGTGCCAATCCTTTCTTTATTTGGATCAAAGCATTTCAATACATAATTCAATTCACATTCACAAGCAATTTCAAAAATTCTAATTAAATATTCTTTAGATAAAACATTTTTGAAGTATCATTGCAACAAAAATTATAATGCACGCTTTTGTCTTTTAAATGCTACAAAGCAGCCCAAAAAGAGAATTTTAATTTTTATTTGAGAACAGAAGCATTATTTCATATGATTATAGAAAGATACTCAAATGAATATTAACCTGATAAATATTTACATTTATGCTTCATAATTGTGTTGGCTGACTGTATTTTTCATTTATAAGTTCAAATTAAGCCATGCTTAAATATTAAAATTTAATATAAAAAATCACATGGAATCAACAAGCATCAAATATAACACAGATTTTTGGTTGATTTTAACCAAAGTTGATGCATATTCCCAAAGCAGAAACTGTAATTTGATTAAGGAAAAACGTAAGGCTATGGCCATGCAAATGTAAAAATTCACAAGTGAAAATGACATTTCTTTACATTATTTACAACAAACAGATAATACAAGGTAGCATATATCAATAAATAATACACATATTCAAAATGACACATTGATCTTTTCTATAATAAAATTGCTAAAGGGAAAAAATTAGGAAAACCTTGCAACATGATTTTTCTCATTTCATCCTTCTACCGTATTGTTATTCTTTTCTACAGAATCATCATCTTCTTCACTTGTAGATGACACCATCTTATCTTTATCTTTATACAACAGAAATATATTATGCACCATTTCGGTTACTTTATTTTCAGACACATCACTAAATCCCTGTAAATAAAAATTTGACATTATTTAAAATATACTGTCATTGACATAATTTAAGTTTCTACAGATTTAAAATATACTAAAACTTTTATTAAAAAATACTATAATAGTAGGGGAGTGAAAACAATGTCATTGATAATTCAATAGATTTCAAAATAATAAGCAAGTTAAATGTTGCCATTTTTAGAAAGTTAATAATATAAACTAGACAACATGTCTTCCTTAAAATTTGCTTCTATCTCATGAACATGTTATTCCCCCTTGCTCTGCATAAAATTCTGGATCCTAGGCAAGATTGTGAATAGTTACAAGTGCTCAGATTTTTATTTTCAAGAGTTATATACCTGAGTTGTGTTGGCAAGAAAAAACAAATATATATTTTGGATCCTCCTCCCCCCCATTTTTTTTTCTTTTTCTTTTTTTTCCCCTTTCTTTCCCAAAATTTAATTACAGAACTGCAATTGTAGTCACAGGATCCCATATTATATTTCATTTATTTAAGTGATAGTGCTTTTGATTTATAATGTTCACATGCATATGAAAGCACAGACAATTCATATTATCAATCACTAGACAGATTTGGTTCATAAGGATGATAAGGATCAACATTTTAGATGCCAAAATTGTTGACTAAATTTGATTTTCCTACGTTATTGCATTTACAAGTTTGTGAAAGTACAGACTGACAGTAGTTATATTCGCCTCTATTTGGATAATGAGACAGATTTTCTCTTAACAGACTTTACTAAAAATTTGATAATGTAAAGATCAATACCACATTTCATCCATTTAAGTCAAAATGTATTTGAGCTATTGTCTTTACAGATAGACAAACACAGTGTAAAACAGGCAGGCAGTGTTTTTCAGACTCAGAGAGATACAAGATATAAAAGTTCATCAATTTAAAATTTTAGACAATTATATTATCTTCTCTCTGCATATTTCATACAAAAAAAAAGCAAAAAAGTTCAAAACAATATATTAGTATGACATTAGCATCAATTAAATATTTTAAAAGAAAGTATTAATGCTACTGCACATTAGCAAAAGAATATGTAATGAATAATTTATAATGCTGCAAATGTGCGACAAATTTAATGAGATAAATAAATGTCACTTTTGGCAAGAAATAGCTACTATTTGGACATCAAATGAGTTACATTAAGTTTTATAACCTGAAAAATAAGTAAATGAAAGGAAAAGGTAGGAGATGGAAGAGACTTGGATGTTTAATTCTACTAAAGATATGAAATTTACATTTACATATATCTGGTATTAACATAAAATAATGAACCATGCCAAAAATAAGCACCAAAAAGTAAAATTAGGATTCATTTAACAATAAATAGTACAAAAAATGTCTGAGATATTAAAAATATCATAAAACTATTACATAAAAGAAAATTAATAACCAGAAAGACAAAGTTTAATTTAAAAAATTTAAATCTTCACTTCCACGGAAATGTGTCACACTTGAAACCCACCGTAAACAAAACAAA
The DNA here is from genome assembly GCF_947563725.1 of Argiope bruennichi. Lineage (NCBI taxonomy): Eukaryota > Metazoa > Arthropoda > Arachnida > Araneae > Araneidae > Argiope > Argiope bruennichi. The sequence goes on from NC_079152.1 coordinate 1,432,442, forward strand.
AAGTAAAATAAGTAAGTTTTTATAGATTAATTCAATTTGTTATTTTCTCAGTTTCTTTTTTTTTAAATTGATATTTGCAGTATTTTTCATGTTTAACAAAACTTACTATTTGTAGATGTGTTGATGAAGTTATGTAATTTCAATTCAGTGATTTAATGATTGGAAATTTCCAGAAATCTTTGAATGTAAAATATTCAAATATGCAGCCATGCTTCTATCAAAGACCACGTATTATAGGAAATATAATTCACATTTTTCAGAAAATTTTTCAAAATAAAAAATTGGCTCATTAGTGTGTAATAATGAATGAGATGGAAAAATAAATTTTAATGCAGTAAATAAATAGAGTAACACTACAAAATATTGACAAAAAAGATGAAACATTTCAAAAATGCCAAAAATTTTAAATAGTAACCAGCATATTTAGTTATACTGGGTTAAAAATTTTGTTTTTTTCTCGTAATGAAATATTTTAAACATCCGTCATGCAAGAAAATTTATTAAATATTTATTTATACAAATAAATATTAAAAATACAAATATGTATTTAATATTAGCACTTGATGGAATTCCACCATGTCTATAAACAAATGTTTTTGAAGTAACTTTTTTTAATAGCAAATAAACATTTTATAGAAAGTATCGCAGTCAACAAAACCTTTCTATCATTTGTAATTTTATTTTTAATTAAAATAAAAAAAAATCTATTGTACCGGCTACCTGAATTTTAGGCTGTTCTTATTTGTTTTTTTGAAAATTATACTGTCAAAACAATTTTTTTTAAAGTTCATTTGCCCTGTAAGCGATAAAGAAAATTATATAAAATGTAGTTAAATATTGTAAGAGGTCATTTGAATATGCCTTCACAGCTAAGAATATGAAGAGAGTCACCTTTAATTGAATTCCAAGAAAGTTGAGAAAGTACAACTAAAAGCAAGTAGTCAAATTTTGAATCAATTTTTGAGTAAAAAGAAACTTTGAAATATATATATTTTTTTAAAGTTAACAAAACATTTTTTTTCAGGATTAGGTAAAACAAGTCTTATTTAAACAGATCTCTTTATTATGCATTAGCTTCTTTAAATTTTATTTACTAAGCAAATTTTAGGCACCAATTTATTGCAAGTAGTTGCAAAACTGTGCATCATTTTTTAATTAACTAAAAAAAATTAACAATTTTGTTAATTAAAATGATATTTTCATTAAAATCATGCTTATGCTTCATAGTATTTATAAGAAAATATGTTCCATAGTTTACCACATTATAAAAAGAATAAAGATTGGCATTTTATACTATGAACACCATATGATTATTAAAAACAAAATGTAAGCAAACAAATAGAATTCTGAACAGTTGATGATAAATACAATAAATAGAAAAGTAACCAGCAAACATGGCTTTCTAGCATACTCTCAAATAAAGGTATTATTCCAGATATTGCCTTGCATTGCACTGGCATATAAAAAAGGAGTTTTTGGTGATTAATCCCTGGCATGTGGTTCACAGTATCCAAAAATAGAATTTTTGTTTTAGATACATTTTTTCTAATCTATTGAATCAAATTCTGTCATAGTACTACACTTGTAATCGCATACATGCTTCTGAAAGTACAGACTGATAGATAGTCAAACCTTAATTGGATCTGGTTCAAAATTTGAAAAGTGTCTGCACTACAGATTTTAAATCTGTACATCGAATTGTATCCATCTAGAGCTCTTCGTTTTGTATTCAAATAGATTTCCTCTGAACAGATTTTGCTAAAAATTTCATAGAAATCTTCAAAATGGGTGTAAAAACCATATACCAAATTTCATCTGTCTATTCAGAATTTTTTCAAGTTACTTTTGTCCCAGACAGATAGAAATTTTCCAAAAATGTATTCTTCGAACATAGTGAGGTCTAAAACATGGAGATTAGTGAAAATTTTGAGTTTAAATATTGACAATTACACTACTTTCTCCATACTTTGCATATGAGAAAGTAAAAAGCACTGTTTTGAAGAGAACTGGGCTTTTTTCAACAAATGGGTTAACAATATCAGAAATAAATGTTATAAATGCTTTAATTCGACCCGAAACCGTTGGACATGTCTGATGATAATAAAATATTACAATGACTTTTATATTTAATAATAATAAATCAAGTATTTCAAAAAATGAAGTAAAAAATATTACATGAAACCAAGGCTGCAATGCTGACAGGTGAGACTGATATCCATGAACCTGCAATGCTGCCTCAATGCAAGCTATACATATGTCTGCAGGTTTATAATTCAAGCACATCTTATTTATGTAGAAATCATTGATAAATTTCAGGCTTGTGTCACCCATTTTTTCAAGAAATCCATCTATATGGCTAGCTTTTTGCTGAAGAACACTTAGAAAAGTTGCTAAATACTGTAACATAAATAAATAAAAATAAATAGACTGAAAACTGTTGAAAATACTCATAAATAATTAATATTACACAATAATCATCAAGAAAATTTTTAAAATGGAAATTTAATTATGATAAAAACTAACTCACCGTAACATATTTTAGTAAAGATACGATTCAAAGTGATGAAAAGATCAGCGTAAATGACCTTTAAAGGGACAATAGTCAAACATAAACTATACAAAGTTTTAGAAAGGCAGGAATCAAACTAGTGAATTAACATCTTTGATAAGTTCCTCATTCAAGCATTCATTTCTTCTTATAGCAAAGGTTACAGATAAAAAACAAAAGAGGTCTGTAAATTCAATGGTATCTATTTATTGCTAGTTCGCTTGAGGTATTTAGGACAGAAAACCATTAGAAATATTATTTAAAACTTAGATTCTAATAGTAGGATGAAAATTTGATAACATAGGATCAAAATATTAATTCATGATTGGCTAAGAAACACTAAATATTCTAAAGATTAAAAACTGCACTATCAATATTTAACATTTAATTCAAAAAATTGAATACATTTATGATAATATACATTAATTTATGAGTGGCTAAGAAACCCTAAATATTCAAAACAAAATCATAGAACAAAAACTGTATTACTATTTGCAGCATTTATTTTATAAATGAAATAAATTTATGTTTATAGAAAGGACCCAAACATTCATTTAGAAATAATAATGAATTTTCAAAGTTTCATTATTCTTAATACAAATATGATTTTATCATAATAGTACACAATGCTGAGAGACTCAAAGTGATATCAACAAAGAAAAAAATGTTACAGCTCATCATACTTGTAACATAAAAATGTAATACAATAAAATATCATTTTATATTTTTTGTATTATGTCAATAAAAGTAAAAAAATAATCAATATTTTATTATTCAATAGAGCTTATTTATTAGAAAAATTGTTTTACTATAATTGAAATTAGAACAATGCTTAAATATTTAAAAATACAGAAGATTCCCGAGGATCCGGCCTAATGTGACGGAAAGGCAGGCCAGATAACAAAACTCCCAAATAGGCTGGAGTTTCTTTGCCCACCAATATCAGCAGACAAAATTTTTATACCAAGGCTCACTGTTATAACACCTAATTTCTTATGTCTTACTAAATACTAAACCCTCCATTTATCTCTAGCTATGTAGAATGTGAATGCGAGCGTTATCTGGTGAATCATAAAAGCAGTTGCCTGTAAAGTGTGGAGTTAAAATAGAAGACTCTGTCCTGGTAATTTATATTATGTTTATATACTGCACTGCATGCTTCAAGAATTTATTAGAGAAAAAGTAAGTTACAATATATAAATTGCTCACATTTTAACATAAATTCTGTAATGCCTAACTTAAATGTTGCCAATGCAATACTTTGCCTTCCTCATTTAACTACGGTGAAGGAAAACTAGGACGGATAGATGTAAACCTGACACTCGGAAGTATACTGAATTTAAAAGTTTTTTAAATAAATTTTTATAATAATTATTAGGATGTTAAATAAGCTCTCACTGATTTCTTGAAGATTAATACTTTATTTAAAATAATTAGTAAAAAACATGTTACTGAAACTATTGACTCTCACTGGTCATCACTTTCTCCATTCTTTATGGAGAACTTGAATTCCCCATCATAAAATTGACAAATCTTTTAACACTACACCAGAGTCATCTCATTTTTTTATACCTTCATAAGAATAGAAAAGCTACTCAGTCAGACCATCATTAAAAAAAAAAAATGATAATCAGAAGAGATACTATCAGGTGAAAATAGTGAATGAAACAGAACTTCTCATTTAAGTGTTTCCAAATAGACTTTCATCAGTTTTGAGACTAAATATTGTGATGCTGCAAAAACACTTTGTTGCATCTCTATTCATATAGTAATAATTTTCCCTTCAATACTGGGTTCTAACATTTAAACTGTCATTGACACTGATCTCTCTTATAGTTTCATTTCATTTGAGCAACTCATAATAAACTACACCCAGCTGATCCTACCAAATGCAGAGCATGGAGAATAGACTTATTTCATGACTTTCTATGATATGTTATAAGCTGAAAGAATATCTATTTTTCATCGCCAAACATGATATGATGCAGAAATTCATTTCCTATTTTGTAATTGAAGCAGCTGTTCATACCTGACTTCAACGAATTCAGTACCCAATGATATTGCTTTTGAACAATTCCTTACGCTTCCAGATGTTTTAAAACCATTGTGTGATCAACTTTAAATGGTTCTGCATTTAATATGAGTCAATGTGAAGCAGTTTATATGCGTTTTTCTTTCGAATACATTTGAAACACTTTGCTATATGCACAGTAAAATAAATAAGCTTAAGGAAAAGAAAGGAATCAAGTAGATTTTGGAATCAAATAAATATGTTAGAACATTTCTTAAAAAATAATGAAAGCAAAAGCATTATTCATAATATTCAGTATGAAAGTATTTCCCTTTTTCAAAAAATTCGTAACAATCTAACAATACATTTTTGATAAATTTATTTGGTATTTTTAGACTCCTGCAAGGTTGAATACTTAATTCTTATGTTTAACTCAAAGGGAAAAACAATAATCATTTGAATTTTCATTCAAAACTTGAAATATGCCTTTAGACATATTAATATTCTTTCAAACACAAGCTATCCCACTTTTTTTACTTCAGAAGTTAACAAGAAAAAGTTTAATTGGGAAATTTTAAAATGCACAATTTTTATACAGGAAAAGATAATGTACACTTCAAAAATCTATAAGTGTTACAGAACTATTTTTGCTTAATTGCAATGCAATATATTAAATAACATTTTTAAATATCAGTAAAAATTTCATACCTGATGAGCTATGTTGTATCGGAGGTTAAATACAAGCATTCTTTGCATAATGCATATAATTGTAATCAAGGATTTCTTGAGAACACTAAATTTCATGGTTCCAGGGTGCAAGTTATCGGCAGTTCCATTTACCATGCTAAATAATTACTCAAAAATCATATTCAATATTATGTACATTAAGCATAATAAATCAAAAACAATTTATTATTATTTTTTAAAAATTACAATTCAATAAGGCATTGAGAATTCATGCATATAAAATTACAGATTCATAATTCATAAAAAAAATATATATAATTTGATTGTAATTTATTAAAAGCAACACTTTACAGAAAAAATAGTCCTATAATTCATAAAGTTCAATGAATTTGGTTTTAAATCAATTTAGAAAAAAAGGAAGAAAAAAAAACTGCTTCTCTTAAAAATGGCGGTATAGAATAAAGCTGACATTCCCCCTCCCAAGTTGAAGATGGAAATGGTACTTAAAAATTTGTTTTTAGCTTTAACTTAAGAAAATCCACATGATTTGGAGAAAAAAATTAACTTTTAAGAGAATTGATAAGCATTTATTTTTTGTTCCTTTTAACTGGTATATATCCTGAATTTTACAAAATGGAAAATAAATATCTTTATTTAAACATTACTTATTTAAAAGAATTTTGATTTCAATGATTAGAAAAATAAAAAAATATTAGACTTTTGTTTTGTGGATACAGATTAGGTAGTTTTCTTGAAAGTTAAAAATTTTCACTTTGATACAATATTATTGAAAAAAAAAAAAAAAAAAAAAAACCATACAAAAATGTGGATTAAGTTTCCAAAATAAAAGCCATCATCAACAAAAATTAATCAAAAGATTAATGATACATTTTAAAGAAATCAGTTGAATAAGAACAGCTTTAGTACTAAAACACATGAAAGATAATAACAATAAAGAGATGATGCTCATAATTCCCTAACCTTGAGAAAACTTGAAAATGACATTACTAACATGGTTTTTTGGCAAAGTACTAAAATACTTAATCATTAAAGCAAAATAAAGCTCCATTATTTGCACTTAGCAAATATAAAAATGCTTTCATCATATAATTCCTATAGAAATATACTGACACAACTAAAAAAATGTGTTTGAGTTTAATTCTCTAAAAATAAGCCCGAAACTTACTTACTGGACAAAAATGAACAAAACTTTCTGGCTGGATCAAAAATATCATAAAGTTGTAATACTGGGTATTACAAACAAGTAAAAAACTTTTTATATTGCTTCAAACTTAGTTATATTGGGTTTAATATAAAATTCATCTTTTGTGATATGATAACAATCTAAAGGTAAAATATTTAATGAGTGTTGGATATAATAACATATAACAATAACATAAGGCATATACCTAATATTCTGTAACTGTTTTTTTATTTCTAAATACTCTTGTTAACTAATAATAGAATAGGTAATTAAAGGCAATATAAACCAAATTTAATAGTTTTGAAATCTTGTTTACCTAGATTAGAAATTTATATATGTCAGTTTAATAAAGTACCATATTTTTGGAAAAATTTAGATGATTTAATTTTAACAGCATATTTATTTCTTGAAGATTTTGATATCAGTTTAGCAATAGGCATGCTTATAAAAAATTTGAAAGAGGAGGGGGCAGACAAATAATAATTTTGTCAATATAATATGAAAAGACAAATAAACTTTTCATTAAAATAAAATATCTTCACCATATGAAATACAGTTCAATGAAAGATAGCTAAGAACAACTTTATTATCAGTGGATTATGCAGTGCATGTTTCTATTTAACTAATAACAGTAAAAAGATATCAAAAACAAATATCTTTTATTTTATATGCAGAATTTATAATCACTTTATATTACTCAGACTAAACTAAAATTTGTTTCAAATAATTTTAAATGTATGTATTTGGGACTATTTATATAAGTGAAATTATATATCTCTTAAACTTCTTCCACATAATTGAGATTATATCAAAATCAATTTATTAATATATATATGCTTAAACTGGCTTTATTATAACATAACTAACTGCCAACAAAGCATATTTAAAATAACATTTGCATACTGAGTCTATTGTAGTAGCACATTTAATTTCAATAAATATTACTATAAAATATTTAATGTTTTTATTTTTAAAAAAATCTTTGCAGAGTTGATTAGTAATTTTCTTGAATTTAGAAGTTAACAGCCATTAAAATGAGAAGTTCTTTGAAGATAAAGAAAAATACCTAAAGATTATAGATTTTTTTAATAAATTTTTCCACATTTCTATTTCTTGTAATTAGAAACACAAAAATGTTTTTGAAGATACAAATTTCTGTTAACTAATAATTGAATCATATATATCGTAAATCTAAATTTATGTCCATTTACTGACTATATGTTTATAGTCAATAAATGATGCAGAGTGTCATTGAATTCATGGGCTAAATTTTAAGAGTAGATAAAATACATATAAAAAGCATCTTTTGTACAGCAATATGTGGTTGAGAAAAAAATACAAAAAAAAACTGTAGTCAGGGGGGGGATGCTGAGGAAATGGGGGAAAAAATCTCTTCATTTACACAATATTTTTAAAGTACACGATATATAATTAGTGACATAGTTTAAATGAAGATTAATGTTTTGTAAAAAAATATTGAATATTTATGGAAGTTTGCTTATCAAATCAACTGTAAAACAATTTTATCGAGTTTGAACGGCATCACATAAGTTTCAGATAATCTTTGCTGTCAGAATACTTTTTATTGATGCAGCAATTCATGCTCTCGGAGAAAGTAGACATATCCTATGTATTTCTTATTATTTCCATTTACACTTTCATTTCCAACCCCATGCTGCTGTACAAAAAGTAATAGTAAAGTAGAAATATATACTATATATTGCTACTTCATATGTATTTTACCTATCCTTAAAGTTAAGCTCAAGAATTCAAGACACTCTATATATTTTAACATAAACTACCTATACCAGCCAATACTTGCCATTCTTAAGAGAAATTTTAAAAACATTATTTCAATATACATTCTTTATGGGAAGAAAACTTTGACAGAATCTCCTAACTCCAACCATTGTACTGATTTCAACAATTCCTATTTCATTTGAAGGTTCATGATGCCCAAATACATCACTGATTTTTGCTCTTCAAATTCTAAAAGATATCACAAAATAAAACTTTGACAAAGTAACTAGGCAGGATGGATTTCATCATTCTGGATACATGGCTAACTCAGCAAGTTACTAGCCACTTTTGGTGATCAGTATGTTTGTCAACATAATTTACTTTTTAGACTATTAAATAATTAACATAAAATGCATTCTTGGTTTAAAAAATTTTTTTAACCTTGTTATTGGATATGATTGAAAAACATGAATTTAATTCAAACAGTTTACAGAAAATTAAACAGTTAATATTTACGAGATAAAAGCAGAAGTGAAAATTCTAGACAGTTAAAAAGCCCACAATTGAGTGTTCTGATGAGAATATAATAAATTTTTTTGAACAGGATAGAATCTTTGATTCAAGTAGAATAAAAAAAATATTATTAAGATTAAGAGAAAAAATTGTATAGAAATGAAATATCTTTAAAAAGGCAATTTTTTGAGTATTAAGAATTACAAAGACCATTTTTGTAAATAATTGCTTTGTAAGATATAAACACTGATTTTTATAAGCAAGCAATTATCCATTTGGAGACAGTTCAGCTTGTTTTGGTGATGGGTTAAATTTTCTGTTTTAAGTCTATTTCTTGATTTCTGTTACATCATCTTTCAATTGATTGGACTCAATAATGAAACAGCGAATGTTTTTTTTCTAAAATTTTGCAGCTACATTAATTAATTAAGGAAAGTGCAGCTATAAAAGCATTAAAGGAGGTACTCTGAAATTCATGCAAGAGTTTATTTATATTTGATTGCTGAAATTTGACAATAAAAAGTAAGAGTGATTTCTAAGCTACATATGTTCTAGTTTTATATGTGTAGATTAAACATAACCAATATTCGTGCCATAGCAGCTGGTCATCAAAGGTAGTAAATAATGATAGTGCTCCATATATTCACATTTACAAGAAAATAATGCATTAAATTTTTGTCAATATGCATAGTTAAATTAAAATTGTATGTTAGTTTTGAAATTAAGTGTAATATAGAATAATGTTTCATAAGTAAGATAAAAATACAAATAACAATTAGAAAATACAGAAAGAAACATAAAAAATATATCTTACTGGTAAAATAAAAATACAAGTGCATCTATCTCAAGTTCTTTTTCTACAGCTCTGCTACTTAAATGCAATGCTGAAGCTGCAACCATCTAAATAATATAAATGTAATTATATTATATAATTCAGTTATTTTATAAAATTATTAAGTATTACATGAATTAATTGATGAATTTTGTTATAGTGTTTGATTCAGTTAATAATATCTATTTATTCTAGAAAATAATTAATTATATTTTGAAATTAATTCATGATAGAGGGATTGTAAAATAATACCATCGCTGTCCATTCTGAGATATAGAAACAATATGAATTTTCGTATATGTGCCAATCAGAATTTGTTTTTCACTAAAATGGAAAGAAGATGAAAATGCATAACAAACTGTAAAAAAGCGTTCTTCCTCTATAGAATAAAATCATCGCAGATATTATTAAAGGAACAGTATTTTTATGGAATGAGAACTGCTCTATTTTATATTTTGCATACTTATTTAATATTGAAACTCTCCTTCAGCCCCCCTTTTTTTGTATACATCATTTAAAGAATTTCCCTCCAAAACAGCATCTAAACATGTATTAAAAAAAAAAAAATTAATTTTAACATATCATATAAAGAAATGAAAAGTAAATACTGTTCATATCAAGATCTTGGGATTAGCAATTTTGGATGATGGCATTTCACAAGGGAGTGATATACAGTATGATGAGCACATTTCTGGAATTATATGTGAAGCTTTAACCTTAATTTTCATGCCACTACATAATTTTCTTAAAGTTTTTATTTCAGCTTGACATTTTCGATTGTAACATTTTAATTTGAAATTTGCATAAGTTATGTATACTGGCTAGCTATATGAGCATTATATTCATATAGCTAGTTTAAGCAGTAATAAAAATTTCAGGAATTGTACAAAGAATATTGTACTACGAATGACAAATTTGAAATCTTATCTGACTTCAAACATGCCCCCCCCCATCATAATTCGATGATAAATAAACAAAACTCCCTCCTGAACAGAGAATCAGCATCACATCCTTCTCTACAAAATATCAAATTGCACCTTTCTCAGGAAGAGAGGATTGTGTGTCCCAGGAGGTGAACGAAGAAACAGACGCCCTAGACGGGCTCAGCCAGTTTGGTTCTTTCTTAAATTAATTTGAAGATTAAACAAAATTATAATTTAAAACCTCATGGATACTGTAGGAAAATAGGCAATTGATTTTGATAAAATTTCATTTTTTAAAAACTCGAAAAAATTTCCAAATTTGAAGCAAAAAATCAGGGTATCTTTAACATAAAATGAATGTCATAAAAGAAACTAAAATTTCTCCTGTTGCCATCTATCATCCTAAAGGAGACTAAAAGCTAACTTTCCACCAATTTTTGGGATTTTAAAGCCAATAGTTTTTTCTATAGAAAATTTTTAAATTGTGTCCTCTTTTGTGAGCACCACCCTGCAAAAAGTTAAATATAGTAAACAAGGAGCAGTAAACACAAAATTCACTATTCTAGATGATAATACTTTAAAACACACTTATCAAATTGTCAGCATTTCAATTAATGCCATTAAAAAGATTTGCCAAGCAGCAGGAGATGAATTTAATCAAAATTGATCAAATGAAGTTTTATGACTTTTATATTAAGTGAGAAAGAACGCTAGAATTAAATGACTTCCTGTTTTGATAAAAAAAAAAAAAAAAATGAAGAAATGAATTTAAAAAATTTTAAATCTACAGTTTACTTAATTATAATTCAATGTTTAAGTCATTTATTGAAAATACAAATTGTTATTGTTCTAAAGTATTTTCATGTAAATGCATGTCCTTTCAAAGCAGTTTCATGGATTACTAAGTTTTCTAATTCTATGAATAAATAAGATTCACTTTTATTGCTAAATATCTTCTCAATTTTTCAGCTCGCTAATATTTACGCACAATCAATGCTTCCAGGTGCATGCATGAATGGTTTCTATACCTGGGAAATGACAGTATTAAACTGTACAAAAGATATTTTGTAATAAAAGCTCACTACCAAAATGCAAGCTTTTTTTGTTGCATTATTTTATATCTTTATGAATATAATATACCAATAGAAATGGATTAAGTAGAAAAATCTTTAAAACATACAAAATTAAAACTACAAAAAGCATACAAATACAAATATGACCAACTAGAAATTTGTCTCATTATATATATAAAAAAATAATTTAATTTTTTTTAGACAGTCATTGTCTACTTACAGCAGGATCATATGGAGTATTTCCAACATATCTTACAAAATTGTGGTACATCAGAAGTGCTTTGGTGATTAATTCTATATCACATTCTGCTTTCGCACCTAAAACATATATGATAAGACTTTAAAAACTGATTTTTATATCTTATCCACAAAAGAATCGAAATACAGAAAATAATATTCACTACAGAAATCTTACTCCAAATATAATATTAAGAGGCAAAATAATAATAATAATAGCAAGATAAATGCATAACTGAAGAAATTTTAGTAATATCTACTAAAATGTCCATCAAATAACTCTTTAAAAAATGCACACATACAATTTTTTAATACCTTTAAGATACTTTAGCCTGATAAGATAGGTCAGTTGAACAAATGACAATATTATATTTCTTTCAATCTAATTCGTTTAGCCCACATGAATGAAATAAATTATTTTGCAACAAATAACTATATAATACTGGGATTGTGTACCAAATGCTTTTTTTTTTTATAAAAAATATTCTGTGTCCAATTTATATATATATATATGGCATTCAACTTTTATATACACAAATGTGAATGTTTATTATAGAGCATCTTGAAATGGCTGGATCCATTCATATGTAATTTAGTTTGCATATTCCTGTTTGAAGGCCTAAAAAATGTAGAGGTAAATCAATTCCAAACCAGCCCTTTCTGGTCAGAATGCGATTTAATTGTTAAATATTTGGAACAAATGATCTACCTAATCTGACATTTGATTTTCAATTTCCAAACTGCTATTCTAAGAAAATATGATAAAAAAAATTAATCAACACATCAGGATGATATTTAATCCTTCTAAGTAAACTTTGAATACTTTGTTAAAATACATTTTATAAAAAGGCTCATTGCCATTAAATTTGATTCTTATATTGTAATTTGCCAAACTAAAAGTATAATATGATTAAATCTTCTCAAGTGACCATTAGGATAGTAAAACCTTTAAAATATCAAGGGATGTTCTCCAAAATAAATGGTACAATTCTCATGAAAATTAGTTAACAGATTTCATATTGTTAATCTAAAACTCATGAATGGTTGTGCAATTCATTTAAAGAATAGATAATGTTTGGAGTTCCAGAAAAGGAAGCAATGGGTTTGATTTTCAATCTAACATACATGAAAGATTTGAAATGCAATATACTGTATACTCAAATAAAAGAAAATTATTATGCTTTTTAATTGAATATTATTTCAAAAGAATTCAAGTCATATTCTATTAATGAAATAATTTTAATTTACACTATACATTTTATATAATATTATCATGTTCCTCATGAGGCTTAGATACAAAAAAAAATGCTGAGTGCTCTGCTATTAATTAAATTGAACCGCTGAAGCTTTTTAGATCTTTTCCATTGGAAAGGATCAATCTCAGGAATAAATTCCTTTAAATTGATTCTTTTTACACATGTTTCTCCCTTACTCAATGAACAGACATTTTTATAGATTGATTTCACCGAATATCTGTTAAAAGTTTTGCTTTTCATAACGCATATTTTGTATTTCACTTTTTAAAATAATGACAGAACTGATATTCTTTGAACAGATATTTTTATTGATGCAATTAAGATGTAGAAAATTCTTTATTTTTGACAAAAAATGCAAATACATTCCATGCAAAAAAAAAAAAAAAAGAAAGAAAGAAATACGAATTCACTATAAGCCAAAAAATTGCATTCCATTTATACTCTTAAAAAATTCTCCATGACTTTTCCTGGAGTACCTATTTAATCGAACGCTTTTATAAAAACAATTTAAATTTTTCTTATTTCACAAGATACAATAATTCCAAAAAAAGTTTTAATCGGAATAGTACGACAACAGTTTTTTTTTTAATTATTATTTACTCAACATTTTATAAAAATAATTCTTTGAAGTAAAAAAATAATTAAAAAGAAAAAGCCGGACAACAATAAAACGAAACATACCAGCCTCTAATATATAATCTATACCAAGATCCATGTTCCATAAACAAGAACTGGGTCTTTTATTTAAAAACGGATGCTGAACACACATATTTTTCAATAGCCGTTAGTGTTTTATATTCAATCAAAATGTCAGTCCTTCTTTGTGAACCAATCTACTAAACAACTGTCTATATAAGAGACAATTATTGTGCGCAATATTTGTCTCTCAGTTATTGTCTTCAATTGTTCGTTACCTGTTCTTATTATCCCAATTATGTCACGTGATTTTTCTGAGCTAAACATACAACTATTGTGCGCAATAGTTGGCAAGCATCTCTATGACCATGCGCAGAAACTATACAGAAGCAAGTTTCTATAGCGGCGAGCAGTCGATACTGTCCACCAATTCTGCGCAGGTAAAGAATTTTTCACGCTATTAACCAGAAATAAAATGCTCAATCGTTATTGCATATAAATAATTGTATATTAGTTTTCATTAACAGAAATAAGATAAATAAATTTAAAATTCTCATCGTGGAGAGTTATAATGAGAATTATAATAAATAATACATGTAAATTAATATATAAAATATTAAATTTAGATCTATCAGGGGATAGATTGAACTGCAATTGTCACTGTAAACAAAATTTAAAATGTCGTCCTCCGTGTAATTCAATTTACTAGTTTCGTTTTCGTTTTTTAGTAATAATAATAAAAAATTACAATATGGGTATACTTTTTGGAAAAAGTAAAAAGAAAGAAACTAGAGTTACAGAGCAAGATAAGGCTGTTTTGGTAAGTGAATATTTTATTATTCGTATTGTATAATTTTTTTAATAAGGTTTTGTTTACAATAAACTATTTACAGTGTGTATCTTGAATAAGTTTTACAGAAGTATAATTTAATACAAATGATAGCATGATGTTAACGTAATATATGCATATATTTGTTTCCTATAATTTTAGCTTTGAACATTTTTAAATTGTTCTATTATCTTAAAAATGTAATGAAATATGCTTCTTTTTTCTTTCTTTTTTTTGCACCGTATGTAAATTTAACTAATAACATAATTATTGGTTGGAAGGCTTACCTTTATTGCAAAATACATTTCAGATTTTAGTTCAGGTTCTTAAATTGCCCGGGGAGCTGGATAGTGAATGGTAAGTTCTCAGGAATAATGCTTCTTCAAAAGCTTAAAGCATCAATATGGACAATCATTTTATTTAACTTTCAAAGCATCCACCCTGGGAAAAGGAATCTAATTTATGTATGTTGGTACATTGATAATTAGAAATTTTTGAACTGTACATTTAAAGTCTCTTGCCACTTTATTAATCCTGGAAGCAGGAATTCATATGCTTTTGTGTATTTAAAATAATTAACTTTTGAACTGTACAAAAGTAGAGTAATCTCTGTAAGCATTCTGGAATATTTGAAATATTCAATTGGCTGCCCTTAGATTTAAGTAACATTTTAGGATTTTGTTAGTTGTGAGAGCAGATAAATAGAATCTCATCCTTGCAATGAAACAAATTCTGCATCACCAAATATATTACACTTTAAATAAAAGTGTTTAGTTATAATCAACTGACATGATAAGTTTGTAGAATATTATAAAAATGTAATTTAATTTCAAAATAATGGCTTATGTGGGATTCCACTGCTGTTTTCTTATTTATTTTTTTAAAAAAAATTTCTGTCTCAATACTACCAATTTTAACTGAATTTTTGATTATTTTCAAGACAAATTAAAAACAATTATTATCAAGGCTTTTAAAAAAGAAAAATCGTAACTTTTTCAATTTTTAGTGTAAAAATGATTGAATAATATTAATTTTATTATAGTTAGTATTATTTAAAATTAAAGACATTTTTTTAATAAAAAAATAATATGTAACTTATTTGTACTTCATTCATTAAACATATAATACAGATTTTTTTAAAAAATATGCATACAGATTTGCATGCAGAATATGTATGCAATACAGATTTTTTTAAAAATTGCATATGTATGTTGAATTTATTATTTGGTTGGAATTTAAATAATTATATAAATAGATTCTGATATATAAAAATAATTTTACACTTATGCTTTTTTAAACTTGTATGGCATCGATATTAATTATCAGTATGAAGCGAGCAAACTATTTTTCTGGAATATCTTTTTGGTTATAATTATCATCTCTCTCTCTATATATATATATATAATATTCTCTTCCAAAAAGCTTTTAAAAATGTTTTATGATCATCTATTAATTGTCTTTTATATATTTATAAAATAAATGTGCTAACCTAAAAGAGTAATATAAGGATATAAAAGAGTAAAATAAGGATCTTATTACAAAATAGCAGCATTAATTTTATTTTAAATATTATTTTAAAAGTGTACATTTGGTTTATAATTTTTTAGAGTTGCAGTTTGAATGATGCTTTAAAAACAATTAATACATTAGTTTATAACAGTATAAATGTTAATTAAACTGATGAAGGATTTCTTGGATTGCTTTTAATTGGAAATTAGTTTCTATGATGTGATTGTTTGAAATTAGTACAGTATCTCTGCAGAGAGATTTTAGGTTGCCGAATTAACTTTTGAAGCAAAAATTTTTAGAATGGGTAAGAATAATAAACTTTGAGCTTTATACATATCATAATTTTGGTAGATGCATAGCCAAAAAGATGACATTTTTGGAATGAACTTTTAATTTTTTCATAACAGGAGGGCAGTAATTTCTAAACAAGAAAAAAATGGAGCATATTTGTTTGCACCAGAGCTAAAGACAGAAATTTTTCCTTTTAGTGATTTTACTGAGAGATTTTGATAAGTATTTCTTTGACACATATTGACTTTGGAAAGGGAATCTTAGATATCTTTGAAAGGAATGCATAGGAGTTAGGGATTTTTATCCCTTCACTCTGAGAGTAAGAGACTATGATGGGTAGCAATTTTTTTAGAAAGTGTGTTAGAAATAACTAAAAACTTGGGATATGGATCAAGAATTAGGAGTAAGTTTTAGAACTAAGTAACATAGACTGATTTAAGATAAAAATTATGAGATTAATTATGTTTTAAATTAAATTAAATGGTCATTACACACACATAGATATATTTATATATCACAATACAAATATTATTAATGCATATTTTAATTTAATATTTTTATTTTAGCAACTGAAACAACAAAGAGATAAACTAAAACAATACCAGAAGAGAATATTAAATAATTTAGAATCTGAACGAAAATTAGCTAAACAACTTCTTCAAGATGGAAGGAAAGAGTAAGTATAGTAATGATTGTTAAAAATTTAAAATAGCACATATGATTTATGAATTAACAGTATAAGATGTTTTTTTATATGTAAAGATGTTTATATGAATTTTTCAAATGTAAAGATAACTAATTTCTATGATTTATGTATTAAGGAGGAAAAAAACCGAGTAACTGAAGTATATTTGCAAGTTTAGCTTATAGTGGTGTCTAAAATTACTGGAAAAGGGCATTTTGTAGATGTAATGGCTCAAAGCAGCAATAGTATTTACAATAATATCATAAATCTGTGTATCATTTTAAAGATAATTTAATCAATGATATAATATATAATGCTCAACCATTATTTCTTAAAACTATAGCAAAATCGCATGAAGAAAGAACACATCTTGGTTAAGTTGACAAAATAAAATGTACACAAACACAACTTTTGCACTAAAGGTGGCATACAGTTTTCTTCATTATAATATAGCTTACAAACATTATTATTTAATTATCCATTGAGGTGTGTCTAGTTATCAATAGAATTTGATAAATAATGCCATGTTTTGGAACTGAGAGCAGATCTTTTCTTGTTATTGCTGTCAAGTTGGTCTCTGTTTTTTGGTGTTCTTCCTTTCTGTGCTTTATTAAAATGTGAAAAAGTATAAAGTAAGGCACAAAAAATTGATTAATCACTCAAACAGTATTGTAAAGCTTTTACTATTGCATGATCAATGCTTTAGTTATTAATAAAACTGGGTGAAATAATGGTTGGCAATCCAACTAAAAATAATATTTCTAAATAAAAAAAAACATTAAAAAAAAGACCCTTCACTTAAAAGATTAATTGGTAAAGGCAGGGAAAGATACGTAACACCAAGTGGTAATATAATACGGAAAAGGCTGTGTGTATAAGATAGAAGAAAATAATTTGAAAGTATACAAAGTGAAGTTGCTCAATGCAATGTGAAGTTGACTGTGAGGACCATTCAATGTATTTTCAAAAAAAAAAAAATTTAAATGCAAGAATTCCATGGAAAATTTTATTTTTAAATTTTAAACAAAGGTTGAAAATTTAAACTGAGCTCAAATTCATATTAACATGATGGCTGAACAATATGCTTTGGAGTGATAAGACCAAAAGGAATCTTTCTTCCTGATTGCATTACACACTTTTAACATCCAGTCAGTGCTATGATCTGGGAGTGTATGATACTAAAAGACATTGGCAGGAGTAGTGTAAATGTAATGGAAATATAAATGCCCAAAATATATAAAAGAAATGCTTGTTTCTGAACTGCTGCTTTCCAAATATGGCCTTTCTTTTTTTACAGCTGCTGCTCTGGTACAAATATCCATTATGAAAATTAGTTTATTAAATTCTAGATTAAATTATCTTGGAAATTAGAATATTTTTTAATAAAATTACTGTTACAAGCCATCAATCTCAAAAATGTACTTTCTCTAATGGGCCTCTACTATATGTAAAAATGGGCATTTAAAGCAAGTAATCCATTTGGAATTGCATTGAATGATAGTAAATAATGTGTTCCTAAGATTTAAAAAAAAAAACATGTGAAAATATTTGCCTGGTTTCTTTATAGTCTGAATTTGAAATGTTCATTAACCACTTATCTGCTATACATTCTTTCTACACCACAGATATTGAGTTTACTTATTCTTTTTTTTTCTTCTTCTTCTTTTATAGCAAAGCCAAATTGTTGCTACGCAAGAAAAAATTTATGGAGCAAATGCTTACTAAAACTGATGGACAGCTACTAAATTTAGAACAAATGGTAAAGTTTAAAAATTGTTTGAAAATATTTATGGCATGCATTATTATTCTCTTATGTTTTTATTTTTTTATGTTCTTAAAATTTTTGTGAAAAGGAAATACTTTTTACACATTTGATTCATACTGAATTTTTGGTTCACTTGAAGTATTATTTTATTGTCATCAAATAAAAATATTCTTAAACACTTTTAAATATTTTAATAGTTATATACAGTTTAAGAAATTCTGACTGTTTTAAATATTTTATCTTGTTATAATACAATAATTAATTGACCTCTTAGTAAATATAGTGGTTAATATGTAATTGGTAATGGAAATAAGGTTACTAATGCACTCAAGTCTGGTGTCAGATTTGTGATTATTGTGGGTCTTGATTCCATCAAATAACTCTTGTATGTGCCAGGTTGATGCATGCTAAATTTGTGGAGGTGATATAATTTTGTAGTGATATAGTGTACAGATATTGAGAACATGCTGCTCTTTTAGTCCTGGTCATATTTTCAGCTAAGACACATATTCCTACTCATCCATTTCTGGTTTCAAATTAGTGCATTGATCTTAGAGAACATCAATTTCATTTTGCTTGTGCAGTATTTTAGTTAATGAATAAATATTGATGGATCTAATATTTTTAGACATGTATTTGGAAGTCATTGAATTCTTCATCATTTAGGTAGATCTGCTATTTAGCAATTATGAATTACACCTGATAAAAGATGTTGTGCATACCATTCGTAGGTTTTTTTTTAATTTTTTTTATTTCTACTTTTTATTTGTCTAAGCGGTCTATTCTCGTTTGTTTTTGTTTTCTTTGGTATTTATCCATGTTAGAAAAGAATTAAGAAGGCTAAATATTAAGAGATCTGCATTAAGGATTAAACTATTGCATTAAGCTTAAACAAAATGTATCACATTGATGTTATAAATAATTTGAATGATTAAAAATTTTATTAATGATGAAACATAATATTTATATAATTTTTTGTTATGTTTATAGTGCCATGACATTGAATTTGCTCAAATTGAACAACAAGTAATTCAGGGATTAAAAGTTGGAAATGAATCTTTGAAAACATTACATGAGGTAAGTATTTTTGAAATATTTTTTAAAAATTTAAATCATAAAAAATTAATGTTTTTCAAGCATAAAAATGAAGCAAAAATAAGATATTTTATTGTTTGTTATTTTATATTTTATTTCTAGATGCTTTCTATAGATGATATTGAAAGAATCATGGATGAAACACGTGAGGGTATTGAAAAACAACAAGTAAGTTGAAACTAGTAGTAAATTTCCATTCACCTAATTTCAGCCACAACCGGGATTAAGCATTAACTCAAAATGTCACTTTTCTGTTTGTACGAAAGTTGTTTTAGTGTATGTTTTGTGTTGGAAAATTATTGTACTTGGCACACTAAGCTGCTCTCATTTTATGAAAAATGGCAAATTTTGTTTTTTATTTGGAAAATAACTATATATATATATGTAGGTGGTTCAAATAGTAAGATAATAAGAATTCTCTTGGTATGCAAATTCCATGTTTGAATTGAACTCTTTCTTTCAGTAGAAAAGACAATCACAGCATTCAAACATCACCTTTAAATAGAAAAATTTGTATCTTAGCTCTCTGAAATCTCATTAAAGATGCACTATTGATGAATAACATGGTCAGTGATTGAAATGCAAAATGTTATAAAATTTTTTCGTTAAAAGAAAACATTCCTAGTAGAAATTCATCGCCAGTTAGTGAAAATTTACAGAGTGTGTGTAATGTCAGAAAAGGAGATATGGTTTGGTGCAAGAAATGTAAATCGGGCTGGACAAATTTACAAGACGAGCTAAAGTAAGAATGGATGAGTTCAACCTCCACAGATGACACTATACACCTGTCAAAGGTTAATTTGAATCAAATCATTGCACCCATGTGAAGAAGATTGTATACAAATTCAACATCTCTATGGACAAGGTATTAAGTATCATGCACAAAAAATTAACATACTGCATGTATTCTTTGGTACCACTCGGATGGCAAATTTTGTGAAAAAGATGGTCCCTTCATGATATCAGAAAGGTTCATTTCTGCACCATATTGTTACAAGAGACGAAATTTGGATGCATCATCTGATCTGATATGAAAAGAGCATGTCGGAGCCAAATTTTAGGAATCTATTATTGTTTGGTCTTACAACCCTGGCCTTGATTTTTTTTTTTTTTTTTTCTTTCTAAATGCCGGTGTGGATAGATTTGTTTGCTGATGACACAAATGTTTCAACAACCATGGTGATTATGGAGAAACGTGATATATACGAGTGTATTTCTACCTCCACAGATTTTTATTTCATAAGAAACTTATTCTCTATGGGTACTTGCTACTTTATTTTATTGAACGCCCCCTTGTATTTTGTTTTACTGATAGTGATGCACATGCTTGAAACATGATATATTATACTTTATGATTCAGTAAAATTCCTGAAGTAAACTAATGAAGTGGAACAATCTGGCTGGGGAAAAAATTAAACAATGAAGAAACAATAAATTGTGGTTGTGAGTATTAGAAATAATTGCTGATTAATATAATAACAGATTTCAGCATAGAAGACCATACTTTTTATATTTAATCAATTGGAATATTCAGATTACAAATAATGCTGAAACAGTCATTTTATCTTTCTACCAGAACTTTTGCTTTTTTAGATTAGCACAATAAATAACTTTCTCTGTCAAAAAAGATTAACCATGAACTGATATCCTAATTTTTTCCCTTATGTTCAAGGAGGGGAGGGAGGCTACTTCTAAAACATTAAAAAATATGGCTGAAGTTAAAGCAACAAAAATAAATTTATATTAATTTTGTTTTTCTTTTATTAATGTTTGACATGTTAAATAATACAATAAGAATAAATGTTGTATTTGTACCTTTTTATTACAAATAAAAAAAAAATTATTTACTCTGATTTTGACTTCATTTATGAGCAAGGACACAAAATCCAAATGTATATCTATTAGGGATTCAATACTTTTTAAAGTGTACATTTTGTACTTTTAGGAAATTGATGAAATACTTGGAGGTAAATTGACTGATGAAGATGAAGAAGCTGTAATGAATGAATTGGAATCGATTATAGCAGAAAGCCTCCCAACACCTGTAACAGAGCCCATTGCTGGTGAAGGTGATAAGGTGCCTATAGAAGATGAGGAATTAAATCTGCCAGAAATACCCACAGAAGGTAGTATTGAACTTAAAAAATATATTGAATGTAAAAAAAAAATATTAATTGTTGCATTTGTAAAAATTAGTTTGCCATAATTTTTGATAATCACATTGAAATGTCATATGAAAAATCACACTGAAACTATTATGTTTTTCCTTTCTGCAAATTGTCATTTATCTTTCCATCTTGCATTTAAATTACATTAAAATAATCTTATTTTATTGATCTTTCTGATGGAACAGAATTCATTAATGAATCAAAATGAAATAAAAATTAGTAAAAATTACAAAATTCATTTATAAAGTAATTTTACTTTGTCTCTCATTTTTTTAATAAAATGTAAAAACAATGATGACAGGCTGGTATTTAATTTATTATCTTGTTATTTTAATAGCCATACACTTATGCTTTTTATTATTTAAATGAATTTTTTCTGTAGAATCGATTACCATAATGCTCTTAAAATGTCCAAGTAAACTATTTTTTAATAAATTGTCATCTTTTGCTATACTGTGAATTCATTTTCTTATTGTCTGTGTAAATTGCAGAGATAATAAGCAGACTTTTGTCACTTTTTAACAATAGAAAAACTCACACATTTAAATATTAGATATAAAGAGGAAAGTTGCTTGAATTTCATCGCGACACTGAAATATCTTGTTAAAAATTATGTAAGAATATATATATATTTTTTATTTTTGAAATTCAAAGGAAAAAAGATATAAATAATTTGGTATCATAAAAAAGATAATTGAAATGGTTTTTAAAAACAGTTTAAAAAATGTGTTTATATTTTTGGAAATTATCATGTGAAAGCACCAAAACCTCTCTTAATTTAAAATTCTAATTAAAAATTTGAAAAAAATATTCGCCTTCTTTTCTTTTCCATTAAATTTGGAATCATCTGGGCAAATATTTTAGCTCAATTACACAGATATTCTTTATTATTAATAGAGATTTTTTTTTTTTAAATTTATTTCTAGAACCAAAGCAGAAGGTGAGGAGAAAAGAAGCACCTCAACTAGTCGCTGCTTCATGAATAACTTGAAATTTGCCTTACCTGTTGCAAGTTCCAATGCCTGAGTTCTGGGAACTTGATGAATTGGACAATACTGTGATTCAGAATCTAAATGTCTTGCAAGCTAAATCCAAAGTCTGTGTGTGAATATATGAGATGATAATTGGCCACTTAATGGAAATTGATTTTTTAAAAATATTATAAGTTATGGTTTTGATTAGAGGAGAAAATTATACAGTTGCAAGGAATCTTGATTTATAATTCCAAATTCTGTATTTTTAGAATTTTTGTTTTTGTCTGAAAAAAGTATTCAAATATGTTACTCTGAAGAATTTTTCAAATTTATGGGAAAAGATTTTTGATAAAATTGCATATACTATTATAAAATGAAGTGCATATTGTAATGTAGATTTTTAATGAAATAGATATTCCAAAATATAAAATAGATTGATTTTATAAAGAATTTATTACAGAATATTGTATTATGTGCTTATTATCAATACGTCGGTAATACATCAGTTGAAAATAGAATAGAATATCAGCACTTTTATTGCATAAAGAAAGTAAATACATATGTGTTATTGCAAGAAAAATATTTTAAAATTAATTTCTTTGCTTCTGAATATTTGAACTGCAGAGTTTTATTTTTATTATGGTTAAAAAAAAATTTATTACTCTGAAAAATGTATCACTAAATTCTGGAACCGAAAATTAATAATTTGCAATTTTAATACTTTCATGGAAATGAAATTTAATTATTGATAATTTTTATACCAACTTACAGTAAACAAGTGTCACAAAATTTGTTATGATAGTTGGGTTCATTTTCTTTCAATAGTTACTTTCAACATCTGATTATAATCAAGAGTTTCAGATATATGAAATACAAATTCATTGAAGTGAGATTTGGTAAGCATAGATGAACTTAGTATTACTTATTTTCCTGATCATCAAGATGATAGGACAACTTTTAGAGGACACTGAAATCCCTCCCTCCCCCTAGCCTTTTTCAGCATATTTGATTTTGTGCTTTTCATTTTGCTTTACAAGAGCTACTGTAATTTATTCAAATTATTATCAAGTATCAGTTAAATTTTCAAAACAGTATTCTTACAGTTTTATTTTCATGCTTGTGTGTCAATGTGTTCTAATGTTTCGCCCCTCCCCCTTCAAATTTTTATCATAATATGTGACTTGTATTAAAAAATTTAACCCCCCCCCCTCCATTTTGTTTTAAATCACTTTTAAATTTTTAGAACATTAAATTTTATTTTTGTTTCCATGCTTATAAGTCAGTATGATCTAATTTTTTTTTCCTAGTTTTTATTATAATATGTATTTATATTTAAAAAGTTGTGTAGGTGTTTTTTTTTTTCCCTCATTTTATTCTAAATTACTTTAAATTTTCATAATATTATTTTACAGTTTTATTTTCATACCTATAAGTCAATGTAGACTAATGCTTTATTTTTCTCTCCAAATTTTTATTATAGTATGTAAATTGTGTTAAAAAAGTTTTGTGATTTAAAAAAAAAAAAAATTTAAATCATTTTTTACATGTGAGATAATCAATTAAACTTCCGGAAGGTGATCTGTAATCAGATTTTTTTTTTTTTTTTTTTTGCAGCTTGTAATGTTATTTTTTTAAAGCTTCTAACTTGCAGATTAAAATAAATGGATTTAAAAAGGAGAAAGGGCACTAAAAAACTTTCATTATTTAAGTCCCTTTAATAAATGTATTCCAGCTGAGAGATAGACTTCATTAGATCATATTTATGCAGATTATCTACATTCTTCTTTTCTGCCCATCTATATGTTAAATATGTGCCATAATAATGTCTTTCATTGAGTTCAAAGGAAATTTAAAGAAAAAAATACTTTCAGTTACTACAAATGCCAACTAACACTTATATTTTTATGATATTCCATTATTGAGTTAATATTAACTATTGCTATGATTATTGTCATTAAGTGAATAATTTATGAAAAAGTATTGTATTAAAGTAAAAAAATAAATAAATGATCGCATTGATTCATTTCAATCATAAAACATTAATGTATGTTTGTAACTGTTTAAGTGATAGAATTCAAAATGAATGCATATAAATACATAAATCTCAATGCATTTAATGACTTCTTTTACATTTATAGATTTCAGTATTTAAAATTTCGTGTCTTCTATCATTAGCTGATTTATATTGAAACATCCTCAGATTGTGATTTTATTACTTCAATATTAAATTTAAATCTAATTTTAAATTAAACCAAGTTATGTTCATCAATAGATTTTATTTCAAGCTACTGTTTTTTATTTATACAGATAGCTCAGGATTTCCAACTTTAGAACTCTTAAGTTTTGTTACTGCCTTCATAGGATTTTTTCTCTTATCTTCTTTCTTAGTTTCATTGTGAATGTAAAACGTGTAGAATTTAAGTAATCTAAAACTGTCTCTATTTTTGATATGATCGATAACATATTGCGGTTTGAACGACAGAAATGCAACAGTAAAATGAGAAAATATAATATTTTATTATTTAGTTTTTGTTTGAATACTTTATTTCAGATTTTAATTTGTTTCATGTTGTGAATTAAGCTTCCTATCATTTTGTTTAAAAAAATTAATAAAATATTTAAGAAAAAAAATTTCCTGACGTGCGTCAAATGTGTCTGAAAGTGCATTTAAACTAATTTATACTGGGAAGTTCAACACCTACTTGAAACTTGAAATATTTTAGAATATCTTTTTTTTTTTTTTTTTTCAATTAAAGATGAAATGTTTGATTACTTCAAAATGACTTTCACTTAATTTTAACAGATGTTTTTTTTTCATATACAGTTTTTAGACTTTCATATATTTGCATTTATAATATTTGTTACATTATTTGTGGTTAATATTTTTAAGTATGAAATAGTTCTAGTTCTTTCTTAAATGTTATTTTAAGTAATCTAAAATCGGCTGTTTTATGGTGTGTATTTGTGAAAAAGATTAGATTCCAAGCAATTTTTAAAATGTCAGATATGGTGCTTCTGCTAGAAATCTTATTTTAATCCTCTTGCAGCTCTGAATGGAACTTTTGCACTATATGTGTGAAAATCAAAGAATTATGTACAGAAATATTTATATGTATATCTTTGAAAAAATTTAATAAACTTTTAAAAAATGTTTCATTTTTATTCAGAATTCAACTTGAGGTTGATTTAAATAAAAAGAAAATTTCGATTCTTAAATAGCAACCAATGGGAATGGTTTTTCTGAAATATTCTAACATACTTCCAATTGATTTCCCTATCTCTGCATAAAATTGTGGACCTTGGACAAGGCTGCGAAAACTTTGCATGACCTTCACCATCGCCATACATGGTAGTTACAAATAGGGATGGGTCAATTTACGAAAAATATCTATTTATCGAAATCATGTTCACGATAAATCGTGATACAATAAAGAGATATTTGCAATTAATTTGTGTTTTCAATTTTGTTTTGAAATTTTTTTTTTTTTTTTTTTTTTTTGCTTTTTATTCTTTTTCACTTTAATACAGAATTTTTGTTAATATCTCTATAAATCCTGTCATATTCTAATATATCAAAATATTTGTTTTAATAATGTCATTTTGGAAGAAACTGTTTTCTGTTCCCTAACTGAATGATACCATTATGGAAAAATATTTGCTGTTGTAGGCTGTCCTTTGTTTAATCGCTAAATATTCATTTTCAGAAATAAAAGCAAAGAGGATTAATTCAGATTAAATTCACAATTTTATTCACAGCTCATATTTTCTCATTTAAGCATATGTGCATAAAAAAAGAGATTCCATTATACTTCCGCTTTCGCCTAGTGGTTCACGATGAATCGATATTCACAATTAATTTACGGAACCAGATGCCTGGTAGGAAAAGTACTCGGATCGGTGACAAAATGTACCATGTCAATCATCCTGGAGGAGGCGTGACTATGCCTGAGGGTTCGTATAACAAGTAAAAGTGACAAAGTTGTCCTCTTTCAAGCGCATGCATAAGGATATTTAATAAACATTTGATTACATTTTCAATTCTTATAAGATGATTATTTCAGATGCAAATGAAAACCACTGTAACTGAATTTCCATTTCCTATTACTGAAAAATTTTTACAGTACATTTCAGCTTACATTAAATAAAGCTTCCCACATTTAAAAAGGTTCTTGAACATTCCTGAAAATTAGTTCTCCATTCCAATTTCAATGCAGAATTGATTACTTCAGCTGAATCTAAAATACTTAAATGGAACTTTCCTAAAAGCTAAAGAGAAAGTCAGAAAATATCAAGACAATCACTTAAACCCAACCATTGGGAATGTTATTCCTTTATTAGAAAACAAAATAAATAAGATGGAATTTTTAATTACGCAAGCAACAGCATGAATACTTACAAATTTTTTCAACCCTTCAAGCACACACTTCAATTTCTAGAACTCGCATCATAATCTTTTAATTTATATTACAGATTTAAATTCCATATACTTACTAGGAAGTTGGGCTCTCCATTCTCACATCAGTGCAACACTGATAATTCGCATTTGATTGTTACTGAAACTAAAATAAACAAGGAATTTTCCTAAACGTTAAGAGCTTAAGTGAAAGCCAGAAAATGTCTAGACAGTCACCTAAACCCGACCATTGGGAATTTTATTAATTTAAAGTTTAAAACATTAATGATGTACTGTCCAATTCCCATTTTTTTTAAAGATATGTAGTGAGCATACAATGCTGAAAATGTGTATTCAAAACAAAACTAGCATTTTAAAAATTTAAGCCTGCAGTGATTTGTACAAACATTAATGCTCTAAAAACAACTATATCGAAATTTTCAGTCAATGATAAATTGTTTCATTTTTGATGTACATAGTAACTAATATAGACACCACAATTAAAATCCTTTATTTGTTTTACATGAGGTAGAAAAACAATCTGCCAGTGGCTCTTTGAATCGAGCGAATAATTTAATACAACAGTTTATTAATGTTGAGGTATCCTTATCTGGCTTATAACAAAATGGGTCAAAATATTCAAACATTTTATTTTTCAAATCGGCTATAATAAAAGCCCAATGGGAATTTAAATTTACAGGAATTATAAGAAAATCAAAATTTGCTATTTCTCAAATCCAAGGAAATTGAAGAATGTTTTGTTTTTTTTTAATTAAAAATCAAAAGAGTGAAAAGATTCTATAGCTTTGAAATTTGTGAATCTTCTAGTTAATACAAAATCAAATGCATCAATAACTGAATCGTATAGCCAACCTTTTTTTCAATTTGATGATATTGATTTAAGATATTTTTCTTCTTTGACAGTAACATATGGATCTAAAGATTTTAACATATAAAATGAAAGATCATTATTATTAATAGTTAATGTAGCAATAGCTTTTGTGATATTTATTAAATCTATGAAACACATCAAGATTAACACTTTCAGAATTTTTAACATTAAAGGATTTATTAGGTTCATCAAAGAGTTCTTCATTTAATTTTTGCTTCTTATTGCAATTTTCACGGGCCGAGCAGTTCCTTTTTTTTTTTCTATGAGAAGTTTTAAAAAGCTTAATCTGCGGATTAATTTTTTGATTAGGTGCAACTTAAAATTTAAGTGTAACAGAAGCCGGATTATTTTTAAGATTCAAAAACCCACGCATCCTAGCTACTAAATTATTCAAAGAACTAACTACATTATTCAACATGATTTCTTTAATCTGAGGAATTTCTAATAATTCTGATATTTCCGAATATAACTTTTTAAACTCTGCCTCCTTTGATCTGCACTTCTCATTTGTAGATAACATATTGAATTTAATTTTTCTCTTAAAATATCAGAATTAATTGTAAAACTATTTTCTTCATGAAATTTATGAAAATCATCAGTTGTGTACTTATTAGGTTTTGAAGACATTAAATGAATTTTATGTATTGTTTAAGAAGCATTTTTTAAATGAGGCATTTTTTAAAATTCAAATTACCGGTCGAATCATCCTGATAGCGCGTAGAGCCGAACAATGCACGTATCAAGGTCACTGCTCCACTTAGCGAACTACAAAGCAACGTTAATCCTAAAGAACGAGGAAAGTTACATTTTACTAGGTTTGCCATAAACACGATTTACATTCCATCTGATCAAAGTGCTGAATTTGTCCGCTTGTTTTTGAAATTTTTTTAAGGTGATCATTTTATGGTCTAAAAGAGGTTTATTGAATGTAGGTGTTTGGTGAATGATGCAAGAACCAGACAGTTTGCTACGCCTAGTAGAGTATAAAATTACAAAAGAGAAGTATATAGAGATGAATTTTTGTTTTTATATCTTTAGTACAAATCTATAATTTTTATCCTATCATCATACAATTTGGCACGCGTATTCCTCGAGGCAAGAAAAAGGTCACGATTTTTTTCAAAATTTAATAAAGTTATATGTTAATTAAACAATGAAGCAAGTTTTGTTGATAAGCAATTAGAAAATTCAGAGGGGCACATTCATCTGTTAGCGACTTTGAAACAATTTAAATAGTTGTCTGGAACTTAAACAATATTCTAATTTGAATAAGTTCGTTGATGGCTTCAGTAAAACAAATCAGAGAAAAAATTAAATGACCTTGAAAATATTACATAAGGCCACGGGCAGTCGATCATTCTGTCATTCCTATTATAAAGAGTGAAAAAGATAAAACCTTGCATGTCCATCGTATTCAACTCTTCCAGTTTGAACTGGCGAAATCTCTACTAATAATAAAGATGAAAATGTGTATATATTGGCGCTCTACAGGCCAGACCGTTTGAACTACACTTACCAAACTTGTAACATATATATTTTGGAAGGTGTGAAAGTGCGTTTCGGAGTGATTTTTTGACAATTCTGATTAGAATTTTAATTAAAAATGAAGTGAATTTTCGTCCGCGATCATTTTCTAAAATATTATTGCTCAAAAATCAGTTTTACATCGTTTCGAAACTCAAAACTTTTCATTTTTACTTATACCAATTTAATAGTCGTGTGAATTTTTCCAACATTTTGGCAATTTTTTTAAAAATATTTTTTCCTAATTTCCGACAATGGGTTACATGACTTGTCCAGAAATTCAAATCGTCTTCATTATCATCAAATACTGAATCGCTGATTTTCTTCCATTGTTGAAAGTGAAAGAAGAGGGATTCTGTTTAATATCTCCGCAGTTTACAAGAAATATAAAGAGGTCAAAATACTGCGAAATTCAGAGGATAGACGAACCAGATATTAATGTTTTCAATAAAGCTACGGAACGGGTCTCCATTAGAAAAGTATCATGAAAATGGAAATTTAAAGAATGAATTATCTGAAATCAAGTATAATCAATAAGAAAGGGCGAACAAGCTGGTCGCCTGAGGCGATAGCAAAGAATAAAATTTCGTGTATTCGATCTGGACGCAAGCAGAATTCTAACTTTCAGTGATGCATCTTAATATTGCTTTCTTCTTCATCAGAAATCAACGGACCACGCAGCAATAAACTGGTTTCGCCATTTTAGCCATATGTAGCAAATTCGGGCAACCCGAACGGCAGCTCGAATGCTTATGTGGAGCATGATGAAGCGCATCTGCGAAATACGACGAGGCCGCATTGGAGGCTCACCTGACCTTGAAAGATGTTCAACACCATAGCGGCACACGCGGTGTCGGCGATCTTTCTCGGCACCATCGGATACTTTACCTACAGTTGTATCGGTTGCTTTTACTTAGCACTGACCGGGCTTGGTTTTTTCTTCTACATTGTTTATTTATTAGGTAATTATGTGGACAATGCTTTACCAAGATTTAGAGTTACAGCCACAAACAAAGCCGTTTTTATCACAGGTAAGATTTTTCTAAACACATTCCCATATTTAACCCATTATTTTGTATACATTACGGACGTGTTGAGTCATTTTATAACGGTGCATTCAACACAGCATTCAAAAACCTGATTATAAGAGTGTGTATAGGCAGAGAGATAATATGCAGAAAAAAAGGAGATAAGAAAGAATGCGTTGCCTCATTTCGATAACATCCAATTCCATCATTAGAATTCTTTTCACTGTTGATGTATCAATCGCATCATCTTCAGAATCTTCGTAAGATAAATGTCTAACACGTTTTCTTACGTCTCACTACCACTATCACTGTAATATTCTAAATTACTGTTACGCTTATCCAGATACGTATTCACAAGATAAATTATTTTATAATTATGTAGAAAGATAATAGGCTATAAAATTAAACTCTCTACTCAAACTGGATGAAAGCTAAACTCAGATTCTCGTGTTGAGCTATATTAACGTCCCGTTTTAAAGCAACATTAGAGCTATTTTAGGACGGACCTTATAATTTTGAACCGCGGTCAGATGACGAGGACGACATCTGAGCTGGCACTCCCCTGTCCAAGCTTCCACACCACACCAAGGGGATCAAACTCTCGTGACATATGCACGAGTCTGATTCGTCACTATGCTTTTTGGCTTCAATAATGCATCCCGAGTGTAACTCGTTATTCCAAGTCAACGGGTTGAACCAGCCGCGTTTGGCGATCAGCTGATTGCTAGGCATACTGTTGTGTTTACTTCCAGTTGAATCTCCAAAGCCTAATTGATTATAATTTTCTCGGCGAAATATTTTTAACCATCAAACTGTGATGGACATAAAATAATGTTATTTTAATAGCTTTGCACCTCTTCTGTTTACTATGTACAGGAACTTTCCTAATGAAATCAAATCCCTTGTCATCGTAATGCTATTAAAATGTAACTCTGGGGATAATCTGTCTTCCAAATGCACGTCATTTCATGCTATTGTTACAAGTGTAAACTGCGTAGATTTATATTGGATTATTTCATTTTCAAACAACAGAAAAAAAATCAAACGATTCAATATTTACTGAAGCATTGAAAAAGCTTCTTTCAATGTTAGTAATAAAAGTGAAATAAATCTATTGAAAAGCTAACAAAAAATAATATAAAAATGACCGAAAATTCAAGAATCATTTGCCCACCAACTAAACTGATATTATTAAAAAGGTATAAAAATGCTAAATTTTAAAATGATATAAAAATTGCTTTTGTACGAAAGTATTTTCTTGAATTATCATGGAAAAAATGGAAAAATCTAGATTCATTTTTAATTAATTAAAATTTCGAAAAAAAATCGCGAATGTTTGTGCTCTTTAAACTTCATCTGTGCTAAATTTAGTAGTTCGAGGTCAAACATTCTGTCCTATAAAGTATAAATGTTTTTTTTTATATGTGATAGAAAAAAAAACAACATTCGAAATGATGTTTTCTAAATATGTGCTTACTAGAACAAAAGAGTGGTCTGCTGAATCTGATGCTTAACAACTAAAAATTTCACTCAGAATGATTTTTTTTTATTGTTCTTTTACAATCTTACCAATAATAACTGTTCCTGCAGTTTTCATCATGTTAATTAAAAATTCCACGGAAAAACTGTTAAAATGGCAATCCTTTTTTTCCTTAAATCTACCATCACACTCCCATTTATAGAATTTTTGACTACTTTGTTAACATAATCCCGTTTTTTACCTCATTGTCCTGTTTTTTCAAAAATATCCTTTAGTTTGATCAAGTTTTTTTTTTAATTCGAACTCGAGATTTCGACCCATATCGATGTTTCGTTCCTCCCTGAGTTGGAAAACACAATTTAGGGGAATGACCGTCCATCTGACTGTCTGTTTGCCTGCCCATGACAATGATAACACAAAAATGCTTTCAGCTAGACGGATGAAATTTGGTACATGGTCTTAACACCAAATAGTACTGTGGATACTGTATATTACTGTAGATTTTTATCAAATTTCGAGCAAAATTCCTTCAGAGGAAATCAGTTTGTCCAGCTGTAAGAATATAATTTAACATGATAAGGAAGCTAGATGGATAAAATTTGGTAGGCAGAATTAACGCCTGTAGTGTAGACACCTATCAAATACTGCCTGAATCCAACAAGGTAATGACCGTCTGTCGGTCAGTATTTCCAGATACATGTAAACGCGAAAACTGAAAAAACGCAACGACTTAAATATTTCAAATTTGGAATGGATTTTATAGCTGAAAGTGCAGTTATGTGTCAAATGTTTGTTTCAATCGATTGAAGAAAATGCGTCAAAATGCAAATCCGATTTTCGGACATTATTGACCTCATATCAGCGACGAAACGTCAAAAAAAAAGTGCTTTTAATGGTTTCCTCTGCACCATATTTTTAAACTTTAAAATTTAATAGACACATAGATTTAATAGATATGTAACTCAAATTATGTTAAAAATCTTATTTTGTTATATTCATTGTACTAAGAATTTCGCTCATTTTCTCTATGTATCGTTATGCATCCAATTATATCTTATGAAAAAAGAGAGGTGTTTAAAAATGGGCGCACTTTAAAAAAATGTCACCATTGTTTGGTATTAAAAGCAAACTTTAATTGTAAATACAATAAAATTTCAAAAGAAATTACTGAAAGCATGCCTTGTATTGAAACTTATTCAATATAAAAAATAAGCCGAATTTTCATATCTTGATCATCAATATCGGAAAAAAAATCAAGATGAAATATTAATAGCAACAACAATTTGAATTTTCCTTCCATGATGAAATATATTGTTATAAAATATGCTTAAAATATTATAAAAATATATAGGCCAAAAATTAATATTCCTGAAAATATAATTTTTAAAATTTTAAGATGATTTAGAAATTATTTTTGTGTTGTAACATTTTTTGATGTTATCGTGAAAGACGACACAATTTTGCTTAAGGTAAGTGACTATGCTCGAGCTGGATTTTTTGGAAAACTCTCTAAAACAGTTGTATTCTCGAATTTCTGAAAAAAAAAACATTTATGAGACCAAAATATACTAATTAAGTGACCAAAAAGAATTTTTACAAATTGGGAAGAAAAAAAACAAAAAAACAAAACAAAAAAAAAAACAGCTTTCTTTATGGCAAAAAAAGAGCTGTAAATCAAAAATCTTCTAGTTTAGAGATATATCAAATGATTCGCTTCAAATTTTGCAAATAGCTTTAGAAATAGAGCTTCTTTCCTGAACTAAAAAATAAGCCGTCTTTCTATCCATAATTTAAATATTGATGGTCTAAATGATAAATAATATGAAATTTAATTTTTTTTCGAATGGTGAAGCATTCATATTTCTTAATCTTTTGATTGCTTATTTCTCTAATTCAGGAACTGCAGAACATATTGAGAAATTACTACACCAAGTTTGAAAAAAATATGCGCTATATTTTAGCTATGAGATGCTCTTAGAGACGTTCAATAGCATTAAAAAATGTATAAATGCAAACATAAAAATCAATGCAACTTCTCAAAAAAAAATGGACTTAGAGAAATGCAACTTCTAAAAAATGTTCGATTTAATATTCTTATTGTTCAAACAATAAGAATATTAAATAGAACAGTTTTCATATTTGCACAAAAAAAATCGATTTTTAACATAGTCATCTACCTTAATTTTTAAGCTAATATAGTGCATATTTCTATTCTCCAAAGTATATAACTGAGAAGTTTGGTCTGTAGACGGTTACAAAATTGCTGAAATCCCACAGGTTGTGATAAGGGCTTCGGAAGAATGCTGGCGAGGAGACTGGACAGCATGGGGTACAAAGTGTTTGCCGGATGCCTGGACCCGGACGGAGAAGAGGCGAAGAAGCTGAAGGACACCATCTCCAGTCACCTGGAGGTCATCCCTCTGGATGTCACGAAGATTAGCAGCATCCAAAATGCCCTGAAGACTGTCGAAAATAAGCTTGGAAATTATGGTATGTTAAAAAAAGAAAATACTTATAAACTGTGATATTGTTTCGAATTTGTAATGTTGCGTCCTAGCGCGGTTAATGACATCGCAAGGAAGACAGTTTTACAGATAACTATGAGGCTAAATAGATAACGGATCCCTCCCCTCCCCCCACTCCCTTGGTTTGGCGACAGGAATTTTGGCAATAGGGAAATCAGGAGAAGAATTATAGTGATTCTTCGAGGAGTTTTTTGTGCCTTACCTTAGAAGCTAAAAAAAGCCGGCAGACTTAGAGGTGAGCGCAAATGAACAGTTCAACGAATTCTCTCTTTGGGTGTTTCGTGTTGTTTATTATTGTTTCACTGCTTGCGGTTTGCTGTTTTTTTTTTTTTTTTTGTTTTTTTTGCAAGTGCTGTTTTTGTGTATACTTTGGCTGAGTTTTGTTGCCTGTGTGTTCGTGTATTCGTATTGAACAAAGCGCCGCTATTTGTTGTTGAACCTGACCGACTGTTTTATTGTACACCCATAACATTAAATCCGTTGATTTTATGGAATTTTCCGTAACAATATATAATATAATCAGTGATAGACGTAAATAAAGTAAAACATTCTGTTATTCTTTTAGTTATAAATGTTGGCTGTATGAATCTTTCGTAATGCGACAACAATCTAATCTGTTGTCAAGTTCGTTCCACGCATTTTGAAATGTCACACTGTCAATAATGCTTAAGCAGTATTGACAATTATTATTATTAAGTTCATTGATTTGTACTTTGTTTGATATTTGAAATGTTCGCCAGAACATTTGGTAATGCGTGATGGTACACCAGCACATTTTGTTTGCATTCGTGAATTCTGACATGTTGCTTGCGAATGAAGTTTAACGGCCATCCATTCTACAATGCTCGTTAATGAATACTTCCTTGCTGCTTTTATTTTTCTAGAACGCATGAAAATTTTACATACGAGAAGGCTTCCTCTTCTCGACTACCTTATTCCTAATCCTCGCATTCATAGGGCCATTTTCTTCGCCAGCTTCATTGTCTTTTCGACATCTGTTTTTGCGATTTTCACCGAATAAACATCGCCTGCGACCCTATGCTTTCTTGGTCATTTTTCATCTCTTTAATGCTTACTATCATCTCATTCAATTTATCTTTTGAATTTGACAATACCCTCTGCAAGCACCGATGTTGCAGCGCTGTTTCCTGTTGCACATTTTAGTTTCTCTTGAATATCTCATCAAATTAAAGAGCATGATATTTCTTACATTTTCAAGCTTTTATTTTTCTTCGTTTTAATATTTATGCAGAAAAGGATTATAAACTACTTTTTCGTTTTCAGTCATTTATGACCCCCTGGATCATCAAATAAGCAAGTTACCTAACATTTAAGAATGAAAAATAACATTTAAGAATGTGCTTTCACTTAAAAGAAAATTCATAGTTCAAACATCGTTTGCTATTTATTATCATTTTTTGCAGTTTCCAACAATTTTAGGGCTCCCTATATTTTTACGATTTTCACATACTAAACGTCGTTTGGGACCCTGCGTTGTATGGTGATTCTAAATCCTCTTGGTGCCTTATGGCCTCATATGATTTTTAAACTGTAAATGTAAATCTGTATTCAGTTTAGACGAAATCTGTTAAAACATTCGTCTGCTTTCTATTTGTCATTTTTATGATTCTAACATGCAACGAACTAAATAAATAAAATTCCGTGCTCGTTCTAGGCACACACATTTAAGTGTATTTTTTTATATAAATATTGTAGATAGATTTTTATAAATATTGTCACTCAGCACTAAAGAGTTGTTGCTCTAGACAGAGAATTAATTCTTCGTGGGAGCACCTCACTTTATATAGTCTCTCGACATGGAGTGACATCACGTGGAATTTTCTTGAAGCATTTTCTGATCACGGCTTCTAATAGAAAGAGGTCCTTTTTTTTTCTAAAACTGACTCGAAGTGGTCTCCAAAGTCCTGGATCATTGAATCACCCATTAGAAATACCTTCAAATCTCTTTTTCAAACTATAATACTAATATGGTAGAGAAACGATATTGTATCAATATTTAACATTAAAAAAATGAAATATGTTATGAATAAAGTTTAGTTGTCATTGAGCTTTTTTTTTCCCCCCAGAATTCTGGGCCGTCGTGAATAATGCCGGTGTCATTGAGCGCGGAGAGCTGGAGTGGACACCTTTAGAGTTGTATCGGCAGCAGTTCGAAGTGAACACTTTCGGAGTGGTCAGTGTCACCCAGGCTTTTCTGCCTCTTCTGCGGAAATTCAAAGGAAGAGTCGTCACTATGGTCAGCGTTGGTGGTAAGTGAGGTTATTGTTTTTTAAATAAGGTGGCGAAAATGCGAAAAAATGACTGTTCTAAATAAAATTTATTAATTTGTGAAAAATTGATAAAAGTTAACAATGATGAAGATTTAAAATAAATGTTTTCTCTGAGGAGATTTGATAAAATAGTGATTAATATATAATAGGGTTTAATGAACAGTGCTTGACCCTTTCATTGCTAATTCGGCCCAACCCGGCCGTACAAGTTCTATACTAACGGGCCGGTTTCAGTTTCAAACGAGTGGTGTAGGATGTAAAGCAAATCATCAATGCTTTAGATCCTGCATTTTTCGTTTGAAAAAGAAACCGCCCGTTAGTATAGAACTTTCACGGCCGATTTGGGCCGGATTAGTTATGAAAAGGTTAATGGAACTTATATTAGACAAGTGATTGTCAATCGATTTTTTTTTTTTTCCATATTTCCTAGGGCACAGACATTACAGAGATAAATGATTATCGATTAATATTGGAAGAAACATAAGCAATGTAATAAAATAAATATTCCATATACGTCTTGTCTATTAATAATAAATGAAAATATGTGGCTGCGCATGTGTATATAGATGCTCTACAATCAGGCCATCTAACGTAGAGCTATCAAATTTTGGACAGATATACTTTGAAGAGTGAGAATATGAAGTGTAGGGCAATTCATTTTGAAATTTATAATGAGAATTTTAGTTAAAAAAAGAACTAAGGAAGATTTTGACGATATTTTACACTAAGATTCGAAAATATTATTGCATAGAAATACAATTTTAAATCGTTTTAAAATTTAAAAAAAAGATGTCTTTATAGTGATAGAAATTTAGTTGCACACATTTTTCCAGAATTTTGGTAGATATATTCAAATTTGGTGTATCTATTTAACACATTTCATCCATTTAGCTGAAAGCGTTTTTAAGTGATTGTGTTCATAGACAAACAAGTATAACAATAATAAAAAAAGGTTTCCGTAATCGGGGAAAACTGAAATGCAGAGATTCGACAAAATGAATTCGGTTTTTTTGACGATTACGATGAAGTTACACTGCGCGAAAGTAAGAAGAGGGATGAACCATACATATACGTTTCTGAAAGCACTATGACGTCATGGGGCTTCACTTCAGTAGGAATCCTCATGTAAACAATGAACTGTGCCATTGTAAAGCTATTAAAATAACATTGCTTCATTGTTTGCCCAGATTTGATGCAGGATTTGAGTGAAATGAAATGCCATCCATATTCCCTCAAAGTCGACTAGTGTAATAGTAAATGTAAATTCAATCCATAGCTAGAAGCTATGTAAATTTTTTGATCTGGAAATTCGAATCTATTATTTTATGTCTGTTTTTAACCTAGCTCAGTAAAATTGTGTGCACTTACATAACGTTTCCAATCAGTCTATGGACAATGGATA
Organism: Argiope bruennichi; assembly: GCF_947563725.1. Taxonomy (NCBI): domain Eukaryota; kingdom Metazoa; phylum Arthropoda; class Arachnida; order Araneae; family Araneidae; genus Argiope; species Argiope bruennichi. The sequence goes on from NC_079152.1 coordinate 1,470,953, forward strand.
TGAAATGTTTTAAATCGCAGAAATACATGATATGATTACTTTTGAATCAAGGTCACGAAGTTTTCGAATATTATCTCAGTTCTTTTCGACCCAAAACTTAAGATTCCAAATTCAGATTAAATAATGGTTCAATATTTTTAATTTACCTCTAGTTATGATTATTCATTTGAATCATTTTTTTAGCTCTTCTCTATTTTTACCCCTTTTTACTTTATCGTATAGAAAGAATAGAAAAATGATTCCTATTGTCAAAAAATGTGAACTCGAGAATGATCATAAACCATCTCGTTTTAGATCTCCCTGAGTTCGGAAAACATATTTTTAGAAAATGTCTGTCTGTCCGCCCGTTTGTCTGTCTTTGACAAAGATAAATCAAAAACGATTTGAGCTAGATGAATGACATTTGGTATACGGTCTTTACTTCAAATGTGTTCGTTTCTGTCCAATTTGAGCAAAACCCATTCAGAGAAAGTATGTTTGTCCGGCTGTTCGAATATAAATGAGCACGACAACTACAAAACGAGAAAAGGCTGGAGGAATAAAATTCTCCAAACATATTCATCGTCTATAGTGTAGACACCTGTCAAAGTTTGAGCTGAATCCGACAAGGAATGGACCGTCTGTCGGTCTGCACTTTCAGAAGCATACAAACTCGATCACTCAAAAACGCAATGAACTGAAATACATCAAATGTGTTATGTGATTTTTGTGATGACAACGGTAGTTCTATGTTAAATTTTTGTTTCAATGGGTTGCGAAAAATGCATCTAAAACACACATTTGATAATCGGATACTATGAACCGCATGCCAGTGATTCATCACCAAAAAACGTGCGAAAGTTCACGCAATAGATTCAATAGAATTACTAAATGTACGTCGAAAGTGAATATTTCATGTCTATCTTACCTCAACGTCGTGAAAAGCATTCTCTGGGATAAGACTTTTAGTAGGGAAGGTTTGGAGGAGAGAACTACCTCTGGTTTAGAGAAAATTATACCACAGTACAATGCTAAAAGGTTGGAACATTAAAACATCCTTGATTCAAAATAGAATGTAGGATGTTTTAAATGCATGAAAAGCTTTAATATTTTTTTTTCGTGATCTTACTCCTTTCTCACAAATTTATCGTGTTTGTCAACCTTGTCTGATTTCCGTTTCTCTTTTTTCAGGTCGTCACACTTTCTCCGGGTTCGTGCCTTACTGCATGAGCAAGCATGCAGTGACATCCTTCTGCGACGGCCTGAGACTGGAGATGAAGAAGTTTGGCGTCAAAGTGGTCACAGTGGAGCCCTTCTCTTATCAGTGAGTCTCCTCTCATCCATTCAATAAGAAGAAATGGTAGAATTCATTCTTTTTCATTTTTAAAATCATTTGTAAAACAGAGCAGAATACTACAGGATGATTTGAAATTCATGATACAAACTGGAAGGGGATAGTGAGAACTAGGATACTAATAATATTCTCGCAGGAAACCCAGGCCGCAATCCATTTTTTGAGTCATAAAAACAGGATGTCTCGGTTCAACTGAAACAAGATGTTCCAATTTCTACACTAGTGAAGACATTTTAATAAAATTTTCAACAGTGTACATTTATTTAAAACAATCACGTCTCTGTGTCTGTATGGGAGCAAGTGACTCGAGCGGCCAAACACAGAAAATGACATAAAATGAAAGAGAAATGGAGTTATTGTTTGATCTCGTTGCTGGTAGAGTGTTTAGATTGTGATGAATTGGCCGTGGTGGGTCAGTCAGTCCCTTTTCCACCCCGATCTTCCGATTGATAGTGCATCAGTTACTTTTTCTGGGGACATGGGAGGAGTCTTGTTTATGAAATTTCAGTTGAGTCTGCCGAAGATCTCGTTGCTTGCATATCAGTAGCTGCTGCACGTGTGCGTAAAATACCTGGCATTTTTGGTTGTGTACGCGATTTGGGTCATACATTTCTGCATAACAAATGACTGTTTTCAATAAATGCATCACTGTTGAAATTTTCTTTAAAATATTTTCACTAGTACAGAAATGAGAAGCCAAACATTTGTTTCAGTGAAATTAAGATATCCTACATTTATGACTAAAAAAATGGATTGCGTATCTGGGTTTCCTATGCGAATATTATTTGTATTTTTATACTTCCAAGTTTGAACCATGAATTGGGAATCCCCCTGTGTGATATTGACATTCAATCCGTTTCCTGAAAATATTTTCAATAATATGATTTCTATTTCTGTTTACAATGAAGAGGAAGGCTATGCCAAATCGTTTGACTCTGAACGATGAAAGGGGTACAAATACACTTTTGAAAGTAAAAATGTGCAGCTTAAAGCAATTTTTTGGCATTTAAATTAATTAAAAACACAGGGAGATTTTAATATTTTACTTAAATAAATGCCGAAATGGATCATTTGATAAAAATAATTTTTCATCATTTTAAAATTTAAAATTTTTTCATTTGTTATATCTTATGAGACCAATTCAATGATCGCGCAGTTTTTTGTAATAAAAATTTTGACAATTTTAATTTTATTTGCCTAATTTTCATCTGTAATTTTTATTGTTGGCTTGAAATTCAAGTATTTACATGCACGATTTATCTAATATTGACATAGATGTTGTTTTTTTCCCTATTGTTGGAAGCTAATGGAGAAAGATTCTATATATTATCAGCTCAATTCACATGGCGAATGAAACAGCGAAGCTAGAATACCGCGAAAGACAACATGCAAATAGACTTCTGGCATAGTTATTCTTTCAATGCAATATTATGTCATGGGACTCGACTCCATTATGAATGTTCACGCACACAATAAATAGAATAATTGTCAGGCAGTTAAAATAACGAAATTTTATGTCTATCAAAATTGGATGGTTTAAAAATACTTTTATAAGGAAACCACGAACAAGTTATGCATAAGAGGTTTAAAGGAAATTAAACTTTACCAATATTCCTGGCGAACCCATTTGTCGTCAAGGGAGACTGGTGCGTCATGAGAAAGTAGAGATCTGAATGAAACATTTAAATAACTTTTTATTGAGTATACGAAACATGCAAAGAGAATATACCGCAATCCTCAACAAATTAAAAACAATTTTAAATTATATCTGTCTGTAAGAAAGATAACTTAAAAACACTTTCAGCTAGACAGATGGAATTCGACATGTATTGTCTTTACAAAACATTTTTGAATGTCTATTTAATTTTGATCAAAATCCCTTCAGTCAAGAATCGAATAAAAAAATCTATTATAATCGATTGAATATATCGATATTGACTAATATGAAACAAAATTATTTACGAAGTGTTGCGAATGTCTTTATGATTCCTGTCTCGCTAATATTGGTTAATTAATTATTTATTTTACAGAACTGACATGACGGAAATGAAAACTGTTCTGAAAAGCATCGAGAATACTTGGGAAAAATGCTCCACCCAGCTGAAGAACGATGTCTACGATGCAGATTACATGAAAGCTTTTAGCGACTGCGTTCGCAAATTCAACGAATCCACGGCTCTGCCGCACATAGAGCGAGTCATCGATCTGCTCGTCGAAGCTGTGTGTGCGATCAGTCCTCACTACTCCTACGTTCCCGGGAACACGGAGAGTCTGCTGAATCTGTGGTTGTCGAAGAGGGCGCCCAAGACCCTCGTGGACTATTTCGTGAGAAAAAAGGTGACTTTCGATTGCGATTTGGAGGAGCATTTAAAAGAAAAGGAAATCAAAAAGAAGAATTCATAGATAAGAGTTTATATCATCAGCAATATTTATGTATAAAAAACGTTTTAAGAAAGCATTAACAATACCTTTTCAGTTCAAGTCTTATGAAAGAAGGTGCTTGCATGTATCTGTAATGCTTAGAGAAATCGATCACTCTTACAAACAAGGAATTTGGTGCACAAATAGTTGTAACTAGCCGCCATGGGCGACCCGTTTGTTCGCCCAAACGATTAACTTTTTAAGCTATTAAATGATTAATATGGTCAGTGCTTTATGTGATGCGACTTGAAAGGAAGATATGAACATAAGTTTTCACAGGCAAGTCATAATGATTATTTATACGGTGGCTGTTGTGCTTACTTTTGAGCTCGATTAAACTTACTATCTGAAGCCAATTTCTTGATTTCTTTTATATCTGGTGGCACAACCAACCATATCCATGACATTTCTAATAATATTTGAGATCATTTAATGAAGCGATACATTTAATGCCGTTGTAAAAAACATTCAATGAAGCAGTCTGAAAAACGAATGTTATTTTTATTGTTGCCATTCGACAATCTATACTTATATAAAGCTCAATATGTGTGTGTGTGTGTGTGTGTGTGTGTGTGTGTGTGTGTGTGTGTGTGTGTGTGTGTGTGTGTGTGTGTGTGTGTGTGTGTGTGTGTGTGTGTGTGTGTGTGTGTGTGTGTGTGTGTGTGTGTGTGTGTGTGTGTGTGTGTGTGTGTGTGTGTGTGTGTGTGTGTGTGTGTGTGTGTGTTGGCGCTCTGGCACATACTTACCTTGGAGGTCGGGAATGCAACTAACTTTCCCGCCAAAAAATCTTTTCATTTCCCCACCGCCAAATGAGTAAGGCTTCAGTTTTTCCCACGCTAACGAGGATAGGCTTAACATATTTTATACCGATTATTTCAAACGATTCTGTTTATTTTCTTAGTGTTTGATACATTTAAAATTAAACCTTGTTAATGAATCGATCTTTGAGATTGAATACTTTAATTCAAAAGTACATTCATTCTGAAGTACTTTTGAATTAAAATAAAACATAATTAAATTAAAAATTTCTTATCTGCGTAGCCTTACCCCAACTGGCGTAGAAATTCCATGCATTTGCGTTACCATAATTGGCGTTAAAAATTCACGCATGCTCATTGTGTTCTGATTGTTGACAACTCTATTTTCAGCAGATTCGAACTTGGTTTTGAAGGCTTAACATGTTTCCGACCGATTATTTCAAACGATTCTGTTTCTTTTCTTAGAGTTTGTTGCATTTAAAACTAAACATTGTTAATTAATTGATCCGTTCATGATGAATCTGAGAAAATTTGGTAGAAAACTTATTGAGATATTACATAAATTAAGAAAGATATTCTTTAGTGTCCATAAGGTTTAAATACTCAGCGATTCTGTTTTCAGTACTCATATTAAAAAAATGCTTCGTTTTAGTAAAAAAGTTCTTATATTAATTGCAATTTAACCATTTCCATTTTAATTTAAAGCATAATTTCTAAGGGAGCTAACAGAAAATGAGAGAGAAAAATATTATGTTATGGCTGAAGGCCTTTATAATATTATGAATGAATTATCTTAATATATATAAATTACGTGTCACGTTGTTTGTCCGCGATGGACTCCTAAACTACTTACCCAATTTTAATCAAATTTGCACACCGTGTGCAGTTTGATCTAACTTAAAAGATAGGATAGCCCTTTTTTTGAATTTTTAATTAGAATTTTAATTATTAATTAAAAACTCACTTTCCCGCCAAAAAAGTCTTCATTTTTCACATCGCCAAAGGAGTACGGCTTCAGTTTTTTTTCCCAACAGTCATGAGGCTAGGCTTAAGATTTTTCGGCTGATTATTTGAAACGATTCTGTTTATTTTCTTAATGTTTGATGCATTTAAAATTAAACATTGTTAATGAATCGATCTTTCAGATTCATTCTTAAGTACTTTTGAATTAAAATAAAACAGAATAAAGGAAATTAAAAATTTCTAATCTGCATAGCGTTACCCCAACTGGCTTAGAAAAACTCACGCATTTGCGTTACGTTTCGAATCTGAATGTTCGAATTATTTATGATCCTATCCGAAAACGTTTCTCAGGAATAAGATATCATTTTCCACAATTATTTTTTAATGCATACAATAAATTTGATACGTTGCAACGGATAAAGTATCACGATCTTATGTTTGAATTTTGTATTACTGTGCACGGTGGCAATTCTCAGAAATAAGATATTTTATTTGAAAATGATTAATTACAAACGCTTTAACGGATCACTGATTAATATAACATACTAAAATTCTGCTTTTTTTAATTATAAAGAAGTTTGGAAAAATACTTGGAGGTGCACACGGATAATTATTACTTTTCGTTTTGAATGAATTCCGATTCTTTATCTGACTGTTTACTAAGAAAAATGTTGTGCGGCAATAACATTTGTTACCTTCATTGAATTTTCAATTAAATGATTTTATTTCTTTTGTTAAGGATATCGTAAAAAAGGTAAGTGAACGAGCCAATAATAAGTTCCTCTAATCGGATAATAAAAAAATATTAACTCATTTGTATGCTAAAAGAAATTTAATCTTTTTTTATATAAATTATTGAAGATATGATAATAAAAAATGGTTACAATAATCGTTTCAGTTTTCCATTTCTTTACTAATAAACTGCATGTACATATCAAGTTATGTCAGCTATCATTCACTTCAGCTATAATGCTTATCATTATTTAATAAATGTTTCTGAAACTGATTTCATTTTGTAAATGAATTTTGAATTATTGCAACAGACAAATATATCAATGACGGAATAAATCTCATGGCAGCTTCATGTGTGGAATATAGAACTTTTTTTAAAAAAAAAAAAAATCTTTCCTTTACGCTCAGGAAGCCAGAATCTGTATCACTGAAGTTAGAGGATTTATTATACATCATAAAGGGTTTATACTAAGAAGGAAGGTATTAAAAAGGAACAATTTATTTGTTCATTATTTGACAGTCACAATTATCTGTTAGCTCCAAGCGATTCTAACAAATGGCGGTATCTGTTGACTGGATTGAGTAAGTATTCTAACAGATGGCGCTGTGTTAAAAGTACCAACGTTTCACATAAGCTACAATTTAATGGCATAACCACCACGTGTTGCTGAGGCTAAAGTGTAAGTTAAATTTATTTCGTAGTAAACGCAATACAATGAAATTCAATTGTTCTTACTTTTTCAATTTTTGGTATTAGCATAGCCGACCACGTGTTATTTAGACTGAAGTATAAATTTAATTCATATTATAATAAAAGTAATACAGTGGAATTCTTCTTGCTTTTTAATTATTAGTGCTTCATTGTTCAACAATCTTTAATTAAAATGCATGTTTAAAACAATCATTCTTATGGCGAAGTATTGAAACACTTCGATTGGCCATAAATATGCGTGTACAGTTGCAAAATGATCCATCACCACAAATATTTTCTGAACAATTACTAGATATTGGGAACGGTAAAATAGAACTGCAACCAAATACGTAATGCATTAAACTACCAGACAATTTCTGCACTGTTCTTCAGGGAAAAAATGAATTGATTCAGAGTATTTTTCCGGATATACAGAGTAATTACTTGAATCATAACTGGCTCAGTGATCGGGCTATTTTGGCAGCCAAAAATGTTGATGTTGACGAAATTAACTTCCAAATACAACAGTTGTTACCAGGCGATCTGATGTCTTTTAAATCAATCGATGCTGTTGCTGATGAAAATGATAGTGTAAATTTTCCAATTGAATTTTTAAATTCACTAGATATACCTGGAATGTCACCACATAACCTTCGATTAAAGATTGGTTCACCTATTATTCTCCTGCGTAATTTGAATCCACCTCGATTATGCAACGGTACGCGTTTGGTCATCAAAAAGATCACCGAAAATATACTTGAAGCTACCATTTTAACTGGAAAGTTTAAAGGAGAAGTGGTCCTGTTGCCACGTATTCCGATGATACCATCAGAATCTACGATACCCTTCAAAAGGTTACAGTTTCCAATTCTTTTAGCTTTTGCCATGTCTATAAATAAGTCTCAAGGCCAAACAATGTCCATTTGTGGTTTAGATTTGGAAAATCCATGTTTTTCTCATGGGCAACTATATGTTGCATGTTCACGTGTAGGAAAACCGTCAAATCTATTTGTGTTAGCTAAAGACAGGTTAACCAAAAATATTGTGCACCGATTAGTGCTAAATTAAATTGAAATTAAAAGTATTTATAATTCAAAATAATAAACATTATTGTCAAAGATTTAAAACTATCTGCCCTACCTCCCTCATTTATAAGTTTAAGTGTTACGTGTTTTTTACTAACAACTTAGTAATGTACTCATTTGTTACAAACTTGAATACAAAAAATAAAGAAATTTAAATTTATTTTTTTGTATTGATTTTTGCTCAATATCAACGGTAGTAGAAAATCAATCATGGAGGTCCCCATGTTTTTTTACAAATGGCATCTGTGTAAAAAAGCATGGTGGTCCCCATGACTGGTGTTCTCCTACCTTTTCCTTTGAATAGTTTACTACTATGTAATATAACAAAAACCTTAGCCACAGCAACGAGTGGCCGGGTCTGCTAGTATGACTATAAAAGCTTGAAGCTTTAAAATATTTTGATGAAGAAGCTATTAAAATAAGAGTTACAAAAATATTTAATTATTAAAATTTTAACGAGCATAAAGATTGGCGAACCGGCTGGTCGCCAAAAGCGGCTAGTAAGTCATAAACACGATTTCTGTGCCACGTTCGTTAGCATTTTTTATTTATCGATGGTAATTCAATGCACTTCAAAATACTAATTTTAAAACTAACGTTGAAAATTTTTAATTCAATAGCTTGATGCTTTGGATTGTATTTCGCACGTATGTTTTCTTTGTAATTTATTTTAAGAGTTAAAATTAAAATTCTTGCATTTGACACGCAATCAAATTGTTTTATTTTGCATTATGAGTATTGTATTATCATACTAATCGTCATGTAAATATATTTTGTTATAAACACAATGTACCATTTCGTAAATAATTTTTTACTTATACGTCTAATTCATTGCAGTTTAATTTGTTTTTAATTTTATTAGATTAATCAAATTTACTATTTATGTACTTAAAATATAAGAAACTACAAAAAATAATATAAAAAAGAGGACGTAGTTTAATTTGTTATTTACTACCACCTATTTATGACAGATGATTAACATGATTCTACAAAATGTGCCTTTCGGAAGCATTTTTTTTTTTTTTTTCAAATCGATTGAGTCACAAAATTAGATACCAAATTTGACATATTTAAGCCTTTGGAATTTTGAGTTATCGCCTTTACAAGATTCTGCAAGTGATCACCTACAGTCCGTCAACCCCTTACACTAGATTTTATCAATCTTTTCGATAAATTAAAAAGATTGATAAAATGGATATTTAGGATTATTTTGATGAGAAAAGCTCTTGTGCACAATAAAAGAAGGACAATTAAAGTAACTCAACTTTAAAGACAGACAGTTTGATGGAATATCTAAATGTTTTATCTGAAATTAAACGTAACTAATATTCCCAGTAAACCAGTTAGTCACTTGAGGTGATTAGTGAAAAGATAAAATAAAGGAAGAAAAATCCAGATGACAAATGCACATTTTCGCTAACGCAATTAGTGTGATCTCATGCTCACCATTCTAAGATATACATATCTGCTATTCATCTTCTATTAAAAGCAGCCACTGAATAAGCAGATAAAAAGGGATTTAGAGTTATGTAAACTAAGCTATGTAAAGATAGCTAAGTTTCGCTAGTTCGCTAGTCTTTCATGGAATTTTTGTGTATTCAGATGGGATTTCTTTATCGTCTATACCAATGTCTACTTAACTGTCAACCAATATAGTAATTTAGATAATTTATGTCTACTGAATCATTTAATTTTTTACTTTTTGATAAACAAAACAAAAAAAGTTCTGTTGTCTTCAAATAATTCCAACTAGACTTCATATTTGGAATTATTTAATTTTGAAATTATTATTCAAACTCCATGTTTCGAATCTTCTTGAATCCGAAAAACACCTATTTGGAATTATATTTGTCTGAGAGCAGGATGCAACTCAAAAATGCTTTAATCCAGACTGCTGGTATGTGGTCTTTACACTAGATTCTATCAAATTTTGATGCAACTCAAAAATGCTTTAATCCAGACGACTGGTATGTGGTCTTTACACTAGATTCTATCAAATTTTGATGCAACTCAAAAATGCTTTAATCCAGACTGCTGGTATGTGGTCTTTACACTAGATTCTATCAAATTTTGATGCAACTCAAAAATGCTTTAATTCAGACTACTGGTATGTGGTCTTTACACTAGATTCTATCAAATTTTGATGCAACTCAAAAATGCTTTAATCCAGACTGCTGGTATGTGGTCTTTACACTAGATTCTATCAAATTTTGATGCAACTCAAAAATGCTTTAATCCAGACTGCTGGTATGTGGTCTTTACACTAGATTCTATCAAATTTTGATGCAACTCAAAAATGCTTTAATCCAGACGACTGGTATGTGGTCTTTACACTAGATTCTATCAAATTTTGATGCAACTCAAAAATGCTTTAATCCAGACTGCTGGTATGTGGTCTTTACACTAGATTCTATCAAATTTTGATGCAACTCAAAAATGCTTTAATTCAGACTACTGGTATGTGGTCTTTACACTAGATTCTATCAAATTTTGATGCAACTCAAAAATGCTTTAATCCAGACGACTGGTATGTGGTCTTTACACTAGATTCTATCAAATTTTGATCCAACTCAAAAATGCTTTAATCCAGACTGCTGGTATGTGGTCTTTACACTAGATTCTATCAAATTTTGATGCAACTCAAAAATGCTTTAATCCAGACTACTGGTATGTGGTCTTTACACTAGATTCTATCAATTTTTGATGCAACTCAAAAATGCTTTAATCCAGACTGCTGGTATGTGGTCTTTACACTAGATTCTATCAAATTTTGATGCAACTCAAAAATGCTTTAATTCAGACTACTGGTATGTGGTCTTTACACTAGATTCTATCAAATTTTGATCCAACTCAAAAATGCTTTAATCCAGACTGCTGGTATGTGGTCTTTACACTAGATTCTATCAAATTTTGATGCAACTCAAAAATGCTTTAATCCAGACTACTGGTATGTGGTCTTTACACTAGATTCTATCAAATTTTGATGAAACTCATTCGTAGGAAGTATCACATACAAGTGAATACTACAAAACGTAAAAGCTAGACTAACAAAATTTGAAACATAGTTTTAGCATCTTCATCAAATTTCATGCCAAACAGCTAAAAAGTTGATCTGTGCTTTTGAAAGCATCTACACTCATGTGCATAAATTAAGGACAATTCAGAGTCCGCGGAAATCGAACTCTAAAATACATATATCACCCGTAAAATGACTACACACATCTTCAAAAATCATATGCAAATTGCCGGAAGCCACCAGATGACACCGATAGTACTTCACAATGACGAGAGTGTAAGAGAGTGATGTATAAGGAATACAGAAAAATAAGTAAAATTGTTCGCAAGCGCTTTATTAGCCTTTCAGTGCAATAACCCTACAGTCATGACACAAAGGACGGATTTGGATGATTTTTTATGTGGTATAATTATCGGCCGACTGAAATGTGGGCACACCCAGTTGGAAGTATCCGAGGAACTTGGAATCGCCCAGAGTGTCATCTCCAGGCTTTGGCAACGATTCCAAGATGATGGTAATGTGAGTAGACGTTACAGCACAGGTCTCCCCCGAGTTACAACGCCGAATGATGACCGGTATTAGGCAGTTACTGCCAAAAGTAACAGACGGAGCACAGCATCAGACCCGTTTCGTCGGCTCTCTTCAGCCACTGGTACGACAATTTCAAGGCAGATCGTGTACAGATGCTTAGGGCAGATTGGTCTATATGCTTGTAGGACTGTCAGATGTGTTTCACTTACTACAACTCACTGTCACCTGCGGTTAGCCTCGAGTAGAGAGCATGCATTGTAGACACCGCAACAGTGGGCTTGTGTGATGTTTTCCGACGAGTCCAGGTTTAGCTTGCAGTCTGATTCTCATCGGACTTTCATATGGAGAACGCAGGTATCCGTTACCACCAAGAGAACATCATTGAACGACACCGTTACGGTGGTGCAGGATTGGTCGTTTGGGGAGGAATTATTCTGGATTCCAGTACTGACCTGCATGTTAAAATCAGAACCATGACAGGCAAAATCTATTGGGACGTCATTCTGGAACAACATGTACGTTTGTTTCGCAGAATTCGTGTTTATGGACGACAACGCCCGTCCTCACCGTGCAAATATCGTAAACGAATCGATCCAATAAGGGATCGGAGGATATAATCCGTATGGACTGGCCAGCATTCTCACCGGACTTGAATCCAGTAGAGCATGTGTGGGACATGCTTGGCCGACGAGTTGCAGCCCGTCAACTACCTTCTATATGTTACCGGAACTTCGGAGAGCATTGCTAGATGAGTGGTGTAATATTTCCCAAGATCAGATCAATAATTTGATACTCAGCATGCCTAAGCGTTGTACGGACTGTATTGCATACTCAGGGAGATATACTATGTATTAACCATCATACCAACCATGTAATATTGGATTTTGCAAATAGATTTTTTTTTTTTTTTTGTAATATGCTTCAGGGAGCAAAAAAATCGCAATTTTTATTAATGACATCAAGCAAATAACATCTTTTTTGCTCTTTACCTTTTGTTTAATAAATAGGCTTTACAAATAAGTCACATTTGTTTTGCTTCTGACTCTTTCTTTTCCTGAACTTGCATTATCCTTAATTTATGGATATGAGTGCAAATGCGTTAATTAAAAAACGTAATGACAGAAATAAGTGAAATTTATGTTGCCTTATGATTACAGTTATAGTTGATTGTTAAATTTTGGTTTCTATCGGTTCAAAAAAAGATGTACAAAATCATTCAGCAGCAGAGAAATATATTTCCCTCTGGACTTCCGTCTGGAATCTATTTCCCTCTGGATTTTTTCGTGCAATTGAGATTCTTTTTTTCCCCCCATTTTTCTCTTTCAAAATACAAAATATTGTTCACTTTACCTGTTTTTTACTAATTACAAACTTAGGCTTAATAAATTGACACAAAAATTTCATTAAAACTTTACTTAATAAAGAACATCTGCGAAAGAAATTTTAAGTAAGTGTCGTTTGCAAAAAATAAGAACTTAAACAGCTTGGAAGGAAGGAATTCCAAGATATCTGTATAAGCAAACGATTTCTATGCAACTTCATTTTAATGCAAAAACGTATCTTATATAAAATATTATATACACAGAATCTTTCTGTTAATCTGAATATTAATTTTAATAAAATTAATATTATTCAAAATTGTTTTAAAATCAATAAAAGCATTGCAAAAAATATTTTAAAAATAAAACAGAAACATCAAAAGATAAAACTAGAGTAATTCAAAATCTTATCATTGCTTAACATTGCTTATCAAAAAAATTTTCCTATTTCTAAAATCTGTCATTCATCCTTTCAAATATTTAATGAATTTTGAAAAATTAACAGAAATTAAATGAAAATTTGCTCAGAACTCACCTGTATCTGTTCCTTTATTCATTAAGGTTTGAGAAAAAAAAATGATAAATTTTAAAGAAATAATGCATTGAAATAAAAAAAAAAAACAATGTATAATTGAAAGCGCAAAATTTTATATTTTAAGATTTCCTAAAAACATTTCTTGTTGTACAATTTATTGCTACGTTTCTTTTCGATATTTTAAAATGTTATTAATTTCTAATTCACTGAAGATTTAATTATTTCGCATTTTCAAAACGTGATAGTATTTTTTCTCTTTAGATAGTTACAGTGCAAAATTTGGTTAAATTCGACCCAATTACTTAGGAAGCGAATCAGAATATACATGCATACAAAGCAGAATATATATATATATATATAAGATTACTGTGGATTTTCCTTTTCTAATATATTCCACTTTTATATGTATTAAGATTGCTGCTATTCTTTTAATTCGATAATTAAATGATATGCATTAATATAATTTCAGTTTGGGGAAGAAGAAGAAGTAAAGTAGTCCAACAAAGCTATTTATTAAAATAAAAAGAAAAAAAGAAAACAAAAGAAACTCGTTTTCTTTTCCTGGGGGGGGGATGAGGCGTTCGAATTTCACTTTAGCTGATTTCGCCTCCGCTTCAACCGAACTGTTTCTTCAGTGGTTTTTAGCATCCTGCTGACGCAGTTTGATAAGCATCGCTTAATGTAATGGAGTACCGTAATTTTTGCAATTTTGTTCTTTCGCTCTCGCTTATTTACGTTATATTTTCGATTTTTCCTTCTCTGTACAATGCTTTTGTGGGAGCTTCGACATTTTTAGCTATAGTTCGATTATCAGAATATCTTATGACAATTACACGGAGATATTTTCTTAGGAAAAAAATATCAAGTGATGGCAAAGCTATATTCATTACAGGTAATTTTGACATTTTTTTTTTTTTTTACTTCTTAGTCTTTTCTTATACATTTCGCTTTTAAATAATATAGTTTAAAAAATGGGACGTTAATATAACTAAACTAAACCAAACTTTAAATATTATATCTGCATCATATGTTTTGAGCAATCAGTCATTTTGTAATCAAACGGGTTTCTTGGCAGTTAAACTGTTAGAATTCATTATTATATTATTATAGAATTATATTATAGATTATTATAGAATTAGAGTTATAGAATTAGAGTTATAGAATTCATTATTATTTTTGTAAAATTCAGTATTGTATACAGTTTTTAAAGAATTCATTATTTTTATTGTAGAATTCATTATTATATACAGTTCTTATAGGATTCATTATTTTTATTATTGTGGAATTCATTATTATATAGAAATCATATAGAATTCATTCGTTTTAAATTTGACTTCGTTATTTAATAAGACAGAGAAATGACATTTTTACTGGAATAAGTCCAAGACAAATCACGGCAAAATTTAAAAAAGTATATAAATTACGAAACAAAAGTGGAAATGAAAATCTTACTTCGGATTTTATGTGCAAAGAAAGTGAATTTCACGTCTTCATTATAAAAGTAACAAACGCACGCGATTGAATTATTTTATAAAAAATGAAAACGTAAAAATAGTTCGAATTTCATCCATTACGATAGAAATATTGTTATGAATTGCAAATCAGAATTTATTTTAAATTATGAAAATTAAACAGAGAAAAACTGCTTAGAAATAACATTACTTTCATTGAAAAAGCATTATTTTACTTTAAAAGAAAATCACAGAGTAAACACTGTAAAAAGCACTTTTTATGAAATAATATATATATATATATATATATATATATATATATATAAGGTGCGTCATAAATTCATGCAAAGTTTTAAAAATTCGTATTCGTATTCAAATTCGTATTATGAATGATAGAATGTATAGTTTTAGGTTTCTTATATTCTTCATACAAATTAGCTTTGACAGGGTTTTCTTGTTACATAAAAAAAGAACAATTTTTTGAAGTATAAATAGTTTCATAAAAATAGTATTTTAATCCTATTAACTCGTCAGAAATGGCGCATTTCATTTATGCGTCAATTTATAGAATTTTTAATATTTAAATTTTTTAATACCAGGTCATAATAGAAATTAATTTATTTGAACATACCTAAATATCTGATGCGTGTGAAGATCGAATAGAATCATTCATATTCAAAGAGAACCCATTTCAAAATACAAGTAATCTAATTAGGAGATTCTTACATCAAGGATTTAACCAGCTTCGATATAGATTTTGCACACTAAGCACAATATCCAGATTTGCAAAAGGTTTTACAAACAAACCTGAATGTCTGTATGTTTTGTATATAAATTTGCACTTTTTGTGCATTCTTAATGACATTTTTCGCAAGTTTTCTTCAACAAAGGAGGAAGGTCATTCTCAACTTTTCGAAGTCAAAACAATATCAAAATATCAGTTAACTGAAAATTAATTAAGTTTTTGTTGTTGTTTTTTCTTTTATATCTTCCTAAAATATTATCTCACAATATGAATTTTACAATGCTGTTTTTAATATATCAACTTCATTTCAGTACAGTTCTTTTTCTAAGTTTAATAAAAATTTTTTAACATTTAATTTGATCCACAACCTGTCATAATGTTTCTATTGTTCTTATCAAGTCATTTAATATCAATCCAATGATAGAAATGCGTGCTTTTGCCAGTGTAAAAATGAAGATAAAGAAGATTCATCGTATCCGAAAATCGAATTTGTATTTTAGACGCCTTTCTCCCAACCGAGTGAAACAACATTTTTCAAGAAAAGAATTTTTCAACAAAACTACACTTGTACTCACAATATCATACATCAAATTTGTTTAAGTCATTGCGACTTTGAGTTATCACATTTCAATGTTTTTAAAAGTATAGACCGACAAACGGTCCATCCCTTATGGGATTTGGCTCAAAATTTGATACGTGCGTGGATTATACAGGTTAATTCTGAGCATCGAATTTTACCTATCTAGCTCTCTTCATTTTGCAATTATAATTATATTCGAACAGTAGCACAGACAGACTTACTCTGAGCAAGATTTGCTGAAAAGTTGACAGAAATCTACAAATTGGATATAAAGATCTTATACCAAATGTCATCCGTCTTGATAAATGCGTTTTTGAGTTATTTTTGTCACAGACAGACGGACATTTTCCAGAAATGTGGTTTTCGAACTCAGGAAAGTTTAAAAGGTGAAAATTCGTCAACATCCCGAGTTCAAATTTTTTTGAACGATTACTTTTCATTCTTTTAGAACGTGTACGATAAAGTAAAAATTATTAAAAATAAAGGAAACATTATACAGAGAAGAAACTGATGTCATTAAAAAGTAAATTTCTTTTTAGTTTTAAAAGGGTGCAAAAACCATTTTTGTGGGATAATGGTTTTGGAAGATTTGGCCATGAATTTCCGTTGATAAGTCATGGAAATTATCTTTGAATTCTGTTTCTTGCTTTCTTTTTGCATCTTATTTCCTCTAGTGGATTTGATGAATCTTATCCAGAATATTTCTAATAACATTTTTTTAGCTTGATTAATGAGCGGAGAGTTGAATTAAGTATAGCCGTAAAAGGCATTCAATATAGCAGTCAGAAATGTTCGTATGGTGATTTCTTTACATTTGACTGTTGCCATTCGATAATAAGTAATAAGAGCCATTTCTGAACCACGTGCGTTAACGTTTTATAAGCATAAATAAGCATTCTGATCTCATGCATTATAAACATTTTTGTATAAAATCATTTTTTTAATTGCAGGGTGTGATTCTGGGTTCGGCCATGAAATTGCAAAACGCATGGATAATCTTGGGTACTACGTTTTTGCTGCTTGTCTAAATATTCAGGGGGACGGTGCAAAGAAGCTAATCAACTTATGTTCACCTCGGCTACAAGTGTTACATTTGGATGTCACCAGTGATAAAAGTGTCCAGGCTGCCAAAGAATACGTCGTAAAGCACTTGGGAAACAATGGTACTCTCTTTCATTCTCTACAATAATCGAATTTGCTTGAGAACAACTGCTATAGGATAGTTATTTCAAATTAATTCAATTAGTAACAAAACCCAAAGTGAAAGCCCAGTAAATCAACGTTAATTCATTCCACTTTCTTTAAAAATAAGAATCGTTCAATTCGGTTATTAACTGCTCACTTATCATATTCATAATATTCATTCAGTCATGTCAACTTACTTTGATCAACCACATCTTGTTACAACCAGTTAGAATGGTCTCCACAAAACTTTCTCGCATATTCTCTAATTACGGTGTTAACCTCCAGCCCCTACAAGAAATTGTGAACCTGGGTAGGGCGACAGACAACGTCTTGCATGTCACTCCACGATGGTGGCGAAATATTATTCTTTGAAGTGAATTTGGCTTTTTTACTGAATCTATCATATCATCCTTGGCGATTCATTCCTGGCACACGAGAATCGAATTTGAGTTTCAGATGCGTTTTCCCAGCTGATTGGAACCAAAATTTGAAGCAGAATTACACTTGTAGATAAAAAAAAAATCCCATCCAAATTTTCTATATTTAAGTTAATGCGTTTTTGAGTTATCACGTTTACATGTTTTTGAAAGTACAGACCGACAGACGATTCACTCTTTGCTGAATTTGGCTCAAAATTTTATATCGCAAATTTACAGGTATTTACTCTTTAGATATTAATTCTGTGTACCGATTTTTGCCAATTTTGTCCTTCCTCTATACGAAATATAAGCAAAGCACTGTAATCATCAAAATAAATAAAATAAAACAACGACCTTCTTATTTTGACGAATCTTCTCGTTTCAGATCTTTCAGAGTTCGGAAAACACCTGTTTGGAAAAGTGTGTCTCGACAAAAATTACTCCAAATTTGTAGATTTTTGTCAAATTTCGAGCAATATTCGCGCTGAGGAAGTCTATCTGGCCGGTTGTACGAATATAACTACAACAAAACGAAGATAGGAAGATAAATAAAATGCAGTACACAAATTTAATATTCACAATCTATGAAATTTTGAGTCAAAACAAACAAGGAATCGACCGCTGTACTTTCAGAAAGCATGCAGTGACTTCATTCAAAACAATGAAGTGAAACAATTCAAAATGCGGTGACTTAAAATATCAAATTTGGATATCGGATTTCATCACTATAAGTGCCATTTTGAGTCAAATTTTTGCCTTCATCGATTGGAGAAAATGCGTCTAAAACGCAGATTCGATTTTCGGATACTATTAACAGCATTTCAGGGATATATCGCCAAAAAATTCTCCAAAGATCACACAGTAGATTCAATAAAAATGCTAAATACATGCCAAAAGTTAATATTTCGTAACCATTGTACGCCAGTGCCATTCAAGACGTCATATGGGATAAAAACTTTATTAAAAAGTATGCGAAAAAGTTTTGGGCAGACTACTTTCACTGCTTTTATAGTTCCGTGGTCATATCAATCACATTTAGTATCAGAATTTTCTCGAATAAATTTCTAAAAAAAATACTAATATTTTAAATAAAAAAAAAGTTTTTCTGATTATAATTCTATATTTTTGATAATAAATCTCTATACCGAATTTCATTCATATAGCGCTGTGTTTTTGGAGTCAACGTGTTCCAACGCACGCAGACACTCAGCAGTACTTTCTTTGGACAGATTCCGGTCTTATTTTGTCAGAAATCTGCAAATAAATGTCAAGACTTCGTACCAAATTTTAAGCGTTTGACTTAATTTAATTAAATTAAATTAAAGCGTTTAATTAAAAGCGTTTAATTTAAAGCATTTTTGAGTTATTCTGTTCATAGACAGACATAATTCTAAAAATGCATTTTTCAAATTCAGGGAGATTTGAAACTTGAATAAAAACTATTATGGTCAAATAATTTTTTACAATTATAAAGCTTTCTCTCTCTCTATATATATATATATATAGAGAGAGAGAGATATAACTACATTGAATTCAACCCTTAGGAAGTTAAAGGAGCTGCAAAATATTTTTCGAAATATTCTGCAGCGTATTTGCCATATCACCAAAATGTCCATTCAATCGTGAAGAAAACAAGCATTTGTTAACAAACGACACATTAACCCCTTAACTGTTTTATTTTCTTTACTATCTAATAAGATGACACCTTCTATTTTGGGAATATTTTCTTATTTTGATTCGAATGGAAATCCATTGAATACTTGACTTATCTATGTATTTGAAGTCATTTTAATATTGAATTATAATCGTTATGAAGTGTTTATTTTTTGCTTACAACTATCAAAATTCGATCCATCGGTGCACGTATGGTATACGGGCAAAATAACTTCCATGAAAATTATCTTCAAAAATTGTCTTATATTAAGACTTTCAAAATAATATCTTTGCAATGACATCACTTTCATTTCCATAGAATTTTTTCTTTAGTAAAATGTTCATAAAATGTAATAAATTCAATTCGATACATAATTGATTTAATACAATGTTTTAAATATTATGATGAAATTCAAAATCACTCATCGAAATCTGCTTTTGCAAATTGCTAATATCACATTAGGAATTTCATTTCGGTTTTTGTTTCATGATACATACACTTTTAAATTTGTAGGAAGCCGATTCATTTGAATTCATGTTTTTTAGTTGTATTAAATATTATGGTGAATTTTTAATAAAATATTTATGTGCATTTTATATGAACCATTGAGCCTGAAAAGTCAATAATCTGGACGGAGAAGCTGGTCGCCAAACACAGCTAATACTAACATTAACAAAATGTGCCTCAAACAATAGACATTATGAGAAAAAAATTAATTTACAGCGAGCTTTTTAAAAATTCAAAATGGCTTTTCTTTTCTTCGAGAAAAATTTAATTTCCTTCTACTCACAAATCATGCATTGATAATGAAGAAATCCATATATATGAAACGCTAACGTACGTTTCATAGAAATTGTTCTTATTACTTCTTGTCTAATGGCAACAGTCAAATGTAAACAAATCACTATGCAAACCTTTCAAACTGCTTGATTGAACGATTTTACAGTAGCACGGAATTCAACACTTCGCTTAGCAAATGAATGGAGCCGCAAAATATTATTAGAAATGCTCTGAAGATGGCTCGCCCCACACACCATTTAATGATAGGAAATAAGATGTAAAAGAATCCAAGAAATGGTATCAAACAGAAAGTTTAATCAAGAGTGAAACTAGGGTTCACCGACACCGAATGAGTAGAGTAATCGCTATGACTTAATTACGGAAATGGATGACTATTTCTTCCAAAACTGCTATTAAAAAATTACATTCTTTACAAAAATTTTATTTTCATAGAATTTTTTTCATTTATTTTTAATACATTTTAAAAATTTAATGTGATAATCAAATAAATGGTATAAAATATTTTTACCATTAAGTTGAAATTCAAACTAATTTTATTCTCTTATCAAAACTTTGATTCGCGTGCTTTTGCAAATGTTTAAATTAAGATATAAAAATTGCTTTGTTTGCACACCAACTACGAAATATTAATCTTTTCTCTTCCTCTTTTATTTCGCCATATTTATACAATGCTTGATTTGCAACCACAATAATTTATAGCAGACTGATTCAATCAAATTCATATTTTTCATTTGTATCAAATAATAAAGCGCAGTTTGAAAAAATTGTTCCATATTTATCGTTTACAGTCTAAAAAGTCAATGATCTGGGAGAACAATCTGGTCGCCAGAGGCGGTCAGTTAAAAAAAATCCAAAAATTAATGGTTTCACCTCCCTACCAATTTAATTCCTTCCTCGTCTCAAGAGCCGCAGGCTACTCGAAATGAGGTCTGAAACGGAATAACTGGACGTACTGATCACAGGGCACGGAATGCTGCGTCCGAGGCCTCTTAACTACGGCAATATCGGAAACCTGATACATATATTCAGAATTTATACCGGTTTTTACTAAGGCTATGTGCTTCGAGGAGCCTCTTGGAATGAGGGGGGCCTTTACCGGTGCGCATTTTTTCACAAGTACGCATTCATTTTACGACCAGTTGACTTATCCTAATCTTCAACCAATAACAGCCCTCATTTTGCATGACACAAAAGTAAGAATGTTAAAATCTTTGCGATGGCAGTTATGATTCAAAATGTCATAAATGAAGTATTTACTTTGTAATTCATTTTGAAAGACAGATTGTTTAATCATTTATAAAATTTGCTGTAATAATAAACAAGACTTTTTCTTACTTTCATACTGACTTGTTCATCTTGATATTTTTTAAAATTTAATTCATTTTGAAAAAGTTTTATTTTCAGCTAACATGTAAAAGACTTATCTCGCATAATATCGATTTAAACCAACCTAAAATGCGTTCGTGCTGTGTTGTTGTATCAATGATAAGATGAGACCTAATATCTCAAATGAAACTTTAGCATTCAACGTAATTGCATTAAGATCGACATCTAAGACTGCATTCACCAAAAATACTCGAAAAAACCACTCAAACAACAATTGTAGTATTTGTTTAGTTTTGCTCTCCCAAAATTAAAGGTTCCCAAAATTAAAATTAAAGGTCCTCCTCAAATAGAATATATTGTGAAGCAATGTTTCTTCATTTTTCTCGTAAATGGAGAGTAAAAATGGACAAGCGATCAATGATGGCATATGTAGAAGTCAGAAGCTTTCATGTGACTTAAAAATTGATAAAATCGAATCAATGGCTGAAGTTGGAAGTTTGATCATTGGCTTTCCTTACTTTTTTAAACATACAGATTCTCAGAAAATGATTTTATGCTTTTCGCTATAGTAAGTAGTAAAAATTACTAGAAAAAAATCAAATATTTCTTTGTGACAGAAAAAAGATGCAGATTTTGTTCGCATGCTATTCATTTATTAATCATTTTGCCTTTACATTAAAAATTAATTTTGTGTAATTTTTCTTTGCAGTCTTGTGGGCTGTACTGAACAATGCAGGTGTCTCTCAGGCAGGAGAAATCGACTGGACACCTCTGGAGGAGTTTCAAAGAGTATACGAAATCAACGCCGCAGGAACTCTGAAGGTTACGAAAGCGTTTTTGCCACTTCTCAAGAAGTCGACGGGAAGGTTAATCAACAACACTAGCACTTGTGGTAAGAGTTTTGACATGGAGACATCTTTACATATTATTACTACAAAATGCTTTCAAAAACGAGAGCATTCTGCGCATGTGCATTACGATTTCGCGATCTGCGTCAAATTGAGCCAATATGAGTAGGAGGAACACCGAATGCTCTGTTTTTCCACGCTAGCTGATTTTGCCCGATTATGGACAGGCTGAAACCATAATTTGCTTTGTCATTTATTGCTTTAAAAACATGAATGATTCTTATATACTAGTCACCTTTGGCGGCCAGTTTTTTTGACCCAGATTATTGATTTTTTCTGTTAAATTATTAATATAAAATGTAGTTTTTTAATAATATTTTCAAGTTCATGAATTAACTGATCGAAACATTGAATTAAGTGCAGATTTAAAAACATTCAACGAACCATTCTGAAATTCACATAATAATTTGTTTTTATTTTACTATTACCATTCGAAAATAAAAAATAAGAGCGGTTTCTGTATCACATATAGTAGCTTTTTATACATAGAGATTGCTAATAGGATTCAATAATTCGTCTTACACCAGGTGTCACGATAATTAAATTTATTAATACTTTACTAGAGACATTTTAAAGTGGACAAACGAAAAAACAAATTTTAAAAACTTTCATTTCAAGGAGGATCCAGCAGCTCCACTGAACAAGCCACTATTGGTTACACTAGAGCTTTCTTTAGGACGTACCTCACTCTTTCGGACCGTAGTCAAATCATCTAATGGCATATGAATGAGCATTCTACAATCCACCCATTCAATAATATTACACTAATGTTATGACATTCATTACAAGGCAGCACTAGGTCCCCCTCCCTCACATGATAAATTTTGGTGAAAGCAGATCTAGAATATGACCTTTTCATCCTAAAACCCTCACTTTGTCACCACAACATCCAGAAAATAACATTAGATTAATTGATGAGGATTATAATCCGAATTAGCTCCCTTATTTTATTCCCACAATGCCTAATGTCAAATTGCTGAAAATGAATGTTATCCTGATTCACTCCTTTATTTTATTCCCAAAGCACCTAATTCCAGATTGCTGATAATGATTATAATCAATTCTTTTTATTTTATTCCCGCAGCACCTAAAAGGTGATGACAGATTTGCTGATAAGGAGTACTTTTCTGCTTAGTTCTTTTATTTTATCAATGAGTGGGATAATGCAGTCTTGTTTCCTGCAGGTGAGTTCATCTGTCCAGGATTCGTCGGATACTGCATGAGTAAAAGTGCTGCCATCGCACTCAGCGTCGGTCTCCGCATCGAATTGATGAAGTGGGGTGTCAAGGTCATAAGCATTCAACCATTTCTCTACAAGTGAGTAAAATATATATTGATATTTTGATATTGAGCTCAACAGTGAAAAAGTTTTGCATATTCGGTAGTGTTTACTAATAATTATCTACAACGGGAAAAAACACACTCCGAAATATATTGAATTATCAAATGCTTTTGGCTAATAATCTATACTAATAATAAGATGAATGTGCGTTGTGTATGTATTGGTGTTCTATAGGCTAAGCCATTTAATGTAATTACCAAATTTGGCACATATATACTTTGGAGGGCGGAAAGATGTACTTCAGAGGGGGTTTTTATTTAGAAATTAAATAAGTTCTGGAGATTTTTAGCGATAGCTTAAAAATATTATCAAACAATAATAAATTTTATATCGTTTCAAAATTTAAAAAGTTGTCTTTTTAATAATACCAATTTAATAATCGTTCGATTTTTTCCCCCCAAGACTTTGACCTAACTTTAAGTAGATTTTATATTCAACCAACTCCAATCAACCCAGTAAAGCCGCGCATGTGCAAAAACTGTACAGCAGCACGTATTTGTCCCGTTGAAACAAGCACTTACCACTGCCCACTACTACAGCGCATGCGCAATTTTCTTTCTGCGCATTCGTGATCTTTCTGGTATTTTAAAACTAACTGAGTGTAAACCTAAATTTATATAAATGTGCCAACTGTTAAGGTCAACAGAAAGAAAGAACGGCAACACTCCTGACCGGCCAATAATGTGGTCTTGCACAGTATTACAGGAGGGTCGTAATCATCTAGTCACAACCTGCAAAGCCTCAACCTCCCTCGCGGGCCCCATAGAATCAGCCGGAAAAGTCCATTCGTGAAGAACGCTCCTAGGAGTCCTGCGAGCCGAAGCCTTTCAGACCCGTAATCATTATTCTCTGGGAGACTCGGATCCAAGAAAGATCCCGCAACTGAAGCTGTTCAAGTCCGAATTTGACTGTCACCATACACAGGAAGCGATAAAGTGACCAACAAGGTCGACTCTTTGAAACATAGAGGTGAAACAGGTGTGACTCTTTGAAACTGGTGCCCCTCCCTTCCAAGAGCCCCGGCGGCTCATCCACTAACAGTCCAACCTACAGCAGGGACCGGAGTGGTGTCACAAGCCACTTACCGTTCCTTGAGCCTGCGAAGTGACAATTTTGGAACCGGCCAGCAATACACTGGACCGAAAACCTGCTATTATCCCCGGAATCTGGCAACTCAGATGAGCGAGCGGAGACGAACAGAGTTGGAATTGAATCCCGGCGTTTTGCTACACTACTTCGCAAGGAAATGGCGGAGTGTTCCCTCCATAAATATATGGACCACGAGAAGGTGCGCTACTCCTGTTAGGGTAGAGGCTTCATATTGCGCATGCTGTTCCCTGGACTGATGAGAGAGCGACTTCTCTCTCACCAATCCCCGGATATGTTAAGGTCAACAATTGGGTCTTTCTGCTATTGCCCCAATATTGTCCTAATGTAAATAATAGAGACAACGTGATAGGAACACTGGCAAGTAGTTACCTTATGCGAATACTGTACCATTGAGGTCACATGGTTTCATGAAGTAGGCGGTCCTTCTATTTGCAAAGCAATAGAAGGCTTCACGTGAAGATTGCTTTATTTTTTACATTTTATAATTATCGTGTTCACAACATAAGGAAGTCGGAGCGAAGGAACATTCATGCTTGCGGTTGTTGCAATTTTCAAGGCTTTCCTAACCTCGCTGTAACTTCAGAGGATGCAGACTAGAAAAAAAAAATGGGAAGAGAAAAGAAGATGCAGGATCCGGAAATATTATATCTATATTCCGTTTCGTCTCTCTATTTTTGAGTACAATCACTCAAAAATGCTTTGAGCGAGACGGATGAAATTATGGACTTTACACCAATTTATAATTTTCCAATAAATTTTGAAAAAAAATTCATCTACAAGGAGTTTATCTGTCTCATTAGCAGATAACTATGAAATATAAAGAACTAGATGAATGAGATTTAGTACACAATCTTAGCATCGGAAATGTAGATAGGCATCAGATTTTGAGGCAAATTGATAGGTCTGATCTATATATTCGAATATATGTATAAGCGATGACACAAAAACGCAACGACTTAGATAAATAGTCGAAATCTTAATTTTGGTTCAGTATCAGATTTTGATTCTAATCAGTCAGACGGCTACAAAATTGCACAGTCGGGTTCTTTTTTTTTTTTTTTTTCATTTTACAAAGTCGCACAAAATGTTCGTATGCAAGGCTATCCATCTAATATATAGTCGTGAGGGGCGCGACAAATTGCATACTCGGTTTCTTCATTACATAACAAAGAACAAAATATTCATGTGCAGGAATCTATCATTCTGCACTATAATCAGGTCGGGCATGGGAAGGGTTGTTCCGCTTGTATTTACACTTCTTCCGTGCCTCATTTTCCAACTCCCAGAATTTAAAAATCTGAACACTCATAAGGCCCATGATCTTGTCTAAAGTCACAATGTTACTTCTAAGGGAGAACATCTTTACTAGAGATCATGCGAGAAAGTTTTGTGAAAACTAAATCCTCTACTTTGGTGTACAATCTTATCGATATTAAGCGAAATTTTCTTTTTCCTTCCAGAACTCCTTTAACAAACGAGGATACAGTCATTGAACTGACAGAGAAAACGTGGCTTAAATCTGACCCACAAACGCGGGAGGACTACGGTGAGAATTATAAGAATAACTTTTTGGAAAATACCCGCAAGCTTCTGAGTCGCTCCAGTTCGAGGGTGGGGGATGTCCTGGACTGCTTCGAGGACGCCCTCACTTCAGAGGAACCCCTCTCCACGTACATGCCCGCATACCTCCCAGACAAACTAGGTATCAAGCTGTTGAAATACCTCCCGAAAGTGTTGGAAGAGCATTATTTGCGCTATCAGTTGGAGCGAGGGTGCAAACCGGCAACACTCATGACTGGGAAGAAGTAAGTAACTATAACTGCAACTATAATGGACATTGTATAGTGATTACTTTGGGGAACTATATATAAAGGATATTTAAGATAGCACGAAATTCTCAACAGCATTTTTACCATATTATTCAGAATGTCGAAGAATACCATAGACAATATCTTGTGTCAATAGAGATGTGATATAATATATATATATAAGTTTTTGCATAAAGAAGGAACTGAAAAAAAAACCATCTATGGAACTAAAATATAGCACTTTAATGCCAAATTTTTTTAATTAGAAAAAAAATGCGTTATTAAAAAAAGCTATAAAAAAACAATTTAGAGGTTTATCTCTTAGTTTAGAGGCTTATCAAATGATTTGAACGTAGCTTAACTAGCATATTTAGATACTGAAATAAAAAATGTCATATTTCTATCCACTCTTTAAACACTAATGTTCAATTGATAAATAACATGAAATTTTCAATTTTTTTCGCATTGTGAAACATCAAAAGAATAAAATATTTCTAAATGAATAAATTATTTATTTCATGGTTCAGGAACACATTGAGAAATCGTTAAACAAAATTTGGCGATTACAATACTTTCGTTATATTTCAAATAAGGGAAAGTAAAAAGATAAGCTGAATTACAGGATGGTTACATTAGACCTCCTCCTCCTGATGGTTATTTCAGACCTTCCGAGTTCAAAATATATATATTTTTTAAATGTCCATCTATATGTGACAAAGATGACTCAAAAACAGTTTAAGATAAATGGACGAAATTTGGTGTACTGTCTTTACAGCAAATTTGTATATTTCTATCAACGTTTACAGGAGATCTCTATCTGAGGCCGTTCGGATATAAGTTAATACGATAACTGCAAACATCTATAGTAATGAACAGCACACAGATTTAACATCTACAGTATAGACAGACAGTTATCAAATCTTAAACCGAATCCAACAAAGTGTTGGCCCAGAGCCTCACTAAGGCAGGGGCATACCGGGCAGTTGCCTCGGGCCGCCACATCAGAGGGACCCCCGAAATCGAATAGAAAGTTTATCTCTAGTTTTCTTCCTTCTTTAATAATGAATCGGTTCTTCATTATTAAAGTAGTGAAGCAGAGGGGGTCCCCAAAGAAGTTTTTGCCCCAGGCCCCAATGAGGCTAAGTCGGGCTCTGTGTTGGCCATCTGTACTTTCAGAAGCATGTAAACGCAACACTCAAAAACACAATTGCTTCAATGCATCCAATTTGTTATGTGGTTTTGTGTTACATTTTTGTTTCAATCCTTTGAAAAAAAGGCGTCTAACACATGAATTTGATTTTTGGATCTATTAACCGTATGTCAGGGATTTATCTTCAAAACACTCGCCGAAAATCACAAAATAGATTCAGAAAAAATGCCAAATTCACTCCAAAGGTTAATGTTACGTAACTATTGTAAGCCAGTGCCTCATAAGGCGTTCTCTGGGATAATACCTTTATTAGAAAATAGGAGAAAAAGTTTTGGATTGACCGCTCCCGCTGGTTACCATTAAACTGTTAATATCTGTTTCTATATTAAAAAATAAAGTTTTAGAACACAAATAAAATGGGACTATAAATGGATTAAGAAATAACTTCTCACGATCTTCTTCCTCACTTACAGGTATCATTGAATGCAAGAAGATTTCCTCCTTATGAATATAAGAAGGAAATCAAATCTGAACTGCACTTGGATTTTATAAGTCCAGATTTTACTGCTGCATACGTAAAAGCAAGTGATTTTCTAAAAAAGGAAGCACGTAAATGCATAACTTTCCAAGGCAAGACAATCTATTTTGGCTAGAAAAAATTTTAAATCTGTCAAGTTTTTATAAAACATGTTTACTAAAGGTACCAAAAGCTGCATATCTTTAATTCAAACCCAAAAGAAAGAAGAAACCAGGAAGTTCCAGAAATTCCATCGGATAAGCCTTTCAACGACAGATGCTAATGTTCATAATAAAACGCATTAGTGGATTCTCATAGTCCCGAGAAAGTGTGATGCATGCATTCATTCGAAATCCCCATTCGTGAAGGAATATCTTACGAATGGAGTGTACCCTATTAAAGCAGAAATATCGTCAAACGTCCGTGAGACAGACATCTACGGATATCCGAATTCAGCGGATTGTTATTTCAGAATATTCATTTATCAAATAACGCGTTTTATTTATAAACAAGCTAAAATTTCAATTGTATGGATTTAAAACGTTTGTCTTTTGGAATCATTTTTGTTCTTTTAAGACACATTATTATTAGAAATAGTTAACATTCTAGCCTTGACATCATTATTTTTTAGAAGTCGCCAAGTTCGCCAATTTTAAGATTTTCCACTATTACTCTGTATTCCCATATTTTATAAATAGTAGTAGCCAAAATGATGATAACCATTTGGAAAAAGGGCAGTTTTGAGATTTGATAGTTCGTAAAAACAATTTTCGGTAAAACAGGAGAATTGGACACTTGATTCTCACCAAAGTTGAAAATATTCTAATCAAACCTATCAAAACTCACCAACTATTATAATGAGTATTTTTTTTTTAAAAAAAGGTACACACATTTGGCTACAAATCGTCTTCCCGTTACAACTTGGCGCGATTCCCCTCTATGTACCCGATTCTCCTGCATGACCCACTTTCTTAAGAAGAAATAACAATAATTATACAATAATTTTTTGGACAATGAATAGTATTGGAATAGCAATTATAAAGAAGAAAAGGGAAGACGGGAATAATGATATATGCTAAACCCAGTTCTCACTTCAGGCAATTAATACTTGGGTAATCTTTAGTGTCGTGATACATGTCATGGGGTTCACGAACGCTTTTAGTTCCTCGGCTCTTATAATGCGATTCCATGTTTGAATGATTGCTTTAATTAATTGAGTTTTATATCTGGGTTCCTTCGGCTTGCTCCATAAATTTTCGGTTGACCCAAGATCTGCGCTATTTCCAGTAGCGAAATACGATTCTGTCGAAAGCAGTTTTCACACATGGTGGCATAGATATGGAGCTGAATCTCATTGAAATATAAATTCTTCTTCTGAGAAATTTTCTTACACGGAAGCCAGCAGTTTAGGAAAGAGCATTTCATTCACATATTCCCAGTCATCACACTAACTTTTGCCGACATCTTTTCCCGTCATTAACCACACTCGGCCAGTAAGACAACGCATGCGCAGAAAGGGACTGATTTATGTTAGCCACGATTTCATAAGATAGATTCAGGCATTCCATGCTTGGCTATAAATTGCCGTCCCTGATTTTCTTTTTTTCATTTGGATATTTACACAAAGAAACATGGTAAAGTAAAAAAAAAAGTCAACATACCTAAATTTGGAAAACTATAGGTATGGAGATGGAATCTCGTATAAAATAAAACAAAGAACAAAAAAAAAAAAAAAAAAATGGAATTAATCTATAATAAGTAATCAATTTTTTTCACGCCCGAAAAAAAATAATAAATAAATTTTTTTAAAAAACACGACAAATTCTACAAAACACATGCGCAGTAAGGAGGAAAAAATACAATACAGCAGCATGTTGTTGTCTCATTGGGACAAGTACTTGCCATAAATCGTACAGCATTTTTCAGCCTTTCTACGCATGCGCTGCCTACTGGCTGTCTTATAACTGGCCGAGTGTAAACCCATCTTAACAATAAATGGATATTTAACAGAAGTAATCAAAATGAAAATCTTTTCTTATTCTTCTCCTTATGTGTTTTATACCATCGCTACCAAATAGTGATATCATCATTCCAAATCACATTTTCTCATTGTTCTGCAATCCAGTTAACATGTTTTTTTTTTTTTTTCAAAATTTACTTAGGATTTAAAAATGTTTTTGTCTGTGGAATTCTAACATTCAGATAAGACCTCTGCAATCTAGATTGAATAGGCCTCGCGCTAAATTTCACATTACATTGCTCCATTTCACTTAGTTTGTTCCCATATGATTTCGATGCATCATGTAGACACTTTCTTTTGATTATTCTACCATCACTTGGTTTTAGCATCTTTTCCTGCGTTAACCAATTTTGTTTTCTCGTGACTGAATGTCTTTAAAATTTTTCAAAAATTATGAAATACTGCCTTTAGTTAGATTTCCACTAATTTTTTTTTTCTAATAACATCATAAATAAAACCTTGTTTGTGCAACTGTAAAATTTTACACTTTTTTGTGTGCCATTTCTTTTATTTTATACTCACAATTCACAAAACTGAATATAAAAAAAGTAACCAACTTGATAGCAGACACAAAAAAATACAGAAAAAAAAGGTCTTTCTCTCACCTCCAAATCCTATTATCAATTGCTAATTTCTACTAATAACAAGAGCAGTCTAAGCATTCTTGCTCAGTTATCACATTTAATTTAAGAAAAGTTATGTCTTATCAGCAAAATTAACAAGTGTTTCTTTCTTCAAGTTGCTAAACTGTAATTTTTTTTTAAAAATTACATCTGAACATAATTTAATGCATTACATTCTGGATTAAATTATCTTTAAAATGATGCATAACTATATGATATTACTCTAAATAATGTTGCGGTTATGAATCTTCAAATTTTCAAAAACGTTTCCACAATGTCGCCTACTACTGTGTGTGTGTGTGTAAACAATTTTGCAAAAGCATGGTCCCTAAGAAGAAACTTTTGAAATTTTAACTTCGATTTATTTTAACCGGGAGGGATGTTATGCACAAGGGCGAAGCAATAAGCATCTATCTACATTGTGACACAGGTGCAAAAAAAGGAGTATTTCAGAAATTTTACTTTAAGATTCAGAATTCTGATTGGAATTTCTTTGACACATGTCAACTTAGGCAAGGGAATCTTAGGTATCTTTTAAAAAGAGGTGCAGGTATTAAGGATTTTTTATCCCTTCGCTCCCAGCATAGGAACCATGGAGTCAACAACTTTGTTAAACACACACACACACACACACACACACACACACACACACACACACACACACACACACACACACACACACACACACACACACACACACACACACACACACACACACACACACACACACACACACACACACACACACACACACACACACACACACACACACACACACACACACACACACACTTATATATATATAGATAAACCTAAAATGTTTGTTCTAAGGCCTTTTACCATCCCTCGAAAGTTTCATCCCTATTCAACTTCTTGAAAGCTGTGAAAATATGAGGTATGCTTTTTGAAATCTAATATGGAGAAAATTACACTACCTGTTGCATCAAATATATATCCAATTTTCATGTAAGAAATATTTTAGAGTGGAAAAAGTTATTCTAGATCTTGAGATTTCTATTCCAGTTGTATTAATAAATATAGATCAGTACATATTAAATAGCAATTTCCAACCTGAGATACTGTATCTATGTAACTGAAACTGGAATGCCAATTTTTCATACTCAATAGAAATCCAAGCTACTATCAAGTTTCAGATAGGTTTAGTGACGATTTCAAGGTAAATAACTAAATAACTAATTTTTCAGATTCAACAGCTGTCGCATATTAGTTGTTGAATTTTCTAATCAATCAAAGATAGTCACGAGTAGAAAAAAGTTAAACTCTGCACTAAACAGTTTTGCGTATGTATATGCATTGTTTTCTTCCACAAGTAATAACTATAAAGTTAAACTGACTGTGCCAATCAGTTACAGTTTAGATTGCATTTAAACAAGCTAAAATAATATTGCATATCTGGGAAAGATAGTTACCATATCTTGCTACCATTTAATAGTGGATCTATATATTGTATATGATACAACAATGTAGAATAAACATACCAACCTTTGCAACATTTTTTTATTGTTTTTTAGTTTCCCTTTTATATGATATTTCTCTTACTACAAAAATTAAATAACTAAAGAAAAACACTCATATATTCATTCTAATCTTTATTTATTCTCTATTCATCTACATCTTAATTTTATCAATTATAATTTGTATTACAATTAAGTAGTATTTCAAACAAACTATGACAAAATGTATTTTCATTATGATTAAACTGAAATAAATAATCATTTTTCTGCAAGATGAAATATCCAAAATAATAGTTTTAAATGTAAATTGAAAGAAATTTTATAATCAATCATGGTAAAATTCAAAGTTTCATTATTTGAAAAATAAATAAGAAATTTCTTGATACAGCTGATTCAGAAGCAATTCCATTTAAAAAAAACATGAATAAAAAAATATACTCACTTTTAAAAATGAAAATCAAGATTATGCATGTCATATTTTATGACAAACATTTAAAAATTTCCTATATATAAAAATTTATATAAATATTTAATATAAACATAAAAATATCTGAACAGGTACGGAGATTCTTTTGAAATTTTGTACTTTATTTGCAGGTAATTATTTGTACTTAATATTTAATTAAAATAGTAGTTTTAAAAATATTTCTACTGTAACAAACATTAAATCTACACATTGACTAAAATATCACACTAGATTCAAGATTCTACAGAAATTGGCACTTCCAACACTATGCATTTTATGAACAAAAGACATTGCACAATAAACACAAATATGATTCTAAGCTACTCTAAGGCTATAGATCATCAGGTACAGAGTTTGCATGAAAAACAATGCATAAATAAAATATTAAATCACATTATATATCAGTTTTGTGATACAAAGAAATATGGAAAACAAAACAAACACAATTTAACTTCATAAGTATAATTAGAAACAACAATTATTAACAATAAACACTCAAACATTGTAAAAAAAAAACCCTCAGTAAATAACAAAAAATAATTGCACATCATAGTGTAAGTAAAAATAAGCTATATTATTTAGAACAGTCTCTTTACTAAAGAGAACTGTTCCGGACATTAAGTTATTGCCTTTTGTTACCATAGAAACATAGCTGTCTTAAGATTGAAAGTGTGAGCAAACATAGAAGTTTTGATCAAGAAACAGGAAAGCACTTTTCTATCATTTTAGATAAATGGAAGATCTGTTGTTCTTTTAAATCCCTTAAGAAGTTCATTAGAAGTATCTTCTAAATTATTAATTTAGTTATCCCATTATTATGTGTGAGAAAACTGAATAGAACATGGCTATAAAACTATTCATAGGATTATTAATCCATTAACTGCCATTTTTTTTAAGCTTTTGGCTGGATAAGTTATATAAATGCACAAAAAGTTGTGTAACAGTATAATAATATTCATTTTTTTGTGTGTGTGTGTGTGTGTGTGCGAAAATATTTGACATTTTTGAAAAAGAATATCATTATAAAATGATCAATAAAATTATTTCAATAATAATAATAAAATTTTTTAAAAAACCCTAAAAAATGAGTAAGTAATAGATTGTTATTAAAACCTCTAAATTACAAATTTATGTACGGTATTTCATCATAATATAAAAATAAAATGCTTCAAATATAACAATATGTTCCATTCAACTTGCCGACAAATTCAAATTTATTCACTTGTTGCAAAGATCTGAAGCACAGAATATACATTTTCTGCACATAATATTGATTAATCTATATAGAATGAAATTAAACTATCAGATGTAAAAAATATTTTTTTGGTGCCGAGTGATGTATGTAAAATTCCAAATTCCCTAAATGGGGATTGTGGCAGCTAATGTGTTAAAAGAAAAAAAAAAAAGTCAATTCCAAAAGGAAGTGAAAGTCTTGGTTTGTATTCATTCACTATACTAAAGGAAAAGTTACATCTATGTTGCTCACATGGAAAAGCTTATTCATATATTATAGGTGATATTTATAGTTGTTTCCAAATATGTTATATGTATAATTATGAATGTGTTATACAATAGTATATACAAAATGTTACAAATGAAATGGCAAACTTTTCACGATTTCATCACATGAAAAATAGAAAAAAATTTCTATGCAATATAAGAGCCTTCATTGTTCAAAATTAATGATTTAAGAAGTTTTTGTAGTAAAAAATTTGTAAAAAAAACTTTATAACCTTTTAATGAAAACTTTAAAGCATTAAATCTATTTCATATATGCTAAAAACTAAAAGTTTTTCTTTTAAAAACTAAATATCATAAATGATACTTAAAATCCCCCCCCCCCACATCATAAAGATTTTAAATCTTTGTTAGAACAAAGAATGTAAAAGTAATAAAATCCCAATGTTTATTTTTGAAATGAACAATGATTTTTTAATTAGAAAAGAAATTGGTTTTATTCCAATTTTTCTATTCAACAATTTATAGAAAAAAAAATTTCATAAATTTGAAAAGATAATATGTTAATAAATCAATAATGCTAATTTACAAGTTAGCATATTTATAAATTGACAAAATCTGCCATGTAACAATATTGAAAAAAAAAAAAAAAAAACATTGAACAAACAAACTGAGCCTTTGGTACATCCTCTAAAATAAGGTAAACAGTTACTATTCATTTTACTTAGTTTAAAAATTATAGTAAATGTTATCGCCTGACTACTTTATTGCATAGTTCATTTGACCCGTTAATGATCTAAGGCAATAGTTGAATCCCTCTTCATAAAATTTTCTAAAAACACATATTTGTACTTCTTGTTTTATATGCAAAATATTTGTATTAAAAATTTTGTACTTGAAGTGTCTTTTTAAATTTTCATATTATAAAGAATAAATAAATAGTTTTGTTAATTTCAAAATCAAAGAAATAGTATTATCTATATTTTTGTACCTATTATTAGATTCAGCAATATAATATATTTCAGCAATTAGTATACATTAAAATAATGGTATAAATATGTATTTTAATCTAAGAATCAGGTTGCTTTCTTATAATGATTTAAGCAGAAAATTCTAAAGGGTTAGAATTTCTAATTCAGCAAAATCAAATAATTTTTTGAATTATTATATATATGTACATATATATATAAACCCACTTACATTTGGGAGTTAATCTAACCGGAAGCATAGAAGCAGTTATAGATGCACAAATCTTAGGGGGGCATCACAGGGACAAATTATTGCATCAATTTTTTTTTTTATCAGTTAGAAAGGAAGAAAAAGTAATGCCATGTCTTAGGCACCATTTGTAATTGCTATGCCACTGATGATGGCATAGGGCAAATAAAAAATCATAATATACCTTGGGCACCAGTTACTCTTGCTACACCAGTGAATCTAACATGTTTTTAGCAAGCATTTGTTTAAGTACTGATTCACATTATTAAAAGGAAAATTTCTGAATTCATCATTTCACATGCTTCAAATTTCATTTATAAACTGCATCAAATTACTATCCTTTGAGCTACTTATTTTAAAGTTTTTTCATGTTATCTGCAAAATCTATTGAAATGATAATTGATTAACACATGCAGCAGTGCATTTTTAACCATGTAAGTTCTTGGAGCACTAGGAAACACCATTTCATAGAAACACACCACACACAAAAAAAATTTAAACTGGGAAAAAAAAAAAAAACCACTGCAGAAATTGAGTATTATTTTTTAAAGTGAATTATTTCAAACTGTATAGTTATAAAGAGCACAAATTAATATAAAATAGAATTTCCTTTTGTCCTTTTTACAATATACATTTTTAGCTGAATTATAAGTATAAGTAAATCAAATGCTATTGATAATTAAATATATTTGCTGTAAATAAAGGAGAAAATTACAATCCACATCCTTTAAGCAAATAAGTAAATATGATAAAGTTCAAGAAAAACTATACAAAAAAAAAAAAAAAAAAATAGGACCCATGATAAAGTGAAACTATTTCATACAGTCAAAAAATGAATAGGTGGGTTACTAATTAAACTGACTTCCAAACCCCATGCAGTTACTCTGAAGCTTAAAACGACATACCTACCTATCAAGACCTACCAAGTTCAAACTACATACATTCGTGGATCATAATGCGTTATTAACATGCAAAGTCAAAGGAAGCATTGACATAGAATAAGTTAAGACACATTTCACAATACAACACACATTCAGGTATCTAGATAACTGGTAAATCTCAAGTAAGTATTTATTATTGCTTATTTTAAAACATGTGTCCATTTCACTCAGCTGACAAATCCTCACTTTCACTACTCTTTTTACTTACAAATTATTTTTGAAATTTGGATTAATAGAAAATTTTATGATTAAAAAATGCGTATTTATGTTAGTTTTACAAAATAGCAATTAATAAGAAATAATTAAAAAATGTATACATAAAAATGATTGAAAATTTGTACATTTACTTAATTTTAATAGTATGAGTTCCAAACAGCCACAGTTTGAAAATAATATATTCTTCAGTATATTAAGGACACTTAAAAGCGAAGGGGATTAAAAAACAAATCAAACTCTATTCTAGAGAATGCAGCATATTTAATCTTTAAATGGTAAACATAGGAAAAAATATTTAAAACATATTTATATAATTTTAAATTATTCTTTCCTAAATGACTCTTAATAGCTAACTTTCAAGAATAATTTTTTAAATTTAAATCTGAATTAATTAAATACTACTTATTCCCTATTTGTAGCACAAAAATCTGCTGTTCTGAAAAACTTTTTTTTTTTTTTTACTCTTATGATCATCATACAAAAAACATAGTATTAAAGGCATAACAGTATTAAAACATACCATCAAACAGTATTAAAGATATAATAAAAGTTTCAAGACAATCTCCCCTACCTGCAAAAGGTAAGCTATTTCCTAATTTTTGTACTCAAGGTTATTTTATTAATATGTGAGGTTGCTTTGGTCTTTTTTTTATAGCAATTAATGCTTCAGTGAACACTGAGTAAAACACACACACTTTGATATCTAAGCTAACAACTATAAATTAATAATATACATATCAACTGCATGCTTTGTGTTTATAAAGTTCTACAGTTTTTGTACATTTTCCAGCAAGTCCACTTATCATATATAAGTGACACTACGCTTTTATTTGTTTATTTATTTGAAACTTACACGCAGACTTACTTCTTGAGCCTTTTCTCAACATTAAAATGATTCACTGATGAGGTAGATGGAGGGTGCTATCTTTCTATACAAGGGAAAAAATGACATTTCACCTGAACAATTCAATGTGAGAATCTATACCAGCATAAGATGCTGATCTTGTTAATAATCCTTACAGCCAAATCCTTATTTTATCATCTTTTGACATATCAGTGAAATTGAGACAAAGCATCTTGTACTAGGATATATGAAAAGAAAATATTACTGGTTAAATCAGATCTAATACAAAGAAAAATCATGGATCTCATATATGTTTCATATAAAAGGATATTTCAAATGAAACATAGATCGTTCAAATAGTGTAGGAGGAAACAGCACAAAATGAGGAAAAACTCTGTCAATTTAAGATCAGCATCTTGTAAGAAACAATATTATTAATTAAGGATTTTAAATGCATAACTGATTTAATAATTGGTGAAATTCCAAATTTATCTCAATTAAAAATTAAAATGAATGCATGTACGCCTGTTGGCACTCAACACGCCAGATAATTTCAAATAGAACTACAAAATTTGGAACATAAAAAGTTGGGAAGTTGGGAATGAAGTTATGTTTTTTAAATATTAATTAAAATTTAAGCAAATTTTGGGTGTTTTTTAACAATAATTTCCAAATATTTTACAACACAAAAAATTATTTTTACACCTTTTTAAAATTCCCAAATTATTTTTTTTTTCAATGATATCATTTTTTTGGTCATATAAGTTCTTTCTTTCTTTTTTTAAAATATTTTAAATGTTTTTTACATCACTATATTTCATTGTTGAAGTGATTTAAATCCTTTTCATCATTGATACACATATCATCAATACTATTGTGATACTGGCTTTCTTTCAACTGATGATGAAATATGAAGATTTGGCTAATTTTCTCATGTTGAATAACTTTCAATACAAGACATTTTTTTAAGAAGCTTTTAAAATTTTTTGTTGAACTTACAATTAAGATTTAAATTCAGAATAAAGCAATGATGAAAAATCTTTGTAAATACTACTATTTTTAAACTGTCTGATATATAATGCTCTTTTATGTGATATAATTGGCCATATAAAGATATAAAGAGAAAATTAGAAAAATGCATACACAAAAAACAGAATGGTGTAAGGCTTATAAAATATTTTAAGTTATATGTCAATCAAAATTTTAAAAACATTTTGCTGAATAAGCCATTACGATTAAGGCATAGACAATATTTAATTGACATTTTTGGCAGTCATTAATATTGATTAACCAATTGATCGACAAAAGGGAGCTAATAATTTTTTATAACTCATACAATTTTGCCCCCATTTGTTCAAATTAAATTTATCAAAATGAAACAAAACTTTTATATAATAAGAAATTGCATAAAATTTTACAAAAAGAAAAAATGGGTCAGTTACTTCTATCAAAACATGACGAAGAAAGTTAATTTATTTACATAACAAAAGGTCATATAGCATTTAAAACAAATTATAGCAAAAAAAGCTTTTCCAAAATTGTAGATTAACTATATCTAATCAATAAGAAAATTCTTAAGGAAAAGTTACATGTATTTAGCAAATTAACATATTGATATGCATAAGGATAATAAAAAAAAAGCCTTTTTTAAACATTTACCAAGAGGTAAAATAAAATACTGAAAAGCAATTTCTATAATCTTATTTCATATAAGATTATTAATATATAATAATAATAAAAATGGAAAAAATTCTTTAGAAGAATTCTTTGAAGAATACATTTGTTATTCTTCGTTTACTGGTTGGTCATATAGGTATCTAACTCCTATTTGTATTGGAGTATTGTGTACTATACTCCAGTTTTTTCCCAAAGGTTATCTAAAAATGTTAATGCTATCTGTTTAATTTTAAGATCTAATATTTTATCAATACTTTGACAATCAGTATTTTTTAAGTAATTGAAAAGTTTTAGTCAAATATGTTTTAACTGAAATCATTTCATGAGACTCCACTCTCAAGGCAATCTTATTGGGGCAAACCCTCTTACTGATACTAAACGTCTTACTTTTAGCTTTCTTTACTATCTAATTAAATGATCCTCCCAATTTTAGAACATTAAAAATCCACAGAACATTTGAGATGTTTATGCATTTCACTTAATTTTGGTACACAGCAGTGGCCAAAATTGTGGAAACCTTCTGAATATATATATATTGGAATTTGATAACTCATAACAGAAATAGTATTTGTAGTGATACCTTAAATTACCTTTTTAAAGATAATTTAATGCATTACATTCTTGGCTAAATTACATTCAATTATCATTATTTTTTAAAGTTACACCTAAATAATCAGAATAAAGAAATACACCTTGCTTCAGTTGATAGCTTTTCTTCATTTAACTGGCGACAATAAGAATGAATTTTCAGAAAGTCAATAAAGTGACATCTTATTAATAGTAAAATTCAGAAATTGACATATTTTGTGGCTGAGAGGAAGTGTTTGTGTGTGTGTATTAGTGATTGTTCTCAAGTTGGACACAAAAAGCTGGCTGCCCCCCCCCCAAAATCACTACTGCATAAACAAAACAAATTATAAAAATTTACTATTGCATAAAAAAAGCTTTAATTATAATGAAATTAGATAAAAAAAATTGAGGGAATCAAACTAAAAATGACTTTTTTAAATTTTTGAAGAATTTTAAAAGGTCACTATAAAATCAAATTAGTAAAGGCAAGAAGAGGTGAACAACACCAAGTACAAATAGAATAATTAAGACTGTCTACTTGATAGATCAAAATTATATGGGAGCATACAAAATGGAATGACACAATGCAATGTGAAGTTGAGTGGGAGGGCTATTCAATCCAGGTTGCAGGAATCTTGTCTAAATGTAAAAATTCCACAACGCAATGAGAGAGTATAATTTGGAGTGTTGAGATCACAATCTCACTATTTGGTA
The DNA here is from genome assembly GCF_947563725.1 of Argiope bruennichi. Classification (NCBI taxonomy): domain Eukaryota; kingdom Metazoa; phylum Arthropoda; class Arachnida; order Araneae; family Araneidae; genus Argiope; species Argiope bruennichi. Next base: position 1,511,555 of record NC_079152.1, read on the forward strand.
GTGATGGCATAAAATACAAAAGAAGAAGAAGAAGAAAAGCTTTTCATTCTGGTTACATTATAAATAACCTACTTTTAAATAACTAATTATTGTTATGATCTAAGGTTTAATAACAGGAAAAGTCATGAGTAATAGTTGTGTGATTAATGAGAATAGTATCAAAAAACATATAAATGAAATACTTATTATGAAATTGCTATCTTCCACATGTGATGTTACCCCAGGCAATGAAGAATTTATAATTCATGAGGATTCAATTCCACATCATGTTGCAATTATGTGCAAAATCTGGTTTCAAGATAATTGTATTTCACTTTGAATAGTCTAGAAATAGCACCAGACCTTAACTTAATAGAAAATCTATAGAACAAACTAAAGAAGCTTGCAACACAGAAGTAGCCTAGAAATAAAACCCAATTAAATGATGCAAAATTTAATCATAATATCACCTTATATGAGCTGATAAACTAAAATCACTGATAAAAGCCATGAGATAACATTGCAATGATGAAAAATGATGAAAAATTTTAATGATGAAAAAAATTATCCAAGTAGGTATTAACTACAATAAGGGTGAATTCTTTTTATAAGTCATTATTTATATGTTTCCTTTTGCTTCTTTATTTTCCAGTACAAATATTCATCATAAAAATTACCTTATTAAATTCTTGATTAAATTATAAGGAAAATGTTATAAATTTTACAACATTTCAATAAATAAAATTGCTGTTATGAGCTATCAAATGTCAAACATGTGCCTCTCCCGAATTTTAGCTAATATCATAGAATTATTACATCTAATAAACCAATTAATATAATTAATAAACCAATAAATTAATGAACGAATTTAAAAATGGGATTAGACACATGCATGATGAGAAGATAAATCAGTCAAACAATTAATATACCAAGAATAAAATTTATCATTAAAATTTTCACTTGCATTACATGAATAAGTTATAATATCTTATTAATTTTTATTGTCGAACATCAACTTAAATTTTCATGGCAAATTGCTGAAAATCTTTTGATAAATATATATTTTGTTTACTATACATTTATCAAGATGAATAAGTAATCATAATCATTTCTGAATCTTTTCTATGTTTCATTTGATAAATCCTAATATAGAATGACACATACAAATGATAATTACAAATGGTTTAAATGCAAAACTGAATTCTAATAACTATTTTGTGCTCAAAATTAATATCTATGGATTTTGCTCACAACATTCAGCTTCATGCTGTCGAAGAATAGTTCTATCATCAAATGTTTTATTACAAAATCTACAGGAATGGGTCCTTAAATGCACATTAAGGGTATGCTTATGACGAAAACTTTTTTTGCATATTTTGCAAGCAAATGGCTTTTCACCTGTATGCACACGCATGTGAACAATAGCTTCATTTTTAGTGACAAACCCTTTCTTACAGTAATCGCAGCTATATTTGTGTTGTCGCAGATGACGAGCACAGTGGATATCAAATTGTTGTTTCCCTTGAGTAGAGTAGTTGCACATAGAGCATTTGAGCAATTCCGACTGATCTTTATTTGAATTGAATGTTTTGGCAAAATTTCTGAAAGTCAACATCATGGAGGATTCTTGGAAATACAACTTGTTCCCTATGATAAAGAAACAGAATTGATACATTTTTCACAAATATAAATCAGTTTATAAAATGTTGCAATGTATTATTTGTTACAAACAAAATAAAGATGATAAGTTTTTGAAAATTTTAAATACATAGAATGAACTAAATAACTGCTACTAACTAATTTAAATTTAATTAAAATAAGAATTAATATCTTAATTTTGAAAAAAATAATAGCATTTTAACCTTTCAAAAGGCTATTTATTTTCATTTAATAATTTTTCAGATTTGAGTAATTGTTTTTTATGACAAATTCCATTTTTGACATGTAGTCAAATCATTGTAGCAACAAAAATGTTTTAACCATGAATATTTTTAAAGAAAATGTACGATCAATCTATTTTGAAACAAAATAGTAAGGGCAAGAATAGTAGATTCAGCCATTTGAAGAATACACCGAAAAAAAAACTACATCAATTTTATACATCAAAAATCAATATAGTATTGTTTGTTTTAGTATCCTGAGATGACCACATTTCAACAATTCTATCTCACTTAGCGGTGAGACAGAGAAGGCTGTGTGCATTTCTGGTATTTACTTTATTGCAACATCTCCGCTTTTCATCTTTCCTCTCACCCCTATTTTGTCAAATTAAACCCATCCTAATGCATGTGCAAAAGCACAAAAGGTTTTAAAATCCATTGGAAAACAATACCTTAGTATTTCTCAGAAGAAATTTATTGAAAGTAATCTAAGAATCATGCAGATGCAAACATTGCTACATTGTAAAAAAGCTAATAATTAATAATCAATAGAACTCTTTTTAATCTTTCCAACATCTTTAACTTTAATACAATATATCAAGCCAGCTAAAAATAATATACTGATTTGTTAATTTATGTTTTACAATTGCAATTCTACTAGATAAAATTCTCTTATAATTCAGCCAACATGATAAAATATAGGCCATTTTTTATTTCTTGGCTATTTTTCTCTTTCTAAAAGATGAAAATAATGCCTTTAATCCTTTCAAGTTAAAATTTATTTCCATTGAAATTTATCTGCCAGCATTTGGAAGAACAAATATCGCTCTCTATTATAATATTTTTTTTAATTTTTTTAATTCAAATTGATACATATAAATTAAAATGTAAACTATGACATTTTTTTAAAAGTATTTTCAAAGCAGTATTTTAGAAAGTTTCCTTTCTTTTTTGTTTAATAAATGCACTTAAAACATATAAATAAATCTGTATATTTAATATGCACAAATTATTTGAGTTTTCCATATATTTTGAGCTTTAATTTATTGACCTACTAACTAGTTTTATATATGAATTAAGATATAAGATAAATTTTAAACTCTATGTTAAACTATGATTCTATTAAGAAGGGAAAATAGTAACTTTCTAATCTAAGCAATACTAAGAAAAGTAGATCTTATCTAAATCTAGAGAATAACTTAATAAACTTTTTACATGACAGCAAATAATTTGATAAAGTAACAATACCATTCAGAATTCTTAAAAATTTATCAAAGCTCATAAAAAAATTATATAAAAATACAACTATATAAAAACTGTGGTAATAAATATACCCATAAACTTACATTCTTGAAAGAAGAGAAACTCCTAAAAAGTAATACATACATAAAAGCATTCTTTAAAAAATCACAGAATAATTACTGACATTTTTTAAAAATATTTCAGAAGTAAAAGCAATAAAGTTTTTGTATAATAAATATTTTAATCATTTAACTCAAACTGTAATCAAACAGAGAAATATTTCAATCATTAACGAATGTATAACATATTAATTTTAAAATTATTATTAAAAAATTAACATTATATATCCTCAGAAATATCAGTGCATAGTAACAATAATCAATAATTTTTAATAACAGATTAATTACACCAAATATAGGTTACATCATCATATTAAAAAGTGGAATGTTAATAAATCACATCATTTAATAACATTTGAATGTATAAATTCTAAACATGATTATTACATAAAATATTATTAAAAAGCTGAAAAGTATCAAGATGTATGCATACACATATACACAAAACTATGAAATCTATCAATAATATGCTGTAGAAATTCCCGATAATTTTGCAATTTAACACAATCATTTTTCTATTGTATCCATTTATAGATGAAAAGAAATATCTGACTATAAGAACAATTCATTAAGTGAGGGAGTGAAATAATCATGACTTTTTAAGAGTAGTGCAAGTTTAAAAACACAAATTTAAAAAAAAATGATTTAATTAATAGTAAAAAATATCATTATTATATCTTTATTCTATTTTTTTATTGCTGGAAAGAAAGTGATAAACATTCTGTGTTTGAAGAAATATAAATGAGAATTTCTATATTAAATAAAAACAATCATGGGTTAAATACAATAAGATTTTGCAGATTTTAAAACATAAAATTAAAAATAAATAAGAATTTTGAGAATAACTACGTGTAATAGAAGTGTAATGAATTATAAATGCTTACATAATTTTACAAGTACAAAAGTTATATAGAAAAAAACCCAAAAAACAGATGCTATTTTAAATAATTTGAAATAAACAATGTTACTAATGGCAACAATAACATTAATCAAATAAAAAAAACACAGAAACATTAATTTTAAATTATTTTAATAATTCTTAAATACTTATTATAAAAATATACATAATACTGGCAAAAATCTTCTCTCCATATATAAAATCTTTAAAAATTAGTTAATGTTATTTATAAAAAATTGTATAAAGATTGAATTATGCATATATTCCTATAAATTAATAAGATTGTGCATTAACCCTCCGAAACCTTCACTCTTCGAAATGTAGTTCTTTTAAAATCCAAAATGCCAAAAGTAAAAATAATAGAAAATAAACATTTCCTTCCCTCTTAATGCAAGCAAGTCTTCGTTTACGTCAAGAAAGCTCTTGTGTCACTATGTTTCTAACATCAAAACTATTATTGAAGGGTTGTGTACAAATTCTCCTTCAAAATTTCTCATCTTTTCCATTTTAAGATTAATTAATCTAGATAACTCACTGTGAATATTTAACAGATCCTTAAAAATTAAGATAATTTTTTTATTTATTTAAACTTAAATTTAGTTCCAAAGCAATGGTTCAGATTTATTCATTAGTATTTAAAGAGAATAAATTTGAAAACCTATTAAGATGTATGTAGTTGCATAAAAAAAATAACTTTACTTAAAAATTAAATTACCTAAATTTATTAGAAATTTCACAATTAAAAATGATGGAATGGCAAAAGGTGCAACATAGGACAGAGAATATTTACCTGGACAAAATATTCTCTTGCTAGCTAATATTCACAAATATTGTAGGTATGTCACCTAACATGACTGAGTTAAAATATCTCCCTTCTCTTTCAAATGTCTTTTGCAAGTTCAAAACTGTTGTTAAACCATTAGTAAGAGATTTTAATAGTTATTAAGCAAAAAAAAAAAAAAAAAAAAAAAATGCAAATCACACATCTGCCCTCAAACACTTTCTGGAACATCAATGAACTCTGGCGATGGGAGAGGAAGCAACCATTGTCAAAAATATAAGGTCACGCCGGCCTGTTTTATGACCATTTCAAAAAGGGGAAGTAAGTAAGCATATGGCATTTTGGCTGCTTCAGCTTGAATGACAAGCCATCTCATCCAAATTAGGAATCAAAAGGTTAAGAATATTAACCTTTTCCTTACAGGCAGCACAAATGGTGTAACAGAAAATATTTCATACTTTCTCGCAGAAAAGTACAACTATTGTACCAAAAAAAGTTAGGATAACATCTCCTAGTGAAATTCTCAACTGTGAATAAGTGCCCTAAATATTCTATTATATCCCTTCCATATTCTTACAACCATATTTTTATATGACCAGTCGTTGTTAGCATTACCAATGCCACTAATGACTTACTTGTATAATTCAAATAAATTTATGACTTTGTTTGGTGTCCCACCTTTTTAAAAAAAATCTTGCCAATGTATAGAATGAGTAAACAAAATTTCATTAATAAATTATATTCTACTTTTGTACAAATGTAGAATTATTTTAATTATTTCTGTAAATTAATCTTAAAAAAAATTATTTCTTGGTACTATGTAACAGATACTAAATACTTTAAAGATTACATTTTAGAAAATACACATTTACAAAATAGAAAATGTTACTAATATTTATATTAATGGAAATGGATACAAATTAATTTATTTTCATAAATACATATTGCATCAAGCGATGAAAAAAATATTTTTATTCATAAAATGATCAAAGTAGCTTTAAGATACAATCAGAACATGCAATCTAAGTCAATTTACATTATGTTAACAAAATATATATACCAAATCATAGTTATATGCTGATCATAAAATGACTTTTGAATGGATATTCCTAACTGCATAAACTTTTATAGCTTTATAAATAATTATTATAAATAAGAGTTAACAAATGCTGTAATATTACAATAGTTAAGTATTACAATAAGAAAATATTGACTAACAGTCAAGTTTTTTAAATGCAAATTTTGAAACAATACAAAAATTAATTTAATTTTAAAGTATTAGTTTGGATTTCATTTATTAGTTATACAAATCACAAGTATATTAAAGAAGACTGATAATGAGAAAAAATATTTCAACAACATAAATTTGTTATCTTTATGCAAAAAAAAAAGTTTAATAGGAACTAAATGCTACAGAGGAAATAACACTCATGAATTTATATAAGTGAATGAGTAAGGTATATAACAGACATATAAAAATAAATTATAGCAAAGAATTAAAAACATAACATTAATAGAAAATGTTCCTCATTATGTAAAACTTTTCTTTAAAGCAATAATATTATTTAAATTTATCAGGTAATTAAAACATGCAATTTATTGAAAAATCATTTTAAGTAAAAATTTAAATCAAGAAGTACAAATAAAACATATGTATGGCATTATTCATTCTGATTAGACATATTCTATTTATTTAATAAAACGTTTAATGTAGTAAAAATATGTGAGCTGCTAAAAAATATACCAATACAATTATAAAAAGATTGAGCGAAAATCAAAATTAAAAAATATATACACAAATCAGTTTTCTTAAAATTATTACAAACAACGAGAAAAACAGTTTCATAATCAATAGCATGTAAAAAAGCAAAATAATTAAAAGTCTTAATGAAAATACAGAAAGTAAATACAAGAAAATTAATTGAAAATATCAATAATATATACATTAATAAGCGAGAGTAAAGCAATAATTTTTTTAGTTATGTGATTAATTGCATTACATTTACAGTGGTAATTATTAAAGCCATAACCTTACAGAATAAAAAAAAAATAATTAACACAACCATGCACTTTCGCTACTCTTGTTTCTGATATATATAATCAAGTGTCCTATTATTCTCTCAAAATTATAAAATTTGCGCGAAACAGAAATAAAATTCAATATGAAATGAAGATTAGAATGTTTACATTTCATACATAAACGTCAATATTTATATATACTTTCAGATCTCCAATTACAGTTACAGATAAATTCTGTAAATTTTTTTAAGGGTTTATGAAAATAACAATTATTTTAAAATTAATGGTATCAAGAAATTGAAAAATATCTAATTTCTGTAAAAATTGTGGATAACAATACACTTTTCTTTTTAAATGAATCAATTAGTGATCAAACTGATAAGTTTCTTAAACGTTTAAAAATATATCGATATTCCGATTTACTATCGTATCAATCACACACATTCCAAATAATTTGTCAGATTTCGAAATGTATAACATCTAAATCCAAAAACTAGTCTTTAAGCACAAATGGGTTTATGGTGTTTTTTTCTTTATTATTTTAGTGCAAAATTTTCTCAGATACTACTGTTTAAAATGATTTTTTTTTACAGTACTGAAATGAAATACAAGTTTTCAATTCTTTAATATGCTATTATAATTTTGAAAACAAGTGTTTCTGTTATAGATACTATGATAAGGAAAGTTCATTACTATGATTGTATTTGTCAAACGGAATTGGTGCTTAATAATAGCATTTAACAATCATGCTACACATATAGAAATTTACTTTTAGCATTTATTTGCTGATTTAGAAATATTTTATGAATTTTAAACTGATTCATAGATTTCTGTCTGTCTTATTTAATAATATTTTTGATTGATTCTAATTTTACCATTATACATTTAAACAGAATAAGCAATTTTATTTTTAGTAATCTTAACTAATTACTTTGAATTTCATAATTATTATCCGGTTCAATGAGTGTTTCTTAGAAATAAAATTTACTTACTGTTGGTAATGTAAAATTGGATTTTTCTTTCTGTATCTCATTATTTTTTTCAGCTTTTGATTTAACAATGTTCTGCTTTAAAAATTTATATTTCTCTATAATTCAATCATCCAATTACTGAAAATGAAATTGCAATATACAGTTAAAATAAAGAAAAATTATCATTTGATATTTTGGTTGTTTTTATTATCATGTAATTAAAAAAAGAATAACTGATTTTTTTTTTACATTCATTTATAATGATTTCTTTCTTATCATTTTTTAATTCTATAAAGTTATTATGCATGTTAAAATATTTTTTATTATTCATTAACTAAGAAATTTTTACTCTTCAACAGGAATGTATCATTTATAATTTTGTAATACAACATTGAAAATGTTGAAATATATTGGTAATATTGCATATGATACATGCATTGTGTTTATAATTTCAATATATGAATATGATTCATAATTCTATCATTTTTGTACAAATTGATTTCTTATTTTGATACTATAATTAGCATTTATGTTTATAGATGAAGAATATTAATTTTTGTATTAGTCTTAGATATTTACATTCATAAAAATTCATATTATTGAAAATGTAAAGTTAGGAGTTACAATATATATATACATAGTTTCAGTTACTCTTGTTTTCTGCTATTTTTTTTATTTATAATATATTATTTTACTTAAATTATTTATAAGTTAATTAGTTTTTCTTATTTAGTGTAAGATCTGTTAATTTAATTCAAATTTTATGAGTATATTCTATGTATTTGAAGTTTCATTATAATTGTACATAATTATAAATTTTCAAAAATTTATATATATTTTTTTTTATGTTTCCAGGAATTATTCCATTATTTTCCTGTGCACAGTGTTGTAAAACATTTTCATCAAAGTCAATGCTTGAGAAACATCAAAAAACTCATCAAAAAGACAAAGTTAAATTACGTCACACTTGCTCAATGTGTCCTTATTCAACTAATACAATAACTCATTTAAAAAGGCACTTTCTTATTCATAGTGGCGAACGTCCATTTTCTTGTGTTATATGTGGAAAAGCTTTTACCACAAAATGGAATATGGAACAGCATATTCGAACTCACACAGGTGAAAAGCCTTATGCTTGTGGTATTTGTTGGGTAAGATTTGCTGATAGATCAGATTGTTCAAGACATCAGTCTGTTCATTATGATGTCCGACCTTATGCTTGTGAACAGTGTGGCCTTACTTTTAAACATATTAAAAGTCTACGTCGGCATGAAAATACACATTTATCCAAAATGTCCACATGAAAATTATCTTTTAATAAAATATTTTTAAGCTTTCTTCCCATTTTAAAAAAGGAGCCTAATGAGAGGTTGATAATATTGAATTGTTATGTCTTTTGCTTTACAGTTTTTCTAAATGGCAACAACTATTTATTTAGTTAGTTAATTTTTTTAATAGAATCCATTCAATGTAATTCTTAATATTTGGTTATATAAATTAAAATGTATTGCTTGCTTTAACTTGTATATTATTTATTCATTTTGAAATTATTTTTAGTAAAATATCTTAAGCAATTAATCAACACCTTAGTCAATATAATAATATTAATTTTTTTAAAAATCTGTTGACATTGTTAACCTATAATGTATAAAATTACTTTTCACTTGAAATTGTGATATGTTCTGGAATATGAATATTTTAAATTTTAGAAAATAATTTGGTTTTTGTTCATATTCAACATACCAATTCTTACTATGTATAGTTTTTTTCTTTTTATAATAGTAGCTTGGGGAAGAAGCACAATATTTGTAAATGATGAAAACTTATTTTTATTGCATTTTTTTAAAAAATATTACAATTTCAGAAACCTGTTATGTTATGTTAATGTTTGAAATTCTATCTCATGAAATGAGCAGATTAAACTTTTAAATAAGAATTGTTTTGTCTGTCATTTTCTTTTTATACTTTGGTGAAGATTCTTTTATAGCTTGAAGTATTCTCTTTATATAATTTTACATATATGTGATTAAAGTCTCATTATTGCAGATCGATCATGTTTAATTTTTTAAAAATTCTGATTTGGTTTTAAGAAATTTGAATATTTTTTAAGACCATGACGAATTATATTCCTCCATGGACTTTCTATGCAAGATATTTTAATAATAATCTCTTGGTTTTCGTTTTGCATGATTGTAAGACCCATTTGGTGTCTTAATTACAAAATAGATACTTGATTAACTATTTAAAGAATTAATTTGTTTTCTAAATTTTATCTTGGGAAAGTAAATGTACTTGAGCAATTTTCTTAGTATAATAATTAAGTTAATTAATTCTATCAATCTACTGTGTATTCCAAATTAGAACATTTTATTAAAGTCACACATTAAAAATTAAGGCATAACTTTAAAAGGATTTAGTTTCAACTGAATTTCTTTTGAGAAAAAAATTGCCATGTATTTGCGATACGAAAGTGATTATGCATGAAAAAATTTGCAACTCTATCTTTGCGTAGCTTCAAAATGATTACTTCCTCCCATATTCTGTTCGAATAGAATTTTTAATGTTGATGTTGGGCTGAACACAACAATAATTTTCTTTTTCATGCTGAGCTAATAATAAAATATTGCAGGTCAATTTTAAACAATTAAAAGTACAAGGCTATCCATATTAAAAGGCAGTCTATGTTATGTTTTGATGTTATCAGATGAACAAGTGTTGAAATACCAATAGTGATAAGAAAATTGATAGTTATAATAGAAATTTATAAGGAAAAACAAAATATATTCTTTTAAAGTCTTAATGGATAATCTGTTAAGCTGAAATATTTAGTTGTTGTTGTTAGCAAATTTTGTTTGCCAATAACTTGCATTATTACTTATACCACAAATAAAAAATCATGCATTTTTTCCTAATAATTTCCACCATATCTAAAAGGCATTTTATAACTACCTGAAAAGAAATGAGGCCAATCATTTTTTACAGTTATTTTCTAAAAAGCAATACTTGTGGATGTAACTAATCCTCAAGAATATACATTCCGAATCAAAAGCCAAAAATTAACACAATTTAGTAAAGAACTTTACACAAGAGATGACCATTTGTAAGATTAATGTTATGCCTATAACAATATTATTGTTTATATAATTAATAATTCAAACTTTAATTTAAAATTGCAGGGAAAAGCAGATTTATTAAAATTTATTACAAAACAAACCCATCTCTGTTAACAGACAATCTTAAATGTAAAATTTTGTGTTTCAATTATAAAAAATGTTGCATGATTTACAGCCATTTATATACTACAACTTTTTCCCCCCTACAGTTTGATAAGTAGACCTTTGTCTACTTTTTCTATATGAATTCTCAACTTAATTTAAAGCTTAGATTTCCATGAAATTCTAAATAAAAAATTATCAGATAATTGTTGCCTTCCCATTACAAAATCATACAATTTAAACTTTTTCATGGGCATGCATATTAAAATAATAATGCAAAAAAATTGGAAGGGGGTAAAAAGATGAGAAAAAGAAATTGATTTAAAATAGAACAAATAATGGGTTGAAATGTTTGTTTCTTGAAACCTTTTAGGGAATAAAATATTGACTTGCTGAGTAAAGCAGAAAATACAATATCTTGTCAACAGGATATTAGGCACCAATAGATTAATAAATTCATTTATTTGGGGCAATTCTATTACCTCCCGAATATTCCATGTGTAACTACTTTCTAATTAGACCTCTTCTTACAAATGACTAGTATTGAACACATATTCATATTCAAAAGCATAACGTCTTTTAGGAAATGGAACATAGACCTTTTCACAAATATCTATCAATAACACAATGCTACAAGTTAAACAAACCTCTAAAACATGGAATTCTACTATTATTTGGATAAAGTTCGCTAGAAAATATTAAACTTGAATTTAATGCATGAAATTGTTATTTAAGTTAAATGTTTCTGAAGTAATTTTGGACATACATATTTACTATCACTAAAAAACTTACTTTACTAATTCATCAAAAAACGTTCCAATTTATTTGAATAAGGCATATATATGCACACCAGAATAATCCTTACCCTTATTATAAGGTAGGATTTGTCATGCTCTATCTTTTTAATATGAACAAAAATTTTACAGTGTAATTTCTATATTCAAATTGCCATGAAAAGTATTGCAATATATGTGAGCAAATGTATTAGGTTTGCTACTTTCTCTATATTAAAACGTGCAATTCCTGAAGCAAAAATACTCAATTTGGGGAAAACTGGACCAAATCAATAGGCCATGTATACCATTTCACCTTATAAGCAGAGTTGAAGTTTGAAATTCTTTGAATGCTTCACCTTTTTTTAATTAACAGAAAAGAATTTGAACTTAAGAATAGCAAAATTTATTATTTGTTTAGTTAAATCTATTATTTATTAAACTTATATTCTTCACTAATGTAAAAACAGCCAAGATGCAGCATTAAAAAAGGTAAGTATGCAAAACAGCCATATAAATTGAAATATGAAAAACTCCTAGAGAAAACCTAGGAGTACATTAAGGTTTTTATAAAGAGGCATTTTATTAGGGAAGGAGAAAAAGCATTACAATAAGGTTATAACAAATAAAACAAACATGGTGAAAATAACTTAAATAAATTAATAATAAAACTGTGATTATTCCCTTAAGAATATATATATGCCAATGTTTTAATGTTTTGTGAAAGTATTTTGAAATTGCTGTCATTTTTCAGTCCCCACTTACAAATAATTAAGCAAAAAATATTTAATGTTGTACCTGGTTGAATGAAAATGCTACTCTTAAGCTGATCATTAATGTATAAGGTTTGCTTAAAAAAGGAGTAAAATTTCAATTATTAGTATATAAATAACATGGGTTGTATTATGAATATTGAAAAATTTATATATTAAAGTGGCAAATATAAGTTTATATATACATTTAATTCTGTCATATTTTCAGATAAACATTTTTTATCCCATTATATTATTAAAATATGTCTTGGAATATGGAAAGGACACACTTGCTCGTATTCAATAAAAACACTTTTTCTTTTTTTCATTTTCCCCTTTATTATTGACACTGAAATATGATGTACAAATCACATGACAAATGGAATATTTTCTGCTTCAGCCTGAAAATAGAGTGTGAATAATTAAGTAAACAAATAACAAATCAAGGTGAGGGGGAAAAAAGGTAAAATATAAAATTAATCGCTCAAACCGTAAATGGATTTACTATAAAAATAAAAGTTTTAATCACATGCACTTTAAGGTCAAAACTTTCCAATTATTTAAGAAACTTAATCCCAATAGTTTTAATTAAAAATATTATTGAAAGGATTGTTTAATAAACAGAACCAGTGTATATTAACTTTTTGCTCAGAAGCAGGTGCTTCAAAATCAGAGTTACTAAAATTTTGAATGATAAATTTTAATTTCAAGGGGTTCCAACTGAAATTTAAGCATTATGTCTCATCAAGAGAGAAATTAGAACTTCATCAGCAATTCCCTGGAACAACAGCTACGCTGGAACCCGGAAATTAATCAGCAACCGGATCAGGTACAGGTCAGGGACTGCACACCACAGCAACAGCACGAAGTATCTGGCACAGCTCACCAATTACAGCATACTACTGCGCCTGTGGTTACAGACAATACAAAAATTGTGTCAGAACAATTTTTTAAATGAAAGTCATTATAAATAAATTTCCACCTAGATTAAATTTTACAAATAGTCTTTTAATTTGAAATAACACATATAATAGATACGATGGTAGTCTCAAAATGTACAGGTAAAATGCTTTCTGCCATAAATGAAGATACACAATGGACACACATTACATTATAATAATGCTTACAACATGTACAGCTATTTAAATTCAAATACATACCATACTTCAGTAAAGTATACTGGCAAAGAACTAACTGCAAAACAAATATATTTTCTAGTTTTATATTGAAATTATACTTAAACATGAATGATGAAAATTAACAGGATATTTTGAAACACAAATATTATGCTCACACAACTACTAAAATTTTGAAGACAAGCTGTTATTTCGTAAAGCATACATAATAAAAGTACAAAATAACACAGATACAAGAAAAATTTTAACCTTTAAAAAAGTGCTGCATTTGCAATTGCTTCTCTGCACAATGATGGCAATGCTTAACACATTATTTTGGAGTTCATCCCTCCATTTCTGGACTACGAGAACGACTTCTGCTTGGACTCCTCAATGCATCATTTCCAACGTGTTCTTTTAAAGGACTATCGCTCCTGCTTCTACTTCGAGATTTATTTCGGCTTCCACTTCTATCCCGATCCCCGTTTTTATCCCGGCTTAAACTTCTAGAACGGCTCTTGGACTTGCTATCTCGTTTTTTCTTACTGGGACTTTCAGACCTAGATCTAAAAAATAAAATATTTGTCACTTACTATTATAATACTAGAAACTGCTAATGAATCCAATTTTTGTTAACACAATATTATAATGTACTCACACAATCCAACACTTAAACACAGGTTTTTCCTTTTATACATTAGCAGGGTGTAATTGTTCAAACATCATGTCAATTTCCGAAATCGGAACCAGATAATAAATTAACTAATTTTTAATTTAAAAATATCAAACTTTACTCATTCTTTGACAATGAACACACAACTTTGGCTGCATCAACAATATTATAGAGAAAAAAAAGTACTTACGTATTATCCACAAAAAGTGATTAATGGAAAAAAAATTGCACTCTAATAAGCTCTTGCATAATTTATGTATGCAATAGCACATAATCAATACATAAATACCAACAGTAAATAATTCAAATATAAAAACAAATAGTGTAACTTAAAATTGTTCATTTTAAAATACATATTCTGGAGGCAATTCTACAATTAATGGCCAAACTTTAAAAGCATGTAAAATTTTATTTTACAGCAACATGATGTCAAAAACGAAAAGTGTAGGCAGAAATAACAAGAAACCCTGAATAGCCTGGGTCTAGCTTTTTGACATGAAATGAACCACCCTTGCAAAGCTGGCGACATAAGCATGGAAAAAATTTTGTGGTCCAGTGTTTCATCCTACTGTAAAAGCATTCATGATATAACTTAATACTTATCTTCTGTTACAATTCATAGTCCTGTACATAAAATGCGTATTTGCTTTTCTCAGTGTGTAAATCGATCTGTCACGCAAAAATTTTCTCCAATAGATGGGGGGGGGGGGGGGAGGAGAGGGCTTTAAACTTGAATTATGCCATCCAAACTCAATAAACCTCCATAATTATTCAATATTTTCTTCCCCAAAAATTTACTTTCACTTAAATTATGTCATTAACATGTTATGTTACAATATTACACGCCCCCCCCCCAACATTTCTTAAGCAAGTATAAATAACTTTAATTTACTTCAGAATACTTTGAAATACATTAATTTTTTTTATCACTTAGACAAAAAACTCTTCACATATGAAACATATTAGTAAGTCTGACATACATAAGCAATATTCATATACTATTTTCAAACAAATATAAGAAATAAAATTTTAAAACTATATAATGTATCTTTGGAAGTAAAGTATACCTATCATCTCGGCGATGGCGACTGTCAGACCTGCTTCTTGTACGGCTTCGGTGTCTTCTTGAGCGCGAACGTGATCTTGACCTTCTGTAACCAAAATATCAATAGATATTTTGATTATAATAAAACTGGCAGAATGTACAATTTAAAAGCAAACACAAAATAATTTGGACTTTTTAATGGTACTTATTAATTAATGGTGATGGATTGACAATTCATCGTCAAAAATAAGCGAAATGTTTATTAACAATTATCTTTCATCATTTAGTTTTTATTATCTTGTAAGCTAGAAGCGTGTTTATAGGATTTCAATATCAATTTGGTGCTATATTTAGCAAGTTTTGGCACTTGCCCATTAATTAATAAGTACCTTATTTATTATCTAATTAGTTCCTATTTGACAAAATAACTTTCTCACTTGTTTATAACACTAATTGTGCAAAATTTATTATTGCAAACAAAAATTATATCACATTTTATTTATTTTATTAATAAATTTGGAACATTCTGACTATGTAAATTCTATCTTGGCAGGATGATTCCAGATTCAAACAAGGGGTATAGGATGTAATGAGGGTAAAAGTGAAGTTTAATGTGCCAAAACTTGCTGCACCAAGGATTTCTGCGCATATTCACATTAAAAATAAAATTACAGTATCTTACTAGGTGTAAAAAAACTTTTAATTATAATAAAAACAAAATTAAAATCTTTAATTGGTATTTTTTATTATTTTTAATTTAACTTTTTTCATACAATAGTTGTAATTCATGTACAAC
The DNA here is from genome assembly GCF_947563725.1 of Argiope bruennichi. Taxonomy (NCBI): domain Eukaryota; kingdom Metazoa; phylum Arthropoda; class Arachnida; order Araneae; family Araneidae; genus Argiope; species Argiope bruennichi. Next base: position 1,527,813 of record NC_079152.1, read on the forward strand.
TAAACCATTATAAAAAGTAATAAACAAAACAGCATTATGGTTGCTAGAAGAGTGTTCCGTTGGGTTGCCATATTGGTGACAAACTGGGGGGGGGGGGGAGGCACTAATCTTTACTTCAATCGTAACGAGTTATCACCAAGTATGTCCCTGCTTTACATCCTGCATTTGAAACAGAAATTGGCTCTCCAATATAGAATTCGCATAGATGCGTAGTTAATAGAGGGCCCAGGAAAGAGAGAGAAAAAGAGGGGGGGGGGGGGAAATAATCCTAGTAAGCATCTTATTTTCACATTATATGAAGAAGTATTTCAATAACAAGCAAGCAAAAATACAAGTACAGTTAGGAATTGTATTTTAACCTTTTTTTTTTAAATACATCATTTAATTTTCTGGAACTCACATTCAAATCACAGCATTAAGTTTTAATATATAATATCATTAAGTATTAAGTTTTTAAGGCGATAACTACTCAACACAACATGAAACTTCCTGTGAAAGAACGATGTTGAAAGAATAGAAGATAGCTGATCAGATCCTGATCAGACACTAGCTATATAACTCACAAATTTATATAATGATAATGCTGTGTCATTTTCACCAAATTTTGAAGTATAGAAAAAGGATTATATTTCATTAGAAAAAATGTATTATATAAATAATAAATTGTGGTATTATAAATCTTTGAGTATTTTTTTCAGAATGGAACAGGGTACACAGACTAATTTTTATTTAAAAAATAAGCACTCTATAAGTCCTTTTTAGAGGGGTTGGGGTGGAGGAATACAAACCAACCATAAAGTATTTATTATAGATTTATGAGCTTAGTTAAATAAATCAAATTGGTTGTTAACTATGTGTCCAATTTTATACAAATATAAACATAGAATATTGCTAGGAAGTATCAAATGTTTTTCACCAATATCAAAATTAAATTTTTTTTTTACATAAGATTTATTTGGGTGCACTTAATTATTTCATTGCATATCTTAAATTTATTAAAAATTACAGATAAAAGCACAAGAGGAGAAAAAGTAATCTGGCCACTTAATCCAATTCCTCAAAAGCTTAAGAACATAAAAGTTGTTTTCATTTCGAGACTTTTCTAAATTAAATTTGCTCAATTTCCACACAAATAATTTTTCCCAACTCATTAGATTATTTTTCTGAAAAAGTTCATTTGCTTTATATTCAATTTTAGCAATTTCCTTTTCTAAAAAAATTCTTTTCCCTTAAAGAGACAAACAAATCAGATCCTAATCATATGCCATTGACAACTATTTCTTATGCTACACGTTTCTACAAAAATAGATATTTTGAATGTGTTGATGTTGCTAACATTCGCAATTCTTCAGTAATGTTTACCAAGTGGATTCTACCAAATTACTTTGTGACCACAGACTATATGTTGTGAAATGATATTTTGCATTCAAATTTCTCACCTCAATACTTTTATTAATGCTGAATACTCTTTCAAATGACACAAAAGATGATTGTTCACAAGAAAGAATGAAAATAATTTTCGAAATTCTCCACAGTTTTGTTGAATTTAAGGTCTTCAAATGAAGGATAAAAACAGCTAATCTAGTCTCATTTTTTCTGATATTGAAATTCTAGAAATCAAGTAATGATGATTTGACCAAGAAATCTATAAACTCTATGAGAACAGCCATCTGTTTATCCTTTCTGATGAAGGTACCATATAGAACATATTTATCCCCCTCCCTCCCTACTTATTTGTCTCTCTGCCAAAACAATTTCTAACTGATGCAAACTTTGTTGGAGATTTATTTATTATGTACCCCAAAGGGTTTTTTTTTTTAAAAATATGCTACTGACAATCACACTTGAAAAAATAATTTTACTGGATGAATTTTCTGAAATGAAAGACTGGCAATAATTTGTTCTTTCTTATACCTGCACTCACTTACCAATTTTGCACGATTAAAAAAAATTAAACTGGCATTAGAAATTTAAAGAAAAAATAAATTGAACTGAGAAATTTTCTTTCAAAACTCTGAAAAAAAGTGATATTTTTACTAATTTATAAATATCAGATGTATAAAAAGCCAAATGTGGTCATCACTCTGATACATTTGAAAAATGTCTTAATATGCTCTGCAACAAAGTGACACCAGCTCAAAATGTCTCTCCAGTATTTCATTGCATACTCCCTAGGGATATTATCAGGCCAAGGATATTATTAGCATAAATAAGAGCTTTAGACAAGGATGTGAAAGATTTTTAATTTCAGTTTCAGTATAGCAAAAGAAAAAGAAAAAAAAAAAAAAAAGGCTTGGAAATTTTTGGTTGGATAAATGAATCCAGAACTATAATTTTGAAACAAGGTTACTTACCAAATTTCATTTATCTATTTTTAGTATTGGGTTTTTCTTTTAGTGTTTACATGCATGCGAAAATAAAGACAGACAGATGGTCAATTCATTGATGGATTTAGTTTAAAATTTTGATATAGAAGTATATTTTAGATGCTAAAACTGCACATCAAATTTTACCATTGTACTGGTTTGCATTTTAAAATGTCCTCCTATACATGAATATACAGAAAAAATCACAGAAATGGATTTAATTCAGAATTTGATAGAAATATGCAAATTTACTGTTACGAAATTTCAACTCAAAACCTTTTGTGTTATTGTGTACAAACAGACATAATTCCAACAATGTTTTATTCAGAGGCTTAAACTAGGTAGAATGGACAAAATCTCTTCAAATTATTTTTGGTGATTAGATTTCTTTTTGAATAGTTCTTTTAAGAGAAAGTAAGAAAGGAATTTTAATGGCATTGACTTATTTTTAATATCTTTTAGTAAGAGTAACAAATGACATAAATAACTGGCACATCAAACATTTTGCTTTACTTATATTTTTAAAAAACATAAATCATTCAGAGCAATCAATTTTGGAAATCTACAATGAATAAAATACAAATTCCAGAATATAGTTAAAAAATTCTAAACTTTTGCACAAAAATTAATTGAAATAAAAGTATTCAAATAATCCACTAATGGCGAGTCACTAAATGAAATATAATTAATAAATGCTCTATAAACAACTATTGACGAGAAGAAAAACACCAATTGTCTGTTAAAAAGCGATGTTAAGAGGTTTTATATGAATACATAAAATTATCTCTAAAGAGAAAGGATTTTCCCCTAGTCAAGTAAATGAAAATTATATACTTTTCTCATTCTCTCAGTATTTTGCTAAATTGAGATAAATCCTTTTACACTGACTTCTGGATTCATTTAAAAATTCAATACCACAAAGAAAATTGTCTATAACGAGGCAATTCTAATGCAGTGAAATAGTCGCTTTCTTCCCCTTTCCTCCCCCATTAGAAGGAAAATATAAGCACCATTCATTTTAAAAGCATTTCTAAGGCCCTTATTTAAAGATTATAAAAAATTAGCAGTTTTTAAGGAAACTATGCTCCATGGAATGCAGTGTTCTATTTAATATTGATTTTGCTGAAAAAAAGCGTTTGCATTACAAGAAATTGGAAAACAATCAGGCTCATTATACAAGGTTCTACTTAGTTGTTCTTTTAGATGCAATTTAGAATGTTATTATTGTTCATTACCCAATATTGTTATTCAGTATTATTTTAATACATTGTACACTATTTTCTAATCAAAAATTTCTTGTAATTTTAACATAGAACTTTATATATGATTTTAATATTCATTAATGTGATATCAACTCCAAACAACAATAAAAAATGATATGAAGCATTAAACATGGAAATGAAACATTTTTATGATAAATAACGAGCTATGCGCATGTGTGTTCTTCAGCTTGTCTTCTATTGAAGAGAAACTGCTGACACAGAAAAGTGCAGTAATTAACAAGAAGAGAAGCCTGCATCAATTCATCCTAGGATGTCCACAACATTAAGGGGAATATGTTAATCAGCTAATGAAGAGTCAGTTTTGTTTTCCTTTACATGCAAAATATGTTTTTTTTGCTTTCACTCTAAAAACAAAAACTAAGGTCAGAAGCATTAAAAACTTATTATTCTTTGATTTGAATGAAAACTTTTTAAAATATACCCTTCTATATGCTTTATCTTTATACATCTAATGAAAATCTCAAAGTTTATCAGTTCTAGTTACCTAACATTCATCCCAAATTAATTTTAATCAAACATATAAAATGAAGAATTTCACATATCAATCTATTGAAAAATCGTTAAGGAATATTTCAAGCAACAGAATAAATATATACGACAAAATAATAAAAGAAATCGCGGTTTACCTTGAACGGGAACGGGAGCGTCTTCTACTACGACTTCTAGACCTAGATCGCGATCGCCGGCGTCGAGACCTGGATCCGCGTCTGGGATCGCCGGGACGACCATACCTGGCCATTTGAACACGCAACTCACGTCCATCCAGAATATAACCATCTAAAGAATCCATGGCTTCTTCGGCATCCCTGTTGTCATAAAACCGAACAAACGCAAAGCCTCTACTCTCTCTAGTATAAGGGTGACGAGGAATATAGACATCACCTACATCGCCATATTTTTCAAAAACTCTCTTGAGGTCTTCAGGAGTTGTTCGATAAGTTAGATTATCGACTTTTAATGAAGTCATTCCATCAATGTTTGGAACTCTTGAGTAACTCATGGCTGAATATTATTTCGTATAAGTAAACTCATGAATACAACAACATTAACAAAATGGCGTTGAACGCTGAGAAAGATCCCAGAATGATAATTTCTTGACTGAGTTGAGCTGTATTTTTTTCTGAATTTTTGAAATATGGTCTTGGAATAATATAAAAAACAAAACAAAAACAGTAAATTTTGGGGAGAAGCGTAAAACAAAATTTCTCATTCCATTTAGTATCTAAAGTAGATAGTAATATTCTAATAGTTTCTTAATTCACTACAACAGCAGAAAATTTCTACTTGCTATATGCACAAAGCACATTAAGTTTCGCCTACAGTTTCGAAAAAACGTTTAGTGTTATAATTTTTAGCGTAATAAAAAACGTTATAATTTTTATTCTTAAAAATGAAATGAAATACGTTAAACTCTATTTTTCTTTAGAATGTAAATAGCTGTTTTTAAATACTTGTTTCAGTCAGAAAGCAAGTGGAAAACATTACATTATTGATGATGGCAATGCAAAAATTCAAAACATCGAATTTATGAATTCTTATTTGATATGTTGATAGATTTTTAATTTTTTTGAAAGGGTATAACTATTATATTTATAAAAGACATCAAAATTAATCATTATTTTGTTCTGTTCTACAAAATCTTGCATTATTTATGAATTTAGATTAAATATGCTTTGGTTACACTAAGCTAATTTTTATTTCTAAACATGTTTATGGTATTAAGAACAGTTAAACAAGAAAATATATGTGTAAGTTTTGTCCTTGATGTAAAGATGAAAGAACCCCATATAAAATAAAGCAAAGTTAAGAAAAGAAATTTTACTATGTACGAAAAAGTTTTTTAAAAAATTGTAAGACAGGAGTATCGGATACTAGGCTTCTTGCCAAGACGGAATAAATTTTAGCCAATCCTATCAAAGCTCGCCTAATTAATATAGATAAGTAACAAGAAAAGTAAATCTTCTTAAAGAAAGATTAACACATTTGATGAATTAACCACTTGTGATTAACTGTGAAAAAAAAATTGCAACTTGGCTCCTTGTATCCGATTCTGGTGTATGGCCGAAACTGTCGGAATTTGTTACTTCATTCATATCTTAATGCAACCGTTTTCAAATCTTTATTTGAAAGAAGGAAGTCAGCAATGAAATCATATATATTTTTTGCAAAAAAAAAAAAAAAAAAAAAAAAAAAAAAAAAATTGGAGTATTATTGAAGTTGATGATTTTATTTATAAATATTTAGTTGTAAGTTGTAAAAAAAAATATTTCTATTTTATATTATTTGAATTATAATCTTTCGAAATTTTAAAAGTTCGTTTCAAATTAAAGCACTATATTGTATGGATGATAATGTGTTACTGTATTGTCTATTTCTCTATAAACATGTACATAAATTTATTGAAATTTTATTAATTATTAACTCTTCTACTGGTTGGAATGTACAGATGATGATATGCTGAAACAATAATGGCTGTAACACAGAAAGTCATTCGACATTCAAGCTTTGTCATTTTAAGGAGTTCAGATGCTGGGTAGTCAGTGGCCAGTAGGTTAAAATGAAAGGTTGTATAAAAATTGTCAGGATTGCATTTTAAAAATATTTTATTATTATATTAAATAATTTAAGTTCTAAAATGCTGCTTTATTCATTGTTTTTTCTAAATATTGATTGTTGATTCATTTATTAATGTTGTTTAAAATGTTTTGAATTCAAACATGTGGATTTTTTTTTAAATATCAACAAAAAACTATTGAAGCTTTAATGAATGAAATACTCATTTAAAATTATATACATATATTAGTACTTCCTTATTATAATATCCCCAGGATTGCATGATATCTTTAGGATTATGTCAAAATTGCAGCTATGAAAAGTATATAAAAAAAGTAATACTTGTGTTTTATAGGACTGCAAATATTTTGGCAAAATTTCACCAACATTGAAATAATATATCATAATTCTTAAACAAATGAATCTTGGAAACTACTATAAGTACTTTATATTAATACCGAAATGTATTCCAAATTTAGATAAGTAGTAAACCTAATTAACATTAATTAGATAAATTTTATATTATTGAAAACAATCATTTTTTATGTTAATAGTTTATTTATGCATATTTTAGAAACTTTCATTTAAAAATAAGGCTTTGCATTATTCTTGACAAGCTAATGGAAATGTATTAGCTCTTTAATTCAGTCATTTTTGTTTTTCCAAAAAGTTAGGTTACGAAACTAACGAATAGAGTCACAGATATTTAATTTATTTTACATTATGTTTTCATGGAAATTCAAAATAATATTTAAAATTCAAATTTAGTTAATAATTCAAATTAAATAGTTTGAGCATATTCATTTCATAAAATAGAGGAAAAGGAAATAATTGTTAATTATAGAATATTGTTCTAAAGAATAAAATATTTTTAACTAGTTGATATGCTTGACTTTGCCTGGGGTCAATACTATTGAATGTATAAATTTTTAAGTACACATGATGTTGGAACTTTTTATTAAAATGAGAATATTGACTTAAAATTCAATATCACTCAAATTAATTCCGTGGTATCCAAAGTAGTAAAATTTTAGCAAAGAGTAAGAGATAACAATTAATAATTCACCAAATTAAAAATAATAAAAATCATTTTTTGACAAATAGAGATAACCACAATCAGTACTGAACATTAAGAAATTTCATAAAATTTAACATTCTCGTTAGAATGTAAGTAACATACACTGTGTATGTGTGAAAATAAATTTTAATTTTCCACACCTTTATATGCCATGAAAATTTGAAGCTTTTAGTTTATTTTTAAATTTAATTCAAGAGTACATAACAAAAAAAAATATGGTTTACCAATTAATTAGCAATATTTAATTCCCAATGCATAAAATATTAAAAATATATTTTCTTTTTAAACAATAGACAAAATACTTTTTAATACTCATTGCCATAAAAAAGAGAAAGGAAAAAAAAAACCACTGTGAAATTTTACAGGCTGGTAAAATAATTTTAACATACTGCACATGTGTAAATAATATTCTATGCCATCATAGGCCTTGTCTCCTTGGCATGGGAAAATAATTGGCAGAGAGGGAAAGGAAATCTCCATTTGGAAAAGAAGTAGAAAGATTCAAGGCAGAGAGGATGGAATTTTGAAAAATAGCTTTTAATTAGCAAAAAATAATTATTTGGTGAATTATGAAATATTTTAAGATATTTCTGCATGCCTGAATGAATCTATATGCAGAATTTGAATAAAATCTGTCCAGTAGTTTTTTAGTTTAAAGAGGGCACACACACAAACAATCATTGCTTTATCTATATATACATATGTATGTATATATGTTATTCTGAAAAATGAAGTGCAATACACTCGAGTATCTTGTCTAATGTGGCGGGAGGGCAGACTGGATTACAAAAAAGCCGCTTTGGCTGAAGTTCTATTAACACATTTTTTTGCACACCAATACCAGAGAGCAAAGTTTTTATACCAAAACTCACTGTTATAATATAAATTTTCTTGCTTTTTATTGAGTACTATGCCCTCCATTTACCTCAAGCCATGCAGAATATGTCCACAGACACAACGTATCGAATAATAGAAGCAGTTGTCTGAAATGTAATAGACAGCGCTGTACTGAGAGTTTATATACTGCACGGCAAATTGTTTAAAACTGATTTTAATATTCATTGCTAAATGATTATACAAATTTGAAAAGGTAATCCTTAGGTAAGAGTCTGAACACACAATTTTTAGTTTGGGTTTGGCAACGTTGCCAATGTAATGCCTTGCCTTCATTTAATTCCTATAAAAGAAAACTAGGCCAGATAGTTGCATAGTAAAAAATAATTTATCTTGATAGATGATCGAAGTTTCATTTGTTTAGTGTCAAAAATAAAATTTATAAACATTTAGGGGAAAATGAAATTTTTCCTGAAAGATATGTATAAAATTATATTTTAAAAAATTACTGTGTATATAAAGAGCAATACTCCAGTTTATAAAAATTTAAAAGCCTGTCTGTACTCAATTATAAAATATTATTTAAAATTGTAGACTAAAATATAGCCCTGTGATTTTTGTTTTTCATTGGCTACTCACTATTTAATAAAACTTATTAGTAACCATTAGCAATGTATTTGAAATCTCACATAGAATCTGTACATTTGTTGAATTATTTACTTGATTTTTCTAATCTTTGTATAAATTAATGTATTATAGAGCTGTTGAATATCTAAAATGATAAGAGTATTAAGGCATCAAATTATTTTAGATTTTTTTTAATAACCATACATTTAATTTTTCAAAAGAAAAAAAAATGACATGCGCCTTTTGATACGGAACAGAAAATGCTGTATGATCTTGTATATTTGTGTGTATGCATTAAATGTTCTGTCCAAGAGAGCTACAACCAAAATCTGATTGGAAAACAACAATGTTATAATTATTAATCTTCTGTGCAACAAAAAAGAAAATTTTGATTAAATCTATCAAAGTATACAAATGAATTTCAATAAAATGCAGAATTTATATATTTTTTTGTATCGTGTACTTTTATTTACTAAAATCATTGTACATTTTTTCTAATTATTACCTGAATTTTTTCATGAATATTTCTTATTAGATAAATAGACATTATTGTGAATTTTTTAATAGTCTTTAAGTAATTAATTTCTGTGCATTTTTTTATTGTGCTGTAACAATTAGTTGCTGTAAAAATGATTCCATCTGCAGTTATTTTTTCTATTCAGTATTTAGTTCTGTGAGATAAAGATTTGCTATCTATGTACTTTTAAATGATATCTGATTTTTTTAATTAATTGTATTTGTTTGAAATGCTTATTGTAATTATAAAATTATATGATTCTGATATTTATCCATTACACGTTTTTTGTACGATTCAAAAAAACTTGTAATTTAGCATTCACTAAAAAAAGGAATATTATTTGATTATATATATATATAATTTCAGTTATGTGGCTGAAAGAAAAAATAAATCTTATAGCTCTAATTATATTTAATTGAAATCATAAGAAGAATCTAATTGTTCCTTATTTTTGCTAGATTAGTGTGAAAAATTTTGTTCTGTTCTATTAAAATTGTTTCAAAAATAGTATCCTATGTGTAAAAATATCAGTTTATCATTTTAATATAACTAATTGCATATATTTTCTTAATTGAATCTAGTTAAGAATTATTTTAAGGAATGAATTTAATATTTCTGGAACTTTACATTTTTTTTTCATAATAAAAAGAGAAATATTATTACTTTAAAAATTTTATCTGCAAAAATATTCTATTATTATTTTTTTAATTCATGAAATGTGTCCAATATCAAACTTGTGGACGATTTTTTTTAAAAAATTATTTTCTTTGTAATAGAAATTAATGGTTGCATATGACTAATTAAAAAATCTCTTTTTTTTTTTTTTTCATTTCATCAGAAAAGATTATTTTTTCTTAATATTATACATACAAATATTCCACATGCTGTGCTTCACTGAAAAAAAAAACTATTCTTTTGTTTGAATACCACATGCTTCATGTTGTGACAATTTTAGTGTTAATGCCAATATCAGGCAATATCTTCTTTATTACTTTAATGGAATGAATGTTATTTATACTGAAGTCCTATTTGATTTTTTAGAGAATTACGATCTCATCGTAAATTTTTTTTATTTTTTTTTCCTTAAATTTGATGTGCAAAATATGATACATTTAATTAAAAAGTTATTTCTTCTTATTAATATTAATAATTTTTTTTAAAAAAATTATATATTTAATAATGGGCGAGTGATGTGGCATTTAATAATTAAATTTATATTTAAAATTTCCATTTCATTATAAGTTTATTTTGTAAATATACTTTTTTATGTAATATTGCTTCAGAATTTTATATCCATAAAAAATACTGTTTCCTATAAAAATATTTTTAAAAAATTGTAGGTGACATTATAAATTAATTAATATTATTAGGGTTTTTTTTTTTCAGACTTTCCTTCTTCATCAAATTGGAGATACAGTTGCCGACTGCCAAGTATTTTGGAAAATAGCCTTGATACTCAATTTCGACATAGATTTCAGTGTTCACTATGCCCTTATAAAGCAGCTTCGAATGCTGATTTAAAGAAACATATTCTTACCCACACAGGTGAAAAGCCTCATGCATGCAATGTGTGTGGCCGAGGCTTTGCTTTGAAAGAAAACTTAAAACGACATTATATTACCCACTTAAGCAAAAAATTTTAACTTGTTTGAATCTTTAATGACAAGTTTGATATTTTACTGTAAAACATGTATAGGGAAGAAGGTCTGTTTTTATAGATTTGAAGAAAAATTATTTAAAATTTGGTAATAAGTAGGCATTATACTATTTGCTTGCAACCTGTCTTAAGTTTTCTGATTTATATAATTGCAAGTAGATATTAATAAGTTAGTTCTTCACTTTACATTTAAGGAAATATTGTTGGAACATGATTATTTTCATAAACATGTAGACTTGAAGACATTAATAATTCAAAGTGAAAAGTATGTATTTTATTATAAAACATTTGATGGGCATTGAGAAGAAACTGTTTCTGGCATAAAATATTTTTCACATAAAAAACAGTAACAGTAATACTGTGTGTTCAGTAATATCTGCTAATACATACCAGTGTTAGCTTCATCTGAATGTTTGAAATAAATGAAATCTCCTTTAAATAATTAATATTCTTTAAAAAAAATTCTGTCCTTTTGATTCTAATTGTTATGTGAATGCCTTTTTGCTGTTCTTAAATTTATTGTTTTTATTGTGTGTAGAAATGAGAGATAATTTTATTTTGATTTGAAATAATTTTTTGCAGAATTTTTGATTTATAATCTTATAAAAATATTTAGAATGATAATTAATGAATCTCTTGTACCTTTTCTTTTTCATAAATGTAATTAACATAGTTTTTCATGAATTATAATTTAAAAATCTATTATTAACAGATACATAAATTTTAATTGAATATTCAAATTTAAAAATCCTCTCCTCAATTTCCTCCCTTTTTTTTAAATAAAATTTTTATATGGAAAGATATTCAGAATTTAACTGTTTGTACTTATTTGTGTACATATGAAAATTTTAGATATGTTAAACTTCATTGTGGCATTTATGTTGGTAAATTTCATAAAATCTTTTACACTATTCAGATTTAGTGACTTTTTAAAACTCTTTCTCTAAGTATATGCGTTATTGAAGGTCTCTGCACTAGAAGATTTCACAATATTATAAATGCTTGCAGCATTCTGTTTAAATTTATATGTACTGAAACATGACAGCATATGTGGATTTTTTTTTTTTGTTTGTTTGTTTGATGCTTCTTAAATTCTTTTAGGTGTTTTATTTATTAATATGTTTTCTATTTAAGCTTTTTTTATTTCAAATTGCTATTTTATATATGTTATGGATAGAATTTTGTTTTGCAGGAATTGCATACAATTGGAATGCAAATATGTAAAAAATTAAAGACACTCTTTTGAGTTTATTATTTATATATTTCAAAAAGTTAAAAAAAAAATTGCTGAAATAAAATTGTTGCTGACAATTTGGTTTTATTGCACTATTATCTTGAATTTGCTTGCTGTTTTGCACTTTCACTTATAACTCAATAAAATTAATATTTAGATATCCAATTGTTTATATTTAAAATTCTTTTGTTATGTATTATATAATTTATGCTTTAATTTATTTATTAAATATATTCTTATTATTTTTCATTTTATTTCCTAATATTTATTAATAAAATAGGATTTGGATTGAGTTATTTGTTTTTAATAAATACGTCTACCTATTATTATTGGTTTTGATTATTAAGAAATTATAAATGAATGAAATATAAAATTTTAGCAGCACAAGCATTTTTCTCAATTTTGATTAGATATTTTTGTTTAATTCTTTTTCTTATTTTTTCAGTTTCTTATTTTGGTTTGAACTGCTTAATATTTTGACTAGAAAAAAATGAATAATTTCATGAAATATTTAATTATATAAACTATTATTTTTATTCTCTGATCTTATTTATATAGCTATGGCTACGTTATTTAAGCAAATGAGTTATTTTATAACAATTTATGACAATATTTCATTAATTATTTAATGATTTTTAACTGTGATATAGCTAGAGGTAGAGTATGATGTGATTACCTGCTTTACACTATCACATAAAAAAAAATAGCCTATGCTGCAAAAGCAGTGGACAACAAATTTGAAATTCAATTACATTGACAATTTAGCTTTTATATAATTCTGATTGAAATTGAATGTTCTGTAACATCAAACACCCTCTTGTTGGTATGATATAGAAATTTGGAGACAAAGACGGTGCTTCATTTATAATACCCAAAAAATAATCCTTATATAGCTTTAAAATGGAATATTAATCTAATTAGTCTAAATTACTTGTATTAAAAAAAAGGGCTGAAAAATGTCTCTTTTTATTTGAATCTGAAATTAGTATGCATGAATAAAATGAGTTTAAATATCTTTCGTGCCTAATATTCTAGCTATGTCATTGTCCTATTGAAATGAATTACATGATTTGATTTAAAGATGAAAAATCTTACACATTTTTAATTATATATATATTTTCTGACAGATAACAAAGTCCATGCTTTTAAACCAAAGAAGAACCTTAAGAATCCAGAAAGAACAGTAATCAAACCTGCAGTTCTTAGAATAAAAAGTGCAGAAACTCAAACTCCAGAAGAAGCAATGTCCATCATATATGATGAAACATATGATTGTCCTGAGCCACATTGTTCTTACAGTACACCCTCCAGGAGGCAGATTCAAAAACATGTACTTGTTCATTCAGATAAGCGGCCTTATACCTGTTTTGTGTGCAACTACACTTTCAAACGTAGCGATAGCTTACGGCAACACTTGTTAACCCATTCTGGTGAAAAACCGTATGCTTGTGGACTTTGTCCAATGCATTTTATGCATCGAAATTCTCGTAACCGCCACAGATTGAAGCATACGGGATCTGCAAATATTTGAGTTGTGCTTTGTACTGTATTCAGTGTTACAGGAGTCTATAAGTAACTTTTTTTGTAGATAGTTTATTCAATAATAATCTCTCTAATTTTTTGATGTTTTTAGATATTAAAATAATATTTATTCTATAGCATTCTGTTTTAAATATTTTCTGCTATCATTTTTTTTATATTATGTATTCATTTGTAGTTAAAAAATATCAGTGGTGTTAATTATTGTACTCCATTTTTGATTTCATCCTTCAAAATTTATCTGGATGTAAATGGAGGTAAACTAAACATTAATAATTTCAAAAATATGCATTTTATGCCCTATTTCAATGTATGTTTCAATCAGTTAATGTTTGTAAGTGCCATTGGGAAATTCCAGTCAAGTTGAATAAATATTTTTGACTAACTTTTATATCTATATTGCTGTGAATGGTTTGTGATATCATTTGATATTTTGAGCAACTTTTTAATGTGTGTGTGTGTAGACATTTCTCACTATGTTTCTGCTTTATTAAAAATATTTTTTGGTTACTTTATGGATAAGAAGTATTAAAAAATTATGCTAAGGTGTTTTCTTTAATATGCAAATAGTAAATATATTCAGTTTATACAATTAAGATACTGAAAAAAAATTGCATTTTCCGCAGACATTTATTAACATGACTAGATTATCTAAACACGAATGCAAGTCAATTTGTACAATGTTCAAGTTAAAAGTGCGGCAAACATTCTTGGAAAGTCATATATCTTATGCATAAAAATCAGTGTGAATAAAGGAATTAGTAGTGTTGAAAAATCTTTTTTAAGTTTTATTATGGATTTTACTGATGCATAATTAAATGTAAAAGCAGATTAATAATTTTTTTCCTACACCTTTCAATATTTAGTCACTTCAGTTCTCGTATAAAAATGAAATTAAAAGCTTTTCAGTATTTTAAATCATAAGTTCTTATTATTCGTATATTTTTATTTTTAAAAATATGCAAACTTATATATTTCATAATAAATTTATGTTGTTTTTAAATGAATAAATATTACTGAACTAAAAGTGACATTTAAAAAAAATTAATATTATTTATATACAATTTTCCTTTCATTTATTTTTATGATATCTTCATTTTTTTTTAAATGACATTTATGTATATTGTAAATAAAAGCTGTAGCTAAAATTATTTTCTTATTTTCCAGGTACATTTGCCTCTCCTAATGTGAAATTCAAAGCCAAAAAATTCATTGATAATGTGAAATTGGGTAATTTTCATAAAATCCGATTTGAGTGTCTTGAGTGTCCCTATGTTACAAACCAGTATATAGATATTAGACAACATATATCACAACACAGCCCTTTTAAATGTAGCTATTGTGATAGCTCGTTTTCTAGAAAAGAAACTTTGAAAACACATATGAATAGGCATACGGGGGAAAAGCCATTTTTTTGTGATTTGTGCCCTTTAAGATTTTCTCACCCTTATAGTCGATATTTACACCGTAAAAGTCATTTTTTGTGATATTGAATATTAAACGACAAAACTACCCATGTTTTTCTTTAACTTTTATTCTGTACTAAAAGATGAAATGAAAATATTTAAAAAAAGCATTACAATAATTTATATTTTTCAAACTAAAATTATAAAATGAGCTTAGCCACTTTTGAGCTATATTTATCAGGAGCTTTACACTTATAAATAAAAAATAAAGGATGGAACTTTGGACCAGATATTTTAAATAAAATTATTTAATATTTTATTATTATTGTTGCTAAATATAAATTTATCTAAAAA
Source organism: Argiope bruennichi (assembly GCF_947563725.1). Classification (NCBI taxonomy): domain Eukaryota; kingdom Metazoa; phylum Arthropoda; class Arachnida; order Araneae; family Araneidae; genus Argiope; species Argiope bruennichi. The sequence goes on from NC_079152.1 coordinate 1,543,261, forward strand.
TAAGTAGCAAATCATTAGCAGTGCTCCAGTAGTTGCCAAACTTGAATGCTAGTGCTAAATGAATAGCAGCAATGTTCATTGCTAAAATTTAATGATGAAGCGTATTGATATTATTAGCAGTAACTCTCATCACTAAATTTTATCAAATCTAAAAAAGAAAAAAAAAGTTTTTTAGTAGGTAGTATGTTAATATTGTAGCCTGAAATGAATTATTAATTAGTTTTTAAATTGATATAAAAGTTCTGATATGTTGTTAGTATTTTAGTTCAGTCATCTGCATTTCTTAATAGAAACTTGTAATAAATTAAGAACCCTAAAAGAGCATTTAAAAATTTTTCTTATTAATATTATTTTTACACATTAATTAACCTTTTTGATCAAATTATTTAAGAATGTATTAGCCTAGAAAAACAAATATTTAATATGATATGCTTTAAAACTGTTAACTTTCTAAATTTTATGAATTGTTAGTCCTCTAAATTATATGAAGGCTTAGTGGATACAATATCCCTTTTTCAATTACATATTACATTTCACTTTAGATTTAATTCTTCTTATTTTACTTATGTGTATCTTAATTTTGATATATTAAAATTTTTTCATTTATATTTCATTTTTCTTAAGTTTAATGGCATCTCATGAAAATTATGATTCCCTGCCCCCCCCCCCCTCAAATTCATTTATAACTAACAGATAGTTCCTATTTTTAAAATTCTGTGGCAAATGTTATTTAAAAGGATTTTAAGCTCCTCATTTTTCATGTATCTGATTTATTTTTCTTCGTATTTTTGTTAATATAAATGAAACTGTTAATATAATGAAAGAGTACAAAAAGTAATTTGGTTAATATAGTGAAAGAATACAAAAGTAAAAATGAATATCTGTCTTTCATTACAACACTTATTTGTAAAACATATAAAATAAGAGAGTTTTATTTTAATTTTAAACTGATTGGTTCATAGAATGATATTTTCAAAAATTGAACTGTACGCTTTTTTTTCCCCCACATGAGATGAAATTATTATATTTCTAATAACGTACTTGCACAAAACACATAAATTTGCACGTTGGTAAAAGTAATTTCTTTGTATAGTTCTATAAGTTGTTGCAAGTTCATATTGATTTATTTGCATTGTTAAAAAGACTAAAACTGCATGGTAAAATAAATTATTATTTCATTTGATGTATTTTTTTTTTCTTTATACTAATATACCTCCTATAACATTATCTGCCTTATACATTAACAAAATGTCTGTAATTAGAAATATGCATGGTATGATATTCTGTACTTACAATTCATTTTATACTGATATTAAAGAAATGTATTCGATATTAGTATATTTATGCATGGAAAGTTATTTCCATTTATTGCTTTGTCTTAAAGTTGTTTAAACATTTGCTGTGACAATAAATTCGCAGCATGCCTGAGGTCTAAATCATATCATTTCTATGCTTGACAGTACAAAAAAGAAAAAAAAATCTTGTTATTCCTGAGCATGTGACTGAAGAGCCATTTCCTTTATAGCCAGACCTCATATAGTAAATGCTGTTGTGCAGAATTTCAATATCAAAACTCTATCACATAATAGCCTGAAAGTTGCTTCAAAAAAGGAATTTGGACCACATTATATAAAATGAAGCTTGTCAATGTTTTGGTATATTTCTAAATATTATTGACCAATTACAATAATTCTTTATTTCCATTAAATTGCTGCATAACATAATGAGAAAATGTTCACTTCATTTATTTTATAAATTTATTAGATTTATACTTCGAATTATTAAGTGAAAAGATATAAAAATTTTGATATTAAAAGAGAAAGCATCAGCTATAAAAATTCAAACCATTTGGTTTCAGCAGTTTCAAGGAATTTCTGAAATGTTTGGAATATAGTCTGAGTCTGCTCTAGCTATTACATCATCCTAGACAAAATGCTGGTCCTTAAATACTTTATATATATATATAAACACCTCATATCGTTTTAAATTATAGTAAACACATATATTTAAAAAGAAATGTGCAACATGGCATAAAATTGGTAATTATGTAGTGCCAACTGTAAAAATTAAGAAAATCTGTACCTACTCACAAACTGTTGATCAGAAAAAATTTTTGCATTTTTAATGTCTTTAAAAAGAAATGTATTATTGCATAATCAAACAAAGATAATATTAACTCCACTACCCCCAACCTTTTCTTTTTTTTTTTTTTTCACTTTTAATTTTGCAAACTTTTTTATCACATCTTTTAAGTTTATTTTGTCAGCAGTTTCATGAACATTCACCGAAATGACTAAATCATAAAATGATTTGCAGAGTGATAGAATGTAAAAAAATTCTTAATTAATTTAGAGGAATTCCTTTTGTTACATGATCCAGTTATTGGTATAGTTAGCAATAAGTTTAAACAGAAAATTTAACTTTATCTTAAGTTTTACTACATTTGTCTCTTACCGTTTTGCCGAAACATGCAGATTCTGCCGAAATTCCTTTGCTGACTAACCCATTTTCGTCGATTAAAATACATTCCCAATCTTACGGTGTTTTAGTAGCGTATATTTGGAGAAGATATTTAAGTTATTCAATTGATAATTACACAGCCTTTTTTGCATCAATAAAATATTTATTTAATCCAAAAACACTTTCATTAATTCATTTCTATATTCCCTTTATGAGGAAATAAAATCAAATTTAACAGTATAGATCAGTTTATTACCTTTAAAAATTAACAACTTACACTGAGTTAAATATCATACATAATACGAACTTGCACTTGCTACCATCACTGATGTATTGAAAAGAACAATGCTGTTTTGTAATGAAACCACCCTTTTATAGTAGAGGTTATAAACAAGTCTAAGCATGGTATTTCTTATTCTAGTTCAAGCAGCTTCATTCATCATTTGCTTTATATACTAGGGGCGTTCATAAAGTAAGTTACACTGAAACACTTTATTGACAAGTACGCTACAATACAATATCACTCACATACTAGCACACTATTTCTCTACATAATATCCCAATCGGTGGAGACATGTGTTGGAACGTTGTACTAATCATTCTATGTTCTGACTACAGATAATCGCTTTTTGGTCCTGGAGCCAGCTTAGAACAGCTATCTGACTGGCTTCTACCCAAATGTTCTTTGAGCTTGCAAAATTCATGAAAGTCGCAAAGCACCAGATAGGGACTATATGTTGCTAGACCTCCCATGCAAAGCATCGAACCTTTTGCGGTTTTGCATTGTCGTGCAAGAGGAAAATGTCTGCTTAACTTTCCACGTCTCTCTCTCTCTCTCTCTCTCTCTTTTTTTTTTTTTCACAGGCTTGCGCAAACCTCTTAGTGTTTCGTAATACGACTCGGCATTAATTGTCATTCCCTCCTGCGTAAACTCGGTGTATACAACTCCTTCGCAATCGAAAAAAAAAAAAAGTAGCCATGACTTTACCCTCTGGTGGGATAACTTTGGACTTTGTTCTCACAGACGATGATGTGTTTCTCCATTCCATTGACGCATCCTTTCTTTCTTGAGTGAAGTGATGCACCCATGTCTCGTCACACGTAATGATGCGGCTTAAGAAAGCATTACCTTCCGCAGAATAAGGTTGAAGGAATTCCAGGGAAACTGCAAACCTTGCTCCTTTGTGTTCGGAACTCAAAGAATAAGGAATCCTTCGTGAACACAATTTGCGATAATTCAGTTGGGGACGGGCGATGGAATGAGTACTGCCAATTGATATTCCCAAGTTCCTGCGCAATGTGTGCGATGCTCACTCTGCGATTGCTGAGTATAGTGTCTTCCACCCGCTGCACCATGTCTGATGTGGTCACCGGTGTTGGCCTTCCTTACCTTTTCACATCGGTTAAGTGTGTGCAATCGTCTTCGAATTGCTTCGGCACTATTTCTACTACGTAGCAACAGTTTTTACTGTCCGAATGAAATTGCTACCGTTGTAAGAAGTCGTGGAACTCAGTTATAGTCTGGGCAATTTTAACTCTTGTTTCGCTATGCTGCATTTGTGAGGGAGCATGTGTCACTTACTTTTTGAACGCCCTTTGTACCATTCTATGCTTGTCTTGTATATTCTGCAATAATTTATTAATAAAATAATGTATTAGTTTAAATATTGTTCTTTTACAAAACTATTGTAATTTGACTATATTGAAAAGTCGGGGTTTTTTTTCCTTGTAAAAATACGATTTTTTTTTTATTTAATATGTTCAATATGAGAACAATTTTCATTATAAAAAATCCGTTTGAAATTTGTTTCTCATTTTTTTGTTTTTTATATTTGCATTCATATAAGTTTTAATGCCGTTTTACATTTTCAAATGCTATCTTCTGAAATTCTAATCTTTGGTGGAATTTTCTTACAAAGAAACTTTATAAAATAAATTCTAATAAATACTTTTTATTAAAATTTTGATGTACAAATTTTTCAATATATCTGCAGTTCGAATCTAGAGAAAAAGTAATCGATTCATTTATAAATATTCTTTAATTATTTTAACGCTTCAAAATAGGGGGGGGGGATTGAAAATGTCATGTTATACATAAGTTAAATTTTAATATTTAAAGCGTGGACAGAGATGCGACTTTATTTCCTTGCGTAACATATTTTTAAAGCCATCCGCAAAATTTTAAATAAATCATTTTGTAACCCTTTAAACTGAAAGATTTCTGTTGTCCATTTTAACTCGGCTTTAAATTTTATACAAATCGCATAATATTGGATAAAATTGTATTGTATTGTAGCCATTTTTGCTATTAAAAGTTAAATACATTTCAAATTAGAAAATTAACTTTATTGAATAGAATGAACTAGAAATGCAAACTCTATGCGTGTAAAATTTTACCCCGAGAACTTGAAAAATATAAAAAAATGTATACCTTGTGTAAGGCAGAGAATGCCTTACCTGGCATTACAGTAGTTATGAAATATTCACCTCTGGCGTGATTTCAGCCTTTTTACTGAATCTATCGTGTTATCTTTGGTGATTTCTTCGAGATGAATCCTTGGCGTACGGCTAATAGTGTTCGGAAATTGAATTTGTATTTTAGACGCTTTTCACCCAATCAAAATTTGACACAGAACTAAGATTGTAGTTATAAAAACACATCCAATGTGATATATTCAAGTTATTGAGTTTACATGCCTTTGAAAGTATAGACCGATAGACGTTTCATTCCTAGTTGGATTTGGCAGCTTTCTACAATATAGGTACTGAATATATACGCTTACTCTTATCCATTTAGTTATTTTCGTTTTGTAGTGATCGTGTTCACTTATATTTGGATAGACAGACTTCCTCTGAACAGATTTTGCTCAAAATTTGACAGAAATCTACAAATTTGGTGTAAAGACTGTATATCAAATTGGATCCATCTAGCTGAAAGCGTTTTTGGGTTATTTTTGTCTCAGACAGGCATTTTCCAAAAATGTATTTTTCGAACTGAGGGAGATCTAAAACTTGGAGATTCGTCAATCCGAATTTTTTGGCAGTTACAATATTTTCTTTAGACTTCGTATAAGAGAAAGAAAAAAAGTTTTAATTTTCTATATAAAAAGATTTATATGATGAAAAGAAACTCCGCTGATAAAGGCCTTAATATATGCATATTCCATATTAAATTTTCTAGTTAAGTGAATGTCACTGTGTCTTTAGATTAGTTTTCCATTTACAAAATTGTTGAAACTGGCAAATTTGACTAATGTTTAAGAAGAAATATTCAAAAGCTGCGATATACCACAAATGGAATGAGAACTTTGCGCCATTACATCAGAATGAGATAAATTTAAATACAGCTTTTCGTTTCACATTAGAAAAGAAAGAAAGAAACTTAATTTTCGAAAAAGAAAAGGTTTTAAATTAATAAAAGAAAAAGATCCGTGTTCCACTGCCGTAAAATATCAAATGAATACAAGATCATAAAATCTTTTGAATTGTAACATCAATGGATACTAAGCTATATTGTCAATAAGTACTATTTCATTCGAATCTTCAATAAGATTTCTATTTTTTTTTATGTGATTCGATTTTACTGCCAAATTAAATCTGTCATGCGATTTAGTTGAGTAAAGCATTTATAACGTGTCCATTGCCAAGTTTTTCCCTCCGTGGTTCATTCTGCCACCGAAAGTTTATGAACTGTCTATGAGTAATTGTGAACTAAAAGAATATCACTCGACTAATTTTTTTTTATTCATGCTTCAATAGAAGGTAGTATAAGTGTTCCGATATTGTTTCCTCTATCGATAATCTTACTACTGCAACTTTTAATTAACAAAACTAAGCGAGTCGTTATAATACCGTGAAACTTGCATGAACAGGACGTTTATGTTCTTAATAGTTCTGTGATTTCATTGGATGGGTCTCCATTAGAAAGGTTCATGGTCCCGAAATACAGAACTCAAGTAAGGCAATTAAAATAACACGGCTGTAATGTCAGACAGTTTGACGGAATCAGGAGCAAGGAGATTACACAATACTTTGCGAACCAACTGGTCGCCTGAAGGGACTAGTAAAGAATAAGAAAGTGAAATTCAGCATTGCGAAAGAGATGAACCGTACAATTAAGTTTTAAAATTATGCGAATCCATTAGGATTGTTAATACATTGAATAGAATACGTGTAACGCCAAAAAGTAATGCGGCTTTCATGTATGCCACGATTTAATGCTTTAAAATGTTTTTGGGGTTCAAGTCATGAACATCTAACTACTGTTCGCTTCAGTATCTTGAGATGACCACTTTGAGAAAAGCTGTGCACATTTTCGAAATTTACTTTATTGTTAAATGAAAACATCTCCTCTTTTCATCTTTTCTCTCATCCCTATTTTGTGGAATTAAACCCATCTTAAAGCATGCGCAAAAGCGCGAAGGGTTTTAGAATCCGTTGTTAAGCAATAATAAGCATAAGAGATTTAATTGAAAGCAAAATATTCTGGGCGAACTGTTTTTTTGTCTCGAAAGACGATTGTATATGTTTGTAAAAGAAGCGAAAGGAAGATTCTCCCAAGAGAAAAATATAAAAGAAGGCGATATATTATTTTACATGATAAAGCCGAAGGGAGACAATTCCTTCGGGTTTCTTCTTGGTAGATGCCCAATTGATTCCGAAATTAAAACACAATGTGATATTAGGGTGTCCCAAAAGTTTCTTTCTAATCGCTCTATGAATGGTCTTATCTGGCTCTGCTTGTGCAAACATTCAGGCTGTCTATTTGTCGTACCAGAGCTCAACTACATCCCAAGCCAGGACTACACCCCAAAAAAGGCGCAATTTTCTACGAGCTCCTTCCTCGAGGGGAAATATAAATTCTACGAAATACTGTCATAAACGGGATCAATTTAAAGCTGTCATAGCAAAAAAAAAAAAAAAAAAAAAAAGCCAGAATTAATGAACCGATGAGGCGTTGTTTTTCATCATGACAACGCGAGACCACATCATTAGTTTACGAGAGAAGCTCCTACAGTTTGAGTGGTATGTTTTACCGCATCCTGCATATTCCCCAGATCTCGCTCCATCTGATTATTACTTCTTTCTGTCCTTAAAAAAATTATCTTCGCGATTAGCGCTTTAAATCCATCAGCAAACTAAAAGCGCACCTAGAGGATTATTTCTTGTCCAAAACACAACAATTTTGGAAAGAAAGCATGCTGCGGCTTCCTGAGAGATGGAAGAAGGCAATAGAGTAAAAAGGTTCGTATATAACAAAATAAATAATATCTTAAGCTGTAAAAATTGTGTATTCATTTCATATTAGAAATAGGAAAGAAACTTATGGGACATCCTAATATAAATCTACGAATAGGGAACTTTATAATTCTTTGAAAAATTGCAGTCTTTAGTATTTACTTCATTTCCAGATTATTCCATGCTAACAAAATAAAAATTTCAATGTTAACTCTAAAGAGCTGATTCGTATTTTCCCCTCTTCATTTTTTATTCATCTCCATGGATTTGCAGCAGAGGTCACCGCGCGATTGTTGAACGCGTCCTTACCTTCCTGCCGGTCGTAAACTCAGTCGGAAATGCCGAAATGGACGAATGGGGGGGGGGGGGAGACTACAATGACCATTCGGTGCCGGGAACATTTCCCTGCCCCTTCCTGTTTTTGAATGTATATGCTGTGGAAAACTGCTTTTGAAATCGAAAGGCGTACTGGTGGATTTCTGATTTTTCAAAAGAGGTGGCTATTAGTTTATTAACCCTTTTACTACATGAATTTGTATTCGCAGTTAAAGCAGCCAAAATAAGTAAAGAAAATAACGCCACCTTGAACCCCACCCCTTTTTTTTTTTTTTTGCTTTCTCGTATTTGAAGTATAGAGAATATATTGTAATCGTCAAAAAACTCGGGATTTTGACGCATCTCAACGTTTTAAACCTCCATGAGTACGAAAAACACGTTTTTGGAAAATGTCCGTCCGTCTGTCTGTGACAAAGATAACTAGAAACGCTTTGTGATAGACGGATGAAATTTGGTATACGGTCTTTACATGAAACTTTTAGATTTTTATCAAATTTTGGAAAAAATTCGTTCAGAGCAACTGTTGTCTGTCCTGCTGTTCGAATATAAGTTAATACGATAACAACAAAACGAAGAGAGCTAGACGAATAAAATTTGGTAAACAGGTTTACTGTAGTACAAAATTTCGGACCAGATTCAAGGTGGGATTTGATGTCTGTCCATTTGTATTTTCAGAAACATGTAAAAATGTAACTCAAAACCGCTGTATCGCTTCTCGCAAAACCGCTGATTTAAATGTATCGAATTTGGTATGTGAGTTCTTGATTACAAGTGTAGTTCTGTAGCAATTTTTTAGAGGTAAGAAAAAAGGCGTCTAAAATACAAATTCGATTTTCGAATGCTATTAACTACATGTCAGGGATTAATGGCCAAAAAAAATCTCTAAAAGTCACATGATAGATTCAGTGAAAATTCAATTAAGTTTTCTTGGGTTTCGGCAACTTTTTTTTTTTTTTGCTTTTACTTTATTTTCAACAATAAATTACATTGTTGCAATAAGATTTAAATCATCTTTATTGTTTCATCGAATATTTAATCGTGATTAAATATAATGGCGACAGGATTTTCTAACTCGTTTAAATGCTAAGAAAGCAGATTTCTATTTAATATCTGTGAAGTTAGAAATGAGTCACGTGTCCTTCTATTACGTTTACTTGTCATTGTTTTTAATAGTCTACGATCTCATGGACAGTGAATCGATTAAGTTGTTTTATATGCAGAATGAACAAAATAAGTAATGCTATTAAAATAAACGACTTTAATTGTCACATTTTGATACTTAACACTTTCACTGCCATGAGCATAACCCATGGTTTACACCTACTTTCTAATTGTGCCAAACCATGTGTGTCATTAGATGACACCTTCTTTTTTATTTCTTAATTATAGTAGAGAAGTAATAATATAATTGGATAGATGGTCCAATGGCTTGAGCCACGGAAATAAATGTATTAAAAATATTTTCTAGAGAGAATCACAAGAATGAGATTATGCCTAAGGTATTTAATTTACATTAAATACAAGCAATATTCTTAGGTAACCAGCTGGTCTCAAAGACTATTAATTTATGCTAATAATAAAGATGAATGTATGCGCGTGTGTGTTGGTACTCTACAGGCCAGACCGTGTGACCAATTGCTACCAAATTTGGCACATGTTTGGAGGTCGAGAATGTGAATTTCAGGGTGAGTTTTTCAAAATTTTAATTAACTAAAAAATAGTTGAATTTTGATGTTTTTTTTCACAAGTTTTCAAAAATATTATCACAAAAAAGTAAATTTTACATTTTTTTTTTAAGATTTAAAAACGATACAATTTTTATGAAATCAATTTAATAATTGTGCAAATTTTCCAGAATTTTGGCAATTTTTAAAAAAATATTTTTTTTTGCTTCTGATTTTCAACAATAGATTATATTGTTGACCTGAAGCTCAAACTGTCTTCACTTTTTCAACTCGTTTCTGACCGTATGATTTTTTAAATTCTTGAAAACTAAAGAACAAAGTTTATGTTTAATGTCTGTGTAGTTTAAAGAGAAGTATAAAAAAAATAAAGTTATAATCTCGCTAAATTTAGAAAGCTAAAACGGATATTTATGTTTCTAATAGCAACATCATAGGACTGACCTCTGATACAAATATGCATGTACTGAATAAACACAGCATATGTAAGAAACAATTAAAATAACACGGCTTAATGTCTGATAATTTAGCAGAATCGTGAGCTTGAACTTATATTTTCACGATTTAAAGAAAATTCAATACAACCAATATTCCCAGCAAACCGGCTGGTCGCCATAGGCAAATAGTATTCAATAAAAATAAAAATAAAAAGGTTTACTCTATTATGACTAAAAATGAACCAGTGATGAAAATTTGAATATTACTATTTTATTGAAAAGCAGGATTTTAGATGACTCAGCAACCGTCTCAAAGAAGATTACGATACCACGCCAATCAGTGCCCTGTTTCCCCACGACTGTTTGCCTTAAGATTACGAAAATGTCATTTATTCTAAAGCTGCAATATTCAGAACTTCATAAATCGGTCAGATTAGATTGTAGAAGATAAAAAAGCTTATTTATATTTGAAAGTGTGAATGTCAATATTTCGCAGAATATGATTTTTTAGCACCAAAGGACTGTATCAAATTTATATTTTATAATTTCTTGGAAGTATATTTAAAGACCAAAACAAAACGCAATATTATTATTTGCATCATTTAAGTTTAAACTAGAAACTGAATTTTATAATGAATCAAAGAAGTTTTTAGTGAAGTAGAGAATTTTAGAGATATTACATAAATCGCTAAAATTATTCTGTAGTGCACATAAAATTTCATTGCCAAACGATTATATTTTCTGAACTCTTATTTTTCAAAAAAAAAAAAAAAAAGAAAAGAAAATGCTTGGCTTAAGCAAAAAATATTTTTTTATTAATTGTAGTTTATTTATTCCAATTTAATTTAAAATTCAAATTTGTCAAGAATTGACAGAAAATTAAAAAGATACATAGCATAATGAACCAAGAGTCTTAAAGGGTCTATAATAATCTGAGTTATATGACTATCCAAATTTAAACATATTTTGCTGAAAAACTATTAAGACACCAAGTTACATAAAATATTTGATTAAAAATTTTGGCGAGCATTCATCCCGACGAACCATCTGGTCGCCATAGGCGGCTAGTGATACATAAAAGTAATAACAGAAATTTGAATGGCTATTACTGTTTTGCTCGAGGTGAAACAATTTATGATTCAATCAATCATTGCTCTGCATTTGCGATAGAAAAGGAAAGTCTTAAAACAAATTCCTATTAAGATACGTTTTAAACCAACCACTGCATGTTCTGATAATAAGAATGACCTTCCGAAAAATAAGGTTCATAGCCAGGTTTATTTCGTTTCAATTTTTGAAAAATTCTGAATCATACATAGAACATTCATTTCTGGTAATTTAATGAGATAAATAAGTAATCAGTCAAAAAATGGTACACGAAAAAAATAAAATCAGTCGAAAATTCTTGATTATTCCAAGCAATATTTGAATACATTTTCCAGTTTTTTTTTTTTTCTTTTTCTGAGAATTTTTTTTTTCTTTTTTGTTTTTAACAACCATTTCGGGAGATCTGCTGATTTGCAGAAATGAATAGTTGCTAAAAATTTCAATCAAATAATTTCTGAATTTAGTTCCAGTGATTTCTTTAGCAAAGAATTTTTAAATTTCTATAAATATATAAAATAAATTAATACATTTTGATCGATACACAACTCGTAATATTTTAGAATCTTATATCATTCCGTTCATTATGCTATACCACTCCCTCATTTTTTGTCTTCTCACCTAAAATTTAAACTCTAATTTGAAAAGGAAATAATTAAACTTTAATCTTCTAAGTTTCTTGCTTAAACTAAACATGGCACAATAATAATATAAGCATGGAAAGTAGAATAGTTCAGTATTGGAATTCTGCATGTACTGATTACATAATTTATCAGTACATACATTAAAAATTTGCAATCATTGCATAAAATCAGTACGTTTAATAAAAAATTGTCTGATTCAACAAAAAAAAAATCAGTGTACTTAAAAAAATAATTTTGCACTTAAAAACTTGTATATCTTTATACATCAATTAGATTGCAGAAATGAGCAGTAGAGTTTAAAATGAGTTGGAATTTTTTTTAAAAAAATTCATCACTGTTTACTTGGGAAGTTAAAATTGAATGAAAACAAAATTTCAACAAATATATTAAAAGCATACTTTAAACAGAAAAGTACTTGAACAAAGAAAACGATTTCAGTTTCATTTTAATAGTGAAATATATTGCTGTAAAATAAGCTTAAAAATATTTTTACAAAATAATTAAAAATAGTCAAAACGCTTTATTGCAATCCATTTCATATTATTTAAAAGATACTGCTTTGGATTTTAAGATGGCGTTAAACTCGTTTCTGTGTTATATTTCCAATAATTGCCGGCGGAGTATGATGAAATGTCGCTGAATTTTTATTAGTTAAAATCTCAAAAGATCTCTCGGAGGTGTACATTTCCAAAGTCCATCTGTGGGAAATTTTTAACTCTAGATCTCATGATCTGTTTGATAGAAATCATGACACACCCACGCACAACTTTGCTGTAAGTAACCATATAGTTTTAAGCTTTTCAGATCTTCATAAAATAAACATAATTGCTCGAATTCTCTAAATGTAACACAGAAGCATTGTTCCATTAAAGGAAGCAGAAGCAATAAAAATGGCAATAACCTTCCACAACCGATCATCATTTGATGTAGTTTATTCTGTTTCATATTTACAAATTCCAATACTAACCGTGATTTAAACCAGAAATTTACAAGATTTCACTAAAATCTCTAATACCCAGAAACCTAGTTCCATTAGCACACAAAAGGAACGAAAATGGTAATTGAGTAATTGATAAGCGATTCTTTGATGCTGTCGGATGCTGATTAGTGAATTGATGACGGTGTAAAATGGTTAGGTTTTCTGACCTTCGATAGGATTAGTTGCTGACCTAGAGGTAGCTTTTGAATTTTCTGTCATAACTGATTAATTAAAACTTTGTCTCAGTTCAGTAGCTTGAAACACAACAATAATAACTCGCATCTGCAGAGGAAATGTGGGAAAAAAATACCACAAAAACTTGGCAAGTTGTCAATCGTTCTGATCTATTGAAAAATGGATGCAAAGGGTCTCATGTTCTGACCGGAATGTAGCTGCACAATCTCCGGGAAATGGTGCTCCATACAATTGGAATATCCATTTTGTTCCAAGCTGTCTGACCTAATAGTCACGCCGGAAGTTGCCAGGTTCACAGTTCTTTATTCTTTGCTTTATTTATTTTGCCTATTTTTTCGGTTTGGTGACTCTGTAACAAAACAAAAGCTTTTTACAGCGATGTTAGCACAGGTTTCACCATTGCCTCGAGTGGACCATAGAGTTATCGGACAGTGCTCTTTTTGGAAAGAATCTGGCAGCATGTTTGCGAGTTTTGTGTCAGCTCTGTGATTGGGACAGTTTTCGTAGCGACATGAAGGTAAGAAATACGATTGCATGCTGTATTAATCAGTGAACAAGGTTAAGGTTCCGATTTCATGTCAGTGAGAAAAATGACTTTATTAGAATTAACTTTTATTTTCTCTTCCATTTCTTAACCTTATTTCTTTTAAATTTTCGATTCCTTTTTTTCTTTTCTTTTGGTTAATTTTAACCTCTTATGCACTTTCAAAATGAACTGAACTCAGTTGAACTAAACAAAATTTGTGCGGCATTTTCCTAAAACATAATGATGGGAAATAATAAATGTTCTCTAACTTTGATGAAAAATAAAAAATTTAATTAAATTTTGCGTATGATGCAGTTTTATTTTTCCTATTTAACTCTGATAGTAATTTTATAAGCAAGTTAGTAAATTTATCAAGTTAGTAAGCAGGTTATTATAAGTTTATTATTTATATTATAAGCAAGTTTTAGAAATGCAGCACTTTGTTACGTAAATTTTAAATTTCAAAATTTTAGAAAAATCCTAAATATTGCTATTTTATTCTGATGTTTTATTTATTGATTTATATTAAATATTTTTCGAAAATTTTTTAATAGAAGTGTGAGGTTTTTTTTTTTTCAAATTTTTTTTTCTACTTGCTCGAATTTGAAATTATAACTAATTTATCACTTTTGATCTCCACCTTGTTTACGCGGAATATTGATTTTTCTTGGTCATCCAATTGCATTCACTTAAAATTCATCTCGTTATTTGAAAAATATGAATTCATTGAAATCGATCAGCTACTGCTTACTGTGCGTGCAAAATGAAAAGGGCAGGAAATGATGCTAAAAAATTCATGATGCAAACTTGGAGGGCAGGTAGAAAACAAAGATACGAATACTACTTATATAGGAAAACCAAGTAGCAATTCATTTCTTCAGTCATAAATACAGGGCGTCTCAATTTAACGGAAACAAGATATTTTGATTCTGGCTTTTGTACCCATTTATCTGAAAGTCAATTTCGGGATATGATGGACTGGGCGCGTTGAACCATTCCCTTGGCCATTCTCATCTCTCAATTTATCGGACATCGACTACTTTTTCCGGGATACCTGAAGAGTCTTGTTTATAAAACTCCAGTTGAATCAGCTGAAATCTCGTTCTCGTAGCTGCTGCATGTGTAAACACCTGGCATCTTTGGCAATGTGCACCAGTCGCTCTGAACATCTCGTTTCAGTTGAATTGAGATACTCAAGATTTAGAACTAAAGAAATGGAACTGTGAACTGGGTTTTCTATGCGAATGTTATTCTTATTTCTTTCCTCTACCTTCCCTCCAAGACTGTATCATGAATTTAGAATCTGTATATACACTAAAACCCCCTGTATATACACTAAAAATAAAAGTGAAAATTTACTTCAGAGTTATATCCCAAAGATAGCACTTTTTTCTGTAGTTTTGGCATTGGCAAAATGAATTATTGAATGGTATAATTCTATTCTATGCTAATTTCATTCCATTCTTATTCTATTTCATTGTTCTATCTGATCATTCAATCGCAACAGCGATTGAATAGTTTGATGGAACAAAGTTTGAATATATATATATATATATTGCATACAAGAAAGCAAAAACATAGGTACCTTTTCATCACATTCATAACATGAAAAAAATATGCGCTCAAAAATATAAAAATGCCAGTTTTAGATACTTTATTAGATTTACATATGATCATATAGCTGAAGTGTAAGAAAATCTATTTGCTTATCTATTAGTCTGGAATAAAAAAAACAACATCTGAATAGATTTGAAAACAAATTATAATTATTTCTGTAAAGGAAAATATTAAATATATTATTTTAAGTCTAGAAGGTTTTGTAGAAGTAATAGGATATGAGAGATGCTTAATTTATTGCTGTGCAGCAAAGTTAGTCCACATATTTTAGAAATCCTTATTTTTTTGTGATAAATGCTAAATGATGCGATACCAATAAAGTCATTATCGTTTAAATATGCAATAATTCATTGTTTTTGTTTAAGAATTGAGAGGAATTTGAAAACAATAACTGAGATGATAAAGAATTTACCTTTGCCTTCAAATTTGCCCAGAAGAATTTTTTTAAAAATTTTATTTCTCATGTAAGTTATGCTGATAAATAGCAGAATCCTTCTAACTTGGTTGACACCAATGAATCACGCGACTAAATATCTGATGAAATAACGAGAACGATTTGAATTTCAATTCAACAAATGAAACCTATTGCTAAAAAATGGTAAAAAATTTTTTAGTTGTCGAAATTTCAAGAAAAAAATGAATATGATGTTGAAAAATATAAATTCCCATGATAATTGAAAAATATGAAATTTAATTTCCAATGATATGAATGAATACAATTAATAATATTATTGAAAATTATAATTTTTAAAAACTTTCAAATGGTATAATTATGCGTCATTTTATTTATGGAAATTATATAATTGCACAGTTTTATTTATGGAAGTTATATAATTGCGCAATTATATTTATTGCGTTACCACATGCACTATTATATTTATGGAAGTTACCACGAAAAAAATGCTCAAGATCTCGAGAACTTTTCAATAATTAAAAGTTCTAATTCAAATAAATTTTAAAAAAATCCCTCTCAGGTGCACATTCTGATCCTGTAATGAATATTTGTACCAAATTTGGCAACTCTTCATGAAACAGATTGTCCTAACCATTATTTCCACTATAGAAGAATTTTAACTTTAATCATTGTAATTTATCATTTTCTATTAAATTGATTTCTTGATAAGAAATAATAAAATAATTTTGAAAAAAAAAATTCCTTTATGTGTTTTATGATTTTGATTAGATATCGGTTAGTTTCAAAAACGAGTTGGAACCGCACCCGGACTCCATTTGTTAGGCCATACTATTCTTTTTTTGTACCACATTTCATATGAAAACCCCAAATACGCACAGTAGAGGTTATTTTGAATTATTTTCTCATTTATTAAAGGAATTAATTTTATGCCACTACTTTACTTTTTACATAATTTTTCTAAATTTCACCGTTTTTTGTTATTGTTTTTTCCCCCTACCATATCATTCTGTTTTTCTTTTTAAAAAAAGTGTGATTTTTTTAAATATGTTATAATATTATTTTAAATATGTAACTAATATTTTTAGAATTGTGAATTTTTAAATTTCACAACCTTCTAAAGGGGTAAATTCAGTTTAAAAATTTATACTCCCCCCCCCCATACTTATGAATAACTCACTACATTCGAAATAAGTTCACAAATTAATTTTACAGCAATCCCAATTTCCATATCGTACTTTTTTGTGTAATTTTTTATCGTTTTTTTTCAAACATAATTTTTATTAAATCCATTTTTTTGCTCAAATTAGAAGGTTATTTCATCGTTTAATCACGTATGTCAGTCGCCTCGCTGCTGCTACTATTTTCTGCAGATATTTTCATTTTTACTTTGAATACATAGAGCAAAGGTGGGTTTACACTCGGCCAGTTATAAGACAGCCAGTAAGACAACGCATGCGTAGAAAAGGACTGATTTATGTTTCCAGAATGACATAAAACAGATTCAGGCATTCCATACTTGATTATAAATTGCTCTTTTGGCGTCCCTGAAGTTTTCTTCCTCACTGCGAATCTTATTAAAATGATGGATATTTACACAAAGAAACACGGCAAAAATAAAAAGGTCAACATACCTAAATATAGAAAACTATAGAAAAAAAATAACAAAATGAAATACACACACACACAGACACACACGCATGTACACACACAACCTCGCGTTAGAAAGAACAAAGAGCAAAAAATGTCTATGTTATAATTTTTTTCCCGCCAAAAAAGAAATGGAAAACAAAAAACAACCCAAAGTCTACAAACGCATGCGCAGTAAGAAAATATACAATACAGCGACATATTGTCCCGTAGGGACAAGTAGTTGCCATGGACCGAACAGCATTTTTCAGCCTTTCTACGCATGCGCTGTCTACTAACCGTCTTATAACTGGCCGAGTGTGAATTCACCTTAAGAGCAAAAATTTCTGCACATGCAATAATTAAGTTGTCTTTTAAAATTTGTTGCAGTTTCTTTACCTACTTGGCATAATTTTGTCTCATACTTCGGCTCTTTTAAAAGTTCTGAGTTCGTGGAATAAGATTTTATTTCACTTGTTAAGCTTCTCAGTTTTTATTGCATTGTTATGTGTCAGGGGGCGAAACTAAAACTGCCTTTTTCTAGAAAGCTTTTGAGTAGTCATTAATTAACTATCATGAATTAGGATTAAGGATTCTAACACGTTTAAAATAGTTGATTGCAAGAATTCGAAATCTGTTACACATATTTTTTTTAAGAACAAATGAACGGACTCCTGGGTACTGAGCCTAGTATTAAATAAGATAATGGTACATTTATTCAATAAATATATACATGATGTGATCTGTCTCAGAAATTCAGGTTATCATTACGATACCAACTGTCTACGTGGAAAATGGCATTTTCCGACCCTGTAGGGCAAAAAAAAAAAAAAAAAAAAAAAAAAAAAAAAAAAAATATTGCATTTAATTTCTTTTGCCGCTGGATTTCTACATACGCATGTTACAACTATGTTAAATGCATTTGTGTGCGTGTGCTCGTTATCAATGCTAAAATCAAGAGTTAATTTTTAAAAATAACATAAAGATAGACGAATCGAGCCTATTACTTTCTGTGCCACATTGTTTCGAACTAGAGGTTTGAATTTCCTTAAGCATTTTGCTACAATAAAAGCTATATATCAAAATGTCTATTTTACAGTTCTTCACTAGAGATCTTAATACAATTTATTAATATGTCGTTTATTCAAAATCGGATATTCACTTTTACAAAACTTTGATGAATATTAAAACATCTGTTGTTATTCTTCCTGATAATTCTTTAAAAATGAGCTTTCTTTCTGAAGTTTTCTTTTAACATTCTGTTCTTTCTCTCGCACAGTGCTAGGAACAAATGAGAAAGATATCGAATATTCGCGGAATGTGGTTAAGTTTCAAGTCGCACCGCAATGTTATGCATTGCGCAATGTTGTGGTAAACCACCAAAAGGAATGCGCTACATTTCGAAAATTAATATTTTCTTCTCCTCTTTTAAAATTATGCTATATTGAAAAAAAAAAATGATGACATCTTAACTTCCATAGTATTGACAAAAAAAAGTGGATTATTAATATTTTGAAAGTCAAACATGATAAAGACTACACATAATCTTAATATGAATGAAAATTATTGTGAATATGTATGTATGAATGTGTGTTCCACATCTACTCCGGAACGTGCAAAAATTAATTAAATATTTATTTTATTAGAAATGAACCGAAATTTTGCTGTTTCTTCCTGTGGAACTTCGAATTAAATTAATAGAAAAGAAAATTTTTAATACCACCTTGAAATTCAAAATTGTGCTTCTTAAATAATACCAGTTTGATTTCACTATAATTTGCCTTCAATTTTTAATATCTTTGCAGAATTTAATGAATGATTGAATAGACGCAAGCAATTTTGAAATATGAAAATTTGTAAAAATTCTGTTGCTAATCAACATTCAAACTTGAAATTTTTCTACCTTTACTTTTTTTGTTGTTGTTGTTTGTTTGTTTTGTTTTAAAAATATTTTTCAATGTTTTATATTAATTGGTTTTGAAAGAATGCAAAAGTTTGTTTGCTAAAAATAAAATAGAAAGATTTTGTGTTCTATAATATTTGAATTAAAATATTATAGAACACTTTTGTATTAAAAACAAATTATTTAAAAAGCGTTTATTTATGGACATGTTGGGATTTATGGACGTGTTAAAATTTAACTGGGAAATATTGAAATATAAGCTAGATTTTAATGAAATTTTTAAGATAATAAACTGAGTCGTTAAATTTTTTTATTAATAAAAAAACATGGAAATTTCCCATCCAGCAGTTTGAATATTTTACTATAATATCAATAAAGGTAATACTCCAATATATCGCGAGTTTTTTTCAAACTGTAATTATCTCAATTTTAAATTTATTTCATCAAAATTTTCCTTTCCTTCATTTAATCTTTTAGAAAAGAGGTGGGTTTAATTTTTTGAGGGGGGGGGGATTTTTTTTTCCTTTTCTGTAAATTCTACATAAAGAGGTATAAGACATTCAAGAAAAATCATCCAAATGTTTAATTTTGAGATTTATCTAAAATTAGAATTAATTGAAAATATAATTTTTTAATTGCAGATTGCATAATATTTCCATAATAATTTTCTTCTGCAAGTAAAAAATAAGTATATGAACTTAATGATTTCATAAATTAATTATAAAATTTAGTGAAAATGGTAAAATAGTATTGTAAGTATAAATCATTATTTTTTAAAGAGTGAAAAGTGTTGAACAATTTATGTTTTGAATAGATAAGTGAGAAATGGGAAAGAATGTTCTGTTTTATTTCCTTTCTTTTTCTTTTTTTTAAAATTTAGTTGTTGAATGTTCCATAGATGTGTTTCACTGATTTGAGATAAAATTTTCTCATATACTTATTGTTGAAGAAATTGAATGGATTATGGTGTATATCATATTTTTGTTTACTTACAGTGGGGTTTTTTTTCTTAATTAAACCAAGTATCTTTCTTTTTTTATCGTTAGTGTTTGTTCAAGAACTTACGAATGAGCATGAATAGTGCTAAAAGAAAAATGGAATGTTCCGCTGAATTTTTTCTTTAAAATAATTAACAAATAGAAGGAAAAGCAAAATAATAATAATAATTAACGCATTTTTTTAGCAATTTTCAAGTGATATGTCTTCCCTACATGTATAAATTCCAAAAATGAATTGCGAGGTACTGCTAAGCCTAAACTATCTACTTTTTAAAAATAAATTCAAAATGTATATTACAGAAAATATTCGTCTGACGTATAAAAATTTATATGTAAAAATGAATTTTCATTAGATATTCAGCTTTTTTTTTTCTTTTAATCTATTCAAATGAAGTATTATTGGGCAAAGAAAAGGAATATTTTCTTAATATTAAAGAAGCATAAATGACAAAAATCATGAATTTTTGATAATGAATATCCATTTCTCGCAAATTTTAAAGATATGATTGTAATCTATACTTATAATAAAGCTCAATGTGTGTGTGTGTGTGTGTGTGTTGGCGCTCTACAGGCCAGACCGTTTGACCTACAGCTACCAAATTTGGTACATGTATACCTTGGAGGTTGGGAATGTGCACCTGGGGTTTCTTTTTTCGAATTTTTAATTAGAATTTTAATTATTAATTAAAAACTAACTTTCCCGCCAAAAAAGTCTTCCATTTTCCCCAACGCCAACTTTTCCGCCAAAAAAATCTTCCATTATCCCCAGCGCCAAACGAGAAAGGCTTCAGTTTTTTTTTTCTCCCAACAGTAATGAGGCTAGGGTTAAACTTTTTCGTCGGATTATTTCAATCGGTTCTGTTTATTTTCTTAATGTTTGATGCATTTAAAATTAAACATTGTTAATGAATCAATCTTTCAGATTCATTCTGAAGTACTTTTGAATTAAAAAAAAACAGAATAAAGGAAATTAAAAATTTCTAATACGCATAGCGTTACCCCAACTGGCGTAGAAAAAATCACGTATTTGCGTTACGTAACCGGCGAAGAAAATTCACGCATGCGCATTCTGTTCTGATTGTTGACATGACAACGTTATCAATGGATGATTTAAATTATTTTTGGGTTAGTTGCATGCTTTTGTAAGTAAATTGTATTTATGTTAGTTATATATTTTTTGTATATGCTTATAGTTTTAAGTACATTGTTTTTTAAGTAGTTTTTTTAAAACCTGTTTTCAACAGTTTATTTTAAACGATTCGTTTTATTTTCTTAGTGTTTGATGCATTTAAATTTAAACATTGTTAATTAATCGATCTGCTCATAATGAATCTAAGAAAATTTTGTTGACCAACTCTTGAGATATTACATAAATTTAAAAAGATATTCTTTAGTGCCCATAAAGTTTAAACGCTGAGTGACTCTATTTTCAGTAATCAGATTATAAAAAAATGCTTTGTTTCAGTAAAAAATATTATTATATTAATTGAAGATAAATTCTTTCCACTTTAATTTAAAGCATAAATTCTACGGGTGCTAACAGAAAATGAGAGAGATACATATTACGTTATGACTGAAGGCCTTTATAATATTATGAATGAATTATATGATAATCAAAATTTGAAGTTTTAAAATATTTTGATGAAGAAGCTATTAAAGTAGAAATTGCATAAAATATTTAATTATTAAAATTTTAACGAACATTAAGATTGGCGAACCGGCTGGTCGCCAAAGGCGGCTAGTACAGAAATAAAAGTGCAATGAATAGATGGCATTTTTAACATTCAAAATAACTTTGCGTTTAATGAAAAAAAAAAAAAAATGGGGTAAATATTTAATGGAATAACCTGGAAAATAATATATGTTTATCATGCCTTTTGCAAATATGGCATTACATGATGCAACAAAATAATCAAAAAAGTGGCGAGTATATATTTAAAAAACTGTTGAAGAAAATCAATTTTTTTCAATGTATTATGCTATAAAAAAAGGGGAAAACAATATTATAATAAGTAGTCCAAATTCTTATCAATTCCTTATCGAGGAAATCCTTTTCATTTTTAATAACATGTCAAAATCAAAGCATAGACATTCATATGTTTTGCTTATTTCTATAAAAAAATTATTTGATTTAAAAAAAATAATCTTCATTCTAAAATTCTCTACTGAAAATGGTCAAATTTGTAAAATAATGATTATTACTTTTATTACTTTTTAAATATTCACACAAGAATAATTTTGGATGCTGCCAGGCTTTGTATAATTTTTAACAGTCTCTAACCTTTCACTAAACTGAATAAAACATTCGTATTAAATCGAAAACACAAAAAAACTTTACAGAAGTTTTCCATTTTTTGAATGCTCACACATATAAAGCCTATGATTTCCGTTACATTATTTTAATAAAATCATTACACATTTCCTATTTTATTAAATTCTTTTATAATTGCGATATAAAAGTTTGATTTGATTTTATTTATTTATAGCTTTAAAAAGACCTATTTCACCGTTCTTCGATGTAGAAATTGTAGAATTCAAGTTATATAGCAACAGTCAATGCATTCGCCATATTATATATATATATATATATATATATATATATATATATATATATACGTACGAACATTTCCCATTGGATTAAAATGCATGCTGTTAAATTATTTAATCAAAAAAGTCTTTATAACTTTTTAATACAACCTACATGGGATGCAAACCATTTTTCAAAGGATGTGTCTTTTTTTTATTCCCATTTTTATATTCTATATCAAATAATTATAATAAAATAATTACAAATTTACCCTAAGAATTAAAAGAAATTAAACTAAAAAACTGTACTTCATGCTTAATTTATAAATTTTTATGAGACAGCTATTCTCCTCCCCCCTTGCAATATTCACCTTGTCTTATCGCCTTCATTCAAATTCAGTATTCAAAAATTGCCATCTAAGCAGACGCCATTTGTTCCAAACGCGCGTAATAAAATTGCTTGGTTTCTCACTTTCATATTTATATTACTCAAGCAAAACAAGCAGGTGTTTAAATAAAAAAAGAGTTAAAAATCGATTTGCAGCTAGCAGTGTTCCTTTGAGTGAGAGCAGAGCTCAATTCGTAATGAAATTTCATGTAGTTATAAAATCGTTTGCTGGAAGAGGGGGAAAAAAATCGATAAATGCATGTGCACACACACACACACGCATGTGAGTACTCAAAAACTAAC
Source organism: Argiope bruennichi (assembly GCF_947563725.1). NCBI lineage: Eukaryota > Metazoa > Arthropoda > Arachnida > Araneae > Araneidae > Argiope > Argiope bruennichi. The sequence goes on from NC_079152.1 coordinate 1,566,638, forward strand.
TTTCGTTTTAAAACCATTTAATAATTATATGGCCTCCATTCTACAATACAGCGCCTGAGAAAAGGCTGTTCCTCTTGTTCTAAAAATAGAAACAAAGAACACATTTTATTCATCAGCGCATTCGACTCATCACCGTTGAAGTTCTCTTCTATTGAGTGAGAGGGGTGGGCAGAAGGATGTATGTCATCTCTTCCCCGGAATAGGTCACAATAATCAATACGCGCTGGGGAGGGGGATTTAGGACGGGGGGGGGGAGTGACGCATTGCTTTTAAATGAGAAACCCGTCTGCGAAGAAAAACAGAAAAATGGAATATTTCTCGCTCTGATGGGATCGCGTTGATTGCAAAGATGGAAGAGCCATTCATCATTATTTTACGCATCGAACTTGGAATGGCAGCGCTTTTCAAAGCGCTTGGAACGATGTTTCTGCTGGAGTAAACAAATCTCCAATAACGAAAAGCCTACATTTAAAATGTGTTGTTGTTTTTTTCAGGAAAGAATTTGAAAAAATGATTCTTTTTCTCATATTTCCTCCCCTGTTCTGTTTACGTTTATGAAATGCAGAAATTCAACGATAGCTTCTTTCTTTATATATGAATGTTTCCTATTTATATACCTAACCTTTTTAATACCATTAAATCGGGCTATTATATACCTATTATTATTATTATTTTGTCATAATTTGTTGATTTTATCTCCGTTTTGTAATACAGGAAGTAAAGGGAATCATGGATTGCACGAAGGAACCAACATATTAAATTAATTCGCAGCTCCAATCATTCATAACATTTATTTATTTTTATTTTTAATAATTAGAGTCATTCACACGATATAAGATTTTGTATGCAAATATTTCTTTTACAATATTTGAGTCTTCTAGATTATATACTTTTCTGTAAACCAACAATTCTCTCCAAAATCTTGACACTTTTCGATTATTTTAAATTTGTCACCTGTGTTGATGAGTTGATTTGCTAGGAATATTGGTAGTGTGTTTGATTTCAATTAAATCTCTTAGGCAAAATTTGGTGTTCATGATTCTCTTCATAAAAAAATCAAGTATCAAGCTGTAAAGATATAAATGTCGCGTTCTTTTAAAAATTTTATAACACTTATTTTCGAACAGCTGCTTATTTTCTAAATGAAATCATGTCTTAGGTCATCAAAGTACCAATAATAACTTCAGTGTCGGCATTTTTTTTTTTTTTTTCAAACTGCTTGTTGCTTTTTGTGTAATATAATTTTATTTTATGATTATTTATTTAAATTGTAAGAAAGAATGTAAGCTGAAACTGCCTTTCTTAGTTTTAAACAATGGGAGAAATTCACACCATCAAATATTTGTCGAAACAATGAAAAAAAGTTTGAAATTCACTGGAACTATGAAATCTGATGTGTTCGAAATTATGTGTTTTTGAAAAAGTTCTGACAAAAATTTAAAGATCGACGAAATATAGAAAAAACTAACTAAACTGGTAAAGAGACATTTTTTAAAAATTCAGATGGTGCAAAAATTCGTTTTGGGCCCGAATATTGATTTATGATATATATACATAGATATAAAAAAAAATCATTCTTCATCTCTCTTCATTCAAAATCTCGTTCCATTTTTAATTAGATAAAATTTTAGTTAAATTTCCAAAAATAGCGCAATTCTGATATTTTCACACGTGTTGACTTAGGTAAGGGAAAGTTAAATATATTTTAAAAAGATGCGTAGGTAAGGATATTTTTTCCTTTCCCTCCCGTCACGGGAATAAATGGAATCAATAATTTTGTTAAACGTGTGTTGGAAATAATTAAATAAATAAGTGGGAATTGGATCAGGGAAAAAAAAAAACCATTTTGGAATGAAGTTAACGTAGGCTAATTGAAGATAAAAATTAGGAATTTAATTAGAAATAAAATTTATATATATATTTTTTTTTTATTTCTTGCACAATTCCCCTGATTTATTTAACACTAGCCGCCTTTGGCGACCAGCCGGTTCGCCAATCTTAATGTTCGTTAAAATTTTCATAATTAAATATTTTATGCAATTCCTACTTTAATAGCTTCTTCATCAAAATATTTTTAAACTTCAAATTTTGATATGCATATAATTCACTCATAATATTATAAAGGCCTTCAGTCATAACGTAATATGTATCTCTCTCATTTTCTGTTGGCTCCCATAGAATTTATACTTTAAATTAAAGTGGAAAGGATTAATCTGCAATTAATATAATAATATTTTTTACTGAAACAAAGTATTTTTTTTTGTAATTTGATTATTGAAAACAGTCACTGAGTGTTTAAACTTTATGGGCACTAAAGAATATCTTTCTTAATTTATGTAATATTTCAAAAATTTGTCAACAAAATTTTCTCAGATTCATCATGACCAGAGTGATTAATTAACAATGTTTAATTTTAAATGCATCAAACACTAAAAAAACAAACAACCCAATCGTTTAAAATAATCGGTTGAAAAAAACTACTTAAAAGACGATGGTCTTAAAACTATAAGCATACACAAAAAATATATAACTAACATAAATACACTTTAATTACAAAAGCATGCAACTAATCTAAAAATAATTTAAATCGTCCGTTGATATTTGTTGCCATGTCAACAATCAGAACACAATGTGCATGCGTGAATTTACAAAGCTAGTTACGATAACGCAAATGCGTGAGTTTTTCTAAGCCAGTTGGGGTAACGCTATGCAGATTAGACATTTTTATTTCCTTTATTCTGTTTTATTTTAATTCAAAAGTATTGCAGAATTAATCTGAAAGATCGATTAATTAACAATGTTTAATTTTAAATGCACCAAACATTACGAAAATAAAACAGAATCCTTTGAAATAATCAGCCGAAAAATCTTAGACCTAGCCTCATTACTGTCGGGGGAAAAAACTGAACTCTTACTCATTTCGTGGTAGGGAAAATGAATAATTTTTTGTCGAGAAAGTTAGCTTTTAATTAATAATTAAAATTCTAATTAAAAATTCAAAAAAAGGGACCCCAGGTGCACATTCCCGACCTCTAAGGTATACATGTACCAAATTTGGTAGCTGTAGGTCAAATGGTCTTTTCTGAGGAGCGCCAACACACACAAACACACACACATTGAACTTTATATATAAGTATAGATGTTTTTTTAAAGCAAGCGAAGAGGGGAAAATAACTATTCTAAAAAATTGGGTAAAGCAGGTGTTCTTATTAAATAAGTAATTTTAAAAAAAAAATGAAACGAAAAAGGGGAAAAGTTATTCTATAAAATTGTGTAAAGCAGATGTTCTGTATTAGAAACTTCTTTTCCCTTTGCAGCTGTGTTGCTATAGAAACCGGCGCACAGCTGTTTACACGTTTATGTTTATCTATTCAGATTTTGTAACATCTAATCAGAGTAACGGTGAATATCAGTGTGTCCGTGTTCGTCAATAAATGTTAATTTTTTTAATAACATGATTAACGAAAACAGAGTCACTGAGCATTTAAACCTTATGGGAACTAAAAAATATCTTTCTTAATTTATGTAATATCTCAAGAATTTGTCGACCAGCCGGTTCGCCAATCTTAATGTTCATTAAAATTTTTATATTTAAATATTTTATGCAATTCCTACTTTAATAGCTTCTTCATCAAAATATTTTAAAACTTCAAATTTTGATAGTCATACAATTCACTCATAATATTATAAAGGCCTTCAGTCATAACGTAATATGTATCTCTCTAATTTTCTGTTAGCACCCGTAGAATTTATGCTTTAAATTAAAGTGGAAAGAATTAATCTTCAATTAATATAATAATATTTTTTTACTGAAACAAAGCATTTTTTTTATAATCTGATTACTGAAAATAGAGTCACACAGCGTTTAAACTTTATGGGCACTAAAGAATATCTTTTTCAATTTACGTATTATCTCAAGAATTTGTCAACAAAATTTTCTTAGATTCATCATGAGCAGATCGATTCATTAACAATGTTTACTTTTAAATGCATCAAACACTAAGAAAATGAAACGAATCGTTTAAAATAGACGGTTTAAAACAGGTTTTAAAAAAACTACTTAAAAAACGATGCACTTAAAACTATAAGCATATACAAAAAATATATAACTAACATAAATACATTTTAATTACAAAAGCATGCAAAGAACCTAAAAAAAATTTAAATCCAGTCCGCATCAGTTGATAATAATTCGTCAACACAATGCGGAATTCAGAACACAAAGCGCATGCGTGAATTTTCAACGCCAGTTACGTAAAGCAAATACGTGATTTTTTTTTTTCTACGCCAGTTGGGGTAACGCTATGCGGATTAGAAATTTTTAATTTCATTTATTCTGTTTTATTTTAATTCAAAAGTACTTCAGAATGAATCTGAAGGATCGATTAATTAACAATGTTTAATTTTAAATGCATCAAACATTAAGAAAATAAGCAGAATCGTTTGAAATAATCCGCCGAAAAATACTAACCCTAGCCTCATTACTGTTGGGAGAAAAAAAACACGGAAGCCTTACTCGTTTGGCGGTGGCGAAAATGGAAGATTTTTTTGGCGGAAAAGTTGGCGGTGGGGAAAATGGAAGATTTTTTTGGCGGGAAAGTTAGTTTTTAATTAATAATTAAAATTCTAGTTAAAATTTCAAAAAAAGGGACCCCAGGTGCACATTCCCGACCTCTAAGGTATACATGTACCAAATTTGATAGCTGTATGTTAAATGACCTGGCCTGTAGAGCGCCAACACACACACACACACACACATTGAGCTTTATTATAAGTATAGATATAGATTAACCGCCTTTGGAGACCAACTGATTTACCAGAAGTAATTGTTATATTTGATTTAAATCTTTTATACATAATAGTGATGAATACCTCCTCACAGCAGTTTCAAGCATCGGTTAAAAAAGGCATTCTTTTAACAGTTTTACAATTATTCTGTTTATTACGCACATGAATCTTTAATCGAATCGAGTGACTAATCTACATCAAATTGTGTGTCATCTCCTGCAGTACTGTAGTTAATTCTATAGACAACCGCGAACACTTTAGCTTCCTTGGCTTTTAACAATGGAAGAAAATCACGAGAGTAAATATTTCATGAAACGATGAAAACGGTTTGGAATTTCATAACAAAGTTGAAACCCATTGTTGAAAATTAAGAAAATAAGATTAAAATCAATAGTTAAAATTCAGGAAAGAAATTGCATGGAAATAAAATGAGTGTCATTAAAAACACAATTGTTTTTAAAAATTAAATTGATGTAAAAATTTATTTTGTGCTATACTATTTTCATTGCGGGAGAATGTCAGATTCTCTCTTAATTTTTAAATAACTGTAATTTATTTTTCAAAAATGTGACTTCAAAATGCACCTTCCCACCATTTAAAGTATATATGCGCCAAATAGGATCAAACAGTCATACAGCTCTAATGCACACACATTCCTTCTCTTCCATTATTAGCAGAGATTGTTTTCTTTTTACAATGGAATCATTACTGTTTGTTAACATTATTAGAATAATTCTATCGAAGTCACCGGATTGAGATATTTGAGTTAATAACATATTTAGGTCATTTTACTCAATTTGCTTATTAAATAACTTTTAATAAATTAATTATTGTATATATTAAGCATCCACTGCACTCATATTTCTAAGATGTACCATATGGCCCTGGGGCACAGTAGCAGTCAGATTTGGAACCAGACCGAAAGACTGTCTTGTAATCATTTCTGGTGCACGTCAAATGTATCAAGAGCAAATTTTCACCCGATGAAGTGAACATTTTGAAAGATGAGTGTCCGTTCCTAAATAACCAGCAAATGACCAACATTTCAAACTCCAGCTTTATTTTTTGAATAAATTTACAAAAGTTATTTGCTAATTTCATTTCTCCTTCTGTAACTACTGAAGGGGAAAAAAAAAAAAAAAAAAACGTAGAAAGACACAGTTTACTTATATGTTTAAATTTTTAAAATAAATTTTTGCTTAAAATTTATGTAGGAATTTCATCAGTGTTTAGAATTATTTAATGACATCTTTTAACTACAAACAAATAATCGAAGATTATAGATTCCCCCCCCCCCAGAAACTATCCGCCTTTGGCGCTCAAACGATTCCATTGGATGAATGGTTGCTAAGAATTTCAATTAAATATTAGTCTTCTCGGCCAACTATTTTTTAATTTCAACTTTTGACCGTTATAACTGCTACTGTTTTAGAAGCCTGCACCTCTCCGTTGATTGTTTGATGAATTTCCCCAGTTTTCTGTCCATACACTCAATTAGGTTGCGTGGCCAGAGCGGACGTGGCTAGAGCGGACGTGGCTAGAGCGGACGTGGCTAGAGCGGACACATAAGATTTCGTGGTTAGAGCGGACACATTTCCCCCCCCCCATCTTAGAACAGATAAAGGGTGCAGATAAATAAGTAAATAAATACTTTTAAAAATCACAAATATAATTTTAAACAGTATTTTAAGTGGCAAATCTCTTTCACGTGGGATAACATTTTTTTTACCGAAATTTTCGGTTTTTGCACTCGATTATCAAATTACAAGGATAAATACATTTTTGCCAATCAAATTTGATTATTTATATTATATTTTAGTGCGAATGCATTTTAAACATTAAAAATTAATAGTAAGTAACATTATAATGAAGGGTATGAACGAATTTCAGGGATTTTGTGAAAAACTGTAATTTAGAGTCAAATAAATATTAGAACAGGTGCAATTGCCATAAAATTAATTAGTTTCATTAATGTAAGTAAAAATAAATACTAGAAGTAAAATATATAAAACAGATACAAGTATATTAAAAAAATACAAGTAAATAAATACTAACTAATCTTTATTATAAAGGCATAAATATCATTTACCATTGGATTTAGTCCAACCTAGTTACAAAACTTTCTAATTGTTTATTGTGACATTTTTCTAAATTGTTTGATGTTTCGAATTCTTTTAGGATGTTTTCAATTCTTTCATTCAATTTTACATATGCTTTTTTCCTTTTTATTCCAGGGTCGCCTAATTCTCAGGATTTCAAATTAAAAAACACTTTTTGTGTTTCTTCTTTTAGTCTATATGAATCATTTCCACTTTGCTTTTTATGAAAGATGGATTGCTCTTCAATGTATTTATTCAAAAATGTATGATAAAAATCATTAAGGAATGATATTTCTTCTCATATAAATAGCGTATGCACTTCGAAATAATAATAATTTCTTCTAGTTTTTAGATATAAAGGCATTACTTTACATAAATATAACGTTTTGCATTAAACGAAAGAGTTTGCGTTTCAGTTTTTGCTTTATTTCTTCTTGCTTCGTTTATTTATTTCAATAATTTCGAACATTAAAATATATGTTATTTAAATATAGGCACTTAAAAAAAGTTGTTTATTAAATTTAAAGTACAATTAAATGAGGTTAGGGGTATTGGAATGATTTGTAAGGAGGGAAAAGTTGCAAAAGCAATTCTTGAAATGCCGTAAATAGCAAGAAAAGCTTCCAACTTCGGATGTTAAGTTTCCATGCTATATCAGTTTTTTTAAAAATTCAGTTTCGAGAGTAGAACTTACAAATTTAAATTTTTCTATTTATCGTCTTAGATTTAATTTAAATGTTGTTACATTTTTTTAAAAAAATCTGTACTCTGATAAATTATTTGTTCATTACATGACTTTGCATTTTGTATATGAAATATTGTAAGTATACGGTGCATAAAATAAACAGCGTACTAAATCAGAAGTATATTAATATTTTGCTAACTGATCATTTGTATCTGTGAAAATTTGTAGGAGATATTAGTTGAATTCAAATTTAATTTTCTTCTAGTTGCACTTTTATTAAACCAAAATCCAAATACACTGTTAAAAAATAAAATAGAATTGAGAAAAATGAATTTTACATTAATATATGTAATATATGTTCTTCAGAAACTTTAATTTTATTGAAGATCGTTTTTATATGTACAATAAATCATAAAAAATAGTGTTGAATGAAGTTCTAGTAATACACTCTTCAACAATATACATCTACACCTTTATTGAAATGTTTACTGATTAGCTATGCGTTTTTTCCATATTTTAAACAATGTAATTATTTCTAATTTCAGAAGAATTCATGGCCATTTTAAACCTACCAGGGGCTCTGGGATAATGCAAATCTCAAAACCCCATTTTCTATCCAAATTTTTTTTATTGATTTTAATTTAATTTTTATTTGGCAATTTTAATAGTAAATTTTGAAAACTGAAATCGCAAGTCCCTTTCTAAAAAGTCCATTTCAATGTTGTACAAATAAAAAAGTGCACAGTCAAAACGTAAAATTAATTTTAAGCAAAATATCGAAAACAAAAGACAACTTTCTATAACACTCTAAACAATATTGTAAAAGGGGGGGAATATATTTTTTTAAACTGTAAAGCTCCAAATGTTTTAGAATTATAAAATAGCATAACGAATAGCTTGTAAATGGTAATTAGGAATATTATTAGAATGAAGTTGCAAAATTAATTTAATCAATACTTGATTATGACTTGAATAAATTTGACTGCAGGGTTCTCTGTCATTAACTGAAAGTATAAAACTAAATACCTTTCTATTCTAAAAATTATCAAGAGCTGAGGGTATTTTTCTTTTTTTAACTTATCACTCTTTGTTAAGTCCTTTTCATTATTTTAAGATTATTTTCTCGCCAAATACAATTGCCAACAGATAACATATGTTTTAGCAAACCTAAACGAATCACTCTCTATCCCCTTTTTTATAAAGAGCTACGCAAGATTTATTGGCCTTTTATGACCTGTACGCAAATGTTCGTATGCATTTCTCCCGACTGATTAGGGAAACAACACAATAGCTGCAAGAATGTCCGCTCTGCCCACCCAGCTCCTCTCACGTGTCCGCTGTAGCCACTGTCCGCTCTGACCCTTTATCTGTTCTAAAATGGGGGGGGGGGGGGAAATGTGTCCGCTCTAACCACGATGAGTTTCGGAGTGTCCGCTCTGACCACGAAATCTTCTGTGTCCGCTCTAGCCACGCCACCCTCAATTATATCACAGGAAAAAGCGGCAATATTTATAAATGTGTTCACTTCGAAAATATTTCACCGTTACAGGATTATAACATTACACCTTCATTTTAAGTATAACAAAATTTCAAACATTTTATTAAAATCCCACTTTGTACACCACGCGAAAAAGTAAGCCAAATCCTTAAATCTTGGATCTCACCATTAGTAATCTGATCATTCTTGTTAATTGCATTGTGTCAATACAAATTTTTTAGATATCTCTCCTCCCTCAAATAATTTATTTATTACAAGATTATTTTATCTCTTTAAGAATTTTAAAAACTTAGTACAACTCTATCGTTAGAGGTTTCTAGACCTTTATTTTATAAAAGAAAATAAATTTATTTACTACGAGCCGCCTTTAGCGACCAGCTGGTTCGAGAGAATATAAGTTGTGTTTAATGACCGCCGAATCTCTTTTGCATACATTTGGTATTCAAAATTCTTCCAAGAGAGCATTTTTAAGTATGGAATGATGACAGACATTATAGTCATATTATTTTAATAGCCTTACACTTGTTATATACATTGTGTATATGAACCAAACTAATAAAGTCAAGCCCCATGATATATTAGTGCTATGCAACTGTTTGGATAATATATTTTCGAACTTTTACGATACTGTAATGTCAATTCCTCATTCGTCCTGTAAACTATGCGGATATTAAACAAAATCCTCAGCTTTCAAGAGTGGGGGGGGAGATCCTATTTAATAAAAGATGTTTGATGTTTAATAAAAGAATAGAAACGGTTTAAATATTAGCATAGCAAAATATTTTTTAAAAGTAGACAAGAGTTTGCTCTTCTTTTTAATTGGTATCATAGATAAAAAATATTTTTTTAGTTAAACAGTGTCACTATTCATTCAATTTTATTTAATTAACTAATTAATCATTCAATTTTATTTAATTAGCTTTGTACAATAATATTTTCAAGAACTATCGCGGAAATGTACTAAAATTTTGCTTCATTTTTATTATTTAAAATTTCCAAAATATTTCTCTGAGGTTCACGTTTTCACTTTCCTAAGTATATCTGAACCAAATTTGGTAGGTATGCATCAAACAATCTGTCCTGTGGAAAATTCACCCTCGCACCCTTTTATTATAGCTGAGATTAAATGAAAGTTCAAAAGAAAAACGTTATACAAAACACAAGGGAGAAAATTTCTAAACTACGAATAAAACTTTTTATAATTTGTACAGAAATATATAAAATTTATCTTAATTTTATTCCTCACTAAATATGCATCGCGGAAATATTTAAAATGATTAATTCTCGCCGCCCTTTTGAGTACAGAAATGATGTGGAGTCAACTACCCCTAATGATGGGAGGGGCCTTCTATTGGAGAGGTAATACCGTGGCCGGTGATGGGCCTTAAGACTCAGCCTTAGCTCCCGCCTATGCTGTCACGGCTTCCTATCATTTAGATTTTTCCGTATACTTTTGGACGAGTCGGAGCATCTGTCTATGACTTTTTCTTCTATACTACAAACAATTCACATTTTTATATGTCACTTATTTTATGTAATATCTATTTAGGTTTCATTTTTACGAGCTACAACACAGTAAAATAAGGAAGGTGAATTAAAAAATTAATTGCACGCAAAGTGATCCAAGGTACAAGGCAGTCTTGTACTTTGGATAATACCATTTTATACCTGGGATCCTATTAACGTCTACACAGATGTTAGTTCGAATTCGAGATGCGAAAAAGAGGAGAAAAAGGCTTAACCTCAACTTCAGTTTTCGAGATTTTAAAAGAAGATTTACCTGTTGGTTGGGTTACCGCAAAGAGAAGCAACCTTCAACCTGCTATCTCGACAGCACTCATTTTTCCACAACACATTTCACGACATAATGATCAAAACATTCGCCAACCAACCATCAGAATCTCCTCTTTTTAAAAATCCTAAGCATCAAAACAACCTTGACTTCTCCTTGTCATCTTTAAATTCCTTTTTCTTCTCCTTGTAATCTTTATGCGGGAATTATGGTTGAGTCCTACTGGCTATCACCTGCCTGGTGTCGGGGGCAAATCTCGCCATTGGAGTTATGGTGATTCAACCTCACACTTTGATTTGCCCACCAAGGAAGAAAAAACCCCAGCCAGCATTTCCCTTGGTAGGTTGAAAGCTGTTGCTCCTGATAAACTTGCCTTTTCTGGCTTTTTAATGGATTATTTTACAACGTATTTTGTCTTAAACAGTCTCAACCATTTTTCTCATCTGCTCCCCCCCCCTCACACACACACATACTTCATTGCTCTTGAGGGCTGATTTTTATTATTAGCCTCAGCAATAGTAATTAAATCTCCATTCTTCGCCAATCCGTAGTTCATATTTACCATTTTATTTTTGTATTGCCTCCAGCACAGCATTGCTTTTTCAGAAATTTACTTTTCTTGTGTCATATTGAGCATCCTATTTTAATTTATCTTTACCGGGCTTCTTAAAAAGCGCCAAATGCTGCATGAATGTTACAAATTTGACGTTGAATACTTTACATGCTTCTCTAATTAAAATTTCCTTCTTCTTTCAATACACATAGTTTCATTTTTTTTGGGGGGGGGAGGGGGAATCAACATTTTTACGCTTTGCTGCAAGACCTGCATTCTCGCGCCTTGCTCTGTGGCACATCACTTATCTTAAATAAGTGCTGCATGATGTAGAGTGTGTTTATGATCCAAACACACAGTATGCCTACAGTTCCAACGTATGGCAACTGGCTGTGTTTGAACTTATAAATAATATTTAGTTTTTGCTTATCTAATTATACGTACGGAATGAATGTCGGGGAAGTTTTCCATCAATTCTTGAAGCTTGCTAATATAAAGAATTTAATTCTTCAAACATTTCGGTTTTTGAGCAGGAAAAGTAATTTAATAACTACATTCTTAAACGAGATCTAAATGGTAAGAGATTAATATTTTTCTACTCAATACTAGTGAGTGTTGCTTCAGGTGTTCAGTTTTTCATGGCGGAATGACAGCACATATTTCCTAAGTTTGGATGTGATAAATCTGTCAGGATACACTTTGGAATGTTTTTGCTATTTTTCAACAATGAACTCGTCTTCCTTAAAAATTTCACATCAGTCTTTTTTTTTATTTTTAATTTTTTTATATATAAACCACTTTGCCACTCCGTTCTTTTAGGTTATTTTTCTGATTATAAATGATATTTGAAATTTTCTTGTAAATATTATTAATTAATTTTGTTAGTCTCGCATTTCTGGAACATTCTTCGCATGTTCAGATCTATGAAATATCGAATTTCATACATCTAGTTCTTTCCGTTTTGTGTTTATCATTTTAACTTATGTTTTGAAATAGCCGGACAAACAGACTTTTTCTGATTGGATTTTACTTAAAATTTGACAGAATACGAATTTGGTGTAAAGACCGTGTGCTACATTTTATGCATCTAGCTGAAAGCGTTTTAGAATCATCTTTGTCACAGACAGACATTTTCCATAAAAGTGTTTTTCAAACTTAAGGAGATCTAAAAGTAGAGATTCGTCAAGTTCGAACTTTTTACTGATTACAATGCTTTCTCTATATTTCGTATGCGATGTACGAAAACGTAAAAAGTTAATAGAGAAGAAATAGTGCGAATTCTCGCCCACCGAATTCGCTGCAGAAGAATTAAAATGATTGACTAAATTCATTAGTAAGCCTAAGTAGTTTCTTAAAAAATTCGAAATTGACCTCACATACCACAAAACTAAAAACCAAATTTAGTTGCATTCATTTGTCTAATTGTTTGTTTGCATCACTAATAATACTAATATGGTATATTAATAACAGTATCAATTGGCTATTTTTGTATGATATATGTTGGTCTTTATTTTATATAATTAAATGTTCAATCTCGAATAAAAAGTTTATTTATTCAGATATTTGAGATTTTTTAAATTAATATTTTCCATAGATGTATAATATGTACAAATTTACCATTGTCAAAATTTGGTCATAAAATGTGAGATATTTTATGCGATATCGTATATATGTTATGCACTCAAGACATTTTTTTGTTTCCATGAATACGACATTCTCTTAGATATATTTCAGCGAATAAAAAGGTTTCTATTGTTATACCCGAAACGGCAATAATAAATACAAAAAAAAGCATACATGAGAGTATTAATTCCAATTTATTATAAAGGAACAAAAGAATATAAACGGAATCGGAAAAAATGTGTTTTTTCCACCCAAATATTCATTGAATTCCCCAACGGCAGAATGTTTTAGTAATTACATTTATGAATAATTTATTGTAGAAATTAGAGTTAAAATTTTTCTGTTGCTAGCTTCTTATTTCGGATCATGTTTTTACTTATCGTCTTGAAAATTAAAATTCCAATCCAAAAAAAGAATTGCATTTGAAGTTTTGAGTTACTGATTCCAAAAATGTATCAAAATGAAAGATAGCTGCCACAACCATTAAACTAATCTCTTCATTCGCATTCCGATATTTCATCAAATCGTCTGCACACAGACGTGGAATGAATTCCGAACTAATTATTCATTTCGGTAGATTCCATGTCATTCTGTGGTCGTTAAATGAGCGGAAAGCATTCGCTGCCTCCATCCGGCGGGAGTGAATGCCATTGAGTCCTGACCATCAGTTCTGCTCTGTTGGGCCTGTCATTCCCCGATTCAATGCAAGGTCCCTTTTTTCCACGTAGTCATGGCTGTCCGATTCAGATGGCGAACACGAAGAGGAACTGAGAACAAAACGGCCACTCTCACTTTGGAAAGATCATAAATAAAAAACGACGGTGTGAAAAGAAAACATGCGAGTTGTAAATTTAGCCATCAAAGGTAATTTTTGAGCGAAACTTCAACTGCAATCAGTTGGTCTATCTATAAAAGCTCGAAATATGAAACGCCTGATGAAAGGTCTTCGACCTGGACGCAAACTTCTATAAAAGAATATAAAATAAAGTACTTAATCTATATTTTATCGAAAGTTCATCTGATATAAGAATAAGCTATATTAATATATGAATAACGACACTTTATTCTACTAAAAGGCACGAATCACAGGTAGAATAGAACGTAACAGAAATCAATAACACTCATATAAATAGCAAACCGTTATTAAACAACAACAACGTCACAATTTTGCTCTGAATGCAGCTAGAGGGCTTGCTCTACGGTTAAAGAGAGAATTCATTGTATACATTCTATAACATTCTCACGTTTGTATAGGTTTCCTGACAATGCTTAGGATTTTCTAGAAGAATTTTCAAAGCTGGATTCCTAATATTGCTATGCAAAAATTCCTACATTTTTTAGAACCTTCAATTATGTAACTAACGACAACAAATGATCTTCAAATTTTCCCCAAAAGTGGAAATGGGTTAGAGCAGGGGATCATAAATGATGTATCCTTAACTGTCCTATAAAATAAAAATTGCCGAAATATGTACACTAGTTCTAGCTATAGCACTGCTTCTTTGTTTTTGTCAATTATTTTAAACATAAAGAATGCTCAACTAATAGCTCGTCGCATGAAGAGGCTATTCTATATATTAAAAACTAGCTGCCTTTGGAGACCAGCTGGTGGCCAAGATGAATGAGCGCTAAAATTTTCAATTAAATACTTAAGTACCTTGGTCTCCAAATACTTTTTGCAGCAAAATATTTTCAAGATACAAAATTTGATAGTCACATAATTCATATTATTGTAGAAAATTTAACCCATTCTGTTCATTATTCTGTATATCACTCATTTTCTGTCAGTTCTCGTAAAATTTGAACTTTAAATTAAAGTGGAAATGATTAAACTTCAATCAATATTAAAAAAAATTTGCTGAAACCAAACATGTATTTTTTTTTATAAATATGAGAACATGAATGAAAGTCTCTTATGTGCACTACAAAATAAATTTCAGAATTTATGCAAAATTTCAACTACCGGTTCAATAATAAATTTCAGAATTTATGCAAAATTTCAACTACCGGTTCAATAAAAAATTCTCTAAACTATGCAATTTTTTTTCGCTTTACTTTCAAAGGGATTTAAGGTATTTAAATAATAATATTTTATTCGCTTCGGTCCATAAATATACTTTAAAAATGATGAAATCTGAATTTTATAGAGTCCTTTGAACCTAAGGAATCATAGTGAAATATTCTTGACACTCCAACTTTTAAATAAATAAACGATTTTATCTTATGCGATCACATCTGACCGAATTTTGAATATTAAAATCTTAGAAAAATCAGCATTTCATAATCTTAGGCCAATCAGCCTTAGGAAAACTGTGGGTGCTGATGGGCGTATCTTCTTTGAGATGGTCGAAGGAGTGGTTTAAAATCTCGCATTTTTATATAAGATTTTTATATAAGTTTTTTTTTCTTTATTACATTGTTAATGAGTGCAAAACTTATGAAATGATGGCGATTTCTTTGAAATGGGGATTGTGTTGATTGATAATGAGATGAAAATGATTAAAATGTTTGCCATATTTCATATTCCGAAAGCTTACTTTCTTTTCCTTCATGCAGGTGTTTATGGATGCGAAACTGAAGTTTGCAGCTCTGGTCCTTGTGCTTTTAATAAGTGAAATCGGAGGACAAAGTTCTTTCGATAACTATTTCGAAGGTAAGAGTTTTTATGTTGGAATTTTTCATTATTAGTTCACTTCCGGTTCCAATCCATTTAAAGAAAAGTGAAGTAATTCCATTTTTTAAGCTATTTATATTTGTATTCTCTTACAATTATATTTAATGTAAGTGAACTTTATGTTTAGGAACTATTATTTTTATGATAGTTTCGTCATGCCGAAAGACTGAATTTAATTTCATCAGTCGGCTCAAATGACTATGTATGCAAATTAAAAAGTATGCATATTGTGAAATCAAAGCGGATGTGAAAAATCCTGCTTCGGAGTTATGATTCAATGAAAGCACTTTCTTTTTTTTTTTTTTTTTTTTTAACAATGGCAAAATAGCGCAAAGGAATATTTTGTATGAGGAATTTAAATTTCTGCAAAACATTAAACACATCATTATAGTTTGTTTATTAAATGAAAATTTAAAGACGTTAAAATAAAGAAAAAACGTGCGAAAATGGCATGGATATCATTAAAAACGTCCTTTTTCACAGATTTTTGATGCAAAACAACTTTTTGTGAGATAATACTTTTGGAAGACATGGCATCCATTGTCATAGGGATGAGTCATTTCGCGCTCGATTCATCTTTCTGATCCATGCCTATTTCTTGATTTCTATTACATTTTCTTTGCTTCGACTAAATGGAATTTTTCGGGGAATAGAAAGGATCACCTTCAAAGCATATCTAATGACATTTTGCAGCTCCATTGATTTGCGAAGCACTGAATGAAGTGCAGCTGTAAAAACTGTTCATTAAAACAATCTGAAACGTTCGTCTAGAGATTTGTTTACATTTTACTGTTGCCATTCTGCAAAAAGTAATTATAACGACTTCTATACCATGTACCTTAGTGTTTTATATACATCGATAAATATTGTATGGGGGCTGTAACTTTGCAGCCCTAGTGAATTAACTACTCATTTATGTAACTCGATTATCGTAAATCATGTTAGATGTTTAAAAGATTATCAAACATCTTAAAAAAAGAAGGATTACTATATATATTTTATAGTGCCTTAGAATAAAATGATCTTTCAATGTGCTATTCTTCAGGGGTGGAAGACCTTGTATCTGAAACCGAATTTCGATCTGTGAAGTTACAGTGGCGTTACCCATCGAACAAAGAACCGATAGGATTCATCATCACTCTATGCGAAGTGACCACTTGGTCCAAGTCCGACAAAGACTGCTTCGAACGCCACCTGCTTCTGGGAAAGCGCAGCGCACTGAACGGGTATGACTCGCTGAAGACGGATGGCCAAGGTATCTATCAGGCCACACTGTTTGGTCTCCGGATGTTGACCAATTACAGTGTGTCCGTGCAAGCGATGGACGACCAAAATCAAGTGGGCGCTTCGAACACAGACGGCCGACGAGCCAATTTCCAGGATAATGAAAGGATTCTTGTAAGGACTAAAGGATGTAAGTATACACAGAATTTTCTTTCATCTTCTTCGGGAACAATACCAATAACGTAGCTTCAAAGTCTCACACTTTCTTGCATAGCTTCAAAGTCTCACACTTTCTTGCATAGCTTCAAAGCCGATATATATCTCACACATGACTGTTGTGGTTTATCCCACCTGGTCGACAGTGACATCAAACCAGGTCCATGAGCGCGAACGCCTTCAAACAATGTAGCACAGCCTCGCAGTGTGCTCATTGTCTCTTAATCGACGGGTCATGAGAAAAGGGCTTAAAATGCAGCTTCAAGAGGTCAAGGACCCAGAGGTACCAAAGGCTGAAGTCTGACTTTGCCTCATGCTTGCATTGCATTTAGCTGAGCATAATGGAATGGCCTTCACGCTTTGGGTGACCCTACCAGGAGAATACTCTCCTGACGTACTTCGCCCATTCCGCCCAGGACCCCCCCCCCCCCGCCGCTATGAGGCAGCAATGCAGGACTTTAGGGGAGTACAGATGACTGAGGCGTTGCATCTGACGCTTCTGAGCAAAGGAAATTCTCGCATTCCTTATGAATGAGGATTTAAATATTCTGAAGCATATCCTATAAATAATAACTCACTTTTGCACACACATTTATGTGCGCGTGTGTATGTGTGTGTTGGCACACTACATGCCAGACGGTTTGACCTACCAAATTTGGTATATATAGAGCTCGGAGGGTTGGAATGTCTACAATGAAGCGATGTTTTTGAAATTTTAATCATCATTTTCATTCATTTAAATTCCAAAGAAATTTCAGCGGTTTCTCCCGATAATTTCGGAAAATATTATAACACAAAATGAACTTCTCACCATTTCAAAATTAAAAAAAAAAAAAAAAAAAAAATGTCTTTTAATCACATCAGTTTAACAGGCTTGGAGAATTTTTCTGAATTTAGTCAGTTTTTGCAGTTTTAGTTTCTGAATTTTTGTGCTTAAATTCAAACCTTTCTCATTATTTCATCAAATATTTAATTGCTGGATTTTCTTCCGCTTTTGAAAGCAAAGGATGTTCTGTTTGGCATTTGTATAGTTAAAATCAGGAATAAGGAAGTGAGGCTAAAATACTGTGAAAATTTGAAAATAGATTATCACGACAGTTATGTCTTTAATAGGGCTATAATGTAATGGAATTTGACATTATTAGGATGTTTCTTGTGTACACTGAACTTGTTTTGCACTTGTTTGTTTGCACTTGTTTCTTGTGTACACTGATTATTATTTGTCACAGCTTAAAAATATTTTCATGAAGGAATCATGAACTTCAGATTATGAGTAGGAAATTTAATTGAAAGTAAACATTACCAATATTCTCGGTGAATCAAATAGTCGCCAAAGGCGGACAAATATAAAAACGTTTTTGTTATTTCTTTTTCTTTCAATATCCCTGCCATTGCAAATCATCTTAAATTCGTAGATTTTCTTTTTGTGTGTGTGTTCAGTTTCGATGTCATCTACAACTGTTATCGATGTCATCATTTTGTCGCCAATCCTCTCTTTCAGTTTCAGCGTACGCCACCAACTGTCTCGCCAACTCCTCCGACATCGTCGTGCATACGGGGCCCTACTTCGGAGGAAAGATCGCAGTGGAGGGATCTTCGGATGACCGATGCTGCCTCTTCGGAAATCGAAGCAGCTCCCAGGACACCTACACGCTCAAAATTGACCATCAGATCTGTGGGAGTAAGACTGTGGTGAGTGACGAATTTGAACGTTTTTGATGAGGGTTTTGGAAAAATTCTGTCACCCGAATGTCAGTAAAGTATATTATTTTATACTTTTATATTATACATTATTTTATATTTTTCAAAGCGAAGTCAGAGCATTTAGCACTCTTAAAATAAGGTGACGGCAAAACTCGTGCTATAATATGAAAGTTAGGAGTGTTTGATAAAAACCGTGTTGACAAAATATCTTTGGAAAGCCATAGTATTCAAGGTGGCTTCTACGAAGGGAATGGGGAACTTGCGCTCAATAAATGATCCCCCACCTTTGTCTTTACCGTTTGCATTGTAGGTATACTGGGATTGGGACCTTTGGCAAGAAAACTTGGCGTGCATCTAGAAGGGTGACGGTTTATTCCTAAACCCAGTTTTGCATATTTAGCTGCATTTCCGATCGGGCTAATGGATGATAATGGAATTTCAGAAGTAAAATGCACAGCATCCTGTGAAAATATGACTCCAAAGGAATCAAAGCTAAAAAATTTCCATTTTGGAAATTAAATAAAGGTAGAAATACAAAAATAAATAAAAATCACAAATATTATTTTCAAGTGCAGGGCCAGAGAAAAAATTAGAAAACACAATAATAATGTTTTCGTAGCTTTTTCCCCTCTGGATAGATATTTTTATAACTGTATTTTTTGAATATATATATAATTCAGAAATCGATGCTATTTTGTCTGAAAACTGGTTCCTCCCCGCCCCTTCTTTTCTTTCTTTTATTTTCTACAAGTTTCGATGCATCATAAAAAAAAAAAAAAAGGCAAACCAACAAAAGAATTTTTTACCGAAAATTCCGTTGGACTATAAATTAAATTTTGGACATAATCACCTCGAAATTCATGTATTTGTCATATCGATGAACCAGGTTTCTGATCCCTTCTTCGAAGAATGTTCCCTCCAATTTTATGAGATGGGCCTAAACTTTCCTCTGAAGCTTCTCATTAGTTCAGAAGTTTTTGCCTCTTAGCCATTTTTCAGTTAAAGAATAAAATTTTTAAAAATTAAAAAAAATTTAACTCGGCTCTATGCCACGTTCTCGATTTAGAGAGACAAGAAAACATACAAGACGCAACGGCATATCTTATTTAACAAGTTTATCAAGTATTTGAAAAAAAACCGAGGATGCTACAATTTTATACAATGAGCTGGTGAACCAGAAGTAGAATAGGTTTCTTATTAAACTGCCCATCTTTTAAGTTCAGTTAACACGTTTGTCACAACGCAACACTTTGTCTATCGAGGTGATCATATGGTTGAAAAAACAAACAAACAAACAAAAAAACTGAAAATGTGAAAATCCTTTGCAACGAACTGGTCGACCATCGGGGCATAGTTCCAGATTTAAAGGACGATGTTCCTACTCCACGTGCTTTCCTTAAAAGAACTTTTGAAGACTTCTTGATTAATGAGGAGCTTCAAAAGATCGTTAAGATCTCTCTCACACTGCTGGTGACAACATTCTTCGCAGAAGGGATGAGAAACACGGTCTGTTGATATGAAAAATCTTCGCGACGATTGTATTGAAAAGTAATCATGCTTACTTAGCATTTTATAAAAATTTCATTTTTGTTCTCTACATTTGTCTTTTCGTGTATTTGTTCCATCGGAAACTGCCCATGTAAAAACGTGAATCTGAATCAAAGATCCAAATATTTAATCATTTTATTTACAGATATAAAATAGAAAAGGATAAACATGCCGTTATGATGATTATCTTAAATGAAACTGTATTTTGGAATAATTTTATTGGAATCGGAAGTCAACTACCAAATATAATCTCTTACCCTATTATCCGATTGTGGCGAATTATCTTAAAGAGATAATTTGCCTCATTCATTCAAATTCTGCTTTATTTAGCATTTAATTTAGATTCTAAATATGCCCCTTGCAATGCATAGATCCGATCGAAAAAGTGAACCATCCTTTTGCTAGATGAAAGGGGTACAAATGTCACACAAGCAAGTCTATTTTGATTTGAATCGGTTGAAATGGTGAAGAATCTTGCTGAAAAATCCAATTCTTTTTGGGAATATCAGCATCTGGCAATAAATACATATCCATTAAGTCCTGTTAATAATATTCTATATTGAATTTACTATTTTTTTTTTATCTCAGCATCCCAAATTATAACAAAATTCTTGTTCTGAAGGTGCTTAATAGTATCAACAATTTTTTGGGTATATTTTAGAAGTTTACTGAAAATGTGACATTATTTTTAGCATCACAGGAATACGTAAGGCATCATAATTTCTCAATGGAAAATATTATTCTACCGACACTTTTTTACCATGCCAGTTCAGCAATTCTTTTTTATTATTATTATTTTTCTGATATAATGATAATTTGTGCGGCAATCAATCCTTGAATTGTTTGGGTTTACCTACGCCTGACTTTATGATAATTTACATGGTTCTGTACATCATGCCCCTTTTTTACATCCATTTTATTTTTAAATCTTTGTAAATTTCAGCACATTTATTTACGAATTCGTTTTTACATACTATCAAAACATATTTAAAGATAATTTATTAAAAATAAGGCATTTTAATTGCTTAAATGTGCTAAAAAAGAAGCACGAAAATCTTCTAATTTAAAAGTTTATCTAATGGCATCACCAAAATATTTCATAAATGAAATAGATTACATTTTTCCTGAACTAAGCTGCATTTCTGTCCAATCTCGAAATACTTGAGTTTCATGATAAATGACACGACATTTTCAATTTTTACAATTTGAACCAACTGTACATTTTTTTGATTAACAGACGGGTTGCTCTATACTTGAAGAACTGAAAACATATTGAAAAATTATTATGCAAATCTGAACAAAAAAAAAATCTGTGTTACAGTTTTATTTTTAAGGAAGATTTTGCCAATATTTAAATTTGATAAACAGCGTTGAAAGAGGAAAATATTCGATGCATCTAAAATGAATACATCTTTCGAAAAACAATTATTTGGTTATAAAATGAAATGTCATCTCCCAATGTATAACTTTAAAAAAAATTTAAATGCTTTTATTAAGAACTCTTATC
This sequence comes from Argiope bruennichi, assembly GCF_947563725.1. Classification (NCBI taxonomy): domain Eukaryota; kingdom Metazoa; phylum Arthropoda; class Arachnida; order Araneae; family Araneidae; genus Argiope; species Argiope bruennichi. The sequence goes on from NC_079152.1 coordinate 1,588,549, forward strand.
TATAAATAAAGAATGTTGAATTAACCCTTTCTAGGGCCGTGGGAAGTATGCTTCCCACCAAATTTATCAATCTTTGTATGAAATTACGTAGGTTGGCATAAGTTCTGACACATTTTTTTAGTAAGTCAGAAACTTAGATGCTTCAGTTCTTTATTTCAGACAAAATGATGTGTCTTGATTTGTTACTTAATTATTAATTAACCAAATTAATGAATGAATCAAATTTAAAAATTTCTAATAAGCTAAATGAATCCCTTTTCTTATTCTAATGTCAAGCCCAAAAATATTTTAACATAATATGACTAGAAAAAAATGGCCCTTTAAAGGGTTCAAGAAATATTTTAGACAAAAGCAACTTTTTAATGATGTCACCGACATTTCCCCATGAAAAGATATTTCATAAAAACAATTCGATATTTTTTCAATAGGAAGGTGTTGAATGGTTCATTAGAGATAATTCCTTCTTCAATGTTGCTTGGAAGTAATATTAGGCTAAAAATACAAATAGTTCATAATATTTCGCGCAAAAGTTTCTCTTCCATTCAATTTCAAATAACTATACAGATTTTATTTTTTATTTTTAGAATGATTCCAGGATAGATACCGTTGTGGTTGTGCATGAAAGTAGCTCGGTGGTTACTCACAACTCAAGAAGATTTCTGGTACAATGCACTTTCTTGCCGGAAACGTTTACCATCAAAGCAGCGTAAGTAGCGCCATGAAAATGACAAATTTGACGCATTGCAAATAGACATCGAGTACAAAATATCATATTTAGCAAGAAAAACGAATGAACTTCATCAATGCCAACAAATTTTAATGAAAGTGTAAAATAAAACAAAATGCACTATGTGATGATATAGTACCTTAAGTAATGCCTCATTATTTAAATTCCTGTTTCTACTAATAATAAAAAGGAATGTACGTGTGTTGACAAACTATCTGAGTTACCGCTGGACCTATCAAATTTGTCTCAGAAATACTTTGGTGTTATTTCGCCAGTTCTACGCACACATTTAATGTAATTCACAACACAAAGCAGATGGCAGAGACTTTAGAACAACTCCATTTTATTCGCGTGCTTTCCACACTTTCTCTCTCTCTCTACACAGCCACTCTCGCGTTACAGAATTATTTTCGCTTCACTTCGGGGGCGCCACCATACAATCATTTCACAACACCGAACATCCACCCCCGGGTTGAATGATACATTCAAAAACTTAAAAGTAAACAACAACAATACAAATGAACACATACCACTTAATACAATAAACAGTATACAACATTGCAAAAACAAGAAATACTCAATTTATCAAATATACACAGTTGAATTCACACAAAAGGTAACAAGTATAATACTCAAAAACAACCAGTGATCATAACACAAAGAGAAATTTTCGCACAAATTATTCATTTGGGATGGGTAAAATACAAATTTTAGTAATAGGACGTTTAAAAACTCCATTTTTAGTTTTCACTAACACTACTCTGATTTTATTATCTTTACCATAATACACTTCAAGAATTCGACCAAGAGGCCAGTTACACACAGACAAATTTTCTTCTTTCAAAATTACCATATCATTTATTTTTACATTATTTTTCTCAAAAAAACATTTATTTCGATTTTGAAGTGTACTTAGGTAGTTGTTTGACCAACGTTTCCAAATCTGTTGTACAATTTTTGTTAGTTTTTGCCATACCTTTAACCTGTTATCAGGCAGTTCAGTTAAACTCGGTTCAACAATTGCTGAAATCGGACGACCAACAAGAAAATGACCAGAAGTCAAAACATCAAAATCGTTAGGGTCACATGATAAAGGGTAGAGGGGTTGAGTTGAGAATTCCCTCAACCTGGTTAAGAATCGTTAAAAATTCTTCATAAGTGAATTTTAAATTACCCATAATTCGCTTTATATGATATTTGACGGCCTTGACTCCAGCCTCCCAGAGGCCTCCATGATTTGGTGCTCTTGGTGGAATGAAACTCCACTCAACACGTTCATCACACAAAAATTTACTCATATTATTGTTACTATTACTCAGAATTTTTCTCAGTCTCTTTAACTCTAATTGTGTGCCTACAAAGTTGGAAGCATTGTCTGAAAATATACGTTCAGATTTTCCTCTTCTACTAAAAAATCGTTTTTAAGCCGCAATGAAGGCTTCGCTAGTTAGATCTGAAACTAATTCAAGGTGACATGCTTTTGTGACCATGCACACGAAAACACACACGTAAACTTTATTGAAAACACCTTTTCTCTGATTAGGATATTTAATCCAGAAATGCCCACAGAAATCTACTCCCACTTTGTTAAAAGGAAAATTTTGAGAAATTCTCTCGGTTGGCAATTGACCCATAATTTGTGAACAAGTAACGGGTTTTGCTTTAAAACAAATTGTACAGTTATTAACTAATTTCCTGCACATATTACGACCATTTAAGGGCCAGAATCTCTGTCTAACAATTAACAATAAAGTTTGTGGACCTACATGCAATTGTCTCTTGTGAGTCAATTCAAGAATCAAATTAGTTAACTTGTGATTCTTAGGAAGAATTATTTGGTGTTTTTTGTCATAATTTAAATTACTATATGCCAGTCTACCTCCTACTCTTAGTACCTTTTCAGAGTCTAGAAATGGAGAGAGATTTTTTATCTTACTTTGAGGGCTAACCATACCCTTAGTGGACAAGTCCTTTAATTCTGATTCAAATTCTACCTGTTGCACCAACTTCACAAGCGTAGTTTCCGCTCGTTGGACTTCGGATATCTTCAATGGTCCAATTTGTTTGTTAAATGGTTGCTTACAATTATCGATGAACCTGTAAATATAACTAAGAACACATAAAATTTTTTGGAAATTATTAGATACAGAAAGAATTTTGTTCAAAAAACTATTGTCCAAAGTCACAGCCAAAGTTTTTCTCTCAGACGATTTTAGTTCTTCCTGACACACACTGTCATCACTAAGTATCACGTCATCATTTTTAGGGAAAATGTTTTCTTCATGTAGGAAACTCGGTCCTTTCCACCACTTCTCCCAGTTCAACAGTGAGTCGGCGCTGATGCCTCTCGTAAGAAGATCAGATGGATTGTCCTTTCCAGGACAATGGTGCCACGTATCTTTGTTTGTCAAGGATTGTATTTCCTTCACACGGTTGGCGACAAAGACTTTCCATCTGCTGCTGGAACCTTGAATCCAACTCAAGGCTATAGTGGAATCTGTCCAAAAGTGGTTGGTTGCTGGTATTTTCTCACTGAGGACTCTTGATACTTCTTTTGCCAATCTCGCAGCAAGTAACGCACCCATTAATTCCAAACGTGGAAGGGATAATGGCTTTAGAGGAGCCACACGGCATTTTGAAGCTAAAATATGCACACAAATTTTGTTAGGAGTTTTCAGTCTTAAATATGAGACAGCTCCATACGCTTTAATGCTAGAATCGGAAAATGTGTGTATTTCACTCTCTGGGGGACTCTCACTATCACACTCAAGGACATATCTAGGAATCTGAAGTTTACCTAAGAAAGACGCTTCTGAACACCACTGTTCAAACTTCTCATTAACATCTGGCAGTAACTCTTCGTCCCAGTCTGTTTTACTTTGCCAGATTTCTTGAAATAAGATTTTAAATCTTATAGTGAAGGGGGATACAAATCCAATTTGATCAAATATTCTGCCTGCGGCCATCAACAAGAATCGTTTAGTATTTTTCCTTTTCAGAAGGAAGTGCAATAGACCTTTTAAATTAAGACTAATATAGACATTTTGAGGACTCCACGAAAGTCCCAAAACACGATGTGGTTGGTTCACGAAATCGTTAATATTTAAATGGTCGAAATGTTCTGTCTGCCATTGTTTCATTAAATCACAGTCATTTGAAATCCACTTCCGCAAATTCATCCCTGCATCATCCCTGATTTTTGCTGCTGTGTTTGACAAGTCAAATGCTGATGATACGTCGTCTTCACCAGCGACGAGATCGTCCACGTAAAAACAACTATCGAGTGTCCGCACAGTAACGGGATATTGTTCCTTATATTTCTCAATATGGGTTTTTATAGTTGCGGCCAATAGAAATGGAGACGAGTTCACACCAAAAAGATCTCGATTGAATCTATACACTTGAACATCGTTTTCACTGTTAGCCACAAGAAACCTAACTGCGTCTTTATCTTTTGGAGTCAAAGAAATCTGGAGAAAGGCTTTTTCCATATCAGCTAAAATGGCTATTTTGTTCAAGCGAAAGGATATCAACAAATCAAAAATGTTTGGATTTAAATTAACTCCTTGATGGAAACAATCGTTCAGCGATAATTGTCCTATTTCATGTGCACTAGCATCAAAAACTATTCGTAATTTTGTTGTTAGAGATTCATTTTTTATTATCACTTGGTGAGGAAGATAAAACACTGGGTTATTTGTTGAAGCAAACGGATTTGTTACCCTCTCAATTATCCCCTCATCTAGGTAACCCTTTAAAACTTTACAATACTCAGAATACAACACCTTATCATTTTGCATTTTTCTCAAAAGACTGCTGAGTCGTCTTTTTGCTAAATCAAAATTATCGCTCAACTCATTACTATCTCTTTTCCACGGGAGTCCCACCTCATACCTACCATTTTTAAAACATATATTTTCCTTAAACAATTCTAAATTCACGTCCTCCTCACTAGTAATACCCTCGTCCTTGACACCTATTGATTCTAACTCCCAAAAGGTCTTTTAATGTTGTATTTAAATCACTATCTCGAATTAAACCACAGTGCATTTTGTTATTCACCTCCTCATCTACACTTCCGCTAGCGACATATCCGAACACTGTATTTTGCAAAAGTATTCGATAATCTCCTGTATAAATTTGACCTGGCCTAAGCAATTCATAAAATATTTCGGCGCCTAATAAAACATCAATTTTTCCAGGAATATTAAATTTGTAGTCTGCCAGCTCAATATCGTTAGGTAAATCAATTGAAACATTAATCATTCTTGACGGAATTAAATCGGTTATTTTTTTGACAACTAGCAAATTAAGCTCTTTTTTAAAACTCATATCAAGATTATTTATGGTTGCCATAACACACCCATTAACCGTCATTGATGAATCATTTAAACAAGATACAAGATAATTAATTTTCTCATTCCTCAACTGCAATCTATCCGCACAATCCTTCGTTATAAAATTTGACTCGCTTCCTCCGTCTAGAAGGCACCTCACTTCATGTCTCGCGCCGTATCTGTCTCGTATTAAGCATCGCACGGTACTCAATAAAACTGTTTTTGTTTTGTTTTGCAAAAAACTCGTAGCCACTACTGATGCATTTATCTCGCTCTCAATTTGGGGGAAGGCAATATTTGCTGACCCTCCCTGACTCTGACTGACGTAAGCATGTGCATTTGGATTCAATGGCGTCGAATCATTGGCTCCTGTTGCAGTTTGTGTCTGGGCGGAAGAGTTATCTCTTTTGGGATAATGAATTAATCTATTGTGCGGTTTCCCACAAAAACAATTTTTAGCTCTACACGGCTTCTTAACGAAACAATTTGAGGAAAAACATATATAACATAAGCAATTAGTTTTCACGATATCTATACTTTCGTCAATGCTAAGAGATTTGAACACAGGACACAAATACAGCGGCTGGGATTCTTTTGTTTTACAACTATTTACAATGCATTTCGCATTTTTAACGGAAGACAGATAAACACTTGAAGTATTTTTTGACCCACGACTATTATTTTGATTACTGACATCATAACGCCGCGGTTCATATTTAGATTTATAATTAGGTATTAAACTTTGTTCTTTAATTTTTCCCTTCGACGATATGAAAATATCGCATTCTCGGCCTAACTCATGTGGTTTAAACCACGTCTCTCCTTGTTTTACGCCAATATGAGTAGTTAATTCTCTATCCAACGTCTCGATTATTTTATCTGACACTATTAATTCACAAATTGATTTTAAGTCTCTTACCTCCCGTAACTGACAATAGTATTCAAAGGTTGCACTCAATCTAGATGCGAACTGCACATAACTTTCATTGGGTAACCTTTGCGCCTTTTTAAAGTGATTTAGACATTCTTGGGGTGTTGGTTGAAACTCCTTTAACACTATGGCTTTAAGTTTATCATAATTACTCAAATCTTCTTCTCGAAGATAAACCATTAAATTACACGCTTTCTCTCCAAGGATATTTAAAAGAATTTCGGGTTTTAATTTCTCGGGAACATCTTTGGTTTTAAATGCCTTCTCGATCGACTGAAAAAATAAATTAAATGACTCGGCTCTCTGAGGAATCGGAATAGTTAGAGTTTTAATACTCTTAATCAAACTCTACATTACACTCTGTTCCGATTGTTTTAATGTCATTTTGTGATGGCTCACTCTTTCGAGATTGTTCACGCAATTTTGCAATTTCTAATTCCCTTTCTAACTGGGACAGTTTAATTCTCTCAAATTCTAGTCGATTTTCGTTTTCTAATTTTTCCCGCTCAAGTCGATTTTTGTTTTCTAATTTTTCCCGCTCAAGTCGATTTTCGTTTTCTAATTTTTCTCGCTCAAGTTTATCTTTTCTCTCGTTTATTTCCTCAAGTACACAGTCAACAATGGTTTGATACGATTCTTTATCTGTTTTATAAATCTTACTCTCCTGTATTAACTCTCTTAAATCTAGAACTTTAGCATTATCAGGTATAGGTAATTTTAACTCCTCGGCAATAGCCTTTAACTCCTCTTTTTTAAACTTAGTAATACTCATTTTCACAAAAATTAACTCAATCACAAATGAAATTAATAAAACACAAATTAATTACGTCTTAAAACACTAGATATAACAATATCAATATCATAAAATTTGAATAACTAACCTCTCACCAAGTAACAATAACAACTGAATCTCCGTGAAACCCAAACTTGAACTCTGAACAACACAAGACTATCGCTTTCGTTTTCAATTAATTTTCGATGCACTATTTTCAAAATTTTTTTTCTTCGGTCCCAGCCACCTCCGGGTCGACGGACCATGTTATTTCGCCAGTTCTACGCACACATTTAATGTAATTCACAACACAAAGCAGATGGCAGAGACTTTAGAACAACTCCATTTTATTCGCGTGCTTTCCACACTCTCTCTCTCTCTCTCTACACAGCCACTCTCGCGTTACAGAATTATTTTCGCTTCACTTCGGGGCCGCCACCATACAATCATTTCACAACACCGAACATTTGGATGATAGTAGAAATGCGCACTTTATACTGATTTGTTTGAAATTTTAATCAATATGAATTAAGTGAAATTTTGATATATTTTTTTACCGCAACTCCTGTAAATAATACAGTACAAGAATGATTTTTACACTATCTTAAAGTATCCGAAAAGTTGCGGAGGCGAATTTTTATAAAATAATACATACATTTTTTTATTGTACCAAATAGTTAAAACATACTTGAAAAGTCACTATTAGAAGAAAAAAATACACTCATTGCCTTTAGTTTTTGGGAAGAAAAAAATACACTCATTGCCTTTAGTTTTTGGGAAGAAAAAAAACCCCTACTTATTTAACGAAAATTTAGCAAAATTTTCAATGCAAGGAGACACATAGTAAATTAAAAAAATAATGGAAATATTTAATTTTTATTTCATCTATATATATCTGAAGCTACGTAAAACGTAACAAACCACAAAATAAGAATTGGTTTAATAAATAAACATTTTTATGAGCATTTGAAGTTGCAGTTAATGAATTTTTGTCACCATTTGTCTATGTTTTGAACTTAAAGTGTGTGTAAAACATTCCTTAAATCCGTAGTACACCACACTCTCAAAGGTATTGGATACATGCATACCCAATTTCAGGAAATTTTATTGCATTGATTTTGAGATATCATGTTTTCAGCAAACCAATCACTGCGAAATATTCATTCTTAAGAAAATGCGTTTAGATATTGTAATTGCAAATTAGTTCATTTCAATGCGCGAGAAACAAATATAGTTTTCACGCTTTTTCAATAAAAGTGCCAAAAATAAGCAAAAACGGTTGTTGAATAGGTAGAGTGAATAAAAACATATCAAATATTATTTTGGAGAATTTTAAGGGTAAAACTAAAATAAATCACTTCATTTCGGTTAAAAGTACCACTGTTTCCGATTTCATTCATTTGTTGTGTTTTATTGAAACGACTGTTTTTATAATTCTATATTACATATATTAAAAGCAAAATTTGATTTAGAATATACGAATTTTGCACTTTATTTTCAGATCATAAAAATCACATTTTTCTGGAAAACGCGTCTTTTTAACATCGTCGGAGGCCTTAAGATCCAAAAAAATCTTTTCAACGAACCCATTTTATTGTCGTAAAATTTTGTGCATGTTTTTTTATGAATTTTTATAACTATTTTTAAGGTTATTTTTAAACAATATTTTTCACCGCTGAAATAAAACTCAGATCATTTTTGTTGTTGCAACAAATATCTGAACTCGAATTTTTCTTCGAATGTTTTGTTCGTGAAGATATTTTTTTTTTTACCATGTGCGATACAATTTTTGTTTAAAGCTTCATTTTAATAAATTTTCGGAATTTGATTATGCGGTGGAGCCTCGTTGAACGAGCATCATTCTTTTTTTCGTGATCCGAAACATTTTTTTTTCTTCATAGGAATGTCCTTGTAGAATAGTATAATGTGTTCCATTCCGAAAAACAAAAAAATACTCAAACACATTTATAATAATTCAATTATGCATGTTTCTTTTTTGTAAGAAAATTGTCTAAGGACATTCGTCTTTGACTATGTTTCACAGTTTGAGGAAAATTAGACTCAATATAATCCTAAATGAATTTGTAGCGTACGCAGCTACTCTCTTTTCAGGGTGGTGCTTCTCAACATACGATGCAACAACTCCCTTATTTCACTGGAAGATGGTTGCTCTGTTGCGCCTAATATTTCTTCCTTTTCTGACCTAATCTCCTCCGCAGTTTTCATCTTGGCACAGAATGCAGCTGCATAAGCTAGCTGTTTGATAGTTGACTATGCTCTTCCAATACCTCATCGATGGCATTCTTCTAGCCCCATATTCTTGGCCGGAGACAAAAATCTCGTCAAGTAAGGCTCCACAGACACTTGTTCCAACCCTTCGTTTGACAGCGCAATCCTGTCAAGACTTCTTCCATGTAAATATAAGGCTTCCAACGAGCATTCAGTACAAAGTGTTACAAGCCCATTCAACATGAGACCAAAGTATCTCTTTCTGCGACAGAAAATGAGAGCTAACACTCTGTGCCCTATTTTGTTTAATGAATAGAACTGCATCAGGCTTCATAAACTGTGCCAGTTCCATGTCTTTCAAAATTTGAAATTTAAAAATATTTCGCTGGCTAGTTTAAGTTTCAAAATAGAAATGGCATGAAAATGAAAAATAACAAAAGTAATAGTTATTAAATTTTGTCCAAAATTTCATTTCAGAAGATATCACTGCAATGAATCCCATCAGTATACTTCAAACGCAACTTTCATATAGAAACGGATGGATGTAAATCTGTATAAAATTTTGCTATCTGGACTGAGAGCTAAGCCTAAATTTCTACTGATCATAAAGGTGAACTCATTTTGACGGCTTATTTGCAAGACCGTTTGACCTAGAGATGCCAAATTTGGCATACATATAAATACTTTGGAAGCTACAAATGTGCACAATGGAGCATTTTTTTTTTGAAATTTTAAATAGAATTCAACTAAATTAAAAATGAAGTTGATTCGTGTTTTCCCGAACTCCTTAAAATATATTTTGCACAAAACTAACTTTTATAGCATTTCAAAATTTAAGAAATTTTCATTTTAATGATACTTATTTATGGAAGAACAAAGTTTCCTTGAAATTATGAAAATTTTTGCAAAATTTCCTTTTTTTTTTGAATAATTATTAATAATTGTCGCCAAAAAATTCAAATTATTTCATTGTTTCTTAAATAGAATTCAAATTAATTAAAAACTAAATTGATTGGTGTTTTACCGATACTCTTGACTGGATAATTTTTAATAATTGTCGCCAAAAAATTCAAAGTAGTTTCTTTGTTTCTTAAATATTTAAGCCATTAACTGCTAAGATTTTTTTAAATTTTTGGCCGAATAAACTATATGTACACAAAAATTGTGCAACACTATAATTATATTCAAATTACATTATGTTTCGAAAATATTTGATGTTCTTAAAAAAGGGTATCATTATAAAGGGTATGTATGACCAATAAAATCATTTTTATATAAAAAAATAGATTAAGTAACAGATCGCTACTATAACTTCTAAATTACGTATTTATGTACGGTATTTCATCATAATATAAAAACCGAACCGAAAATATTATGCTTCAAATATGACAGCTCCGTTCCGTTCAACTTCAAGACGAATTTCAAATTTGTTTGCTCATTGTAAAAAACGAAGCACAAAATACACACACACTATTGATTTATGTATATATATATATATATATATATATATATATATATATATATATATATACATATAAATAAAACTAATAACTGATTACTAACCATATTTTTGGCGTAAAGAGATGTACGTCAAATTCAAAATTCCCAAATAGGGATCGTAGCAGCTAACAGGTTGATAAAAAAATGTTGAATTTACATTAAAATTTATTTTCTTTCAAAATTTCATCTTGGTAGTTCAAGCAATGCTAATAAGTTCTATTAGAGTTACATAACGTTTCATTTCGTTAATAAATGAAAAAAAAAATCTGCTTTTATTCTGGGATTTATTCCTATTTCTATTTCTATTTTTCTATTAAATAATTCTATTTTGGGAAAAGTTTTATGTCAAAGCGAAATTCAATAAAGATGAAGTTTTTTACTAATTACTATAAGCTTTAGCAGAAGTTTTTGTAAACTTTTTACGATTTCTTTGTTTGAATTACTATTCTTACTATTACTACTCTTTATTTGAATAATATTTTAATTGATAAAATCACATTATATACGCGATTATATGCAAGAAATCTAAAATAAAGATGCAGTTTAAACATGAAGAATGCTAATTCAGAATGACTCTTGTGTACTTTAAAAATAATTGAATCCTTAGAAAAGGAAGTTTTGCGCAATAACGAGAAAGCTGTACATTTTTTAAAAAATTCGAAATTTAAATTGAATATTTTGTGTTTCAAGATATACAATAATTTCATCCCTTTTCAAAGTTAATCGTTAGTTTTGTAGCTTCGATAATCATCACAAAATTAAATTTCTATATTCGTTTGTTAAAGAACTTATTGGACACTTCAAAAAGAGGTAGCAGCCTTTGGCGAAAAGCTTATTCGCCCAGATTATTATTTTTTTAGATCGTTATGCAACTCATACTGAATGCCTCTTTTTTTAAAATTTCATTTTATTATTTGATAATACGAAAAGATGCGACTTTAATTAAATCAGTCTACTATGAATGACTCTGGGTGAAAATTAAAAAGTGTGTATGGAACGAAATAAAAGCAAAGGAAAAAATTCTATTTCGGTATGGATGTCCAAAGGAAACAATGTTTTAAATATTAATTTTAACATTGGCGAAAGCATGCGATTGAGTTTTTTGATGGATGAGATGGAAGCATCATAACATTAAAAACAGATTGCACACCAAATACAGAAAATCAGTTGTTGATACTTAAAAATAATTTATGCTTGCTTAAATATATTAAGAATCCTTAAGACTATTTAATCGCACACATTGATGCATGGCATACTTTTTTCAACTATCAATTGGAATTGTAGTAGTATTTAATGAATGAAAATTTTGCTGAAAAAAAATTGAGGAATAATATTATTATGAATCTGTAATGCCGTTTTTCTGCGGTCTTATTTTTATGGTGGGAGAAAAAGATTTACAAATAAATTTAATGGATGCCAAATCAATGACCTTTGATCTTCGCGATTCACTTGGCTAGCTAGTATTTGGAGAATTTGGGGACGTAGATGTAGGTTCTGGAAAATGCAAAACATCATGGCTGCATCTTAATAAGACATCAAGATTTGAAAAAATTTCCATCGGACTTAACATTTTGTCAGAAAACGTATATAAAGACAAAATACTAAAGCAAATATTATTATTATTATCTTTCTGCAATTCATTCTGAATTGTGAGTAGGTAAGCTACAGACACCGAGTGCTTTTGATCGTACTGTTGCTATTAATTGATAATGTATTGTCATCTGCTTGTGGTTGGTGGTTTCTAAAAGTGTTAACATCTTCGCTCCATCTTTATTATAAGCACTTCGTGTTTTCTGGAAAGTTCCTGAAATGAGACGTCACTTTCCTTTATCCAACTTGTCTCCATACAATCACTGACTATTTTCTTAATTTTTATCTATTTTTCAGAAACAAATTATTAACATTCAGCTTAAATTCCACGAATTTATCGTTCCGTTCTTCCCGACTTTTCAGGTTTAACGTTCCACAGGAGGCCGAGGCAGAGAAGAAGAACTTCAACTACAAACAGTTGGAGGAGGCTCTCAGAAACTTGGACTCGAACGACATCTACACTTATGACCACTACAAAGAGAACCACGTCAAGGACTCGAGGATGTCTTCTGAGCAGGCGCAATCGGTCCTGCAAGGCAGCCTACCCGGATATGGTAAGCGGATCAAAGAAAGGAGATTTTAGTATGTTGGCTGCCGCCTGAGTCGCCTGTGATGATTCGCACTTACATTTCAATTAGAGGACTCTTTCTTTGTTACAACTAAGCGCTAATAACCAACGTGGGTGGTCTCCCCAAAACTTTCTCGTATATTCTTTAATACAGGTGTTATTCAGAGAACGCCTTGCATGGTATTGGCGTATCACCATTACGAAATATTAATCTTTGGCATAAATTTATTAAATCTATCATATGATCCTCGGGGATTTTTTGGGAGTGATTAATTCTTAGAATGGGGTTAATTGCATACGAAAATAGAATTTGCGTTTAAGATGCCTTTTTCTCAAACGATTAAAATCAAAATTCGACACGAAACTGCTCTTGTAGTCACAAAATTGATATACCAAATTTGAAATATTTGTCGTTATATTTTTTATTACATACTTCTGAAAACATATTCAACTGCTTGTTGGATTTGGTTCAAAATTTGATAGGTGCCTTGGTATAAAAACCGTATGCCAAATTACATTCATCTAGCACAAAGTGTTTCTGAGTTATCTTTGCCACAGACAGCCAGACATAATGCTAAAAATGAATGTTTCGATCTCAGAGAAGTCTGAAACGTGGTGATTCGACAAAGTCTCGCATTCGAATTTTTTGACGATTACAACACTTTTACTGTGCTTCGTATACGAAAAAGTAAAATATAGTGACATTTTCTATTTAAATATCTCGAAATTATTGAAACTGATAAGAACATTTTCTTATGAACAGAAATTATATTTCTGACGATCGCAAGACATCATCTGTCATATACAGAAATGAGACATTTTTAAAAACTGGGATTTCTAAGATAGATTTTTTTCTTCTTTTTTTACATATATATTTTCCTATTTATATTATATATATATATATATATATATATATATATATATATTGTCTATCCCAGATATTTTGCATCTGTCTTATGCAGATGCAAAGTCAAGTTTCTGGACCCAAATTTATGAAATGCTTTTTTAAACATTGTCTCCATTTATGTCGGTTCTCTATTTCTAGACAACATATTGTTTTTATGCCTGCTTTTGTTCTTTCTCTTTGTCACTTTTTTCTACCATTGTTTTATTAATTCTATTTTTGTAATTAGTTTAATTTCAATTTTATATTTGAGCTTATTCTATAAACAAGATTTGCCTATTGGCTTTTATATTTATTTTCCCTTTTTATATACGTAGTATAGAGAAAGGACTGCGATCCTCAAACGCGAGATTTTAATGAATCTCCCCGATTTTAACCTCAATGAATCTGAAAAACACATCTTGGCAGCATAAATTCACAGATGCAAATTTGTTTTATGGCTCTTTCATAGCCAATGTCTTAAATTTTCTCTAGGCTGTACACTGTGATGTATGTCTAATAGATTTTGAGACATGAGGCGAGTTCCTCTAGCGCCTCACCCCAATATATTGTTTTAGAATTTTTGAAAGGATTCTTCGATCTTCACCTTTTGAAATTAGAAATTTGCCTTTAGGAAGACATTATAAATTCCTCAATCCACGCAACCTTTTTGATTTTAAATTATTGCTAAAAGAAAGTCAAACATCTTCTTATTGAGGGTATTTTAATAACAAAAACTACAAAAAAGGGGCATTTTTCGTTGTAAATAAGGTCTTTCCTAGCGTCTCTTTACTTTCTTTCATCGGCGCCCCAATGATAATCACAATCAACCAACAGTCAGTGGGCCCTTTGAGGGATTTCGACCAAGATCAGATATATTTCTACATTTCGGATCATAAAACTACATTCGAAGATCTATTTATTTAAATCGCTGTACGTTTTATTTATTATCCTCATATGTATATGGGCGAAAGGACGTACAGACTTCCTTGAAAATTTATCAGAATTGATAAGATGATTTTGAGAATTTTAACGTAAAGACCGAATTTTATTATGTTTTAACTGGAAAAGATTTACTAGTGGCAGTTAGGACTGGGGAGCAACACGATTAGCAGATGATAGAAGCCTCGACGGTTTTGTTAAAATAAAGAGGAAGATCCTGATCATTTAATGGTTTAACTTTTATACTAACTCCGAAGCAAATCTAAAATTTCTAATAATATAGCATCTTTACAACTCCTAAGGGAGAGATTAAGCGACTAACGAGTTTTCTTGTCGGCGACCTGGCCTAGGGGTAGCGCGTCTTTCCCGTGCTCTGGGCGTCCCTGGTTCGGGCATGGATGTTCTCTTCCCTGTGTGTGAAAGAACCCCTCCCCCCTTGTAAAAAGGGGTTGCGCAAGCGGTTGCGTGAGTGTCATCTTCATATGGGCTAGAAGTCAGACTTCTGCCCTTGGGTGCTCAGGGACTACTGCACACTCGGCTTATATCACTGACAGCTTGTCAGTGGACAACAACAACAATATTAGTGTTCTTATACACGAAACTTGTAGCCGTAGCCTTCTATTATATATTCTACGAAAGAATACTATCTGATATTTTCCAACGAATTTTATTCTCACAAAAAAGCTAAATCAACGAGATTGGTCAACTCGAAATATTTTTGTACACTCTCTAATACAGATATTATCTCCCATTTACCCCACATTTTAGTTGAGGAAATCGGGAATAAACCGTAAATGCCCAGATAGCCGTCATACTCGGATTTTTATAATCCTGGAAATCAGAGTCTGGAGCAAGGTGGAAAGGTTACAAATACAAAGTGTCTTCCTCTGACTTTTTACTCGCTTTTAGAATAACAGAATTTTCAGCATGAGCTTTGTATTTCGTATTCTAACACTGAACTTTGTACAGTTTTGTACTTTGAAGTATAGTAAAGAAAACTATGCATTTCTGGACGTCTTATTTCCAAATGATTGAAGCCGAAGAGGACACAGAAGAGTAATTAAGTACAATTTTAATAACAAGACTACGCGGCAATTTCATTTTACTAAATCATTTTTGTTTTTTTGAGTTACCGTGCTTATATGCGCTCTAATATGCAGACCAACAGTCAATGAAACGTGTGATGGATTGAATCCAAAATTTACCGCAATTTTAGATTTCTATTGATAAAACTGTGAACTAAATTTTGTTCATCTAGCTCTTTGCGTTTTGAATCATCGAGTTCGTATAAACTCGGCTAGATAGACGAACAAAAAGCAAACTTCCTTGGAACGGATTTCGAAAAGAATTTAATAGCAATCTACGAATTTGATATAAAAGTCACGCACCAAATTTCAATCGTCTAGCTCAAAACGCGTCTATTTATTAAATTCATAGACTGGCAGAAGGAATCTGAAAAAAGTGTTTCATAAGACGGTGAGCCCTGAAAAGTAAATTCATCAAAATCTCGATTACTTTGATGATTACAATTTTTTTTTCTGTTTACTTTGAATTCGAGAAAGAAAATAGTTCCGAATCATAACATAGTGCAATGCAATTTGAAAGTTTATGACTATCTGCACTATCCAACCTTATCACTTTTACATAATCTTCATGAAAATTTTGAAAGAACCTGTGATAACATATATTTCTGTGAATTGTTTTCGCGTTTTTTGCCACAATCATGCCTTTCTCTTTCTTTTCAGAATCGCAAATGCTGAGTTTATTGATTGTCATCATCGTTTTAATCATCGTCATCGTAGTGGTGATCGGCTTCAGCTTGTGGTGCTACATTCATAGCCACCGGCGGCGATCGGACAGCGCGGACATTGAGACGCTTTCCACTTCTGGCTCTTCCTTCATGGCGTATCACGTCGGCGACAACGATGCCCTGGTGCGGCAGGCACCTTGCGGGGACGACGGCATGCCCGTTGCCATCAATGAAAGCATCTACGGTCCGACATTCCCTCGCACAGTGAACCCTTTTCTTGGAAATCAAGTTGCACTGGTGTCTCTGAAGCCTGTGAAAGAATTGTACTGATTTTGTTGCTAGAGTTATCCATTAATGAACATCTTACTGTAAGGGACTGAATTAGTTATTTAAAAGCGCTCATTTAAAATTTCTAATTGAAAAAAGAATTCATTGGCAGATGTATCTTTTCCCAGTAAAAATATCTCGGTATGCTAATGTTTTGTAATGAATTGTACATAAGTTGCTTTTTCTTTTCTTTTTTTTTATTCAATGGAAACTTAGTAGTCTCAAAAAAAAAAAAAAACACTTTAATTTAATTGGATCTTTTATGTATCAAAAAACAGTCTCTTTAACTTTACTTGATTACATTTTCCTTATACTATAATAAGAATAATTTGTGGGTTATTTATGGTGATCATAAAAATACTAACTTCAGGTATTCAGTTTTTTTAAAAAATAATTTACATAATATAATTAAATAGACAATAATATTGTTAAAAATATGCGTTATAATATTCTTGTAACAAAAGAATGACATTTTATTATTTTATTGAAACGAAATTTGGGACTGAATCCAAACTTCCTGTTGTACATCTTATTTGTGTATCTTTGTTGCTTCTTACAAAGATTTTTATTCCATTTATTTTGGCATTAAAAATACTTGATATATTTTTTGGAGTTGGAAATATTTAGTTATAAGATTTATGTGCTATTCATTTGAATGTTCTTTCCAACATCTTAGACTACGGCTTTCGATGTTTTTGATAATAAATTTCTCAGCAAATACCATTACCCATACTTGAATCTTTAATCCGTATCATAATAGTTTCCCCTCAAAATTTCAGAATAAGATTCATTTGCACGAGTTAAAAAGTATCATCATTAACTCTAATCTGTATTTTCACATACAGCGAAATATTTATTAATAGTTGCCAAAAAAATCTTTACTGTGTAAGGGCTCTACATGTGTTTTTACTCTAATTCCTCTTACGGGACATATATTTCAAGCATTTATTTTTTAGCCTAGACTAGGGGCGGCCTTTTCGGATATTTTCTACAAACTATAATCAATAATTGAAGTTTGTACAAACGTTGATGGAATTTCTTTTGCTATCGTATCTTTATCTTATGAAGCGACATTTGCTGTACTGGATTTCAAACAATTCAAATGTTTTATTTCCCTAAGATCTTTATTCGTTAAATCTGCGTTTTTAGAAAAAGAAATATTTCAAATTTGCTCTCCGTTTTTTTCATTTTTTTCTGTATTCTAGGAACAAATGATTATAGGTCTACGTACGATTCATGGTCATTTTCGTCATTTATAATCATTATACATGTTAAATGCTTGCTAGCATATTCAAGAATCTGCTAAGAAACTTCTAACACAAATTCTTTTAAGAACACAGCTTGAAACTTTTCCTTCTTTGAATACCTTAAAGTGGGCATTTCTTTTTCCATTTTATAATTCTCCATTTTATCCAATTAATTTCAAAATTTTAAGATTTCAAAATTTAAATGAATGTATTAAATTGGCACTTGTCTTTAAATGCCACAATTTAAAAAAATCAGAATATGGAACTCAAATGCAATAGAAGATACTTACTTTCAATAAATGTTTTATTTTTCAATTTATTAGCAATTGTGTGTTCAACCCTCGGTTCGCAAAATAAAACAACCCATTTTTAGAATTGGTACACACGATATGACAACTTCAAACATGAGTTTTTCAAAATTTATATTATCTATACAATGTTAACAAGTTCATTGTGCTCTATAATATACAAATGAAATATATTTACATTACACCAAATTCGTCATTTAACTAAAAATGAATACAAAACTATTTACAATTATTAGTTACAATTACTATTTAGAATTTAGTTTTATTAAAAAACAGAAATCACTTTTTGGAACAAAACATTTTTCAAACTTCAGTACATCTTTTTTAATCAAAAGCTTTCTATTTAAAAAAATTAATCTTATTTTTCTATGAACTCGTCGTAGTTTTTAACTCGTATTAAACATTTTCTTTCGCAAACTTAGCGTCGCACCGCGCTCACTTTTAATAATTTTTAGGCTTTAAGTTCAGATTCCTATTAGACATTTCCGTGCTTTATATTCACCATTCCTTTTCAAATCATGGCTTTTGGGATATATTTCTGACATTTTTAATCCTTAAAATATAAAGGCTTGGGAAACACACATCGAGAACATTTTTTAATGCAAGTTGAGAAATGTTAATACTCAATGTGGAAAATGGATGCAATTTGCTTTATAAATTAAAGTAAGTGTCTTAAATTGTTATGCCACAGTTAAAAAATTCGGAAAATGCAACTCATATACATTAGAAGATACTCGCTTTAGAGTAATACTCCATTTTAAAATTCGCTCAGAATTGCATGTTCATTACTGGGTTCACAAAATAAAACAACTTATTCTGAAAATTTATACACTCGGGATGAAATTTTTAAACGTGAATTTTCAAAGTAAATAACATTTACTTGTACAAATATAACATGTGAATTTGAACACTACAACATACAATTCAAACATATTTCCATATTTTATGCTCATCGATTCATTAAAAACTAATACAAAACTATTTACAATGAACTTTTTGGCATATTACACCAACAGACAATATCACTTTTCAGAACAAAACATTTATCGAACTTCATTTCAACATTTTTTTTTTAATCTACAGCTAGAAATTTCAAAACAAATTTTATTATTATATACAAAAGCGATTTTTTTAAAACTGATACTAGACATTTTCACTCACAATTTAGCATTTTCGAATTCAGTAATTATTATTTTTCAAACTTACCTTGTATTCCTGTGGGACATTTTCGTTCTTCATACTCATCATGCATTTTAAATAGATGATTTCAGGGCGCTGTTCGAACCATTTCAATCATTGAAGCAGAAAGACTTGTGAATTATATGTCGAAAATATTCCTTGAACACAAGTTGACCAATATTCGATGATCAAAGTGGAAAAGCTTTGATGAACATTATTTGAGCACTTTATTCTGGCAATTGTTTTTCTAGAAACTATTTATAATCAATTTTCAAGGAAATTAATCTTGACCTGTCAAACTTCAGTCAAATGATTCATACCTTGAAATGGACGTTTACGAACATAATTTTAACATTCTTTAAAATTATAATATTTTTTAAATCATGTCAGATAATTGAAATCTCAAATTTGGTATTTCCACTCCTCTCAATTTCAATATTCTTTATACTAATCTTATATTTTAAATCTATGGTAGAAAAGTTTAGGCCTCTATTAGGACAATTTATTCATTCAAGGAACTAATAATTAAGGAACCATGTAAAACATGTTGTCATGTGAAAATGCAGTTTAATGTCTTACAGTACTTAATTTGAGAACAAAATCGTCCTGCTCCCATGTATGTTACCTTTTCATAGGTTACCTTTTTTTGAATAATTAAACATGAACTGGACTTTTTTGACGATTTAATGGAGCACTTTTAATTTTCAAGCTTGTTTGCCCAACTCAATTTGTGCATCTATTTAACACATAATAGTCTTTGAATTTATGTGATGTCTTTTCCTCAATTCGATAGCATCATTTTAATCACTCAAGTAGAAATTTTTTAAAGATACAAATTTAGAAATTTTCTTGATGCTGAGTTGGTCACTATTTGATGTCATTTAAAAATGCACAAGTTTTTAGATAACTTTATCCTTACATACTATATTCTGCTATAGAAGGCACATTCTTAGCATTCTTCATTCTGCTACTAATATGAACGAAATTCCCGAGAATGAACAAAGTCATAATTTTTGAAGTATTCGGCCTTAGACTGACTGAAAAGTCACATTTTGGAATTTTAAAATGAACACTTGATTTCAGATTTGCCATTTCCAATCGCAATTTTATATTATATTTTAAAAGCATACCATTGTGAAGAACGAAAAAGCTTTTCATATATTTAAAACCCTTTTTAAATATTTTTGAAATTTGATGAGGATAGTTTTATTCATTCAATCAGGAAGTGTTTCAGAGAACATGCGAAAACCTGTCCCTAGCATGCAACTCATAAGAGTGGAATTCGCTTTCGATATTCACAGCGAGGTTTTTTTCGTACTTTAAAAATAATAATATATTTTTTTTATTATTATCATTTTGTTATCAATGCCAACAATTTTCTCAAGTACAAGGAAATTATTAATTATTATTATTATTAATTATTATTCAAACATTATTTATAGGTGCGTGTGAAAGATGTTTGTCAATTCGGCTAGAATATTTTTTTCCCCCTAAAAACTCTTGTTCAAAGGAACACTTACTGACTTGGGTCCTTTTAATAGCCTAACCGATTCTACGTAGCTTTCTTAGAAAGGAAAGCAGAAAAAATACCCTTTTCTGAGTCATCTTATCTTCAACACTTTAATATAAAATAATTTACTAATTTTTAAAAAGTTGCTTCCTTTATCTAGAGATACAAAAATGAAATTCATTTTATATTTCTGTTCATGGTTTATCCAAACATTTCAGCTAAAAACAAAATACAGATTTCATTTTAGTTATAAAATCATTATATTACAAGAACAAATATCAGTAAAATCAGTCTTTATTATAATAATCATTTTGATTCTAATCAAATATTCTGCTATTATCAGGAAATACTATTTATATATTGTAATTTTTGAATATATCTGATAATGAACAATTCAAATGACTCTACACTTTCACAAAGAAATTTAAGTTTTCTTTTAGAAGCACAAATGACGAGATCTTAAATTTAAAAATTATGATCTGAATGTTTCTTTTTTCAGATGGCGCATTGGCAGCTAAAATTTTTTTATTAAAAAAATAGAAAAAGAAATTTCCTTACAGATCAAAACTAAATTAATGTCATAATTTTGATACTCCAATAACATTTATATGAAAAAACCCAACAAAATTATATATATATATATATATATATATATATATATATACTTTAGAAATACAATTTAGTAGTGGTGTAAATGCTTTCTTTTTTTGGCTTCTAAAAATGCAGTACACATTTCAGTAATTACAATTAAAACAATATTAGAAAACTGTCCCCGATATTCTTTAAAAATATATTTAAAAATTAGAAAGTAAAACGATACTGAAAAGAATTTGTTTTCTGTAAAACCTTTCACTTTTTCCAAAAATTCTCAGTTTTCAGAAGTTTTAAATTTTTTTTCTTCGCCACATTTTCTTTAAGCCGAGACTTTCTTATGATAAATCATAAGCACATATTTTTACGATGTACACTATTTTTGGAACAAAAATTTTCCATGAAAATTTCCTTTACACAACTTGGAAAATAAACATCTAGTTGGGTTTGTATTTCGATACAAATAATAAGTGTGAAATTTTATCTTTTTAAGTAAATTTGAAAATATGAAAATCTATTATTTATTTCTGGTCATCCTACAGTTGCCTTCAACACACGTTTGAACAGATCGACCATTTCAAGTCTTTTCCGAAATATTGTAGGTTATTTTATGTTAAAGCTTTCGTGAAATAAATATTAGAATTTTGCTTTTCTAGCGAAATAAGTATTAGAATGATAAATACACTTTCCTTTATAAGTGAAATATTTAATCATTTATACCAAGGAGTGAACAAAATTTACATAGAATGAAACTACATTCAAATGAACCTTTAAAAGGTTTTTTTTTTTAATTAACAGTTTTTTAACTAAACATTCGACCTCTATAACAATACATAGTAGAAAAACTTTAATGCTTCTTAATATTACGCCGCTTAGACATAAGGTTTGAAATAATTTTAACGGGTGTTGACCTATCTGAATTTCGACTGAGTTTAAAAAAATATATATTATGCGCATCTAATAAATTGCAACTATATTTGGCTGATACTTTTTCATTATGAATGAACTGTAGCAACTGAAAAAGGAATTTGCATCGAATATTGGTTATTTTTGATTCCTTACATGAAGTTTATGGGAAACATGTATTATGCTGCTTTGTCTCCAATTCATTCTCATTATGCCGTGGGATAAAGGACGGAAAAAATGTGAATGGAGATATGAAACCTTTAGAGTCGCTCAACTGATGCGTCATTTCCTGTCATTTGCATTTGCTGATTCCACATATTTTGTTAAAATATCTTTAAAACATAATTTCTTTATATTAAAGCATTTTCCAAATAAAACTGATCATGGAAATGATATTTAATCTAATGTCTGTATTCCAGATAATGGTTAAAACTTCATAACTTTTCTAATTATTTAGCAAGAAAAAAAATCACTTATTGGAATGATTCATGAGAAATTCCACGGAAAGACTTTCGTAACTTTTAAAAACATTCATTTCATTGATTGAGAACTAAAGGTTCACTTTTACCGTTCCTAATTCTATTTCGTTTAATATTTATTTAAATATTTCTCATATTTTAAAAAATATTTAGCTATTAAAAGCATGAAAACATTTCTACCGAATCTCTACTAACTTTCTACTACTTTCGTGCCCATGTTTACGGCTTGAATTGAATGATATTTATAAATCAAATTTACAAATTTGAAAGCATGTTTAAAGAACGAATCATTTAGACAAAATTTATTTAGGCATTAATAACTTAATTTTTTTAAATAACGCCATTAACATGTTTGAAATCCTTCTCATTTAATCCTTCTGTTTTTATTTGTTCATATATTTTCTTTTATCAGTTATTGTCAATTATCTATGCTTATTACATTTGTTTTAATCATTTCACAATTTAAATCAATTATCTTTTACTTAATGCAATTTATTAAACCTCTCGGATCATTGACCTTGACTCTGAATGCGAGTCAACAATCATTTAAGATGAAATGCACTTAATGGCTTCTCAAGCAACAAAAGGGATGAAACGATACGATTCGTCGAAATATTAGCTATGTAAAAAATTCATTTTAAAGTTAAAGATAAGGCATATTTAATCGATTCATTCTATCCATTCTTCCCGACTTCAGAAAGAAAGGAAAAGTGGAAACAAAAATCTCTCTTATATTATATATTACTTGTGTCATAAAATTCTCTTGCATACCTTAAAAGATGTCGGATCAATGCATTAAAATCTGCTCGCAACATTTTTAATTACGAAATTTCGAGAAATTTAACTTCGGTAAATTAACTCATTTACTGAAACATACTATTCCAAATCGTGAAAAAAAATGTATATCTTTGAAATATCATATAAAAAGTGTTCCAGGTAACTGCCGAAACATGCCATTGCAGATTCATTTGAAAAATATATATTTTTTTTATTTTCTATTTATAAACTGCTTCTAATTTTGAAAGCGCAAGAGTTTTCAGCAACCTGCCTTGGCATATGGGTTGACCAAAAACGGCATTTAACAAGACAAGGGATTTAACAAGGGAAAGCGCGATAGCCCGCTTCCCTTATGACATGGCCTATGAGACTGACTTTCTCTAAAAATCTAAACAAAGCCCTTTGAACATGAACACATGGTCCATTCAATCCATCTTAAAATGTTCAAAAGCATACTCGAATGCCACTTACAATTTATTTTGTGGTATAAAGTTGCAATGAATATAAATGGTTTGCAGTCTAGAAAATAAATAATTTCTGAACTCCCCCCACAAGATTCATCTAAAGCTATCTCATTTATCCACTCAGATTTTATCCTCTAATGAAGAATGCTCGTTAGCATATCAACAAAAGAAATTGCTTGAAAGAACTGTAAAATAAATACATCATTTTCTAAATTCTATTTATTTTTTTAGATTTTATGGATCTAACATTTTATCTAAGAAATATATCTTTGATAAACTATTGAAAAAATAAAGATAGTTTACTGTGTTGAGAGTTTTACGATATTATCAGTCTCTTAATGCTCCTAACAAAATGATTCAATTTATTTTGCAATTTGTTTTTATCTACTTGAAGTTACTAATATTTAGTTAGTTATTCAAATTTATAACTAAACCTAATGCTAATACCTAACTAATTATTAATAATTAATTGTAATACCCTAACTAAATATGAATAAATAAACTAATTGTAATACCTAACTAAATATTAATAACTAAACTAATTGTAATATCTAACCAAATATTAATAACTAAACTAATTGTAATATCTAACCAAATATTAATAACTAAACTAATTGTAATATCTAACCAAATATTAATAACTTTAATAAATATAATTTTTTTTTAAATGTTTATTTCTTTTATGATTTGAAATTATTATAACCAGTTGAATCAATTACAACATTTTATATTTTTTTATGAAAGTTAATAATACCTACATACGCCATCAATGGCCCCCTGCTCTAAAACCCCGATCATTTTCGAGGAAAATCTCAAAATATGTTTCTCTGGGCATTTTTTGAAGGGGAAACTCTTGAAAAAATCCTCTAGTCCCAGCCATTAAATAAAATATCTCGATTTCATCAGTTTTTATTTCATAGGAAATGTCATGATTCCTAGATACGTCATCAAGGATCATGTGCACTCTCCGCTCCATTTTAAGAGAGTTGTCGCAATATAAAGCAAAAATCTCAACATCATTCAGAGGATAGGTTTTACCAATTTTCGTCGCCAATTATTAGTTTCAAAGAATATATAAGATACCTAAATACTCTATTAATGTTAATTTTAAATACCATTTGCTTTAAAAACACGTATTTCATTAAATTTTGTGGGCAAAACTATATTAATGTATTCATTTACATCGGGAATGAGGTATTCAGATTTTTTAAGCAAAGAAAACAACAAAAGTGAGAGGCAACATTTCCCAAAATGTTATGTTATCCGCTCCATAAAAAATGAAATGGGCAAATGATTGGAAATGAAATTTGAAAATTTGTTGAAGAGTGAATGATAATTTGTTGAAGAGCACCTTCAATTGCATTCACATGATGATCACTTGAAGAGTTTTTTTATTGAATTAAATGGATCTAAAGTTAGGATTTTTTAATGTGGAAAAAGTATACTGAGCGACTGTACTATACTATACTATACAACTGCGATACGCTAAAAAAAAAAAAAAATCAAAATCTAATTTTTGTGAGTCAAGTTAACAGCTTGGAAATTTAGAACAAAATTCTTAATTGCAAAATTCAGAACCAGCAGAAAAATGTCCCAGAAAAAGAAGGCGAAGAGGAAACGCAATGAATATTGATTGAAAACGAATGACCAGATGGCCAGAAAAGTGAATCAAGAAAGATCTGCGGGAACAAGGTAGAGTGACTGAAGGGGTGTCTATCTGAATCCCTCGGTATCTTCCCATTATCTAGAATATCCCAGCTTTTCGGCTTGCTCGCAACTGAAGATTTTTTCCCTTCTTTGACGAAGACGGAGATCCTGACAAATAGTTCAAGGAATACGAAAATATGACACGATTTAACCAATGGTATTATATGATGTTTCTTTTACCTGGCCTGCACACTTGTCAGTTATATAAAAATACCAAACTCGAAATAGTTATATGGGATTGGTTTACAAATGGTTTAAAAGCAACTATGGCAATTGAAAAAAATGAGAAGAGGATAAACTAAAACATGGAACGCAACGGCCAGGAGAGACATCTCAATCCTACATACAGGACATTCTGGGACTTTGCCACCATGTTCACTCCATCATCAAGAAGATGACAAAGTATATCGTGTATTAGTAGCAAACACGATTGCGACAATAAAAGATATTATTACGTGATGCATGCACATAGAAATGCTCCAACAAAGAACAATGACTCGCAACCTTTTACCAGGCTCTCTAACGTCACGGCAGTGGACATATCAGCGAACAAAATGATCCTGCAACACTCGTCCGGCATATCTTAAGAGAAAAAATTCAAAAGATTCGTTATACTTCATTTTCAATCATTCAACCGCAGAGCTTGGAATCAATCCCTCGGGACGAAGTAGTGCGTTCCCCAAACTCCCATTTAATAAGCGTCCTCTGACATCTCTGAAGAAGCGTCTATCCAAAGTTATGCCGCTGTAATTGAAAAAAACTCCGAGATATTCACAATCATCATAATGCCGCCATCAGCAAGATGGATCATACGATGCACATTCAACATCAGTTAATATTTCTCATCAAAAGACATATGTGGAGAACAAGTGGTAACAAACCAGTGCGTTTCCAGTGCAGATGACTAGGACATGTCATGCATTACTGGGCAACAGGTATTTCAAGAATGCAGGATGGATCACACAAACAGGTAATAGCAGACGAACACTAGAATCTCATCACCTAGTCTACCTCCAAGAAGCCCTCTCATCTAATCCTAGAAATCGTTCGCTAACTCTTCGTGAATCATCATCATCATTCCGACAATCAAAGAAAACAGGCTAGTTCTACAGACGATATATAACGATATATTCTGAGCTTTACTCTCCCCACCAACTCCTTTACATTTATTTTTCGAAGTTCCAATAAAATCAATCGAATGAGATGTCATAAAAATTGTAATATCGAAAAAAAATATGAGAGCTATTCAAGATGGTAGAAGATGGAGACGTCACGATTGCCGAATGTCCAATGAAGGCATGGCATCTCAATGTGTAACGAAATTTTACAAAGGCATTATGTGAGTGAACAGAAATACAAACATTATATAATACAATATGAGGGCGGATTACAATTTCAATAAAATGTTATAAACGCGTTTCAGTCTTTCCAGTTGTACGATATATATATATATTTTATGAAAAGCTTATTTTCTTTCAAATAGATTATTCAAATAAAGGTAGCCATTTTCCTTCATAGCATATAATAGGTATTAAAGTAAACTATAAAAGATAAATAAATTTTAATCTTTTTTTTCTCGTTTTTTATTCTTCTATTTAACGAGTTTTCTTTATAAGAAATGTTTTCTGTAAAATGACGAGACTACATCAAACTGGACGGATAATGATTTTATTGAAGTGAATCTGCATAAACGCCCTCCTATGTATGGAAGTTGGCGACTATGAACTTAGCAATTACACCTTTTCATGCCAAAGATCTAATCAGCTCTTATGCTTCACCAAATGAATAATATTCTTTATAATATCTGAACTCATCACCAAAGACTCAAAGAGTAGCACCAAATGGAAAGCCTCAGAATCGTTCCTCGCAAGTTCACGTGAAATAGAATACACATTTTCGATTCTCTGGGGTTTTTTTTTTTTTTTTTCCTTTTTCTTTCTCACAGTGCTTTGAGGAACTGACCATAACCTCTCAGAATTAGCAGCCTGTCTACAAATGAATTTGATAAATTTAATTAACGTTTTCTCACAACTTTACGAAACGAGTTTCTAGAGATTGATAATTTTACTATGTCCTTGAAATACTTTTTTTGCGCTTTTTAATGGCTTTAATGATTAAATGTTTACAACTTTTGAATTCTTTTGAATTTATTCCAAACAGTACTTAAGCCGGAAATTTTGTTGCGTAGATTTTTTTAAAATGCGGACTCTAAAAATAATTGCGAAATTTTCGCCTGAATACGATATGATCACTGAAATGCAATTTTATCTCGAATCCAATAATAATGAATGACAAATGGAATAATAAGAATAAGTCAATTATTCTATTCGTCAAACCACAAGACGAAATAATTGAAACTGCAAAGTTTCATTCGCTTTTAATACCAAAATAATAAGATGCTCTAGAAATATTGCATAAAGATATAATTTGTAAAAACGTTAAAACAAGCTATTAAAAATCAGAAACTCATTTGCTAAAAGTGAGTTATTTTGCAAAAGGAAATTGTTTGAAAAGAGTTCGGATCAATGGATTCAGATTAGTTTACGATTCTATTATGTTCGTTTTCAGTCCACTGAAAAAATTTAAAGCTTCAAGATGCATGCGAATCGGACTTAGAGAATAAGAAATGTCTTTCAAAATATTTTCCTTGGCCACATTTTGTGCAATTTTTTTAAATGTCCAAGAATGAAGAAGAGGAAGAAGAAATAAAGAAAAAAAAATTCAATGGTACACTTTCAAAACTGAAAACAAATGCGTCTCTCTCATATTCATGGAGCTCTTGCTGCAAAAACTACCAAGTCCCGCCTTCAGAATTTATGTTTTAACGAATTGTTCGAGTGCCATTTCATTTTCAGGTAAAGAGCAAACAGTTTATTAGCTTAGAAAATATTCACGTTACAAATGTAACGACTGGATAAAATCCTGCAGGCCAAACTTATTTAGCTTCAAAGCAACCTGTCATTTTGTTCACGGGATTGATATAAAAACGGACAATTCTTATCGAGCAGTGGAATTTTTTAAAATCTCATATTTATTAACATTCATTTTGGTTTTTAAGGAAAGTCTTCTATATTTCTATGATCACTAAAATAAAAATTCAGTTTTATTTTTCTCTCCATTTTAATTATGGAAGAGATGATTGCTTCTTTGTGAAAACTCAAAAGTTACGTTTGCTGTGGCAAAGCGAATAAAACTGAAATGTAACATGCCTTTATCTTTTCTAAAAGTTATTATGCTTTTTCTTTTATTACCATAGCCTTTACGAATTACATTGCATTGTGAGCCAAACAAAATACAACTGCGAAAGAATGCAGTCTTTTACTAACTAGGAATCTTCATTCATTTTGGAAAATCAATTGAGTCGCCTAAAAATGTCGGGTAGTAAACATTCAGACTAAATGAAATTTTTCATTCTCATTTTAATCTTGAGGTAAACAAGGTAATGGTATGAAATGTCGCTGGATGCGCGCGATCTGACAGATGATTACTAATTATTTTACTGAGAAACATTTACTATTTCAATAGTTTCAGAAATAGAGCCCTTTCTCAATAGAAAAAAAAATATTTTTCTACCTCTGTCTCTATAATGTAGGACTCATCTATAAAAGAGACATCCATATGTCTTATTCAAGTAGTCTTCAATCCTTTCAAAAATGCATATAATATATTATATGTAAATGCATATAATAATAATTTTCATAATTACAGCACGATTTAGACGAAATAAATATGCAGCGCTTCAATCACAACCACCACATCAGACACTTTGATTATCCATTACTCTGGTTCAATCACGCGTTTATGATTGCGCCACACCCATCTCTTTTTTATTTTTGGATATTACAAGTATATATTCTCATCGCTGCTTCCATATGAGTTGAGTAGAATTAAAAAAAAAATTATCTTTCAAAAATTCGATCCCATAAATAACTCGGCGATGCGTTACTCTGCAAAAACAACCTTAAAACAAAAACTGCATGAAAACTTGCCTATTTTATATATGATAAAACAATACTTTTTAATGTGCATGGTATACAGGATTAAAAGCAGAAAAAGAAATTCCTTAACGCATTTGTAATCTTAATTGCATATATATTCTTAAATTAATTGCATATATATTTTCACTTATTCTAAAAGTAAGAGAGTAAGTAATAAGTTGTATTCCAAAGTTAGAGAAAAATAACTTGGAATATCTTTAAATCTGATTCAAATATATTCTCAATTTTATATTATTATTATTGTTATAGAATATTAGAGTAAATGTTCACACTGACCGGAACATATGCTCAGATGTTTCAAATTAATTTGTAAGAATTTCAGACTGCTTCAAAAAGTATTAGAAGAAACCACGAGATTTTCTGAAACCAAATGATAGAGTCAAAGCTATCGTATACAACCCGTTCTTTATGCAAAAGAAATTAAATTTATTTCTCATTTTAAAAAATTATCTCTTAGTCAAAATGACTCTAGAAATACAATTGATATTCGAGGGTACTCAGCATTTTCTTTCGGATTATCTCATTTCACCATTGGTCAACATAGATACAAAATTTTTAATATCAAATTTTATTTGTTTCAAAGAAAAAATATCAATAAATTATTCAATCAAAAACAGACTGAAAATTTTACATAAGAACAAATCAAAATTTCAATCCTACGACCGTAATGCGGAGTCAGTCATCTGCCAATGAATCATGGAATTGTTAATATAATTTATCAGTCATTAATATTTTTAAATCCGTTTTCATTGATATAAAATAACGTCACTTTCATGAAACTGTTAACTGCAATGACTCTGAACAAGCTTTATATTGAAGGGATAAAAAGAAAATTAGACACCATAAATGTACTAAAGACATCTGACAAAGAATTGGAATCTAAGAAAATTATCAACATATTTACAACAGAGCACTTCATTTTGTGTACGCCATGTGAAGGGGAAAATATATACAGCGCTATAAATAGATAATGCAAAATGTCGAATTTGCAACCGATGAGCTTTCAAACGAAAACGCAACAGCTCATTTCATCATCGTATGGAATGGGACACTGGTCAGTTCTTTGAAAGCAGATTCATATTCAATAAAAAAAAAAAAAAAATGAAATGCATTCTTCTCCCTTTTTTGCGATAACTAATTTTACTTCAGTACAAATTAAAATGGAATGAACAAAAACTCATTAAACGAATTTTGCACAACAAGCCAGCTTTGAACGTTGATTCAGTTTAATGTGAATAAAATTACTATGCTGAAAAACAGAATGTGAAAAATACAAAAGGGTGAAGAGCTTTTAGATCTAAATTGTCTTTCCTTTACGTTGCATTTTACGCTGAAAAATATCGGATCAGTTTTATATAAAATTTTCTTGTCATTCCACGATCCTTCGCTGATAGAGATCCTTTAATTTAGACAATATTCAATTTTACTATTTGACAAATCGTGCAGTGAACTGTATTTGAAAGGGCAAGGAATCAAAGGACTTGGGAGAATATTTATGATTTGTAAATGTTAATTAGCAAGCATGCATTCATTGGATGTCCGATGCTTCTACATAAAAAAAAAAACTGTCAGAGTAAATTAAAAAAAATAAAAGATGAGAAACACCGTTCAAGTTTCAAAATGATTTCTGCTATTACCACTACTTTTTGATTCCAGATATTTTTTATTCGAAGACACAAGGCATCGTAGTACAAAGTTGTGATTACAGCATTTTAGAAAATATGATTTCGGCAAATGCGTCTTGTTTACAATTATTGGATGAAGAACATACACAAAAAGTAATTTAGAAAAAGAATAAGGTTGCTCAAGTAGTCAGTTCTGACTTTTAAAACTATAGATTATAATTATGAAGTAAATAAGTATTTTAGAAAATTTAATAATAGTTTAGTGTTACAAAATAATTATTTTATCCACTTTAATGCAATATTCATAATAAAATAAATCATTTTTCAATTCAATCATTTCATATTTTTTTCTCAGAAATTGTATAAATTCCATTTTATTCAACTTCATGTAACAAGCAATTGCATCTTTATCGATATAAAGTAGCTTTGAAAACTTTGTTTCTATTTTGTTGTTTAGGAAAAACTTAACATTTTTAAATGCAATCAAATAAAAATAGCATAATATCTATTTAAAGTTTATCGTTATTCTCTTATTAATAATTTTTTAAATAAATATATTTTTTAAGTATTAGTAAATAAAGATTCCAAAATGTTTTCTCAAAAGAAAAAAAATCGTCTGCCATTATACTAAAATCTAAGGGTGATGACATTTTAAAATTATTAATTTCTTCAAGATCTAGTGATAGTACACTATATCCTGCATATTAAAATAGGAAAATTAAAAACACTATAAATATCATAAGTACGTATAATCACGAAATGATAATGATTAATATAATTCAACATGCAGCACAAAAATATTACCCAACTATAGCAATGTATTCGTAATTTTTAACAAGGTTAAATGTGCGGTTTTTTTTTCTTTTTAGCTACTATTTAGCTTGCTTGACTAGAAATTAAGGTAACTTAATACTTATTATGTTGTATCTTCTTGAAAATTTTTATGGCAGGCAATTTTTTTTTTCTTTAACCTGTTAAAAGGGTAATATAACCTTATGTTCAATTCGTTTTGCATTGCCAGTTAAGACCCAGACCAGTCAGACCCAGTTAACAGATTAAGGATTTATACATATATATATTTAATAAAACATATACATACACTTTTTTTCTAATATAACACATCTAAATTATACCATTTAAAAATCACAAAATTGATAAAACATATCAAAATAATTGCAAAAAATTTCATATCACTTAAAGGGAGTGCTTTAATTTTTTTTTTCTCATTTTTTTTTTCTTTTGCATTTTTTCAATTTTTTTTTAATATTTCTTTTTTTTCTTTCTTTTGTATTTTTTCAATTTTTTTTATATTTCTTTTTTTTTAAAATCTTTTTTATTTCTTTTACTTTTTTGTATTTATTCTCTTTTTTATTTCTTTTTCTTACTTTCTTTATTTTTTTAATATCTTTTTTCTTCCCATTATAGTAGACGAAACAATGACACTTTGAAAATTTGAACAATGAAATCTGACAAAATTTTACACTTTATAAATTTCTTTATATTACACTATGCTTATAATAAATTGAATCACATAAAAACAATTAATATCTTAATTTAAAATCACAACGAGAATGCTTTAAACAGTTCCACAACAAAAATATAAATTTTTTACTAGAACTGCATGGGTTTCAGTTTTTAATTTGTCATATGCACAAAATGAGAATTCTATGCACAGTCGACACATTTTAAAATACTAAAAATATTTAAAATTAAATGTGACTTATAAAAGTTGATAGAAATAAGACATTCTATTAATTATCTTTATATAGAATATTTCTGGATTGAAAGATTGTACAATTTCGAAATGATATCCCAGCATGCCCAGAAGTTACTTTCAGAGCAGCTTGGCCCATGCATTCCTATCACAGATTAAATTCAGGAATTCTTTTATTTATTAAGAATTCGAAAATATAATTACAGAACTGGGATACCAAAATGAAAAGTATTTCAATTAAACAAATTTGTAAACGTTTCAGTAAAAAAGTATCCTTAAATTAAAAGAAGAAATAAGCTTTTTTTTAAAGTCGGAAATGCTTATTCTACTTACTTTAGAATCGAATTACAAATTCATTATTATTTTTTTATTGAAACGCTTTGTTTTCTTGTGAGAGTTTAAATAAAATTTCAGTATTTCTATTGTTTCACTGAAGAAAAATCAATATTAATATTTTAAATCGCGCATAAAAATGACACGAGTTCGTTTAAAATTATACATATTATTAAAGGAATTTTTTTGCGCCAATGTATGTTACAGTATTCAAATACAAAATTTTTACTACACGTATGATTACACCTGGAAAAGACGCTCCATTTTTAGGATAAATATTCTTGGATTTTTTTTCCCGCTTATTAATTCATAAAAGTTAATATGTTGCTTGGTGTTAAATACTATATTCTGAAAATCCAATTATTAATACTACCATTTTTGAAAACTGCACCACCAAAGTCATTGCACTATAGAGAATATTTACAACGAAAATCTTTATACATTCATACTAATTATTTCAGTATCTTCAAAACAATTTCCAATGCCAGTTGTTGGTCATAACAGCACGGAACTTGAAGGTTATTGATGCGTTTAAATAACAGCTTCTCATTATAGGGAATAAATGGATATCCATGTGAAAGTTCCTATAGAAGTTTATTCACATCAGTCGTCAAATGAACTGAGAGGTGGATGTTTAATAATTTGCAGACGAATACACTGAAATAAGAAGTATTTGTTGAGTTGGCAACAAGAAATGTCAATGAAGATTTTTTTAAAAAATCTTTTCAACAGTCTTGACGTGGCAAATATCTTTCTGCTGCCCATTTCTTACGACATTGCTACCACATTCTATGACCTCCTCCTTAGCCCAGAGAGGGTGGGAGGAGGGGGTTCACTGTTTACAAACTGAGTACACCGGCAAAGATCAGTGCACAATCAAGCTAAGCATGCGATTTATTTATTTCCAGCTAAATACATAATGCAGGCACAATGACCTCATTTTGTCTCATTTCCAACGACTATTAGAACTGCCTTTGCTATGCTCTCAAAGACAGGTAATAAAAGTCATTTGATCTGCATGTGCTGAGTAGGTAACAGCTTGAAGAGACCCTTTCGATCGGCAACATTGATTTTGTTGGTTTACGAGAAGTTCCGATATATTGAATGCAGATTGCTGGATAATATTTGGCACAATATATCTTTGTACAGAAGGTTGAAGAGGTTCTGCAAGGACAGCAGAGATTCGTTAAGGTGCAATTCCATGATACATACGCAGATAGATACCTTTATCCAAAGTCATCTCGTACTTTCCAGCAGCTTTTGCAACCACTGATGTTTCAGTTCAAGTCTCATATCGGACAATAAAGCTTCTTATGTGTCTCGCACATTTTCCAAGAAAGGCTGCTATTTGGCACAAGCTACGCTATTATCAGAAAGATACATGTTGGCTTCATAGTCTGTCAGTCAGTTGAGGCACGGTTTTTTTTTTTCTTTTCGTAGCTAGAACACGAATCTTGGACTAAGGTGTTACAAATTTATAAGGACATGTAGATAGCCGACAACAAGTCTTTATACAGAAAAATGTCTTTGGCATAGCATGTTTCTCTCTGTATTATGTCCAAAGAGGTCCTGTGAGAACAGGAGAGATTCACCACGGCACTCCTCGATAGATACATTGGTAGGCAGATCTCTTTATCCAAAGGCTTCAGCAGTATATGAAAACAAAGTCAAAGAAACAGATCTATAGATCTCCTTCTAAATTCTGCAACCTTTCCGTGAAAGAGTGCTGCTTGATATTAGTAGCTATGCCGTCATTAGAATGATGCCTATTGGTTTTATAGAGCTTCACAGTTGGTTCAGGGATTTTTTTCCCGTCTCCTGAACACGAATCTTGGACATAATATTCGTCTTTAAGTGGTTATGAAGGACATTTTCTAGTCCGGGATCTTATCGTCCAGTTGTTTCAGTTCGATTAGCACACCAAGTAAATCTCGATGAAAGGTTCCAGTAAAAATGTTCAAGTGACAGTGTACACAGTGTAATATCTTTAGTTCCTGAGCAGTAGTCATTCAGTTTTCCAATAGTTCCAACACTAATTCAAAAGTATTTTAACACAGTGCATGGACTACATCAGCAGACACCGTCCTCTGTATTTTGTAACATTTTTCAGGCCATCAAATAATTTATGATGTTGCAGTTTTCGAAAAAAAGTAGTATTCATATTTTAAATGCATCCATTTTTAAAATTCTAGAAGATATATTTTGACAAACACTAGTGTCAGCGAATGAAGATTTATTTTATCAATATACAAATTATTTTTACTATAAATTTTAAACAACGATTCAAAAGATTTTAAAATTTACAAAAATATTTTAAAAATCATATTTTTTTTTCATAGTTACGATTGTAATTGAAATGTATAACTAACATTTCAAATACTCTCAAAATAAAATATCTATAGTATGTGAATGCGATACAAACGGATGCATGCAAATAAATGTAAAAAGAAAATAGTGTTTAAACACAATGCATATCGTTCAATTTTAAAACATGATTTTGAACAGAATACTTTTTTTGAAGCAACACTTAAGAAGCAGCAGTATTACAAATTGAATGATTGCAGTCAATTTGAGCGTTTCTGAAATATTTCATGCAAATACTAAGCACTTTAAAAAAAAAAAATTCGAGCTCTCTAGCTTTTTTTTTAAAATTTCGAGCTCTCTAGCTTTTTTTAAAAATTTCGAGCTCTCTAGTTTTTTTTTTTTTAAATTTAAAGCTTTTTTTTTAACTTCAAAGCTTGTTTTATTTTGTAAACGCCAAGCTTACCTTTCTATTTTAAAGAGCTTTGTTAAGAGTTTAAATTCTTCAGATATATAATGCTATTTTTATAATTTCACAGAATCAATCATTTCAGTGGCACAAAAGTTATAAAACTCTAATAAGAAAATTTATAAGATACATTGTCGCAAAAAATCAGATTCATTTAAAAAATTCTATATCTTACATTTTGGTAACCCAGCCTTTTTAGGTAAATAATCACACTCGCATTATATTAATGAGCATTTTTATAAAATTTTGGAATCATAACATCATAATTAAAAATTTTTGGAACATTTAAAAATTCTTAAAACAATGTTCTGAGTTTCAAATAGTTTTATATAATCTACTTTACTTTTTAATCTAGAATTTTAATGATAAAGATGCAAAATAAACTATGCTTATTACACAAATATTTTATTATTGTCTATTAAAAAGTCTAATTCTTAAAATGATAAAAATATAAAATTAAAATTAAACACAAAACTATCTTTGGAACTATCAAATTGAACCTTATTATCAGATTTGTAAATTTAAATGAATGTTTGCGAACTGATGCAAATGCGTAAATCTGAAGCAAAGGCCCACTATTTTCTTCACCTACGCCGTTGCAAAACTAAATGAGCAACCTAGTTGTACATTTATTGTACAAAGCCAACCTTAATAATGATAACATACAGTATAATCATGCCACTCATGTTGTCACATGTTATACAGTCCGATTTTCCAGTACTTTGCTAATACAGCCAGTCGCTTTAGAAAATGAATTACCAGTTCATAGACAACTACATCTTTTTAATAGATTCCATAGGGAAGATAAATATTTTCAAACAAATTTTTCAAAGTTTTTTATAGGAAAAAAAACTGCTATTTTTGAATTCAGCGATGTTATATCACTAAATGATATATTGATATAATTATCAGTAATTTTAAAACCTAAAATTTGAAGAAAGATTTTAATGGCAGTAAACAAAAATGACAGATTTTAAAATCGCATTTAAAAAGTATTCTCGTAATATTTGTTTGTTAATATTAATGGAGACATTTTTCTCCGAAAATAAAAGAATTAAAAGAGCAGTATCGCATTGAAGGAGTTTAAAAGGATACGTGTTCCCGGATAGGTCGAATATTAAGTGGATCTTCGTCCTGGGAAAAGTTCAGAATTTTCTTTAAAATATGGTTTAATTTAATTTTAAATTCAAATACAGTTCACTGCAAAATCGTTCGAAGTATAGTATACAACATAAACAACTTCAAATTGCGTAATTTTTATTAAATTTTTACGATACCGGTAAATTATATCTTTAAAACAAAATAATATAAATTGTGTTCCAGGAAATTTCAAACTTTTTGAAGAACTGAAGTTTCAGTAATTTTTTAGCAACAAGTTCAGCAACAACAATTAAATTTATTCCTAAATATCAACTTCATGATTCGTCCAATTGTGAAAATATGAATTCCTTTTGAATGAAGGGTTATATAAGGATTAGACTCAAAAACTCGACTCTTAATGTAAAAAGCTCCATTGCAATTTCGATGTTGCTGGTGAATTAAAATTTTGATCTTTAACCCTTTCCCCAACTAACAAACGAAGTAATCGTTTAGGTGCATTCCGAATTGTGATGAAACAAAGCATCAAGAATGAATAGAAAATGCCCGCGTGTTCCGGAAGCAAGAGTGCGTGCTAATGAAAGTCCATTGCAATCTTTTTTAATGCAGCAGATGCAATTTACAAAGTCATCAGAAAAAGATCCGTCACAGCCGAATAAGTCCAAAGAGAAGAATGCATCATTATCTGAAGATGTCATTAATATTTTACAAAATATTATCTTTGTTACAATTACGTAAAATAATTAGAACATCCTAAACGCTTTGCAATAAACTTAGATTTTAAAAAAATTCTCATTTTTTAGCTACTAATTTTTTTCGGTGAAATGTAATCACTGCTGATTCCCTTTCCTATTGGTCTATTAATGACAAACATTCTTCCGAGATTTCATTGTTGGAAGTTGCCGAAAATCAGGCAGCTTCTCTTTAAAGCCACACTGATAAATATTGACTATGTTTAAATGGAAGTCTTAACTAAAATTTACAGAAATAAAAGCCTTTTCTATTAAAATACAAAAACAGTGAAGAGAAATTCAAGAATACCATAAAAAATTAAGGCCTTTAAAATAATTAAAATCCATTGGCAGATGATGGATGGTTCCAAATGAATGCCATTTTTCCCGATACTTGGGAGATAGTTTTATTGCATTTACAGATAAGAGATGTGTTAAGTCTTCTTTTAAATAAACTGCACAATATAAAAACTGTGCAGTTTTCTTAAAATTCAATTTTCATCGAATGCTTCAGGTAAAAAACTTAAGAATTCCGGGAAAGGTAAAATAAAAGTTTTAAGTATTGTAATTATAATGATAAAGTGGACATTTTGTTCTGAATGTGAAGTATCCAAAAGGCAATACTTAAAAAATGAAGACACAGTTGGTCAAAGGAATTTGAAACAGTTTTCACCCTATTTTATCTTCGTCAGTTTAGAAGATACTTCGTGCATTTGCTTTGAAAAGTTAAAAAGTGGATGTTCTTTTCTCTTATCTCTGCACTCAATTTCAAATTTAGATCAAGAATATTTTTTTTCGAGTTGGAACGGGTTTCAAAATTCCTCACCAAAAGGCAATATTCTCACTTTACTTTTGTTGACGTATTTTTATTGAAAAAAATACGCCTATTATTAATTTTTGTTTTATTTAAAAGATCTGAGTGTGTCAGCATTCTTGCATAGCTTTTGAATGCAAGATAAAACGCATTTGAATCTACAAATTCAAACGTTTTTATAAAACATAAGCAGCACTCTTTTCTAATGGATCACTTTTATTTAAATGAATACAGTGTTTAACAGTTTCTTTTTATTTCGAATATTATTAAAGCTCTACATTAAAATAAGGTTAACTTAAACAGAAAATCCCGATCCGCTATTTTAGATTCATTTTCTTTTAATAAAAATTAAACTTTTGTAGCTCTTCTATTATACTGTTAATTCTTGTGAATATTCTCTTTTGTTTTAAATTTTACTAGCAGGTTTAGAAAAATATATAACAAAGCTGTGCCTGAACTTGCATTTAAATTTTTTACTCTGATTTACAATGAAGAAGGGAAATTTAGAAATAAAAATTAAAGCACATCGCTATATCTAGAAACATACGCTCGAAGTCTTATTTAAGTGATTGTAATGCGCATTTTAACATATACATAGCAATAAATGAGTATCAAAATTTGAAAGCCCTATCTTTATTATAAAAAAAAAACTTTAGCATTTGTAAAATAAAAATATGAAAAAAAAAAAACTTAAATTGGAGAGAAAAAATTCCATTTCAGGTGTCATTTATAAATACCTTTCAATTATCACAAATGAAATCTAACTTTTGAAATATTAAAAGACACGTGTTAATTATGAATAGAATATGCTAAAAAAACTTTTTTTCCCCTTCTAATATTGCGTTCCTTTAAATCTTTAAGAGATGGTTTGAAGCTTCTATTTAGGCCAGTAGTGGAGGGATGATTGCACAATGCAATGAAAAGATCGCGCAATAATTCAATGGAATACACGAGTTTAAATTTGCAGAACTCCGAACAGTTTACAAAATCCCATATCAGAGAAATAAGAGGGAGCATCAGTATTTTATACGAATTAAAACGGGCGGATCTTTCAAAATTCGGGATTTCGAGTTCGCTGGCATTCTCACTTAATGCTACGCAAGACAAGGCTTTATGGAAAAAAAAATCTACATATTTTTGCATCTGAATTTTTGCTGTTTTAGTTATTGCTTGTTTTCCCCAGAAGACTGCTTAGGTAGAAAGCTATTTTAGCAATAAACCTATAATCTTAATTTCCTAGTTTTCATTAAGTATCAAAGATATCAAAATACGTTTTTGTAGAATATTAAAAATTTAAAAAGAATCCCGTTGAATATACTTTGCGGAATATTTCACAAATGAAAAATCTATGATGATTCCACTAGACTGCACCCACGACGCTTTTTCGATTAAACCGCAAGAAAGGAGAGCTGCATTTGAATCTCGTTCGTTTCGAATAAAATATTCCATCATTTCTAGTATAAGTGTTTATTGTTTATTCTGAACTCACTGATCGCAGTATTTAAGACAAATCTATAAATTTTTGATTCCAACCCAAGTCAAAATGGAATCGCGCTTTCCTTTTAGTTTTAACAGCAACATTTATGCAGTAAATTTAAAATTAATTTCAAGAAAATATTCTCAGTTTTATTGGTTTACACAACGAGATGTGGATGACGAATCATTTTGAAGCACGAGATGAGCGGCGAGTTTCAAATTGCTTCTCTGATGAGCCATTCATTATGATCCAATTTTAAGGTTTTTTTCTCAAAATTATAATTATATTAATTACTTAGCCCTATTCATTACTTACTTATTCTATTAGTTACTACGCAATTTAAATGTTTATATATTTTTGAGGTCAATCGTTAAGTGTACGAATATTTTTGACTGCCACTGTCACTTTCAGCAGAAAATTTAAATGAACTGATCATTATTTTATGTTAAAATTCTCACATCATTTAAACAGTACAGTTTTTTCCCAATTTGGTCAACTGAAAAAAAAAGAATTTTTAAAAAAAATCAATTTTACTGTTTCTTTAAGAATAAAACTAATTCTAGTCTGCGGCTACGAATCGGAATAGATTGTGTAGCAATAGCAATGATTTCAAAAATACGTTTACAGTACAATCGAGCGGAGTAGAATTAAAATTTACAGCACTCCATTATTACATCGTACTTGTAGAGACATACGACTTGAATGATACTATGACATGTTCACAGCCAGCTCATGATCTGTAGAGTGGGATATGCGTTATGAATAAAACCGAATAAAGAGATGAATCAAGCCTAAAACATCCGAAAAGAGATCTAAAAAAAAGTTCTTCTCCGTTGTGATGGATCGAAATCCTGATCATCACCAATATACTTAAGTATTCAGTATAAGATTAGAAAGTTTCATTTTGTATATTGCCATTCATTTCGAAATAAAAGTTGGATTTTTTGAGTGTCTATATTGATTTTGGACAAGAAAAAAAATGACAAATGCAAGAACTAACACTGGGAGGAGAATAAATTGAGTTAAAGAATTAGAAATAAATAATTAAAAAGCCACCGATTCAATGAAACCATCCCTATTTTATCTGTGGAGTTCCAAGCTTTATGATCGCTACATCTGAAATATAAACGAGGAGACAATCCGATTCCTACTTTAAGATGAGCCCATATTTAAAGTTTCGGCGTATTTAATGAAATAGGCAATATTTACATTAATCAGATACAAACAAGTGTTACAAATGACAAATAATGACTGCCAATAGTCAACATTGAAGTTGTTCAAAAAAATTTCCCAATTGTGTTATTTTCATTTATTGTGGCAATAAACATTCATTTAATTAAAATGTAAAGACAAAAGGGAACATTGAGTTAAGAAAATGGATTACTAAGCGTGCTAAAGATGGAAAATCTGTATCATAAATATCAGAGTGAGTCGACAGATGTCCTTCAACGGTTCATGACATCATAATACTCTTCAAAACTAATAATCAGCTGGAAAATAAGTCTAAGACAACCAGAAGCAGATGTTATATTTAATAAGAAAAGTGAAAGCAAATCCAAAATGGCTCCAGATATATCAATGGTAAAATTCGTTTCAATTTATCTCATGTTAAATAATTTTTGATAGTTTACGAACTAAAAAAATATCAGTTTTAAAAAAGGATTAAGTAACGAAACACTCAAAATGAGTAAACTGAATTTGGAAGATGAGAAATAAGATGAAATGAATTGAATATTT
Source organism: Argiope bruennichi (assembly GCF_947563725.1). Classification (NCBI taxonomy): domain Eukaryota; kingdom Metazoa; phylum Arthropoda; class Arachnida; order Araneae; family Araneidae; genus Argiope; species Argiope bruennichi. The sequence continues at coordinate 1,630,570 of NC_079152.1, forward strand.
TCCTCATCATTGTGATTTTTCCTCAAGATAGCAGACTTGACAGAATGCGCGAAGAATTCTCCCATATTTGAAAGAAGTCTTCCGCCTGAAAAAATATTCCCAACAAACTTTCAAATAGTTTAGAAACCTCAGAGAAGTTGGAAACGTTGCTGTTATTCGAAAATAAAGATTTCCAATAAATAAAATGAATTCGAGAAATTTTCTGCACTCGTTTTCGTAGGTGAATTTATCATGCAAAGAATTCAATTCTATTAGTATACCTTCAAAATGCTGTTAATGCTGAAAGCGAAATCTTTGAATGTTTTATTTGAATTCACAAAAACAAAAAGAAAAATGGAGGATGTAAAAATGTGTCGGTATGCTAATGTTTTATAATGAATTGTACATCAACTGCATCAATCGAAACTTTTTCAATCGAAACTTTGTAGTCGCAAAAATAACAACTGAATTCAATTCCACCTTTTATGTATCAAAATATAATTTACCTTATCTCTAACTTTCCATTATTACATCTTCCCCTCACTTAAAAGAAAAGGCACTACATGCCAGTATCTCAAATCATGTTGATCAATAAACAGAATGCCAAACAATTTAAATCATGCAATATTTGAACCAGGAATAATTTAGTGGGTCATTTATGATGATGATAAAAAAATTGTTAAAACTGCAGATATTCATTTTTTTCTAAAGATATTTTACATAATAAAATAAATAGACAATATTATTGTTAATAATATGCGTTATAATATTATTGTTACAGAATGACATATTATTTTATTGAAATGAAATCTGGGACTGAATCCAAACTTCCAGTTGTACATCTTATTTATGTTTGTTGCTTCTATCAAAGATTTTTATTCCATTTATTTTGGCATTAAAAATACGTGATATATTGTGTCATGTATTTTAAATTGATCATTTCAGAATGCTGTTCGAACCATTTGAATCATTGCAGCGGAAAGACTTGTGAATTATATGTCGAAAATATTCCTTGAACACAAGTTGACCAATATTCGATGATCAAAGTGGAAAAGCTTTGACGAACATTATTTGAGCATTTTATTCCGGCAATTGTTTTTCTAGAAACTATTCATAATCAATTTTCAATGAATTCAATCTTGATCCGTCAAACTTCAGTCAAATATTTCATACCTTGAAATTGACGTTCATGAAAATAATTTTAACATTCTATAATATTCTTTAAACTCATGTCAGACAATTTAAATCTCAAATTTGATATTTCCACTCCTCTCAATTTCAATATTTTTTATACTAATCTTATATTTTAAATCTATGGTAGAAAAGTTTAGGTCTCTATTAGGACAATTTATTCATTCAAGGAATTAATAATTAAGGAACCATGTTGAACATGTTGTCATGTGAAAATGCAGATTAATGTCTTAAAGTACTTAATTTGAGAACAAAATTGTCCTGTTCCCAAGTATATAACTTTTTCACAGGTTACTAATTTTTGAAGAATTAAACATGAATTGGACAACTCATTTTAGAAGATCGCTTTTCCCAGCTCAATTTTTGCATCTTTTAAATTCATAATGGTCTTTGAATTTATGTGATGTGTTTTTGTTAATTCAATATGATAATTTTAATCACTCAAGTATAAATTTTTTAAAGACACAAATTTAGAATTTTTCTTGGTACTGAGTTGGTCAATACTTGATATGCACTGTTTCTTGTGAATTTTGAAACTATAAATTTTAAAATTACTTTATTATAACATACTATACTGCGTTATAGAAGTCATATATTCTTAGCATACTTTTTTCTGCTACTAATATGAACGAATTTCCCGAGAATGAACCCAAGTCATAATTTTTGTAGAATTTGACCTTAAACCGAGAAGTTATATTTTGGAAATTTAAATTAAACACTTTTGATTTCAGGTTGGACTTTCCAATCTCAATTTTGTCCTTTTTTTATAAACATTCTACGCTTTAAATTCATAAAAATTGTTCGTTCTTTAAAATCATCATATATTTTAAACTGTTGCTAAATTTATTTTTAAAACTCGATCAGGATAGATTTAATCAATCAAGTGTTTAAGAAAACATATTAAAACCTTTGCTTAGCATAAGTTGCAAAATATTCGATATTGGAGAGATGTTCGCATTTTGAAAATACAAATTAATATTTATTTAATTACTTTACAACAATAGCAACGATTTTCCAAAGTACGAACAAATTCACAGTAATTTCCTTGATGAATATATTCTCAAAATCAAGAAATAGCATTTTATGAAACTTCAGTCGAATATTTTTTATTGCAATTTCCAAATTTCATTTTAACAATTGTTATAGTCGCCATATTTTTGAAACTTATATCAATACATTTTCCTGGTCTGATTCTGAAGACACTGTCGCATATATTTACGGAGACACGAAATTTCCGTGTATCTGGAAAATAATCGAGAGAGGAGAAAAAAAAAAATCAAGAATGATTGAACGAGATGAATTATGAAGCAATGTTTCAAACGCTTTCTTTCTTAATTTTATCTTTGTACTTCGATATATAAATTGGGAACACATACTGAAGACGTTATGTAAAAATTTTAACATGCCAATTTGGAAAAATAAATATAAAATGTTTCCACAAATGATAACTTTACTGAAATGGATTCAGATATCTTATTTCTGGAATTCTGATCAACTTCCAAGTACAGAAATCATTATAAAAAAGTTTTCTTTCAATTTATGCTGGTATAATGGTTATTTTTTAATGCTTTTACTCAAAACTCCGATTACAAACCGAGAATGAGACAAGAGAGACGAGAATGGCGTCGTGCTTACATCTGCGCTTTGTAGAAGTTTAAATAATTGACTGCCACTTAAATATTCACATAGCTCCTTTCCCAAACTGTGGACGATTCGAAAGAATATTTCATACATATTTCTCCTTTACTCTTTTGATTATTACTAACCCTCACTCTTTATGTAAAGTAGCGCGTCTTCTTATTATGAAAGGTAAATAAATGGGGAATTTTGAATGACTCTGTTCAATACATTTATGCGACATCTGTAAATAAAAAAAAGATAGCCGAAGGTGAAAGAAGATCAGCAATGCCACAGAAATTCTCATGTCTGAAAAACGCATTTTGAAATAACATAATTAAATGTTTTGCTCTACATCTTCTAACGAAAGTAAACCAACATTTATTATTTATGAACAAAAATGATAGATTTTTACGTTGCAAATGATATTTCAATACGGAAAAATTAATAATTACAATCATTTTTGAAATGGTTGATAAAATTGCTATCAGCCTGTTTCACTTCGTTTTGCATTCAAAAATATGGATTGAATGCTTTCACTAACAATCAAGAAAACGCTCTTATTTTCATATTAAAAAGGAAATCTGCGGTTCATTTTTCATTAAATAAGAAGGGACGAAAAAGCATCTTGTTTTCATATTTCTAAGAGTTATTCAGAGCTTCAAATAAAGTTAATGGTCTAAGAATAAAAATATTTATTGACAAGCATGGACATTTTTAAGCTTATATTGTCTTGCTGACGTTTTTCAAAATAATCAAAATATTCTACTATCAATGTTACAGCCCCCACTTTGATGATTTTGCGGAATTTTAAATCCTCCAAACCAAGCGACTGTTATGCAGATGTATGAAAAGGCATAAATTTGTTGCTTTCATCTTCAACTGAGCAAGAATAGTTTGTTTTATTAACATTTTTACTTTTGTAAATAGTTTTGAATGACTGGGAGTTTTGAATTACTAATATTACCTTAAGTTCTCCTTAAAACGCACGTGGAAATCGCTGAAATCCTGTATTAAAGGTTAAATAGATTTGAGATAAATATTGTTATCAAATTTTGTATGGAAAAAAAAGTGATTTAAATGCCGAGTCTTGCGTTCTTACCGTTTCTTGATTCCATTAAATGTAGAAATGCTTAATAATCGAAAACCCAAACTCTGCATTATTAATAAGGATAAAACTATGCAAACTTGTTTTTGTCTTAGATTCAGAAATACACTGAAAACTCCAAAGAATATTGATTGCTTACTCATCGGAATAGATTCTGCCAAACAAATTGAACATTCAAATATATTTCGTTTTTTTTACAAAATCAGAGGGTCAAATGCTTATTTTAAAGTTCTCATGAAGCCTTCTTACCGATTCAAATACATTATTATTCAAAATATAAAATGAATACCGAGAGAAAATGAGGCAACTTAAAATACAGAGCATAAGCGACAAGTGGAGGTTCGCTGTTTTTTTTTTCAATTTAAAACTGAAAAATTAATAGTATTCTTAGACAAAATTTATTACATTTCCTTAAAACCGATTAGAGCATACCAGCAAAATTTATTATCTCATAAAGTTTGATTCTACACTTTTGACTTGATTTAAATACATATATTAAATAAATATTTTTTAGACTAACTTAAATTTACTTGATTTTGAAAGGAAAAATTCTCTTGAAATTAATTAACGACCAACAAAATATGGTGTGGATTAAATGCAAATAAAAAAATCTGTACTTAATTTAGATTGATAATCTATCCAAGAATAAAATACTGTCTGCCAATGAATCCTTAAATTTCCTTTAATGTTCTTGAAATGTAATGGAATTGGAAAGCAGCTACTAAAGGTTTCTTTAAACGAGGCAAATTATTATCACTACCCGATGGAGTAGTAAACATAGCGTTAAAAAGAGTACTTAAAACCTGAACCTACTAACACATTCATAACAATGGAAAATGCACGAAAATGCATACACAATACTAGATTCCGAATTGCCTTATGTTTTCGTAAAAACAAATCCCATCAACGCAGTTATAATATTTCGCTGTATATTATAACTGCGAATAACCATTGATTGCCTGCTGGGAAGGAACAATGAACAGAAGTTTTTGTAAATTATAGCTTGCATTATTATAATATAAACGAAATAATACAAATTCGTATTAAACAAAGGAATGAAGAACAAGTCTAGGGTACACACAATTAGAGAAATGGGCTTTAATATGATAAGAAAATTGTTCCCGACATATATGAAAAAAATCTATTGATTCAGGCAATATGAAAACAGCATAAGCCATTATTCTTGCATTCTTTTAAGTCTAAAATATCAGTGATATTTCGAAATGAAATAGCTCTGGAATAAACCTTGTTCTACGAAATTCAAGAATAAAATACAAACCTAAAAAAATATTTCGATAAAAAGTAGTAGACAGCAATTTATATACAACTTATCGAAGTTTCACTGTGTGATGAGAATAGTGCATCTCCTCAACAGAGAAATGAAGAACAGATAATGGATCATCTTAAGTATACTATTATAATTACTGCTGTGAGGAAGATCTGTAACAGATCCATGCTATGCATTTCTAAAGAATGTAGAGAATATTTAAAGATTCTATTAAGGAGGGAAAAAAAAAAGACTTAAAAACGAGTTTTCGAATTTAGTTGAATCGCACTCAAAATTTATTGAATCTAGGCCTTGTAAATTCGTAAGAGAGAGGTAAGACGCGTTACCTAATTCCATATTTATTAAAATTACTTTTTTGTTCTGTTTTTAATTCATAAAAAGCAATTCTTCTAATATTTTAAGTGAAGAAATTCCTTTGAGAACTGGGAATTCAAAGCGTACTCAATTTAAAATTTTTCTATCGTATGATGCGAATCATTCCAGAATCTGATCCACGAGGCAAATCTGAAGCCGCCGAACCTACAGAATTAGGAATCTGAATGCGAGTTTTTTCTTGTTTATCTGTTTTTATGTGGAACGATATGTACTCCTTTGATTTAAATTTAAAAGCATATGGAAATGTTTCAGTGCAGCAAATTTTGAAGATTCCATTGAACTTTTTGTAGGATTTTCTATACAGTTTCCATAGATAGCTTGCTTTATTAGGATTATTTAATTTCAGATTTCTTTTAAATTGTATTAATTAAAATAAAAATGAGAAGAATCGTTTCAATAACATCAGAGATTATTAAAATTGAAGACGAGAAATGTTCCATATAATGATCCGAAACAGTTCTATCTCTCGGTTCTCTCAATTTGTATAGTAAACAAACAAGTCTGAATATGTTAATGCAACTAATAATAGAAGTTGCACAATCATGTGATTGATCATAAAATTCAAGGGATTCTGAATTCCTTGTTGTATCAAAGCGTTATTTTTACTTCGTCCTGGCTGTACTTCTCCACAACAGAAAACTTCGGCAGATTAATTTCCTTAAGTATTTTTGTGCAATGTGTTATTAAAGACTGAGACACCAAAAAATCGTCCTCATTTCTTAGATTTAATTTGTTAATGATGTTCAATGAAACAAACATTGCATTGCATATTACCAGTTTTCCTTTCTGAACACGTTTTAAAGTTAATTTATAAACTATAAAAAAATGTTTATATTATTTACAGCATAATGTAAAAAAAATGAGTTAATCTGCACTCTAAATGCAACTAATTATCCATAAAATGATAGCCATCAGAGAATACGAAAGTCTAAGATTAATTAAAATGAAACTAAGCCGATTATGTTAATACTATTTTGTCTAATTTTATTTGAGAAATACTCTTATATAAATCTTAAATTTAATCTTATAGAAATTAAACTATTTCACAATTTTAAAGCCTTATGATATTTTATTGTTTATCAAAAAAGTAAATATTTTTATGAACCATTATAGGTTAGTTAGTAAATGAATAATTATATACTCATTTAACTAAGTAGTACTAGAGAAATTTCTTATAGCTTTAAAGGGAAGTAAACGAAAGTAGAAAAACTACCAAGCAAAATTTAAATGACATTTTTAAAGAAAACACTTTCATTAAATTAACGTCTGCTATTTAGGAATTAAATTAAAAATGTATGTTACCAACACGCTTTTTCGCTCAAGATGAATGCTTCATTCCTTGCAGAGCTCCAAAAATTATTTTTCCGACTCATGTATGTGTATGGAAGCCATCTTTTACGTTCTTAGAAAAATGGTTCATAAATAAAATAAATATAGTTTTATAATATAAATGATTCCATGCACTAAGCTGCATATTAACAAAATAAAATATCAGTGCAGGAGTGGTTGAATATTTTTGTTTGGAATTCCTCAAAATATAAGCAGTCTAATTGGAAGAGAAATAGTCCAAAAAAGTAAACACCTCCAATAAAGTGGATGAGCATAAACCAAAATTTCTGTGCACATGACAAGCTGAATAAAAGAGGTTTTTTTTTTTTTTTTTTTTTTTTGCTTTTTTCAGCATACGTGCAGTTCAAATAGAAGAAAACAGTTCAATATGGTAGAAGCCTGCAGACACTGATCTGGATACGCAAAATCGGCAATTTCAGTGCACCACTCGCTGAAAGAAATATTTTTTTTTTTATTGCTTTCTTCAGCATACGTGCAGTTCAAATAGAAGAAAATAGTCCAATATGGTAGACGCCTGCAGACACTGATCTGGATACGCAAAATTGGCAATTTCTGTGCACCACTCGCTGAAAGAAAGATTTTTTTTTTTTTTGCTTTCTTCAGCATCCGTGCAGTTCAAATAGAAGAAAATAGTTCAATATGGTAAAGTACCGTAGACACTGATCTGGATACGCAAAATCGACAATTTCTGTGCACCACTCGCTAAAAGAAATTTTTTTTTTCTTTCTTCACCATACGTGCAGTTCAAATAGGAGAAAATAGTTCAATATGGTAAAGGACCGTAGACACTAATCTGGATACGCAAAATTGGCAATTTCTGTGCACTACTCGCTGAAAGAAGGATTTTTTTTTTTTTTTTTTGCTTTCTTCAGCATACGTGCAGTTCAAATAGAAGAAAATAGTTCAATATGGTAGACGCCTGATGACACTGATCTGGATACGCAAAATTGGCAATTTCTGTGCACCATTCGCTGAAAGAAAGATATTTTTTTTTCTTTCTTCACCATACGTGCAGTTCAAATAAGAGAAAATAGTTCAATATGGTAAAGGACCGTAGACACTGATCTGGATACGCAAAATTGGCAATTTCTGTGCACCACTCGCTGAAAGAAAGATTTTTTTTTTTTTTTGCTTTCTTCAGCATACGTGCAGATGAAATAGAAGAAAATAGTTCAATATGGTAGACGCCTGCAAACACTGATCTGGATGCGCAAAATTGGCAATTTCTGTGCACCACTCGCTGAAAGAAAGATTTTTTTTTCGCTTTCTTCAGCATACGTGCAGTTCAAATAGAAGAAAATAGTTCAATATGGTAAAGGACCGTAGACACTGATCTGGATAGGCAAAATTGGCAGTTTCTGTGCACCACTCGCTGAAAGAAGGTTTTTTTTTTCTTTCTTTAGCATACGTGCAGTTCAAATAGAAGAAAATAGTTCAATATGGTAGACGCCTGCAGACACTGATCTGGATACGCAAAATTGGCAATTTCTGTGCACCACTCGCTGAAAGAAAGATTTTTTTTTTTTTTTTTTTGCTTTCTTCAGCATCCGTGCAGTTCAAATAGAAGAAAATAGTTCAATATGGTAAAGTACCGTAGACACTGATCTGGATACGCAAAATCGGCAATTTCTGTGCACCACTCGCTAAAAGAAATTTTTTTTTTTCTTTCTTCACCATACGTGCAGTTCAAATAGGAGAAAATAGTTCAATATGGTAAAGGACCGTAGACACTAATCTGGATACGCAAAATTGGCAATTTCTGTGCACCACTCGCTGAAAGAAAGATTTTTTTTTTTTTTTTGCTTTCTTTAGCATACGTGCAGTTTAAATAGAAGAAAATATTTCAATATGGTAAAGGACCGTAGACACGGATCTGGATACGCAAAATTGGCAATTTCTGTGCACTACTCCCTGAAAGAAGGATTTTTTTTTTTTTTTTTTTGCTTTCTTCAGCATACGTGCAGTTCAAATAGAAGAAAATAGTTCAATATGGTAGACGCCTGCAGACACTGATCTGGATACGCAAAATTGGCAATTTCTGCGCACTATTCGCTGAAAGAAAGATATTTTTTTTTCTTTCTTCACCATACGTGCAGTTCAAATAAGAGAAAATAGTTCAATATGGTAAAGGACCGTAGACACTGATCTGGATACGCAAAATTGGCAATTTCTGTGCACCACTCGCTGAAAGAAAGATTTTTTTTTTTTGCTTTCTTCAGCATACGTGCAGTTCAAATAAGAGAAAATAGTTCAATATGGTAAAGGACCGTAGACACTGATCTGGATACGCAAAATTGGCAATTTCTGTGCACCACTCGCTGAAAGAAAGATTTTTTTTTTTTTTTTTTTTTTGCTTTCTTCAGCATACGTGCAGTTGAAATAGAAGAAAATAGTTCAATATGGTAGACGCCTGCAAACACAGATCTGGATGCGCAAAATTGGCAATTTCTGTGCACCACTCGCTGAAAGAAAGATTTTTTTTTTTCGCTTTCTTCAGCATACATGCAGTTCAAATAGAAGAAAATAGTTCAATATGGTAAAGGACCGTAGACACTGATCTGGATAGGCAAAATTGGCAATTTCTGTGCACCACTCGCTGAAAGAAGGTTTTTCTTTTTGCTTTCTTCAGCATACGTGCAGTTCAAATAGAAGAAAATAGTTCAATATGGTAGACGCCTGCAGACACTGATCTGGATACGCAAAATTGGCAATTTCTTTGCACCGCTAGCCGAAAGAAAGATTTTTTTTTCGCTTTCTTCAGCATACGTGCAGTTCAAATAGAAGAAAATAGTTCAATATGGTAGACGCCTGCAGACACTGATCTGGATACGCAAAATCGGCAATTTTTGTGCACCACTCGATGAAAGAAAATTTTTTTTTCTTTCTTCACCGTACGTGCAGTTCAAATAAGAAAATAGTTCAATATGGTAAAGGACCTTAGACACTGATCTGGATACGCAAAATTGGCAATTTCTGTGCACCATTCGCTGAAAGAAAGATATTTTTTTTTTCTTTCTTCACCATACGTGCAGTTCAAATAAGAGAAAATAGTTCAATATGGTAAATGACTGTAGACACTGATCTGGATAGGCAAAATTGGCAATTTCTGTGCACCATTCGCTGAAAGAAAGATTTTTTTTTTTTTTTTTTTTTGCTTTCTTCAGCATACGTGCAATTCAAATAGAAGAAAATATTTCAATATGGTAAAGGACCGTAGACACTGATCTGGATACGCAAAATTGGCAATTTCTGTGCACCATTCGCTGAAAGAAAGTTTTTTTTTTTTTTTTTTTTTTTTTTGCTTTTTGTAGCATACGTGCAGTTCAAATAGATGAAAATAGTCCAATATGGTAGACGTCTGCAGACACTGATCCGGATACGCAAAATTGGCAATTTCTGTGCACCGCTAGCTGAAAGAAAGATTTTTTTTTCGCTTTCTTCAGCATACGTGCAGTTCAAATAGAAGAAAATAGTTCAATATGGTAAACGCCTGCAGACACTGATCTGGATACGCAAAATCGGCAATTTTTGTGCACCACTCGATGAAAGAAATTTTTTTTTTCTTTCTTCACCATACGTGCAGTTCAAATAAGAGAAAATAGTTCAATATGGTAAAGGACCGTAGACTCTGATCTGGATAGGCAAAATTGGCAATTTCTGTGCACCACTCGCTGAAAGAAAGATTTTTTTTTTTTTTTTTTTTTTTTTTTTTGCTTTCTTCAGCATACGTGCAGTTCAAATAGAAGAAAATAGTCCAATATGGTAAACGTATGCAGACACTGATCTGGATACGCAAAATTGGCAATTTCTGAGCATCACTCGCTAAAAGAAAGATTTTTTTTTCTTTCTTTAGCATACATGCAGTTCAAATAGAAGAAAATAGTTCAATATGGTTGACGCCTGCAGACACTGATACGGATACGCAAAATTGGCAATTACTGTGCACCACTCGCTGAAAGAAATATTTTTTTTTTCTTTCTTTAGCATACATGCAGTTCAAATAGAAGAAAATAGTTCAATATGGTTGACGCCTGCAGACACTGATACGGATACGCAAAATTGGCAATTACTGTGCACCACTCGCTGAAAGAAAGATTTTTTTTTTTTTTTGCTTTCTTCAGCATACGTGCAGTTCAAATAGAAGAAAATAGTCCAATATGGTAGACGTCTGCAGACACTGATCCGGATACGCAAAATTGGCAATTTCTGTGCACCGCTAGCTGAAAGAAAGATTTTTTTTTTTCGCTTTCTTCAGCATACGTGCAGTTCAAATAGAAGAAAATAGTTCAATATGGTAAACGCCTGCAGACACTGATCTGGATACGCAAAATCGGCAATTTTTGTGCACCACTCGATGAAAGAAAATTTTTTTTTCTTTCTTCATCGTACGTGCAGTTCAAATAAGAGAAAATAGTTCAATATGTTAAAGGACCTTAGACACTGATCTGGATACACAAAATTGGCAATTTCTGTGCACCATTCGCTGAAAGAAAGATATTTTTTTTTCTTTCTTCACCATACGTGCAGTTCAAATAAGAGAAAATAGTTCAATATGGTAAAGGACCGTAGACACTGATCTGGATAGGCAAAATTGGCAATTTCTGTGCACCACTCGCTGAAAGAAAGATTTTTTTTTTTTTTTGCTTTCTTCAGCATACGTGCAGTTCAAATAGAAGAAAATAGTCCAATATGGTAAACGCCTGCAGACACTGATCTGGATACGCAAAATTGGCAATTTCTGTGCATCACTCGCTAAAAGAAAGATTTTTTTTTCTTTCTTTAGCATACATGCAGTTCAAATAGAAGAAAATATTTCAATATGGTTGACGCCTGCAGACACTGATACGGATACGCAAAATTGGCAATTACTGTGCACCACTCGCTGAAAGAAATATTTTTTTTTTCTTTCTTTAGCATACATGCAGTTCAAATAGAAGAAAATAGTTCAATATGGTTGACGCCTGCAGACACTGATACGGATACGCAAAATTGGCAATTACTGTGCACCACTCGCTGAAAGAAAGATTTTTTTTTTTTTTTTTTTTGCTTTTTTCAGCATACGTGCAGTTCAAATAGAAGAAAATAGTCCAATATGGTAGACGTCTGCAGACACTGATCCGGATACGCAAAATTGGCAATTTCTGTGCACCGCTAGCTGAAAGAAAGATTTTTTTTTCGCTTTCTTCAGCATACGTGCAGTTCAAATAGAAGAAAATAGTTCAATATGGTAAAAGACCGCAGACACTGATCTGTATAGATGCAAAATCGGCAATTTCTGTGCACCACTCGCTGAAAGAAATTTTTTTTTCTTTCTTTAGAATACCTGCAATTCAAATAGAAGAAAATAGTTCAATTTGGTAGACGCCTGCAGACACTGATCCGGTTACGCAAAATTGGCAATTTCTGTGCACCGCTAGCTAAAAGAAAGATTTTTTTTTCGCTTTTTTCACCATACGTGCAGTTCAAATAGAAGAAAATAGTTCAATATGGTAAAGTACCGTAGACACTGATCTGGATACGCAAAATCAGCAATTTCTGTGCACCACTCGCTGAAAGAAGGGGTTTTTTTTGCTTTCTTTAGCATACTTGCAGTTCAAATAGAAGAAAATATTTCAATATGGTTGACGCCTGCAGACACTGATACGGATACGCAAAATTGGCAATTACTGTGCACCACTCGCTGAAAGAAAGATTTTTTTTTTCGCTTTCTTCAGCATACGTGCAGTTCAAATAAGAGAAAATAGTTCAATATGGTAAAAGGACCGTAGACACTGATCTGGATACGCAAAATTGGCAATTTCTGTGCACCACTCGCTGAAAGAAATATTTTTTTTTTTTTTTTTTTTGCTTTCTTCAGCATACGTGCAGTTCAAATAGAAGAAAATAGTCCAATATGGTAGACGCCTGCAGACACTGATCTGGATACGCAAAATTGGCAATTTCTGTGCACCAATCGCTGAAAGAAAGATTTTTTTTTCTCTCTTTAGCATACAAGCAGTTCAAATAGAAGAAAATAGTTCAATATGGTTGACGCCTGCAGACACTGATACGGATACGCAAAATTGGCAATTTCTGTGCACCACTCGCTGAAAGAAGGATTTTTTTTTTCTTTCTTCAGCATACGTGCAGTTCAAATAGAAGAAAATAGTTCAATATGGTTGACGCCTGCAGACACTGATACGGATACGCAAAATCGGCAATTTTTGTGCACCATTCGCTGAAAGAAAGATATTTTTTTTTCTTTTTTCACCATACGTGCAGTTCAAATAAGAGAAAATAGTTCAATATGGTAAAGGACCGTAGACAATAATCTGGATAGGCAAAATTGGCAATTTCTGTGCACAACTCGCTGAAAGAAATATTTTTTTTTTTTTTTTTTTTTGCTTTCTTCAGCATACGTGTAGTTCAAATAGAAGAAAATAGTCGAATATGTTAAACGCCTGCACACACTGATCTGGATACGCAAAATTGGCAATTTCTGTGCACCGCTCGCTGAAAGAAAGATTTTTTTTTTCGCTTTCTTCAGCATACGTGCAGTTCAAATAGAAGAAAATAGTTCAATATGGTAAAAGACCGCAGACACTGATCTGGATACGCAAAATTGGCTATTTCTGTGCACCACTCGCTGAAAGAAAGATTTTTTTTTTTTTTTTTTTTTGCTTTCTTCAGCATACGTGATGTTTAAATAGTAGAAAATAGTCTAATATGATAAAGGACAGCAGACACTGATCTGTGTAGGCACTGTCTGCAATCCGTATGCAGGACTCGATAATGATTTCTTTTCTTTTTTTTTTTTTGCTTTTTTCAGCTGATATGGAGTAAGAACAGAATTGATACAATTCAACCTGGTGACTTGGCGACACGATTTCTATATGCACAATCTGGAATTTCAGTGCAATACTTGCAGAAGTTTTTTTTTTTTTTAATTTGGTATCTTTAGCATGTTTCCAGTATAACCAGTAGAGAAATAGACCAATAATTTAAATTTCAGTGGTTATTGTTTTTCACATACACAAACTGCAATTTCACTGCAAGCATTCTAAAGGGATGCGTTTTTTTTTTCGTCAGTAAATATCCTTCTCAAATTCAGAAGAAAGAATGCAGTATATTTTGAATTTTGGCTACAAGTCGTTTTACAGATGAACTGAACCATAGTTTTGTATCTACGGTTTTTCCTTTTTTTTGCTCGCTTTGTTGAATATGAATTTTTTTATATTGAGCTTTCCCAGAAATTAAAATTATAATTTAAATTACTTCTGGAATTTTGGCCATATTTCTGCGTAGTACCATCTATTTTGAGAGATATTCTTTTGGCGTATTAACATTCAATTTAAGTCCTACAGATCATTTGTGCTGTCAGGTAGAATACTTAGTGCAGTCTGTGCTGTTGAAAACTGTTTTCTTTTGTCATAATTATATATTCTTCTCCCGAAGAAGAAAATGAGTCCCATATGGTAAAATCCAGCTTGCATTTTTCTATATAGGTACACAATGTAGTTTTTGTGCTGTATTTGAGCGTTGTATTTCTCGCTTTTCTGCGTCCGAGCATGTTCAATAAAAAAGACCAAAAATGAATATTTTAAATTTTTTTATGAATTCAGACTGATTGTGCAGCAGCATTTTCTATTTTGCAGGTGCATTTTAAGTAGCTAGATCCGATTAACGCTAAAGTTCTTTTTTGCAGCGAATTCAATACAATGACGGCACATTTTCGTCCGAAGCAATACGTTTACCCATTTCAGCCAAAGTCTTATTGACAGTAGGGTAGAATTTTGCAAGTTTCCGACGTTGACCAACATTTTTTCTTTCCATGTTTCTTGTTCACTGTAATACTGAGATTCATTTTCCTTTTGAAATTTTTGAAATGACTTTTCATAGTCATTAGAAGTTTCTTCTTGAGAAATGACTCGAATACATTTTCCTCCTTCTTGCATTGAATAAACTTTTCGCCACGTCAACTCTGCCGATCTACATTGTAATTGTCTGAATAATGGGTGTACCTGCTTAATGGTTAACTTGTCAAGAGATACTTCAAATCAACACGAATTATTTGTGGAATTTCAAGAAGAAACCCTGAATTCTTTTTGGAGAATAACACATCTCCAGTTGAAACTCACAGAAAATATACAGCAATGCAGATGACTCCAGATAAGAAATTCCACTTTATGCAATGCTTTGAAAACCAGATACAAGAAATCATCTTCCATTCATAGTCAGAAAGAAAGAGTATATGTGACAAACAACAACTTTATAAATCTTATCAAACAGACTATTTTTAATTTAATTGTCAGTTTATTTAATATCCTGTTGGTTTGGAACTATAACTTAGAACTGTATAAACTATGTTTTCGTTAAAATTGTATTCAATTTTTTAAAAAAATGACAGATTTCAGTAAAATTGTGAACGAATTGTTAGACCCTACAATGAGCTTCTTGTAATAACAAACAGAATTTTATAAAATTTCCTTAACATGTTTATGTGAATTTAAACTTCACCATATAACAGAAACAACTACGGAGCTTCGAAATTATTTATATACATAAAAGAAATATTTCCGTAGAGATGGCTCAATGTAGATTTTTGTTATACAAATATTTCATATTCACGATTGTCAGTCGAGAGGACAATCATGTTTCAACAATGATGCATCGTATTAAAAAAAGTGGGGAAGAAGAATCGATATTCACTTTCTGAAGAACTTTGAAAAAGTTTTTTTTTTATTGAATACCAAAAAAAAAAAGATTTATGTAATAATAATATAGTCAAGCATTCATGTGAAATAGTTTGCATAGATTTTACAAACAGGGTATTTAAAATTATCGTTTATAAAATATTATAAGACTGTTTTTAATTCAGTGCATGAATTTGTAAATATCAATTTTTATTATTATTTGATAAGTTTTTTTTTTTATTACTATTATTTTGGCATTTCCGATGGCTTCATTTTTATCATCATTTTTAAATAGTATTATATTCATGCATATTTGATTATTTCACCGACGATTATTTTTTTTTTCAATTAAATACGGGACGGTTTCGGAGCTTCCAAAAGAGTGAAATTAAGATATTTAAAGATATATATATATACGTAAGTTTTCAAGCCATATCGTTTTGGAGTCTCAGTCTTTCTAGCATTGCATTCTAGAATTAATTCAAATGCAACGCATTTAATACCTTTTTAAATTTTAATATAATTTATCGCTGCAAGGCATGGACATATAAACATTAATTCAAAATAATTCCAAGGATTAATAGAAACAAAATATTGAATTTTTAGGTTCCATCATAAATATGAATTTGGAGATTTCAATTTTCTAAAAATTAGTGCCACACACACACACACACACACACACACACACACACACACACACACACACACACACACACACACATTTTTACCAAAGTATAATTACTCAAAAACAGTCACAAATTTAACCGAAATATTAAACATTAAATTTGTGCACTCGTACTTTAAGAATCTATTGATAATTTTTTAAATTTCATATCAATTGATAAGTAAATAAAATACACAAATTAAATGATAGATTATTCCTTACTTTTCTATGCATGCGTGTTCAACATTTTCCAAATTATTGAGAAGTTTACTTCATGTTCGGTATCAGATATTCGTTGTAAAATTTGATGTAAAAATAATGGATATATCAAACTGGAAAATTCTGACCTTGAAACTTCTGCATGGAATTATATTGCTGAATATTAACCGAGACTAAACTTTGACTAAAACTAAAAACTCCATTTTTTTTTCTTTTTGCTTCACGTCATTCGAGCGGCTTATGTCAAATGCTTTTTATTTGCAAAATGTCAGCTTTTTGACACTCAAGCCCTATTTTCCTCAATTTCAGTTTGAAGATGGCACTCATGAGATACTGCATGGAAATTGGAAACGGATGGATTCAAATATTCAGACTTTTCATTAATGTAAAATGAAAAGCATTTACATATTTTAGATCTCGTAAGCAAAATTAAATTTTATTTCAATTTTCGAAACGGTAAAATTCGTTTCGATTTACCGATCAGGTAAAATAATTTTTCAAAAGGTTACGAACTAAAAAAATAAAATTTAAAATTGATTAAGTAACGAAATACTCAAAATGGGTAAAATGAATTTGGAAGATCAGAAATAAATTTAAATGAATTGAATATTTTCCTCTAGATAGCTGACTTGACAGAATGCGCGAAGAATTCTCCGATATTTGAAAGAAATCGTATGCCTGAAAAAACTCAAATATTTCCAACAACCTTTAAAATATTTTAGAAAACTCAGAGAAGTTGGAACGTTGCTATTATTCGAAAATAAAGGATTTTCAAAATGAAAGCAATTTGAGAACATTTCTGCACTTGGTTTCAGGGGTGTTTGTGCTCCGGGGAAACCCCGGAATTCCGGGGATTTTGAACTTCGATCCCCGGAATTTCCGGGGATCGTCGTTCAAAAGGAAGTAGGAATAATAATGAATTATTTATTTTGATCTGGGTAATTTTGTTTGCTTTTAAAGCAGAAAACGCAAGGTCAGTGTGTGTGGTGAAAACTTTTCCTTTCTTTCTCCAAAGGCAGTGATAATGCGTGAAAAGGGGGAAAAAACTTTTTTGTTCTTTCCTTATTGCGAGTTATGACTCATTCCCCCGGTTCTCGGACATTCTCTTCTGGATTCTTTTCGGCAAGTAGGCGCGGCAGAAAAAAAAGGGGGAGACTTCGTTCGACCAGATGTGCGATAACGTGACTCTGGGTTCAAAGGTCTTATCTCTCCTGGCGTGGCGCCAATAAGTAGAGAAGGGGGATTTTTCGCCGTATTAGCTATTTGTCATTGATCGCTTCGCAACTTTTTTTTCTCCGCTGTGTAAAATTTTCGTTTCATTTATTGATGCACGTGTAAATTTTTCGTTTCGCTTATTGAAATATTTTTTTATTTATGTACGCAAGAGAATTTCATTTAGAAATTTCAGCATATGAAACAGAAATTACCCCTTAAAAATTCATATCTAATTAGTTTTACAGCATTAGATCCAGAGCTAAGAGGTAAAACCAGTACAATATTAGCTTTTGAAAAATTATCATCTTTTATGTCCCATATTTTTAGTGATAATGAAAAGTCAAAAGTAGAAGCTGAAATAAGGTTATACCAGAGTGATATTGATATCACCAAAGAAATGCTCTACACATCTGATGAAAGTGGAAATCAAGTCAAGTGTACAATTGATAAATATTGGTCTAAAGTTTTTAATTTAAAAGATGATTTCACAAATGATTATAAGTATCCTACATTGGCTAAATTGGTCAAAGCCTGCCTTAGCTGCTTCCATGGCCCATTAGTGGAAAGTGCATTCAATTTAATGGATACACTTGTCACTGACTATAGAACCTCTCTTAAGATTGATTCCCTAGATGCAGTGCAGACTATTAAATATGATTTAATGGCTTCTAAAGAAACCTCATGTGAAAAATATGGCTCAAAAAATCCAATGACTGATCCAATTCACAAAGATCTCTTACTGAATATGAACAGAAGTTGGAAAACATATCAAGAGGACTTAAAAACATGTATTTCAGATGAGTCACCTATAAAAGTCTCTGAAAAACCTTCTACATTAGCAGAAAAGCAAACTGCTTCTACCTCTGCATGTGCAGTTCTCGAGGAAATTTCTTCAACTGTAAATGAGGAAAATAAAAGTCAACCTTCCTGCAATTATGAAGTTCACCACAAAAGAAAAACAAGCCCAAAAACATCAAAAAAAAAAAAAAAAAAAAGCAGCAGAAATAAGATAATTTTTTTTAAAAGAATTAATTCAGGTAATTTAAAATATTTGCATAAAATGTAATAGTTTATATGTTTGAAAATTTATGGTTATTAATTTTGCAAAAAAAGTAATTCATTGAACTTTTATAATTAGGTCATTCAATACTTCATAATTGTAATTTTTCTTTTCTCCCCCCCCCCTTCTCGAAACTCCAAAATGCCGGTAGTAAGTCCGTAAAAGTTTCAGGGGATTTTTTGGGGTCCCACAAACACCCCTGTGGTTTCGTAGGCAAATTTATCATGCAAAGAATTCAATTCTATTAGTATGCCTTCAAAATACTGTTAATGCAGAAGGCGAAATCTCGGAATGTTTCATTTCATTTCACTAAAACAAAAAGAAGCACTGATGATCTATAAATTAAATAATCTAATTACTTATGCTTTTTTTTTTCTAAAAAAGACTTTCTCCGACAAAAATTTCCCGAGTAAATTTTCAATAACAGTTTTTCTGACTGAAATAAGAATTCATTGGCAGATGTATATTTTCCCTGTTAATGTGTCTCGGTATGCTAATGTTTTATGATGCACTGCATATTTATAATCATTATATATGCTAAACTCTCTCTAGCGTATTCAAGAATCTGTTAAGAAACTTCTAATCATTCAAGCACACAAGTTATTTTTAAGAACACAGGCTGAAACTTTTCCTTGTTTCAATAATTTAAAAGTGGGCAATTTTTATCAATTTTATAATTATCCGTTTCATTCAATTAATTTCAAAATTTCAATAAATGTCTTAAATTGCACTTATCTTTAAATGCCACAATTTAAAATATCAGAAAATGCAATTCAAATACAATAGAAGCTACTTGTTTCAATAAATGTTGCATTTTTCAATTGACTAGCATTTGCATATTAATTCCTGGATTCACAAAATAAAATAACCCATTTTGAAAACTGGCACACTCGATATGAAAACTTCAGCCATGAATTTTCAAATTCAGATTATTATCTATACAATACAATTATTATCTAACAAGCTCATTGGTGTTATTCAGCATACAAATGAAATATATTTACATTATGTCATATACAACAGTTAACTAAAAATTAATACAAAATTATTTACAATGAGCTTTTTTAGAGAATTATGAAAAAACCCAAATCATTTTTTGGAACGAAAATTTTTTCGAACTTCAGTACATCTTCTTAATTCCAAGCTTTCTATTTAAAAAAACTAATCTTATTTTTCTATGAGCTCGTCATAGTTTTTAACTCTTATTAAACTTTCCTTTCGCAAAATTAATGTCACCCACTCACTTTTAACAATTTTTAGTATAATTTTTAGATAGACATTTCTGTCCTTTATTTTCATTTATTTTAAATTGATGACTAATGGAATACATTTTTAATCCTTAAAATATAAAGGCTTGGAAAATACATAGAGAACTTTTCTGAATGCAAGTTGAGAACTATTTAATACTCAATAATGTGGAAAATAGAGGCAGTTTTAAATTTTAAAATCATATTTGTTTTTAATACAATGCTTAAATTAATGCTCCATTTTTAAATTCACTCACATTTAAATGCTCATTCCTGAGTTCACTAAAAAATTCCAACTCAATTTGAAAATTTTATATACTTGGTATGAAATCTCTAACACGAATTTTCAAAGCAGATAACAAATACAAATAAAACATGTTAATTTGAACACTACAATGTACAATCCAAACATATTTACAAATGTCATGTTCATCAGTTAATTACAAACTAATACAAAACTATTTACAATTAACTTTTTAGAATGTTATTTCAACAGATGAAATCACTTTTTAGAGCAAAAATGTTCAACACTTTTATATTATATAATTCAACAATTTTTAAAAAACTACTTCAATTATCTAGAGAAACGAAATTCACTTTATAATTGTTCATATTTTATCCAAATATGTCAGCTATAAACCTAAAATACTGATTTCATTTTAGTTATAAAATCATTGATTTTACTGAATTGTTCTTGCAATATAATCTTTATTATAATATTCATTTTGAGTCTATTCAAATATTCTGCTGTCATTAGGAAATACTATTTATATATTGCAATTTTTGAACATATCTGATAAACAATTCAAATTATTCTATATTTTCACAAAGAAATTTAAGTTATCTTTTAGTGGCACAAATGATGAGACCATCTTAAATTTAAAAATGTATTATTTTAATGTATCTTTTAATCAGATGGTGCATTGGCAGCTAAAAAATTTTTTTATTAAAAATAATTTTTACATAACTTTTGAAATTCTATTTTTTTATATTTTATAGATCTATTTTATCCAAGAACTATATTTTTGATAAACTATTGAAAAAAATATCTTAAAATAGTTTAAGGTGTTAAGATGTTTTACGATATTATCAGTCTCTTAAATGTTCCTTACAAAATTATTCAAACAGTTAATTCAATTTATTTTGCAATTTGTTTTCATCTTCATCAAGTTATTAATAATTAACTAAATATTACTAACTAACCTATTATTACTAACTAACCTAATATTACTAACTAACCTATTATTACTAACTAACCTATTATTACTAACTAACCTATTATTACTAACTAACCTAATATTAATACCTAATTAAATATTAATAACTTTCCGAAGATAAATAATTAAAAAAATGTTCTTAATCATTTTCTAGAAATTAATGCCTAAAATTTAAGGGAAGTTTTTGTTTACAGCATTTGAAAAAAAAAAAAAATGCCCAAAATAATCAATTTCGTTAAATTTATTTTATTTAAAAGTTTTCTATAAATAAAGTGAGCTTTCATAGCTGCCAATGACCATATTGCCACAAAAAAAAAAAAAAAATGCTTTAAAATTAAAAATTTACCTGAATAAAAAATAATTCTTTTTCCGTTTCTTTATCGATTTTTTTCTCCAAGATGAATGCCTTTGGTGACGAACAGGTAATGACAAACTAATAGGTGATGAAAAGTCAAACATACAGGTGACGCAAATCTAAATAAAGGAGGAAAGAAAAATTTCAGAACCACCATAACTTATTTGTTTTCTTGCATGACAAAAATGCATAGCAATAAATTTTCGGTTGAAAAAGAAAGTTAAGTTGATTTCAGTAATTTAAATACAGAACAGGACAGGAAGGCATTATAGCATTTCAAAGATAATTTATTTAAAACATATTCCAAGTGACGGATTTCACCAGTACGTTTCCACAGGTGCTAAATTATTTGAAGGGAAGAAAAAAAAGACCATTGATGAAAAGAAAAAAAATGTGAATCGAATTCATTTTTATTTTTACTTTTATGCTTATTTCCCCATATTCGTCATTAGATTTGGATGCCATTTTTAAACTATTGTTCATTGAATTCATAATGCTCGTTTTCCTTTATTTATAGCAAATTTATTTCATTATTGGAAAAATATAAAATTCTATGTTATTTAAAAAAAAATGATCAGATAAACATATGAAGTATTGAAGTGGATATTTTATGTTAAAAGTTTATTACGGGTAAAATATTAAAAAAATGAATAAAATCTAATCATTAAATGAAAAAAAAAATTAGATAACACGATGATTTAAGTAAAAGAACACAACTTTTTTTTTTTTATCAAAATAATGATCTCCGTTGTTGCTTGGCAACCAATATTGCCATCTTACAAAAATTAAAATGTGCATAAATTAAAAATAAGATGAAAAGGGAAACAGAGGACTCTGAACTCATTCCCTTCCCAGTGAAAACGATTAGGAGACAATCTTTTAAATGGGGTGGAAACCTGACGGTCCTTCCACTGCGTGTGGTATGGTTGTGATTGACCGGCGTTGAAATTTTTCCCAGCGGCTCACATTGAATGTGCAGATCTGGATAATCCATGTGCCTGTGGTTTTCAAGAGGCTGCTCATCATTGTCTTTTATGGTAAAACATGGTTTTAGTCTATCAATCGAAATTCTTTTGACAGTTCCATTAATTTCAGTGTCAAAATACTTCGGTGCTCGGTGTTTGACAGCAAAAGGTCCACGATAAACTGGTTGCAGTGGTCGCGTTATTGTAGACGAAAACATGCGAGCCATTCAAAAGGTGTTTTGAAACGAATACGATTGTATTGCGATGGATAGACGTTGCAGAAGGTTTCATGATACGGATAATATTTTGTAGCTTTTGCACGAATTCTAAGTGTATGATATTAGGGATCGTGGTGACAAATTCTCCGGGTAAACAGAGGGGACTTCCGTAAAGAAGCTCAGCGGAAGAGTATCCTATATCTTCTTATAGTGCCGAACGTAATCCGAGAAGAATCAAAGGTAAAGCGTTTACCCAAGATTTGTTTTGTTGTAAGTGACATTTCAAACTTACCTTTATAATCCTGTGTTGTCTCCCAATCAATCCGCTCGATTGCGAATGATATGCTGCTATTCTGGATTTTTGAAAACCGAAGTATTTGCTCAAAGATGAGAAGAGTTGACTTTCAAACTGACCTCCTTGATCAGACGTTATACGCTGGGGTATTCCAAAACGAGAAGTCCAGGTTAAGAACATTCCCTTTGCAACTGTTTCAGATGATTGATCCGTCATGGGAAGTGCTTCATGTATCTTGAAAAACGATCAATCATCGTTAGTAATTATCTGAAATCTTGACATGAAGACAAGAGACCAACGATATCAATGTGAACGTTGTGAAAATGTTCCGGTGGGGCCTTGAAGTCTATAAGAGCCGACTTTGTATGTCTTTGAACCTTAGATAGTTGGCATTCAATGCATTCCCTACACCATAACTGGCGATCTTTATTGATATTTGGCCATATTAATCTTTTCGTGATTAATTTTTTTTGCGCTTCTAATTCCGGTATGAGATAAGGTATGAATAGAAGAAAATATCTGTCGGCGAAATTTCAAGGGGATGTGTGGGCGGTTACTGTTTGTAGACATCACAATAAATCGATTTGTCGGTGTCTGGAATGGGAATCTGAACCATTCTCAACCTTGGGTTGTTTTTTAAAATTGTTAAATATTCATCATCTTGAAATTCTGCAATAGTTGCGTAATCATTTGGATATGGTATAGAAATGGTATCAATTCTGGAAAGAGCGGTGATATTATTAAGGGCCCTGTAATCTCCACATGGTCTCCAATCAGCTGATTTCTTAAGTGTGAGTTGTAGGGGACTGACACAACAACTTTTTGATGGTCTACAAAGACCTTGTTGCAACAGAAACTAAAATACAGCTTTTGCTGCTTTTAATTTTTCGGCTGAGAGTCTTCTGACCCTGGCCGCAACTGGGGCGGGCCCCTTTAGTTTCAATGAAAGGCTCAATATTATGACTTGATTTTATTATTGACGTGTGTTGGCGGCAAAAGATCTGGAAATTGTTTGAGGATTCCTTCGTAAGGACTCTGCACTGCATGAAGCATTGGTGAAACGACACCAATAGAGGACAATGAAGTGAGGCCATTAATCAATTTACGATTTTGCTGTCAACCAAAAAGTGAAAGTGAGACAAGAAGTCAAGAAATATTACTGGTTTATTGACATCAGCTATCACAAAAGGTCAATCAAATGATCTTCTCAGTCCCAAATCCAATTTTAGCAACCTTTGCATATAAGTTTTAGTTTTGGTTCCCTTTGCAGTGACGAGTTCCAGCTTTGCAACAGAAATTTTTCTTTCGGTAATGGTGGAATTGCAGAAATTTCTGCACCAGTATCGATTAAAAATTGGCAGACGCTCCCCTTCTCACGAATAAAAAGACAACACATCTCAACCCCTTGGCCCTCTGTCATCTGC
This sequence comes from Argiope bruennichi, assembly GCF_947563725.1. NCBI lineage: Eukaryota > Metazoa > Arthropoda > Arachnida > Araneae > Araneidae > Argiope > Argiope bruennichi. The sequence goes on from NC_079152.1 coordinate 1,655,029, forward strand.
GAGCGTCGGGGATTTAGTTTTCCTGTGAGTGAACGTTGGTTTTGTTAGACCAATTGCAAGGATTATTGCATTGGAAAGCCTTATTGCCAAACCGTGAATGACAATAAAATATATTTTCATTTCAGCTACTACGCCTTTTAATAGAATTACTTCTAGAGCGGGATCTGGACTGTTGACGCCTAGAATAATGTCTTTTATTCAGTTCATTAACTTGTGTGTATGTCTCTGGAATCTGTTCTTGTAGTTAACTAAAACCTTGTTATCTCTTCAGCAAACTACAGTGGTAATCTGATGAAACGCGGATTTTATCTCCCACATTTTAGCGGCCATTGTCTCCAATTTGAATAAATCGTCGCCACTGATGGATAAAATGCTCGAGATTTCCGTGGGTAATCTTTGAAGCCAGAGAGTTTTCAAAAAATCTTCCCTTATTTATCTGAAGCTAAATTCTTCATTTTACATAACTGCGAAGGTTTTCTATCGCCTAATTACATCTCAGTTAATAACTTTTGGGTCTTGCGTTTCTATTTCAGTGAAGATAATAGTCACTAATAATAGTCACGTACTTGTCGTCCCTTGTGGATTGGTCAGAATGTCCGACACTTGTGATAATATTTCAGCGTCAGTCGAACTCGCGACATAATCGTATTTCGTTTGATCCGTCGCAATTGCAGCATTTCGAAATTGAGCTTCCAACTGAAGAAACCGTATCTTTGGGTTTGTTTTCCAAAACGCTGAGACTTTAATACTAACTCGAGCGATCAATGTTTCGTCTACCATTTTCTATTCTTGAGTTTACGTCCAGTAGTCACCAATGAAGTGGATCCTTTATGTTAAAAGTTTATTACGGGTAAAATATTAACTCTTTAAATGAACAAAATTAAATGACACGATAACTTAGAAAAAGAACACAATTGATTTTTTTATCAAAACAATTATCTCCGTTGTTGCTGGGTAACCAATGTTGCCATCTTACAAAAATTAAAAATAAGATGAAGAAAACAGAGAGAACGCTACACATGTAACACAGTTTTAAAGTATTTTTTTATGTGTACTGTTCTGAGTATTTTCTATAATTTTTTAATGTTTCCATTTGTTAAATCTGGGAAAAATCTTATGACAATTGTTTTTGGAAAACATTTAAAAGCAATATTCACGACGTGTAGTTTGGAATATCAGAAAATGCACAGAGGTGAGCCTTAGCACTTTCATTTGAATAATGATCATACAGAAAGCATTTAAAATTGTGAAGCAACGTTAAAGTTTTTTCGCTCCAATAATTTAAATAAAATATTTATAACCTATTCGACAAACCTCCTGCCTACCGTTTTTCAAGAATCGGTTTACGAAAAACAATGCTGATATCTTTCTGTAATTTTTACCCGATATTCAATCCAGAATATCATGTACTATTGAATTTTTAAAATCTTTGCTCAAAGGAAAAAAAGAAACTTCTGTTGATAAAAAGATATAGCCCAAATTTCAGACATTTCACTCGAAGCTCTCTCGAGTTTTCATGCTCATATGCGCATGAACGACAAGTAAATAAATTTTCCGTTCACGAATTTCGCTTGAATTTAAAAATCCAACTCGTTGCGTTCACTTTTGTCATTGTTGTTGCATTTACTTTTGCGAGAGAAGGACTAAAACGTGGAGAAAATCTAATTGTAGTTTTTTTTTTATGATTACCCTACTTTTCTTCCTCATAGGAGAAAAATATGCATTCAGTGTTGGACTTCTTAAAAGCTTCATATAATCTCCTGGACAATAGTATAGAAGTCAATGAGAGATGTTGATTTCCTATAGCTTACATGTTCGAAATATGAGAAACATATAATGATCGAGCATGGTTAAAAACGCTGTTTAGTTTGTTTTTTTCGATCGATCTTCGTTGACGAATTTTCATTCAACTTCATCGGTAAAAGTTGTCCAGTCCATTTGTAACGTTTTCCTCAATGGCAATTGGCATTCCGACCAGCTGTAGAATCGCAAAATACAAATGGCCACAAAACGGAAAAAGAAAAATGTAAAAATGAAAACAGGGGAAAATCTCCCTAAAGATAAAAGACCTTGCATTCCTCGTAAAGGCAAAGAGAAAGAAAGAAATGATGGTATTGCAAATGCTAAAAAAGCAAAGAATGTGGATGCAAGTGAAAACGAAATACCAGAGGAAAATAAGCAACCCTTTGGACCACTGGGAATATTGGAAACATTTGAAAATATTATCAGTGAATATAGGATTGAAGGTAACGCGGCTGAAGAATTGAGAGACTTATTTTTGAAAGTTTTGTCAAATTCTTCAGCAACCAAAATGAATTCAACAGATGATAATCATGGACCAACATTCGCAAATGTGGTGAAAAATCTTAACAGTGATGGTATAGCGGGGAAAAAAATTCCATTAAAACCAGGTTTAACGTTTATTAGAAGGATCCAAGCCTCTAAAAAGCTGTTGGGGGAAGAAAGGAATCAAATTCAACAAGAAATAATTAACGCGAATGAAAACGATAATAAAACAACACCATTGCTAAGACCTAAAGCAAACCTGCCTACACTGGTGGTTAGACCAATTACAGAGTCAATAGACTCGTCGATTAAAATGAGAAAGATATTAGAAGCGAATATCAGCCCAAAGGGGATGGAAATTAAAATTATGGGTTTGAAGCCAGCAATGGGAAATGGAGTTCTGATTCAAGTTGAAACACCGGAAATGGTAACAAAGTTAAAAGATGCTATTAACAGTCATACAAATTTGCAAAATGTATGCAAGGCTACTACTCCACAGATAAGAATGCCTCAAATCATTATATATGATGTGGAAAAGAGTGATAGACCCAGGGAGGAGGAGGAATTGGATTTTCTCAATCAAATCAAGCTAAGCAATGACATAGTAGGGAATATGCGGGTTCTATTTAGGAAAAAAGGAAGAGGCAGCTCGTCTCACTGGGTTATAAGTTTAGACCCCAAAGCGTTCCGAATAATTAAAGATAAAGCAAGATTACAGTGTGGTTTCGGATCGTATAGATTTAGAGAATTTGTGGAACCCCTTAGATGTTTCAAATGTCTCAAATTTGGGCATGTTCGATCTAAATGTATGCAAAAAGAAGATAGCTGCTCCAAGTGCTTGGAAATGCATAACTATAAAAATTGCACAAAGCAAAATCCAGAATGCAGAAACTGTAAAGAATATCGCAAAAGAACAAAAATTATGATTCGAACGGATCATATTGCAACATCGGAGCATTGCCCTGTATTTATCAGGGAGAGAGATCAGTTGATTAAACAGACGAACTATGTATAATAAGCCTTTCAATGATTACTCTTTGCGTGTTATTCAACATAATATAGGTCGGGGTAAATATGCAACAAAGGAACTCCCAAATTTGTTTGGGGACAATATTCCAGATGTTTACTTGTTACAAGAACCATATACAATGAAAGGAAAAATAATAGGACTTCCCCTAGGATGGAGAATAATTTCTCACCCTTACGGGAAGGCGATTATAGCAGTAAGAAACCAAGATATTTCTGTTTTGACAAGATTTACTAGCGAAAACATAGTAGCAGCCAATTTATCAGTGGGAAATAGTGAAATTACTATGGTATCGGCATACTTCCCACCGACTCACAATAAAGAAGAAATCTGCATGGAACTTGGAAATCTGTTTGAACAGTTGGGGACATCATCCATACTTATTGGAGGAGATTTCAATCTTCATAGTCGACTGTGGGGAAAGGAAATTCCCGATCATAGACCACTAGATGAAGCCGGCTCGTTTATAGAATTCATTTTTAAGAAGAACCTTGTTATTTGGAATGATCCAAACTCATTGCCAACTTTTCAATCTGCACGTGGAAGAAGCTGGATTGATGTCACCTTATCAACTAAAGACCTGCATGACAAAGTGATGGGCTGGAAGGTAATCCAAAGTACTTTGAGTGACCATGGCTTTTTGGATTTTCAAATTAATATGGGTGACAAGGTTGTTTCAGCAGAAAGATTTAAATTAAGCAAGTGGAAAATTCGAAAAATTAGTTTTCAAGTGGCTGAAAAATATGCTGATATAAGAGAAACAATGCAAAGGATAAAGACTAAAAAAGATTTAGAAGTATGGGTAGAAGAATTTACAGAATTCATTCAAGGAATTAGCCAAAGATCGAACAGTAAAGAGACAAATCATCTCAGGGTCCCCTGGTGGGACACTGAACTGGAGAAACAAAGAAAACTGACAAGAGCCTTGCGGCATAGATACCAACGATGTAAAAACACTGAAGAGAGAATGAAGAGAAGACAAATTTATAAAAAGAATGAATCAATATACAGAGGGATGTTAAGAAAGAAAAGTATTGAATGCTTTGAAAAGTTATGTAGCGAAATAACGAGAATGAACCCTTTTGAGCTACCTTATAAATTAGCGGCAGATAAAATGAAAAGGAAAACAGTTTTGCACGGTGTCAAAAAACAGGATGGTACAAAAACCAAAAATACAAAAGAAACTATAGAAACTATTGTGAGATGCCTTTTCAAAGAGGAACAATCCCAACAAGAAAGTAAAAAGCAGAAGAAAATGAGGAAAAGTATTGAGTTATATAAAACAAAAGAAAAAGATAAAATATTTACAATAAATGAAATAAGCACAACGATTAATAAAATGGCCAAAAAGAAAACACCTGGATTAGACAACATCCCAATGGAGATGCTTGCTGAAATTAACAGAAAGAATCCATTCATTCTTTTAGAGTTATACAACAAGTGCCTAGAATTAGGTGCGTTCCCTAATCAGTGGAAGGTAGCAAAACTGATTTTAATTCCTAAAACTAATAGAGACTTAGAGGATCCTAAATCCTATAGACCAATTTGTTTGCTAACAACAGCAAGTAAAATCTTGGATAAACTGATAACTCAAAGAGTACAGCACTTATTAACGGCACAAAATAGACTGCATCATGATCAACATGGTTTTAGATATAACCACTCTTGTGAAACAGCCCAAAATGCACTATGGAGTAAAATAAAAGGTGCGATGAATCAAAAACTAAAAACAACAGTTATATCTTTGGATGTAGCTGGAGCATTTGATTCCGTATGGAGGAAAAGCATTTTATATGATCTTATAAAAATGAATTGCCCGAGCAATCTTTTTGAATTGATTAAAGATTACTTAAATGAAAGGAAATGTATTTACCAAGATGGAGAGAATAATTGGGAATTTATAATGGATAGAGGAGTGCCACAGGGCTCGTGCAGCGGACCGTTATTCTTTAACTTGGTTATGAATTCTGCATTTAAAATCAATCTTCCAGTGAACTGCTTTATGCAGGCGTATGCCGATGATGTGCTACTAATAATCTCGGGAAGAACAAAAGATGAACTGGAAATTAAAGGAAAACAAATAATTCATAGGCTAGTAAAATGGGGCAAAATTCATAAACTTGAGTTTAATGAAAGGAAAACAATTCAAATGCCTATTACATTTGGAGAACGTTTAAAATTAACAGATCCGCCTAACATAAAAATAGGCAATAACAACATAAATGTGTCAAATCAAATTAAGTACTTGGGAGTTACATGGGACAGTAAATTAACATTTACGTCACATTTTAATAAGGTCAAGAAAAAAGTGGATGTATTAACATATAAACTAGTGACAGTTGCGGATAAATTTTATGGAAAAAGGAAATACCATCTAAGAAGAATCTACACTGGGGCCATTGAGCCATTTGTTCTTTTCGGGCACGGAGCATGGGGACATAGGCTAAATCTAAAGAAAATCAGAGAAACATTAAATTCAATCCAACGGCGCCCTCTCATCATTATGTCTGGGGCTTATAGAACCATTTCTACAGAAGCCCTTCAAGTGATAACGGGAATTTTGCCAATGGACCTCAGAGCAACGGAAATTTTCACTAAATTTCAAATAAGAACTTCTAGTAACAAAGTTAAAATAGGAAACAAATGCTTCAGCAAAAAAGATTATGAGATGTATTTTGACAAATTCGAACAACATCCTGCAGAATGGTTTATTCACGGTTTTCAAATTAAAATCCCAGATATGGATGGAATAGAAATTTTTACAGATGGTTCAAAAGATGAAAATAAAGTAGGAGCTGCAATAGTAGTATACTACTATGGGAAAGAGATCGATAAAAGTCTTGTGAAATTATCGAACCATGCCACAAGTTTCCAGGCAGAAGTGCAAGCTTTAAAGATGGCCATTGAATATTGTGAAAGGGTGGAGGACGGACAGAAATGCTCAATTTTTTCAGATTCTCTCTCAGTCCTACAAGCCATACAATCTTCTCACAATTATAATAAGGAAATATGGACGATAAAAGAAAAGATAAAAAGTGTAAAAACTAACAAGTGGATAGAGTTGAATTGGGTTAAGGCCCATATTGGGATATATGGTAATGAAAAGGCGGATCAATATGCAAAGTTGGCGGCACAGAAAGAGGGTGTTGATATGGTTGTCCCCAAATCAAATGGTGTCTTAAAATGGGAATTAAGAGAAGAAATAAAGCTGCAATGGTTTGACAGATGGTATATGTCCAAAAACGGAAGAGTAACTTTCGATTTTATTCCTAATCCAGAAATAAAAATAAGAAGATACCATCCACTGATAATTCAAATTATATCAGGACATGGGAGATTTCCTGCATATTTCCAAAGATTTGGAAGAATGCAGGACAATAAATGCATTTGTGGAGGAATCGGTACTGTTTACCACTATTTAAAGGAATGTATTGAAATTTCGGAGTTAAGAAAAAATCTGAAAATTATAAATAATGACTTAAGTACAGTACTGATGGTACCAGGTAATCTTAAAACTCTGAAGGACATGATGTCAAAACTTGTCAGTTTTTTACCAACTATTTGAGAGTTTGTAGATAAGGCAGAAGGACAATAATTGACCACTTTGTGGCCAATTACCTCGAGGAGAATGTCAGTTTGACAAATCGGTCAATGCAAGGATGGACAATACTCAAGATAGCAGTCGGCCACAACAAATCCTGTCGATACTGCTACGTTCAGTGGTGGCGGGGTGGTCGGCTGTACGCAACAAGCTGTAGAATCGCCCGTTTTCCCACACATAGTTAAGTGCATACGAACCGCCAAATGTGGATCCTTTTCATGTCAAGATATCCAGATACTAAACATTTTTTCATGAGCCAGAGGGGTCAGCCACAAAGATGGACCCTTAACAGACACTTCCACAATCAAGTGAAGACCATTGAGGAAGTATTGCTGATCAGCTGTTGAGTGATAGGTAACCTAAGTTCACCAATGAGGAAACCTGAGGCGGATATCTCACGGCGATAAAATGCGGTATATGTATTGTTAAGACAGAGAGATGAGAACAGCGAGAGGCTTCGAATAGAATTCGGAGAAATGTCGGTGTCCCGAGAAATTGTTCCTTACTTTGTGAGAAGGTCCGTATGATTCGGTTTATTGTGTTTGGATCCAACCCGATAAAGACCGTTGGATTTCTGGAATGCCCCCTGGAATAGCCGTTTAGAGCTAACAGCCTGTTACCGGTTTTTCTTTTCTCTTTCTTTTGGCGACTTATTTTTCGATTTGATCAAGGAGCTATTTTGTGATTGAACTGTTATTTGATATTTGTAAAAAATATTGATCTAGATGAGAACAAATTGCTTTTTTTGAAAATACATACGGTTGTAAATATATGAATGGTTGTTTCACCTAATACAATAAGGCACCTGTTAAAAAAAAATTTCATTTGATTCGATCACATCAGAAAAAAATTTTACTTTTTCTCCTGGCTTCTTGAAGGTTAGTTTTCGGTTGCATTTGGGTAACTGAATGTGTTTATACTTATCCAAATTTCATTTGATTTGTATACTGATTCGTATATGTTGATGCGACATACTAGTAGTATACCGCAAGAGCAAAGTACAGCAGACTGCCAACTGCTTGTCTGTACTGCATATTTATTCTTTGGAAATAGCGATCAGGAAAACGGTATTTCATGCCAGAATCCAACATAGTTGATACTCCTTTAGTATTTTTCCCATTCTAAATTTGTTTAGTATTTCTTCGGCATAGGATGATTGATCTGACGTTAACGACCCCTTCAATTTTTTTTTTATCAAGTCTAATGGACAATATCTACATCGTCTAATCTCTAAAAATAAACGTTTTGATAAATCAAAACGTTTTTTTTTTTATTTTTGAAGTCTTTAATTTTTGCCTTCTTTCCAAGGATCGGGAAGTCGTCTTCATGTACTCCAGTCCCTCAAGTTCCCTTTCTTAATTACAATAAATATATGGATCTGCCATGGAACATTTCAATCCAAATTGTTTGCACCCAAATATTCCAGACTCGATTCTCGCAATATCTTCAAACGACAAATAAGAAGGGCTTCTTTCATTCCCTTTTCAGAACTACCTTCAGGCTGAGTAATATATCTTCAGAATACCAAGAATCTGCGAAGCAGTAATGTCCATCTGATGCAGCTCAATCTAATTCAATAGCAAATACCATCAGAATGCGAAAAGATTTGATTCGATTTTCATGGCTGTTGAAAATTCATTAAAATAAGTACCAGGAATCTGGAAATAGTCCTTAGTAAATAGTATTGCATTTAAGAAGCTTTCTGCCTCGTCATATTTCCTTCGAAACACCCAGCTACAGCCGACGATTTTGGTGTTTGGGATTAGTTGCCAGGTTTGAATTCGCTTCAAGCTGTCTATTTCCTCATTAATAGTTTCTTTCCAATTTTTAGCATAGAAGGAATCCATAGCTACTTTCAAAAATATAGAATCCTCTTAATCTAATATAGAGGGGTTTTTTTTTACTTATTTTTACGATCTCTTTTATATCGTACAATATGTAATCGTCTCAATGCTTTGGCGATTTACGGATTTTATTATTTTATCTAACTTTATTTGTAGCAGTTATACTAGGGAGTCTAATCCATTTCTTCTCCGATTAGATCAACTAGACTCATTGCCTCGTAATATTTCAATTCTTTCTTAATCACTTTCAGAGAGTTCATGTTAGGGGTCTAAAAAGGAATACTCCTTTCATAGACAGGTAGCATAAAACTATTTTTTAGTTTAGTACCCAAGAAGAGTTTTCTTTGTATTTAAAACACGTTATTGAAAATTCACACTTCTGCTGGTAAGAACTTAACTCTTCTCACATTCAATGGCTAAAATCTGTATCCTTTCACGCCTTCCACATATACAATCATCACACATTATTCGGCTTTGGGAACTAATTTCTCCTTAATTTGTGTTCTATTTTGTCTGGAATGTACTTTGTAACCAAATGCTCTTAAGTGCTCAATATCTGATGTTTTAATAATATAAATATTATTAGATTACGATTCAATGCTGTGGTTGGTCATATGTATCTAGCTGTGTTTGTTGCATCAGCCCAGAGATTGTATGGAGCTTCTGACAGAGTGTCATATAGAGAATTTTGTTAATCCTCTAACGATATTATTTTGTGTGCAATTCTTGGCACCGTCTTTTGACGAGAAAGACTATGATTTTTCAAATAGTCAGCAAATATTCTACTTATGTACTTTCCGCCGTTGTCCCTATAATAGTTTAATTTTGTTAATATTTTTTTACATTTATTCTGTACTAGCCGCCTTTGGCGACCAGTCGGTTCGCCAATCTTAATGTTCGTTTAAATTTTAATAATTAAATGTTTTACGCAATTCCAACTTTAATAGATTCTTCATCAAAATATATTAAAACTACAAATTTTGATAGTCATATAATTCACTCATAATATTATAAAGGCCTTCAGTCATAACGTAATATGTATCTCTCTAATTTTCTGTTACCTCTCTTAGAATTTATGCTTTAAATTAAAATGGAAAGAATTAATCTGCAATTAATATAATAATATTTTTTACTGAAACAAAGCATTTTTTTTATAATATGATTACTGATAACAGAGTCACTGAGCGTTTAAACTTTATGGGCACTAAAGAATAATTTATGTTATATCTCAAGAATTTGTCAACAAAATTTTCTCCGATTCATCATGAACAGATCGATTTATTAACAATGTTTAATTTTAAATGCATCAAACACTAAGAAAATAAAATGAATCGTTTAAAATAATCGGTCGAAAACAGGTTTAAAAAAACTACTTAAAAAACGATGTACTTAAAACTATAAACATATACAAAAATATATAACTAACATAAATACAATTTACTTACAAAAGCATGCAACTAACCTAAAAATAATTTAAATCGTCCGTTGATAATGGTTGTCATGACAACAATCAGAACACAATGCGCAAGCGTGAATTTTCTTCGCAAGTTACGGTAGTTGCAAATGCGTGAATTTTTCTACGCCAGTTGGGGTAACGCTATGCAGATTATACATTTTTAATTTCCTTTATTCTGCGTTATTTTAATTCAAAAGTACTTCAGAATGAATCTGAAACATGGATTAATTAACAATGTTTAATTTTAAATGCATAAAACATTAAGAAAATAAACAGAATCGTTTGAAATAATCCACCGAAAAATGTTAACTCTAGCCTCATTACTGTTGGGAGAAAAAAAAATCGAAGCCTTACTCATTTGGAGGAGGGGAAAATGGAAGATTTTTTTTGCGGAAAAGTTGGCGGTGGGGAAAATGGAAGATTATTTTGGCGGTAAAGTTAGTTTTTAATTAATAATTAAAATTCTAATTAAAATTTCAAAAAGAAGGGACCCCAGGTGCACATTCCCGACCTCTAAGGTATACATGAACCAAATTTGGTAGCTGTATGTCAAATGACCTGGCCTGTAAAGCGCCAACACACACACACACATTGAGCTTTATTATAAGTATAGATAAATCAAATCTTTCTGTCATTTGACTTTTACATTCCATTCGTTTCACATTTAACGTTGATACGTGCCAATAGTAATCGGCACATCTTGCATGTTCGATTGCCAAAGCATGATAAGTAATCTTATCTGTAACTGTTCTTGTTGTAATATCTCTTGTGTTCGCAGCCTCCATTAAATATATTTATGTATCTCCCCTATGTTAATTTAAATTAAAAGAGATAAAAGAAATTGATTCTTTTTTTTATAGCAGGATAATTTGCCATAAAATAAAACGTTAAATTTTATCCACTAAAAAAAGTAAATGAACTTGTTTTAATAATGTGTGGAAGCATTTTTCTAATTATATTGTATACGAAAAATCTAAAAATCCATTTGCAAATCTAAATAGGATGCTTAAACATTTAACAAATATTCAAACAACTAGCATTTGCTTTATAATACCATTTTCTTCACTTGAACTAGACTTCACTAGACTAGATCGATGCAAAAATGGATGCATCGATATGTTTATTTTAAATTTAAGGTTGTCATTTATATATCAGCAAAAATAAAGTGCAAAAAGAAAAAAAATTGCTATTTAAGTATAGTTGATATTACCTTTGTTTGATAAAAAAAAGAAATGTCTCATTTCACCATAACGTTAAAATGTATAATAAATGTTGTGGTTAGCACTTTGTGGATAGGTTCAAGTATTTCTTAATTTCAACTATTTTGCATTACTTGATAAACAATTATATGTAGAGTTATATGCTTCTTTCAAAATATTTGTGCTCATTGTAATTTAAAACTATTTGAATTTTTTCAGAATAAACATTTTTTTTTTAACAATATATGTTTAAGGGATGATAGTTTGCCTTTTTTTAGGAAAGACATTATCACTAGAGAGGGCGCTGATAAGGTGAAATCATCCACAAAAGATAAAGATATTGCACTCACTTCAGCGACGTCCACCCATGGCATCCTCCAAGCTGGCGAGGAGGTCAAAATCTTCTCTCCGTACTGTCACTCGCCCGGCTTGTTGGGCTAAGCTCAATGCGCTTGAGAAGTGCTGGCCAATGTGATCCTCGCCAGCATACTGCATCAACTCTATTGCTTCGTTTTCTATGCGCAAATCCCCATTTTGCTCTGCAAGCATTTTTCTTATTATGCGCCTAAATGTAGCACGAGGAATATCAAGCTTCTCTCGCACTTCCGGCTCCTAAGATTGAAAAAGGCAGAGTCAAAACTAAATAAATAATTAGCAGACAATTATAAAAATGATGTGTTCATGTGTTAGAAGAAACTGAAGAGAGGCAAGTGCCTTCTTACAGAGATATATTTAGTGTATATTTCAGCACACTAAAAAAAACCCTTACATCAGAAAAAAAAACTTGGAACCTAGCTGTTTAATCATGCCAAAAGATTCCATTTTAAATTATTATTTATGTTTCATTTGTTGTTTTTAATAACCTACATTTTTTAAATCTAGTTCTCACTTGCATACAATTTTAGTTTAATACATATAAAAAAAATTCTGCATAAAAAAAGTTTTCTGAATTCAGAATATCATATGTAACAAAATGCGTTAAAAAAAGTTTTTGAAAATAAATTTTTGTCAAAATGTATTATTTGTCATTAAGGTTATGAATCTTTACAGTTTTTCTTCTATTAAGAGACGACAGAAGTGAACTTGATATATTAATCTTTTAATTAATTTAATTCTATTTTAATAATCTAACCCATTAAATGAATTGATTAAACTCCGAAACTATTTAAGGTATATTATCATGAGAAAATGAATTTTCGATATTCCCAAATTCTAGCGCTCCTGAAAGTAGGCGAATACTCGGTTCTGAAATCCCACATTCCGAAATAATAAAACAGCCTCAATACAAAATCTATGTAAAACCATAAAACTTCAGTCTGGAATCACAAAAGGAATTCGTGTGAACGGGTTTTATTCAAATTGAAAAAACGCCTCCAATGAATTATTATTACTGCGCATTCATTGCAGAATTTTTAATCGGGAAGAGGATAATTTAAAAAAATGTATCGAACAATGAATTTCTACCAAAATAATGAGATTACCAATGTGCACTCGGAAATTGCCTGCATTTAAAGGTCTTCTCTTTCATTATAACTACATTCATGCACTAGGTTTTGACAGAAAAGAAAAATCCCTCCATTTCAATATTCCAAGTATCATTCATATAGAATAATGAATGACATGAAATTTGCCACTTTTCCCGTTAACAGAAAGGGAAACAGGATTTTATTTTTGAAAAGAATGCTACATGTGATGAACACAGGAAAGAAATGATGAAAGCCTACTTTTAAATATACCTTGATCTCAATATAAAGTATGCTGCGCTTTGAAACAATGGATATGAAAGTACTAAAAGCGTTTAAAATATTAAAATTTTGAAATGAATTGCATTTCACTTACTTCTTCGATTTCCAGGCACCTTCTGATGTTTATTCGGGCCTGTCTGGCAGCTGCTCTGGTGGCCTGAAAGAATAATTATTTTCATCAGCAAGATTCAACCATGAGCGCCAAATTTTTAATAAACTACCTATTCGTGTGTGTGTGTGTGTGTTCTTTAGTGTGCACTTATCTTATACTATTCGGCTTAAAACAAATTAAAATATCAAACAAATTATAGAATCCTGTTAATACTGGCATCCAATATGCATTTAAACATTCTCTTTGCTCATTATCTATTGAATTTTTATGCCGTATTTTAAAGAAAAAATACAAGAAAAGTTTCAATACGAAAACTGCATAAGCGAGAATTCACGGAAACAGCCCACGGACTGGGAATTCCTGCTTATGTTGTTTGTTTCGCGCAGCCAGATGGCAATTTTTGAATAACAGCTTTGTGCAATGTCTCAAAATCATGTTTTACTAGTATTTAACTGCTTGTCGAGAAATGGGTCGATTGTACAGTGGCACATTATAAAGACCAATGGAAAATTTCTTCAACATTTCTCAAAACATAATTTTTGATTTCTGGTTCGATTCCAAACCACTGGAAATATAGGAGTAGAAGTTGGAGTGGTGATTGTACAGGGTGCGGCACAAAAACTTGGACAAAGTTATTACATCATAGAATAGAAATTAATTTTTTTTTGTTCATATCTTTTTATTTTAGTGGGACAGATGCGTACGGGTCATAAAAGGCCAATAAAGCCTGCATAGCTCTTTCAAAAAAAGAGGATAGGGAGAGATTAGTCTAGGTTTGCTAAAACATATGTTACCTGTTGGAAAGAGTATTTGGCGAGAAAATGTATTGGTATTTTAACTGAATTTTGATGCTCAAACACAAGGAAAAAACTTTTGTCTCTATGTGTGTATGCTGGTTCTGTACACACCAGGTCGTCTGCCTATCAAATTTGGCAAATATATACTTTAGAGGGTAGGAAAGGATTTTTTTTGGATATTTAATTAGAATTTTAATTAATCAAAAATGAAGAGAAATATTGACTTTTTTCAGTGATAACTTTCTAAAAATTTACAGTAAAAAATAGTTTTTACTGGCCAATCATATCAATTTCCTGCATTATTCATTCACAGTTAAAGTATGTTAAATATAGTTCTCAAATGAAAATCAATAAACTTTATAAAGAAAATCTGAAATAGAAATTCCATTTTAAAAAAGGACACCTGAACTTAACAATTACCATCTCAAACGATTCCAATTGTTTTAACCCTTTCTAGGGCCGTGGGAAGTATGCTTCCCACCAAATTTATCAATCTTTGTATGAAATTATGTAGGTTGGCATAAGTTCTGATAAATTTTTTTTAGTAAGTCAGATTCTTAGATGCTTCAGTTCTTTATCTCAGACAAAATGATGTGTCTTGATTTGTTACTTAATTATTAATTAACCAAATTAATTAATTAAATTAAATTTATCTAATAAGCTAAATGAATCCCTTTTCTTATTCCAATTTCAAGCTTAAAAATATTTTAACATAATATGACTAGAAAAAAAATGGTCCTTTAAAGGGTTAATATAAGTGGATCATTTAAATGTGCATTTCAGCTAATTAATAGCACAAGTCAATAACAGAATTTAACAGTTGATATATTTCCTATTATTTGAAATTAAATCTGTTAAAAGCTTTTGATAAATCTGGTAATCAAATAAATAATTCATACACACATGAAATAACTTAACAAGCCTGGTATGGTTATAAAAATACATCTTATTTTATATTTAAAAATCTAGTATTCTCGTTTATATGAAAACTTTATCTTTTCGTTAGTTTACGTTAAAGATAACTTTTTTTTGTATTAATATTTTTAAATTCGCTGAATTGCATATTCCTTTCTCAAAAATATACGTGTTACTGAGAACCAAATGGCTGTATTTTTATTTGCACAAAAGTTGTTTTTAAGTTCAGAAATATATATATATATATATATATATATATATA
The DNA here is from genome assembly GCF_947563725.1 of Argiope bruennichi. Taxonomy (NCBI): domain Eukaryota; kingdom Metazoa; phylum Arthropoda; class Arachnida; order Araneae; family Araneidae; genus Argiope; species Argiope bruennichi. The sequence continues at coordinate 1,670,273 of NC_079152.1, forward strand.
TATATATATATATATATATATATAAAAGAAAGCTCGTTCTCTAAAATCATATTTTAGAGTTAACAGCTCCATCTGAAAGTTTATTTGTAAACTTTTCCAAACAAGCAAATTAGATTCATGCAATTTTCTAGCGTAGATTTAGTATAGCAACTATACGAGTTTTCTGCATTGCAGAAAGCTTATAAAATAAAATAAAAAAAGGTTATTCAAAAGAGATGAAGATTCTGTGAAACATTGTAAAATTAGAATTAAGCCTTTTTTTCAAATATGTTTTCTTTAATAAATCCGTGATTGTTTGGAACAAACTTTTAAAAATGTATATCTTAATAAAAATAATATACATTTATATACAAATCAAAGTGATTTCTCTAGAATATATTATGAAAATAAAACTCGCTGATATACCATGTTTCATTAACTATCAACATTAAATAAAAGGTTATTCTATGTTAAAAGAAATACATTAAATACTAAATAAGCTTTAGCTACTACATGTGTTACAAACCGAGTTTATTTTGCTAATCTTCATTTTGTATCCTTTATCTTCAAATTGTATTTTGTTGTTGTTGTTTGCATTAGGAGAAAAGGGGAAGCATTTCTTTGCGCAAATGATATTTAATATTAGTCATGTATAAATTTCATAATAAATGAATGCTGAACAATGGTAAAAATATTTTTATACTTTAAGTATTTAGAACATTCCTGGTACGAGGTTATTTCGGTAATTTTTAAATATACAAGAAATAATAACAAGAAATAATTCAAATTATTTTTTTGTGGATAATAGAATTAAAGCTAAAGAATAATGCTCTGTTAAATATTCCTTCAATTCCAATACTAAACCACCAAACTTTTAGCCTATGTTGAGAATTAAATTATAACTGTTACATAAGTATTATAATGCAATTCTTTTATTTAGCAATATATAAGTATGAAATTATTCATTTCATTTTAATAAAACGATTACAAGTTTCTATAATGGAAATATACTTAATATTTAATCAAAGTTTAATGTATTATGAATGAAAGTAAATTACAGAAATAGAAGTGAATGTACACTTATATAGTTACAAAGAAATAAAACATATCTTTAAACATTTCTTTATGTTATAGCAAGAATTTTTCCTGCAATTCAGTAACAGAAGTATAACTTTATTTCTTTTAATAAAGAAACTAACGTTCTAAATTCATTTGCTCCTGAAAATCTTATATTGATCTCGACTGGACTTCTGAAAACTATGGGCTCCTTGTGAGATAACCAGACTTTTGCCCATAGCAAAATACCTGCAACTTGTGCACTGTTTCACCGAAAAAAAATCGCTTAAGAACATCCGAATCAATGGGCACATCGAAACATGCCCTTGAAGCCATTTTTATTAAATATGATTAAATTCACAAGAAATTTGAATCTACTATACAGAAGCTGTATTGCCAACAGTCCAAAAATTATTTAAATAATTCTAATCAAGGGGGGGGGCAAGATTTTTAAATAGGCAATTGCCAGCTCTTGATAATTTTTAATATTTGTAGAAAGGTATTTAGTTTTATACTTTCATTTAATGATAGAGGGCCCTTCAATCAAATTTATTCAAGTCATAATCAAGTATTGATTAAATTAAATTTAGAACTTTATTCTAGTAATATTCCTAATTACCATTTACAAGTTATTCTTTCTGCTATTTTCTAATTCTAAAAAATTGGAAGCTTTACAGTTTAAAAAAATATATTCTCTTCTTTTACAAAATTGTTTAGAGTGTTTACAAAGTTGTCTTTTGTTTTCAATATTTTGCTTAAAATTAATTTTACAATTTAACTGTACACTTTTTTTTTATTTGTACAATATTGATATGGACTTTTTAGAAAGGGACTTTCAACTTCAGTTTTAAAAATTTACTACTTAAAATTGCTGAATTAAAATTAAATTCAGCAATTTTAAGTAGTAATAATTCAGCAATTTTAAGTAGTCAGTATAAAAATTTGGAGGGAAAGGAGGGCTTTGAGATTTTCGTTATATCAGAGCCCTGGAAGATTTAAAACGGCCATGAATTCTTCTGAAATTCGAAATAATTACATTGCTTAAAATATGAGAAAAAACGCATAGCTAAGCAGTAAACATTTCAATAAAGGGGTATTTGTATATTGTTGAAGAGTATTACCAGAACTTTATTCAACGCTATTTTTAATGACTTATTGTACATATAAGAACGATCTTTAATAAAATTAAAGTTTCTAAAGAACATATACTACATATATTAATAAAAAATAATTTTTATTAATTTTGTTTCATTTTTTAACAGTAGATTTGGATTATGATTTAATAAATAGGGCAACTAGAAGAAAATTAAATTTGAATTCAGCTAATATCCCCTAAAAATTTTCGCAGATACAAATGATCAGTTAGAAAACTATTAATATACTTCTGATTTAGTAAGCTGCTTATTTTATGCACCGTATACTTACAATATTTTATATACAAAATGCAAAGACATATAATGAACAAATAATTTATCTTCATAAGAGTACAGATTTAAAAAAATGTAACAACATTTAAATTAAATCTACGATGAATAAACAGAAACGTTTAAATTTGTAATGGCGTTCCACTCTGGAAACTGATTTTTTTTTTTAAAAACTGATATAGATAGAAAGTTAACATCCGTAGTTGGAATGTTTTCTTACTACTTACGGCATTTCAATAATTGCTTTTGCAACTTTACCCCCCTTACAAATTTTTCTAATTCCACTAACCTCATTTAATTGTACTTTTAATTTAAGAAATAACTTTTTTAAATGCCTATATTTAAATAACATATATTTTAAAGTTCGAACTTATTGAATTAAAGAAACGTATCAAGAAGAAATAAAGCAAAAGCTAATGAAACACAAACTCTTATTTATTTATGTAAATTAATGCATTTATATCTAAAATCTAGAAGAAATAACTATTTCGAAGCGGATACACTATTTATATGAGAAGAAATATCATTCCTCAATGATTTTTATCATACATATTTTGAATAAATGCATTGAAAAGCAATTCATCTTTCATAAAAAGCAAAGTGGAAATTATTCATATAGAATTAAAACGCACGAAATTGATTAATGAACGTATCGTTAAGTATTCAAAATTGTGTCAAACATCATGCTAACTTTTGCCAAATATGGCACTTTTAGATAACGTTTAAAATGTTGTAACCTCTTCTAGAACTGACCTTATCAGTAGCACAACCGCATAGTAAACGAGACTATTGATTGACAATTTCATGACTGGTACGCAAAGTGTACTGCATGCAAAAGTCATACAACCACCACTTCAGTTGTAACATATTTTATAATGTATCTTTTAGTTTATGTACTGATTTTTGGTCTTTTCACAATGCCAAGCAAAAGATATGCTATTTTAAAGTTGGGAAAACGAACAGTATGAAGTCATTCATTTGCTTAATGTGCCTCGGCAAACAGTGTCTGATGCAATCTATCGTTTCAAAGAGCTTGGCAATGATGTTAAAAGTCCAGGAAGTGAGCTAAAACATATGGTGAACACTTTCAGTAGCCGTAGGTTATCAAAAAGCGAGTTCAATGAAATTCGAAGGTTTCTATGAGAAAGATCGCTCGTGAACTGGAAATAAGAGACAGATCAGAGCAACGAATGGCAAAATCAGAACTTGGTCTGAAGCCTTACTAGGTCCAGAAAGTTCAGCTTCTCACTGAAGAAAACAAACTCGTGCGGCTCGAAAGACGCCAAAAACTTTTGAAACGAACCGCTTATCAGAACTGAGAGATTCTTTTTTACTAATGAGAAGCTCTTTACCGCCCAAAATTTCGTAATTCCAAGAACTATAGGATCTGGTCCAAGCACTACACCAAGCACTTCAGCAGTTGGTGAACATCGCAAAAATCCAAAGTCGGTCATGGTCTGGGGGGGGGGAGGGGGGGGGGAATTTGCGAAAGTTGCAAAATATCTCTGGTTCTTGTAGATGAGGGAGCTAAAAAAATTCAAAAAGTGTAGCAGTGGGACTTTCTAAAAGATGTTACATTTCCGTGAGCCGAAACACAAATGAAAAATGCGAGTTTCAACAAGAATTTGCATCAGCTCACAAGGCTCAAAAGACAGAAGAGTGATGGAAAGAACATTTTCTGGACGTGATATCATCTGGAGAATGGGCACAATACTCGCCGAATCTCAATACCATGATTAAAGTGTATGGACCATTTTGAAGTCTAAGGCTTGCACTAAACGACTCAAAAGTTTGGTCTCTCTAAACAAATGTCTTCTACCTTTAATCTATCCCGTTTCCGCAGACTTGCGGCCCATTTCTGAAAATTTTAATAAACGTTTGCGCCTCTGCATCACTGCAAAAGCAGGCCACTTTGAAACCAATTAAGTTTATTTATCAGTAAAAGTCTACTCTTATTATTATTTGTTGTATTTTGTTAACTTATTAATTTTTAATCAAGTTATATTAAAATTTGTTCGGGTTTTTCTACCGCATCCTGTCTACGAGATGCAACTGTATCAATGAGCGTAATATACCTTTAACAGCCAATTCAAATAAGAAAAAGACAGCCGCTTATATGCAAAGAATCTTTTTATGACGGGAACACGATACAAGGGGGAAAAAATTAGAGATTTGTGCTTTAAAAATGATTTTTGTCCGATGACTTGAATTGAAATGAGTCCAGGCAAATGCTCAAATATAAAAAAAAAAAAAATGTCGTGAACAGCATGTCTTTCTAACATGAAAATAATGAAACATTTGCGAGACATTCTTATGAAGAAGGGTTGCTGCTTGATCAAGAACTCTTCAAACCGCTCGGGAGCTTTCAAGGTAAACGAGAATGGCAGTCACAGAATTTATAAATGTCATAGCAAGTTTTTGTTTCCGGAGAGACGACGTGCTCAATTGAAAGCACATAAAATTGCAAAGGAGAAAGGTTTCGACTGCCTGCTTTATAATAATAAAAATATTGAAATCTCCACAAGTATAGAAAACTAAGATGTAACTAGCATGTAGTACAAGTGTTTAGATTAATATTTTTTATAACATTTATATTTGGAATTTTTTAATACCCAAGATTATTCCTTCTGAATGCTCAATGAGTATTTTAAAAGTAGATCAGAGCAGCAAATACTGGAAAAGAAATGGAAAAACTGATATTTTTCTGAAGGCAAACAATTAGATTTAGCCTAGGAATATGTTTACCTTTAAAAATGACCATAACATGGAAGAATCTTAAAATTTTACTACTTCAATGAGGAAAAGATGGCATAATGACTGCAAGCCCATTATGTAATATTTGAATAATATTATGAATATCTGGGAATACAGAACACTGCAAGAAAGATATTGTAAAATATCTGACCAAAGTTTTAAAATCCTAGATTTTCAAAAATATTTTAAGGACTTGTACATAAATATTGATTTTCACGCCAGCTATCATTTGATTTAAAGTATTATATAAAAGAATTCATGTAAAAAAACTATTCTTTGCAGTGCTGATTATTACTTCTTACTGTAAAATACATGTAATACGGTAAAAACGATATATGAATTCAACGTCTATCGATGTTGCATAAAATGCGTTTGATAATATAATGAAATAAATATACGAGTGCATTAGAAACTAAAATTTGACTTTCAGTATTGTAAAAATACATATTTTAAAGACTCCTCAAAATACACAGAAAAAGAATCAAAGATGAAAAATTCTTAAGTAAGACAAAGTTATAGTTAAAATGCAATTTTTCAAAATAAAATAATTCTGAAATGAATTTATTCTTTCTGCCAAAAGATGACAGTATACCCCGTTAGAAACAAAATTCTCCACAACATCTTCCATGCCATTCGAAACGCCATAAACTATCAGGAAGCATTATTCTGCATCTTGTGCTAAATGAATGTGCCAAGTATGTGGCACAAAACTATGAAAACAAAATAAATTCTATGTTTATGGAGCTTCATGTATGTGTTGAATAACGTACCGAAGTGAATACGAGACATTTTAAATATTAAAAGTGCCGCTTAATGCACTGAAAAAGAAATAAACAGTCAAATTTATCTGTGCATTCTGTTATGTTGAATATTCTATTATTCCAAACTAAATTCTAGTAACATTTTTAGTTTTCAAGTTACCAACTCCGAAAATTATTCTGTTCAGTTAATGCAACAAGACTCCGTTTCACAGAGAACCATTTCATCTCTTATAATTAATACTGAAATTTCCCTCTTTATAAAATAAATCAAAAGTAAAAAAGTACATATGACATAATACATTACGCTTTTAATAATTTTGAATGTAAAATTCATAATTTGTTATAATAAGCTGAGAAATTCTCTTTTCTTCCCCACAAAATTTCCAAATTAACAAGAGATCATTACGGAATTAAAACGTCTACTTAAAATTCGATAGGAAAGCGCAGTCATTCCCTAAACCCCCGAATTCGGTAACCGATATAATCTTGGTCTTTCCAAACCTCAATAATAGGATGTCTAAGATGCTGATTAGCTTGTCCAATTTCGATACTCTAAATAAACTTTTCTGTTATAATAAGAATAGCGGCAGGATAAACGAAAAGTATTATAAAGAAATATTACGAATGTATAATTTTTATTTTCCTTTTAATTTACATAAAGGAAAATCACAAATTTTCAATATTGTACAAGATTTAATGCAGTATAACATTACCCGATATTTAAAAATATTACAGTATTAACATTTTACAAGGTCAAAATACTATATAATATACACTGAAAAACAGTATAGCAGGTCGTATGCAAATAATGGAGATGTTTCCCCAATCAGTCTAGAGCGATGCGGTCAACAGTGCGTATATAAGACAACAGGTGTCTGAGGAAGCTATTGCATCGATTCTTGCTGTTACAATGGCAGATTATCAAGATTTAAGGGATTTTCAAACGGGATTAATCGTCGGCGCACGAGAGATGGGGTACAGCATTTCCGAAGTAGCGATGAAATTTCAAATTTTGGCACACGGCTATTTCAACGATATGCCGCGAATATCAGGCTTCCGGTAAAACTTCAAATCTCCGACAGCGGTGCGGCCGGAAATAGATCTTGACAGAACGAGATCAGCGACGGCTGCAAAGCATCGTTACACGAGATAGACGTTCAACACTTAATCAGATTGCTGTGGATTTGAATGCAGGCTCATCAACAAGTGTCAACGCATGTACTGTGCAACATACACTAATTGATATCCGTTTTCGCAGATGCAGACCATCTCGTGTACCGTTGTTGTTGTCTCAGTGGCATAAAGCTCTGCGCCTTGCCTGGGCTCGCCAACATCGTCATTGGACTCTCAATGATTGGAGAATCGTTGTCTGACAAGTCGCGTTTCCAATTGTATCGGGCTGATGACCGTGTACGATTGTGGAGAAAACCAATGAATCCTTGGATTCCTTTTGCCTACAAGGAACTGTTCAAGCTGAAGGAGGCTCTGTGATGGAATGGGGCGTGTGCAGTTGGCATGAAATGGGACCGTTGATACGTGTACACTCGATCATGATAGGTCAGAGGTACGTGAACGTCCTTTCTGATCACCTGCATCCATTCGTATCATGTGTGCATTCCGTGCATATCGTGTGTGGACAATTCCAACAGGATAATGCACCACCCCACCGATCTACAGTAGCTATCGAATAGTTCGAGGAGCACTCTTCTAAATTTCATTCCCTCTCTTGGCCACCTAATTCCCCTGACGTGAACATTATCGAGAATACCTGGGATGTTTTGCAACGTGCTGTCCTTGGAAGACCTCGCGCTCCCATGTCTTTGTGAACTGTTCTGTAGGTGCCTGTTCTGCAGCAGACCTCTTGGTGCTACAGAATATCTTCAGAAATTAATTGAATCCATGCCGCGTGCTCGTGGGGCTTCTACACGATATTAGATTGGTGTGCCAGTTTTTCTGGCACTTCAGTGTATACAAGTCTTATATTTAACATTGATTCAATAGTGGGGAAAATATGCGACATATTTGCTATTTCCAAAATTATTATTATTATTATTATTATTATTATAACTGCACATCTCATTTTTACTGTTGCTTGCTGATAACCTAGAAGCATCAAATACGTCAGCACTAAAACCTTTCAGGAACAAGCGGTGCAAATTCAACTCAATTATTCGAAGCAGTCATTTCCTTCCAATGAATCGAAAAGAGAGAGAGAAAAGAGTGTGTAATGAATCCTTGAATGAACGAGGATTTTGATTAGTTTTATTTTTCATCATAGAACTTCTTTGCTATGGAAAAACAATGATTTGTTTGGCTAATTTTTCATAACAAGGGTCTTCCTTTCCGAGGCATATAATAATCCCCAAAGAGGATTAGAAGGCGCAATAGACAATTCAAAAATGACATCAATACAAGCGGAATTGTTCTTATTTTAATCATACGGGGCCAGTTCAATGCACTCCATGCATTGTAGCATAAAGAAAAGTTGATTCATGCATTTCAGAAGTTCGTCTTTGGTCCGATTCTGCACCAAATGTTTCGACATGACTGATCATTTGCTCAGATTCAGTATCCAAAGTATCAAAATTCCAATGATCTGAATCATGTCATTTCGAGTTATAATTGTCAACAGCAGATGTTCACTAACACCCCTCCCCTTAATATTTACATCTAATTTTAAATCAGTATTAAAAATGGAAATAGAATATGAAACCTAACAAACAACTCATTAATTTGTACAACAAGGGATGATATTTTTGCCTGTTTTAAGCACTTTTTCTTCTCTACTCTGGTTTTCAGCATTATTTTTGGGTTTTTTTTTTTTTTTTCCTTCGCGCACCCACACACAAATACACTAGCTTTCTTAAATTTTAAATTTAAAAAAATGGATTATAAATTATGAAATTTTGAAACTACATTTTTATTTAAATGTACTACCAAGTTGCAACACTAGTATAGAATTGAAATTCAGGTATCGAATTGGAATTAATATAATTACTAGTTTCATAAATTAATTAATAATTATAATCAAAATATTTTGAAAGAGTATTGCTATTGGTAATATGCAAATGTACAAAGTTCCATCCTTATTAAAATGAAACTAATCAAATTAAAAATGTATAATAAAAACTACTCTTACTGTTTGTCGAAGACGCCTAGGTGAAGGTTGCGCTGCTTGTGGACTAGCAGGAAATAGCTGCCTGCGTGGCCGGGGGGGTGACGCTCTTGGTGGGGATGGAGGCGGCACACTTGCGGGAGACATTTCCGCTGTGAACACACTTTCGGGTGTCCCGACCGGTGTGGGCCCCCTTTCGGATGTCCCGACCGGCGTGGGCCCCCTTTCGGGAGTCACGACCGGCGTGGGCCCCCTTTCGGGAGTCACGACCGGCGTGGACACCCTTTCGGGAGTCACGACCGGTGTGGATACCCTCAAGGGTTCTGAAACCAGCAATGGTTGTGGTGTTGCTGGGCGTGTCAAAATCGGCGATTGCAGAGCCGATTTTTGTTCCAGCTGCAGGATGGTTTGCTAGAATTAATGAGAACAAATTAAAATTTCAGAATTATTATGAAACAGAAGAAATAGAATAGAAGCAATTTAATCTTCAGAGATAAATACTGTCGTAAAGAAACCAACTGCTTTTGCTTAATTAAATGAATAGGTATGACTATTCGATTAGTTCTGTTTGTTTCTCAGAAATTAGAACCGAATTTCGATTTCATTTCTGTGTTATTCGATTGCAGTTCACAATTAAGCACTCATTAATTCCCTAAAACTAGAAATATGTCCTAGCATAAAACATACTTTAAATGATATATAAATAATTGTGTTTCATGTTTTAATGAATAAATGCATTGATGAAAAATTTGGAGAATTTTACTCGGCCGACTCTTGTTGGAATTTAGTAAAATAACACGGTAACAATTTAATCAAAAATGTATCACTCTTCTATTAAAACTGTACGAAATATCATGATTTGAATTTCATTTTTGAACAATTTAACAATCGCCTGAAGGAAGAGCTGTGAAATGATTGCGGATATTTCTTAAGTCTTTTAAGGTCTCTTTTCCAGATATATTCAAAAGTTCATAATTAGAGAAATTTAGTCTCAATAATGAATCTTTTTTTGCTCCAAATGCAAGTTGAACAAGAAATTATATAAATTAAAAACAACAGCGGACAGACAAACAAATTTAGACTGCCAGATTTTTTTCAACATTGCCTTTAATGATTTTACGATATAATTGTTTATTTCTCTTAGAGTAATTTTTTCAAACTAGAAGTATACGCTTTATCAACTATGAGTTTGGAATTATTTGAAACTAAATTAGAGAAACAGTGCTTGACCACTTGAATGATTTGTCTCCCTCCCACCCCTACCCCCCAATCGGTAAACATCTGCCACCACTTCAGAAGATACATTTTCAAATAAAAAAAATTATTAAACTATGATACGAAACTAAGTACTTTTTTGGTGCATTGCTATGTGACAGCACGTAAAATATCAAAGAAAGCTAATCTGAGAACATGTATGAAAAGGATGAAATGATATATTTAATTTGTCGCACTATAGTTTAGTATCTACAAGTAAACAAACCAACATAAAAATGAATATTATATTTTAAATGTATAACTAGCCAATACAACAAATATAAACACACCTAAAAATAATATATCCCATTCTAATAACTTCTCTAGATTATTTTATGTAGACGCGTAAGTAAAGAAAACATTTAAGTTTTCATTGTCAGTACTTTCCAAATTTCGTTGTCTGCAATAATTTTCCTTGGAAGTGTTTTTATTCATATCTGAACACTTTATTAAAATGTTTAGTCATTATTCCTTTCACTGGAAGTTACCAAGGTTCAATAGACTTTTACAATTCTTTTGGAAAAATGAGTGTCTAAGATATTGTACTACGATATTTTATCGACGATCCAAATAATTCTGGGAATACGATATTCTCCCCATTTGAAATGAATGTCTCTTTGCAGAGACACGAGTTCATCAGAATAATTCGAGACCGGCATCGCATCGGTGCTTATAACTTCGCATCCAGAAGTTGAGTCGCAATCGGTTCACTAGAAACTTTCAGATTCTAAATACATTCTGTATCTGATGAAATTTCAACTTGAAGAAAATATACATTCGAAATTCCAATCGTGAAACTTTTCCTGCATAAGAATAGTATGACGTACGAGCTCATCAAACGAGACATTATAAAATCAATTTGATAAGTTTTGAACGAATTCTGTAAAAAGACTGTGCGAGGTGCTGAACACGTCAAATATCCTGAAACGGCTGACATCAGTTGCGAATTATTCATGAAAGGAAGAATAACCACCATGAAAGAGATGAGAAGAAATGCATTTCGTTTGCGATAGGAAGAACGAAGAATCCTTCGTGTTTGGTTTCAGATTAGAGTGTGGTCTTTCATATAATTTTTCGAAAAGATTTAAAAACAAACTGGTTTGAAATTTCCTCACGAAAGCGCAACACGATTTTTTAGAATACGGCTTCATTACGTTCTTCCCTGAACTTACGAGCACTAAACTCCATCTTGAAATTATTTTACTTTTATTCATGAAATGATATACATGTTCTCTGTTTTAAATGATATAAATCATGTCAAAATATGCGGGAAAAGTGCGGAATGTTTTGCGGCGAAAAGAAGTCAATGGTGGAAATTGTAATTTTCATTTTTCTTATTACATAATTTTATTTAAAAAGTTTGTTGTCATCGAATAGATGGAACAGATAGCTCCTAAATAAAATGTGTGGTCAAAATTTAAATTTGAAGACTAAAATCCTTTTATGCATTTTGTAATTTTCTAAATATTGAAATTGTTTAATTCTAAATTTAGACATTGTTTGAAAGCAAGGATTTCATCAATGTATGATTTAAATAAAAAGTTGCATATCGCAAAATTTATCACAAGATTAGACTTGCTGAAGGAGACTTTGCCACACTCATTCACGATACATTGAAGGTAAGAATAATAAATACTGATCTAATGTTGAGGTAATTAGAATACCACATTGACATTTTTCAAAGTATAAAAAGATACACTGAAGTTTACTAACCTCTGTTCTGCGACATAAAATCAATCACGGTAATTACGATTTGCAAAGATAATACATCCGAGTGTTGTAGTTTCTACACAATATATTATATATGTAATGATATCTCTTAATTAAATTAAAAATTAGTTATTTTTATTTTTAATTTGTCCATATTACTTTATTCTACAATTCTCTTATTTCCTGATCCAAATCTCACTTTTCTTTTTAATTCTAACATGTACTCTAATAAATTTCTAACTAATTCTCAGGTTTCATGCAAATAAATAAAAATACCTAATGCTCACGCAATTCCTTTGAAAGATATCCAAGATTCCCTATCCTGAATTGACATGTGTTAAAAGGAAACCGTATAACTCTCCTAGCAAAAGCACCAATTTAATTTCTCATTTTTAGCTTGGGTCCTGAGGTGAACAAACGTATGTCATTGCTTCTGCCCGAGTACAAACCAGGCCCTCTCATGCAAAAATAAATTGAAGTTAAATCCCAAATTTGGTTCTTGCCCGCCACGTATATTAGATCAATAAGCAGAATGTTATTCAAAAAAAAAGAGGGTATAAATGCGAGATTTTAAATTAAAGACAAACAAAAATGCAATGCATAACTATATAGAAAAATTCGAAGATTTATTTAAAATCCAATAAATAAAATGTAATGTTTTCTTTAATAATCAAAGGATTTATTGATTGTTGCACTGCAGCATGCATTTCATTGTTATGCTAACATCCGCATCTTTATAAACAGATTTACATCTGATGCAAGAAATTCGTAGAAGATGGGTGAATGTGGAAAGAGATGGTTTCATTCTTGTCATCCTTGCATGCCAGATGGAACTGGCAAGCTTATCGGAACTGCTTTCGAACATATAATGCACAAAACATACAAAAGCAGAGAAAACACGAGCTTTCGAATCTACAGATACGGGGTGTATTTCAAATCTATCTAATCTGCAAAATGAAACTGTTACAACAGTGAATTCAATAATCAGGGACCAGCAATATTTCATCAGGAGAAAAAAAAAATGGATTTCCGATTTCACTTTGCCGAGTAATAAATTGAATTCAGGTTAAATGCATACAATAAAACTTCAAAATTCCCTTTATTCAGTAATGTAACTCATGAGGTTATCTATCAGTTATTGTTCATTACAAATAAATATTTTAAGTCTATTCCTTTTTTAATAATCCTGTATATTATATATGCATTTTATTTTATTTGAAAGATTGAAGTGAAAAACTTTGCACCCACCCTAAGCTTTGAGTTACAAAGTCATGCTGCATTTACTGATACTCGACCCTCCATTTTTACCATTTACTAGCCCCCTACCTCTCCCCCTTAGGGAGATGAGATGATTTACTCGAACTTTTTAAATCCTCCGAATATTGTTAATTCATATTGAATTTTATATCTTATATTTTATGTATGAGTATGATAGGATGTTTTTTGAAAATAGTATGTCATTTCTTTATCCCACTTTCAATAAATGATAGATTTTAAGAAAAACTGAGGAGTATTTAGGATTTTAGTAGATGTTTCTTTTCGTTGCCGACACCAGAAAGATTTGAAGAGCATGAAGGAATTTATTATTTGTCATAAACAAGGCGATATCTTATAGTAATAATGTTAATCATTTTTTTTAAATCGGTTTCCTTTCGCTTTTCATCAACTACTCGTGTAAACTTCTGTATCTATTTTTTTCTGTCCTCACTTCATCATTTCTAATTTTAACTTTTGAAGTTAAGAAATTCTTTAATGCTTTTTGTAAATAATTAAAAAAAATAGAAATAGTTGAATTTAAATATATTATTATACAGTATTAAGTTATTATTAGAATGTTTCTTTATTCTCTAGAATTAAAAATGAAATTAAATAACAGTAAAATGATTGTCAATTAAAATTAAACTAACAGTTCAAGAATAGGGATTTCGCAGTGGCCACTTCACGTATTTTTAATGATCACGTATTTTAAATAAGTCTATAAGTAAATGCAATTTCTTTACCATAGATTGTATGTTAACTAATTGAAAAAATACAAAAATTAGATTACCGAGAGGTGCGATTGAAAATTTTAAATGGTTAGTGAATGGTTACGAAAGCTCTGGAAGAAGAGTGAGCGAAAGTAACCGAGATTTAAAAGCGCCATGAAAGCAAAACAAGCGAAAATTAAGAAGAGTATCGAAATAAGTGCTTGAAAATTCTATACAGAAATCCGATTGCTTTTAAATGCAGCATGATTTTGTAAAACAGTTGTATATGCTTTTTAATCTTTAATTTTATTCTATAAAATGTAAAAAATGCATATACAAAGTTAATTGAACATTGTTTCCTCATCTGATCTTAATAATCATTAAAATATTTTCTATTTCAGATATAATAAAATGGTTAAAAAATTGTGAGCAAACTATATTTTCTGTTATAAATATTATTAAAAACTGGAATTCTGAAAATTTTTCATTCGTTAAAAAACAATTTCAAATTTCGACAGTTTATCTTTTTAATAATTCAGGATTGCTCTACGGAAATCTAAAAAAACAGTTTTCATTTTTCTGGTTTTCCATTAAATTTTTCAAAAGTTGAATAAAAATGAGTATTTTTTTTTTTGTCAGAATTAGCACAGCATGAGTATGAGTTCGGCGCTTACACATTGGACAGTACTCAATGCTTCGAACCCTGAAGTGTAAGTAATTGTCATATGACTGACGGTATACCGATTCTATTACACAGTCAATTATTTAATATGCAGTATAAATATATGTTTTCATACACCAATTTAAAGCAGCTTACTTGCAGCGTTCTTATTGTCCCTTGGGCGTCGTGGTATTTGTTCTTCCAGAACAAAGCCTCGATTTCCAAGGCTTGGATCCTCTAGAATAGCAAAAGATAAAACATCAGAAACATATTAATTTTGAAAGAAATTACAAAGTTTTAAAAATAATTCGTAAATTTCTGGAAATATATCAATTTCAAATTTACATATAAAATAAAAATTGCAACAATTTGTAAAATTGTATGGAAATGGTTCGATATTTCATGCTGCTAAAAATCCTCAGGAATTAAATTTGCATTCAAGCGCAGTTTCATGCAATTGTCTTTTTCATTCAATGAGAGCCGTTTCATTTCTTCTGCAAAGGATTTTAATAATAATTATTTCCATTCAGAGGAGCGATTCTCGTTGCAGGAAGACTTCAAGAAGTTTTAATCATTAATTAATATCAAATGCATTTTTGTATATGGTTTCACAGTAAACATAAAACTTTTATATATTCTTATATTTTTTATTTTATTTATTTTTAGAGATCACACAAATGGCCTCGAGTTTAGTATTTAATTATAATAGTTTCAAATTTAAAAAGCTTTGAGAGTTTTTCAGAACAGATGTAGTGACCTAACTTTCTCGCCTAACTTTCGTATTTCGCCCTTGGGAGAATATTTGCTCCACGAAATCGGATTTAACTTGCATCAAGTGAACTCTTCAGCTCACAATTCAAGTAAAGTAAGAATTCCATTTTTATAATGAATTAGAAAATTTTAAAATGATAGAAAATGCTGTTAGCGATCAGAACATCGTTTCGCACTTCCGTCTTCGGTCACTGACGGTTTAATGGACGGGACGAGGAACATTTAAAACGAGGATTTTTTAAATAACAATAAAGAAAATTGTAAACAATGGCTACAATTTTCTTTGCAAAATGGAAAAATAATTATCTATGAATTATGAATTTTAAAAAAGTCAGTTGCCCAGTGCTTCATTTGATTGTTACCATATTGAGGTAGATAAAAATCAGAACCCATTATAAATTAGAAAAAGAATTTCAACGATAACTACTCAGAAAATAAATTTCTTTTATAATGATAATAAAGATGAAAATGAATATGGAAGATGTAGTGCAGTTTCTTTCCTTTATTAGCGAGTGTGCGACGTTCAAGACCAAAGAGATACGAAGAGATCTATTTTTATAGATAAATGATCCTATGATTTTTTTTCCGTGAGAAGTGGATGAAAATTTTTTTCAGCAACTCTTTTTCGAATTTAAGTTATGGACATTTGATCCGTTATTTGGCTGCAAGAACGCACTCCGTAATATAGAGAAGTGCCATAACAGTCCGATCACAGTTACATTGGTCATTGTCCGAAACAATCCTGATATCAGAAAAAATGTTATTTCACATTAAATATTTACATTTCTTCATCAAAATTAATTTAAAAGTAGTTTAAAAATGATAATTTTAAAGATTAAAACTGCATAAACTAAAATGAGATACGTTATCTACGAAATATATTTAAAATAGTTTTCAACCAAAATAGAAAAAGGTAAATATCAATGCCATGACAAAATTTTCAAGTTCTTTTTTAATAAAAAAAGAAGCACTTATGAAAGTAAGTTAACATACCGTTAAATTTCCCATAAATTTTTAAAGATGACAATATATTAAAACCTAATGCCAAAATTTATACCATTTAGAGATTGATTTTTTTTTTCATATCTTTACTTTAATCGTTTTCTTACAGTTCTGTTTATTCTTTTTCGTTTATTCAATTTTCATTTTATGAATGCAGGACTCCTCAAACTATACTGGTATCTTCGAATGCGCAATAACAGCTTCTTTCGAATACTAATGAAATTGAATCGATTTGTGGAATTAATTTCTCGTTTCCTCCCTTCTTGAATTATTTGGGGAAATAAAAATAATCATCAAATCAGTATTATTTGTCTAAAATAATATTTAAAGTCTGCCGTTTGTGAAAAATTTAGCTAGTATGAATTTTAATAAGATGTACATGAACAATAACCATATTTCTCCAGATCAACAGAAAAAGCTACATTTTATTTTGTGATAATCATCCGCTCTAGTGACACAAAGAATTCATTTACTTTATTGAAGGAATGAACAAATTTTAGTAAGCAAATCTTAGTGTAAAAAGTTTTACTGCAACATTTATACATACCTGCAACAAATCTGTGTCACCCCCTGGAAAATAAACAAACATTTATAAGCATTTTTTTAATAAAAGCTTTTTAAAATTAAAGAATGAAACTAATATACTGGAATTATAAATATAGGAAAACAATTTCTGAAAGTCACTAAATGAATGCATTTCCATTAAATGATTTCAGTGAATATTAAATTCCGACAATAAAATTAAAATTATAATTATGTTTTGCAACATGCTTTCATTAGTGTACTAAAAAGTACCAAGTACACTAATGAAATTACTTTTATTTTCTGCTTTTAACTCTCTACTTTGCAATTAAATGTTATAAATACTTCGGAATCTTTAAAATCAGTTTTTCTTAAATTCGTTATAAAGTAGCTGTTCTATTGCATGAAATTTTAATTTGCTAGATTAATTGGTAATCAAATTCTGTAAATTTTAGATAGAATACTGCTATCAAAAACACAAAATGATTACAAATTAAAAATGTCATATTTGTAAAACCCAACTCATCAGGAGGCTAAAAATATAGAGATTCCAAAATTCTATTGTTATAGTAAAAAAAAGGAGAGTTCACAAGTACAATTTTTCTAATACGTATAATGAATGAGTCAGTTTTCTAGGTAAAACTTCTGCACAAACCAACGCCTTGTTCTTAGACTTTAAAAGATTTTACTTATCATTGATTAAGTCGGTTAAATATTCCGCCTCACCTACGGGATTTATAAAACGAAAACGATTGCATTGAATTTCTTTCATACCTTTCATTATATATATATATATATATATATATATATATATATATAATAAAGCTCAATGTGTGTCTGTGTGTTGGCGCTCTACAGGCCAGACCGTTCGACCAACAGCTACGAAATTTGGCACGTGTATACCTTGGAGGCCGGGAATGTGCACCTCGGGGTTATTTTTTCGAATTTTTAATTAAAATTTTATTTATTTAAAAAATAAGCGAAATTTAAGCGTGTTTCCGCTATAACTTCCGAAAATATTACCGCACAAAAAAGATTTTTACATCAAGTTAAAGATCAAAAATTTATCTTTTAAATGATACCAATGTTTTAAACTTAAAATTAAATTTCTATTTTTAATTAATTTTTAAATAAATAATTTAACTATATTTTTCAACAATTTTTTTCGTACAAAGTAAAAATAAAATTTAAGCTGCACGAGCACGTTTCGCATTCATGGGGGGAAATTAGCTTTTTTCAAAGTGTTGCCATCACATCGATTAAAGCTCCATTTAAAAATAAATTAAATCTTTTTGGAAATGAAATCTGCAAAAATATGATTTTCGTCACGTGTCTGTAGGAAATGAAACAAATATGAAATATTATTTTTTTCTAAAAAATAAATTCAAGAAAAATTATTTTATCATCTTTTACACTATCTGTATTATTAATCCAATAAATCAGTTTTATTTTAAGGCAAGTTTTGTTTAATATGAACAGGATATCCATTCAAATCAGGGCCACACTGCTAATTTGTAAACCTTTAGTAATAGACACAGATCTGCTAAAATGGTCTAAATGGAAAATGATTATATTTTATGTAACTTGATCCAATAAATACTCTAATATATAACGAATTTTTGATTTTACCTTAAGCTTCTGCTGTGGAAATCACGTTTAACAAAATGTTCTTGAAACACTAATATTTTAAATTAAGAATTAATTTCCAATCAACAAAATCAATCAGTTAAACTGACTGATTTATAAAAATTTAAATATCACTATTCAAAAAAAAAAAAAAAAAAGAGGATAATTTTAGATTTTTCATCGATCGTTTTAAAGAAAATACGCCAATCTGCGCGCAGGTTTCTCAAGATTAATTGGCCTAAGATTATTTTTGAAATATATTTATAGGCCGGAACAAAATATTATTATTGATTTCATTTCAATCCCTTTGAAAGCAAAACTAAAAACTGAATTTTATGCTGAATCTGAGAAATTTTTGTTGAATTATTGTTTGAGATATTACACAAATTATGAAAAATATTTTGTAGTTCACATAAGACTTAAATACTGAACGATTCTGCTTGCAGTACTCATATTCAGTAATAATAATAATAAATAAATAACAACAAAAATGATAAATAAAATAAAACGCTTGGTTTCATTAAAAAATATCTTTAATTGCAATTTCAGCATTTCCACTTTAAATTAAAGTTGAAGTTTTCCCGGAAATGACAACAAATTAGCAAAATATATATAGTAAATTGAACGAAACGATCTAAACAACAGTATAAGTTTGGTATGACTATCAAAATTTGAAGATTAAAAATATTTTGTTTGAGAAGCTATTAAGAGACCAGTTACTTAAAATATTTAATTGAAAATTGTAGCGAGCGGTAATACTGGTGAACCGGCTGGTCGCCAAAGGCGGCTAGTATATATATTCATGTAGTGTACGGAGCGTCCCCCTAGCGGCGTTGGCGGTACGGAGCGTCATCCTAGCGGCATTCGCGGTACGGAGTGTCATCCTAACGGCGCACGCGTCGTCACTCAACAGCCAATAAGAAGATAAGAAGCCATCTGATTCCCGCTTTAAAAACTGTATTCAGTACTGTACTAACGTTCATCGATGTAAAGCGGCTCAGCTGTTCGCCCAGTTCATTAAATTTGTTTATGTTTAATTAGTGTGTGATTCTCTTAATATGAGCCATCTCTACGCATTCATCTCAACCGGGCTTTCCCCTAGGGCCCGTGAGAGATATTTAATTTGATATATAATCCGATTAGTAGAGGCATGTTTTTCGAGCCAGAGTTAACATTACATACATATATATATATATATATATATATATATATATATATATATATATATATATATATATATATATATATATATCCTCTACTCTCTATTTAAGTGCAGCAGTAGCACTTAATCATGATTGTTGTTTACGTTGGTTAAAGTGGCTGCCCGATAATTCCAGAGCCATCTCGAGGCGACATTCGGAACCTGTGTTCACTTTAAAAACAAGGAAAACTCCATTTCGAAATTGTAAAGTATCATTGATTTGATAAGAAATTTGTGTACACACTATTGCTTGGAAGAAAACGCATGAAGTGTGCGCATAACCCCCGTCTTCTTTCACTAGAATTATTGGAATCATTCAGAAATTCAGAGGAAGTGACTCGGCACTTTAACGAGAAAATCATGCATTTTAATGTTAAAATTAGAATATAAAATAACAATGGTATTCGTATGCGTAACTTTGTATAATAAGATACTATGTGGTGAAAAAATATCGAAATTGGGCCACAAATAAGCTTTTGCAGTATGTTCCCTTTGTATTTCCTGTAAAGCTAAAATAAAAAAATCTACAGGAATGGACATCTTCAACCATCCTGCGTTATTAGAACAGAACTATCAAAATAAAGAGATTCGTGCCGACTGGCAATTTATATTACAGATAAACGTTCAATAATGTTATTACAACATTATTGAACGTTTAAAAAAAGAAAGATTTAGAGAAGAAGTTTTCACACTTCTTAATCCGCCTTGGCCTATTACTAAATCTAATATTTTTCCAAGTCCCCTGAGTAAAACTTCAATAAATTTTTGATTTCATAAAAACAGTTAATTATTGTCATTTAGATTAGATTAAACAAATATTTCAGGTGACACAAAAATTTACCGAACAAACTTTAATAAATATAATTAGTTCTGTTTGAGGGAAATCAATGTTTAGGATAGAAGAACCATTCATTCCTATTTATTTTCTTAAGGTGTAGAATTAAGATGACAAAGTCTCTGCAGTTCTTTTTCTTTATTGATTTTCGAGTGAGACAGCAGCTGCCTATAATTCAACTTAGCGCAACCAAAAAGTAGAAAATTCTCTAAAATTTGACTTTTTCTATAATTTCTTAAATGGCTTGCAAAGCGAGAAAGTCAACCCTATTAGTACAAAATGCCCAACGACATTATTATGATATCTACGCGATATTGGAGAGTATTCAAAATGTTGGATAACAGTGTAGAAATATCGTACAATATCTTCTGCTAGTAGGGGAAATCTCCTAGTCCTATATTATCTCATAATACATTACAACGTTAACTTCAATAAATTTTAAAATCTCTATTCAAATTTTATAATTAAAAGAATGCCAATGAAAGAAGTGTGCTCAACAACAGTTGTATTAACAAGATCTAAATGAGAATCGAAAATAATCCTCATCAACATTTAAATTCATACTCAATTCTAGGGATATACTGTTCGATTAAGACTAGGTTTACTTTACACTGTTTGCAATGTGCTTTTATTCTATCGTTTCTTAAATTATTTTTAAATAATTCAAATGAAATTTCGGCCAAATTTACTTTTTTTGTACATACATATTTTATTTGATATACAGGATGTTCATAGTTAAACGGTCCTATTACAAAGCTGACTACAACTATTGCTCAGGAAGTTACGAAATTTAATAGGACCAATGAAGGGATGATAATTTTATTGATCTAATAATAATTTAGTTCAAAATGTCGTCACCAGAGGACGCTTTAAAATTGCACATTTAGCATTTACAATTAATTATAAAAGTTATTTACTATAGAAAATGTTTCAAGACGGCAGGCAGCATTTTCATCTACTAATAGAAATCGTAAAATAGTGTTCCACCAGCAATGAACTCTGGGGATAGAGGTGTCACTTCCGCTGCCCTAACACCAGGGTTGGCAAGTCTGCTCTATAGAAATGCTAAGAACAAGTCTTGAAATGTCATTTTAACGATTAGATAAAGATGTTTCAAATGCTCCCATAGGCAAAAGTCGCATGGATTGAAAACTAGAGACCAGGGAGGCCACAGATCGCGAAACTGGTGGCTGATGACACGTTCTTTTGTGATTTTTGAAGACATCCTTAATCCTCTTATCACCAAGCTTAAAAAATCTTTGCGCACTTTTTTCTCCATTCCTAGTTCCAGAATGTCACAATGAAGGTCGCTTATAATCGACATACCCGAGATTTCCCAGTTACCACACGACTCCGTTGCATTTGAGGATTGCAATGAAATCTGCAAAATTGAACGCGGACATTCTCAAATTCGGCAGTTGCAAACAGTCATCGAACCCTCCAAATGAAAGCACGCTTCTTCAATCCAGATGATATTCCAAGGTCATTCTGAAACAACCTCAAAGACAAAAAGAAACTGAAGTATGAACTGGTGTCGAGACTTGAAGTCGTATGGATGTACCCTGCCGCGCAACACGATGGACTTCGTGCTAGCCTGTACTTCAGAAATTCTGTTTTCTTGCTTTTGGAGCATCGAAAGAAGCGAACTTCGATATTGTTTCTGCGGGAAAAGGTCCCCCCCCCTCCTCCAAAATAAACATTAAACGAACTTTTTTCTTTTCAAATTTCAACTCCATTAAAGAATGATTTTCAATGGACATTTTTCGCATCCTATTCCGATTCCGATATTTCAGTAAAGCAACTACTGCTGAATTATCGCTTTGATAAAACAATTGAACTACAAAAAAGGACGTTTACAAATATTTCGGATGAAAATTAATAATCTAAAAAGTTTTCGATCAAGTGAAATTACGATACTTCATTAAAAGACCTAATGCTTCATAGTTGCTTTTGCACGCGAAGATAAATTTCTCAATGGAAACTCACCTTTCGAGCGAAATCCTCAACGACACTTTGATTCTGAAATGTCTTTTTTTTTCCCTCTTGTTAACTATCAAAGTGACTGTTTGTATTTTTTAATATAAATTTTATTTGAGAGCAACGAGTTCGATGGCAATTGCTATCAAAGGTGTAGCCTAGGGAGGTTTTAAGTGTTTATTTATATTCCTTTTAGAGATTGTATAATTTAATGAATATGAACTCAAGTGACCTATGGATTAAAAAAAGGGACGAGATCTAATTGAATAATGGATCGTAAATGTGTAATTCCTAAAAAAATGCCGTCTGGCTACTAAATTTTAATTTTTTTTTTATTCGATCAAATAAATTACCGTTTCTTTCATGTAATGCACAACAGTTTATAATTTTCTTTTTAAAAAAACTTCGTTTGTAGACAATAACAAAATCTTTTCACTTAATTATAGACACTTGTTATTTCATATATTAGCAGAGATAGAATTTTATAATAGATTTTCCACTTATTTGTGTAGATCTAGAGATCTGAAATTTTACACGCTTGTGCATTTACGAGAACTATTATAATTAATTTAAGACTAAGAAGCAGAAAATAGGAACACTTTTGAACGCATTAAAATAAATATGTTTAAAAGATAAAATCAAATTTATTTATATTGTAGCTTTGCTGCAGACATTCTATAAACAAGACGTCACATAAAATCTTGCAAATCCCAAAAAACAGATTAGAAACTAAGCAGAAAATCAAACGCACACCCTAATATTGTGAGAGCACGCCATTTTGTTTGGGAAAAACTGGTCTTAAGTCTGTTTGGCATCACGAAAACTCGTTATACCAAAATTATGTTTTAATAATTTTTTTTGTTCAAAAATTTTTATTCGTTTCATTTAGTATGTCGCTGGAAAGTTGTCTGCCTGCCCAACGACTTGATAATTAAATATTCCTATAAAAAAGAGTTTTCAAACTTGGCAAATAATTTCAAAACCAAACTTATGAATGAGTGTTGGTTTTTGAATTGTAATGCCAAAGAGTCAACGCTGTTGCGCACGTAAAGCCTTTAATAAAAACGTACATAAATGAATCTTGACACCCAAATCCTATCTATCGGAGATGAGCGAAAAGATGGGGACAGGAAATGCATATTTTATTTCCGTCTGGAAACGGAATGCAAAGCATGCGACGAAGTCGACAAGAAATATTCCCACTCTTTTGCTTCCTCTTAAGCAAATGGCGAACGTTAGAAGACGTTTTTGCAGTTTTAACTACTTTGCAATAAAAAATTAAACCATTTCTGAAATATAGGGTATCTAGTTGAAACTTTGTATCTCTAAAAACAAGGACACTTACGCAGAGGTGGACGTTGTTCTGGAACTGCTGAAATGGGGTCTTCCAGCTGAAAAAAAGTGAAGATTTAGTTGATTGAAATTAACGCATGAACACGAATCTATACATAGTATACAATGAACTCTCCTGAAAGCGTCTGTATGTTTGAACTCGAAAAACACATAACTGATATTGGAGATATTTGTACCATTTTGTGGGGCATTTATTGGGGAAGGTTTTAGCATATTGAAGACCATCGACAACTAACTTAATTTTCACTTTCTAGATTACATCCAATGACGTTATATTCAATGATTTCTTTTTAAAAATAAATTTTATGACGACATCCACACTTTGAAATGACCCCTGTGCATCAAGTTTCAATTATTATAAAATTTTGCACACAAATCATTCATTACTTTTTATATCGATTAAAAAATGAAAAATTGCAATTTTAGTTTGTGCAATATTTTACATACTTTTCAAGAACTAAAAGGAATTAAGAAAATAAATATTTATAAAATAATTGATTATGTTTTATGCGTCATCCTTTGAACTCTGCTATTAAATTCCACGTATAAAAAGCAATTTTTCCATTTTCTATGTAACATGACACAAAGCAAGAAAACGTTTCAGATTTCTTTTTAATTATTTTGATTGTTTTCAATTAGCCGTACCGATCTTAGTAGCTGAACAAGCCTGAATTTAAAAAATACTGTATGTATAAAATATTTTTCAAACTGCCTTTTCATTTTATAAATGGCTGAAACAAAAATATACGGAAGAAAATCAAGCATAGTTACCTGGTCCAGAATTTCCTGTAGGGTTCCTGCAAAAGAGAGGACAATTTTTAAAAATCGTATTCGCTAAATTTGAGAACAAACAAATGAATTGACAATGAAAAAAATGAATTGACAAACAAATGAATACGCTTACTTGTGGCTCCCACTACAGGTGGTGACTCTGTGGCTGGAGCATCTAAAATAACAAAATCTTTGAGAATATGCAACAACTACAACAAAAAAGAATTTTCACAGGAGAATTCTCCCCTAAGAAAGTAGTTATCTTCTTAGAAAATAAAGTGGCATCAATAAAGAATCCGATACAAATTGTAAAGGGATACTTAAAAAACGTTTTTTGAAAATTCATTTTGATCGTTCACGTCCATTTGTAATATTTATACAAATTATTCGTAAAAATATTTGGTTTTTTAGAATTGAAAAAGAAGGTTTTTTTTTATACACTAACTGGTATTTTCAAAGATAGTAACGGCGTTTATACATTAATAAAATAATAGGATCAAACATTTACTGCTAAAGAAAAAGAATCGTATCAAACAATTACCTATAAGCTCGATATAAAAGAAGAAAATTAGGAGGTTCGTATCGTAGAGTTGAAATGGTGAGTAGAAGGATTGCAACCCTACTCTGGTAGGGGACAAGATGAAACCAAGCAAATTTAGAATTTGAATTTGCTCTAACCGCATTCTCCGTTCCCCCATTATATTTCAATGGAAAATTATTTCTTGATTTTAATTGTTAAGTTTGAAAGCTTATTTAAGCCATGGTTCATTTTTGCTGTGCAACTGGATGAAAAGAAAGAGCTGCATAGGATAGTCCTGTATCATTTCACAGTTATGCACAATAAACATATACTATTTATATCCATTTGATTTTAAATCAATTGAAATTTTGCAACTTGGATCACTCGGTGATTTTGATGTTATAACTGAATAATATTTCATAGTTTTATTTGTATTGCATTTGCAATACAATACAATTGTATTTGTATTTAATTTAATTTACTTGTTACTAAGCTTCATTTAAACTGATATAACTGCATTATATTTTGATGCCTTATTTTAATCTCAAATATGTTATATGAGCATAGCTGCAAGCATGGCGTGATTTTTTTCAACACCAATACATGTGTTATTGACTGATTAATAATTGTGTAATTATTTTAATACAAATAAAGTTCCTTATTATTTCTAATATGTAGTTCTTTTTTACCATAAATTTCCAATTTTTTTATACCGTGAATAACATTAAATAAACATTGTCAATGAAATAGTGAAACTAAAACGTTTGTTTTATTGAAAATGTTAAAAGTTTATAAATGTTCACGTAATAATTGCATGTTTTTATATATTTTAATTTAAATCTAAAAAGAAACTAACATATAACGTAAAAATCAGTAAATATTAAAAGAAAAAAGATATTATCTTGACATTCAGACAAAAGTTTCATCCATAAACATTTATTAATAATTTACAATGTGCACATAACCTAAAAAATAACGTTTTCGTAAAAATTTCGAATATTTGTATTAATTTGTATTAAAGCCAATGCACTTAAGATTCCAAAAAGGTTTAACTTTTGTTTCTGCAATTTTTAGAAGCAAAGTTACTGGCAGAATTAAAACCACAAATAAAATTTTTAAAAACTGATTTAAGTTATAGAAATATTAAAAATGTGACCAAACAACAGTTATTTATGCTAAAGAACTGCTATTTAACCTTAATTTACTTTGCAATTACCTTGTTGCGTTACAATCAGTATCTTACTTTTGCAAAACAATGTTTACCATATAGGACAGTTTTCCTTTACGATGCTCCTCCAAAGGAAAAATTAGCAATAAAATCTCACTACTTAATTGCAGATTTTATATTGTATATATATATATAATTGGCATACAGATTTGTAGTTTTTGTACATTTTTGTAGATTTGTACAATTTTTCTTAATAATATAACTTTATATTGTATTACGTTCTTTTTTCTTATTAAAGTATTTGAACATGTAATGGAAAATTAAAAGAGTTTTTAGGTATACAATATAATTAAAATGTTACTTAAAGATGTATAATCATTTTTAATTAATGCAAACTAAAAGCAATGAAAAATGCAATGTAAAAAAAGTAAAAAACTAAACACGATTTAAAATCAACACATTCAGTTAAGAAAAGGAAACCATTATTTTCGAATTCAGTACGCTTAGTCTTCAAAGAATGATAATCTGAAAACAAGAAAAAAAAAAAAAAAAATTCAGGAAATGACCGGACCCAATGTCGGGAAGTAAAATGTTGTGCGACAGTTTTTGAGTATGCCAAGATTTGCGATATGGAGCCAAGAAAGATTCTTTCTCTAAAATTCACCCCAAGTCATACGACTATGTTGGGTACGATTATTTCTAGAAGAAAAGAGCGATTAGCTCCCTCCATTTATATCTCAATTCTATGGTCCCTTATACCTTCTGCTTTTAAAGGAGTTCCAGTTTTGACTGTGCACATTTGAGTGATAATTGTGTGAAGCTTTTTCATCTAATATTCTTAAAGGTACTTGAAAACTCAAAAAGTTGCAATTTTACTGCAGGGAAGCGGTAAAATGAGAGTTTTGTGCTATAGAAGAATTACGTTTAAAAACATTACAAAAAAAAACTCGCAATTCTTTTGCATCTTGCTTTGAGTAACTCAATAGTAGAGTAACTTAACAAATCTTGAAAGGGGAAAATAATCTTTGAAAATTAATTATTTGCAAGAAAAATACATTGGATAATCAAACTTACCCGACACCCAAGGCCCCTGAAAGACCGCGCTGGCCGACGGTCCTAGATCAAGAAAAGAATTATTATTCACACTGAAAATAACAGAAAAATGCAGATTATGCTAAAGTAAATGCGATTATTCCACTGATTATGCAGCTTAACAATAATCGCCGCTTTATTACATTCACCATAACAGGTATATTTAATGTATAAAAAATACGTAGGGTTCTTTTTCGTTAAAATAATATATAGCATCTCAAAATTTACAACTGCTGTAGCTGATTTGGAATGTAATTGGGTATTCTGAATAGGTATTTTGATCAAAGTAACAAATGCTAAATGAATCGTGTTGGTCATTTTTTATTAAAAGCCATATTTCCCTTGTGACTGTGCAGAAGTATTATTTTCATTTCATTTAACTTCCTGGCCATGAGAAAAAATATATATTTGTAAAATATTGATATTTATTGAATTAAATACTTTCATGTATGAAAACTCTTTTTGGCATCACTAGCCGATATATCTAGGTTCGATTACAAATATTTTGAATTTGTAAATAACTCTGATATTTCTAAAACAGATTTTTTTTTTTATTGCTTCTTAGGTTGATTTTCATTTATCCTTTTCCCACGTAGCCTGGCTTTTTGACCGGCAGCCCCTCTCTAAGTTCTTCTCTCTCTCTATCAATCTTCAGTCTCCAGCCGCCAGTGTAACAAGCTAAGATATTCCTTTTTTCCCGCTCTCTATCATTTCTAGAGCGATAACAAGAATGCCTTCTTATGGCTGTTTATTACTACTGAGTCTCATTATTCTCTTTTTTTTTAAAAAAATAATAATAATTAAGTTAATGTCATTGACTGTTGTGCATACAGAATAAAAAATGTGCATGCCTCGAAATAAATTGTTTTTTTTGTTTTTTTAAATGTTCAAAGAAAGAAAGACTTTTATTCTTAATTTTATAAGTGGAAAAAATACGCGAATGCGGGTTTTAACGAAACAAAACTGGTTTGAGTTCGATAGAAAATATTACTGGAAATGGCGCTTAGCAGTAAATTTTATAAACTTTCCAAAATTAAAGAAAATTTTAGGTAAATAAGTTGTTTTTAAAAAAAGAACTCTTATATATATGATTATATATAAATATATTTTGTGCAATCATTATTTCAGAATTTTTTTTTTTTGGATGAAATTTCACCAAAGGCAAAATTTTTTATCGTTTCCTTAAATGTCTTAAAAATGTGTAATATTTTACCTTTGTAACTAGTTGATAGAGAGCGATATATAAATTAAGCGTTGATATAGTAGTGGACCGCGGTAGGGCTCACACAAATACCATACTGCAGCCCATTTAGAAAGATATGTTATAATAGACAAATGGACGTTTATTTATCGTATTATTTGCAAACAGGTTTTATATGTGGAAAAAAATGGGCTGAAAAAGAAAGGAAAATGAAAAATGTATGGAAAAACCGATGAAAAAATTTTTTACACTTATTTCAATATGTATCCAAAATATAATTTAATTATTTATGGGTGCGGAAAATGAATGTGGAGGTATTAAAAGCAACTTTTTTTTATTAGCAAAATTCATAACAGGATAACTTGTCAGATTTATACTCGATTCAACTCTGCGTGTGTTCCGAAAAGGGTTGAAAAACCTAACAAAGAAAGATGGGGATCTTACCTAGTTGTCCCAACACGGGAGGCTGCAACAAAAAAGAAAAGAAAAAAATAATCAGATACTTAAAAGCGAAACATATGAATTATAAAATTAAACTCTTTTATATGAATTATATTCCGAGCTAAAAATTTAAATAGATTATTCATCTGTTTAATAATGAAAAAAATATTTTATAGGTCATTTTGAAAGCTGCACTTAAAGAAGACTTTAAAAATGACTTTCAATACTTACGATCAATTTGTTTTATCTCAGTTATATAATTAATACCGATTT
Source organism: Argiope bruennichi (assembly GCF_947563725.1). Lineage (NCBI taxonomy): Eukaryota > Metazoa > Arthropoda > Arachnida > Araneae > Araneidae > Argiope > Argiope bruennichi. The sequence continues at coordinate 1,699,707 of NC_079152.1, forward strand.
ATAAATTTGTTCGCTAATTAAAGCTCTGTTCTTGTATCTTTTGAAAAATTGCGGACTTTTAAGAGCGAATATAAAAATTAAGTCAACATTTATTCTTAGACTTTTAAGTATAAATTATTATATTTTTTGTAACTTGCATGTAGGTGTATTATTACGATTTATAAGTTTTACAGATTTTATTACTCCATTTATACATTTGCTTGATAAATGCTACATTTTTATGCCTATTTAATTTAATCAAAAAGGTTCCATTTAATAATGGAAAAATCATTAAAGCTGGTTACTTTTTAAAGGACATTCTATGAAGTAATTATCCTCGTAAATATACATCGTAATATTATACCTATATTTATATTACCTATAATGCCTATACTAATATATTTATACTTATAATTATTTCCTGCGTTCAAATTTCTATTCATATATTAGAAGCAGCAAAATAAGTGACGAATCCGTATCTTAACTACACAATGATGTAAATTAAAGATGTATATACAACTGGGTGATGTTATGCAATTTGAATTCCGTGTTTATAGCATGCTCATATAATGCATAATGGTCTTCATGCGCTGAAATCTTCCGCAATCAAGAAGCACACAAAATTCTCGTCAAAGCATAGAAGAATACTGATTCTCTATTTATCGTCGAATGAAATGCTCTACCTTTTTTTATACTCATAAAATCAAGTAGTTAATTGTCTGTTTTTGAGTGGTAAGCATTGAGGTTAGGAATAATGCACACGATAAAGAAATACAAAATGACAGCTCAAAAAGAATTTTTTCTTTCTCTATTTCTCAACTATTTCGCTCATCAACGATACTTTACATTTTACTATTTTGAGCGTAATGGTGACTCGGACTCAGGTGCGATTTAAACAGCATTTTCAGTATTTTTTAATAATTCTTTGGGAAAAAGAATCCAATTTCACTCAGAAATGTTCATAGGTAATATTTTGTCATGCATGCTGTAGGAATTGATTTCAACATGTAAATTGCAACATTACAGATACTTTTGAAGTGTGACAAGGAAAAGACCGAGGTCAGGAGAATGCTAAACTTTGCCCTTATAAATTTGGAAAATATTCCTTAACGAAAAATATGTAATACCTCCCTTTTTAATCAGGGTATATTAACTAAAATGGATACTCACTGGGAACTTATTCATAACGGCAATTAAGGGTTTAACCCTTTGGGTACATTTGACGTATCAGAATGTTCCGTATTTGTTTAAATTTATGGGTTTTTTTTTTTTTTTTTTTTTTTTTTTTTGTAATTCTAATGAGCTTAAGTCTTCTCAGTATCAAGCATCAGTATATATTCTGAATAAGAAAAAAAACGAATCCTTGCGTAAAAGCCACTGCCTTCACGTGTTCAAATAATTAAATGCGCTTCAAATACAAAAGTCGTTTCAAATAAGTGTGTAGTCAAAGAATTAGAGTTATACGAACTCTGCAGACGATCTTCTACGAGTATATTAGAACGCGTCGTCTTTTAGTATACATTTTATTCACTTTAAAAGAATATTTTTAGTTTTCACATACGATGTTCTATAGATAAAGTTCTGTGGCTCTTTTTTTCCGCCCACGATTCTGCATTAAATATTTAAAAAATAGCCCTGAATGTGAAGTATGAATTAAAATTCACCAAGAAAAAGAAACATTGATAGATTCTGGTCCCAAGAAGTAATACAGTAACAAACATTCATGAATTAATGAAAAACAGAGAACGAAATGACAATATACTGAAACTGAAAAGCAAAAGATCTAGCATGGTTACTTATGAGAAAGCAGAAACAGTCTTACCTCAGCTCGAACCTCCTCACGTGTGGTTCTCCTCTGCTCCTCAAATCCAATGGGTGGAGCCTCTCTTCGTGCTCCCTGCAAGAATAATATGCCATTAAGTGATAATTTCCTCAATTTTTTTACCCACCATCAGGTACATGAAAATCTGCATCCCATTTTCTTTCCAATTTCGGTTATCCCATTTGTTATTTATTATTATTATTTTGCTCAAGATTCCCAAAAAAAATCGGGTTATCCAATTTTTATTTTGAAATTTATAAAAATGCATACTATTAAATCCATTGCTTCTATACTGCATGATTAATCATAAAACAAAGTACAGCAGTGCCATTCTCATCAAATATGGAACACAAAATATTGCTGAAAGGATTTGACCTTTTCATTCAGCGGCAATAATTATTGTCCCTTATGCTTTGCATCACTAAATATTTCGCTGTTTACACAAAAAGCGTTTGCATTTGTATATAACCTTTTTCTTGAGAAAGAAAATATCGCTTTCATTTACAGTACTGTGCAAATTAATTGGGACAAACAGATTTTTTTAAGAAAATTGCTCCTTTCTCGGGGATTTTCTGCCTCAAACCATTTTCAACTGCATTTTTTTTAGAACGTGCGACTGCCCTTGACTAGTCTAAGCCGGTTTGACCACGTGATCATGACATTTCGAAAATTTTTCCCTTCAGTTGCTGTAAAAAGTGGTCGCTTGTGAGAATTGTCTCCTTCTGACGTGTATTAAAAAAAATGGATATCACTCCCAGGAAAAGGACTAGAATTGTTACCCTTAGTCAGCATACTTCTATGACTGTGAGGGATATTGCTGCAGTAATTGGAAAATCTAGTGTTTCTAGGATTATTAATCAGCAAAAGAATTTTGGGGCAGTTTCTCCAAAATGAAAGAGTAAATGTGGACGCAAATGCAAGACCACACTTCGAACAGACAAATTTCTTGTACGAAATAGTACAATGCATCCTTACAAAACGAGTAGAGATCTTCAGAGAGAATTATTAGCTACTGGTGTGAGCGTGGATTCATCGACAGTTCGATGAAGGCTTAGTGAAGCTGGGAGATTTGCAAGAAAACCAATATAAAAACAGTTATTAACACCTGCAATGAAGAAACAACATTTGGATTGGGATAGGAAATATCAATTTTAGACTTCACAAGAGTGGAAGAAGGTTGTATTCAGCGACAAAACGCATTTTCTTGTGCGAGGGTTTTGACCAAGATTTGTCAGGCGAAGTGGTGGAGAACCCATCAGGGAACAGCATCTTATTCAAACAGTTAAGCACCCTCAGAAACAGATGTTTTACGGTTATTTTACTTCTGAAAGACCTGGCAGCTTAGTACTAGTTGAAGGGATGATGAACTCTAAACAATACATTTCTATAATAGAAATTAAAATTGTGCCTATGATGCAAACGTTCGCTGATAGTGTTGGTATCCTTCAACAAGATCTTGCTCCATGCCATCCTTCTAAGCTAACAATGAATTTTTTTCAAAAACTGAAAATAACGGTTTTGGATTGGCCTGGTAATTCTCCTGATGTAAATCCTATCGAAAATTTGTAGAGCATTGTAAAGAGACATCCGAGTAAAATGGACTGCTCAACTAAGAAAATAATGATTGAGAATGCTATAAAAGTTTGGTTTCGTGATGACGAGATCAAAAATTTATGTTCTAATTTAGTGGAATCCATGCCAAACCATGTACAGGATCTCATTCAAGCTAGAGGAGGACCTATTTTGTATTAGATTGTTATACTGTGCATGTAATTTAACCTATACTAATTAAACAACACTTGTGAAAATTTTTGTGTTTGTCCCAATTCATTTGCACAGTACTGTACCACTTCAAATAGGTAAACGTTGCATATACAGAAATTATAAAAGTTGCATTCTTAATAATTTAATTTTTCCGAATTTGAAGAAACTTGGCAACTCGGACTGACTGAGGGAGAAGAAACTTTTGACGTATATACTTAGATGAGTATACATGATTTTCTAAACAAGAACTTAAATATACGTCTCCGTTTATTTTCAGAAACGTTTCAGATTTTAGATAATAACCTCAGCAAACAGTCGTCAGCAATAAATGGCTGAAAAATATATTTGAAAATCGGATTTTAAAACTCATTCAGTCCGGTTCTTTCACAATTTATTGTGACAAAATTATTACATAATAAATATTTATTGTGACAGTAAAAGTGAATATTTGAGAAAAAAAAAGTACTTCGGTTTTCTTTTACTCCTCTTTCGAAAGTTTTAAAACTTTTTATTGTGCCGTGATAATCCAAACAGCAATATTCAGCAATCTATCCATTTAACCTTAAGATGCATTTAAACTTAAAGCTCAAGAGGCAGCTGAATGTAAAAGTGAATTGTATTTTGATAAACGACACAAAATACCATTTCATTAGACGGTCGCAAAAAATAATCTCATTTTTATTTAGAATCACATTTTCACAAAATTGCGAATCTAACCAGCAGCACAATGAGACGAGTTATAAAGCTCACAGATGACGTGCGTCGTTCGAAGAGCACCGTGACGAGTTTACCGTACTCCCTTAACCAGCAAATTCCCAGGACTTGAACCCAATCGAGTATCTGTGGTACCATCTCGATAGGGTTGTTCGCTCCATGGATCCTCACCGCGTAACCTAGCGCAGCTGGCCACGGCACTGGAACTGGCATGGTTCAACATCTCAGTGAACACCTTGAGGAATCTAAGCGACTCTTTCTGCACGTTTCGCAGCTGTCTGCGAAACATGCATGTGACTGGACCATGTAGATATAATTTTTGTACATTTACAAAAAGCAAAAAATGCATTCTTCGGTTTTATTCTATCGATATTCCAAAAAATTGAACAAATTCAGATAAGTCAGATCTTTAACATGGATATACATTTTCAAATAATATAGAAAGTTGCAATTGGAAATTTAAACATAGTTTTCAAAGTTTAAGCATAAATGAAGCATAAGTTTTCAAAAAAATTTTTGAATTCGCTTCAATTTTAGACATTTCAACGACACTCAGAAATTTTAATTGTGAACTAGCCCGGCGTGTTGCTGCCGCAGAAGAAATAATTTTGAAATCGTTTGAATCGCTATCTTGTTTAATTAGGAATGATAGAAATAATGATATTTATTTTCTTTTCGACAGTGAATATATTTATAGAAATTGAATGATATATAAAGGGGAAGTATAAATAATATTTATTCCATTTTTTAAAAAATTTATTATACAAGTGTTTTAAATGTAGACAATGTTTTTTTTCCATCTTCAGCTAAAAAAATAAATTTTGTGGCCTTCAGACTCATGAGCATACAACATACAACTTGCCATGTGAAAAACATTGATTTTCTAGGATTAAAGCAGTGAGTTGGCACAGTTTTATCGCCATCGGATGAATGGTACGGCAGCGCATAAAATACGAACAAACAAACATTTAACTTTATATGTCAGATGAAATGCATGGATCTCAAACTTTTCAAGTGAAATTTTACTTCATTGGTAGAAAAGTAATTCGCATAATGGCATTTTAAGCCAATGAATTTATCCGCCTTTATTTAAATTAAGATATTTTGTTTTCAGGTAAAAGCGATTGTGAATCAGATAGGAAATTCATTAAGATAAGAAGTACTTTTGATTTTCAATTGATTTCAACAATATATTTATAAGATCAATAGAATAAGCAAGTTTAGGATTTGATATTTGGTTGGAATAAAGGTTGATTCACAAAAAGAAATTCAATTGACTTCCGGCTAAAAAAAAAAAAAAAAAACACATACGGAAAATATTTATGGCGCTGAAGCAATTCACTGAAATTTTACGCATAATTTTTTTTATTCGCTAGAATTCAATTCTTATTTTGTCGTATGCGAAATATACAACACGATGCATTGTAATGGGCTAATAATTTGTCTCCGCGAATGAAGTGAAACGACATGTTTAGAATTCCAAGAAGCAAAAAACTTATTTAGAACTGTATCCGCTTATCTGTGAATACATGAAATTCAAAAATAGTACTGGTTAGAGTTGCGAAAATTAGTATTATGTCTTATATATGACATTTGATATATGGTTTTATCATAAAACTTAAAGATCTGTTTCAAATTTGGGGTCATTTCATTGGCCAATGGTTGACTACCTGTCTGTCAATTCCCGAGTATTCAAATGACATTGCGCAGAAATGCAACAAACGAGATGCATGAAATTTGGCATGCAGTTTTGACACTAAAATGGTAATCCTGTGTCAGTTTTCTGATCGAAGAGTTAATGTCCAAAAGCAATAAGAAATTCATTTTTTATTTCTATAAAGTAACTGAAATATCAATTACATTTTTCCATGTTTTCAATAAGAATATTCATCTGCAATATAGTCACAATTTGAATACGACCACGGAAGGAAGGTAATCACTTGTAGAAAGCATTAAAGGGGAAAAAAAAAAGGAACAAAGCTATTAATTTGCATACGGGCTTTACTATATTGCAATTCCCAGTTTGAATCCTATTACAGGAACCAAAACTCACAGAAAGAAGTGCGGGTACTCAAATAGCAGAACTGTATGATATATAAACCACGAATTATCAGACTTTAAGAAAAATATTTACTTCTTTTACGGCTGTATTAATTTTTGTCCTTTTTAACAATTTTATTTTAATCATCGTTACGCAATGAGATGTGTTGAAAACAAGGTATTTAATGTCTAGTTTACACGAGAATGATATTTGTATTACTATTGCTAATCACACATTAAATTAACATAAAAGAATAAAGATCCAGATTTGTAGCTATATAAAATGATAGCTGAATCCGTCTTGAGAGGAATACAAAAACTAATGCATTTGAAAGAGAAAAAAAAAATCCACGTCCAAGTCGGATTAGAGGAAAATTATAAACCGGTTTAATGGGCTCCACTTCTAGTTTGCATGAGAATCTTTACTTGTTTATCTATATTCCAAATTTATAAAACGAAACTGTTTACAAATGTGGTTATCAGTCCAAGGCACGGGGTCTTGTTACTGCGACGGAAAAAAGTAAAAATAAAAATTATTTTACTTCAATCTTTGTGATAATGGGTTCACTGCCATTTCACTTAGATTTAAAGATTTAATTTTTTGAAGTTAAACTTTCTTAATTTGCGTATTTCCGAAAAAATTATATAATCAACTTTAAAGTCTGATAAGATTGTAATTCCAATCAATAGAGTACCTTAATCATAAAACGGCATTCTCTTTCATTTCACGGTCAGTATTACTTTACTATTTGGAAAACAGAAATTTGTAACAATCTTTGAGTACCTTTTATAAACAAGACAATTTTTATCGGCCTTATTTCAAATCCTTATGTTAACTGAAATCGGAAGTATATAGATTATATGATTAATGCTTAAATTCTAGAGAAAAATTCTTAAATGTACATTACGTGCGAAATTATTTATTGATTATTAATATTTAGAAATATTAAATATAAATGATTCGATAAAATTCGCTCTCCAGCAACATTCCTTTGAATAAGAATTTCTTGTAAACATTTCATGAAATATATTTACTTTTGATAAAAGTAAATTCAATTTTATATAAAATCATTCGATTTGGAAATTAACCAATGATTTTATAATAGTTAAAATTCTCCATCATGATATGCAGATCTATAGAAAATTAGAAATAACAAGCAGCATGTCATATTGTTGTTACCAATCAACGATGGGAAGTTTGCAGTTGCATTTTTTGAAAACATTTCAAAAACTTTTACAGATATGCATGTCATTTTAGGAATTTGATGTTTAAATATTCCAGCTTTGCTTTTCCATAAAGTGAATTGTAACGTAAGAAAATTTACCACAATAGTGTTTAAAATTTTTTAAAAAATAGTAATTGCTTTTAATTTGTAAATTTTATTCACTCATTAATGAATAAAATTATGCTCTTTAAATGAGCCACCCGTCCATGAAAAAAATCAGAAATGATTTCCAAGGTATATGCGATATTTTTTTTTGATTCATTTTAAATTAGACGTGTCATTTTTCGAAACTTCGTAACTCCCGAAATTTTCAGCAGATGCTCGTGAGAATCTGTGGTGACAAACTTCATGACAAGTTATTGATTGAGTTAAAATAATTGGTAGGCGCAATGGGAAAATTTCGAGATATTAACCATTTTAATTAGTCAATGTGTCAATCCAAACAAATTTGTCAACTTGGGCCAATTTCATCGAAACCAGTTTTATGAAGATGCGGTAATAAAGAGCAAAGTTACAGATGGGTCCCATTATTTTTTTATTGGCCACTATATATTGGACCATATACCACTATATATTCTTCCATCATGGTGAGAACTAAGAGAAATGACGAATTTAGAGATTTAATGAAATCATAGCAGAATTACTTTTTAAGATTCTCAATATTTATATCTTTATGCAGTTTGAGTAGATGTCTTCTAACGCGTAAATTATTCCCCATAAAGTTCCCGAAAGATGCAGTAAAATATTTAAGCATTAAATCCAGAGACACGATACGAAATTTAAAATAGCAGTACTGTGACTTTTAATCCATACAAGATAATGTTCCATACTTACATACTTTCATTCTTGCCAATTATTGTAAATTTTAATTTATTCAAGATTAATTAATTCGAGATTTTTCAATATGAGGTTGTTTTACTCTATAGTTAAATTAACGTATTATTTTGAGTCATAATTTACAGCCTTAGTAAAATACTATGCGGCAATACTTTTATGATCATGAACTTCGTGTGAACAATTTTAATTCGAGCTGATGCATACAAAGAAAGCAAATTTTAGAGTGCCAAATTTTATTTCATTTTCTGGTATTGTAAAACTTCTTCCAGCACTTTCAACAGGAAAATGACAAAGTTATTCATGTAGAGAAATCAGCTTTAGTATTTTTATGTCCGTTTATAGGATCAAGAATAAAAAGTACGAGAGCAAGAAACCTACCCGGGATGGTCTTGGTCGACCACCAGTGCCCGTTCTCCTTCTCAAAAATCGCCTGATATCATATGGCTGAAAATAAAAAGATAAATATATTATTACAGTTTTAAACATTCGAATTAAGCAAATCACAACAACACATGAAGAAAACTACAATCTGATTAAATGTTAATCGATTGGTGATCGATTTAAAAAATTGATAATTGTTTTTGTTTTTTTTGAACTGGCAATTAGTTTAAAAAATTGCTCCTCTATGGTTTTTGAATGACAGGATGCTTACCAAAATTCAGGTATAAAGACAAAGGGAAATAAAGGATCAACTACATGAATTGAAAAATTAAAAGCGTCCAACTTGAATTTGTTATTGAAGGGAATTCATCATAAATTCATGGCCAATAAAGTTTAGAATGGCAAGATTTATTAAACTGAAAAAGTTGAAGAAAAAGATTTTCAAGCGATTTCATACTTAAATTATAGGCCACAAAACATTCAAGGAAAGGACTCAAATATTATTTTGGCACACTAGATGTTTTGGAAAGATACATTGTGACATAAATTAAAGTTTGAAAGAATTTATTTCTGTTTTTCAAATTTGGAAATGAAGACATTTAGTTAAGCAAAGGGGAAAAAACTAAGCAATCGGATGTGTTGCGAATATTTAAAATCGATCAGCAAGAAACTATCAAAATTTCTTGAAAATTAAAATAGGTCACACTGTACAATCCGGCGACACTACGTTGGTGGCCTCCAAAAAAACTATCTGATCTAAAGATAACCAAAACTATCTACCGAAGCCAAACAAAAGAATCCCGATTAGACATGTGGATAGAATAGTGTTAAAATTTGGTTTCTATGGCCCATCTTTGTAAACATTCATAAAACTAAACTTCATTCAGCAACCAGCTGATTCGCCCAGATTACTGACTTTTTTAGGTCTTTAAATGATTTATGGAATGCGATTAAAAACATTTCATCGTCTTATTTGTTAATACTGAAAAGTATGTATTCAATTGAATCAGTTTACTGCAAAGCTACAAGTGTATATATAAGTATATAAATCGATAATATATAACCCTATTATAAATTCATAAATAAATCTGATGATCTGTCCCGACTCTCATGAATTGCAACTATTTTTAATGGAGTTCTCTTACAGTGGAAAAGGGGATAAGCAGAATGAAATTGGCTTCAACTTACCGCATATCTGGGCCGTTGTGGATCTTCTTCAGAAGATTCCCTTCCGTCTCCCTCTGCAAAGATAAGAATTCTATAAGGAATGCCAGAAATATTAACACACATTTTTAATCGTGTCTATTAAATGACTAAATCAAAAGTTCTTTTTTCTTCAGTTTTCTACTGTTTATCTCGAATCAGGTGGAAAGGTTTTCTCATGCCACATTCGATTCGCTTTCTCATTATGGTGCGACACCACTCCTCGTTCGTGAAAGCCCATATGAACCAAGATGTATGCAAGGTCTGAAACTAGCCAGTGGTGATAAAGACAAATTTTTGATTGTTGAAACCCTATGGAGTAGCCGATCCCAAAAGAGAACACTTAAACCCGATACCCTGATACACAGACGTGCCCCGCTCATCCGAGAGTCATTTTAAACCCTGGTTAAAATCCACACAAAAGCTAGTAAATACCGCCCGAGCTCCTGAATGGATCATCCAGCTCATAAGAGGAATGTGGTTGAATTTTTATCTCCTTACAACTTATTATTGAAGAGTGAACGATGATTCAAATGAGAGCTATCATTTCGTCATATGAAACAATTTCAGACGGCAAACTTTTCCCCCCTTTTATGGACTTCTTTTAAAACCGCTTCGCACGATTTTGATTGTTATCGATGACAGACACCTCGCGAAAATCTCAGGAATCACAGGATTGAGAAAAGGCGAAATTTCATTTTATTTTATCTTTCATGATGTTACGTACCGGAGTAATATGAAACTTACCCTATACTATATTCCTCGCAATTACAGCAGACTATTCAATTGTAGCCTCTTTTGAACAAAAACTTTTCTAAAAAAAGTGTGTGTGTTTTTACAGTTGTCACCTCTAAGAAGAGAGCAGAAACTGGCTATCCTCAGATAGGGATTTTATATTATTAAAGGGTTGGATGCTAACCTTTTGCAGTCGGAAAGATAATTCGATGCATACCTATTCACTTAATACATGGACCTGTTTATTACACAAAAAAAATAAATACATGTAACTGCTTTAAGTAGCGTTTCACTGAAAAATGAATCTACATCATGTTAAAAATGCCAATAGAATGTTAAAAATTTTAAAAAATTCAAAATGATGCATCGTATTGAATGGTGGCTGAGGGAAGACATTCGACTGCAAAGGGTTAAAAAGTAGAGATAATTTTAATGATTGCTGCTCTATTTTACGACATCTAGATTGCTAATGATAAGTTCTACACCACACTATTGACAAAATCGAAAGTCTACAAGCATTTCAAACATGCTGTATTAGTATAATTATATAGTTGTCTTCACTCATTGTCCACTTCTATATTTAAATTTTGTTTTTCTTATCCTCTTCAAGATAACTTTCCGACTTGCCGGGGAGAGAGAGTTTATATTTTTTAAATATTTTTTTTATTAGAAGATTTTTTCCTCCAAAAACTTAAAAATTAATTATAGTTTTTTTTTTCTTTTTCAAAGTTACGGAGACAGAACTTGCTTCAAGACATTCCATTGTTCAGATTTTGATGACGCATCAATACGTATTTCAGCTAAATCGATATAGCAGATCGTCAATAGAATTTCAATGAATTCGCGGAAAGATTTCACAGCTTAAGACAAAACAATGTGGGAGATAATTATATATAATCACACAAGACAACTTTCAGAAGTGAAAAAAAATCATGCAAAAATATTAAAAAAAGAGAATTGAAATTGAAAGAAATGAAGGTGACTTACTTCCATTTCCATTATTCTTGTCAGAACTCATCTGAAAGACAAAATATTTTGTTTCAGGAATAAATATATATTCAGATACATTAAATTTGAAATATCTTAGTATATTAGAAACTAAATTTATGATAAACAGAAATGGAGAAAAATAATTATAACGATATTTTGCATTCAAAATTTGCATTACACTCTTTTTTTTTCTCCCAACTTTGTGCCGCTAAACTTTTTCAAATTTCACAAGCACAATTTTCCAGTCTCTGAACCAGAAATATTTAGATTTTGCTTTCAAATATTTGAACGAAAACTGTTTTGAATTGCTTCAACTGCATGAATAAAAATTTGTTTCACATCAAAGCATACTTGCAAATATTTCTTTAGTAATTTCTACTTCACCTAACTTTCATTTCAGTTGAGGCATTTAGTCTGGTTTATTCATTAGGAATTCGCGTTTCAGATATTAAAATAAAATTTTATCACAGATAACCAGGGCAGTAATCTCCTCGAAACCTTCTCTCATACTACCTAAAGAAGGTATTATGCCTATCCTCCCGCATACCCTGTGAAAGGGCGTAAAAGAAAGGGCTCAGATTTTGAATCCCATATACATCAGTTGTGTGCTTCTTGCTAGAGTACCGGTACTTGTGTAATAATTAAATGGCGAACAATAATTTAAGAGTACTGATATTTGGCTTGAATCTAGAATGCGATCACTGGACATTTTAGTGACGATTAATCATTAACAATACAAGTACCAGAAAGCTGAATGTTTCCGAACCGATTGAAACCAAAACTTGGCACAGAGCTAAAATTGTAGTCGCAAGATCACACAAATTTCCATTGCGTTAGCATACAGCCGAATGAAAAGAAAGATGGATGGACTTCTTTCAAAGTTTTATACCTCCCAACATTTTATATTTAACTTGGATACCAATTTTATCTATATAGCTCTTTACCCTTTCCTAAATATCGCATTCATTTGCAATCGGACAGCTGTTCAAACAGACTTTGAATGGATTTCATTATAAATTTTTCAGAAATCTACAAATGTGACGAATATTCGATGATGATATTCATCTTCACCGAATGCTTTTCATCACAAATTTCATCCATGTAGCTCATTCATTTTGAATTATCGTGTTTTACCGGTACTTGTGTAGATATATTTTACAATTTCAAATAAAAGACAATTCAAATATGCGTTTCCTCGACTCAGGCAAGTCTGAATATCTTGAGTTCGAATATTTGTAACGATTACAGTATTTTCTAAAATTGTATATTTCACATGCGAGAAAGTAAAAATGAACTTCACTAAAATAAATAGCTTTATTTCGGTATAGTTGAGGTCCTAATACTTTTTGCTATAACTGTCAAATTCGAATCGTTTGAATATGTAAGTGTATGAATTTAAATGAGCAAATATGTGCACATGAAGATAGTATTCTAATAATATTTTCTAATATATAGTATTACAGTACAGTATAGTATATTCTAATATACAGTATTCTACTAATATTTTCGTATTCACGTAGAATATATTTGAAAAAGGTGCTCCATAAAGTTGTTAGCAAATTTAAAAGGCAGGTCATCCATGAAGAAGCACATCATTTTTGCTATTGAACATGAAAGGATAAAATGTACAACGCATATTTTAATACAATTCAAATTTCCAATGTCGCAACAACAATTAACCTGCATAAAAAAATTGAAACCTAGACAGTTTCAAGTGCTTTGAACACTCCGGAAACTGTTTTCCTGCTTGTCATTGTAAAAGATGTGCTGTAATGCCATTATTTATCGATTTTGAAATCGTCTTGTACATGTATGTTCGGTTAAACATGGATTTCATCATTTACCTGCCATTTTTTTTAATTACATTTCAGTTAGAAAGGGACCCCTCCCTCGTGACCACCTTTGCATTTAATCTCAAGCTATATTTTAAAATTATTCCAATACAGCTTGTTTTTGTAAATTGTGGTTGTTTACACTTGACTTGTTGGGGTACTCGCTAGTTAAAAGCAATAACATTTGTTGCAAACATATTGGCAAGTTGGATTGCAAACGATACAGTCAAGTCGAAAATTAAGAACCAGTTTGAATTTTTGGAAAAATAATATACTTTCTAGAAGATTTAACAATTGAAAACTTATTGCGATTTTATTCTGCAGAATTTGTGTTCTCGTTGTCGATACCGTAATGATGGCGAGATGTTCTAGCGATCTGTAAATCACTGTACAAAGGAAAAATTCTGTCTTTCGTCAATTTTAAATCTTATCCTTTACAATTTTTCATTTCTCAGAATTCTGTATAAAGAAGAATTCTTTAACTTACAAACTAAGAATTTTTTTTGGAGGGGATGGGTGGGAGGCATGTTGCACACTTCTTTCAAATTAAATCGTATATATCCAACATTTACGAATTTCATTATATTTTATATATATAAAATTTAAAAAATTGATTGTGGGTAGTTTTCGTTAATCTAGAAGGAAAAGCAATTTTTGCTACTTATACCCGAAATTACGTTTCACGTATAAACACCCAGATTTTATTTTTCAATTTTCTATTTAATCCTTGATTGTAATCAAAACATTAATAAAATTTGCAATATCAAAGTTTTGAAAAAACTGATATAATATATTAAAGATACTGAAATTTTTTCACATCATAAATATTGTCAAATACGTCAAATGCATCATTATTATCTTAAACGATATTGAAGCAATGTAAGGAACAGCAAATAGATTTACCGCTTCATGTCCTCCGATTTGTTTTGTGTCTTAAGAACCTGGTTCTACGAATCGTGAAGTATTTGTAAAATGCAATATAATGCGTCATTTTTATCCCTTCAAATATGAGTTTTCCATTAAAAGATGCGAGATCCTTTCTTTAGAAAGAGCACGTGTTAACTCGTTTTCAGTAAACAATCTGTTAATATATTATAAGTGATGTGAAAAATCTATTACCCTTTAACGTGTAGAAAACAGTTTGCATCGCTGATAAAATTTTTGGTAATACATTCAATTTCATATAATATTATCTGTTTCATAAAAGGAAAAAGCAATCACTTCAAAGGGGAACTTCAATTTTGTCAAAAAAAAAAAAAAAAAAAAAAAGCCCTTAAACTTCGAACCTCTGAAAATTCCTTTGATTTTCGGCTAATTCAATCCTTGATTTAATCAGCTGTTGCATTTTGAGAAAATCGAATTTTTACTATATATATCACGAAATTCGCAGAAAGAATAACGGCCAAAAAATATTGAATTAATAAAATACGACGATATTTAACCCTTTGCATTCAAATGTCTTCTCTCAATTTTAATTGTTATAAATACCTACAGAATGTTAAAAAGATGAGTTTCTCTGAAAATTAAATCTACAATAAAACAGTTTCATGTATTTATTTTTTGGTCTAATAAACAAGTCCATGAATTAAATGAATAATTATGCATCAAATTATCTTACCGAATGCAAAGGGTTAAAAGTATTAGAATGCTCAGTTTCGAAGTCCTTTTTGAAAGGGCAAAACAACCATCCCTCTATACTTTCGCTTACTGACACAAAATAACACCTTATAAAGAGTCTGAATTTTCCCAGTGGTATCAGTGGAGGACGGAGCGCAGGGGGAAGGGGGGGGAGGAGTAATAAAGTCTTCAAATCAACTATCGGCTTAAAAATATTTCATTACCTCCCAATATTACTCGTGTAAAATGCTGATTTCTAATACAGTATTTTTACTATGTAATATAATATAGAAAATCCGAATATATGCATTCTGAACATCAGCCTTTTCGGTGAAAGGGTCCGAGGCATTTTAAGTAAGTACACTACAGAATTAAAAATTTGTAATTTTTAAGCATAGATCTGTAACTTTTATGATGAGATTGTATAACACAGTTCACTTCACGTCTTTGAATTACGTTCGCATACACACGACTTCTCTTAGAGGCATTTTGTATAAACAGCATATCGAATTTCATAACTGAAAATACATCGGTTCATTTTCATACACATAATTAAAAAATGCAATTTTTGAGCAAGTGTGGGGGAGGGAGAATGATAGAAACATCGTACATTTATCGAAATATGGAAGTCGATTTTTTCGTCATAACAATATTTTCCTTTTTTGTTTCTAAGAAAATGAACACGCCGTTTGATATGAATATAAACAAACATGCACCAAGCATTGCTCGGAGAATTCCACGTGTTAAAGCTCGACGATTTTGTGTAAGGACTTGGTAAAAAAATGCATTTAAATGGCAATTAAAGAACAAAAATATTTCAGGAAATTCTAACATTCCTCTGAATTCGTTATCAATAATTAAACTAAAATATTTTAGAGAGCGATTTAAAAATTAGAATCACTGTTTTATTTTAAAATAACACAAAAATTCTCTTAAGTAAATTATTCTATTTAATTCGATTACACTTTTTAGACGAATACAGAGAAACAACGCGTAACGCTTACTGGAGTTGATCCCTGCATTAGATAATCTAGTTTTGTAAACTCGAAAATTTTACCAGAGTAGTTGTTATGGTAGATATCTTCCAAATTATTCGGAATTTTCACAAGTGTGCAAGTGTTGGTCATTAATAAAATCTAATTTAATTCGTGCACAGATTAAAAAAAAAAAAAAACGGCCGCAATGCACTCCGGGGTATTTTTAGTTTTTTACACTGAAAGAGGTGCAAAAGAAGAGTTATTTTTTAGCCTTTAGTGCAAAAGTGTTGCGAAGGTGCATATTTCCTTTGACGTAAGGGCTCACTGCAAAGCTCTACAATTTAAAAAAAATATTTTTATATAAAGTGATTTATTTATTTACTTTGAAAAAATTTTACTGTAACTTTTTGCAATATTATATGCGCTTGCTTTTAACTATCAAGATTATAAATTAACTTTAGTGCAGTAAAAATGGATGTTGACTGAGAATGTTTGAGTCGTCTGTACGTAACAAGCTTTTTAATGTACGTACATATGATTTTCAAAAAAAAAAAAAAAAATAAGTAGCATAATTACTCTGATTATAATGAGTTCATTTGAATGTTTCAATAGTCAAGATAATTTTTTTTTCGGAAAAATTTACCTGCGGTTTTATTCCACGACAAAACGATTCATAGTTTAGCATGGCATCTGAAGCGATCCTTTCGACTACAAAACCTGATAATTAGTTGCGGGAAAAAAGTCACTAAAATTGTCGATTTTGTATTAATGCGACTTTTTGTTTGCAGGTGAATATGAAATTTTCGACTTTGTTTCGACCTCAATTTAGTATTATTGAGATTTTTCTTAGTTTTACATATTCTGTTGGAGGAGTTTTTCAAATCTCAAACTAAGAATTGTTTCAGATCCTCAGAGAATGAGACTGTTTTCTGGCTTAGTCACTTTATTGTTCGAAAGAAGCGCAGCTGGAGGAATCGAATTTGATGACCAATTCAAAATTTCCAGAATGAAAAGACAGACAAATTTCATCTTAAAATACAGGTGGATAGAGCCTTGAAAACGAAAGGTAGGCAAATGAGTTTTCATTAAATTATATAATAACGATAATCATAAACTTAGGCATTAAGTACTATCATTCTGAAAATAGATTTGACATTGAACATTTAATCTCGCTTATTAATAAAAAGATGTTATTCTTATTCATAAAAAATTTGTTTTACAAAATAATTAACACTATATCCTCTAATTACATAAAAAATGGTTTCTTCCATAAATTTTATTTTATACTAGCCGCTTTTGGCGACCAGCTGGTTCGCCAATCTTAATGTTGGTTTAAATTTTAATAATTAAATATTTTACGCAATTCCTACTTTAATAGATTTTTCATCAAAATATTTTAAAGCTTCAAATTATGATAGTCGTATAATTCACTCATAATATTATAAAAGCCTTCATTCATAACGTAATATGTATCTCTCATTTTCTGTTAGCTCCTGTAGAATTTATGCTTTAAATTAAAGTGGAAAGGATGAATCTGCAATTAATATAATATTTTTTACTGAAACAAAGTATTTTTTTTTATAATATGATTACTGAAAATAGTGACTGAGCGTTTAAACTTCAGGGCGCTGAAGAATATATATCTTAATTTATGTAATATCTCAAGAATTTGTCAACAAAATTTTCTCAGATTCATTATGAACAGATTGACTAATTAACAATGTTTAATTTTAAATGCATCAAACACTAAGAAAATAAAACGAATCGTTTAAAACAATCGGTCGAAAACAGGTTTAAAAAAACGACTTAAAAAACGATGTACTTAAAACTATAAGCATATACAAAAATATATAACTAACATAAATACAATTTACTTACAAAAGCATGCAACTAATCTAAAAATAATTTAAATCTAATTCGCATCCGTTGGTAATGGTTGTCATGACAACAATCAGAACAAAATGCGCATGCGTGAATTTTCAACGCCAGTTGGGGTAACGCTATGCAGATTAAACATTTTTAATTTCCTTTATTCTGCGTTATTTTAATTCAAAAGTACTTCAGAATGAATTTGGAAGATCGATTCATTAACAATGTTTAATTTTAAATGCATCAAACATTAAGAAAATAAACAGAATCGTTTGAAATAATCGGCCGAAAAATCTTAACCCTAGCCTCATTACTGTTGGGGAAAAAAAATTGAAGCCTTACTCATTTGGCGGTGGGAAAATGGGAATTGTTTTGGCGGGAAAGTTAGTTTTTAGTTAATAATTAAAATTCTAATTAAAAATTCAAAAAAAAGGAACCCCAGGTGCACATTCCCGACCTCTAAGGTATACATGTACCAAATTTGGTAGCTGTAGATCAAATGACCTGGCATGTAGAGCGCCAACACATACACACATTAAACTTTATTTATAAGTATAGACTAGTCCAGAACCTACAGCTATGTCATTGCTTTAATTATTTGCAAGAAGGAAAAAAAGATTTTCTTTTAACAGTTTTTGCATCTTCAGTATAAAGTCTGCATGCAAGCACTTAGCAAATATTCAATAATAAAAGGCATGCTATTACGGTAATTTTTAAAATTTATTTTAGTCCTTACACAATTCATTGTATTTTAATAGCAATTTCAGAATTATAAGAATAGAAAAAAAAATTGCATACAAATATGATACAAATGAGTATAAATAAAAAGATATTTCAAGCTAAACTCCAGTTTTCTTGCAAACACTTATCTATATACTTATAATAAAGCTCAATGTGTGTGTGTGTGTGTGTGTGTGTGTGTGTGTGTGTGTGTGTGTGTGTGTTGGCTCCAGACAGTTCGACCAACAGTCACCAAATTTGGATTTGGCATGTGTATGCTTTGGAGGCTGGGAATGTGCACCTAGGAGCAATTTTTGAATTTTTAATTAGAATTTTAATTAAACATTAAGCGAAATTTCAGTGTTTTTCTGCAATAATGTCCGAAAATATTACAGCACAAAATTTATTTTTCCCATCAAATTAATGTTCAAAAATTATCTTTATAATAATACCAATACTTAAACCTATAAATTAAGTTTCGATTTTCAACGAATTTAATATATTTCTCACGAAATAATAAAACTTAATCTAGAAAGGGAATGGGAAAAAATAAGGGGAAAATTCTTGAGGGTAAAATTAGCTTTTATCAACGTATTTCTATCACATTGAGAAAAGTTTAAATTAAAAAATAAATCCACAATTATTGCAAATTAAATATATAAAAGTGCAATTTTCAGCACATGTCTGTATGAAGTGGAAAAAAAAAATTTGAATTATAATATTTCCTAAAAAAATTAAAATGGAGGAAAAGTTTTCTATTATCTTTTGCAACATCTATATTATTAATTCAATTAAAACCGTTTAATTTAAGGCAAACATGGTTCAATATATATATGTATAATAATCACAATAATCAGCGTCCATCAGCTAATTTGGGGCATACATCTGTTAACAAAATGGTCCAAATGGATTAATTTTATGCAACTTGAGTCAATAAATGCTTCGATGGATTACAAATTTTAATTTTTTACATATTACATTTTTAATATCATATTTAACAAAATATACTTTAGATATCAATATTTTAAATAAAAATTGTTGAACTTCAATCAACTAAATAAATCTCTTTTCGATAAATATAAAAACTGGCGATTTTAGGCCACTTTATCGATCGTCTTAAAGAAGATACGCTAATCTTCTGCCACTGTTTCTCAACAGTGATTGACCTACGATTATGAAAATGTTGATTTCTCTAAAACTATATAGAAATTTCATAAATCAGTCAAATTTGATAGCAGAAGATAGAAATGCTTATTTATCTATTTAAACGTCGAAGTGTGAAGAATATTTCGCAGAATATGATTTATTAATACAAAAGGACTGTAAAATTTAAATGTACTTATGAAAAAATTATAAAGTTTATTGAAAGATATAAAATATATTTTTATTTACATCATTTAAATATTTTGAAAGTAGAATTCTACGATGAATCAGAAATTTTTGTTGAATAACTCTTTAAAATATATAAATTACGAAAACTATTCTGCAGTGATGACTTCAATGCCGAAAGGCTCTGCTTTCATATTAAAAAAAAAAAAAAAAAAAAAAAAAAAGACATGGTTTCAGTAAAAAAAAATGAAGTTTTATATATTACAGTTTAACATTTGTACTGTAATTCTGTAAAGTTGAAATTTTATAGGCTGACAGAAAATTAAAGAGAGATAAATAGTACAATGAACAGAACCGTTAAAAGTCTACATAATAGTATGACTGAATTATATAACTATTAAAACTTGAGGTTTAAAAATATTTTGCACATAAAGTATTTAATTTAAAATTTTAGCAGTCATTGATACTGGCGAACCGGCTGGTCGCTAAAGGCGGCTAGAATAAGTTAGTAAATTTAAGATATTGTAATTTCGGGCATTCTGGATGATAAATCAAGTTGAAACGGAAAATCGATTAGAAAGTAAAACATTACTCTTGAGAAACGAAATATTTTATAAATACTTTCATAACTAAATAACAAGAGGAAAACTTTTTGGCAAATCGGCGAGATTATTCTTGTATCTAAAGAGTTGTAAATTATAATTATTCGAAATCTCCCATCTTAAATCCACGTCATGGACACTCATCTAAGCCGGCTTCCCTCATCTTTAAACCCGTACGTCTAAGCTCTGCGATTACTGCATCCCAAATTGCAAGGAATAAAAGATTTGAAAAATTCCTTATGAAAACATTATTCGAAAAAGGTCAATTATCCTGGCCGTGAAACGTATGCAAAGCCACACATATCATCTGTCTCAATAAGTAGCAGCGTTCAGACTTTGCAAATTAGCATATTGTTACGACTCCGCATTCACGGGCAAAGTTCCTTTTTTTCTCACGAGAGGCAAGTTCTGGCATCAAAGGGCAAAAGCTGATGTGGCGAAAAAAGGGTGCGGCTTTTGAGAGGCAGAATCTCATGCATGAATATAAAGGGGAAAATAACGGTTTGCGAGAGGGCTGGAAAGTGGCATAGGTCGTTTTAATTTTTATATATTCAGCATTAAATCGCATATAACATTTTAAAGGAATTTAAAAATAGAGGTTACAGCATTTAAAGCTGGAGAAGGGTTTTTGTTTTTTGCAGGGCAATGATCCTGAACACACTGCTCACAATTTGGAGCTCTGGCTGCTGTATTGCATTTAAAATCAATCGCATTCACCTCTTCTATTGCCTTATTTAAATTCTATTGAATACTTGTCAACTTACTGGAATGCGATGACAATCTCCAAAAGACATGCTGAAAAGAATCACCATAGAGTAGAAATAACTTCTACTGAAGACAAATACAAACTGATTGTCCAAACGATTGGCAGAGGTTCTTAGATGTAAAGGTTATCCGATTCAAGTTCAGTGTATAGTACAATTTATGTCGATTTTTGCGCGGTTTTTTTTTATGTGGATCAAACGTTTTCTACTCTTGTTTTTCAGTTTGATAAATAGTAGAAAAAACAATGCATGTTTTATTTCTGAAATCTTTATGAAAATATAATGAATTATTAATAAAATAAAATGCGAAGAACATTAAGTTTAATTTTTTTCTTTATGTACTTTTTTTTATTCTTGTATATTTACTACACGTTTCAAAGTGCATATTTTCTAGAAAATGTTTATTATGAATTTAAGAGCACTTAATCTAATAAATAAAGATTAATTAAATACTTCACAATTTTGGGATCAATCATTTTAATTTAGTCATTTTGCATACAATATGATAATAATGCAATAAAAATTATCAAGCAAAATAAAATTGTACTTCATGAACTTAGGTCAGTAAAAAACTATACGGCAAAATTGGATCGGATCATTCAAGAAACTACAACAATTTTGAAAGGCTTTATTTATTTTCCGATGTGCCTATTCAATGTTTTACCTTTATGTATTGTAAGTAAAAATAATATACCATTAGAGAGCAATTCAATACTGCCGTTAAGGAAGCATGCCAATTATATAGTAATTAAACAATGAAATAGGTTACTATTTCGGAAAAAAATGGAGCCGATAAGAATCATTTTAAAATTCTGAAAAATATGACTAAATTCATAGAATTATAGTACCACAAGAAATGAGTGTCATTGCAAAGGTAATTTTTGAATTTTACGCGAAAATATTTGTTGAATTTTGAAGATGACGCGAAAATATTTGTGTGCAGATTTGTTCAGAAATGAAAGTGAAAAAGTACATCATCTTTCAATGAGCCTTTTCTTTAACGAATCGGAGAAATGTTTAAAAGATCGGTAATCCTTTTAAGTGCCAAGGAACAAGTGTGCCAAATTTCATTCGAATTTTTAGAGGGATGAGGGATAGTCTATTCATTTAAACCTTATACTTTCATATATACTAGCTTTCTTTCAGGGATCACCTTTTATATAATCAAAATAGTTGGGGAAATGAAAGAGCCAATCCTCATGGCATCATCATCGAAACCGATTTGACCCATTTTTATTTCTTACCGCAGTTAGACATGTAAACGCGTCTTCTGTGTAATCTGCTCTCAAACACCCTCTATTCTTACGAAAATATTAAAAACATTACTTCACGGTGCATTTTTTTGTGCGGATTGAAACAACCAAGACTGAATATCCAGTCAAAGTCATTACATAAAATATCCGATTGACCGATTTCGTCCTTTTTGAGCTCATTAAAACTCGTGACTCCTAGATCCAGGATCAGAGTTCTCTAGGTGTCCCTAAGCTTTAATTTTGAAAGCGATTACAAAATAAATACCTTACTAAATGACTTAGGTTTCAAACACAACAACTGGTAGGATTTGGCTATTTTTTTTACGAACTCGAACGATAGCAAAGCAATTAAAATGCTTTATCATTATTATACAATTTAAAAAGGTGTTTCCATTTTGTTTTGATAACATTACTGTATCAAAATTTGTCAGCATGTCTATATTAATACCATAAATTAGGTTGAAGGTGGCTAGTATAATACAATTTATTTAGTGATGTTAAACAACTTCAATGAAGAGCATCTTATCACAAAAATATTGGTGCAATAATAGAAGTAAAGATTGCACAATAATGAAAAAAAAGCACACCGATTGGTTAGCCATATTCATAGTAACGAAACTGTCAAGTTAGCAATGAAAGTTAACGAAATTGCCCCCACTTTATGAGGCTATAAACTACATCAAAATATTATTTTGGGGTATTTCTCAAAATGGAGAGTGCATATCAGTTGATGATTCGAGCTGGCGAACTCTGCCGCAATTTAAAATTTTTTTTAAAGGTTTTTTTTTTTTTTTCTTATGAAATGAGAAGTGGAGAAAACCAAGCGCGACTGTTATATTAAGAAGTCATATGAAAATAAAATTATCGGAATCGTTTCAGTGGGTTTGACTGGTGACCTCTGTCGTAAGATTTCCTCATAGAATATGAATTACAGAACACTACTTTTTCAGTTTCTCTCAAAACTGGAGGGGGGGGGGGGCAAACAACACTTGACGACGTATCTAGAAGTCATGTGCATTTTTATGGAACAAAAATTACAAAATTAGCCCAGCGGTTGGGACTGGGCGACAGGTTCATTGATTTTATTTTTAAATGTAGAAATAAATTAGGATAGAAGTGTTATAAATCCGCATCGATTGCCACCAGACCTCTCCACGTCTCCGATTTTAAATAGAATACAGATTACATTATTTAGAAGCTACTCCGGTATCAAATATGATATGCTAGGAAACACTTGGTAAAGAATTATTATAAATATAATTATGAGCTTATCATGGATGAGACTTTGAACTTAGGCTTCGAAACTAAAGTATACATATTTTGATATATATACTTCGTTTCCAAAGATATACATATTTTGAATAGTGAACATTTTTATATATTGTAATAAGCATATAAGCTTTATATCACTTTTTTTGCAAACAAACTTTACTTTCACATGATTCGATCAACAATACGCAATTACTACTGAAGTTTCAGATGATTTCTGGATATTTTATAATTAAAGATCTCGTAGGGTTATACCGGCCCGAATGCTATAAATTCCATTTATCTTTGTAATGTTCTATGGATTTTAAAGATTAATCCGATTTTCTCTGAACAAAAATTTTTAAAAGCTCATTATTTTACTAATAGAAAATATGCCCATCTGGATGACTTGTTATGCTGCTGATATTTCCGAATTTGTTGTCACAGATAAATTAAAGAATGTTATGTGAAAATTTCATGCACATCGGCGAACTGCCTCAAATTGTAGCATGCGTTAAATATAAATATATAAAAATATTTTCTTTCCAATAGAATCTTCTCTTCTTAATGTTCACGAATACTGCAATCAGAACCAATCATTAGAAGGGAATGGGTACAATTAAACGATCCACTGACGGAAATAAATCTGACACGACACAAACTTGGAACCAAAAAAGCTGAACATCATCAAATGATGCTGCGAAACACCGGGCAGTAAAAAAATATACGACTGCATAAACAATAAAACAAGCAAATTTTTCCGAAAAATGCTTGAGTTATTAAAAAATACTGCAGAATCATTAGATAAAATAATATTAATCGATATCAAGACTGATTAGAATGGATTCCGGACGGTAAAAAAAAACGAAAATTATCAGTAACTTCTGACTTACAATTAAAATCGAATTGAAGCAAATGATCAACTAACAAAAATGCATTGCCAAATACAAGAAAAAGAAATGCTAAGTAGTTGAAAGAAAACTCGACGAATAACCATATGAGCAAACAGAAGGCCTTCGGGTATCCATAATCATTTTGGAATCAAATGCAAGCTTCGTAATAAAGACTTCGTAATAAGATTTTTCGCACTCGCATAAAATGGAAGCCGGCTGGATGCAAAAAGAGCGGGAAATTTTAAAGAGATTTAATGTGCGATATACATTAATTACCATCAAAAAATGTTCGTGGAAATAAAAGTTAGAGGCAAAAGTTCTTCAAAATTCATTTTAAAGGGAAATCTTCACAAAATCGGTAAATCCACTGAAATGGCATAACACGTTTAAAAGTTAGGATTCATTCCGATTAAATATGTACTATATTCAGCCCGCTAAGCTCGTTCATTATGTTTTGTCACTTTTACAATTTTATTATTTTTAAGTAATAATATGAGCAATGAAAAATTTAATACATGTGCATACTGAATTCCTCAATCTAAATTCAATAATTCTAAAACTTTCATTGCGTCCAATTACCTTCCAACTGCAAATGTTAATCTAATAAAAGGAGAAATGGAATAAGCAATAGCTGTGGAGCTATTTATAAACTTCCACTTAAACAGTAGACAAGACAAATCTTGAATGAGGTGGCTCACTGAGAGCATAAATAGAGTTGCGTCATATTGATGACGCAGAATACAAATAATGAAGCGTTAGGAAGAAGATACTGGAATTTTAAATCTTTCAATAGTATAATTTGAAAGTGAATCATTGTGGCAAATATAAAGTTACTTTTCGGGGGCCAAATCGCGAAATTGGAAATGTTATTCATCGACTGATACAGATAAAATAAAATGCCTTACATTTCTTGACATAGTCAAGTTTAAATTACTTTCACACAATCTGGAGCTTTTCTGCATTATGTATATAAAAACGAGTAAAAATATATATAAACAAGTAATAACATAAACGATAAATATAAAAAACATAACAAACGAGCTATACATAGAATCTTTGAGGTTTTTCGGTTTTTATACGAAATGGAACTATTTATACATGAAGGAAAAAATTTCAAACAAAATTAATGTAAGAAACTTTTTCGTTTTTAAAGCAGAAAATTCCAAAAAGACACAAATATCAACAAATATTTAAAACAGATAGGCAAATAGCAGTAGTCTCAAGGACTCAATAAAGTTTTTTAAAAATTAATGCAAGATACAACAAATAAGTTAACAACTATATATATATTAACTAATATTTATTTCGTGCAGTTTCGCGGTGCTTTAATGTCTTTAGATCAAAAACGCGTGTCGATCTCGCATTAAACAGAGGTCGGAGGAGCTTTTTGATATGCCATTCGATATGAACGAAAAGAAATTATTTTACAAGAAAGGGCGCGAATTTACAAGAAATCCGAGAGCTTATTGATCGGAGGGATGTACTGTATTGATTTGACTGGAATTACCATTTGAAATCGAAACGCATAACCGATTCTACGGCAATACCGATAAATATAAATCAAACTGCTGTTTGTCATATCAATAAAAATTATAAACCTACGATTCCGCACGATGCTAAAAAATGCAAAAAATCCTTTTAATCAACTGGCACTTAGTTGCATGCATCATCATATAAAAACCGGAAATCGACAGAATACAACATTTCAAATATTACATTAACATGAAAAAATGAACTACTTAAAATTTTAAGTTCGAATCAGTTAAAAGCCTTTTAGCTAAACATAGTTGTTCTGAATTACGAAATGGCAAGTAACAAAAATCTACAAAACTATCATTCAGATATAAATATTGAGTATGGATAGCTAATTTCATATCTTGATGAAACTTATTTTGTGAATGAAGGGTGGTTAAATTTTACTTACCTTTACAAATTTTCAGAAATGATCGAATTCAAATTAATCCAAAAATAGCATTAAGCACAATATAGCACAAAAAATTATAGCAAGAGCACAAACGAACAAAGTCGATTTGCAATAAGAAGAATCTTCAAAGTATAAACTTTTTATTCGATTAGAGTAAACCTAACATGAGTAGGGGCATCTTTATTTAATTTTCATCGCCTTGGCTATGATCACATGGCGACAAGAATATGTTTGGAAAAGGCTTTGTTTTCATAGTCTTCGATGGAACTGCACAATCATCAAAATTTGTTATTCATCTGTCAATGAATTCAATAACTTAACACCTGCTTTCCACTGTTTCTTTTCGGTTATCAAAGTGAGAAACGTTTGCTAAAAAAAATGTTTAATAAATTATCATCTGCTCTCTTTCATTTCGGAGACATAGTACACGGTTGAACAGTAAATAATTTCTGACTCATAGAATCCAACAATTACAACTTTTGACGATTTAAAATGGCTACAGTAATTTAAATTTATCAGCTTTAAAATTGCATTTATAATTGTTTCACAGGTTAAAAATTAAAATGTCTTTATCATTCAAGTATTAGTTGAATGAACATTTATTTTTGTATAAAAAAACGTGTAACTTAGATACATTTGTAAACTGATAGTTTGAAATTAAAAAAAAATATCTGAGGTCGAATCCTGACTTTCCGAGTTCTAAGCGACTACTTCGGCTACAATGCTAATTAATCACTGAATTGTTAATTTAAATGATTTTGAAAAATACGCAATCATATTTATTATTTTCCTACTTAAAAACTAAAATTCAAATTTTGAGAGAATAAATATTTGTTTTTCCATAAAAACGAGAGTTAACGAATTACAAATAATTTTTTTTTTTTTTTTAATCCATCGGTGATACAGACGTCTTGACGACTACCGTACTTATCGGCTGCTCAGCGTTGGCGACGATTTAATAGTATGTAAGCTAAGACAAAAGTTTGCAGTTTATTTTCTAAAAATCGTTTCGCTATTGCGCTTTAATATTTTTATCATCCTTATATTACATCTCATCCCGAACTCAATTTTCCAGCCCATGCCCTCCCTCCCTTTGTTAGATGTGCAACTCAACATTAAAGATCCGGCCGAAATTTGAACTCGGACCGATAGAGTGCAGAATGCTAACCATGCTATAACCATACCAAAATGCCGTAATGTAGCGTGGGGAAACCGCCTTGTTTTGAATACGATCAAAAGAAGCAATTAGCAAATAAAAAGATTACAACTTTTTTCAATCAAAGCAAAGTATTAAATGCTAACCAAATTAATCTTCGTTCGTCAGCTGATGTGTCAGAGGTTAGGAATTGAACAGTTTCGGGCAGACGACAGGAGTTTTGGCGGTTTCATGTACTGTTTCGACAAGTCGATCGTTAAACTTGAAATAGTTGATCCGAGAAAATTGTTTATGATGTTCCCCAACGTTTGAAAAATTCGAGTTCTTGAATAAAAAGTACTGGAATTCGCTAAAGGCAATAATTTCAAAAGGAAAAAAAACAAAAGGGATACGTTTCGTGATTTTATTCTAAATTGCTTAAAATTGTAAAGGTCAACATTTCCTAGATAAATTGCGACTTTTAAAGATAGTGTATTTAAGTGTTGAAAAGAATTTTTTTTTTTTTTTTTCGAAAGAGAAAAATCTTTGTTTTGAATGTTTATCTGACAAGCACGCAATTTGAATCGGAACTTAAGTTTAGTAATTTCAAACATCATTCTCTCTCATTCACATGCAAATTTCCATCCAAAATACGAAAAACATGACAAAAGAAATCGCTACATAGAAACGAAGCTTTTTCAGTGGGTGTCGCGATTCGAATCCCTCGATCCATAATTGCAGTATTTTCTGCTTTCTTCAACCGTCATTTCGATCCATATCGACATTTGAATCCTTTGCAATTCAGAATCACAAGCCTACCCTGTTGCAGAAATTTTTATTCAAAAACATTTTTTTTCCCTAAAATTATGATTTAGGTCTTTAAATATCATTTAATGGAATCTCTATCTCAGTATCCCTATATGAGCGTAAGGGAATTTTAAGCTGGATATTGCATCGAAATACGATGATAACGCAAAATTAGATTTGTAGGCCTGTAATTTGAAGGGATTATAATTTCGCAGCCCACTCGTGCTGTCAAGTTGCAGAATTTTGATTTATTAAAAGGAACAGGATTGGTCAATCCTAAATTTCATATTCCCTATGAGAATTACTTAATATTAGTCGGGTTATTTCTTTTCTATCCTGATTCCAGTTATTTTATTCTTTCTACCAGGTGTTGGGAATCAGTAGTGAAAACACTTATCCCAGAATTCATGTTTAAGCTGGATAACTACTGATAATATTGATTGCAAAATTAAACTGTCTGTCTGAAGTCAAAAATTATCTGCTTCAAAAGATTTAAGATTATAAATTATTATGCGATTAGTAAAAATTTCAAAATCAATAAAATATTACGTTGTAGAATACAATAATGTCTAATAATTTAATCTCTATTCCATTTTTTCCATATTTGTAGAAAAAAATTTAAAATTTCTCTGTTTCATGCAATTTTATTCTAAGTCAATTTCACATATATTTAAAACAATTATGTTGTTTAAAAAGCAATTAACATTAAAACAATCTTAAGATTAATGTATTCGAAATAAAATGATAAATTTTATAAACTTTCTTTAACCCTCTAAGAGTTCCACACGCATTTCGACGTAGCCCCATAGATGTCTTTAAAGTGCACTGCACGCAATTTAACGTAGGGTAACGAACGATGCAAATTCGTTTTGCACTGAAAATCACGTAGGGGTTTTACTGCACCGCAAATGGTGTCGACGTATTTTAACGTATTTCTTTCCTCCTACAAGTTTCGACATCTTGATGAATTGGAGGGGAGACAACACAATGAAGTTTAACGGCCATTTAAGGATGTCACAGGATCTGATAGCCCGAAGATTCCTTTAGGCATAGGGCATTGTGATGGTGCCGGCGCTATGGAGGAATGAGGGGTGAGAAAGGAAAGGGCTCGCCCAAGAAAAGAGGAACAGGAATTTTTCCCCAATTGTGTCTCCCATAATGGCTCTATGGGGACTTAAATTTAAATTGCATTTTGTTTCAATAGTTTTTGTTTGATATCGATAGGGATAGGATTTCTTTGATCTAAGCGTTACCTCAATGTTCCATTGAGTTATTTTTTCTTAATGCAGTTTTATGCTTATTTGTGATTAAACATCACATTGAAGTACTAGCAAACTCGAAAGGGATATATTTGAAAAATTGCCATCGATATATAGTTAAAATATTAAATATATTTTTCATTCTTAGTTCAACTATTATTATGATTCAAATTTATATTTTTATGCTAATCTCTACCTCCAATTATTTTTCACAAAGTAAACAGATGCAAATGAATTTTGCGTTTTAAAGCAGTTTAAATTTCAAAGAATATAATAAAATATAGTATTATATTGTTTCTCTTATCTTGTAAAAATTTGGAATAATGTGACGTTTTTTATAATGCGACTCCTTTTCAAAGTTTTTTTAAAGAACTGAATAGAATAATTTCATTCAAATTCATAAAAGAAACAATAAAAACATTTTTTAAGAATTATGTCTATTCAGAAAATTATTAATATTTAGTCTTAATGTAGATGAAAGCAAACAGTAAAATAAATTTAATTCAGGGTTTGATTTATTTTGTTAGGAATATTAAGAAACGAATCACATTGTAAAAGTTTTAACATCGTAAACTATCTGAAGATATTTTTTCAATAGTTTATCAAAGAAGATATATTTCTTAGATAAAATTATAGATCCCTAAAACACTTCTAAAAAAATAAGTAGGTAGTTCAAAAATACTGTTCTTATTTTACAGTTCTTTGAAGCAGTATTTTTTTGTAGATAAGTTAATGAGCATTCTTCAATATAAAATAAAATCTGAGTGGATAAATGACATAACTTTTGTTAAATCTTGTGCGAAGTACAGAATGAGTTTTAGCTACACGTTTTTAAGGACGTTCTAATACAAAATAGTGCAGATAAATTCCTGAATGGCGCATGGATAATAAATTATTTTGGAATATTCAAAAGCGTAGCATTCATAGTTCTGCCTTGAAATCACAACCTGCTATTTACCCGTATCAAATAAATGACTTTGCATTACTTTATTCAGATTTTGTTACTGATGCTGGTATTACTTATGGAAGAAAACTTCATAAACTGCAAGCTAATGCAGGATCCACCTTAAATGGTAATAAAATTATTTTTTCTGGTGATGAGCGTTTTTGTTATTAATTTCATACAACATGTATTTTTTCGGCTCGTATGAATGGATGGAAAAGGTGATGAAACAGAAAAAAAAATCCTCATATGATTACGTCATTCCTATACGTAATATATAATATATACAGGGTGTTTATAAAGTCCTGGACCCATTTTGATGTTTAATAACTCATAAAATAATAAAGATAGATTTAAATTAATAACATAAATGGTTAAATAGACTCAAAAAGTTTCATGACCCTTGTCAATGAACTTCCACGTGTGCCCCCTTCGTCGCACGGAGAATATCAAGTCGATAGTCAATTTCACGCCAGGTAGCGACAAGCATGTCGGCATCCACAGAGCCATTTGCGCACATTATGGCGATTAACAATGCCAGAAACATGAAAGGATGCTTCATCGGAGAACATTATGCTCTTCAGAAAATCAGCAGCATCTTCTATCCTTCTTAGCATATCTGTTGCAAAGACCATCCTCCTAGGCCTATCGTTCGGTTCCAAAACTTTAACAATTTGAACTTTGTATGCATGCAGTCTTAATTTTTTCTTAATAACCTTGTACACCGTCGAAATTGGCATATCCAATTCTGTTGCCGCTGATCTCACAGATATTCTAGGATTGTGTGAAAATGTCTCTCTGACACGCTCAACATCAAAATCACTTGTGCAAGGACGTCTGGAACGTTTCTTATCTGCGATACTTCCAATTTCTAGAAAATTCTTTTTCCACCGCAAGATGCTGTTTTTGGATGGAGGATCTTTTTGGTAAATTCTTCTGAAATTTCTCTGTGCTTGCACTATCGATTTCATTTCTATGAACCACCATAAAATCTGTGCTTTCTCTTGTGGTGTATGCATTCTCCTTAATATCCGCTCGAATAAAACATCACATACAAAAGTACTACATTGAACAAACACATCAAAAGTAAACATAACATTGCAATAGTTGCCAAAAACAAAATAGAGAAAAATGCAATTAATAAGCAGACAATATTTAGAAAAGTACAGATATTTAGACTGGAAAATGAAATTATCTGAAATTAACCACACGCGCAGACGATATTTACAAAAGTAAAAATATTCAAACCTGAAAAGGAAAATATATGAGTTATTCCATCAATAAATGCCATAAGTTTGTTTATATCTTTATTATTTTATGAGTTATTAAACATCAAAATGGGTCCGGGACTTTATAAACACCCTGTATATTCCTATATATCTTATAATAAAGGCTATAATGGTGCGTGTGTATGCTGGGTCTCTATAGACGGACCATTTGAGCATGGGGAATTACAAAATTTATATTTTTTGTTACAAAATTTTGCACTGTTTGAAGTACACTCTTCCACTTTTCTACTTTTGAAGAGAGGAAAGGTGCATCTCGAAACAATTTTTTAGTTAAAATTAAAATTTTAATTTTAAAATTTTAGTTTAAATTAATTTTTTAGTTATTTGAAAACAGCCAATTAAAATTTTAATTTTAATTGGCTCTTTTCCGTGATAACTGAGAAAAACATTATTGCATGAAAATAAATTTTGCACTTTTTAAAAATATATATAAAAAAAAATTACAGTTTTAATGATGCCAACTTGAAAATTGTGTGAATCTTACTTTAAATATTAGCAATTTTTGAAAATCATAATTGTCTTCAACAATTGTATTTTGCATTTTTGACTTGAAATTCAAACCATTTTCATTGTTCCATCAAATATTTAATCGCGTGACTATCTTCCATTATTAAAAGCTAAAGAAGAAGGATTCTATTTAATATTCGTAAAGTTAACAAGACGAATAAAGAAGTGAAGTGCTGTGAAATTAGGAGATATATGAAATAAGCATTTACATTTTTATCACGAGACTGGATTTCATTAGAAAGGATTTCATATGTAAGACAATCAAAATAAAACGACTTTAATGTCTGACAATTTAATGGTACCATGAACATGAAGTTATATCTATATAACCAATATCCCCGGCGAACCATCTGGTCGCCAAAGTGCAACTAGTAATAAATATGCACAAATAAATAATAACTTTCCTTTTAAATTATATTTTGTTATGTTTCCGTGAATCCACGGAGCATAGTTTAAATTTACGGTCCGGACCAACTCGAGGGACAAGAATTTCAAAATCTTCTAAATAAAATGTTCATACGAATTTCTTTTAAATTATTATTATTCTTAAACCATCGGGAGGGAAAAGATCTATACGATTTACGGTTAAATGACCTTAGGCACTGCTACTGAAGAGAGGCAAGTGAATATATATTGTTCTGGCATCAGTTTTGTGGGGCGCTGATGTTGCTCCCTATAAGACTGATGGGGCGCAACATCACAGCATTATTGCGGTTTCATTATTTTTTGAAATAAGTCATCATGAAAGAGGGAAAAAAATAATTCCATGGCCCAGGCAACTTCTGTATTTATTGAATCACTGCAGTGTTTATTTAGTGTATTCTAATGAGTGCAGATCTCTTTGATCCATTTTTATTGTTATTGTTTCGCATATGCGGCAAACTTTAAATTCTGCTGCGTGTGGCTGTTTGCAGTCAACACGATAAAGTACAATAGCGGTGCCATTTGAGTCAATACGGCAAAAGAGGCACATTTCAGCTTTGTTTGAGCTTTTCTACATTACATCATTTTTTATTTTTTTTTATTTCAAGAATCATAGCTTCATTTTAAGATGCAAAAATCATTTTTTTATTGTGCATTGTTATGTTTTATGTTTTTTCATCTTTATAACTCTGCTTTTATAAACTTTTTTTCATTTATTGCTCTTTTACCATTTGATTGATGCAGTGTTGCCAAATATTGCTTTTGCGCCAACATAATGCACAACCAAACCAAATCAAAATATTGCTCAAACTAAAAGATCCGCGGAACGCATTATGAAGCCTCTACAAGAAAGAAGGCATACATCACCACTGAATAAGAAAGAATGCCTTCATTGCGGACTTTTCCAAGGCACGTTGTGCGTTTCGTCTTCTTTTTGCTATCCCTTTGTTTTATACCCACCATTCATTTTTATGCAGAAAGGCTGTTGTTGACAGTGGCTTGGCGAGGGTAACAGAGCCAGTCACATAAAACGATGTAGTTATCACGAAGTGACGCATGCAATCAAACACATCCTATTAACTTTTAATGCAACATAATTGCCAACACATATCAGGCAGGCTGTATCATATGTAAAATCCAGTTATATATTCCTAATTCAGTCCGTTGCTATAGTGTCACTGATGAACACAAACAGAAGAAAGAAAAGTGTTAAATGTAAGTAAGAAAGCCAGTGGCTTTTAATCGGTGGTATTTTTCACCTGCCAAACACTATGACAATTAAATGCAGGACGTTCAATTAAAATATGACTATCAGTAAAATGAACTGACATCTGTCGCATGTAGGTGCGTTTTCGCCAAATATAAGATGTCTGTAGGTGAAGTGAATGTGTCCTATACGGAAATGAATCATTTTGATATCCATTTCCCGTATGGGAAGAAGAGACCACAAATCAATGTCTTTTTTTAACAAGTGTCATTTGCTGTGGATCTGTAGATCCCATGTTTTTCTCTAGGTGAAGATTCACTGGGTATGTCAAAATGCCTCTTAACTCTTTAACATCCAAACACTTTTCAAGCGGCTCTCCCTTTAACATCCAGACTTTCTCAGCGTGTCTCTGGAAGACATGGACTCTTCCAAACTGAGGGGCAGTTACCCCCCGCACTCTGAAGTAATAAAACTGTCGACGCTCTGCCTTGAAGAATTGCCTTGCGGTTTTCGACGACGAGGATCATTTTCCATCAGCTTAAGAGTTTTATTCTAATGTATTTATATTTTTTAGTGTGAAATGTTTCGCTCATCATCTTTGTGGGGTATTTTTTTTAAACCATTTAAATAAAAACTGGCTTTATTAGCAATTTCAAAAACATCTTTATGTTTCATCTAATTTTCAATAGGCTTTTGCATTTTTTTTTTTTTTTTTTTTTTTTTTGCCAAAATTAAATAATATGTCATATATTACCATGTAAAAATTTTTTACATAGTAATGTAGAACATACATTGTGCATATATCAATGCAATTAGTACAGTTTTTTACATAGTATAGATGTCAATGCATTTCAGTGGTAGACGAAATAATGTTTTAAATCTTCATTTAATACTGAAATAAAAACAATCGTTGAATAAAAAAAAGATGAAAGATGTTTGAAAGATGTTTCGAAAATAATACGTTCTTTCAACACTCAGCTGAGATTTTTTTTTTATTGTCCTTAGCATTCTTTTTTTTTAATATAAACGATTATCTTCATTGAATTTTTAAATATAAAATATTATTTTGCATTTTCGATAGTGATACTAAGAGCAAATTTTTAGAACTTGAATTAAATTTTTAAAAAAGTGTTCACATTTTGTTTCCAAAACCTTACTTATTCTTGCTTTTACATTAAATAATCGAAAAAGAATGTAGGGTAAATATACTTTGCAAAAATATCTTTATTTTGACACTCATTTTTACTAATCTTTTAAAATATAACTATTAAAATTTTTGTTTAACCAAGGGAATATATTACGTCAAACTTTATCGATAGATGAGATCAGTATTTAATACTGAAATACAAAAATTTATGAAATAAAATTCGGGGGAAAAATTACGCAGCGAAATATATTTCGAAAATACATTCCTTCAGTTTGAAGCCTGAACATTTTATTAAAATATTACATTCTTCATAAACTAAATATGAAGATTTAACACATTTAAAATTACATTCATCATAAATATTACTTTTTTAATATGAACTGTCATGCTGAATTTTTCAAGCTGAATTTCTGACTTTAAAATGTTATGTGAAGTTTTCTATAGTATCGTTAAGACAAGATAAATTTTTGAACGAAAGTTTAATATTAAATTTCCACAAATTTACGCATCAGGGAATCATTTGATAATATGTACATTATATAAAATTTTTTGACTCCTCATCTCTATCTCTGTCGTTCATCTGGCCCTCGTTTGTTTCATCTCCTGCTTCTTTGTTTAGAATAAACGAGAGATCAGCTAAAGTATCATTTTTTGGCCAACCATCATCTTCGCTGATAGATCACTGTCACTTTCAACGGAAGCAAGTAAAATTGCTTTAATTTCTTCTTCAGTGTGTTCATGATTTCTTTTACTCATAATGAAGAAATAATAGGCTTTTCAATACAAAAATTGCTCTGATAATCCAAAAACCCTATTCACAGTACGTAAAATAAAGAGTAGAAATTCACAACTGAAGAGAAATTCTCAGAATGGCATCCGAAAAAGGAACTCAATATTTATATAACTTATATCACTCTGTAAAGGGGGCAATAAAGAATACTCCCAATATTTATTTATTTTTTTTGTCTTTTAATTCTATTTTGAAAGTGGTAGTTTGTGCTCTGCCTCAGAAATTCCTACACTCCTTTGATGACAAAATAAGACACTTGGAGTGTAAAACGACTTCCCTCCACAGTAAAAAGAGTCGGTACAGATTTTGTGAAAAAACTGCGATGTGAATAGGCCTCAGTGATAATGCAATAGTTTGTCTTTATATCATTACAATAGTCTTAATACTGAAAAGAGCTTCCGATGCTTATCTGAAAAATAAACAACTTGTCAGTATCCTTATATATCATTCATCGTTAACAGAGCACTTCAGTGGAAAATTTTTTATAAATGGCCATAAAATCTTTCCACTTTTGAGCTAACAACACATGAAAATAGAAACTAAAACCCTTTCGAAATATAAAATATACGCCAACAACCTATTTAGTGAGTTCCTCCTCAACCCCTACCGCCTTAACCCTCCTGGCGGCGGCTTTCAGATTGCTATCCTTACCGAAAGCGGCACGCCGGAATAACAGGTTCAACCTTAAAAATGTCGCGGTTTGGTCAAAAGGATTGCTTTCCCCTTTTGCGGTCAGTTCAGCGCTGCAGGTGGGAAGTGATTAGCAAATTTCATGCTGTGAGTAGCTGGTGTTTCTTATCGTAGTCTTTCGATTTCTAAGAGCATTTTTCTTTCAGTGCTTAGGAAGAGATTGACAATAGCATCGATTGAAAATGCGAAAATGTGATTGGTTTTTTTAGAGGTTTTTCGATTATTTTATAAAACAATACATAAAATTTATGTTAGGAATAAGTTATTATCATGTTTATTTTGATACTAGTCTAGTTTTTATAAATTGAAAGTCCTCGTCTAATATTTTTTTCATTGCAATATGTTTCGCAAATTATTTTATTCCGTAGTACTGTGAAATTATTTCTCGACATTACCTGAAAATGAATTAATTTTTTAAAAAAAACCCTTTCAGCGCATTGCCAATTTATTTTAATATTTTAAAATGCGTGTTTAAAACATTAATTGCGAAAAGTAACACTACGTTATAACTTTGTTTCTTCAGTATTCAAAAAAAATAATTGTGTAATTAGGGAATTTCATGCAATGTTTCACTTTCAAATATATCGATTTTCAGTATTTATCTGCATGATTTAAATTTTATAATTAAATATACTTTACAATATTTAATTGGCAAAGCTAATTGGCCAGTTATTCAGTAATGCTGAAATAACTGGTCGATGCGCCTTATGACTGCAACAAATAAAAATAATTGTCAAAATATTTCTTTGTAATATTCATGATACAAATTTGGCCTGGAAAAATGACTCAAATAATACAGATTATTTAGACTCATAATTAACCATTTGCAACTGGAATTTTTTGAATACCTTCAAATCAAGTTCCTACAGAATATTAAGTACTGTTTTAAAATAAATTACAATTTTTGAAAAATCTCAGTTTTAAGTTTTTCGGGTTAGAATCAAAGCTCTTACTATTTTGCAATCGGATAACGACAAACCGTGGGGTAAACGAATCATTAAAAAGAAAAATCTGAATTTAAAAGCTTTGCAAATACAATTGCATTGATCTTTTTTACTTATTACTTTTACATTATTTATTGCTTTCGGTGATCAGCACATGTGTTACGTCGAAGTTACTAGCCAATATAAAATTTTTAATTAAATGTTTTCTTCAGCAAAACATCTTGAAATTTCAAATTTTGATAGTCATATAATTCATACTATTGCAGACTCATTGTACCATTCTGTATTGCAGATTTTTTGAATTTTCTGTCAGCTCCTTGACAGAAATTCCTTAATTTAAAACGGGAGTGAATAAATTTCAATTAATGCAAAACCTGTTTTGTTTAAACCAATCAGGCTTATTAAATTTCTAAATACAGGGAATAGAACATTCAGCAATAAAGTTTTATGTATATACTGAATACTTCTTTTTAATTTTTGAAATGACTCAGATGATTTCTCATATCTCTTATTCAATAAAAATTTCCAAAAATTCCTTCTTATTCTGTAATAATATTGAAAGTTATGATGGAATACACTTCAAAATCTCATTTTATTTTTAATTCATAATTTTTAAAAATTTTCAGAAAAAAAACCATTTTACACATTTTTATTTTCTAAGATGCATATTCAGTTAAGATATATATGGAAGCTCTAATAAACGCCACGCACAAACATTCGTCTAAGTTAATAATAAAGATGGACAAGTGTATGTGTCATTATTTGTCTGGTTGTATTGGTACTTTTCAGACCAGACAGTTTGAAATAGAATTACCAAAATCTGCACCTACATACTTTGGACAGTGGGAATCATTTCTTTAAAATTTTAACTAAGCCTTTCAAGAGACAAGGGAAGTATGCTCATCACCAAATTCAACAATTTTTGAATAAAGTTATGTAAGTTGGCATAAATTCTTACGAATTTTTCAATAAGGTTTCAATTGTAGGTTAGAGGTTTCAATTGTTTATCTCAAATAAAATGAAGTGTCTTGATTTATTTCTTAGTTATTAATTGGAAAAATTAATTAATAAATCAGATTAAATTGATCTAATAAGTTGAATGAATTACTTTTCCTAGGCCAATCTTAATTTTAAAAACATTTTACTCCCACATGACTAGGAAAAAAAGGCCCTTTAAAGGGTTAATAAAAATTATTAAAATTTTAAAGTTCATTCGAAAATATCACAGTAGAAAAATAATTTGTACATTAATTGTGAATTCAAATTTTTTTCCCACTTTTAATTAAATTAAAAATATTTTAGCATATTTTAAAAATATATTTTATTTTTGAATTGAAACTAAACGTTTTCATTGTTACCCTTATATTTCATTCCGGCTTTTTACCCATTGATGATGATTTAGTTAAAAGGTTAAAAAGATCTAAGCTAAAAGCAAAGGGGTAAAAATTGCTTTACTGAAATACAAATAAACCATGTGGCTGAAGAGAATGCTCCATAATTAGCATCTCAATAAATAAGACACTAAAAGTTCAAGATCTTAATTTTACCTCAAAGAATGAATTTTCTTGGTGATACATTCAAATGTATAAATGACACATTGTATAAATTATATTAGAATAATTCCGTATTTTATCGCTGATAAATGGTAAAAATTTAAATAATTTTTAATTAACAGAAGTTTTAATTAAAATTTTGAAAATTTCCTCTCGAGGTGAACATTAACAGTTTTCTAATTATTTAATGGCGAAGTGTGTTCGCTCTAAGTCAAACAGTTTGATCTGGAGATCGCCAATACGAACATTCATATTCATTATAATTAGAGATATTCGCTACTTTAATAGAAATATTTGCAAGCAACCTTCATGTCTGACACCCTTGTTCAAACTAGTTCTGTTTTTAAAAAATGAAAATGTGAGGCTAAAGCTTATTAAGAATAAAGTATTTCAAATTACATGGAAGTGGGTGTTTCCGAATTTTTTTTACTCTCGTGATCAAAAATAAAATAAAACAAAGATCATATCCCGTCTTGTTTGTTAAAAATCACATCCAGTGAACTCGAACTGACCAAACAGGAGAAGAAAATAGTTTAAATGCCAGTTGTACGCATTAAAAAAATTTTAAATGCTAACATATGAGATAAAATTAGATCAAGGAGTTAAAATAATGGCAACAATTTTAAAATTATTAATTCTCACATTTAACTCACACATTCACTCACTTTCAAGTGGATTAAAATTCGTAGATTAAATTACTCAGCATTAAGAGTAAAAATGTCAATATAAACCAGTTTCATATAAACAGAATCGTGCGATGTATATATAAGATTGTACAGTGAAATAAGATTAATATTTCGATACAAAAAATAGAACCTTTAAAAACTGCGCTTATATTAACTTTGAAAATATTATTAAAAACCAGAGGAAAAATATAAAAACAATGAAACTTATATCTCTACAATGCTTACATTTTTGTTCGAATTCGTCAAAGAGTGTGAAATTCTATAAGGTTTAAAGAATGAAACAAATATTTAATTTTCATATATAGTTTATTACGTTATAAAAATAAGGATTTAATGTAACGAATACTAATCTTTTCGAAAAATCGCACTTTAATATATTGGTTCTATATATCTCCCCGTTTTGAAATACACTTATTAATGAATACTAAAAAAAAATAATTCATTAAAAGTTAAAAAGTTTCGTTCGTTAAGTAAATTCTGTAAATAAGTTTAGTAAATAAGTTTAGTGTCTTATTTTCAAAAATAAGTTGCATAAGTAATGTCAATTCTAAAATCCTTAAATGAAAGCTATAAAAAAGAAACTTGTCAAATTTTAATATCATATTTTTTATTTATTTTTTACATTAATTATTTTCTTATGCTAGAAAGCTTTAAAATCTTATGTTTTAAATTATTAATAATAATACGTTTATGTATGTATTCATTCCAGGTATATATTTTCATACGTTCAATTTTATTCTCATTATTTAAATTTCATTTTGGATACGTAATTATTATCAAAATTTCAAAAGTAACGCCTCAGAACGTAAGCGAGATTTTAAAATGCTTAAAAGGGCGCGAGCAACAAGTCATCAATCATATCGTCCACTGATAACGATTCACTTTTCCTTATCTCACATTTCCTTCTCATTATCTCACAGCTTGGGATTGGGGGAAAGAGAAAAACTGGAACCCGTAAAAATACGGGCAGTGACAGTTTAAAGGGAGTTTTTGTTTCCGTCTATAGACGGGTCCGCCGTTTTGAAGGGAGAAAAGATTCCGTCTTTTTCCGGGGTTGCCGCTTGGAGGGTTAAGGCACAAGGGAAACTACTGTGAAAAAGCCGCGATTGTCGAAGATAACGAGGATCTCCTGGAGTGTTTAGTAGAGTTGCCGCTTTTAATACCCATCTCCCCTAAAACGACTTGCAGCCGTCCCAAACCGATTCACGTGGAAGTTATAGGATAAATTCTCAAACCGCCCGAAACCGCCCGGCTGGAATCGAGAGGGTTTATCGCAAAACGGAAGTCCTGTGTTCAAAAGTGTCTTCACAGACTTTACATCTGAAAATCTTCATTTCTAGAAATGCCTACATGACTTGGAGCCCAATAGAAAAAGATTCAGAGATCTTCTATTTGAGTAATATTGTATCATCATGCTTCTGGGCTTCCTTTGTTGAACAAGGTGAAATGAAAAGTTTCTATTACAGAACAGACAGCGATCTCGATTTCAGACTCAATGACCGTGTGAATATAAGCCGAACGTGTGATGATAGGTCCCAATAGAGCCTAACTGATTAAATTTTGAATTAAAAGTAGCCCAGTTAATTTTAACATACACAGTCAAACCTTACATAAAGAGTGATTAGTATAATGAAGAAATCAAAAAGTGACCTTAACCAGCAATGTTTCGCACCATGGGGAGCTGATACTGTGATACGGATTGGCTTATCCAATATATCCTTAAATTTTTTTTTTTTTTTTTTTTAAGTTTAAAGAATCGGACAAATGATTCTTTAGTGCTCCGAATGTCCCAAAATTATTGTGGAAAGTCTTTAAAATTTCCGAATTATCTTTATTTAAAAATTAAAAAAAAAAAAAACATTCTTTTTTAAAAAGCACAGTCTACCCAAGAAATAAGTACCTGCTGAATTTGGTACACTTTATGTCTGTGCTTTGAAAATAAATATCTTCTTTTTTATCCAAATACTTGAAAAAACTTTCTTTTTTTATACATTTACTTTATTATGACCAGCCAAAGTAACTTATATCTGGATGCATTGATAGACTTATTAAAACAAATAATGTTTTTATAGGCAAATAATGCAAAAGAAAAAAAAATGCAAAATGATGAAAAAGGAATTTGACTAAGTTTCTACAATAACTTGATGTATCCAAAAATTTGAATTAAGAAAAGCTTCTACAAAAAATGCGGCAAGGGAAAACGATAAATTTTTAACTAAATTAGGCAGAGAATGATACATT
This sequence comes from Argiope bruennichi, assembly GCF_947563725.1. Classification (NCBI taxonomy): domain Eukaryota; kingdom Metazoa; phylum Arthropoda; class Arachnida; order Araneae; family Araneidae; genus Argiope; species Argiope bruennichi. The sequence continues at coordinate 1,742,047 of NC_079152.1, forward strand.
CTTTATATATATATATATATATATATATATATATATATATATATATAATCTTTTTTTACTGGATACACTGAAAAGCAATCAGGAGCGTGAAGGAATTAAGGGCCTTAGAAAGTAATTTATTAATGATCTCTGTGGGCATAAAAATGGTTGCAACCGTATTTAATTAACTCATGTATTTTTTAAAAAACTTAATTTGTAGGCTTAACTTTAAATTAAACAAAATAAATTCCTCTTGCAGGCAATTTTTTAAGTTTATATTAAAAAGAAATTCAAGGGGCCAGAGAAAAAAAATTCGAATTGAAGGCGAGTTAGAATGAAAGATGGTCAAATTAGTCAAATTGCCGTTTCGGTCACTTGGCTAAGAAAAAAATATTCTGTAGTGAACATCATAAAAAATATTTTGCAGCACACACAAGGCTTTATGGTGAACGATTTTCTCTCTTCTATGCTCATATTTTTTTAAAAACATGTTAGTTTCAGCATTTTTTAATCAATTGAAGTTTTGTTAAGAATTTAAATTTCGAATTTCAGAGGAGATGTCAGAAAATGAAGGGAATGAGAAAACGAGGAACAGAATGGTCCCAAGCTTCTACAACAATATGAGTTGAACTATCAAAACTACTATCTATAAAACGAAGTATCAAAATTTGGAGCTTAAAACTGTTTGAGTGAGGAAGCCATTAAGACTAAATTATATAAAAAATTTAATTGAATTTTTCTGTAGATCATTAGTACCGGTAAACCGCCTATTCGTCAAAGGCGACTCGATTATAATAATCCACCAACTTATGAAATCAGTTTCTGTATCACTGGAAATAGATATCAGGAGAAATCTTATAACATTTCTCACCTGGTTCTTGTACATTGCATAATTCAAACTAAATGTACTGTTACGTAGTATAACAAATATTACAATGATAAGTCCTTTTTCGTAAAAGTAAAATATACGGTACCGGTCAATAGCTTTTCGTCAATACGGTTTCGCCAATGTGGGTCAAACCATGCTAAATATTAAAAACTCCCAAGGCTTTTAGGGTTGCAACAAAAATACTTTTATCAGTTTGATGATGTTGACCACATTTGGTGAGTTATCATCATAGAAAAATACTAGATATGTAACAGTATTGTATACTTTAGTCTAATACCTCCCTTTTTTTAAAATGATACTGTTTCCAATCTGGTTACTATCTAGGAATTGCGAGAAGTTTAATACTAATTTTTTTGGAGAATTGTTAAATATATTAAAGGCATTTTCGGTGAACTGATAGATAAATTTATTTTTCTGACCGATTCATGATCGTTCTGTATTGGTATAAGGAATGTCCAATTTAAGCCAAAATGTTCTATTACGATTCAGAGCGAAATATTATTTATGACCTTTTCTCCTATAAATATCGATTTAATTATGAAATATTTTGAAGATTACGAATATGAAAATTATTGTTTAAAGATCGCTCGTTGAAGGAGTGCGGGCGGTATGCAGACTAGATACTTGACTGCATTCTTGCAATTGTGAGATTCAGAAGTCGTTTTAGCAACATTTCTCGTCCAAATAAACACCAAAATTCCATTGATTGTATTTTCCATAAAATACTTCATAGAAGCTAATCCTATCCGATTTAACAGTGGCAACGTATTTTCTCTGAAGAGGATGGTTATCTCATCTTTAACAAGAAAATTAAATGTATTTGTTTATAAAAATTGTTTAAAACATGCATAACAATATGGAATAATCAATTCAAACTATAAAATATGAAGTGTTGTTGAATAAATTTACAAAAAAATGAATTAATTTATCAGATTGGATTAATATTTTTGTTTTTAAATATATAGTTTTCATTAGTATTTTATTAATTTTGCAAATAATAAATCGGCCATTTGAAGCTTTATGGAAAATATTTCATACGTATTTTTTTATTCAATAAAATATTGAGCTGAATGACTACTAAAAACTGAAATGTTTGCAGCAGTTTACAATATATAAAAAGTTTAATTAACTGTGAAAAAAGCAAATGAAAGCAATGAATATTACCGATATATCCCAACCACTGTACAAGAAAATAAATATATATGTAATATCTTGATATTTAAACTTAATTAATTTCCTAATTTTTAGCTTAATTCAACCCATATTAACTTCATTCTTAAAAGTCCCTCTTATTTCATAATCCAATTCCATCTTTTTTATTTAATTAATGCAACACGAGTTCTAAAACTGCCGTATATTGTTAAAACGAGTGTAAGAACCTCACTTTCTCTTTGAAGGAGGAGCTTTCTTGCATGTCATGAGATGGTTTTTGTGCTAAGCGGGTACTATCGGTAATTTTATTTTTAGTTCAGCCCCGCCCCTACTAAGGCTGACCTTGTTTCACATCGGCTGCTATACAAATGGAATATCTTTATAGTCTGTGTATTTTCTGTACGCGGTACAAGGTCATATTTTCTACCTCGTTACTGGTTGTCTGGTACCAGTAACGCGGTAGAAAATGTGACCTTGAACCGCCAACAGAAAATACACAGACTATAATTTGGTTTTAAATAAGACACATCCCTATGGGACGAAAATTTTGCTTTTGGTGTTTGTTGAGCGTCGCTGATTGGATGTTAATTACTTAAAGAAAAGGTCACCAAATGCTGCTGTTTGGTTGTGGATTACCCAAGTGAAGCCACCAGCTTTAAATCTTTTCACCAAGTCTCTCAGTAAAATGTTTTTCTTATTAAACGACAGACAGGTACCATCGGATGACTTTTAAAAATAATTTTAATTTCCTTAACTTCTTTCTGGGTTGTATTTTTGAAATCAAAAAAATTCTTCGTCACAATAGCATGAGTTAGCGAAAAGGATCAATTTCTGTGACGATATGTTGATTAAATTTCTAAACATTCCCTGGTATATTTTTGGCTAACTTGTCCCTTAGTACTGCTTTGAAATTTTGTATTTTCTGTCATCATCTTTTGTGAGTTTTTTAAAAACATCTTTATCATAATTTTTATAACGAAATTAAATCATTCTCATTGTTTAATCAAATATTTAATAAAATTATTTGCTCCCACTGTTGAAAGCTAAATTTGAAAAAGGTTATGTTTATTATCTTCATCATTTGAGAAATAAGAAAATGAAATTCCACTACTCCAAAAGACAACTTGCAATTTCTAAAGAATATCCAGAAACATAAATTTAGAAAGGGTACTATGATGTTACTAGAATTGGCTGCATTAAAAAATACCCCCCCCCCAAAAAAAAAACACAATTTAAGTGTATTAAAATAACACGGATTTAATGTCATAATTTTATTCTTCATTATGAAATCACGATCAACAACTTAGGAGATTTCAGTTAAACTAAACACAATTAATTTTACCTGCGAACCGGCGTATCGCCAAAAGCGGCTAATGTTTAATCGCGTAATCCTCCCATTGTTAAAAGTTTTAAAAAATTTTTAAAAAAAGATATTTTTTAAAATTATTAAGTAATTCCAATATTACGAAAAACACTGCGCAATTTGAAGTTTGATTAGTTGACAGTTTCGCTTTTAGTGGAATCACGATGCCTTTGAATTCAATTCCATTAGGAACATTCGTGCACACAATAGGTAGAGCATTACTATTCCATTAGCAAACATTACTATTCCATTATTCAATTCCATTAGCAAACATTCGTGTACACAATAGAAAGCCGAATCGCTTTTAAAGCGATTCGGCTTTCATATCTATCACAATTTTAAAGCTTAAAAATTCCTTGTTGAGAGAACTGTAAGCATTAAGTTACGCATAAGGGATTTTATTATAATGAAATAAATAATGTACTTCCGGTGACCTAGGTAGTGGCAAAAGGCGGCTAGTATATTAATAAAACAAAACTTCAATGCGTGTATTGAAGTTCAAAGCCTCAAATAGTATGCGCATTAGACTTCCAGTTCTTTTGGTACTACTTTTCTACTACTTTGGTAATACAGTTCTTTGGTTACCAGAACTGGTAATTATTTTTAGATTCATATCAGTATCTATATACATTTACTTATGTAACTGCTGCCATGACAGTTGCTAGATGTAATTGTGAAGTGTCCCTGTTAGCTAAAGATATGATATCATCCACTTTGATATCATCTAATAAGGTTTATTTTCTTTTTCCTAAGTATCGGATGTTCTAGTGAAGATTTTAGACATTTTACCTAATAGAGTTTGCCAACTTAGACGCAACAAATAAAAAAAATAATAATAAAGAGGATTTGCCCAAATATCTAATTGTATGTTCGCATATATTAGTGAAGTTTCTAAGAGTTTCTAAAAATATATATTCGGTTCTCTTCACATCCATTCAATGATGAAACATTTAACTAATGTTTCAACAGAGAGCTTTGAATCGTTATTAGCAATTTTGAATTTCCCACATTATTTTTTTCAACGAATCAAATACCGTCTGTTTGTTGCCAAATGGGAAAACGGTCCTTTATTCTGCTTTGTCCCTTTAAATCCAATTTTATTTTCACAAATTCCTTTTAGTATTATTTACATGGTTTGAAAATTCAATTAAATGAATTCTAGTTCGCTTTCAAATACTATGCAACAGAATATCCTTACCAAAATTATCCTTTTGCGTTTCACTTTATGTTGTATCATATCCTTTAATGATTTAAGGAATAACATTTAAATTTCATTAAATTGTTTTGAATTTCTCTCTATTTTTTTTTTTTTTTTTTTTTTTTTTTTGTGAAGCAAAAAAACTTTAGTGTATAATTTTGAGATACTGGAGTTTTAAGAATGAACTTACACACACGTAGTGCGTTTACTTGTATATATTACCTTACGAATTAATTAATCAATTAAGATATATTTTAGAAAATTCTTTCTTAAAATGTGCTTATTAATTTTTAACATGCTGCATTTTTTTTGACATTCTTCAATTTCAAATAATTTTCTTAAATTCTAATATTATTAAAATATTTATTTATTAATTTTTTTTATTTTTACTATCAGATTTTTAAGACACCGAAGTTGAATGCATATATTTAAAATTATAAATTTTTTCAGTCAACCTTTCATCATCAGCGAGAACCTCCACTCCATCATTTCCATCAAGAAACAAAAAAGTAAAATAAAAATACTCCCGTAGTTCCATGGGTAAACAACGGTTAATGGAGAACTTTTGTCTTCGCGCGTCTAATTTCGTATTCTAGAACCCAGATGCATATTGCTTTGAAATTTTTGGACCGCATTTAGCAATAAAAAACTAGTTGGCTTTTATTGCGACATGCAAAATACATCACAAACATTTCGAGGTAAGTTGCAAGAATTTAAACATTCTGCTGTGATCTATCTTAAATTTAATGAACGTTGTAATGAGGAGTCATTGCGAAATTTGGTGACTTCCCCCTTTTTTTTTAGGCCTTACGACAAAGGATGAAAAATAAAGCGCCAACATTTTTTATGATTTATTTATGATAACAGTCTTGGATATCGTCGAGTGCTCAGATAGTTCTCTTCCTTTCTTTAGAATTTCATCCATTCCATGTCAAAATCGAATCAATTAATCTACCATTTTCATGGTTAGCGCTTGCCCGTAATGATCCCATCGTGTACAATTTTCAAATATTTAAGGTACTACAGCGTTGATATTAAAATTTGAATTAAAAAAAATTAAAAGCAAAACTCGATAATTTACGTCTAAAGCTAAAGCACGTTTTCTTTAATTATTTTTTCATTAAAATGATTCACTATTTTATTCCTCTTGAATTGTAGCTTTTTATATTCATCTTAGACCTCAGTTTTATTAATAAAGGAATAAATTTTCAATATACTCTTTCTTTTTTTTCTTTTTACTTTGAAAAGATTAAATAATTTCGTCTAGTATGCGATTGAATCTTATTACTCATTAGGGCCAGTGATCAAATATTGTGATCATTGCATACAAATATTTTTTGTCGGCAATAATTTTTTTCCCCCCCTTCATTTAAACAAAGTTCTCTGATCTGTTTTAATTTTGACCAAATTGTTATCTTGATTGTGTTTTGGAATGTGGTTTTTATTTTTATTTTATTTTATGCTTATTTTAATTTTTTGTTATCTTGAAAAGATATCCTTAACATAATATATATATATATATTTTATTTTTTTTCCAACGCTGGTTTAATATAATTTTTTTTTCATCATGCTTGCATTTTCCTTCTTCTGCATTACCATTAAGATTGCTGTATATGAATTATAATTTGGTTATATGTTTTTATCGAGTTTTTAAAAATATTTCTTTGTGCATTTCATCTCACTGCTTCAATTAAGATTTTTTGTTGACATACAAAAGAAATTTTAATTGCTTTTCTTGCATTCTTCTAATTCTTCCTCAAAGAAATAAAGAATTTTATAATAATAAATTTAAATCCCATAAAATTATTTTTTTAATACTTACACTTCTTTTATTTTACAGTTTACATACATATATTTAATTCAAAATAAAATTTCACATTTTATCTCAGCATTTGCTATTATCATACATAACCATTCTGTATCCCTCTTTCATTTTTTTTAAGTTTCTAGATGCCAAGTGTAAAAATATTTAAAAACACATAAGCACAATCCATCCCAAATAGACTGTGACATACTAACATAATTAGAGTTATTTTCTCATTTTTATTTATTTATATATATTTACATTTCCCTACTAACCATTGGCTTCATATTTCTGATTTCTATAAACTGCAGTTTATTTTTTACTACTGAATACTAAACTGAAAAATAATGTTAACCACTTTGATATTTTAATACTGTTCTTTATATTGTATTATATGCTGCCTGCTTTTCTCAGTGAAATCTGAAACTTTTAAATTAATATTAGAAAACTATATATTAACTCTTTAATATTTTCAATAAATATTATTATCTTTGTTTTGACAACTGTTTGGTTTTTCATATTTCAATGTTTAAGTTTTTATAAATTATAACATATATAGATTGAAATGAAACCCATAGATATAAGAAAGGAAACTATTTGAGATGGAAATATTTTTTTATAGTTTATATACCTATTATTAGTCATCATACAATATTTCAGCATTGTTGAAGCACTTAATAAATAAAATTTAATAATGACAATTCATTGAAATTAATATTTTGATAAAACTGTTTAATGAATCTAATAGAGCTTAGAACTAAATAGACCGGGATTATAAGGAAAAATGAAATAATTTTCAAAAGAGATATTTTTCTTATATTAAATTGGTTTTAAAGTATTTTAATTGTTTATTATTATTTGCATATAAAAATAATTAATTTAATTAAAAAAAGACTTCAAAAGTTTTTCTCTAAAAAATATATTTTCTTGGAAGGAAATATCACTTCTTTTGGGAAGTAATTATAGGCTATGAAACAAATTTATTTTCATAAAAATATTTCAATAATAATATTGTATAAAAAAAGTGAGAAAAAGTTTTAAATATAGTTAAATACTGGAGTTTTAAAAATATATTGAATTCAAAATATATATTTATCCCCTATAAAAGTGAAAATGTAGAGTGTTACAAAATACTTGACTAATGAAATATAATGATCTTACTTAGATGTAAAATTTAAAGCATAGGTGACAAGTAAGCTAAATTTTTCTATAATTTTTGCAGTGGATTTGTGGTTCTAAGCCTATTTAATATGCTACACTTGCCTATTTAATATGCTATATTTGGCTCTAATTAGGTCAGGTGCCTCTCATTTTTCTTGAAGGGCTTGGTAATTGCTTTTTAAATCAATAACCCATTATATGAGAAAGAATTAATAATATGCTATTAAATTTCTAGTTATCTTTGTTTTGATATTTTCTAGTTATCTTTTGTCATATCTCAAAAATACATATATTGTTTGCCCCTTTTTGTGCTTTTTTAAAACTATATTTACTGTATTTATTTTTAACATTTCAACTTATTTTAAGGTAATCTGAAAGGTTTTGGCTTATTTTTGTGTCATATCTCAAAAATACATTTTCATTATGACTAACGATCTGAACTACAAACTGCAAAGATTTTTTAAAAAGTTATTTTAAGTACAGGGATTTGTTTGGAGTTGTAGATTTATTTCCTAAAATTAGAATTTCTTGATTTGTGAAATATTTTATCTTTCCTAAATTATATTTTAGGATAAATATGTAATTCAGAAATTATACTGTTAAGAAGTTTTAGTAATATTTTAAAGATTGAAATGATAAATTAATTTCACTTATATTTTCATTAGAAAAAAAAAAAATCTATGCAAAGTTTTTCTGTCTGCAAATTCCTATTGGTGCTGGTATGAAATTTATTACAAATTCTCTCTTTCCATCAATTAACTACTTATTGCACTACATTTATGTCTTTAATAACGACTACTGTAGTTCAAAAGTGAAGTGAAAAACCATTGTTAGTATAAAGTTGTCAAGCCAACTAGACTTCATTCTGAATAATTGTTCAGAATGGAAAATCTAAATACAATGTCCTGTGCTAAAATGTTTTTAAATGAAAGCTTTTTTTTTTAATATTGAGATTAGTAATGATTTTCTTTTTTTTTTTTTTTTTTTGGTTTTTATATATTGAAAGATGAAATTAATAAATATTATTGCTAAATTATTATGTGAAACAATTCTTTTTTATTATTATATGTATTAATTAAAAATTTAGTTCCTGTAATGAAGTCATTTAGTAATTTATATAGATAATATGCCTATATGACAATCACATTAATAATGTGAATTATTTGAAATTGTTAGATTCTTATTTCGTAGTTGTTTTCTGCATTTCTAAAATGGGCACAATTAATCACAACTATTGCAGCTGACTTATTTGCTAAAATTTCAAATAGTTATGGGGGGGATATAAACATGTAATGTTTCTTGTTTTTCATTTCTGTAGTTAATTAATTTTGTAATAATATTATGGCAGTATTTCAGCAGCTTTCAAAATACACTACTGAATTTTTGTATTTGTGAAATTTTCTGGTCTCTTGATGCCCATATTTTTGAAATGATTTCTAGAACTATATATAATAAAAACTCATATATTTAGTTGATTCCTAATCTCCATGATGTTAATTAAAAAAAAAAAGGTATTTATCTATTAAATTTGTTCAGAACTTGGTCTAATAGTTTGCTATTTTAAATCTGTATTTTTTATATTTATTATTTCTACATAATGATACTAATCTTATGAAATTAATATTTTTCCATCTTATCCTGAGGATCATTATCTAGTAACATAAAACAAAACATAGCTTGCTATAAATCTGAATATATATATTTTTTACAGGTGCAGGAGCTCCTGGTGTGAATTTTTCAGAGCATGCATATGATAATCACGTAGTAAGTATATTTAAAAAAAATATTGTATTGAATATATGAATTTTTTTTTTGGGGGGGGGGTAAACCATTGAAAGAAAACTATAATCTGAAATAGTAATTAATTTTTTTATTGTTATTGATACATGATTAGCATGCCTAGAACTGTTTTTGTTTTCTGAAAAGGGAAATTGCCAAATAAAAATTTTTAAATCATTGAAATGTGAACTTTTTACTTTGAAGTTATTTACTCATTTCCCTGATTCCTACTTTAAAAAAAAATTATTTCCCTTTTCTTTATTGAGGGTATGGCCAGCTCATGTCCTTGTGAAGTAAGTAGAACATTTTAATCAATTCTTAATATTTCAAATTCATAAAAATAAAATCTCACATTTTACATCATGTATGTTTTATGTAAACTAGTTGGATTTTTTTAAAAAAAAAGTAAAAAAAGAAAATTTCCTTATATTGGCTTGCCATTTAAACGTATTGAGATATTTAATGCTAAATATGTTTTATAACATTTCCTTCTCTGTATCACAATTTATATATAGTCATCACTTAAGTGCAAGTTTTATTTCTTCTACATGATTTTATTTATGACTTGTTTCATATTTGTAAGGAAAGTATTTTTGATTTTCCACTCACTTCCTACTATGCTAGAATTGAAATTTTGTGCATTGGTGTGTTTTCAAGAACAAATCATAATTTTAAAATTTTCTAAATTTTATTATCAGTTAATAAATTGATTCAGTTAAATTTTGATTTCATATAAATATGAAAATAACGTAAATGAGAAAAAAATGATTTGAAAATTCCATAATAATTTAGAATAAAAAAAATAGAGGTTATTAAAAAAATTACTTTTTAGAACACTAATAAAAGCATTTTTTTAAACTACTGCTTTTATTCCTTCAACTCTAATTTGTGTATTTTGTTAGTTTTTTCTAATTTCTCTTATGGTGAATTGCTTCTTAGTGAGGTCTTTGCTTATTTAATTTTCCATTAGAAGCATAGATTGAAATCTATTTTGTTGATCCATTTATTTTGCAGGCTGATATATATTTAGTTTATTATCAGTATAATAGCAAAGCAAAGAAAATACTTCTGCTTAATAACTCTTCAGCTTATGTTGGTTTTTTTTCTTATTGTACACCTATTATATGCAATTTAAGGGAACTGAAAATTAAAAATACTATCAAATAATTATTGCTTGATAAGTAAAAATAAATAGTGAATCTAATTGCTTTTAAATAAGATTATTTTGTATATTAAAAACATTTTAATTTATATAATTAATGCTGTTCTTAAAACAAATTTTGAAAAGATTTTTTGCTTGCTAATGAATTGCCTTTTTGAATTTATTATTTTAATAAAGACTGTTAGCTCTCAAGCTTTTTGAAATTGTTTATTTTTATCTCACATTTTTCATTTGAATATAAAGTCATCATTTCAACGAAATTCTGAGAATTTTTGCTCCTTTTTGCCTGATTTTACAGTTTCCGTGATATTTTGGTATGCCATTGATTACTGAGACATAGAAGGAAGGTGAGTGGATTTTTTTTTTAAAGGAATTGATGGTGTTGGGGAGAACGTCACTAGAAGTTTCTATATTAATGGCTGATGTACTTTTAACTCTTTCGTTGTGTTGCTATTTCCTGATGATTTCTTAAATTTTTACATTCTTTAGTCTATAAAATTATTAAATTCTTACTCTCAAGGCTAAAGAAGTTCTAAATTTTTTTTTAATAAAAAAAGAAATGGTTTCATGCACACTTGAGATGCAACAGTCACTGCAAACATGATTTAGTCTACTTTATTTTTATTATTGAAAATAATGCATATATTTTACTTTCAATATGGTAGTAAAACTACTAGTTTCTCACTTCCATAATTACGGGGCCATATAATATTTTTTTCTGCAGAGAGCAAATATTGTCTGATAACCACTCAAACAGACATCAGAAATGCTGTTATAATTTTTCTTTGCAATGGTTGTTGCAGCAAGCTTTAAGAGATTTTTTTTCAATTGGAGTAAAATTTTTGGAATTGGTGTCAGCAAAATTGAAAGCCAGAATAGCTTATACCCATTGAAACTGAATATTATCTTAGACCATCAAATATTAAAATATGATTGTTTTGCTATATTTTATGTTATCAGTCATTTTACCTTTAGGCTTTGAAATATGAAAGGGATATTAAGTAAATTAAATTTACAGAAATGCATTATGTATGGTTTTATATTGTTATTTAGCCTAATTGTAACAAAATATTATGCTAATATAAATATATAAAATCAATTATTTTTAATTACTCAAAAGCAGTTTTCTTTGTCAAATAGTTCTCATTGCTATATAATAATGAGGAAACTGATATGAGCCATTAATATATATGTGCGTATGTGTGCAAAACATTCTTTGATGAAGCAGTCATTCAATTCTTTAGCAATTTTTATTATTCATAAGTTCAAAAAAATCTAATTTTTAACTTATATCAAGATTTTTTTGGCCAAACAATGATGAGAGTAATGCCAAAACTGAATAGAAAAACAGAAAAAAGGAAGAAAGAACATGAGAAAGTATTCAAAGCTTATGTTGTAGTTTTTGAAAAGAATTTATTGATGTAGCTTTTTGATACCATGGGTGTGTACAACTCGGAAGTTAGCTTCTAAACAATTGTGAAATTATTTCTAGATTAGATTTATTAGAAGTTGTTGTTTGTTTGTGTGTGTGTATATATATATATATATATATATATATACACACACACACACACATGGGTGTGTATATATAAATGCATTAGCTTTTAAAATACAATTTTTTTCCCATCTAATATCTGTATAGTGGTGGCCAAAATTGTGGACACTTTTGAAAATTGTTATGTTTTTTAACTTTGTATGCTTATAGAAAAAGCTATATTTCACTAAATTCAAACTCTTACTTATCATTTTAAAGAGAATTTAATGCTGATTTCAATATAAAAAACAAAATTCAAATTTTTCTGCAAAATTCAAAATTCAATACAAAAATAGTTATTCTTATTTTAATCTGAATAACAAATACAGTGATGAAGTGGATCATAATTTCTAACTTTCCTGACAAATCACTATTCTTGTTCTGGGAATCAATCAAATGTTAATAACTGCTAGAAGAAGCTGACACCATGTTTAAAGTTGGAACAAGTGCTATTGTGCTTCTTCCTATAGAAGGAAGATTGTTTTTTTAAGTAATCAAATTGAAAGTTGGAAATTTTGTTAAACTTTTTAATATGCAGCTGGAATTTCTGTAAATATTTCTAATATTTAGTCTAGAAGCAATGACATCAAATCAAAGAATAGATTGGACACTTAGAAAGAGAAATGAGATTATTGTGTTACAAGAATGTGGTCTTTCATATGCTGAAATTATAAGACAGGTGGGTGGTTCATTGACTACATCTGAAGTCCGAAAGTTTTGTTTACAATATCGGGAGACAAATTCAATAAAAAACAAAAGAGGAAATGGCTGAAAAAGGTGCACCAGAATAAAAAGACTATGTCTCCAAGATAAAAAATGTCATAAGCAGCCATCGGAAGTCAATTGAATGATGCTGGCATTTCTGTCAGTTCAAGAACAATCAGGAGAAGATTATTAGATGTTGGACTAAGAGGTAGAATTCAACGAAATAAATCCTTATTGCAATTTACAGCAGCATATAAAAAGATTACAGTGGACAATGGAAAACATTATTTGTACAGATGATCAGTGGTGACAAGTTATACGGAGTGATGAAACTAAGATTTTGTTATTCGGTATCACTACCGATGGTGAAAATATGTAAAATGTAGAATAGACGAAGAGCTACATCCTGATTGTATTCAGGCAACTATGAAGAAATCGGTTAGTGCTATGATGTGGTCATGCATGTCAACAGACAGTATTGGTCTCCTTCATGTTATCGATGGGACAATGAAAAGCAAGAAAATACATTGACACTGTTCTAGAGCCAAAACTTACACCTTCCATCTTTCCCAACAACACATCTTTATTTTTCAGCAGGATTCAGCTCCTCGCCACACAACAAAAATATCAAAAGCGTGGTTTAGAACAAAGATCATTGAATTGTTATCATGGCCAGGAAACAGTCCTGAGTTCAAAGTTATTGAGAACTTATGGCACCCTTTGAAAACTCTTGTACATATGAAGCATTCATCAAATAAAAGAGAATTAATTGAGGCTATAATTGTTTCCTGGCATCATGAAATAATGAAAGAGCTTAAAACTTGTCAACGTAAGTGTGAAGCTGTAATAAAATATAAAGGCTACTCTACTAAGTACTGATAACTCGCTGCAGTCATCAGTATCTAATGTATCTTGATAATTATTGCTGCTCAACTTCTTTTGTATTTTAAATATTTTAAATTTGCTTTTTGTATTGAAATAAGCATTAAATTCTCTTTAAAATGATATATGAAAGTTTGTAAAAGTTGTGAAACGTACCCTTTTCTATAAGCACACAAAGTTAGAAAACAAAAATTTTCAAAAGTGTCCACAATTTTGGCCACTACTGTATATATATATATATTTAAGGTTATTAAAAAAACTAGTAAATCAGTTCCCCAGTCGAACCACTTATCCGATTTTGTCAGTTTTTATGTGATATGATATTTAATGACCTCAAGATTTATCATCAAGAGTCTGCTAGCTTTTGGAATTCTTCATTCTTAAAATAAATGGAAAAGACACAACTTCATAATGTAGTCTCTAAAAGGAAATCTTGCGACAGAATTTACCAACTTGAATCAATGAACACATTTCAAAAAAGTTTCAGTTCATATTAGCCACCTTTGTCGATCAGCTGGTTTGTTGGGATTAATGGTCACTAAAACTTTCAACAAATTATTTTCTGTCACTTGGTCTTAATTGCTTTCTCAGTTAAATGTTAGCTTCCAATTTTGACATATATATAATTCATGCTATTTTAGAAGCCTTATGCCATTTTTTTAAATTTTACTATGCATTTCTCTTATTTTCTGTTAACTCTTCTAAAATTCTTAAAAAATGGATATACAGTGGTGGCCAAAAGTGTAGACATTTTTTGAAAGTTTCATGTTTTTCAACTTTGCGTGCTTCTAGAATATATTAATTTTCACTAAAATGCAAATGTTTATATATCAAATTGAAGGTAATTTAATGTAGAATTTAATAACAAAAACTGTATTACAATATCTGTATTACAAAAAAAAAAAGTTATGCTCATTTTAGTAAGATCTATCTGAGATTTCCATTTTTTTAAAGTGATACTTACACAATCAATACTTAATAGGATAACTCTTATTTTTTAAGACAACTTCACAGCGTCTTTTCATCGGGTGAACGAGTATTTGGAGTTCATCTTTCGTAATCACATGGTGCCAAGAATCAATTACAGATTCAATAAGTTATCTTTTATTGGATGGACGTTTTTTTCGTGCAAGAATTTTCAAACGTCGCCACAAATTTTCAATTGGATTGAGATCATGGCTGTTTCCTGGCCATGGCAATACATCTATGCCTTTATTTTGAAACCATGTTTTGCATACTTTTGCTGTGTGGCATGGAGCTGAATCCTGCTGAAAAATAAATGGTGCTTTGTTGGGGAAGAAATCCCTGATGGAAGGTATCAATTTTAGTTCCAGGACAGTTTCGATGTATTTTTTGGCATTCAGGATGCCATCAATCACTTGAATTCGGCCCACACCATCTGCAGACATACATGCCCAAATCATGGCATTTGTTGTGGTTTTTATAGTTGCTTCAATGCAATCAGGATGAAGTGCTTCACCTACTCTACGTCTCACGTATTTTTTACCATCACTTCCAAAGAGCGATATTTTAGTCTCATCGCTCCAGATTACTTGCTTCCATTGATTTTCTGACCATTTAATGTGTTCTTTTGCCCACTTTACTCGTTTTTTGCTTTTGATTTAAATATGGTTTTTTCATTGGAATTCTAGCTTGTAGTCCAAATCTTGATAACCTTCTTCTTATTGTTCTTGAACTTACGGCAATACCCGCTGCATTCATTTCACATTTAAAGGTATCTGATGAAATTTTTCTATCTTGAAGGCATAGCCGTTTAATTTTTCTATCGGCAGTAGCACTTGTGCATATTTTTTGGCCTTATTTTGCACTGATTTCGTTTTTTCTTAACGTAAACAGAACTTTCGTACACCAGAACAAGTCACTGAACCACCAACTTGTCTTGCAATTTCAGCATAAGAGAGGCCATTTTCTCTCAATATGACAATTCGGCTTCTTTTTGTAGATGTCCAATCAGTTCTTCTTGTTGGTGACATTGTTTAAAATTAGTGTAATTTAAAAAAAAAGACTTAAAATATTCAAAAACAGCAATACTCTATTTAATTAGACTAGCATGCATCATTCCACAAAATATTTCCACAACAGTAACTCTTTTACCATCCAAATAACCTAAACTATAGTTACAGACATTTGATGGGTCCTCAGAACAGTGTTTGTGATTGGCTAGTACGCTTTTATTACAAAACACGTCATTATTCAAAACGATTTGTGTTTGTTTGTTCTACTAAAATGAGCGTAACTTTTTTTGTAATACAGATATTGTAATACTGTTTTTGTTATTAAATTCTACATTAAATTACCTTCAATTTGATATATAAACATTTGTATTTAAATGAAAATTAATATATTCTACAAGCACGCAAAGTTGAAAAACATGAAACTTTCAAAAAATGTTCAAACTGGCCACCACTGTACTCTGGTCTTTCTTGCGTTTTTACAATGTAATCTAATTTCTAATCTGAAACAGTACACTTTTTTTCATGTTAATAGCATTTTAAAAATAAAGTAAATCTTATTAGTTCTCCTGAGTTCGGGAATCTGCTTTAACAATAATGATTTGTATTAAGGGTAGAAGTTTGAATTCATTATTTTGCATGTTTTATTTATTTTTGTGCGTGTGTGTGTATTATTATCGATACCAATTTGGATTGTAAAACAACAACATAAAATGTCTGCAACTTTAATAATTATAGTTCTTGATGCCATTTGATATTCATTCAAAATTCTTATGTATCTATATACTTGTTAAAAAAAATGTTGAACATATTTTTTAAAAATCGATTAAATATAGAAGGAAAAAAAATGTGTCAAAAATATTGGTAGCATTGAAAAGATAATTTTTGTAAATTTTAGTGATGTAAAAATCATTTCTGAATTGTAATATTTTTGGAAATTATTGCAGAAAATTGTCAGACTTTTTTTAATAAAAATTCTTTTCAATCCATTAGTGGCGTCAATTTAATACAATTTTTGTGTTTGAGACAGTGTTTTTTTTTTTTTTTTCCCTTATCCAATTATTTTAAATATATAGATAATATATGAACTGCTGATTACCAAAGATGGCTAGTATCATGTTAAATTTTTGTAAAAAAAAGAATTTTAATATATAATTGCTGTAGATTGATTTTTAGTGATAACAAATAATCTTATCTTGAGACACCTTCGTGTTAATGAATTTTAATTTCACAGTTATCTGAGATCCATATTGGTCTCCACAAATTTGTTATCAAAATGGAAAAAATATGGATTGAAAAAACAAGCTAGTAATTACTATTCATAGACTTGCTAATACATTGTTATTGAAAGACTTGTTGAAGAAGTTCTAGATGATATAGTTTCTGCCTGCTAAAAATTCCTAATTTTTTTTCTAAACTTTGTTTTTTATTTCAGTTAATATGTGGAAATATAAAACACAGCTATTTCATTATGTTATTTTCCATTTCTAATATTCAAAAGATTTATTTTGAATACTAAATAAATTGTCTGAATGTCATCTAAAAAACTAAATCTAAAAACTAATCTGGGGAGAGGAGAAAAAAAAAAAATATTTCTGAAATTTTAGTTGATTTGATGTATGCATGTTAGTCTTTTTTATTTGAAATTTGCTTTTTCTTTTTTTTTAAATTGTTCAGCGTTTCTTTTTTTATTTACTATGAAAAAATTCAGCATGAAGGTCTTTTGGCATCTGTTAAAACATTTAACCCAAAGAAGTATTATATAATTATAATGAGTCTTTATTGAAGAAATTATATGCAGGTTATTTAAAAGAAATAATTTCTTTCATTGAAATTTTTGATTGATAATTATGAAATGTCATTATAGCTTTTTTTTTTCTGTATTAAATCTT
Organism: Argiope bruennichi; assembly: GCF_947563725.1. Lineage (NCBI taxonomy): Eukaryota > Metazoa > Arthropoda > Arachnida > Araneae > Araneidae > Argiope > Argiope bruennichi. Next base: position 1,759,520 of record NC_079152.1, read on the forward strand.
TATACTTGGCAAATTTTAATTTTGGGCTAAAAAATTCAAAACTACTTGTAAATTGATAATTAATATTTTTACATGCAATTAAGGGAGTAACAATTAGGTATTTTTTAAAAGAAGCTGTGATTTTCTTTTTGTCGTATTTTAAATCTATTACCAGTATAATCTAATATTATTGATTAAAATGATTTATTCTATAGCAGCTTATAATATGTGAACTGTAGTCATTTTAAGGAATTAAATATTTGTACTAGTGAATAAAGCAACATGCCAATGCATTACTTTTAGTAATTGATTGGAATATAGCGAAGTCAGATGGTTAAATAACATTATGTATTTATTATGTATTCAGTTTTTATTCTTGATTTTGTATTACTTTTTTTGCTGAAGTTTTCTCCAACTCTTTCCTAAATTGATTTTTTTTAAATCTTTAAAAAATATATAATTATTTTTCATCTTGTTTAAATATCATAACATTTATTAAATGTTTTTGCAAAAACCATAAAAGTAGTTAATTTTTATGTTTTACGAATTAATTTTCAGATTGTAAAAGTTCATTTTCCAGTTTTGAATAGCTTGAACAGTTTTGTTTCGATTTATTTATGAAATTCTTTTTTTTAGGGAGTGCATTGTCAACCAACTGGATATCAACCTTATTCAAATCCACCTTATCATCCTATTCCATCACCAAGACCTCATCATTATGCTAATCATCAGATGCAGCCAAACATGCCTTATAGGCATCATGGAGGAGCCTATGCTCCAAATCAGAATCAGTATGGACAGAATATGAACCAAGAAGTATACAGAAATCATCATTCTGGTTATATTGGAGGCCCCAATTCAAGAAACATGCCAACAAAACCATGGCCGGAAAATAATGCATCACCTGATTTGATGCCTCCATATGGCCAAGTTTCACATCCACAAATGATGAACAACCCATCCCAAATGCCTGTGAATTCTATGCGATCTCCACCACATGCTACCTCTAATATGAATCCCACCCCACCTCAGAACCAGCAGCATTATAGACAAATGCAGTCACCTGCACATTCCCCTCATTCATGGTCACAAGCACAGATTCCGAGTCCTGGTGTCATGCATTCTTCCAGGACTACTCCATCACCATTACCTGCTCATGTTCGCTCTCCAGGGCATAGTCAGCAACCATTTTCTCCACCAGCCGCCCATGCTATGAGTATGCCACCTCATCCACAAACACCTGAAAATGGACAAATTCCACCTCAACCACCCATGAATCCTACAAGTGGTTCAGATAATCACAATCCTTCAAATCCTTTGCATTCTCTGCAAAAGATGGTAATGCTTGAGCAAGATCCTTCCAAGGCTATGATGCCTATGATGGGAGATGGTTCTGAGCAATTTGCCAATCAGTGTGGGTCTCACAATTTTGTTCCTGATGAGACTGCTGGTACAGAATCCAAAGATTCATCGTATTCTACCTACTATAATATGGATGAAAACCGCTTTGAATCAAAACCTAATAATGCTGCAAATGATGCATCAGCTTATTCTTCTGTACAACAAGTCTCCAACTGTAATTTCCCCATGCCATCACATCCGCTCAACAGTGAAGAAGTGCCGAATGCTACCACTGCACCCTGTAGTAGCAGTTCAAATTTGCATGAAGTCCACCATTCTGCTCCCTGTACTTCATCTCCAGTTACTAATTCAAATTCTGCTGCACCTCTTACTCAATGCAAAGCAAATGTTACCCAGAATGACTGTGCATTAAACTTAACAGAGTGCCCACCTCATGCAGAATCCGCTCCTGTTTTCACAGACCAGACAAAAGCTGCGGTATCTACAAATTCTGAGCAGGCATTAGAATCAAAATCCAGTCCAAATTGGACCTCAAGTGTGTCATCCACAAGCAGTGAAGGACTATCTATAGATATTCCAGTTGCTAGCACAGCAGAAGAACATATTTCTATACCTATTAAAAATTCCTACAGTACAAATTCAGACACTGCATCTAAATCTTCAGTTACTGCCAACACTCAGATAAAACAAGAAAAAAATGATGAAATAAAAAATCCCTGCATAGTTTCAGCAATTCCTGCTGACACAGGTGGGGTTATTACAGAAGATTTTACTTGTGAATCTGATGAAGTATCCACTAAGGATTCTGATAAAAATCCTTTGGTTAATGTTCAGTGCAAGAAAGAAAATTTAGATTTTCCTGACAAAACAAATGACAGAGGGTGCTCAAATACAATAAAACTGACTGCAGAAGTGCATAAATCCGATGATGGTTCAGAAACTCTTGATAAATGCTCGATAGCTTTGAAAGATGAATCATCTTCTAGTGAAGATTCAAAAAGGTCCTCCTTAAGAAGGCGAAAAGTTGGAGCAAATTATGAAGAAGCTCCATCTCCTGAAACTGATTTAAAAGATACATGCCGGACAGAAAGTTTTAATTCCAGCATCAAAGATTTGGATTCACCCTTAAACTGTGATAGTTCTCCAAAAGATCCTGACAGTCCCGACTCCAAATCATCAAAAGATTCATCTCGGAATCCTGTCAAGGTTGTCATTCACAGAATACGCAAAGATGATACAAATGACACTTGGCATGTTCCAGAAGCTAATGGCAAAGAATGTTCCAATGAAAATAGTAGTGGCGAAAGTTTGACAGAAAAGAAAACTGAATCAAAAATTCCCAATGTTGGTCCTCAGATAATAATATTATCTCCAGCAGTGTCCCAAAAGAAATTTGGGTTTAGAAGTTCAGTAGATTCTGATAATGTTATCACTATCAGTGAGGAGAACAGCATTATAGAAACTATTGAGAGTAATTCTTCTGATGCACCTTCATCTTCTAAAAAGGATAGTAACTTGACCAATAGGAATTTTAATGGATCAAATTCTGACAAGAAACGTGGTAGACCAGTAGGTTCTAAAAATAAGCTTAAGCCAGGTTGTGTGAAGAAAAAGAAAGGTCGGAAAGGTATTAAAAAGAAAAAGATTGAATTGACCAAAAACAAAGTAGTAGAAACTCCTCCTAAACCTAAACGAATAAAAAATTTTAGTGGACCTTATGTACATATAGTTGGGAGTAAAGACAAACCAACTTCCATTAAAGTAATCAATGTTGCTCAAAAAGAAGAAGAGAAATTGAATAAAATCCAGTCTAAAAGAAATTTTAGTAGTACTGTTAATAGAATTAAAAAAAAGCAAGTGGGTCATCTTAGTACGTTATCTCCTACATATGATGCCTTTAATAGAGATAAAACTTGGCTTTGTGTGTTTTGTCACAAAGGTAGTCATCATGGAGGACTAGGAGATTTGTATGGTCCATATTATATTAAAGACAAAAATCCAGAAAAGTCATCAACAGCTTCCACATCTAGTTCTGGTTCAGCACGAAGGAAACGGCGCAAATCCGAAATTGATGATTCTAAAGGCTCTAAAAAGGCTAGACAGGTGTGTGTTCCCTATTTTAACAAAAAAATTTTTAACTAGTAGGTTTTGTTTATAAGTGTACAGTTTTCAAGAATTGTATTTTTATTGCATATTTCATTTTTCTGTGTTACAAACGGAATTATAGGGTTATTATTTTTCAATACTTTGATATTAACTGCATGCCAATGATAGTCAAATTTTAATTATTAAAGAACTTTCAGAATGTGATCACTAACAATTAATTGCTGGTGTGCAATAAAAATGCAAATAATCAGTTTTGGGAAATATTGCAAAGATATTGTTTTATTTAATTTATATATCTTTATATAACTTATCATTATATTCATATAGTTTAAATAAATATTAGAATTATATTTTGATGATGTACAAGATTGTGTATTACATATAGGAGAAAAAAGAGAGAGAAAAAGTAGCTTCAATCAGGAATTTATTATTGGAGAAAAAAATTGTTCTTGTCAAGATTATAATATTTTCTCAAAAGCTCAATTTGAATTAGATTTATACTTCATAAATGGTTTTTAAAGAAAGGGGGAAGAAAAAGGAAGGAGGATGCGAAAGAAAAAGAAGAAAAAAAGGATGCGACATATAAATTTAAATTGATTCCTAAACATTTTTTTTTAATATTCTGTATATTTTTTGTGGGAATAATTGTTTGGTTAACCAAAATGAAATTCATTTTGCAGTTTTAAATGTGAATATCCTAAAATTTGTTCTTATTAATTGCAAAAATTGAAATTTTTCTAAAGTTTTTCTCTTGTATTATTATTTTTTTGTACTATTGAATGTGGTATAAATGTAAAATGATTTACAGAAGTTGAATTTAATGTAGTAGCCTAATTATAATTGGCTTTTATTTAATAAGTATTGTAATGTATGTAGATGCATTGAATTTTCATTCAAATTTCTGAAATGAATGGTGGGACAGTATTGTAAATTTTCTGACAGTTTATTATCACATGAATATATATTATTCATTTCGCTACCTGAACTCTCAGCAATGTTCCTTTTGTGTTTGTTTTGTTTTTATTTAAATTCATGATATTGAAAAACTTATGTATTTAGTAATATTTTGTCCCATTTTTATAAATTTAAGGATTTAAATTGCTCACAATTTATTGTTGAGGATGGTAGAACACCATGCTGCATTTTTTTATTTTCATCTGTTGAATGAAACAAACAAAGTTCTTTAAGGTTTTTTTTTTTTTTTTTTTAATCTCTTGCATATATGTTACATATAATTAAAAAATTTTAAAAAGTGGAATTTTTTTCCAGTATTTAATTTTTTGGTACTAATGGACATTGTAAAATCTGTGCTGATTGTCAAATGGCAAACAAATCTTATGTTCTAAATATGTGCTTATTTATGCTCTCCAAATTATACCATATTTGGTAGTTGGAGGTGAAAACAGTCTGGCCTGTAGAGTCTCAACACCCACACATAAAAGCTTTTTTTTTTTTTTAATGTCAGTTTTTGCTTTTTTTGTGTGTGTGTGTATTTTTGTATTGCTTATAGTCTGGTTTAAATAAATTTAGCGATGCATATAGGGTTATTCCTATTTAAATGGCTATTGAAAGTGTGCAATTTGTGAAGGTGTTTCTTTGTCATTGCTCTGTAATTAAGGATAGTTTTCTTTTAAGAGTTTAGTATATTTATGTTTCAACTTCAAAATTTGTTTTTCTGTTACAAGAACTGCATCATTTTATAATGATAAAGAGAAGTAATCTTCACCTTATAAGAATAAATTCCAGATATTTCTCAAATAATAAACCAAATTCATATTAAAGAATTTGGCTTTTCCAAATGGAATATTTGATATTTTCCCATTAATTTGATGGCTTTGAATGTTCAAAGTACATATTTTGGCCACTGGTGCATTAATAGAAAATGAACATTGTGGACCGACATTTATTCTTTTTTTGTAAATGCAGGTTACTGGTTTGTACTTGACGTCATATTAATTATAGCAAAACAAGAGTATTGAATTTTTTACTAAATAATTATCAGGCATTTTATTGTCTTGTGAGAGCACTTAATAATAATAATCTAAAATATCATTAAAATTCCATTTTCAATCATGCAGATATTGGAAAATTTTGCACCTTAAATTGGATCTTATTTTTGTTTTAAATGATTATTATGTTTTTATTATAATTATTATGTGTGTTAACCTAAATGTAAGTATCTTAAGTAATTTATATTAAATTGCTTTCATTCTATATAACTTTAATTTCATTCAAGTACTTTAATTTAATGTATTTTAATCTATCAAGTAGGGTGCATCCATTTTTAATGCAAAAATATTGATGTTGTCAGATTGATCCATCTCTACTAATACTAAAGATAAATGTGTGTATGTCTGTGTGTTGGCACTGTACATACTAGACCATTTTACTTATAACTACCAAATTTAATTTAGTATACTCCCGAGTATCCAATCTAATGTGGTGGAAATGTAGGCCAGATAAGAAAAAAGTTGGATAGGCTGGTGTTCTATGAACTCATTTCTTTGCCCACCAATACCAGAAGACAAAGTTTTTATATCAAAACTCACTGCTATAATACATTAACTATTAATATTTTTTTCACTTATTGAGTAATAAACCTTCCATTTATCCCAAGCCACATAGAATGTTAGCACAGCTGCGGCCCAATAAATCAAGCAGTTGCCGGTAACGTGTCAAGTTAAAATAGAAGGCTCTGTACTAGTTTATATATGGCACTCCACATTTCAAGAATTTATTAGAAGAAAAAGTAAGGATGTAATGTTTAACATTTATGTTCACATTTTAACATAAATCCTGTAGTCTTCACTGAGATATATTTAAAAAAGCATTAAGCACACCTTAAGAACAATTGAGATCTGTTATACACTGATGAAACAATGAGCAGAATGCTGCTCTTTTCCTATCGCAACTTGTATTTCGCACATGACTCTTAGAATAATCGTAGCAGATGCCCGCTTCCAATGCCTTGGCAATGTTGCCAATAATTGCTTTCCTCATTTGCTGTTTGCTCTCCTTTTTTAATTACGACAAAAGAAGATTAGGCCAGATAGTACTAAAGCCATATAATCGCGAACTGAATACTCAGGAGTGTACTGTATGTGTAATACTTAGGAGGTTAGGAATGTGCACTTCGGGGCAGATTTTCTTGTTATTATTTCCAAAAATATTGTTGGACAAAAATAAATTTTACATTGTTTCAAAATTTAAACATTTTTTAATAGGTGTGCTGATTTTTCTTGATTTTTGGCAATTATTATTATTATTATTTTGCCTGATTACTAATAATATATTACATTGTTGCCCTAAAATTCAAATAATTTTCATAGTTCCATAAAATATTTAAGCATGAGATCTGCTTCTTTTGCTGAAAACCAGAGAAGAATACTATTTAACATCTCAGCAGTTTGCAAGAGAAGTAGAAATGTGGTAAAAACTCCAAAAGTAAGATGAACAGAACAATTATATTTTTAAAAGCATTATGATATAAGACTGGATTCTAATAGAAAGGTTTATGTACATAATACCCAGAACTTAAACAAAGCAATTAAAGTAAAAGGGCTTTAATATCAGGTAGTTTGGTGGAATCACAGACATAAAGTTATATCTATTTTTATTATTATTATTATTATTTTTTTTGAAATAAAATGTTAACAATATTCCAATCAAACAACTGGTCACCTGGGTGACGAATATCTGATATTTTTTTTAAACTGTGTGTTGTGTTTTTAAAAGCAGATTAATGTTTTCAACTATATTTTTGGTTGGAGGGCTGTTATTTTTGTAATTCTGCTTATTTATAAATTGTTTTTCTGTATTATCAATTTAGCTATATAGTATGGAATACTTGGTTATAATGCACATTTTTCATTGTTGCTTTTATAGTTTTTGTATGGGTATAGTATATATTAAAGCTTAAAATTCTCGAGATATAAATTCACTGCAAAAACCAGAAAATTATTAATATCGTTAAAAGTACAGCATTTGTTTATCTTATGTGGAATTAATGTGAAATTGATGTATTCAGTAGTTATTTTTTACTTTCCAAATTTCAGTATTTTAATATTTTACTGTGTTTCTCATGTTATTTTATTAATGTATTTGTAATTATTTTAACTGATTTTTATCATTAAATTTTGAAAAGGCTTACATTTACTTACTTCGTGAAACATTAAATAGTTTTTGATTAACTTTTAAAGTGATTATAAATTAAATTTTATGAAACTATTGTTGAATGATCGTATTATAGTTGAATGGTCTTTTTTTTCTCTCTTTCTTTTTCTTCTGTTTTTTACTGATGCCTTATTAATTTTTATAACTCCTGGTTTTGTTTTTTCTAATTATATATGTCTCTGAAGGAAATTACCAATTTTAAATTGTTCTTATTTGTAAACAATTCTTGATTAAGAAATATGTGTTAATTAATTTAATAATTAATTAATTAAATTAATTTACTTAGAATTCTGGCCATACACCTGTTGAATCCACCCCAGTGAGAAGTTCCTCTCAGCTTGATGATTCCTTGGATGCAGATATGTCAAATTTGAAAGAAGTTTGGATCCATGAAGACTGTGCAGTTTGGTGTCAGAGTATATCTTTAATTGGAGAAGATGTGCAAGGTTTGGAAGAAGCCATCACTGAGGCCAGTGAAAATGTAAGTTGCATGGTTGAATTATTTCATTTTGAATTGAAGAATAAGCAATTATTTTTTATTTGTAACTTAAAACATGTCTCATAATTTAATGCCGAAATCCTGGTACTTTTCTATTAGAAATTTATTACATCACCGATAATAATTAACCTGTTAACCACTGCATTTTTTTAAAACACTTAAGCAATATATTTTTATATATATTTTGTACATTATAGTTGTCATGCTTATTTGTAAGACAAACAGTATTGTCTATTTGCATTTTGTCATTGAAATTTGATGTATTTAAATTGATGTATTTATGCTGCTTACATGCCTTTTATTTTAAAATAAAAGGCATTCAAGCAGATCAAATCTAGCCAAATAGATATTTTTCTGACACGAATCCTTTTATTGTTTAAAAAAAAATCTTTTTGAATAGAAAGTAATTCCTAAAAGGAAAAATTTCAAAGAGAAATAATATATAGTATGTCTCTAATTTTTTTGCTTGAACTTGTAGCATATTTCTAATTTTAAATCAGTTTCTTGTAGAGACTTGTCTGTCAGGAATTTTCTTAAAAATCATTATTGAATGCAACTGGAAAAATGCAGGTGAATTTTATGATTCTTAGTTATTTTTTTCCTATCTAAAAATTGGTGATGTTTAAAAATGGTAAGAGCAAAGGATCATAGTCATAGCTTCTAAAAATATCATTCACGATTGTGTATGGCAGAAACTTGCCACTTTTTTGCTCTCCCTTTTTTCTGTATAAATCAGTCCAGTTTTGATTTACGAAACAGATGGTGAAAGAAATAGCTTCCAAAGACATATGGCACTTTGACTCCAGTCTCTTAATTTCTTTACGGAAAAAAAATTTCTCTTAGAAAACGAAATTGCTAAAATTGAATATAAAACTAATACACTTGTTCGACAAGTCAGAAAATTTTCACTACTAACAAAATTTATTTAGTTGGGAAAAGTTTTTAGTGAGAAATTTGAACAAATTGACAGGATTTAGACAAATCTCTAAAAAGAAATAATCTTTTATTTACATATTTAATAAAATTAGCATGTTATTTATATTCTAAAATTTTTGTTTACTTATGTTTTTAATCTTTTTTTTTTCAAATAATTGGAATGTTAATGTAGCACATAACCATTTTTTTTTCTTAATACTCCTAACTGTAGTGCTATTAAATAATTTAAGATTTTTCAAACAGAACTTGCAGAAAAAAACTAAAAACATGTTCAGTTTCAATGTTTACGAAATTAGTAATTACTGGTGGATTTTAATGCTTAAATTTTGATAAAATCGAACTCTTAGTTAAGGCTCTACTTTATTTTTATGAACTCATAGTTTCGTAATCAAATATGCTACGTTAAAGTTGGTACTTATTTTTCCTCTAAATGTGTTTAAAAAGTGCTTATAATGTGCTTATTTTTGAACATAAAATTTATCTGTACACCCTGATGTTGGGAGAATATGAGTATAAGTAAAATTTGTCTTTCTACTGATGAATTGCAGGTTTGTTGATTTAAAAATTTCATTCATTTTTCAGACTTGAATTTCATTCTTACTTTTTTTTTTCATATTATATAAGATATATGTGTATTCTTTCATATTATTTTTTATATAAGAAAATGGTTCTATTCAGATGGTTTTTCTTGCGTATTGTATTGTTTTTAAAAAACAGTATGTTTACATTCTAGACATGTTGTCATTGTAATTTACAAGGTGCAACATTAGGCTGTTGGGGGAAAAGTTGCAAGCAACAGTATCATTTCACCTGTGCCAAAGAAACTGGTAAGATATTAGTATTTAGAAAACATCTTTTTATAAATCCTGTCAGTAAAATTTTCTTTATTAATAAAAGGGAAGTGTTTGATTTTCAGGGAAAATATTCATAGAAATATAGCAAATGCTTTTATACTTATTTGCTTTTATACTTTATTATTTGTGTTTGATGGTATTAAAGAAGTTTTTAATGGATTTAAAAGTGTATTTATGTCTTGGTTAAAGACATCAATTTCCAATTAAATATTGCCAAATAAAAATATTATTTTAAATTAGAATTGTGGGATGTCTTTCCACATCTTAGAAATCCTCATCATCTTATATGTAGATAAACAATTGACTTTTCATTAAATTGTTGTTTAGTATTTTCATAATTTAGTTTAGAAATGATAACTATCACATAAATTTATGTATTTTTAAAAATAGTTTCAATAAAGTTCTGAAAAACTGTTTACTTGAATAAATATATCTTAAATGATATCTGATTTTTATTAATCGTTATTCAATGATGTTCTCTTTAGGTTGCCAGATGGACATTGAAAAATTTTCTTTGTTATGTCCTCAACATCAGGTAAAGTACATATGCATTTAAATGTATAGAATTAAATAACCATTAATCAAAAAAATATCTAAATGAATCATTTTTCATTAATCTAAAAAGGATATTAAATTCTGAATGTATTTCTCCCTATTATTATCATTATTAATGATATTTTATTGCATCTGTCTAATGAGTTTAAGAAATTCTTTTAAAAAAATCAGAGATTCATAAATTTTTTTTCTTTGTTTAGAAAGGTTAAAAGATATAATTTTTTTCTTCACATTTATCTGAATTTCCTTTTCTAGAATTAATCGGTAGTTTTCCTTTTGTTTTGCAGTATTATAAAACATACCAGGAATTATTATAAACATAATTACCATAATAACATTAATTAAATTATTAACATAATATTGTTTAATAATTTATGATGAAATTTTACAATTTTACTTTAAAAAATCTTTTTAAAAAATTTATAATTAAAAAGCTATATAAATACTAAAATATTTTTAAAATGTAATATGAACAGATGAATATTAATAAAAGAATGGGAAACTGTAGCCATTACTTTAAATGCTTTAAAATAAATTTTATTGATTGCATCTTTTTTATTTTGCAAGAAATTTATTTGCTTTTTTTTTCAAATCCTGACCAGAAAAAATTTCATTTCTTATAATTTCTTATAAACTATTCTTTAAAACTATTGTTAGGTTGTTTTTTTTTTATGGTGTACTAAATTTTAAGATACTGTTTAGTAGAAAGAACTTTTTCTAAAACTTTTTGTTTTTGTATTTAAGGTACACTAATTTTGCAGTGTTCAGTTACAAGATTCATTAAAAAAAAAATGTTTGAAACTTCATATAATTAACTCTTTGAAATCCTCTGTTCATTAAAATCTAGTTCTTTAATAATCCAAAACAGCCAAAAGTAATCTCAAATGAAGATAAACCTCCCCCCCCTTTTTGCAATTAAATGTTCATTTGTATCTATCTGGGAGGTGGGTTCTTGTGTAGTCATGTTTTTGCCATTCAAATCTTTGTTGACTATAAAGGGATTGTGTACAAATTTTAACACTTTATAATTTCCCTTGAAATTTCATTTTTCACTGTTATTTATTTTAATAACTTATAATTTACTAAAAGACACATTTGTTTCAGAAACATAACCTTAAATTTTAATGAGCATGCAGACATTGATTTAAAATCATTGCTGTGTCATAAAAGTTTATTCATTTAAAAGTTCTCATTTTTTTAAATCTAAGAATATATTAATCTAGATAACTCATTCTAAATAGTGTTAAAATTTAAGAGAATTTTTAATTCATTTAAATATGAAGGCATTCATTTCTAGAGCAGCTATAGATCTGAGCAATTGTTCAGATTTGTTTATTTTATTAAAGGGGGAAAAAATTCTAGAACAAAAAAACTTGTTAAGATGTATGTATGTACATAAAAAAAATGAAGTTATTTTTATTATAAATACCAAAATGTATTAAAAACTTCAGATTTCAAAATAATAGAAAAGCACACAAGATGGTAGAGAACAAATAATATTTATTAAAAAATAATAAATTAAATGCCTCACTAGTTTGCTGTATATAAATATTGTAGATATACTGCTAAAAATATCAAAATTGAAATTTCTGACTTCCCTTTTAAATGCGTTTTTCAAGTTCACAGTGGCTATTAAACATAAAACATAGGTGGAAAGAAATATAGAATTTTAATGAATGTAGCAAAAAATCCCTGTAATTTCTGATCAATGTGAACTTTTATAATAGCATTTTTCTAAAAAAGTATGTTCTCTAACTTGATTAGTATATTGAAAATACACTTCAAATGATTTTCAAGATTATTTAAATATTCATACTTCAAAAATTCTATTTATAATTAAAACTGTTTCAAGTACAAAAAAGTAAAAGATTGAACTCTAAAAAATAGGTTGTATTGTTACAATATATTTTGAAAACGCACACACATTTTATATTGAACTATGAGAATACATATAGTATATATAGTATAGAACATATAGTATAAATATTTATACTATATGTATGTTATAGTATATAGAACATATAGTATAAATATTTAAGTCATATTCATAATTAAGATTGTTTAAAGTACTGATAAGAAAAAGAATGAGCTTTGAAAAAATACTTTATATTATTACAAAAAAAAAAAAAAAATCTACACACAAAAAAAATCAACAACATTTATTTTCTTAAACATAATTTACTATATTTGTTTTGAATTAATATAATTTCTAGCTAAATAACTAATTGTACAGCTTCAAAATAATGTCAAATGTATCATTGTTGCTGTTTAAATTAAAATGAAATTCAGCAATGTCAGCAAACAATATCTTTTTAATTTCTTTTGAATAAATATTTTCCGATAGTTAGGTAGTTCAGCAAGAACTTTTGCAGTTAGCACACACAAAATTTAATGTAAATTGGGCATCTACTCTTGTACAGTTATTGGAGACATCAAACAACAGTGCAAGTGGAAATAGCTTCACACTGTTTTATGATCCTCTTTAAAAGAAGGAAATAAATATATAACATTTCAGCTGCTCAGTTATCATGTTGATGTCAGAATTTATGGTCATCTGGATCAAATTGGGGTAAGAAGGTTAATTAGGATGGATATAAATTATTATGAAACTTCTATTGAATATTTGAAACATTCAAAATTTTCTATTTTATCTACTAATTGTTCATCATTTTTTTTTTCAAAATTTAAAAACTAAGGAACAATAAAATTCAAAAATTAAATATTGAAAAGGTAGTTTACCATTTAAATTTTTATGCATACACAATGCACCAAATGAGTGGTGAGATTATATTTGCATAATAATAAAAAATTGTAGAACTAATGTATATTGATTGAAATAGTAATTTTCTGTACATCAATGCTAACAAAAGCTCATAATGGAAGAAAATATTTCAATGAATCAAATTTTTTTTATTAAAAATAAAAGAAGCATTTGCTTACAAAAGTAGAATGCATAGAAAGATTTTTTTATTCAGGTAACTTTCAAATATTTAAGACATTATTATTTAGACTACCATTCTTATCAATTTTGAGAGTTTTTTTTAAATAGTAGGTGTTTTTTTTTAAATAAAGGAAGTTAATTACTGTAGAAATATTTAAGGGCGTAGGGCGGAATTTTTTTCCCTTCTGTTATCTATTTAATTTGTGTAGGATTTGATATAAATAATATGCAAAGTATTCCAAATTAAATGTTGTATTGTAATTTGAACTACAGCTTTTAATTAAATGTTATAAAGCATGTTACATAGTAATTTATTATTTTAGTTGGAGCCTTAAAAATTTCTTGTATATATTGATATATTTGACAAATATTTAAAAAAATAATGTGTACTTTAGCTTCTTTGACTAAATAAGCTTCTTTTAATATATTTATTTGTATTATTTGATGTTCTGGGCATTTGTTAATGTATATAAATTTTCTTGGATAGTGAATGTAAAAGTTAAAAAGATAATGTATAAGTATTTGAAAGATATTGACTAACAAATATAGAAATCTTTTAAACTCGGTGCAATATTTTTGAAATTAGTAAATCAAAATTTACTTGCATTGAAAAAATAATCAATTTTCTCAAATAACTAATTAATATTTTGGTTTTACTGTACAGCATCGAACACATGTGTCTGGACCTTCTAAGGAAACTGAGACGGTGGTGAAGATAGAGGTAAATTGTATGTTTTTAATAGAAATTTTGATTTTTTTTTTTTGTCATATAATCATTAATAAGATTTTCATTATGTGATACAAGGCTTTTCAAGTTATAGTACATTACATTTTTATACAATTTTTTTTTTTTTTTTTAAAATTAAGACGCATAAATTTTTAAAAAATGAAAGCTGCATAGGAGATTCATTTTCCATATTGAATACTATGTTAGTTAACATGTCTATTCAAGAAAAAAATTATTTTAGATATTCTTCGAACAGAAATCTCTTGAATGAGTTTTAAAAATAAATAATACAGGTGGTTAGTGTTCATTTTTTTTTTTTTTCTTTCTTTCTTTCTTTTTTTTTTTTTTTTTTTTTTTTTTTAACTGAAGTTTACCTATTTTCCCAGTTTAAGATTTCATAATAATCGCCAAAATAGAACTTTTTTTTTTAATTGTAACTCGTCTATTGTAACGCAGAGTCAGATGATTTCAATTGAGATCATGAAAATAAAGCATTTCTTTTAGCGAGACTTTTTTTTTTTTTTTTTAAATCACAATCCAAGATGGTGGCTGTTTGGCAACGAGGCCTTATCATAATTCTACCTGGAATAAATATATTTTCATAATGCTAAAATTAATTTTGAAGACTTATCTTCCAAATAATTTAATTTTTAGTGAATTTATTTGCATGAATATATTTATAAAATTTAATAGAAATATTGGAGAGGACAGTTTATTGAGAAAAAAAAAATTGATTGCATTCACATAGGAAACAGCCATTGAATGAATTAATTATATGCTCAGAAAAAAAAATAACCCTTGAAAAAACATCTTCATGAAGTTTAATAGTTTGAATCCTTCTGTGCATAGTAAAGTAACAGTTTTCATTACTTTGATGAAATTGATAGATAATTTGTTTAATTTAATTTTAATTGATGAAAAATTGTTATATCAAGAAATCAAAAACTATCAAACAGTTATTTCATTGTCTTAAACAGGAAACTGAAAATACTTAACTTTGGGTTGAAATTTTCAAATTAAAAGAAAATGCAAAAATAATTAACTTAATCTTGACAAAAATTAATTGAATTCATTTTACTTTCTTTCACTTTCCCATTTTTGAAAATCCATTTAATTATTTGGATAATGTTATGATAAATGATAAACATTTTTAAGAAAGGATAGTATGTGTACTGTGCAAATCATATAAAATGTTATCTATTTTCTTTAAGCGAAAATGCTTGTGAAATTGTGGTGTCGGATATTTCTATAAAGCTACGGTGAACTAGATTGTACAGAAAATTTATTGAATCTTCCATTTATGACATCTTGCTAAAAATTCCTTATTTCCACTGAAGTTAGTTCTTTTTGCCTTAGAATGCCTTAGAAATGAAATTATTTTAAAATGATTTGCCATGGCACTTCAGAAATAGAGATTTTGAAAATCATCTGTAAAATAGGGATAATGAAGGAAATTTTTAATTTTCTAGTTTCCCTGCTGCTAAAAAAATGTCGAACATTGCAGGAATATCATATCACCATATCTCTAAAAAATAAAACAACACTATTCACGATTGTTAAGCTACAAAAACATCCTTTGTCTGCTTACTACCTTTTTCTTCTGCATAGATCAGTCCAGTTTTCTATAGTCTCTGTACCGTGCAGATCAAATAAAATATTTATTAAATTCCTTAAGCAAAAATTCAGTTTTTGGCTGAGACTGAGAAAAATTACTAATATTGGAATAGTGACTGCAGGCTAATGTTCATTCAACATTAGTTAAATTACTGAAACTGAAAAAGAGAATTTTTAACAGAATATTTTATATTTGTGAAAAATACTACTTTTTTTTTTTTTTTAATGCTGCATAAAACGTGTGAGGTTTTTAAAATCAAACAAACAAAAGAAATTATGCAGTGTTATGCGAAAAACAAAGGGTTCATTTGTTTAGAAATACAAATTTCAGTGCATGTTCCAAATATGTAAAGATCCAATTTGAAATTCTTCTTTAGATGATGTATACAAAGATCAGCTTGATTACTTTAATAAGGAAATTAGTTTACATGATTTCTTTTTTAATATTTTAAAGTCTAAAGAATTTTCTTTTTGAAAATCATAATTCTTATTTTGTCAGATGGCATTGCAGTAATTGTTATGTAAACATTTGCAATATTGTAATGTAAATATCTGAATTGTGAATGTAATTGTGTAGTGTCAATTAAAAATGTTTTATTCTTTGATTACAAAGGCATCATTTGAAATACATTGATATATGTAGTAAAAAAATTCCCAAATATCTGAGCAAACCCTTGTGTAAATTTGCAGTTTGTAAAATACTTGTGGAATTAAATTTTTAAATATAATTCCAAACTTATATCTAAAATTATATAAGTTCTTGGAGTTATTCATTGGTAAAATTTTAAATTGAACTTTATTAAAATTTTATTTTAATTGGAGGAAATGAAAGTTCCCTTGGGGACTTTCATTGATTTTTCTTACTGTGAATGGTTATTTGTGTTATGTAATGAAATATGCATTTATTGTTTATGATATTCTTTTTTTCCAATTCAGAAAATCCCTGAAATAAAACCCATTTTAAAATAACTGAATGTAAAAGAAAATATTTTCTACAATTGTATAACAAGTTTATAAATTTCAGAGCAATAATCAAGGTTCCAATTCTTTTATAGTCAGGGATAGAAATACACATTAATCTTTGCTGCTGTTACAAAATTCATCTGATAAACATATTTTCATTATGTTTCAGAACAGAAGTATTTTCTTGATTTTAAAAATTCTATACTAGAATGCAAAATTATTTAATCTTCCTTGTTTTTAAAATGGTAGATCCTCCAAAAAAAAGTCCATATAATATAAAATCAAACTTTGATTTAAAATGATTTATGTTTAGTACATTATCAATGATTGACTGTTTTGAAACTGCATAACCTGTTTTAGAATGATACTTTTATTTCAAAATCATATATGAAGAATGTTATATTTACATAACCATAAACAGCTACTCTGACTCGCCTTGAAGGCACACTGTTGTGACAGCATTGTTAGGAACTAAGATTGTATCTTACGGGCTATCACTGGCCACAGAATAACCCTCTCATAGGAAGCACATTCTATTATTGAGAGGGAATAGGTTTCCCCACATTATTTTTATACTCACCTGAGCTGCCAGAACCAACCATTATTCTTGTAGCTTATTCCTGTGTTTGAGGTGGCCCCGTGGGAATACATAATAAATGCTGAGATTTTCCCCGAATTGAAATATATTTCTTCAGATTATATTATACCAGCAGAATAATTTCCAAAACCTGCTATATTTTGTGTGAATTAATCTAAGTGAAAATCCTGCCTTTAAAAGCCATAAAAGCATTGTGTCTGCAACTAAAAGCATTTAATATTGTTGATTTAATTTTAATTATTAAGTAAAGTTTACTGTTATCCACTTGTTTTTGAAGCACTTTGTCAATCAGTTCAACCATAATCAGATATTGGAATTTAGTTCGAACTTAATAATCTATTGATAGGTTTATTTCATTATTTATGTATATTTTTCTTTTACAGACAATGTAAAATCTTTATATCTGATAAATTCTCTTATCTGTTTTAATTCATTGTTTAAAATAATGAATGTTTCATTTCAGAAGAAGTCTTCTGAACGCCGTACTAGGTGCCAATGAGGAACATCATGTGCTTGCCTTCAAGCTGCTTTAGAAGGGACACAGGGAAGGCTCCACATGTAATAGCTATGTAGATAGTGAAGCACATCATTCCAGTTTTTCAAACTCCATTGTCTATAGTTTATGTGCTCCAAGGAATCATAGAACAGAAATCTGTGTCCTCTGTGTGTCATTGATTCATGTTGTGCTTTGTTCATACATATTATGTATAAATATCTATACATATACTTCAAAATTAACAGCTCCTGCAGTGACAATTTTTATGGACTGGAGAAGAATTTTCTGAGTTGTGTTTTTGGCAGGTGTGGAACTGTACCATGCAATCATATAATTCTGCTGTCTGTAACAATGAAGAGTTATAAACACTGTTGTGGTAGGGAAAGCTCTAAATAGTAGCCTTCTGAACTTATTTTCACACAGTAAAAGCTGTACAAAAAAAAAAAAACTCACACTCATATTACAGAATCCAAGAAGAAGAAAAAAAGTCGTGCTATTTATTAAACTGTTTTAAAGCTCACTTCTGTTTTGCAATGTGAAATATTTGTGGACCATTCTATACTTTGGGATTCGTTTTCATGTGTGTATACCGTACATAGTGTGTCAATGCATTTTAAATTTAATTTTAGTTTGATTATGTGTTGCATGTAAGTTTGCGATACATGTTTTTAACTGGGAAAAATGATTAAGTAGCACTTCATCAGAGAAGGCATGAAATATTTACTATTGGAAGCTTTGCAAAAAGTAACATGACTGCTTAGAATTTAGACTCTGTTCATTATTTAATGTCCAACTCCAATTTGTTTATACTTTCCTGTTTTCTAAAAAACAAAAAAAAATTACATTTGAATCTTTATTAAACTTTCAGTGAATGAAATTTTCTAGCACTTGTTAATTTATTATCAAACCCACTCCTTGTATTATTTTATTATTCTAAGTTGTTACAAAGTTTCGAATTATATTATTTTGTTTTTTCATCATAGAATTTTAAGTTTCTTTTCCTATCAAAAATATTGAACTTAGATATTATGAATGTTATATTTGCATGCAGATATTAAATGGAGCAGATAATCTTTTTTTTTAAAAAAAAAACCTTAAATGAAGTTTTGTATTGAGACTGCAATGTTTCTTTATTCCATTGTGTTTTTTATTTTATTGTATATAGAACCAAAATTTTCAGTCGCATTAATTTAGGCTGTTGCACAGAAATTGGTGCTTATGGATAATTTCAGTTTATAAATCTGAAATGTCATTTATTTTTTGACTATCTAATCAAAATTCCTTTTAGTGTCTGAATCTAATAATTTTATTACTCGCAAATAAAGGGTTGTTTTGTTCCAACTCATCCAGATCTTGCTCATTTTCATTAAAAAAATAATTATAGAATTTATTGTATAAACCTTGTATTAAATTTTGAAGTAGCGTATCTTTGTGTGAGATTTGGACCGTAAGTAAGCGTGAGACTAAAAGAAGAAAGATATTTTCTCAGAATTATTTTAAATCAAAACTCTTTGATAAAGTAAATATGATTTGTGTTGTTTTACTTATAATTTTATAAGATTCATATGTTTCAAAATTTCCTGTAAGTTACTATTTTTTTTTAAAGAATATATCTGGTCATGTAATTTAATAATGCTAATGGATACTAAATGGATATGTTTTTTGGATTTTTAGTGACTGTTATCTTGCTGTTCATAAACTTTAAAGATCAATTTTGATTTTAAATTCTTTTTTTCTCTGCCCTCATCTTTTTATGATTTGTGTAAAATCAGTTCCATTATTACAGTTAAGTAAGCAGTTTTTAAATTGAAAAATAGTAGAAAAAATTTCATGAACTTAAACCTGGTTAAAAAAGTTCAATACTATATTCTGTATACTGTTATACTTATTTCAAATTAAAATTGGGCATATTTTGAAGAAAATGAAATTTTATTTCCAAAGTCAAAAGAAAGTACGAAACAGCTTTAACATATTTTACATATAAAAATAATTGGGAAAAATTGAAATTGAGCCACTATCTTATAATTTTAATGAAAGTTTAATCTTATTTGCAAGTACTATATTCAAAGAGATAAAATGCTATTTTCTGCTATAGCATATTCATTTCATTTATGTATTTCTTCAAAAGATATATATTCTTGTTACTTTGTATATAGCTATTTCACTTATAATTGTATACATCTGGTTCATTTCCTTTTAGATTGGATATTAAAATTCAATCAACAATCGTATTGTCTGTGGCTATAAACACTACAAATCTTTCTTTAAAGAAATCATTAACTTTAACATTTCATGCCTACTTGAAAACAGTATAAATTAAACATACAGATTTCTAATATTTGTTGTCATTGTGTTCAAGGGAGAAAAAAAAAAAAATCTGCTTGTCAAGCTATGTAGATCATTAAAAGAATTGGTGAAAATTGCTAGGTATAGGTTTGTTATTGACCACTTGTGAGATTGAAAGTTTTGTATGCACAAAAAAATAGTCAGTTAAATGAATTTTTTCAAGTATTGAAACAGAATAAGGCAAAACACACATATTATAACATATTATACACCTATTTTTGGAGGGAAAAAATCTATTACAAATAATGAGGATAATACATATAGTTTTACTAATTCATTGTGTAGTTATATTAATGTCCTGTTTGAAAGAAATATTTGAACGATTTTGGGATGAATCTCGTAATTTTGAGCCCCAGCAAGTAAAGATGGCACTCTCTTCTCCAAATATTACTTGATTGCTGATAATGATATTTATTTTCAAAATAAATACAAGAAAATGTTATTAAATGGCATTAACAATTCTTACAGATAAATTATATATATATATTTGCATGTGTTTAAGGAAGAACTCTAGAATTCTGTACTTGCAAATAAGCTCTTTTTTTGATTAAATGTTTTGTTTTCCTTCTAAGTCCAACATCAAACTTGATATCTGTAGTTCATGAAATGAGATGAAAATCTTTTAACCCTTTGATCAGTGATTTACCAGTATCCCAATCTTCCTGAAATGAAATCTCTAGAATGTAAAAAAGACCATTTTAGACATTATTGGAGACACTGATTGGGGCGGCTTACTTTATTCTGGCTATTTGAAGGGGTGAATATAATTTACTATAATTAAGGACATCTTGATTATGGATGCTCAATCCTGTATAGAAATGCAAAATTTCGCATAATTTTTGTTTCTTTCAAAATGTTTTTGAAAAAAAAAAAAGTACTAGAGAAAACAATTTTGATAAAATTCATTAAAATTTCTAAATTAAATTTTATTTATCAATTATTAATATCACCTTCTTAATTATTGCCTGAGATATGAGGCTCTGATTAATATTTTCTAAAATGTTCTAATTTTAAATGTTTTCATCCACAAAATGATTACAAACAGTAAAAACTAAAGTCTTACTGCAGTCACTTTATTGAATGAGATCTGTGTTAGCCAGATTCTTTCATTTGTGCTTACAGTATCATATTTTACTTAGTTTCTGATTACTTTCATATATAAACAATCATAGTATTTATAGCCGAATCACATACTGTTTTGCGACTTATTGGCATGTTTGAGTTTACGAGCAATTTTCTTTAGATTCTCTTTAGTTTTTGTCAACATATTTGACATTATTATTTTCAAAACAATGTGATTAAAATGGATTTTATTTAATGATTTTCTCACTTAAAATCTTGGATTTTAGGTTGTGATCATACTTTGTTTTATTCATTGGATTGATTCCAGTAATAGGTAATTTATATTTCTGTGATTCTCTTTCATCATGGTGTTATTTTCGTGAATTGCTGACATAGATGGCAGATTGGGATTCAAAGTACTATTTTTGCAAATCAAAGTTTTAGAAATAATATTCAGCATGGGTTCACAATGTAAAAAATATATATTTAAAAAACTTGTAATGAATACATTTCTTAACTTATTTTAAATCTCACTTCTTCACCTCCATTATTTAAAAATGGCATTATATTGCTAATTGTATACTTTGTGATATTTTTTTTAATGCTTTTGATTTTTAAGTTTCTTGCATATTTCAGTTTTATAACACTTTTAATTATAAAAAAAGTACTTTGTCCCTTATTTAATTTGTAAAACCTCACTTCTTGGAAAATTGAGTGATTTTTATATGTCATGTAAAAATTTCATTCCAGTAATTGCTTTAAGAAGTCAGCAAGATCACATAAATTAATGCTATTTGCAATGTGATATTTATTTAATTTGTTTTGCGAAAGTAAGCAAGACAATAGCTGGGACTAATCATTATTGCATCAAGTTGATCAAAATGTATTTATTTGAATATAAATATTATTTGTAACCATTGGCATATATTTTACTTCTATATTGCATTTTATTCTAATTTGTGACCTGAAAGACATTCATTTTTGAAGTCACTTAATAGTTACAATTCTTGTTTGAAAGAAGGCTCCAAGTTAAAATAAGAACAGTTAATGAGAGGAATAAATTTAAGAATATTTAATTAATAGCATTATGAATTATGTTTTGTGGAAAAAATGATTTTTATTAAACTTTGTTCTTTCTTTTATAAGCTATTTTGTCTTGTATATAAATTTGCATAGGTTTTGTATTCATAATACTATACAATTACAAAAGAATCGGGCAAAACTTTTAGAAGTCAAGTAGCTAAAATTCTTTTTTTATGCACCCTGTATAAAAATCATTGAATCTATGACCCATCTGTCTCAAAGAAATAAGGTTTAACTGTACAATTTTCAAATTTAAGTTTTTCCTGAAATTAACAAAAATGAACTAAAATATTTTATAAATAGTTGTACATAGATTTGACGTTAATATAAAAGGAACATCTGTACAGTTTTCCCCCCTTTAATTTTATACCATTTTGGTGTGTGATACACCATTACTCATTTTTGATAGGATATAATTTTTATTCATTTGTATTGTAAAATTGACATTTTCTTTGTAATAATTTAAGTACAGATGACGAATGAGATCATATGTTAAAAAGAAAGTAAACTTCATAGGCACAAATATATTTTTTGCTGTTCCTTTTTTCTTCCACAAAATGCTGATTTATATCTGAAATATTGAGTATGGAAAATAAAAATTTTTTAGTTAAAATACAACTTTTCAATCTTTTTTTGTCTTGTATGTAATTATGATTTTGAGATCTAATAGTAAAATGTATAATGGCAGTTTATATAAACATTTTTATAAGGTATTTTGATAAAATTTCTTATTTGGATTCGTACATGTGCTATCACAAACTAACCAATATCTTTAAAAATAACTGCCAGAAATCTGTGTAGATTTGTTTTTCTAATGTACAATAGAATTTTTTTTAATTAAATACAGTAATTGAAGTTTTTATTTCTAATTTATTCATAAATTAAAGTTTTTAACCATTGTCTAAAACTCAATCCTTTTTCTCTTTATTGATTTCATCTGTTCCGCATGATTTTGGCTATAGCTGGAAGATTGGATAGTTAGAAAAGAAAAATATTGACTAGACATTTTAGTCCTCATGCAGATACAATTGTAGAAGAATGTAGCTTTATTTCCTAAGAAAAGCTTCAAACATTCACTTTTTAAGCAAGATTATCCTTTATATATGTTAATGGTTTTAAATATTACACATACCTTAATCTTCCAGCTTTAATCATTTATACATTATAGAAAATCAAAAACACTTTTGATATGAAACATCTATCTAAAAGGATCAGAATCACTAGTTCCAAAGTTAAGGAATTGAGGATAAAATTACAAATGAAGTTTAACATTTGTTAATATTTAGAATTTATTTAACCTACAGTTTTCAATAATAAATTGTATTATTTACAAATTTTCTTTGAAAAGCAGTTTTTATGACTATAACTGCCTGATTGTCAGTTATCCAACATTTCATTTTAATAAGTTCTGAATAAAATTTAAAAAATGTACTCCTGTAGATTTCATGTCTGTTGGTTCAGTTTGTACCGCTTCAGACTATGGTTAATTTTGCTGGAAACTCGAAAAACATTTACACCATCTGGTTAATATTATTTATGCATGTTTTCATATCTTAAACAGTTTCATCTGAGTTCCATATAATTATTTTATTGAAATCAAATAAAAGGGAAAAGTCTTTAGATAATATAAAATATTTTAAAATTTATTTCCAGAGAAGATGGATTCAAAAAAGATTTATTAAAAAAAAGTTTTTTTTTTATTATCTGATGTAATCCATTTTAAATGAGGTAATGCTATGGATATGAATGCATTCAATTTAGTCATTGAATTATTTAAATCGTATTTAAAAAACAGAAAATCAAATTCTGTATCACAATTTTAAATTTTATTTATCGTAAATTCCTCTTATTAAATATATCTCATTTAAAAAAATAAAACTTTATTTAAAAATAGCAGATTAAAAATTTCATGTCTCAAATTAAAATTCTACAGAACTTTCAGTTCCTGAATTTTGTTTTTATGAAAGCAGGCAAGGGCACAAGATGGAGAATCGTGTTCAGAACCCACATACCGCCAACGAACACAAAGCAGAGGCCGAAATTCAGCCAATAATGTAAATCTGAATCTTCCATCCTTCCACTGTTACTAGGAAATTTTTGGAGCAAATAGTGGTTTCCATCGACGTATACACAGCTGCCTGGAATGTTTGTGGTGCAGGGTAAAGCTTCCGTTCCGTTCAAATAATTTGAACGATCCAGTCCAGAATTGTTCAAGAACTCGTTCTCTTGCAAGAAAGCCCCAGCATATCGATAGATAACAGCATGGGTCATGTAATAGAACCATTCTGGCAATGATGTCAAGCTCCTGAAAGTTGGGAAATTAAGAATTTATGCAATATAGAAAAATTATTAAATATCTAGTAATTAATTCTCTAAAAATGAAATTAATGTTCATTTAAGTGAAAAGTGTACTTCAAATAATGTATTAAACCCGCAATTTAAATTTAAATTGGCGTTGATTGCAGTGAAATATACCCCTGAAGTTGGCTAAATTGAAACGTTTTTGATGCAATTCGAATTCATCCTAATGCATTTTTTTTTGGAGAAATATGAATTTTCTATTATAATGTTGGATTATTGTCTGTAATTCGAATTATCTAAATGGAACTCGAACTAAAAATTGCAGGAAAAGTTTTTGTTAATTAAAAATTTAGGTGAAATCACAACACGCACAAATACTATAACAGAAATTTTACATTAAAAAAATTATGTTTTTAGTGATAATGATTTAAGTATCTTACAAAGTTTTCCCTCACTTTTGATAAAATGGTATTACAGCACAATTTTCAGTAACAGATTTTATTTTTACGATGAATTCAAATCATTTTCATTGTTTCATTAAATATTTAATCTTGCGATTCCCCCCCCCCCTCGTTTTTGAAATTTAAGAAAGGAAGGTTTTGCTTATTATCTGCGCAATTTACATGAAGTATCCGAAATCGAAATATTACATTACCGCAAAAGACAACGCGCGATTAGAAAATAAATTATTCGGACAGTTCATTTTTAGATACTATGATGTCACAAGATTCGACTTCATTAAAAAGATTCATGCACAGTCGTCAAAAAAAGAAAAAGAACAGCTCTGTAACTTTATTTATTATCGCATTTTCACAAATTTGGTGTCGATTGAAATTACTTGAGAAACAGGTTCGTTGAAATAGACAAACTAATTAACCGAGTTAATTAACTATTATCTCGAAATTCTTCTATTACTTTTTTTTTTTTGGCTGAATTGATTTGTCGACATAAAATTAACCTCTCAAGGAATTTTTATAGAATTCTGATGATAATTTTGAGAGTTAAGATTTTGAAAAATGACACTTCCAATGTTCAGTGAGTCATGATCTTTCGACGATATCTCGACACTTAAATATTTCTCAACTTTTTCACACATTTAAAGAAACTCATCATATTTCATAAAATCATGAAACAAATGCAGAAATAACGCCAATTTGATAATTTTTTTTAATGAATTTTTATATAGAAAAAAAGGAAAATTATAACAAAAAATGTTTCATGAGAGCAATGCTAACTTACTAAAATGATTGTCCACAATCAAAAATTGTAAAAAAGGAAATGACATCCACAATCAAAAATTGTGGATGTATCTCAAATAGTTTTCGAAATATTCACAAAAATTTGTAATTAACACTTTTTAAAGGACTGTATATAAAATTTATTTGTATTTATAGATCTGCTTTTCATGAAGTACGAGCTTTAACGGCCATTATAATAACACTATTATTTAAATATAAAATTTATTTTTAATTCAACAAGCATTTTGCTTTCTTTTTTAAAATTGAATGTTTCCACCCTTCCACTCAGACGATATAAAATTTGATTGCAGAACAGATTGACTGCAGGAATGTATAATTTTTTCTCTTTACCGGCAATTATTAAAAAGCTGAGAGTTACTTAATATATGGTCCCCGAACGACTGTCTCTTTTTAGGCGCAGTTTTCAGAAAATAAAAGTAAGTATATCTCATGAAATTTTGAAACAAAATGTGATACACATATTAAAATTCCTGTATTCGATTCCGAAAAATTTCGAAACAGTAGTTAATTAACTATGATTGACTCGGTTAATCAATTTGTTTATCTTAATAAGCCATTTCCATCGACACCAATTTTGTGAAAACGCGATATTAAATAAAATTACAGAGATGTTCCTTTTATTTATTTATTTTTTGTTAATGATTGCACATGCTAAACAGAATAGATTGAAAAAAAACAACTTAATTATGGGATTTTATTTTATTTTATTATTTGAAACTACTTCATTGTGGAAATTTTGAATTCTAAGAAGAGATTTATTTGAAATTAAACGAAGCCAAACCAGAGCCGATTTGAGGGAGTAACTAAAACCACTTTTTTTTTTTTTTTAATCAGCAGTACGAAAAATAATAAATTTTTATTATAAATATTTTATTTGCTAATTTTTTTTGTTTGATAATTAAGTATTTATTAAAAAAAATCGTTATTATCATTTTTAATTTAAAAAATTTCCATTTTCTGTACTCAATTTTAAAACCTAATTTCCCTTTCATTCTCTGATAAAAAGAAAACTCTTAGTTGATGAAATCAATACAAATAATTCAAGTTCCACTCTACAAAAACTTACTTTCACACAGCGTAAGAAGTGGAATAATAAATTTATGCGGAAACTTTAATAATGATAATACACAAAATATTTTTAATGCTTGGAACTTTCTTTATAAAATCGTTTGAATTTTCTTTCCAAGTTCATTTTTTTAGAAGTCGCACTGATTTTTATATTTTCATTTATATGCTTTTTAATGCTATATTATTTTTTTAAACTATTTTCTCAAATTCTCTGATAAAATATTCTTACGAAAAAACTCCTAAAATAAAATCTAAAGCATATATATATTTTTTTGTTCAAATTTAGAATATTCTCATTATATTCTAAATTCTTCCAAGATAATGGGATATTCTATAATTGTTCTAATACTTTGCAATGCGGGAAAAAAAAAAATGAAAATTTCGTATTATTTATCTGTCGAAAGCTTATTTTTTCGTTCAGAAATTATGCAATATATTTCTTAAGTTATGAGCGACATTTTTTGCAAATCATTTGATAAACCTTTAAAGTACTTTTGCTTTATATCTCTTTTTTTTTTAAAGGCTCTTTTCCCAATTTTGTTTTGTCATTGAAGTAATATATTATGGTTTCACACACGTTTTTTCAATATATTTATGCCAAAATTAAGAATTAATTATTTTAAAGCGTTTTTCAAAAATCATGCCGAACTCAGTCACATACTGTAATAACTGGATTATTTGTTCCGACGAATTCTCTTTCATAAAAGTACTTTTAATGAAATAGAATTTTTCCTACCTTACTGTTCCACTTGCAAATGTTATATAAATAATTAGTATATATATGCTGGTAAGAAAAGACGTGTAAGACGATCTGATAATCATCATCAGAGATATGGTCTGCTGCTCTGCAAACACGTACACAGTCCACAGGACGGCACAGAAAGTGGCCCAGTTCTCCCATTCCTCACGGAGTTTGCAGCCACTGTTAGAAAGAAATGAAAAAGGGCACATGAAGCAGGTTTGATGTGAGGTTTCTGCACGTATGAATTTTTAAGACATGAAGACTCAAATGCTGAAATATTAAACAGGATTTTCACTTTCTCGGACGTATAGACAAAATACTCTAATCACCAAAAAAAATTAAGCCACAAGATATATATTATGATGTACATATTAATGTAGATTATTAATTATAATGTAATCTTATGGGTAATTATAAATTTTGAATTCCATGGAGTCAGTCTTCTTCAAATCACTAGCAGACAACTTAAAACGTAAAAAATAAAAAAATAATAATAAAAATAAAAAGGAAAGATGGAAGTGAAAATCCATTTTTGAAGTTAATATCCAAAGTACATTTTTTACGTCGACAAAATGGAATAACGAAATTAATTTCAATTTTATCATAACTGCATCGTTCAAGGCGACGATTGATAACTTCCCTCACAAAAACAGTTTTTAAGTGGCAATAAAAATGTTTCAGATTGTACATCAAATTAAATTTGAACATTCAAAAAAAAAAATTTTTTTTTAATTGCACAGAAATAAAATGGGTCTCTTTAGAGAGGCAACATTTTTGTGTTTTAATATAATAAATTATGTTTGGATACTTGTGCCTGCGATGGGCGAATATTCGGCTTAATTGTGTGTCATTGGCAAATAGAGTCAATAGATTAAAATCTTTAACGATCTTTTTGGCGATTCATCGTTGGTTGCAATAAACATGATCTCTCGCGATTTTTGTTTGGCAATTAATTGCTGTCATGCGGCTAATAAAGTAAATAACTTAGAATAAAAATGTGCTTAGTTTTTAATTAACCAATTTTAATGACTTTAAAAGGATGATAGAGGCCGTCCTCTTGTTTGAATGCACATGTAAAAATTTCCGAAAAAAATGAAATTTTTTTTTTACTTTATCGGTTATCTTTAAAGAAAAGTGGAAAAATACATACGTGTAGATGATTGTTCCTGCAGCTGTCACCGAGAGTATGCTGAGGGGCAGGCTGTAGAATACGGTGGAGAGGATGAACATGGGACCGCGGTAGATGCCATCACGACTTTCCTGGTAATAGCGATTGCGATGAGGAGCGTCTGAAAGAATTCAAATCAGCAGTGTGTTTGATGCGTACTGAAACGTTGGAAACGAGCAGAATCCGCGCGGCATTGTTTGAGACAGAATGAATCACAGCGTCATCAAAATTAAACTAACAGTGAATGAAATGATGAAAACCAAATAAAAATATTGTTTTAGCGTGCTTGTTGATTTTTAATTTCTGTTAGAGAAATTATGGTAATCATCAAAAAAATTTGAATTTGATATTTTGAGGAGTTTCCACATTTTTCACAACCCTGAGTTAATAAAACACTGAGGAAAATGTCTGTCTGTAAATGATACAGATAACTCAAAAACTCTGAGTTAGACGGTATACGGTCTTTACATCAAATTTGCAAAATTTATCAAATCATGAGCAAACTTTGTTTTGAAGACGTCTGTCTGCCTTTTCTAACTAGAATAAACGGGCATTACGAAGAAAGCTATATGGATAAAATTCAGTACAGAGATCGAATATCCACAGTGTAAACATCCATGAAGTTCTGAGTCAAACCAAACAAGGGGTTGACCGTCTGTCGGTCTTTACTTTCAGAAACACGCAAAAGCAAATATTCAAAAATGCAGAGCATTAGATATTTCAAAATATGGTATGGGATATTTTATGACTACAAATGTATTTTTGTGTCACATTTTAGTTTCAATCAAAAATAATTCAAAAAACGCCTCTGAAACAAGAATTCATTTTTATTAGAGAAAGTTTTGGGTAAAACACTCCCGCTATTTATTTATTTTTAATTTGTCCTCCGAGATAATGATGATGCTAGGACAAAACAAATACATCGTTCAAGATGTCATCGAAATAAATAGCAAGGAAAGGATAAACAATTAGAAAGTTTGCGGCCGAAGACGCCGTTAGAAGTGAAATGGCTCGAAAATCATTTTCATGTTTTTTGATTTGGCTCTTTGTCAAATCAGAGAAAAAAAAATTTCTCTCGTCGGAATTTGACAATTTTTTTAAAAAACTCATCAGAAAAACGATTCATTATAAATCAGTTAATGGATGTATTTTGATGGTTCTAATTTTAAATTAGAGTAAAAAGTTCGCTTAAAGATGTAAAATAAATTTGCACAACGGAAATGGAATGTTGGATGCAAGAATATTAAATTCAATTTTTAACACTTTTGGAGAAAAGAATTATTTTTCAAATTTATGAAAATTTAGTGAATTATAACAGAAGCTTAAAATAAACTTTTCTAAGAGACAAGTTCTCTTTCATGATACAGCGCTTTTTAAAAAAAATAATTAAAAGCATTGAGTCAGAAAAAAAGACAACATAAAATACGAAATAAAAAATTTCGTGCATAATATTTTGAAATGGAAGCTTTGTCACAGAATTGCATATGTCTTCCAACACGTCAGTAGGCAATGGCTGCAGAAATAAAATTTAGATTCGCGATCAGTCGATTGAAATGGTTTGCCGGAACTCCACTGACAGGAGCGCGGTATCAAATTTAAAAAGAAAGAAAGGTATCGGATACTTCATGGGGTTTCGCTGAGAGTTACAACGGACGATTTTGGCAACTTTTCTTGAAACAGCAAGTGGTTAAGTGTTCGATAAAGTTTGATTCAGGGAAAACAAACTGAAAGGTGTCCATGTCTTTTTTGAATTATACGAACGTTCCGGCCTTCCATTCTTGATACTCAATTTACCTAACAATGCCACCGACAAGTGAACAAACCAGTCGATAAATATAATAATCCATGCAAATTTTCATTCGCCGTATTTCTTAGTCGATTAACTAAAAGCAATCGACATCTGATTCGCCATCGCGCTACGCCGATTATTCTGCCGGCGGCGCGAAATACAAACTGAATGGAAGACAACAGAATCAGATGTCCGATATTACGCAGACTTAACTATTATTCCCCGCGTACTGAAATTCTAAAAAATACGCCTATTTTGAATGTTCACCGTCTAATAACTTTAAGATAGGATTTAAATTATCAATATCTTTCACATTCACTTCTCCACTCCTACCTTCCGAAACAGTGAAAATTTTTGCCTACGAAATTTTTAATTTCTTGCCAACGAGGGAAAGTAGTTACCAACAGGGGGGATACTGCCCTCGCCCCTAGTACAACAAACAGGACTTAATCCGCCTCTGTACATAGTTGAATGAGGTTTTGCTTTTGTTGTGTCCTCGTAATGAGTGGTGCGATTTGACAGAACGCTGGGGAGGATTTAGGCTCGATGCAGCGCCCCAACTTACTTAAGAAGGGGTCCCTTTCTAATTTCATTTATGCCCTTTCCCCACCTTCTCATTGAAAAATGGGAATTTTGAACTATAGACTGTATGTAAATCCGTCATGGAAGGGTCCATTCGTGCTCTATGGCCAATGGAATTGCGTCACTGGGCCTCTGTGTGAATGGCGTTTTTTCCATAGTACTATTCAGATGACTTTCTGTAATACTAAGTGGGCGACTTTTTGTAATATGAAGGCGGTTCTTTTAGTAAAATACTGCTGAATAGTTGACTAACTGCACGAGTGAGCTCTGAAATACTATGTGGGTAGTACTTTCAGACCCTGTCGAAGTGATCAAATCTGAAGCACTTTGTGTGCGTGTGGTATCGGCGGACTCTATAGAATTTGTGGCTGACTCTATAGTGTTGTGCGAGTGACGACTCAAAGACCTTACATCCTATTTGGATAGATCAGGATTGCAGCTTCGAGTCAAGAAGGAGCTGTACTCACGCGTGATGGCAGTGATGGCAGCGGACAGGAAAGAGACGGCCACCAGGCAGTTGAAGACGAGCCCGTTCCGGGTGAGGAAGCTGTGCTGGAAGTGGTTGAGCTGGAAGTAGAAGCAGAAGAGCAGGGTGAAGAAGAGGGGCAGCATGAAGAGGCGGAGGAACATCTCCCTCAGGGCACGGGAGTTGCAGTTCAGAAGGAGACAGAAACGGCGACTGTGGAGAAAAAAGGAGTGAGCCGAAAAAAGATTGGCACAGTACGATTTTAAATAACTTAGATAGTTTTAAATAACAAATAATTTGAGTCTTAATATTACATATTTTGATAATATTAGGGAAAAGAACGTGGAGACACTGACTGTATTATCGCACCATCTATATATTTAAAATAATCACGAAAATCAAACAACTAGTACACCGACACCAACTACTTATCCGATTTCACCAATTTTGTTTCTCGTATACGAAGTATAGAGAAACTACTGTAATCGCCCAAAAATTTTGACTCGAGATTTCGATGGATTCCACGTTTCAAAGTTCCTTGATTTCAAAAAGTACTTTTGGAAAAGGTCTGTCTGTCTGTTTCTGATAATCGCATTAATATGTTTACGAAAGTACAGATCGATAGACGGTAACCTCCCTTAACGAGCTCGGCTCCAAATTTGATGTGTCTGTACTACAGATGTTAAATCTGTGTTACCAATTCTATCTCTAATTCGCTTCGTTTTGTAATTATCGTGTTCACTTCTATTCGAACAGACGGAGAGATAGATACTTCCTCTGAACGAATTTTCACTCAGAATTTTGATCGAAACCTACAAATTTGATGTAAGGACTGTATGCCATATATCGTCCATCAGGCTTGAAGTGTTTGAGTTATTTTTATCATATACAGACAAACGTAAAGTCAAAAAGGTATTTTTCGGAATTAGTTTCGTCAAAATCTCGGAAAGGAATTTTTTGACGATTACAATCCTTTATACTTCTTATATAAGAAACTGAGAATAGAACATAAAAAAGCTGTCCATAAAATCATAAAAAGGCCACGTTTCAATTTTCTGAGGTTATATGGTGCCAATAAACTCTGCGACCAGAGGAAAAATTTGTTCTCTCCCTGTATTCTCTAACATACCTGACTAAATTTCTGAACACCTGCCAGCTGGAAGGCTGTCCATAGGCGGTCAAGGGCAGCTTGTAGCGCGTCTCTTTGCTCTCCAAGGTATCGGTGGCTGGCAGGTAATACTTCCTGTAATGGGAGCCTTCGATCTTGAACTTCTCCACGAGGGCGGAGATCTGCGTGCTGGATTCGATGAACCTTTCTCTGGTCCGACGATCGACAGTGGACAAACATACTGCAGGGAGACAGAAGAAAATGTAAAGTTTCCTAGTCTTTTGATGAAAGTACTCATTCTCTGAAAATATGCCTCTTGAAATATTTCAAAGTACTACCCGAATTTGGCGGCTAACTTGTTCACCCAGATTTACTGTTTGGGCAGTTACATTATTTCAGTTACAGTAAAAAAACCAAAAATATGATGCTTCAAATATGATAATTCTGTTCCGTTCAATTTACAGATGAATTTCAAAATTTTCGCCTGTTGTAAAGAAACAAAGCACAGATGCATGTAAAATTGGCATACATATAGGATGAAAATAATCTGTCAGGCATGCCAAATTCATTTTTGGCGCCGAGTGGTGCACGTCAAACTTCGAAATCCCCAAATGGGAATCGTGGCAACTAATGGGTAAATAATAATCAATCTTAAAGGAAAACATTGAATTTTACTTACAATAATACATAAGTGGATTTTCCAATTCAGGACAAGGAAAACCTATGCTTCCAAAATAATCTAGCAGCATTCTGGTACTTCCTAAAGATTAAAAAAAAAATTACATTTAACATCAAAATAATAAATAAAAAGCAAAAGTTTTGGTAGTTTTAATGATAATATATTAAATAAGAAATTCCAAACCAGTGGGATTGGTCTCAAAATTTTTCTCCCATATTCTCTAAAAAAGGTGTTATTCCCCATCTCCCACAAAAATTATGGATAAGGCAACGAATGCCTTGCATGGTAACGTCATACAACACTTATGGAATATTAATCTAAGGCGTGAATCCAGCATTTTTACTAAATCTATTATCTGATTCTTGGCGAAGTTTTTGGCGATTAATCCTTGACATGCGGTTCATAATGTCCGAAAATCAAATTTGGTTTTCGACTCGTTTTTCTCAATCGATTGATACAAATATTTGATACCAAATTACAGTTTTGTAGTTACAAAAAGCTCATATTAAATTTGATATATTTAAGCCATTGCATTTTTTCAGTTATCGCGTTTACATGCTTTTGAAAGTACAGACCGACAGACAATCAATTGCTTATTGGATTTGCCTCAACATTTGATTGGTATCTACATTATAGATGTCAAATTTATGTACTGCTCTCTTCATTTTGTCAATTACCATGTTAACTTATATTCAAACAGTTGGACAGACAAACTTCTGAGCGGATTTTGCTCAAAATTTAATAAAAATCTACAAATTTCATATTAAAATCATTTTCCAAATTTCATTCATTCAACTCAAATCGTTTTCGAGTTTTATTCTTGTCTGAGTCAGAAAGATGGACATTTTCCAAATATGTTTTTCGAACTGAGAGAGGTGCGAAACTTGGAGATTCGTCAAATTCTCGAGTTCAAATTTTCTGAAGATTGCAATAGTTTTTTGAAGATTCGATACTTCGTATACTAGAAAGTAAAAAGTAAACTATTTTTTTATGTTAGAAAATTGTCTCATGTAATTTTTATTGAAATGTTTTCTCATGCTAAGATAGTTACAAAACAAACGTTATTTAAACATCATCACAAAGATAGTATCTTGTTTCCAGATTCGAATGTAGATTTAAGTTCCTAAGTGTAAAACTAGATGGCGCCACGATGTTTTAAATGTCTCACTTCATTGATAAGATTCATTACTTCTATTTCGCTTCTATCACAAAGTGGCATATGTAATTTTTTTTTTCAAAAAGATAATTTAAGAAAAAAATGCTCTTTTTTTTGTTGATTTGAAATTTTCATTCATTAACCTGCATTAAAATAATTCTGTTTCTGCAATTTTCTTCGTCATTTAATATTGGGTGCAAGTATATCTTGATTTCTAAATTCTAATTTGTTCTTGATATTAGCAAAATACATGAGAATGCAATAATGCTAATTTTTATGATTTGGAACTTCAAAAATCTGTACAGTTAAATAAACTGTATAGCCTTATTTTGATTTATAAAGTAATAAAACTTTAACTTTTGATAGAGAAAATACTAATGTGTTCATAACCAGCCCTCCCCTTCACCGCTAGATGCACACCTTCATGCGATTGTACAGTGAATGAAATTCTTTTTAAAATACTCGTTTAATTTGAATAATTTTGATTCTGTAAAAGTGGTCTGTAAAAGAGTTTCACTCATTTTTTTCACAAGTTAGAGTGTCCAAATTTACTCGATCTGTTTTAATAGTCACAAAAATAATTACTAAAAAATAATTCTACTTTATTTTAACTAATAATACGGATAAATATAGAAAATTGTTAAATGGCTATATTTCAATACACTAATTAAAGTGCGTTTTTGAAAAAGATTGTTACTAAATTTTTAAAAAAAATGTTAGAATTCTTAAATTTGTTTTTATTAAAAATTCATTCCATAATGTCGGGATATTTAATGCTTTCGAAAAAGAATTCCAAATGAAGTAAATTTCCCAAAGCCACTACCAGTGTTATAGCATACACAGTGTGATATTCGAAAATCGATGACTCGATACTTCTTAAACATTCTGCAATTGTATGCTAGCTTATGTGTCAAGAGAATAAAATGCATAGTGTTGTACTTAAGTGAATTTTTGAGTGGCTGGCTAAATATATAACAAAATAATAATAATTATAAAGCAGATATAAGTTCAAAAATTTGGTTTTAGTTTTATTTAGATTTTTAAAGTTCTAATTATAAAAATTTGTCTAAAAAATTACATTTTAGAATCCCGACCCATAACCTCGCTCAAAAAGAAAATAAATTGCGCTTTTTAGATGGATGCACAAAAATTTACTACCAATATCCAAATTATTAGTGCTCAGTGCAGAAAAGAATCTCCTCATAGGAATTCAAAATTTAATTAGATGATGATAAAAAAAGTTGCCTCGCACCTTTCTATGCAGAAAAGTCACAATTCAACAATAATTTAAAAAATAATAATAATATTAATGCTTAACGCAAATCCTAGAAAAAAAATATTTCTAAAGACGGAAATAAAAAAAATATATATTTAGTTTTCTAATCCTTTTTACAGATTCTCTATATTATATATATTTACAATATTACAGAGATTATAAATTATGCATTGTATGGACATTTGTATGTTAACATCTTATATATTTGCATTAAGAGAGATTGAGAGTGTATCAAGAGAGTGTACAAATTTGATGTCTTGCGATCTGAAAGAATTATTATCTTTACAGTCGAGCTGAACCTCGTACAATCTGAAAAGATTGTTACGCAAGTAAATAAATTGACGCTATTAGCTCTGAATGAAGGAAATGCGACGTCTTGTGTAGTTTTATGTGAATGACACAAAAATACAAATGAAACCTGTGCAGATGAATTTGAAATCGTGCGTTTTTCTATCTCAAGAGACTGTTACTTGTACAGGCGAGTTTGACTTCGTGTGTATTTGTATCTGAAAGGATTGTCATTTGTGCCTATAAGTTAGATGATGTGCGATCTGAAAGGATAGTCACCTGCGTAGAAGCAAAAGGGTGGAAGTATGATGTCGTATGAACTTCTGTACGAAGAAACTGTTGCCTGTGCAGATGAGTTTGATGTCGCGTGTCATTGTATCTAAAAGGACTCTCATCCGCGCGTACAGTTTTAATGTCGTGCGATCTGCAAGGATCATTTCCTCGACAAGTTTGACGTCGTGAAGTCTGAAGGGATTGTTACCTTTACAGACGAGAGTGACGTAGTTTGATCAGAAGTGAGTTTGACGTTGTGTATATTTTTATCTGAAGGAAACATGAATTATGTAGACGAGTTTCATGTCTTGTGTATTTCTATTTGAAGGGAATGCACCAATGTAAATTAGTTTGATGTCGACGGCATGTCTATCTAAAGGATGTAGTAAGCATGCCTTTTCTATTTGAAAGGGGTTTTATTTAAATGGATGATTTTAGCAGACTGATTTATGTTTTTGCTTGTAGCCTATCCCCCTTGAATTGAAAACCAATTCAAACCAGGACAAGAGATCGAGGAAAGAGGGGTACAGTAGCTTCCGAGGGTAAAGAAAATTGAGTACCCGAGAGCAGAAATCTGACTTTATATCTCATATGAAGATGACACTCACACACTCGCTTGAACAACCTCTTTTTACAGGGAGGATCTTTCACACACCTCGCAGATAGAGCACAGGGAAAAGAACAACCATGCCCAAACCAGGATTCGAACCCGAGACGCCCAGATCACGGGGAAGACGCGCTACACCAAGGCCAGGAGGCCGGGAGACTGATTTATTCCATCTGAAGAGAACTGCTACATGTGGAGTTTGACTCCGCGTGCATTTCTGCTTTGAAGGAATCTTTACCTGTGTAGACAACTTCCCCGAGGCTGAGGTAGGTGACTCGGTCCAGGAAAGGAAATATGTCCGACCGGGGCTTCTCCATGCTCAGGACGACGATGCGGTTGTATTTCTTGGCGTGGTTGGAGAGGATGGAGATCACGAAGTACGTGTTCAGAGGGTCCAGGTCGTAGGTGGGATCGTCCAGCAGGATCATCACTGAAAAAATAAATTCCTCACTATTCCAGTCAAAGAAGCCTCTGCAACACATCAATTCCATTAAATAAACTATCCTTTTTATATTCCAACAAGAGAGTGTTAAAAAAGATGTTTTGACAAATGAAGTAAATGGATGGAAGATGCATTATTTAGGTACCAGATTAAATTCGAATGTTATTTTATTTTGAAGGTTAAGAACTGCAATAGTAAAAATCTCTTAATGGTAAAACATATAAAGGAAAAACAAATATAAAAAGGAAGTTTATATTATAGAGAAGAAACAGCCCAAGAAAGAATCTATATAATGATGAATGTTTCTTTGTATATTCTGTTATGTAAATATAAAGTTTTTGTTCTAACTTGAAGAAATTTTAAGCACAGACTTTTTAAAACAAAAGGAAGGTCATTTTCAATTTTTTGATATTTTTCTACATTATTTGCAGAAAATATTATATTAACAAAAGTTATTTTTATGCCATTTTAAAATTTAAAAAAAGTTAGCCTTTTAGTGACTTCAAATCAATTTCCACACAATATTTTTTTTTTTTCAAATTTTAATAAATGTTTTAAATAATTTGATACACAAGCTATAAATTTTTTCTGTAATGGTGAAATTTGATTTAATTCTGTTGTTTCCATCAAACCACTCGATCGTGTGCTTTTGTCGATTTTAAAATAAAAATGGTTTTCTTGGGTCATTAACACCGAAGCAGGATTTCCGCTTTTATTTCATGGCACGAGCTCTTTTAATTTGTAGTATAGACCGGTTCCTTTAAATTCATATTTCTGATTGTTATCAAATGGCAAGACGAAATTTTAAAGGCATTAAACATTAACTAGCCGCGTTTGGCAACCAGCTTGTTCGCCCAGAATACTGCATGTTAGGAAATTTAACTATAAATTCGAAATACATTTAATTCAAATGTCACCAAATTATTTAATGAAACACGTGAATTAAGTGGAATCGGTCTGCAACAAATTATTACTGTGGAAAATTAAAATATGGTAAGAATTAAGATCAATGTATTGTCGCCAAACCTGAATTATATTTGGGCGATTTCTCACTAAATGTAATCGCTAAAGCCTTAAAAGTTGTTTATCATTTCTGTAGCCATTCAAGATGGTGGACTTTTGGCGAGGTTTTAGACGATTGGCACGAATTTGATGTGCACGGCTGGCAAACGTACATTGATTTTAAGTCTTACCAAATTTGTGCATATGTCACTGTTAAGGTGCATAATTCACAATTTCATATCATGATCTGAATCTTCAGTAATGCCATATCACTGAGTATGATTATTCAATAGAATTTTTAGTTATTTTATGAAATAACTAACCGCATTGTGGGACATAATGCTTTAATGATAAGACATAGCGATTACATGTCGGGCAACGACTGACCACAATTTCCAGCAGGATAAAATTTTCTGTTTGAAGCAAGAATCTTGATTGTTGTTTATCTTAAACCAGCGAACTCTTTTCCCGAGTATTTCTAACAATATTGTGCATTTCTTTTAATTAGTTAATCGAAGCGCTGAATTAAATACAGATGCATTGAATTAGTCGAAACCTTCCTACGATGATTTGTTTACATTTCACTGTTATTTTCCGATAATATGTAATAAGCACGATTCCTGTATGTAAAGATTGCACATTAGCGTATTATATTATATATATATATATATATATATATATATATATATATATATATATATAGATAGATAGATACTTTAACAGCCAGGTTAACCAATATTCCGAAGGAATAATCTAGTTGCCGAAGACGGCTAGAAAGAAATACAAATCAAATAATTCAGTTATTTTGAGACTATCTATGCAATTCCGTCGAAACTCGTTATGCTCGGAAAAATGGATTGATTACTACTCATTTTAACTTCCCGCCTAGTAAAGTAGTTAGTTTCAATTACTGTAATTGTTAAGGAGGTCAAGTCCATCATGGTGCAGCAAATAATTTCCGATTCGAGTCATAAGGAAATGGGTTTGAAAGTCACGGGCAAGTGTAGCGTGACTAAGTACCTACCTGGATCCTTCACCAGCTCGATCCCGACCGCCAGCCTCCGGTACTCGCTGGGCTTCAGGGTGCTCACTTCACGGTTCGACACCTGGTTGAGCGCCAGGTCGGCCATCACTTGCTTCACCTGAGAAAAATATAGAAAGGAAGCGTCAATTTCGTGTTTTCGAAATGAACGTGCTGGGTATAATTATATCGCGCAATACTTTTCTATGGGTTCGAAGTCTCTTGGTATTAACCCTCTCGATGGTAAGCCGGCCCAACAGTGAAAACAGTATACTAATGGGCCGTTTTTGGACCGGTTACTTTTTCAGACGAAGAATTCAGAATGTAAGGCGAAGTCATCCTTAGAGATAATTTACATCCTGAATACCGCTTCCAGAAAAGAGAGCCCCCCCCCCCAAATGATCCATTAGTATAGAACATACTCAGCTGAGTTACGACAACTTAGTAATGCGAGGGTTAAAATAAAAACTGTCGACTTTATACCGTCTCTTAGGAGTGAAATTGTTCAATCAACGCTGTAACCCAAGGTTGAGTTTTAATGGCCGTCGGTGGCGGCACAATCTTTCCTTCTTGGAAGAGTGGGCGACTCGACTCCACAACGTTAATGTGCCAAATGGGAGAAGAACCAACCATCATACTGGATAGATTCTCCAAGCACCTCCTTGAGATCTCCACGGTGAGAAAATTAGTTTTATATTAAGTAAAGTTATACATTTTATCTTGACTATCTTTAAGAAAAAATGTACAAATGATTCAGTGTATTTCGCAAATAAGGCTGTACCCATGATTCTGTCCGTTTCTGAACTGACATATTTCCAAATGAAGCTGTACACAGAATAATACCTATTCAGTATTGCCCATCTCGGAAATTGCACAGCCAGTTCTTTCGCTCTCTCAATCTGCCACCTATGAAGTTTTTATATTTTCATGATCAAGCGAAAATGAAATATTGATTTCACACCAATAAAGAAATCGGGCAAAGACTTAATTGAGCAAGTTGGCAGTGAACAAACGACCAGAAGAACGCACTTTTCTTAATCCATTCATTTAATGATTTCCCCTAACCAAGAAGATTGCTACAATATTTCAATTACCTTGCTTATTTCATTAAAATTTCGTCAAATTCCAATTACCTTTAAACCTAATATCGCTACATTATGTATCTGGCCTTCAGAATTAATTGACTGGATATAATTGAGAAAAAGAATAAAAGCGGGGGTTCATTATTACCGATTATTTAACTATTATGTTTCAGTTTTCAAATATGGTAAACAAAAACGAGTGCATGAAGGGTGTTTGTTGGAAATTTCATCTAGTGTAATTC
This sequence comes from Argiope bruennichi, assembly GCF_947563725.1. Taxonomy (NCBI): domain Eukaryota; kingdom Metazoa; phylum Arthropoda; class Arachnida; order Araneae; family Araneidae; genus Argiope; species Argiope bruennichi. The sequence continues at coordinate 1,800,365 of NC_079152.1, forward strand.
AGAGAGGAAATTAAAGGTACACTCAAAATTTGAATAATTAAATGAGGAAATTCCTTCATTTCTTTCGGCTATTTTCTTGTAATACTGATTAATCAAATACACATATGTTTCTCACACATATTTTTCCAGTAATGAAGCGCCTGAAACAGCCGTTCAAAAAAAGTGTGGCGACCGTACGAATATCCTTGCGCTAGATATGATTGATGGAATATCTAAGGTGTGTTTTACTTGTTAGAATGGATAGAATGGCTCCTAATAGAAAGAAGTCAAACCTATTTATTGTACAAATTCTCCTAATAACCACAGGCTAATTGGAGTTTTGTATATAAACCCTTTATGAATACACGCTATCAATTTAGTTTTTAAAGAGAGTAGAGAATTTCTCACATCTTTAAAAGTGAAGCTCGGGAGTATCAGCATTTTGGAATCCCGAGGCTTCTAGACTATTAGCAAATCGGAGTTGAGATGTGATTCGATGAACAACGTTCCACCCCTATTATACTCACTCTGTTTCTCTTCATGGAGCCGGACACCTTGGGCCCTATGGTCAAGTGAGCTGAGTAAATAAGAGTCTGCCGGACGGACAGTCCGGGCAGCAGGGTCACCTGCTTGGGGACGAAGCCACATTGCTCTTGGAAGAGCTGCAGGGTCAGGGAGATGTCATTCAATACGATCTGACCTCTCGTCACACCCATGGCGCGGCGACCGATTACCTCCAGTAGAGCGCGCTTGCCACTACCTGGAACAGAGAGACAGTCATTGTTATGATTGATAATATTAAGGCGGCACACTTAGAGATTTCATCAATGGTGTTTGACAGGTATTAACCTTTACACTACTGATGAAGTCCAAGCTACCGTACAAATTCTATACCGCCGGCAGGCCGGTTTCTGCTTCAAACCAGGGGTACAGGATGCAAAATGAGATATCACCAAGGAAGTCATCGCTTTAGATACTACATTCATCGTCTGAAACTAGCAAGCATCTGTAGAAACTAGTATAGAATTTGCATGGCCGGTTGGGCCGGCTTAGTAGTGAAAGGGTTACTGATAGTCAAGAATTTGAGATGAATTGAGTAGATGATTTTCAGAATTCTACGACAGTGCTGCGCGAAATAAACGATGAGAACAAGATGCATTGAAGACTAATAGTGGTAAAAGTTGTAAATACTAAAAGCAAAAGCGTTGAGAAATCACAAAAAGTATCTCATTAACCGCAGGAACATTCACAATAGTAATTTTTACCTATTTAGAGGCGTAAGGCTCATTTCATGTTACCAAGCGATAAAAGCGTTGCTCTTTTGTTATTTCAATGGGGGAAAATGGCATTTACATTGTTTATCACTTTTAGTCTTCTACCGATGAGATCTTCCAAATTTAGATCCCGCAGGAGGGACGTAGTGTATGGCGGATTGGGAAGTATTAAGTACTTTAGAACCTTAAATTTGAGTCTAGGCGAAGCGAACTAAAAGAAATATACTAGTGCTCGATTTACCTCTGATATAGCACTGCTTTGCACTATAAAACAAGGGTTTCCGAACTATAAGTCGCAACCCACTGGTATGGAGCGAATCAAAGTTTAGTAAATCTCTGCAAATTCTTCAGTGTAAATACATCTTTCCACAATTTTCAAAAATGTGATATGGGTTCAAAATCTGTACCAAGAACTTCCAAATTTAAGCACTTCATCTTTTTCCTATGACATATTTCTGTGTATAATGATAGAGACAAAAAATTAAGGGAATGAATTTTATTCTCCGAATGAGCGGCGAGGCGACACAGTAATGTCACTTGCTGGATTGATCTGTGTCAGTCTGTGTTGAGAGCTTGTTTGAAGAGAATCGACTTGGAAGTTTTGGCAGTATAGATTGTCAAAAGCAACTTCCAGGAGTTTAGGCAAGTACCTATGTACTTTAATAGACGAGATTTTGTCTCTGGCCAAGATTGGAAGGCTGGAGTTGAACAGCCATGACATCGATGAGCTGGTAGAAGAACGTAGGCAGAATGACCGAAGAGCTTATGGACCTACATTCTGTGTCACAGCAAAAAGCTGATTAGGAGATAGGGTCAGCAGAGAAAGAAATAACAGAAGCAAAAAAGCAACACCCTTCCAATGAAATAAGAGCGATACTAAAAAGGAGAGAAAGTATTGCATCGTAAGATGAGAAGCATCACCCTGATAAGACAGTTCCTAAGCGCACTGCAAATTCATTTAACGACAATTCAGTTTTTCGTTTTTGCCACATTTTGAAGTGTATCCAAAGATAAAAATCTTTATAAAATTTTCTTGTAAAAGAAAGCATTTTAAGTATTAAATTGCTTTATTACAAATTTGTTTGAATATTTTTTTTCTCGAAATGGAAATGCTTTGTTCTATTTTACAAGGAAAAAAATCGTTTTGCATTGCGAGTAAGTTTTAGGAAAGAATTGCGCTCGTTTAACGAGCTTCCTTTGAAAATCTAAAGTTAAAAATATTTTTATGATATAGACAATAAGATAAGTTACACAAAAAAATGCGAATGAAAATTTTAGCCATCAATAATCCCAGAGAACCAACTAGTCGCTAAAAGCGGCTAGTTCCAAATAAAGTGGTCATATCGAAGAATCCGGTTTTGAACGTACCTTTGGATCCGAGAACGGCCATCACTTCGCCTGCGTGGACCTCCATGGACACATCTTTGAGCACAGAGCCCGTCGGAACGGAACCGGTCAGCTTCTGGAAACAAGTGCCAGGTTCCACCTGCCCGGTGTGGAAAACACTATTCAGCTCCAGGACGTGGTCACTGGAAATGCCATTGGCCCCTGCACGAAGAAAGAAATTTTAATTTTAATCTTGTAATATTATATATGTATAATGGCAACACTCAAATGTTCACGTTTACGTTCAGATTAATGGAACTCTGAAATATTATTAGAATTGTTCTGCAAATAGTTCGCCGTGCGAAAGTACAGATTGAGAGACTTGATCAAAAATTTGATATGCATTTATATTTTAGATTCTAAACCCTCGTACCAGATTTTATCTCTCTACCTTTTATCGTTTTGTAGTACAACCTAATTGCTTTAAAAAGAATACATCGTGCAAAAACTTCAGATACGGTTCGTTTCAGGATGCCTAGACGAGCACTTTTTGAAGACTGTTCTTTGCTAAGGGGTGGTAGGCAGAATTAATAAACAGTCACTGCGTCTACTCATTCAATATTGTAATCGTCAAAAATCTCCGTTTTTTGACGAATCTCCATGAACTCCCTGAATTCGAAAGAGACGTTTTTGAAAAATGTCCGCCTGTGTGTGACAAAGAGAGGACAAAAATTTTTTGAGCTTGACGGTGGCATATGGTACTACTAATAAATTTGAAAGTTTCCATCGAATTTTGATCAAAATCGATTCAGATGAAGTCTGTCTGTCCGATTGCTCGAATATAAATTAACAGGACAACTGCGAAACGAAAAGAGCCAAATGGATAAAATTCGGTATAGAGGTTTCATATGTGCATTGTCAAGTTCTGAGTCACCGTCAACAAGAGCTAAACCGTTTGTCAGTCTGTCCTTTCAGAAGACTATAAAAGTAAAACAAGTGGCTTAAATGTACCGCATTTGGTACGAGAGTCATTCTGTCTCATTTTGGTTTCCATCGGTTGGGAGAAATGAGTCGAAAATTCAAATGAAACCTTCAAATTCGGACATTCTTCTTCGGACAATATTCATCGCATGTCAAGAATTAATCATCAAAAATCCAGCTAAGGATAAATCGTACGATAAAATTAATAAAAATGCGTTATTCGCATCAGAAGTTAATATTTCTTTACTATTGCACGCCAATGCCATACAGGCATTCTGTAAAATAATGACTTTATTAGAAAATATTAGAAATACGACTTTAGAATTATAGAAATATGACTTTATTAAAAAAATAGTTTTGGGTAGACTACTCCACCCCCCCCCTCCCTTCTTTTTTTTCTCATTGACCTTCCTACTAGGTTTAGATTTTTCCGCTCGATCATCGATCACTGCAAGTGAATGGTCGATCTCAAAAAACGGCGAAATTTTTCATGCATTTAGACACGGGAGATTTGCGCGCCGTTATTTTTGTCATTACAACCAATGAGTGTTATAAAAAAACGGCGATGACTGTAACAGGTAACAATATAAAGAAAATGGAATAAGCATATAATTAATATTAATAGAATGCTTTTATCCAGCAGACAAAACATTGCGCGGCAGTGGATTTAAGAAGAAAAAAAATGAACTGCTAACTAAAACATCCGCTGTGAAGGCTCTGTGCAAAAACAAGAAGCGTTATGTGATTATACAAAGTGCAGTGAGAGAGCATTTTATTTCATCCATTAGATGGAACTTCATTTTATTCAATCAAAGCGGCGATGGATTGAGGTAGTGCATATTTTAAGGCCACACTTTTAATAAATGGTCAATTTAGTTTCAAATTTAAACAAAAATGATGATTCTACAACTTAATCAACAAGACGTTATGATTTAATTTAGTTCAATTTTTCTATAATTTTGTGAAAATATTTTTTAAAATTATCATATAGAAAAATGCGACTAAAGTAATAAAATTCTTAAAAAATGAATCGTCATTATTAGTTTATTATTACCTTACTTAGAAATATAAGCATATAGTTATTATGGCAAGATTACAAACTTCAAATCAATAAAACATTGAATATTATTTATTATTCAGACATAAAAAACAGAATAATATGATATAGCCAATAAAATGAATTATTAAAATTTAATATATTATAAATATTAACTTTTCTTTAGTTATTTAATAATGAAGATTTCAATAAATAAACATAAACTGAAATTTATAAAAAAAAAAAAAAAAAAAAAAACATTACATTGCACATGTATGTACAATGGATTCCAAAATGGGCGAAGCCCATTCGATTCATATGAGCGTGATGGGTCATCTTCGAAAATTCTGTGCTGTTCTACGTCATTTATAACAAAGCACAAAGCTATATCCTTTAAATAACCAAGGATATTAAAGAAAAAGCTCCCTAAGCCTAATCACTGCTCCGATTTTATCAAATTTTGTTTCAAATGAAAAATGATGATCTCTAGGTATGTCAGCAAAAGTCGAGTATCTCTCACTAGACCCTGTTTTAGAGAGCGATATTAAAAATCACAACTTCACTCTCTGTTTTCTGTAGGACAATCAGAAATCTCCAACCCCATATACTTCTTGCGTACAGCCGACCACCCCGCCACCACTGAATGTAGCAGTATCGACAGGATTTGTTGTAGCCGACTCCACCCCCATATACTGTGCCGATATCGAACTTTTTTAATTAACGGAAACTTATTTATCATAAATCATTGATGACGTAAAAAATATTGATTCACCCTGAATGGTCATTTACCTCCTCTATTTTCAAGAGATATACGTAATGTAAAACCTGGGCAGAATCCTAGCCTCAAAGCTGGACCGATTTTGCCCATTCATTTCGCCACTTTACAAGCATAACCAACTCATCGTAATACTCACTCAATAACGTGGGCGTATAATTTAAAATATAAAATGCATTCATTTTTTTGTCATGAAATGCGATTCAGATTTGGTTGGTATGACTAAATGAAAGCTGTTAATAGAGAGAACGAAGAACTGGTCACTGAAGGTGGCTAGAATCGTTTTTATTTTTAAATTATAACTTAGAATAACAAATACTTTCTTTCATTGGTTGTAATGAAATGCGATTCAGATTTAGTTGGTATGACTCAATGAAAGCTGCTAACATAGCAAACGAAGAACTGGCCGCTGAAGGTGGCTAGTATCATTTTTATATATTTTTTATTTCTTGTGAGGGAAACTAAATTTTTGCCTTCATTAAATATTTTATATTCTCTCTCTTCATAGCCGGATTCTGTACGTTAAAAAACTCCCTTCCCAAATAAACCCAGCAAGGTACAAAATCCAGATTGTGTTCTAGAATGATAAACATTCAATGAATCAGTGCAACAGATTGGGTATCATTTCAAACATAAAGCAATAAATACATTTTCGATCTGAAAACGGATACTGTGCTAGATTTTCACCAGCTACGTTTTGTTTTTTTCGAAACTCGCCAGTCACGAAAATCTATGATTTCAGATCACAAATGAAGTCACGGTCATCTCATAAAGCATTTGATCTGTCAAGTGACGTCGAGGTGTGTGTCAAGGCCACCTGTGAATTACTTTTCCATATTTTTTTTATTTTATTACATTGTGCTTGTATACAAATAGTAAATTATAATCATGTTTGGATAACACCCAATTCCTTTTCTCGCGTTGGATGAACCTGTCTTCAATAGAACCTAGATGACGCAAAATTGTATGAATAATCCAAAAGCGTTTTTTTTTTTTTTTTTTTTTTTCATCCAAGTTTTTGCAGCCATTCGCAACGTATGATGTTGTTACGAAAATTCGGAAATGCTGAACTCACAGCAGAAAATATGTATTGTTGCCATAAAAATATAAAAACTTGGATGAAAAGTTTTGGTTTCACCAGTTTTGATCCCGAATGATTACTTTCTCTTACAAAAAATACAGAGAAAATATCGTCATCTTAAAAAAAAAAAAAAAGAAATCGGGAGGTTTTTTTTTTTTTTTTTTTTTTTTTGACAAATTTCTACTTTTTAGACTTCCTGAGTTCGAAAAACATTTTTGAAAAATGTGTCTGTCTATGACAAAAAAAAAAAAAAAAAAAAACCCTCTAAAACGTTTTGAGCCAGCCAAGAAATTTGATATACGGTCTTTTGCATCAAATGTGTAGATTTCTAACAAATTTTGTGCAAAATCCGCTCAGAGGAAGTCTGTCCTGCTGTTCGAATATAAACTAACACGACAACTACAAACTGAAGCTACAAATGAGCAAGATGGATAAAATCCAGTATAACATCTATAACGTAGACACCCATAAAATTTTGAGCTGTTTGTCAGACTGTTCTTTCCGAAACATCTAAACGCGATCATCAAAAACGTGGAGTGAAATATGGCAAATCGGGTTACGGAATTTTGTGATTGCATGTGTAGTTTCAGGTTAAAATTTTATTTCAATCGGTCGAGAAAAAGGCATACACAGCCCAGATTCGGCTTTCGGATGCTTTTAAATCGCATGCCAGGAATGAATCGCCAAGGAATATACGATACATTCAATAAAAATACTAAATTCATGGGAAAGATTAATATTTCCTAACGAATTGCACGCGTGCTGTGCAAGGTGTTTTCTGGAGTAGCACTTTTATAAGAGAGTATGCCAGAAATTTCAGGAAGACCACTTCCGCTGGTTTTACATATTCATTTCCATTTAGCTATATCCGTAAAAGTAGCAAATTGTAAAAAATATCAAAGAATATATCACCAGTGTCCACCATATAAATAGATTATGTCATAGTAACCAGCTTCGATGAACTACGTCTTATCATTCCAAAATGAAAGTACTATTTTAAATTGTATCAATAAATATTAGGAAATTATAAAATTATTTTGTAAAAATCTTACGGTTCTGTGATATATTTAAAAGACGAATTTGTGTTCAGAAACACATTACTAAGAAAATACATCAAAGTTTGAGAAAAAACTAAGAATTCTTCAGCTAATTACAAAACATAATAAAGTGTTCAAAATCTTTTTTGCTTTATGCAATTAATCTTAAAAAATTTTTAGCTTTATATAATATGATGTAGGAAATACGCCAAATATTTTTTGTACCATTTTATACCATTTGTACCATTAAATATTTTTTTATCATTTGTCAAATATTTTCGCACCATTTTTAGTATCATGTCAAATATTTTTTGTACCAAATTTTTACCATTTTTAGTATCATGTCAAATATTTTTTGTACCAATTTTTTACTATTTTTAGTACCATGTCAAATATTTTTTGTACCAATTTTTTACCATTTTTAGTACCATGTCAAATATTTTTTGTACCTTTTTTTACCACTTAGGAACACGTCAAATATTTTTGTACCTTTTTTTCACCACTTTAGTACCATGTCAAATATTTTTTGTACCATTCTTAATACCATGTCAAATATTTTTTGCACCATGTATTTGTTTTTTGTATCAGATTTAATCAAACATTTCATAATTTTGCCTGAAAATCTGCGTTAATTCAGTCGAATTTTTCTTAATATTTATACGAAAGTGTAACAACGTTATTAAATTCTGAAATCACTTCATAAAGAATAGTAATTGAGTGTAAATTTTCAATAATATGGGTTAATCTTTGCACTGCATTTATATTTACGTCACAATTTTAATTTACAGTTGCAAATAGCGATCAAAGTGAATGATTTAATTGCAACGGAAATGATAATAGAATTGCATCAAACTCTTTCCTGCAAATAATGATCGGACTATTTCACCTTGAGTGTGCCAACACAAATGCATATCGATCAAGTTCGTCAAAAACGTTCGTCAGATTCGTGTATTGAAATTCGACAGCAAGCGCAATTAAGTGGCATTATTAAAAGAAATATATGACATTAATCTGGAGTGGAATTTCGATCCAATTCTCACGTTCTAAGGACATGGGAAACCAAGATCTCACGCAATGCTGACATTAACGCCGATAAATAATCGATCTGAGACTTCAGACTTGATTGCTTTATTCAAAATATGAGGATATATCAAAAGAATGAGGGTAAAGGATGGGATTTAAAAAGATTTTTATTTTTGGAAAAAATGTTTCTTTGCTAACAAATACCGGGTTTGTTTGGACAATTAACGATTAGGTTTTCCGCAATCAGAATAGAATTACATAAGACCGATTGCGCAAGATGATTGCAAAACATCGTGGAGAATATTCTGCATTTGCGTTTTTTCAAAATTAATTAACTTTTTCATAAATATGTATTCGTATGCCTCTGAAATAGATATTTTTAAAAACAGTTTTCAAGAATTAAGGTATCGGACTAGATTGTAAAAATGCTTTTTTCAGAAAAATGTGAAAAAAAATATTTTATGATCTGAAAATAAAGTCCAAACTTCGTACGCTCTAAAGCATACCTTATTCTCAATAAATCTAAGATAAAATTTCAGATACAATAGTTTCGGTGATACGCAACAAGTAAAAACAAAATCGCAAAGAGTGGTATTTTTTACCGGAAATGAGTGATTTATTTTTACCGTAAAATTCTCCAAAATAATATTTGATATGTTTATATTCACTCTCTACCTACTCAGCCATCATTTTCTTATTGCTGGCAATTTTGTTATAAAAGCGCGAAAACTTCATTTGTTTCAAGCGCATTTCGATGAATGAGGGGGATTAAGGGACTTTTAGCTACATCATCCCAACCGATGAACTAATTAACAAGGACAATATCTAAGCGCATTTTCTGAAGAATGAATATTTAACTGTGATTGGTTCACGGAAAACGTGACATCTCAAAATCAATTCAAGAAATGTGTACCCAATACCTTTGAGAGTATATTAGACCGAGGAGTTTAAGATAGCTTCATTTAGACATGTTTTACAGACATTTTCAGATTAAAACATAGACAAATTTTAGCAAAAAATCATTAACGACAACTTCAAATGCTCCTAAAATATTTATTTATCAAAATAATATTTATCTTCTGGTCTGTTACATTTTATGTAGTTTGACATGTATATAGGTGAAATAAAAATTAAATATTTCCATTATTTTTTTGTTTTTCCTAACATTGAAAATTTTCTAAATTTTCATCTAATGAGCAGTTTTTTCAAAAACTAAAAGCAAATGCATTTTTTCTCCTCATAATAATCTTTCAAGTCTGTTTTTGTTATTTCATGCTATAAAAATGTTTATGCATCATTTAAAAAAATTCTTTTCTGAAACTAATCGGATATCTTAAGTTTTTTTAAAACATTAATATGAAAGTAAACTTCGTGCGCCAATTTCAAAACAACAAGAAATAAACGACGAGTTCCTAAATTGCATATTTACTGAAGAGACATCGAATCAGTTTTAGAAATGGACACATTCATGTAAGAAGGAAGCAAGTTCAGAACAAACATTTTAAAACACGATTGATTGATTGATAACTGTTGCTGAATTTTTTAAAATTGCCAAATCCGAAATAAAAAATAATCAACAAACTTAATTATTGATTGCAAGGAACTTGTGCTCCTCTAACTCTGATGCAGATGTTTTTTTTGGGGGGGGGGCATAGTTATTGCTAATTATGTTTACAACATTAATATTAAAGAAATCTTCTAACGCTAAATCTAAAATAACAACAACAAAAATAACAAGAATCGAGCAATAAATTTACCAAAAAGATAGTAGACCAACATAAGAAATGGACTCCGTTATTCAAGATAGAAGTTTAGAATACGCTTTATAATTGTTTATGTAAAATATTAAAAGGAATATTCTAATGATGCATTTTTTCAAAATTAATTACTGACTTCATAGTCTTTTATGCAACATTTTGGAATTGGTCCATTTCTATAAGAACAATCTAAATATAAAACGCTAACATCGTGGCCCGGAAAACATTCTTATTACTCATTAAGAATGGCAACATTAAAATATAAACAAATCGTCATACGAACTTTTCCCTCTTCATTGTATGTTTTATATGTTTCTCATCTCAGCTAATTAACATAAATATTATTAAAAATTCTCGGAGAGGATCCGCATTTTTAACAGCTCGCCACGTCATTAAGAATTCTATTCAGACAGAGGGGGAAAAAAATCAAAATGATAGAAATAGGGGTCAAAGTTTAATTGAAAATAGGCTTCATCGTCTCTAGATGAATAATAGCTATGATTTGACTATGGAAACTGATGTGTATATCTGCCATAACCATTCTAACAAAATGAGATTTTGCATTATTTTAAAATTAAAAAAAAAAAATCTTTAAAGTGTGTTATCAATTACATTTCTGTGTCATTTTTTAAATATAATTTGGTATAACATCCGATTTTAATCCTTTGGTGAAATTCAAACTCATTCTTCAAAACATGCAATCGGGTGCTTTTGCCAATGTCGAAATAAAAACATTCCCTATTCGGACATTACCTCCGAAGTGCCATTTTCACTTCCACTTTTATTTTGTTACATATTGTTTGCCAGAGGATTCTAAAATACTCCGCGCTTTTGCGCATGCGTTAGAATGGGTTTAATTCGTCAAAATAGGGGTGAGAGGAAAGATGAAATGAGGCAACATTTAAATTTGACTATAAAGTAAACTCAGATTACTAGTGCACTGAATTAAAATAAAATAATGCTGTCAGAAACAACAAGATACTCGCATACAGGTAAGGGAAGAAGGGGGAAAAAATGAAAACGAAAAAGTGTCTAACTGGGTGAAAATCAAGGTCAAAGAAGGATGAATAACACCGGAAGTATGCTCATGCCGGAAGTATGCCGGAAGTATGCTTCCACATCTCACCCCTTAGTAAGATAGAGTCGTCGAAAAGGGGTCGTCTCAAGATACTAAAACGAACAGTGTGCACTTTTTAATTTGCGCCCGCAGTAATTTATAGTAGATTATAATTAAATTAAGTCTTTCAAAGTATTAAATAATAGCAAGGTGAAATTTAAAAAAAGACCCATGCCATACTAATCGCACACAGCCTAAAAAGATAATAATCTGAGGTAACAAGTGGGTCGTCAAAGGCGGCTAGTTAACATAATAACGAATCCAAAATTCGTTCATTTTTTGGTTCCCATCTACTCAAAAGCATCAATTCAAGCTTCTAAACAAACTTATTGGATAACAAGAATGCCAGTGAATATAAAGATAGATAGATATAGATAGATATTTGTAAACATAATTTTTTAAGCAGAATCGCGGCCAAAGACAGAGATGACACTTTAAATTTTTAAAGTTCGCTTTTATTCCATCCCGGGAGGCACGATTTATGTACAAGCAGAAGCAACGAGACGCATCAACACCGAACGACACAAGAACTAAAAGAAGAAAAGTGAATGAAAGATTTATCCCCGTGATGATATACTGTGAGATTTTGATGGGATTTCTTTACACGTGTCGATTTAGGGTAAGGGAATATTTTAAAACAATTCGCTTAGCTAAACAATTTTTTATGCCTTCACTCGGAGTGTAGGAACTTGTAGACTTTTAGAACGCGTGTTGAATTAAATAAAAAAGGTGGAATTGGATCAGGAAATAAGAGAATATTTTAGAATGAGAATGAATATTTTAGAATGAATATCTAGAGTGAAGTTAATATCAGCTGAATTACGATATAACTTTAGAAATTAATTAGGATTAAATTAAATTTTAAATTATATAATAAATTGATACATAAAAAAGAACATTGAAAAACTGAGCGTTACATGCTTTCCTTTCAAGGAGTTTCTAATGAAGTTTAATAAAATAAGAAGATTTACATAACAAAAAATGTCATAAACCATATACATAAATTAATGAAAATAAAACACGAGGTCACGCTTGCGCATTTAAATCTCAAGTTCCTTTTTTACAATGTTTTATAGCTAATAACAGCTAGTAAATTTTATGCGTACATTTTTCTTCTTTATATATGAAGGCGTAGATTCCGTAATCGAAGGGCTAAACATCTGTCTGTTTCCTTCACGCTTGTTCTAAACTTTCTACAGATGTGTTTTTGTTGTGTCACCTACTCGCGGCCTTTTTGGTGTGTGTGACCTTGTTTTCGGCCTTTGGAGACACAATACCTTGAAATCGCGCCCATCGAGAAGTAGGTTTTATGTAGGCTTCTGAAAGAAGATTACCTGCTCAGCCCATTTGGAAAGTGAGAGTCCGCCTTTTAACACTGAGCCAGGTCTTTTTAAGAAAAGCAAACAGATGAGTAAAAACTGAGCAACTAAGTGGCGGGTGACGGCCCATGTAATGCTTCCGACGACCTTGTTTCCAGAAAACAATAGGAAAGCAGTCGCCTTGATCTTTTGCGAAATAAAATGTAATCATTTACCGACTTACTAATGTTAAGTTTCAAATTGAACGGAACTGTGTTGCGGTTAAGAAAAATAACTCTGTAAGAAGTAAAACTTCTACTAATTCTTGGATTATTTTTAACACTTAGAAAAATGTTAGTTTGAAAAAAGCAAATGATTGTCTATTACTCTTAGCTGATAAAAGTGTGCGATTTGATTTAATTTTTCGGGCACAAGATTCATTTAACTCTAATGTAAAAAGTACAATTATTAAAAGAAGTAAGAAAAATGATACGACAACAGTATCGCTAAGACATCAATCTGAATAAAACAGATCGAATAAAACTAACTGTTATGGGAAACACCGATGCCATTCATGTGCATGAAGAGGTTACAATGTGGATTATCTGCAAATAAAATAATTCCTCTCGGCAAGCTGGAAGGCAAAAGTAGATTCCTTTACTATTTTCAAATTCCTTTCCGTCTTTAAACAAAACATCGATTGAAAAATAGTCGAAATAAAGGCTTGAAAAAATCACTTTTTAGCCCGTAAAATATAGCAATCATCGAAAAACTGTAAATACAAAAGTTGTTCGTCTTAACGAGGCGCTCATTTGGCTAATTGGATTTTTCTATCTTCAATATTAAGAAAGTTATAGCGAAATTAAAATTTCACTCCACCATTTCCACCCCCTTTGAGCTAGATGGCCCATTTAAGATCCCGACCGACATTTTCACATTTCTAACAAAATATTCCAAGCCAGCTAAAATCTAAACAAAATTACTATACTTATCCTGCTAAAAAAAGATAACATGGGCAAAGCGTTATACTCATATTATATACAAGGTGATCAAGAAATAACAGGAGGTGTTCGGAGCCCTGTAGCGTGTTATGTACTGGACGAAATATAACAAAATGTGGCCACCATACACATTAAAGTATGACGTTTCGATTTATCAAAAAAATAGTACCAAAAAAAGCCGATGAGGGAAATCCTGGAGTTGCGATTGAAAACTTTATTATGCAATTTGCTTATACGGGTACTTTGTGACATGACATCAAAGATAAAAGGAAGGGTTGCAGAAATTTAAATCATTCTGCAAGAATTCGCCCGTCGATTGCGTTGTCACTACGTAAACGCTCTTTATTAGACAAACTGTTTTATCAGCGAGGTGAAAATGCCAATGCTGCTCTTCGTGAATATAGGCTGTTATAACAGTAACGTAGAGGCCCGATGACAATAATTAACTTACGAAGAACGGTTCAAAGATTTGAAACAACAGGAATTCTTGGTGTGCAACCAGGCCGAGGACATAAGGTTATCAAGCATGAACAAGTTGAAGAAGTTGCAATTGCAGTTATGAATCAGCTAATCATGAGCTAATAAGCAGAATACCAGCAGTGCATGTTCAATATCACGACAAACAGATATCCCTTTCTCGACGGTGCAGAAAATATTGCGTAAGATCCTGAAATTTTATCCGTATAAGATAACACCCATTATCTGATAACACTGACCTGAATCTTGGCAATTTCTGATTGTGGGGCTACATGAAAAGCGTTGTGTATCAAGGACATGTTCCTGACATTCTACTTTAAAAGATCAAATAACGTTACATGTGAGACGAATAAATGCCGACCTGCTGCGAGCCACCGTCGAAAACCTCGTGTACCACATGAAAATTATTGGAACATCAAGATGGTGGTCATTTAGAGCCAAATTTGTAAGTTACTATAATTTGGTGTGATGCTATTTACTGTTTCCATTGTCAGTTATGTATTCTTTTTTCACACATACGTTTGCAGCACCAGGATTTCCCCTATCGGTGTTTTTGGTACTATTTATTTATCTATTTTTTGATAAATCGAAACTGTATATTTTAATGTGTATGGTGGCCAAATTTTGTTACATTTCGTCCAGTACATAACATGCTTCAGGGTTCCAAACACCTGTTATTTCTTGATTACCCTGCATATAAACTTTTGAACGACGGGTGGTTTTGGGTTCTAGGGACCATGATCGGTGGTGAAGAATTGAAGAAATTTTCCCCGTGTCATGAGAACCACTGCAACAGATAGTCTTTCAATAGGAATCTACCTACAATTGAAATAGCCTAAGTTAAAATACTTCCACTGATGTCTCTTGAAGGCTGCGTACAATTTGTTAAAATGTGTGTCTGCAGAAGTTCGATACGCATACGCGAATCAAACTAAATAAATTATTCTTATTTTCTTGATTATTATTGAACTGTTATCTAAAAAGGTCGCATGTCATATCATTTAGAGACTCATTGTATGGAAATATAAAAATCATTTTAATTTCCCAATTATTGAATACAGAAACAATACTGGAATGGCTTTATAAAGAAATATGTTCATTATCGAATTAAAATTTTTCCATATTTTCGCCAGCATTCGATTTTTTCAATGTAGTTCTCTACCACCAGCACTAAATAAAGACTAGTTAAAAAGAGAACTATTGCAACTATCATACTCAAAATCTGATTTTTTTTTTTATTTTTTTATTTTTTTTTTTATTTAACCTTCCATGCACTTACAATTGACGAACTACAACTTCAACACTGTTTGAAGCAAGGCCGATTAAGAAACGAAACCTCCACATCAGACTGCTATTATGCTGATGATAATGGCACTAAGCTTTCAATCGACGATAATGATTTCATGAAATCGTGTTTCAGTGAGGTAATGGATCTCAGACGATTATCGTCTTCGAGTGTCTCAAGCGCACGGGTTGAGAACACTTCGCGAATGGTGGCTCCACTCCCAACCCTAAAAGTCAAATGAAATTTCATTACAAAGTTGATTTCGAAACAATATCACGCAAGATCATTAATTGTTTTCTCTTCATTTTTAGCAGGTATGGCCGGTTTCCGTGAATGCGAAGCTATTACAAAGAGAAACTCGCACGATGATATCGCGTACAGAGAGCCTAATTAGCTAAGTAATGCTTCGCAATTCGACGCACTAAGGAAATTGCCAATCAGTGTTAAATGGCAGATATTATTGTTTGCTAATCAAATTGGCAGATAGGAAAAGGAGGGAAAAAAAGGTTTCTTAAAAAGGACGTCAGATAATTATGTATTTGTAATAAAAATTTTACATATTGATCACAATTAGATACATTCCCGAGATAATCTAGATTAGGAGAGTACTTGTCAAGTTATTCGGTGGCCCACTTCTAAATCTTCCACTTCTTGTGAACAATCGACCATCCCGCCATCATTAAAAGAAACGGTATCGACTTTGTGGCCGACAATAGTCTTTATCACCTTCCAATAATATCACTGGCCGATTCTCCGAATTGGCATCCTCTTAATTCTTTATTTATTCATCCGCCCCAACCGGCCGTACAAATTCTATACTGATGGGTCAGTTTCTGCTTCAAACGAGGGGTGCATGATGCAAAGCGAGGACACCCTCGGTGATTATTCGCTTTATACCCCACGTATGAGAGAGAAACCAATCCACTATTATATAATTTGCACGGCCGGTTGGGGCGTGTCAGTAGTGAAAGGATTAAAAGACATCCAGCCCCTTCCCCCACTCTAGAGACACGGCGTGTTCACAACAATACCGTGCCAGCAGTCATCATACTCTGTAAAGTCGCTTTTTTTTAGCGAAAAAGAAAGCGACTTTACAGAATGCGGGGACTCTGTAAAGTCCCCCCATCTCATCCACCAGGTGGTCTATCTCTGACCTTCTGCGACTGTTCCCCTAATGGCAATCTTTAAATTAGATCAGGGGGAAATTTTCATTTTTATATGATATATAATGACTCATATTTTTATAATAATCAGGGAAACTAAAGAATCAATCTGCGAGCCCCTACTGATCCAATTTCGAGAGGTTTTATTCCATGTCCCTCCCCCTCCCCTTCCATTTTTGAGGGAATTCGCTAAATAAAACTTTTACACATCCATCAGCATCAACAACTGCTACCAATTTCGCCAATTTATTTGAAAGCATATCTAACCAATTAAAATGTTCTATGCTCATTTGTGCGAATAAAGTTTAAAGGCAGCATTTTCATCTATTGCGATAAGTTCACCCAAGATGGTTGGTATGATGAAATAAATACTATTAATAAGATAAGCGATGAGCTGGACAACGAAGGTAGCCAGAATAAGCTTAATGTCGCATCAGAAATCTTTCTTTGTGTATAGCTCACATTTCGAGAATTTTTGTGTTCTAAATAGGGCGCATCATGAGGGACTCTTTTAATAAGATGATTCATTTGGTTGCATATTTCAGCATATTTTTAACATATTTAGGATTTGTTTCAGAATAGTAATTTTTTTATTTTTATTAACTTTGAGAAAATGTATGCAATAATATCTCGTGATATATTTTAATCCTGATTAATTTCCTATTTTTTTAAATCTAAAATCAGTCCATGTTACTTTTTTTCTAAAATTTTTTTTATTACTTTCCGATCGAAATGCCACTTTTTTTTTTATTTAACTATTTCTAACACGCGCTCTAAAAAGTTGCTGAGTTTGGAACTTCTCAGTCTCCGAGCAAAGGGATAAAAATCTGTAATACACACGAATTCCTTACAAAGATACCCAAGATTTCCTTTCCTAAGTTGAGATGTGACAAAGAAATCCTTATCAGAATATTAATAAAACCATTGAAGGAAAAAAATTTCGGTCTCTTTGCTGTTGTGCTGTGGAGCGAACAGATGTGTTCCGCTTTTCATTCCCAAGTACAAATCATTGCCATTTCTTGGTGAAATAAGTTGAATTTTATTCCAAAAATGTCATTTCGACCACGGAGCTACGAAAATGATGCAACATATATGCGTTTTTCATCATCTAATATGACTCGGCATCTACCTTTATACTCAATATTTTTGAAGCAGCTGTTCAGTTTTATAAATATACTAATAATTAATTGAATGTAATAAAAATCTAATCAATTATACTCGATAAATAGTCATGCTATCCTAATATTTTACAACATATAGAATATGCATTTTTTACAAACATATTTATTTGGTAACTAAGAAAATAAAATTCTTTTAAGGGAAAAGTGGACATTGAATCGAGCAAAAATGAACGGATGAAATTTTCTTTTTAATATTCCATCACCAAAATTTGTTTATTTGCAAGTAAAATAATATTATAAAATGTATTGTTCAACAAAAATGAATATCTGAAGAACTCAGAGAAAAAAAAAAACATTTTAATGATTTTTCAAAACGAAGTTCTAATTAGATTTTAAATATCTTTAAAATATTTCAGTTGTACAGGCAAAACTTGAGTAAAATTGAGGATGAAGATTTCGGTTAAACGTTAGTAGAAACCTAGGTATGCATTTTATGTTTCGAGTTATTTTAGACAGTTAAAGACTATTTTTGTACTAAAAACACAAAATTTTAATGAAAACTCAGTTCGTATGCATAAGAATATTTAATTGGAATTATAAAATCATATACAGTTTTGTTCCAAATAATGGGGGTAAGGATTATACGGAGAGGGAAAAAATTACAAATTAAGTCTCCTGGAATATTGAAAAATTTAAATATTGTACATCTTACATTTTTTTTAAATAATATATTTTGTTTCAGAGTTTTTTTCACTACATTTTACGTATTCATATTTTAATAGATATGCATACAAAATTTCACAACTCTAAATGAATAATTTGCAAAAGTGTCTAATTTAAGAATCCACCGTCCCTTCCACCTGCTAGAGCCAAACTGCCTACTTTGCTCAGTTGGAAATGCACCACTGGTCAACAGCAACACGGTGGCAAAAAACGATCACATCAAAGATTTCCCCGAATCTTCTCTCCTTTTAAGGGAAGGGGAAAAAAAAGATGTGCAAGCGAACACTGTACCAATACAGATCGCATGATACGATATTACATAAAAGGAATCGTCTGCGTGTCTTAGCAATTCGATTGAAAGGAAAAATCGTGTGCAGGAAATCCTTCTAATGGCGGTTGCGCGGGCGTTTGTCGGTTTACATTCTCAAACCACTTTCATCAACCCCGATCATGTGTCTCACGGGAATGCCGATGATCTTTAGACTATCTTCTTCCACATTATCCCCCCCCCCGATACATTTTTTTTCCTTCTAAGTTTGGAAGTTCCCGCCTTTTTCGTCGAATCAGAGCGCCCGCCATTGTTTGGTTAAGAATAACCCTGAAAGAAAAGCTCTCACGCCTTGGAAAAAGAACCTGTTAGGAGAGCCATTATACAAGCGTTTCTATTATTGTTACATCTTTTCATTTAATAGAGTTACTTTCTGCATTTTATTCCTGGGTTGTTGGTCGTGGCCAGATTCTTTGTTTGTTAGCGCGTTATTTTAATTGCATTTGTTTTCTTTCCTTTTTTAGCATTTCGCGGTGCATTGACCCGTTGCCGAGGTTATCTTTAGCCGAGGTGAAAGTTTTTTCGTGTGCAAGAATACAATGTTTTATTAATTAAGTGTATAATTTATTTTAAATAGGTAGTATATATTGGTAATCTAAACAACACGTTTTGTATTGTTATAACTTTTTTTTTCCTTTGAAAAAAGATGTTGGAATAAAATAATGAACATAATCGTTCTTTACGCAAATGCCAAATTCTTTTCAGCAGTTTTCAGAAACGCCTTATACACTCGTTTTAGCAGTAAGAGGAATGGCAACATCCAGACAAAATGCCATAACATACTTGAAATGTATTAAAAAAGTAACCGAATAAATGAAAACACATTTTTGCATTAAAATAGTTTTGGTGTGATAAGAGTTTCGTCTTTCAAACCAGTACTTAACGTTATTAATAAGTAGATAAATATGCCACGAAATGACTGTTTTCAGATTTCATTTTCTTAAAGAGAGATTTATGCAAATTTATTTTCAGTCACTAAATAAACATAATTGTTAATAAATTTGTTTATAGTGTGATTTTTTTTTTTTTTACCTTTAGAAAACCCAATATCTATTTATAAAATTAAAAAAAAATTCAAAACAAGGAAGTGCAATAACGATCATTAAAATTTACTCGGAAAATGGATTAAATCATTAAAATTTATAAGAAGAATCAAAATAGATTTTTAAATTCTGTCGGTGGTCCCTAAAATGCCAAGACATGTTTTAAAAATATGAGAAATTGAAAAAAAAGGGTTCGTTTATTATACTATGCAAAGATCTATTTTAGATGCAAACTGTAAGACTAAATGTTATCTATAAAATGACCTCATTTTTATGAGTATGTTCGTAAGTACACGGCAAATGATTTGATTATATAAAATGTTTGTTTTTTCTCGCGAAATTAGGCAGAAAAAAATTTCGATTTTTTAATTTTGCACCTTTATTGGTTTTATTTTCTTGTTAAACAGGGAAAAACAAACCAATTTTGAGCAATTATGATGATTTAGACTTCAAAAGCCCTTAAACATTACTTATTTTTACCACTTTTATTTTCTTTGGAGAGAGGGATGCCTTCCCTAGGATTTCAAAGTAATTCAATGTGCCCAGAACGTAAAAAATGCCTCCAGCTAGAAGGATGAAATTCAGCGCACAAATTTTGAGCCAAATAAATGAACGGAGGAACTTTTATGAAGTTCACTTCGCTGCGCTATTAAGTTAAGCAAGATATCTTATTTCCAAGGACATTTTTATACAGACGTTATTAAAATCTAAATATTTAAGGTTTACTACATAATTAACACAAGTATTTTCGCACAAGTTATCGTGGCTAAATTTTTAAAAAATTAAGTAAAAAACTATTAACCATAGAAATAAAAAAAGGATATATTTAAAAAGCAAAAAAAAAAAAAAAATTATAAAAATAGTGTGAATTTTATATCTACGTTCAACCCTTTGGAAATTATATTTATATTTTCATAATTAATGTTTTAATACTATTTTTACATCTTTAAATCCTTTCTTTTTATTTCTAAATTTTTGTAAAAATTTCATACGAAAAATTTCAAATTAAAATCTAAGGATTGTTCTTTTATTTTTCAGATTTGTTATAATAATTTTTCAATATTTTCTGAAGTTCTGGAACGTCAGAACAAGGCGATCTGTTTCTTAAAAAAAGTGAGCAGTTGTATTATTGGTTCGTAAAATGAGGAAAAAAAAAAAAAAAAGAACATTTCGGGCTGTTTATTTATTAGTCGAATTCCTTTATTTAAGGATTGCGTAGAATAATCTTTCTTAGTTCAAAAATTATGCACTGTATTTCAATTGTATGCAAGTTTTTGAACTAATCAGTTAATAACGCTTCTAAATTGGAAAGTGCTTGCTTTATACTTTTTTAAATACGAATATATATGTATATTCTCTGAATTTTTAAAATATTTTCGGTATTTAAATAATATAATTATTATAGGTGTTTTTTCAATGCATTCTACGCAAAAATTTAGAAATGTAAGTATTTTATTACATTCTTCAAAGACTGCATGCCGAAAATAATAATTTACTATAAATAAAATTAAAAACTATATTTAAATTCATTTATTCTGATATGGAGGTGCAAAATGTTCAATAAGTTAGCGGTTCACTGTACTTTTGATTTCGTTAACCATTTCTTTATCAAGAATATTATTTGCTAAATGCAGATAGGTTGCTCTTTTAAAAAGGAATAATTCATTGTTAACGAAACAATATATATAAGGCTGGTAGGTGTTTCATGACGCCAGGGCCATATTTGACCGTGATGCGATATAATTTATTAATAAAAAATAAATTTTCATCCTGTACAAAGCTGTTTGGCTTCATAAGTCATTATTGAAAGCTTTTAATATTATTGATCCGATAGCACCAAAAATATTTATCGATCGTTTTGTTTGAATATTTCGTGAACCATTTGAAAGCAAAGTTTAAAATTTTTGTAATATTAATAAAGAAAATTTAATAGTAATTAAAATAAGCAAAATTTAAATGACACAGATTTAATGATAGCAGTCAAGCTTAGCAACTCTTTTTTGAAAGCGGTAATTATTTAATTAGTTGAAGATATTTGTTCTCATCAAACGCTGTTTGAGCAAACACAGGATGTTTGAAATGCATTAGCGTAAAAGATCGCTTAGAGATAGGCTTGAGTGGACAGAAAAGGGTTCCATTTAAACTTCTGTTCATGATTCTTAATTAAATTAGAGTGAAAAGCAATGTTTTCTCTGATGTATTTCATTTGTAAAAGATTACGATGTCAGTTGTTTTTTTAAACTCAAACTCATTAATATAATGTAAATTACTGCAATGATTATAAAAGTCTTAAAATGTTTTTAAACAGAAAGCAAAAATTTCATATTAAATCGAAGAAAATGAAGACTTTTTGAACTTCTTAGAATCATGATCATTCAATAATCGAATAATCGTTCACGTATATCAGCTAAAAAGTATTCTAATCGTCAAAAAATTCGAACTCGAGATTTTATCTAATATCCACGTTTTAGACCTACTCGGGTTCGAAAAATCAATTCAAAAAAAAAAATTTCTATCTGTCCATCCGTCTGTTTGTGACAAAGATAATTCAAAAACGCTTTGAACTAGATAGATAAGATTCGGTATATGGTTTTTACACCGAATTTGTAGATTTCTATCTAATTTTGAGCAAAATCCATTTAAAGAATGTCATTCTATTCGCTCATTCGAATATGAGTCAGCACAATAACTACAAAATAAAAATAGCTATTTGTATAAAATTCGGTATACAGATTTAAAATCGATAATGAAAAGACCCTTCAAATTTTGTGCCAGATCCAACTAGGTGTTGACCGTCTATTGGTATATTTTCAGAAGCATGTAAACGTCATTACTCAAACCGAATGACTAAAATATATAAAATTTGTCACGCAATTTTGTGACATCTAAAACACAAATTCTATTTTCGAATAACATTAAAAATATGCAAAATAATGATAGACAAAAAAACTCGCCAAAGATCACACGACAGATGCAGTAGAAATGGTTAACATTCCGTGACTTTTGTTCGCCAATGCCATGTCAGGTATTCTCTGGGATAACACCTTTGTTAGAAGGTACGCGAGAGAGTTTTAGGGAGACTGCTGCCGCTGAGTTTTAATTGAAGTCAATTACGGATTTTCGACTTCATGGACAGAACAGCTAGTTGCCTACAGTCATTTAGGTGATCACAGGCATGCCGATTTAAGAAAATAATGTTAGTTTTTAAAGAATTACAAAATATTAGGGCAACATTTACAAAATATCAGGGTCAATACAAAAATTACATGAATTACAAATATTAGGGCCAATATTTTGGCAAATATTATTATTGGTCAGATTTCTATTGTCTCACTACGTTTACTTAGCGCTTAAAAACACCAAGCATCTGCCCAAATGCTATTGTGTACAAATGTGAATTCTGTGCAGTCACAAACCATGACGAATAAATAAAAACATTCTGTCTGTTTACAGTCACAGAAACACTGTTTTTGCGCATGCGCCATCGGTTTTAATTTTACCAAAATAGGTGCGAATAAAAGATTGTAAAAAAACTAAGCAATATACAGAGACAATATAGAAGTTTCGAATTATAACAAAAGACTACGATACAAAAAGAAAACTGACAAAGGAGAAGAATAGCTTTACTAAGAACTTTTATAGCATATCTCCCTTCTGAGAGGTAAAGTCAATCAAAAGTGACACGATATTCTGTAAGGAACTTTTTATTTTAAAGATAACGTCCATTAATAACTTGGTTAAGTTAGAAATATATTGAAATGTGAAAAAAAATATATTAAAAGAAGGTCCTTATTTTATGCACTACTTACGACCACAAAATGTCAAAATCCGCTACTATTTCCAATGAGTTAATTTTGCTTCTTTCGAAGAAGGTGCTTTCTGAAGGCTCAAGATGACTAAATATGCCATGAGTGGCCACTTGTCTCCTATCATTCTCTGTTTTTGAGAGACATCTCAAAAACTAACTCGTTGTGCATTCTCTATGACTAAACCTGTCCCCCACCCCACCCCAAAAAAAAACCGACGACGGAGTTCTACAACCACTGTATCGGTTGTCATTTTTTTTTTTTTAATATTTTAAATGAAAGGTTAATTGAACTAGACTAATCAGATATCACCTGCCTTCATACGCTGCATTTTCAAAATATATCGCAAAATAAAACCTTATAATTTTTCAAACGGTCCCGATCTTCAACAGCTAGAGTGACTTAGTCAATGAACTCTTTCATTACTAATACAGCCGAACCGACCATGAGAGTTATATACTAATTGAAAGTTTTTCTGTTTCGAACGAGGGACGCTAAAGCAAGTTATCAAGATGCCTTCGCTTTACATTTTGAATTCGTCGTTTAAAGCAGAAATCGGTCCATTAGTATAGATACTTGCACGGCCAGGTTGGGCCGAGTCAGTACCAAGAGAGTTAATTCTATCGTTTGACAAATATAATTAGAATGCTTTAAGTTTACCGAGAAATCTTAATTTTTTTTGTTGAGATAAAATTTGTATCAAAGTGGTCGATATTACTAAATTAATAATATTAATATAGTGGGAGAATGACTGGTCGCCGAAGGCTGCTAGTTTTATAATATTAAAAGAATAAAATAGCACCGAATATGCTTTAACAATCCCACATAAAATCTCTGAACTTCACGCCAACGAGCAGCGCTGAAGCATCGGAAAAAGGCTTCAGCTGAAAGAAATAATGCAAATGAAGCTCGGAGAAACCTCCATTTCTGTGCGGGTGACACACCTGTTAGAGGAGGCCTCCGCAAACAAAAGCGACTGAAACAAAAGAATCTTAAGGAGGTCAACGCCGGGGTTAAACAGCAGCACGAACCGAGGAATTGTTACAACAGCTGAATCGTCAATAGAATAAGAAGGGCTGATGATTCAGGGGTTTTCTGAACACTTTTTGTGTCCCGCAATCAACAAGTGGTTGTATTTTCTCTCGTTTGTCAACAAGTGTCTTTCGTAACCTTTCGATTATTTACTTGGGGAAGGATGATGGATTGTGCTTAAGCTCAAGCACAAATATGTATTGTAAAGTGGAAAACAGTTATGGTGGATGATGTGATTTGTAACATTAAAGCTTTTATGGTTTTGTTATCAGTATTTCTTAATATTATGAAAGATAGCTTTATTTCTCACTTGGAAATGAAATTCAAGTAAGTTTCATCATGCTAGCAGCTTTTGGCGACTAGTTTGATCGCCCCGATTGACCTTTTAGACAGTTAAAAAGATTAATACGGAATACCTTTTTAAAAACTTCAACGTGTTTTTAAATACGCTTAAAAGACATGACTTTAATTGAAAATAGCCTACTGTAAAATTCAAAAGTGCAAATTAATACACATATTATATATACTCCGAAATAAAATCGGAAGTAATGTCCAAAGGAGGCAATTTTTTAGATATTAATTTTAACACTGGCGAAAACACGGGATTGAGTATTTTGATAGAAGAGTTTGAATTTCATCATACCATTGTTTCAGACTGAAACCAATGTACATTTTTAAAATAAAATATATAGAAACGAAAGAAAAAAATGTGCAGAAATGCATACGATATAATTAATCTTTTGCACTCGGTGAGTGACTTTCATCATTCAAGATGGCGCATCATTTTGACTTTTTATTTATTTATGTAATTTTGATTGTTAAAAATACTAGCAGAATAGTAAGAAGATAAAAATGAATTAAACCTGAGAATTCAACTTAAAACTATTATATATATTTATTTTCCGGATCAATAAACGTCTTTGTAATAGGTGAATAATTTTGCATCGAATTACTTTTTCGAGCGCAAAAGGTTATAAAGATTATTATTTTAATTTTAAGATAATGTAAAACTTTTCTTTGTGACATAACGATTTCGGAAGACACGAACGTCAGTTTCCTTACGTAAGTCATAGCGATTATGCATCTGGTGACGGTTAAGCCTATTTTCGCGCCTGGTTAAATTTTGTTTAATGCTTGTTTCTAACAACTTTTATGCATTCTATCCTCTGACCGAATGCAGTCATGTCCGACAATTTCTCAGAATATATCGAAACTCCATTCATTAGTTAAGCGGAGTCAATGCAGCTGTAAAGGCGTTGAATGAAGCAGGTTGAAACGCTTGTTTGCAATTCACTGTTGCCAACCAACAACAAATAATAAATACGATTTCTGAGCGTTTTGCATTTTATATATGAAGGAGTGAGTGAGATATCAATACATTTAAAGAAACAAGTACCAGTCCTCTAACCTCAACCAATGGTCTGATTTCTACATTTTTTTTTTTTTTGCATATGAAAGCTCAATCTCTAGATATGTTATTAATGTTCTGTCTCCCACCGCCTTGTATTTTCTAGAAAAGTTTCAAAACATGGCTTCACTGCGCATTTTCCATGAGAAAATCCGAGACATCGTTCGGCAACTGCAATCAATGTGCCGATATCGAAAATTTTACTTCATACGAAAACTTTTTCCTCTTAGACACGTCATTTGCTCCCCATCGTCTTTAACATTCGAGAGAAGTTTCAAAATAAAATGGTGGTAGAGTTTCCAATCTTAAAACTGACAAATTTTTAAATAATTAACCATCGGCAATGGTCTTCCAGAAACTTTCTCGCATATTCTCTTATAAAGTGGTTATCCCATAGAAGGCCTTGCATGGTAGTGGCGTACAATATTTACGAAATATTAACTTTTGATGTGAATTTAACTTTTTCACTGAATTTATCGTGTTATCCTTGTCAAGTTTTTTTTTTTTTTTTTTTTTTTTTTTTTGCGACTAATCTTTGGCATGCGGTTCATAGCATTCGAAAATCGAATTTCTGTTTTAGTTGCGTCTTTCTCAACAGAATGAAAAACAAAGATTTAACATAGAGCTACACTTCATAGAAATCGCATACCAAATCTGATATATTTAAGTCTCTGCGTTTTTGAGTTATCGCGTTTACATGTTTCTGAAAGCGCAGACCGACAGACGGTCAACCCTTTAATGGATTTGGCTAAAAATTTGATAGCTTTCTATACTACATATGTTAGATATGTGTAAAGAATTTTCTTATCACTTCAGCTCTTTTTATTCAATAGTTATCGTATTAAGTTAAGCCGAAAAGATATGACCGCCTCTGATTAGATTTTTTCAAAATTTGATAGAAATTTACAAATTTGGTAACTTCTTATTTTTGAGAAATACCTTAAAACCTCCACCCAGTCTCATATAAAACACAATGACCCATTATCAACAACTGAGCGGTTTTTACCACGTTGCTATACAGCTAACAAATCAAAATGCTTTAAAATTCATTTACAAGCATAATTTAACCCTTTGAACTCGGAAAAGTAATTCGATGCATAATTATTCACCCAATACAAAATCTTCTTTTATTGCTCTGAAAAATGTATATATTTAATTGTTTTAATTTCTCCAAAAAATGAATAGATCTTCTTACCACTCTAAGTATTTTTAATAATCAAAATGAAAAAATAAAACGACAAAACGATGCACTGTCTTGAATGGCACCCGAGAAGAGATGCCCGAGTACAAATGGTTAAAATGATATTTTCATTTGTTTGTATAGGATGCAGCTCATCTAAATGGATTGCCATGACTAAATGAATGCTATTAATGGGGATGAATAACGGACCGTTGAAAGGTAGCTTATGAGAGATTAAAATAATTTAAAAATTAATGAAATTCCTAACCCTATGTATTTAACTTTCTAATTAAATAGCAACAAGTATAGCATATTTGTTTCAGATAATACTTTATGATCTTAATCTGATAAGTTTTAGGAGTGCCAGTGCGCTCAGCCGGCCACTTCCTACACTGACAGTTTTTTTTTTTTATTGTTGCCTAATAATTTAGTTTAATATTAATTGAATCTGAAGAAGTACCAAACATGAAGTTTTCTTCAAAACTGTTGCTTTCTAAAACTTAAAACCCCTAATGTCATGCAAATAACGGAATCCAGAATTCGGACGAAATCGAATCTTTGTATTCGAGATTCGATTCCATCGGAGATCTATCATGCATCGAGACTTAATTATTTTTTCGTATACAAAATATGGAGAAAGTTTTAAAATCGTCAAAAAATTCGAACTTCAAATTTTGACGAATTTCTCCGCTTTAGACCTCTTTGAACACTCCTGTCGAAACACAGTTTGGTATTATGTCTCTGTGCATCTGTCTCTGACAAAGATCTCAAAAATGCTTTTGAGCTAGACGTATGAATTTTGGTATAAGGTTCTTACACCACATTTGTAGATTATCAAATCTTGGAACAAGATCAGCTCTTAGGAAGTCTGTCTGCCCGGTTGTTAGAATGTAAGTTCACTCAATAGTTGCAAAACGAAAAGAGCTAGATGGATAAAATTTGGTACATAGATTTAACATCTGTGCCAAAATTCGAGCCAAATACAAAAAGAGGTTGATTGTCTGCCGGTCCGTATTTAAGAATCATGTAAATGCAATAACTTAAAAACGCAATGACTTAAATATCGAATTTGGTATGTTATTTTGCGACTATAGTTGTCAAATTTTGACCGGCTGAGAAAAACGAGTTTAAAACACAAATACGATTTTACTATTACACAAATACGATATTACTATTAACCGCATGCCTGGGATTCATCGCCAAAAATCATCTTCAAGCATCACATGATAGAATCAATAAAAATGCTGAATTCCCGTCAAATATTAATATTTCGTAACTATTGCGTACCAATGCCAATTATGACTTTTCTGGCACGGCAAGTTTATTAGAGGGGGATGTTAGAAAATTTTGGAAAAACCTTTTCAGCTGTTTTTAAAATTTTTAATTGTAAATGTTTTATTCATTTACATCTGTGACATTTACATTTATTCATTTACATCTTTACATTTTAATCGCAGCCTTGGTTAATCGTTTCATTTTATAAGTGGTTTATTATTGTACTAATAGGCAATTGCCAAAGATTAATATTTCGCAACAACTGTAAAGGATGCCATGCATAGCGTTCCCGTGTATAACACCTTTATTAAAGACTATGCGAGAAACTTTTGGTGAGACTCATTCCACTGGTTTCATTATATTATGTGGCGTCATACTGCGTCACTACGCACGGAAGTGGGGTGGATAGAAGGAGGAAGGCCACTCACGCTTGTTCACTGTCACGGTGTCCGAGCGTTCGCCGCTTCCTTCTCTAGAACTTATAGCGTAGGACGTTGGTGCTGTAAAATTGCAAAAGGAAGATAGAGAATCAAAAAGAAATGTTAATATTTGTGAATATATGAGGAAGACGTGGGGAGAACGTTATTTTTTAAAAATATTTTTTTAACAGATATTAGCGTTAAAGATTTATATATGCACGCATTCGTCTGCAAATCCTTTTCTAAGTTAGAGAAACAACTGTAAACTTTTATGCTCAGAAACCACATGTCACCATTCATTTCATGACAAACAAACAAAAAAGAAAAGAAATACGCGAGACAAAGATGTGATTTGGGAAAAACGTTCTTTACATGTCGGAAAATGTTTTTGAAGAAAATGCTGAGTGCATCTGAGTAAGTATGTTTTTTGATGAGTCACACTTTTTCCGTCACACCTGATATTTCAGCCTTTGTGGTCGATTACATTACTCCCACCTTTTCATCTTCGACTAGTTTTTAATTCTATGTATATAGGTGATATTATAAAGAATAAATTCATCCACTTTTTTAGTAATCAGCCACCTTTTCAGTTCAGCTAGTTAGCTGGGAATACAAGTTGTGTTCCACTTCAGTTAAATCTCTTCTACTTAATTTGAATTTAGCTTAATTCTTCAGCAAAACAGGAGTTTTCGTAATGATGTCGAGATCCACGACATCATTGTGATTTAAAACTTAATTAAAATTAAGTTGCATAGGTATCTATTTTCAAAAATTGTGTCACCTTTGGCAGAAATTTAGTTTTGCTTTCTCATTTCTGTAATGTGCTAAAATAATTATATCTTCTTTAGTTGTTAAAGAAAGATGGAGAATTGAGAGAAGGATTAAATATTTGATGAAATAATGAAAGTTGTTTGAATTTCATTGAAACAATGAAATTCATTGTTGAAAACCACGTAATTTTTTTTAAATTATCAAATTTTAGAAAATATTGTGCAGGAAATTAAATATGTTTAGTTAAAAACACAATTTAAAGCAGTATAATCAAATTTGTACTAAATTAGTTTTGTAAATTATGAAGGAAAACGTTAAAATTTCGTTTCATATTTAATTGACATGTTAATTAAAAATTCAAACAATATAAAAAAACATTCGTTCCGAGGTGCACATTTCTATTTTCTAAAGTAGTTCCGTAGCTCTTGTTTTAGCACTGATTTACACGCACACAAAAACCATTCAAACATTTCCTTTTATATGCATAGATGCTTGTGATAAAATCCAACAGCGTTTGTAATAACAATGAATAACGACTGAAATTGAAAACACCATTTGCATGTTGCTCGACGCAATAGAAACTCAACTCTAGGGTCACCGAATCAATATTCTGATGATTTCAGTACTCTCGATGAAATTTGTCAAAACCGGACATCTTGGCCTCTTTTGATAGAACAAAATATGATAAGTAATGTAGTTTTTCATTCACCGAATGAAAAGTTTATAAATTCATTTTTTAATTAAAAAGCTGTTCATTCGGTTCAACTTTTCATTTTGCTATTTTTGATTGAAATATTAAGACGCTTTCATTAGTTGTAAACAGCGCTGCATGGTTACAACTTCAACATCTAGAACCTTGGAATATATGACATCATTAAAAAATGTCGTAGGTTCTTAAAGGTTGTCTCTGCGGTTGTCGTCCACTTCATTCCATTTGAAGGTCAAGTGTTCATCTGCGTGGGGTTCTTTTTATTCACTTTTACTTCATCATCAAAAAAATTCGAATTCGAGATTTTGACGGATCTCTACGTTGAAGATTTCCCTCAGTTCGAAAAACACATTATGCTTGTCTGTTCACCTGTGACAAAGATGATTAAAAAACGAATCGATTCCTGGATGAAATTTAATATACGGTCTTCACACCAAATTTTTTAAAATCAAATTTTGAGAAAAATCCAGTTTGTCTGCCCGGCTATTCAAATATAATTTAAACACAATAAATACAGACGAAGAGAGCTAGGTGAACAAAATTCTGTACACATATTTTTAGTGTAGACATTTTCCAAATTTTCAGCCATATCCAACAAAGGGTTGACCTTATGTTGGTCTGTACTTTTAGAAGCATATAAGCATGGTAACTCAAAAAAACGCGCCAACATAAACACATCCACTTTGGTATTTGATTTTGTGACTGTAAATATAGTTCTGTGTTACATTTGTGTTGCAATGGGTTTGGAAAAATGCATTCGATTTTCGGACCCTATGAACCGCACGCCATGGATTAATCGCCAAGGATCACTGGACGGATTCCCTAAAAATGCTACATTCGAGCCAAAGGTCATATTTCTTAAGTATGGGACGCGGTTCCAGGCAGGGCATTCTTTGAGAGAACACCTTTAGTAGAGGATACGCGAGAATGTTTTTGGAGACCTCGGCGGCTATTCTGGTAAGTTTGTGAAAATATATGCTTTTTTTTCCATTTATTTTTTAATATGTATATCATGGAAAAAATAACTGAAGTAATGAAACGTTTGAAAATGAACTATCATTTTTAGTCAATGATTTCCCTACTTCAAAACACAAGCATTTAGTTATGAGAAAGAAATAATAAATATCAAATAAATAAAACATTAAAATTACTTTTACATGACCATCGAGTAGAATATAATGTCATCTGTTCACAAATAATTATTACTCCGATATATTATAACAATTTTTAATGAAAGATTTTAATAATTCATTGCAATACTAATAGTAAAATTATAATTACAAATTTGACAATGAACCGATATTTTTTCAACCTATCCGCCTCTCTTCATTCCAGCGGCTCTAGGTAGCTGTCGAGTCGAAAATCCGCCACTGATTAGAACTCACTGCGAAATCACTGTGATCCCCAAGAACCTTATTTTAAGCAATAAAAGCCAGCAACTTATCTATGTCAGAATCTTACAAATGTCAGTCAAACCATCCATATTTATGACACCACAGAAATAATGAACTTCGAAACAATCGATTTTTCTCCGTTCACAACAAGAACGAATCCTGCCAATCAAAAGGATAGCATGTGGAGGGAAAGAAGTAAATGGGCGAAAGAAAGGGGGGGAAGAGTCAACTGACCATTACACAAAGGTCAGCGGGCCTGACGAAATATGCGGGTATGTTGTTTCTAAAGGATGCTCCGGGCTGTTCTGGCGATTAGGGAATGGAGGTGTGACCCACTTATTAGAAATATGTTTTGGGTGATGTGGAGGGAGGGATGGAAAGTGGAACATAAGGGCGAGGGGTTACGGCGAAAAGAGACGGAGAAAGTGTGCAACCAGTTTTTCATTTGATAAGATCGTTGTGGTGGCAGTCATTTATCGGAAGAAAAACGATTCGAAGTTTGCTGAGATAAAAGTGATGTTCGTTCCACTCAGGCGCCTCGTTTTCAGAATTGTGGATAAGAGAGTGATGTGTGCTATTATTTAAACATTCAATCATAAAAGACATGATTGACAGCAGAGATAAAAGTATTTAAGTTTTTGACGTTTATGAATCCGCAAGAAGAAACAATTTTTCATCCTTATTTATATTCTAATCGCCTTTAGCGACCAGTTGGTACTCCGGAGATATTGGATAAATTTAATTTCGGGTAAATATTTTAACTTCATGCCCATGATTCCGCCAAATTGACAAATATTAAAGCCATGTTATTTTAATTGTCTAATTTAAGTTCCATGCACTGTGTAAATGAACATTTCTAATGCAGTCCAACTCCATAGCATCATAGCACTATTAAAAACGAAAAAGTTTGATTCATTTATGTTCCAAATTTCGCACTATTGTAAATTCTTTTATTCATCACATACATATTAAACAGAAACCATCTTCTTTAGCTTTCAATAATGGAAGAAAATGATGCGATTCATTATTTTATGAAACATTGAAAACGGTTTGAATTGCAGAGCAACAATATAAACTGTTTTTGGAAATTAGGCAATTTTAAAAAGTTACCAGAATTCAGTAAAAATTTGTACGACTATTAAATTGATATAATTTGAGAGAATTTTTCAAATTTTAAAATAATGTAAAAATCAATCCTCTTTGTGCTGTAAAATGTTCTGAATGTAAGGGAGGAAAACGATGACATTTCGCTTATAATCAAAATTCTAACTAAAATTTAAGAAAACTCGCAGGTCAAATGAGCATGACTTGTATAGCATCCATCCCCTGCCCCACTAAAAAATACCCTTTTTTTTTAAAAAAAAAGCTATAATTATATTAAAAATACCTCTTACTCTCTCTTTTTTTTTCATTAAAGATTTAAAGTAATTAGAAAAATTTAAGTAATCTAAAAATCTAAGAATCAGTTTCCCAGTAGTAACCCAGTAAGCCAGATCTCTACACTTTTTTATAAAATAACGAAATCCCTAGATATGTCATTAATGCTCATTTGATCTCATATAATCAAGAAAAATATAAAAAGGCATTACTTCACTGCACATTCTCTATGGGCGAAATTTACGGCAGAGTCCTGATTTTGGGAATTTTTATATCGTGGGAAGGCATCCCAAAGGTTACCACCGTAATTGAGAATGAGAAGCTTCCAGCCTGGCGACTGGTTCCCGCCATCCTTGTAGGTACACGAAAAGGTGGAGATCTGGCTCCTCCCGTCAATGACGGGACGTACTTCCTTAAGGGAGGTTTGTACCGTGGTCGGTGATGGCACTTAACTGAACCACAGTTTCAGCCAGTGTTACTGTTTCGGCTATTCGGTCATTCCAGTTTTTCCGTGTGCCTTCCGGCGGGTCTGAGTGGCTAGATTGTGATATCGTAGGAAAGCTCATGATCCTTGGATAATCACCAACAATTACCTGAAAACTATCACTCTGATGACGATAAAAAATACAGTGGTGGATTTCTGACTAAGAGTCTAGGCATCTGCCTACGGTCACTAGTCTGAGAGGGGGCCATAATAAGTCAATTAAAGAACTTTATTCTAGTAGTTGTGAAATACGCTTTAAAAATATGAATTCTATGAATTATAAAATATTAGGATAATATTAATACTTCAGATATAATTAGTCAATACGTTGTTATACGTTTATTTTGTTTTTAGAATATTTATTAACACTAAACATTTACTTCAATAATATTGGGTACAAAAAGTGGATGCTGGGGAGTCAGGAATCATAGTTGTGAAATTTAATTTTAAACCAAAGTTTGAAATAAAAATTAAAAACAGACGTATTTAAAATGCGCTGAAATATGAAATTAAACTGATCACTTTATATTTAAAGAAGATCTTCATCATGTACACTCTCTAGAGCCGCAAAACACCTACATTCGCGGCTGATTAAAAAACAAATGGCCTCGAATGTGACCGATGAAAACATATCTTCCTTCTGTTTCTCCACAGGTTTCAGATTTAAAAGGTAATTTGATTGGTTAGATTAACGTCCCAAGTGAAACAGGTAGAACTACTCATAAAATTTTCTGGCTTAACTGAATGTAGAAATTAGCTGCTCACACATTTTCTATAGTATATTAAACGGTAACATCAGATCCACGACCGAACCCGATTTAACGTCTTCCAAATCAAAGTACCGAATCACGAAAAGGGTCACTATTTACTTATTCTTATATTAAGCCTCAACTAAAGAAAAGGCATTCATTTTAAAATAATTTCTTCGGTTTTATTTTCGAGAAGAAAAATACACCTTTCAGAATGTAATCAAATTTTTGTGAACTTAATAAATCTTTAGATATCAAACTATCAAATTTTTATTTTAAATACTGATGAAAAATGTATGGCATATACGAAAAGCAACACAGCTGATAGTTTCTGTGAGTCCATGAGCTATTATAAATTATAGTACAGGTTTAGAAATACTTTTTTTTAAATAAATAAATAAATAAAAGCTAAGAGATCAAAGCACGTTCATTCTACACTACGGGAAATTCATTTTCTTTACATGAAATCCTCAGAGTGTACATAGATTATCCAATATGCTCGAAAATAAAATAAAATAGTAAATAAGTACTGTTGGCTACCAGTTATTCGTCCACCATATTATTAGCATTCATTTAGCCGTATCAATCAACTTTGATCAATTACATATTATATCACGAGATGGGAATACTGTTTTAAATGACACTCACACACGTTAAAAACGGGTACAGCATTCTAAATGATTATGCAAGTAAAAAACAGCAAAATCGGCCCAATGGTTGAAGCTGGTGTATATGGTAGACTTTATTTTGCGATTTCTCTCAAAAAATAAAGGGCGAGGAAGAACAAATGACCTTTGTAAACACGTCTAGGGATTATGAGATTTCATACTGGAGAAACCGAAATGATAAAAAGCAAAAGAGAATTCTTTTTTTTAATACTTAGCTTTAGCATCTAAGTGCAGATTTTTATCCAATTTTTGAGTCAAATCCGTTGACTGTAAGTATAGTCGCAAGCAAATAAGATACTTCCAAAATGCAGCAACTTAAATAAATGAAATCTGATATCTCCTCTTGCAATAAAAGTTGCAGTTCAGTACCAAATTTTGATTTCAATCGGATAAAAAAAAAAGCCTTCAAATTGCAAATTCGTTTTTCACCAGTATAATACTGAAGGACAAAACACTCAAGCGCAGAATTTAGAAAATAAAAATCTGACCACTCGTTGTAATCACCCAAAAGCCCACCATTTTTATGCAAGGAGTGACAATAGTAGGGAATATATGGGAAAGTTTTGTGAAAACTATTCCTGCCGGTTTAAAATTTTAAGGAATATTGAAGGATTAAAATCTTAATGTTATAAGAATAATTTAAGGTATACCTTAAGAGGAAAAATAAATAAGCTCTTGTTGCATCAATTTGTGCACCGTATTAATTAGCGAAACAGAATATGTTACACATAAACCAGAATATCTACAATCGCCGTTGCTCAGTCGGCAGAGCATCTCGTTTAAGATTGGTTGGTCCGTGGTTTGAATTCCATCCACTGTGTTTTATCCAGAGTCTGGAATTATTTTATTTAATTTGTTATCTGTTATTTATCTAGGATCTGGAAAGTTCTAGATCGATTCTTAAATATTCATATGGAATTGTTCTCGAACATTCTATATGCGTATAAAGCCAGAGTCCCATCAGTGGTGGGTAAGTCCTCAGTCTCGAGATATTATGAGTTGTTTAAACTAATGGCGTAGTTCTTTACATCTCCACGACAATATTTTTATTTTGCGGTACAAAATTTTAGTTTCAAGGCCCTAGCAAATCAACATTTTACCATATCATCTTTTGTAACTGTTGCTCCTTCTCATCGACTCGAACTCGCCATTTTAAATATTTCAGTTTTAGTATTTGGTACAAGCAGTCTTCGCCAACCACTAATGATTCCCTTTTTTCACGTTGATAAATTTCATTGAATTACAAGAAAACCGAAATTCATATTTTGAAGTTAAATCAATAAGAAATATTTTTTTCAGATCCAAAACCTAAGGCCTTACAAAGTGAGGGACGAAAGCGGCTCCGCCAAGGCTGCAGTCAGAGGGGAAAGGTACAAAATTGACCACCAGTAAAGGTTAAAAGTTGGATCTTCTGTGTAAATAAAAAAGAATTTAAGAATACACTTTCTATTGCTGATTAAGAACTGCCTTTAAAATAAAATATATTTTTAAAAAATACATACATTTTTTAAAAACTTTATTTAGTGCATTGATTTCAGTTTGTTATCTATAGAATTTTCAACAGATATAGTTCATCAAGATGTAAGATGTAAGAATATACCAGTTTTGTTATATCTACTTACAAATTACTTTGATAAAATTTAATAATGCATGTAAAATAAAAGATAATAGCTGTCTGGAGGAGGTCACAATGGGAATAAATATTAGCATAAATGTAGCACTTGCGGATGGTAGAGGCGTAGTTTTGTCAGTTCTGCCAGGTGCGGAGTATCACCTCGGTATTTGTGACAAAGCCGGAACCATTAAAATCAGCCATAGATGAATAATTAAGCATCTAATTACTTTCCGAGTGCAAAATCTTTCTCACTTGATCGACAATCAAATTTAGATTTTTTTAAATTCTGCTACGGTAAAAATTAATTTCATTTGAATCATTTTAGAGCAGAACTTTTCTTAATTATAGACCCTGATATTTAAACATAAAACAGAGAACTCGTGATATCAGAGTTTCTGAGCGCAATAAAAAAATAGAAAGTTAATTTCTTAAACATATTTTCAAGCAATCGATGAATCAAAAATTCCAAAATCAATAGATTTCTGGAACAAGTCAATCTTTATACATCTATTAAAATACAACACCCTTCTGAAAAGACTTACCCATAGAATCAGGAACAGGCTTGAGGTCTTTCATGATGCCGAAGATTTAAGCACCGATGCAGACCTGAAATATATATATATATAATGTAAATTACCACGATTAATCTTCAAAAGTAGAAAAATAATTTTTATTCAAGCAAGTAGATATTAAAGGGCCAATCAAAAAAGAGCAGATTCGAAATATTTAATTCAAATGAATAACGATAGATAAGGATAATGTACAATACCTCACTAGACCATTCAGTCTCATACACCTGAATAATCCCGGTGAAATCTGCGCTAGTATTTATTTATGAAAAAAGGGTGACGCCCCAAGAAAAATAGTTTTTGTGCATCGCTATACAAAGACTGAACCCATTGTTGCGTAGCATTGCACACCTTGACTATCGTGGGGGTCAATGGAGACCGCCGGTGCATATAAATTATACTGTAAGAAATTCAGCGAGGCAGTCAACATGTTAAGTTCGACAGACAGCCGCCTAAATCGATTGATTTTGCAAATGTGCGTCATAAATCGATTCCTTTTGCTAAAGCTAATGAGAAAGTTATTTAAAATACAGATGGTGGGGGGAGTGGAAGAGTACTCAGATACAAAATTGCAAATTTTACAAGAGGCAGTAGTTATTTATGATACAGAGAACTTACTGATTATCACTTTAGATGATATAATTAAACTATGCCAAACAATGCGCATCACGGCCTTGCAATAAGTAGCGGATTAAAATGCTTTATTTATTATATCCACGGAACTCTGTTAAGCAGATGGAAACAATTTTGAGCAATAATACTCCACAAATCCAAAAATAGAATTTTTAAAAATTACTATGCATTATTTACTTTGAAATTTATGTCATTGTACCAATGCCAAAATACCAATCTGACCAAATAACTTTTGATGTTTTATATTTTGATAGTGCCCACGAAAGATTCTAACTGCTACATGTACATAATCATGGGTGATAAGCGTTAGATTGCATTCTGTTTCATAGAGATTTGTTTTCTTGCAATGATTGCATACCTAGCGATTAAAATAATGACTTACTATAATTACTTTATACCGAATTTCTATTGTAAATATCATTTCTACATTATTCTGCCTCATACGATTTAACTTAGTTGTATTCATTTTTTTCGATAATGTTTTTTTTTTTTTTAATTTAACTGTTCTACCTATATTTTTTTTCATAAGTTTTTTTAGAAAGGAATGTTTTAGCGTTTACTGAGAAATTCAGCCAAGACTTTGCACATTTATCTCATTAAAATTCATTCTCATTACAGTTATGCATATAAAAATCAAATTTCGTAAATTTATTGACCTTTGCTTTTACTTAATTTCATGGGGGTATTTTTCTATCATTGCAGTTTAGTTCATTCCTCTTCTACAAGTTTCTTCTCTTCTCAGTCAGCCCTTCTCTCAGCAGAAGTGCATTGCACCTTGATTTACCAAACCTCCATTCTAGCCTTAGCCAATCCTTTCCTCAGCAAAAGAAGGCTGCACTTTGATCGACCGGAACTTCGACTGAATCGGATCTAACTATGACAAATCATGATATATCAAACTATGATAAAATGTATTTGCTCTAAAGAACGCTACACCTTGGCATCCATTTTGAATCCATTTCCCTTGAAACCTTCCCTTGAATCCATTCAAGGGATCCCGATCCATCGCTCCTGAAGAGAGGATTCTCCTGCCAGACCACTACAGTGCAAGAAATTTCCAAGAAATGACAAAATGGATTCTTTCTGAAGAACGCTACAGCTTGGCTGACCAGACCTCCGACTGAATCAGATCCCGATCCATCACTCCTGAGGAGGGGATTCTCTTGCCAGACCACTACAGTGCAAGAAATTTCCAAGAAATGACAAAATGGATTCTTTCTGAAGAACGCTACAGCTTGGCTGACCAGACCTCCGACTGAATCAGATCCCGATCCATCACTCCTGAGGAGGGGATTCTCTTGCCAGACCACTACAGTGCAAGAAATTTCCAAGAAATGACAAAATGGATTCTTTCTGAAGAACGCTACAGCTTGGCTGACCAGACCTCCGACTGAATCAGATCCCGATCCATCGCTCCTGAAAAGAGGATTCTCCTGCCAGACCACTACAGTGCAAGAAATTTCCAAGAAATGACAAAATAGATTCTTTCTGAAGAACGCTACAGCTTGGCTGACCAGACCTCCGACTGAATCAGATCCCGATCCATCGCTCCTGAAAAGAGGATTCTCCTGCCAGACCACTACAGTGCAAGAAATTTCCAAGAAATGACAAAATGGATTCTTTCTGAAGAACGCTACACCTTGGCTGACCAGACCTCCGACTGAATCAGATCCCGATCCATCACTCCTGAGGAGGGGATTCTCCTGCCAGACCATTACAGTCCAAGAAATGACAAAATGGATTCTTTCTGAAGAACGCTACACCTTGGCTGACCAGACCTCCGACTGAATCAGATACCGATCCATCACTCCTGAGGAGGGGATTCTCCTGCCAGACCATTACAGTCCAAGAAATGACAAAATGGATTCTTTCTGAAGAACGCTACACCTTGGCTGACCAGACCTCCGACTGAATCAGATCCCGATCCATCACTCCTGAGGAGGGGATTCTCCTGCCAGACCATTATAGTGCAAGAAATTTGCAGGATATAACAAACTGATTCTTCAAATGAACTTTTTGATGATTGATTTGAAGAATTAATCCATGACAAATCGTTTGAAAAACTAATCTAAAGTTTCGTGACCCGCAATTTGAATTACCTGACAGACATTACCTAGGAGACATTGGTCAGTTGGTATCCGATCGAATGGAATCGTTACTACAGAATGTATAATTTGTGAACACATATCACCCGTCCAACCCCTTTTTAATTGTCCAAGAATGATCTCAAAATAGCCGAAACTATCCCAGATCTCAGGACGCAACATAGCATTCCCATGACGGGAGGCACATACATTTGTGGCTACTATCTATTCTTAAACAAGGAAATCTCCCATGCTCTTGCGACGTGCACCAGGAAGTGGCGATTTCGCCAAATATGAGTGAGATGAAGGATGGAGATCATAACACTTTATATTGATTAATACGGTAAGCTCCAATTAGGTGGCTTAGCAACCATGGATAATCCACAAATTTAAATAACTGTCCTAACTATCAATAATATCTTGTGCTATCCCCAATATATTGTTCGATATATGAAGCACAAAGGCTTTGAATAGTTATTTATTGTAAAAATATCGCGACAATGTCGCTCATTTTATGCTGCTAAGGATATGAACAATAAATATTTTCGAATTAAAATAGAGCGGTTCAAAATGACAAATGAAAAATTGGAAGAAAAGTCATCTAAAGGGACGGCGCTCAAGGTCTAATGAATGCCGGAAATGCACAAAACTTCTTTTTGTGTATCACCCCTCTATGGGCTAAAACCGCCCAAAAGTGGTAGATTCTGAAAGAACCGCAGACCAACCGTCACAAGTCATGGCAACTAAGCTTAAAACGTCTAGGATGAAAATTCAGAACTTCTCTTGGAGTCAAATGTTTGCAAGGTTTAATCATCGAATGCATATGGGGCTTATATGGGGTAGTACTCATATATGGGGCAGTACTCATTTCCCAAATTTTTCCAACAAAACAACATGAATGTACTGGATATAAGGAAAATAATTTAATCGACAAGTCAGGAATAATTGTAAATCACGTTGTAATTTTTATTCACGAGTTTATATGGCTCATCATTAACCCTCCGTTAATGCGACCATTTCTATCCTCAAAAAATTCTCAGTAATAGTAGCAGTAGGGCCAAAAGTAACTTGAGGGTAACCACGAACTGGCTACTCAGACCCGGCAGATCGGACACGGGAAAACTTGAGTGACCGGACCGCCGGAACAGCAATACTCGCGGGAACTGTGGTTGAATCATAAGGGCCATCATCGGCTACGGTACAGCACTTCCCTAAGGAAATCGATGTGAGAAGCCAGACCCCCATCTTTCCGTGTACCCACAAGGGGGCAGGAACCAACCACCATGCCAGAAGCTTCTGATCCTCAATTACGAGGTACCCCTCCCCGTGGGACTAGCTTGAGGGTATAAAATCAATCAATAGCTTGAGGGTATTTTTAT
This sequence comes from Argiope bruennichi, assembly GCF_947563725.1. Classification (NCBI taxonomy): domain Eukaryota; kingdom Metazoa; phylum Arthropoda; class Arachnida; order Araneae; family Araneidae; genus Argiope; species Argiope bruennichi. Next base: position 1,841,742 of record NC_079152.1, read on the forward strand.
CATTTTTTACATTTTCGTCACAAAGAGAAATTATTGCACTCACACTATCTATCTGTGAAGATAATTCAAAAATGCTTTGAACTTGGAGAATGAAATTGGTATTTATACCCAATTTTCAGATTTGTATCAAATTCTGATCAAAATTCTTTCACAGAAAGTCGGTTTGGCTGTTCAAATGAACTCGATAATTACAAAACAGAAAGCTAGATGGAAAAAATTTGGTACATATAGATTTATCTAAAATATAGATCCTTATTACATTTTGAACCAAGTATGTGAAGGGTTAACTGTCTATTGGTTTGTATACTTTCATGTATATAAATGCTATTTACTCAAGAATGCAATAACTTAGAAAACTGAAATTTGGTACATGATTTTCATACTATAATTGGAGTACTACGCCAAATTTTAGTATCAATTGGTCAAAAAAAAAAGTCTAAAATGCATATTCGGATTTCTTATTATAATATAAAGTGCCAAACGTTCGTGTGCGGGACTCAGAAAATAAAAATCTGAGCTCTGATACCTTTCATGGCTTTGCCTAAGTTCTACAAATTTTATGAGTAGGAAGAGGAGATGAATTTACTAAACTGTCAATCTAAAAGCAATCATTATGAAATTCAATTACAAATGAATATTTTCTGAACCAAACTAATCAAAGATACATTGCATTTAAAGAGCGCTAATGCTACTACAATTAAAACAAAAATGAACTTAATCAAATTAGAACTAAATATTTAATGCAAAAAGAAGCAAAAAGAAAGACATGCATCCGGTCTAAAGAGTTTTAAATTGAGGTTTTGGAGAAAAAATTAGTAATTACACAATATTACACAAATACAATAAATTACACAATATTAATTCAATTTAAGGGGATTTTCGGGTCACGATGGGTCAATATTTTTGGACGAAAATCAGATTCCTCACAGAAAAAAAATCCCTGGTTTGAATCCCTGCCTGCAAGTGGCACTTGAGAAAGTGTGCAGGCCGGATTCATCATGTCTTTCTTTTTGGTTCTTTTTGCATTAAACCTAATATTTATTTCTAATTTGATGAATTTATTAAAGTATTTTTAAGTAAATTTGATGAAGTGTAATAGTAATTATTATGAATATAAATTAGTGTTCTGCAGAGAAACGTTGTTATACGTTGGAAATTGCAAAAACAAGCAAGTTGCATTTGATAGGTGCAAGTTGGATGCATTAGAATAGCTCAACTAACGAGGTGATGCCACTTTTTCAAATTTTCACGCAACGCCAAAGGAAAGAATTTTGGTATCAATGATTCCACGTGCTCCTTACAGAATACAAATCCAATCCTTAATGCAACAGGACTTAAAAGCATTCAATTCTCGTAGCCGAGACATCGTGACCGTAACATTTCAGCATACAAATTTTCATAGAAATTTTCTTTGGTTTATTTTTAATTTACAAATTCTTGAGTTAATAACATCACTTTTATGGACTTAAAACACGTTTAAAAAGGGTGCGGACATGTGATTTGGAAATCTCAAAATGTCTTGTAACAGAACTCGGAGGATTTACTTACCTTTTTAATTTTCATTGGTGAGATTTATTAAGACAAAATTAGAGATATACATAGATACATTTTTATATTTGAAAAATCAGTCAAAAAGCTGAAAAAATATTTATTTTGATAAACCAATACTTTGAATATAAGAGTGTAATAGAAATCACATGTCGGTTAACATTTCAAATGACTCAATTTTCTGTTTATGATATTTTAAATATAACTGTTACTACGGTCAAACATATACATCTTACATTTTTTTTAATAACGGAAACAGATATTTTTAATCTTACAGAAAAAGATAAAACTTAACTTTGATCAACAAAATTAAAATAATTATATCTTGATTTACATTATTAACATTTTGTAAAAAAAATTAAATTTTTAAAAACATTCATGTAAAAAGAAAGACACTAAGAATTTAGCTTTGTATTATGGCTGAAACTAGTAAACATTCAAAATAAAAACGTTCATTCCAAAACAAACAAACTGTAAAACTTAACACTACAATTAGAGCGAAACCCACGTACCTTCAAAGTAGTCTCAACAGAATGACTAATTGTCATTTAACTTCTGCAAAAAGCTGATCCCATCCAAAACCGCACAAATACCAAACGATGTGGAATTATTTAACAATTATGAATCTGACAGCATGTGAGGCCTCTGGGATGATTCAATGCGAGCAAACGATTTTCAGATTTTCATCTGTCGATGTGGAAAAGGGATCTACTACAGTGGAGAATCTGTACCTGTAGATTCAGGACTGAATCCTCCCTTTTCATTGGCCGAAAGGGCTTGTTAAACAGAGAACCTGTCCTTCACAAGGTATGGGGGGGAGGTTGGTGAGAGGGGAAGGCTGAGTTTGTATTTACTACGGAGGAATGCACGGCGAAAAACCGGTTTTTGGTTCCTGTTTGGAGTGCGCAAAACTTTTTCGCTGCCTTTTCACCTTGCCGCCGAATGCCTACCCGCTGAAACGAAGGGGTTGCGAGAATTGGCTGGTTATCGATACGCTTGGCAGCAATATGAATTTGACTGTAGATGTTTTTTGTAGATAAATTTTCTGCTTCATTTTTAATCAACCAGTATTGTTGTTTATTTGAAACAGCTGTTATGAAAATTTATTTACATTATATATAAAACAATATCGTTGAAAAATTAAAATTAAATTTTAAATTTGTTCTTTTAATGGAACAGTTTTCTTTAATAATAATAATAAAAAAATTTTTTCGATACTTTCAATTCTATTAATTAAAAATTTTCATCACACAAAGATATAATAAGTAAACGATATTTTGAAACAATATTTGCCCTATTACCAAAACTGTGAGATAAATAAGAAGAGCGTGCATTAATAATATAATGATTTATTATTAAATCTTAATTTTAAATAGGGAAAACTGCAAGTGATGCAAATACTCATCACTGTGCCGTGCCATTATACACAGACATATTTTAAAGCGACTCAATTTTCAAGACTAATGTTTGCACCATTCTATTTTCACTCTAAAACAGAATTGGCTATTTTCTTAAAATTGCCTGATTTTAAGAAAAGGACACATTAATAATATAACAATTAAATTTTTTAAAAAATTTTAAAGGCTTGTTTTACTTTTTGAAGATTAATTAAAAAAATTTTTTTGTTTTACTTTTTGAAGATTAATTAAATTTTTTTTTGTTTTACTTTTTGAAAATTAATTTTTAAAAACCAAAAATTCCAATGTTACAAATTTTTATCACAGTGGACTGACGATATTATTATTTTTTTTAACAACGATTCCTTCTTGAAAGGCAAACATTTTCAGCATCCCACTCTCGAACGGAGAATTATTTTTGTCATATTTACAAAACTGGAACAGGAACATGAAAATAACGTATTCATCTATGACATAAAAAAAGGAAAAACTCAATTTAAAAATATTAGTCAGCAGATTTCATAATAATATTTTGTCAATAAGCGTTTCTCCTAAATAGTAGAGTAAAGCAAAGTTTTATAATACCTTATATCTTTAATATGTATATAATATATCTAATGCCTTTAATATCTATATAAAGAGTTTCAAATTTTGATCCATTGAAATAAGAAAACAATGAATGTCATGCCATTTTCAAGAAAATTAGTTTTATCATGGGTCTTTAAAAATAACTGAATGTAATATTAAAAAAATAAAATAAAGGTTTTTAATACAATTTGAATATTCTTTCATTATAGGATGAGACAATTTTTAAATTAGGAAGCAAAATAGCCGGATGAAATGTTGAAGCAATGTTATATCTTATAAAAGGGAACTTGGATTTTAGGAATGATTGATTTTATAAAAGGGAACTTGATTTGATAGGAACAAGTTCGTGAAAACGACTGATGTAAATTAAATTTCTTTCGTAACACCGAAAAAAAAAACATCCGGGATCTTGTGATTTTTTATAGCTATGGAATAGGTAGGTAGTTACTTATTTTATCTCTTTATGAATTTGTCTCTGATTATTTGTGAAATATGTTTCTATATTCTTATGATATTTCATGTTTTTTTCAATAGCATTACTCGAAACAACGTCAACATGTCTTACAACTTCAATAATAACAACAAAGAAACCTGTATGATTATTTTAAATCATTTTTTTTTTTCAAAAACATACATTGTAGAATTCTGGATCTGCATTCTGAATAAAGATCCGTGGGCGAAGGGCACCGTGCGTCAAGCAATATGAAATGTCACATGAAAATAGAAACGTATTTCATAAACAGTCTGATCTTGATTATTTGTGAAATGCGTTTCTATGCACACGGAACATAAGCATATCGCTTGACGCGCTGTGGTCGGAAGGCGTCCTTTTTGCAGTCGAAGCTCGTCTTCGCTCACGCACTCTTTATATAGAATGGTCACTAAAAGTTATGATCATTTATCTGAGAATGAAAATTGTGATTCACAGGCATGAATGATATTGGGATTGTTTAGTTTGATTTAGTGTGATTAATGGACAATTTTGAAGCCAGACTGCATCCGTTCGAGCCTTGCGCTGGTTTTGAAGGCAGCATCTGAAACGGCCCTCTGCTCACTCCATTTCCACTACACTGGTGGTGGATTAGATTTCACGGAACTGAACGTTCTCAAAGCAAGCGTACAAGGAGGGTCTTCGGTGTTTAGTTTTAGTTATATAAACGTTCCATTTTATGAGCAGCACTAGGTTATTTTGTGACGAACTTGATTCTTTTGAGATGTGGTCAGATGACAAAGACGACACCTGAGCTGATATCTCCTCTATCTCTAAACTTCAGGGCCGCACCAACGGGCGGACGTTTGGCTCCAAAAGAGTTCAAGTGCACCAGATCCGGCGGGTCTTCGGTGGAATCAGGTTTCGAATCCAGAACCAGGAATCATCTCAGGTGTCGTTCTCGTTATTTGATTGCAGTTCACAACTGAGACGTCAGTCCTAAAATATCCCCAGTGTTGCTCTCAAACGAGACGTTAGTATAAACTAAAATGAATGAAATCAGAAATACAGCATATTCCCGAAACCGAAGGTATCATTAGATAATAATAATAATAATAAACTTGAAAGAGTGAAGGGGTTAATATTCATTGTAGATGGGCAGTTGACAGAAATAATTATCAAATCGATTCGGTGGAGAAGATTCCCACGAGAGGTCACTCTTCAATCAAAAGAATCAAATTTAGATGAATTTTTAAAATCATCTTTTACTTTCTAGTATACAAAGAGAAAACATGATGATTATTAAAAATCATTTCAGAAAATGATAATTATTCAAAAACTTCCCGAGTCTCTTTAACTCATAAACGCTCTGAACTGGGCGGCTGAAATTGGATATAGGATCTTTATAACCAAATTTGATTCTAACGAAATCTACTCAGAGGAAGTCTGTCGGTTATTCAGATATAAGGTGGCGCTATAATCATCAAACAGAAAGAGCCAAACAGATAACATTTAGTGTGCAAATGATCTAATGTGTGGATGTGTGTCAAATTTCGAACCAAACTTATCAAGAGCTCCAGAGATCGTCTGTCGGTCAGCACATTTGCGTGAATTTAAATCCGTACAAACGAAAGATTTGAAGAAATAAAATTTAGTATGTGATTTTGTGACTGCAACTGTAGAGCTGTGTCGGATTTGGTTTTAATGGGTCGGAAAAGGTCCAAAATACCAAATCTTGTATTTAAGTCATTCAATGATCGCGTTGACATGCTTCTGGAAATGCAGACTAACAGACGTTCAAGGCTTTGTTGGATTTGGCTCAAAATTCGATAGGTGTGTCTACACTACAAATGTTAAACCTGTGTACCAAATTTTATTCATCTAGCTCTCCTCATTTTGTCGTTATTCTGTTAACTCATATTCGAACAGCCGGGCAGACAAACTCCCTCTAAATAATAGATTTTGCTGAAAATTTGACAGACATCTGCAAGTTTAGTGTAAAGATCGCACACCAAATTTAATTCATCTAGCTCAAATATACATTTGCCAAAAATGCGTTTTTCGAATTTAAAGGAACCAAAAACGTGGAGATTTGTCAAAATCTCGAGTTCTAAATTTTTTTTTTTTTTTTTACCTTTGCAATACTTTCTCTATATTTCGTATACGAACAAGTAATAATTAAAGTACGAAGTTATAAAATCCGTTATTTAATGGTGATTTCAGTCCTATGATCAGAAGATTGCGGTTTTGAGACCTTACTGTTCTGTCTTACTGTGTCACTTAATCAACACTGAGTCCATCAGGGTCAAAAGCCTTTTTGCTGGGTATTTGGGAATCTTGAAAGAGTGATGTTTTTTTATTTTATTATTTATTTATTTATTTTCTGCAGAGTTCCACATCTGACAATTACAAAATGTTTAGAATCTGTTTCAAAATAAAGTTGAAAAAACTTCAAAACGAAACATTAACTAAACTATATAAATGAACCGTTATAAGTGCGAGAATATCAGACATTTAGCATTGAAGTTACAAATGTTCAGCAGGTGTTTGTAGTTTGTTAGTGATTGGCTTAAGACTAATTAGATGCTCCGCTGATTTTAACAGCTTTGAAATTTAAAAACTCACTACACAGTAAAACGCTCGAATAACTTCAAAATAATTTTTTTTTTTAAATGAGGGAAAGGGAATGTAAATCCAATAAAATCCAGCACTTATGAGATATTTTATCTTGTATGTTTTTGAGGTTTTGTTACAGTTGAAATTGAGAGACATTTAAAAATATATATTGCTTCAACCAAAGGTGAAATCGACAAAATGATGAGATAAGATGTGGAGATTGGTTTGTGGCTAATCAGATGCCACCTTCATCTTAACAGCTTTCCCATTTCAAACGCCCAATATAACGCTCGAATAACTTCAAAGTGAATTTTTTAAAATGACGGGGAAGGAATGTTAATCCAAAAAACTAAGCACCGACACGCACTAATTATGTATTTGAATCTTGTATTCTTTTGACGTGTTGTTGGAGCTTAAACATCAGATTGACAAACATAACATTTAAGAAAATACGTTGCTTTAATCAAAATTTGAATCGAATTATAATGAGAAAAGAACAGAGCTCACATTATTTTTCGTGCGGTCATGACCTTATTCTCACGACTTTGGTTTGAAAAACACCGGAATCGATTGAAATGGAATCGGTTTTGAATGATTGAGTAACAAAATGGACATTTTCAAAGTGAACTCTTCAGGAAATAATTATATGTTAAGAACTCTCAAGAAATTTTAGGCAATGTAATCTGAGGATTAAGAAGTCGTTTACACCACGAATATGAATTTCAATTATAATCAGAATCATAACTTTTAAGAAATGTGAACCACTCCTGTTCAAAACAACTGTGTGTGACGGTGGGTATTATAATTTATAGACGAAATGTATACCAGGTATTTCAAATATTAAAAAAAAAAAATTCTTTGAATTATAATAATAAAAAGCAAAACAAAGAATAATTTTCTATAATTTTTTTAAAAAAATTCTTTATTTCTCTCTCTCTCTCTTTTTTTTCGTTATTCATCCATGCAGTGCTGGATTTAGATATTTTGCAATTTTAGGAATTGTACTTCAAGAGATATTTTAATTACCAATTTAATTTCACTTTTTAAAACATTTTTAACTTAATCACCATGTTAATGATTTATTTTAATTAATTATTTTTACTTTGGTTACCATGTAAAATATCTTCATTATTTTTTAATATGTATGTCGTGGGGAAAAAATGACTGAAATGATAAGACTTTTTTCCAAAAATAGTCGCAATTATTAATGAATGATTTCTTTATTTGCAAATGAAAGCAATTAATAATTATGATGAATAGTAAAAGAATAATAAACAAATTAAAATAAAATAATAAAAATAAATAGTAAATAAACAAATAGATAATAATAAGAGATAATAATAAGAGATAGATAATAATAAGAGATAATAATGAGAATAATAAAAATAAACAAATAATAAACTTAATCTAAAGATAAATAATAATAAAGTAATAGTAAAAGAATAATAAAGAATATATAATAATTACAAATAGTAAAAGAATAATAAACAATAATAAAAGAATAATACACTTCAAACAAATGTAGCGTAAAAAAATGATGCAGCAGGACTTGCCAAGTAGAATGTAAAGAAAAGTGAATGAATTATTAATATCCCAATACATTATAACTAATTAATTAATTGTACTTTGAATTCATGATTTTAATAATTCATTCAGAACTCACATTATAGTCCAAATATTTTATAATTCAAGGAATTTGTATTTTTTATATACTTATTTATTTCATAAACAAGCCTACAAATTTTTTTAGGAGTTGCCTATACTCCGCCCCTCCTAAATCTAAGGGTTCTAGTCTAATACGCTTAGTCAGAAATCCCCCTGTAATTAAATATGAGATAAATCGTAAGCTTTAACAGTTAAAGGATGCGCGCGTATAAGAGTCTCTCTTCTTCATGGGTAATAATATCATTCATTCTTCCTTCTATAAAAGTTCGTTGACATTTTGCAATTACCTTTATTTCACAGTTCTTAATATAATATTATCTTGGGGGGAAAATCAGAAACAAAATAATAAAGGCGTTTGATTAAAATGAGCGTGGGATATAAACATTTTGAGACCCTTCGGACAATATTTTATAAGGTCTCTCTTTTAATCATTGGTCTATTAAGTATCACATTTTATTGCAGTTGTAACTTAATTAATATGTTAATGATTTATTTTTACAATTCTATTTTTTATAACTTTCTGAAAAATATGTATGTTTATCTATTAATTTTTTAACATATGTTTCAAGGGAAAAAAAATGACTCAAGAAATAGATGACTCGAAAAAATTTACTTGATAATGGGATATGATTTTCATACATACAAATTAGATTATAAGGAAATAAATAAAATATTAAGAATTATTATTTTATGAAAGTTGTCGTATCAAATTTAACACAACCAATTAAATGAATAATTAATGTTCTGAAATATTTTAATTAAGTAATTAAAATATTTTAGAATATTAATTATTCATTTTATTGAATTATTAACTTATTTTATAATTCAATAAAAATTCATATTGTCCTTATTATTGTATGCAATGTATTTAATACAAATTTATTTATTTGGCATTTATTCTAATAAACTCTAAATTGACCACTCTGGGTCTCCTAATGAACTTAACGGCCTAAGCAGTTGTCCAGTAAGAAATCCTTCTTTGATTCGAACTGAAAAGTTGGAAATTAAATTCTTATACACACTCTCACACGCATGCAACACCAAACAAATTTAGGTACAAATAACCTTCAGAAAAACCACCCTGTCGAACTAATCCATCCCTTACATGATAAACAAAGCGCTTGATCTGCTAGAAGTAATTCATCCATGTCACATTTCACTTTTTATTTGTCGAAATTTCGGGACATAATCTTCCCAATCAGCAGTTATGAAAGTAATTAACTAAATGTCTCACATTTGTATTCATCAATTCATTTCGGCAACCGTTGGTATTTGCATTATTTATTTGGGAAATTTGACGCATTTTGGAAATGCAAACGATTTCATCTCTTTCCCCTTTTTTCCACGCTCTCATAAGCACCGTGCTGAACGCCCTTTGGCGAAAACTTTCACTTCTGTTTGGCGACCGTTCCGACCATTCCAGTCTTATAACCCTCAATTTCTCCTACCCGAGTGGACCCAATGTTTGTTGCTGTTTCTTAGAGCCGCACCAGCTCGACGTCACACCCGTGCGATGTGCCAATATTCATTGATAAATATCGAAAGCGAGTGAGACTTGAAACCGTTCTGTGCCAATTTTAACTTAAGGTGGCGTGAGGGAAATTCTTATTTCAATCGCCAATTATGAAATGTAAATGCAAATTCGCAGCGGAGGATTTACACTTCAACTCCTGACGCAGGTTTCTCTCAATTTCGAATTCTAATTTGGGCATTAAAAAAAGTGTCTGCTCTCCGTCCAGTGTTGATTGGAAGAGAGTAAGGATTTGCAATTTTCAACCTGTGAAACTTTTTTTGGAATCTTAAAAGTTTTTGGTAAGCTTTTTTAATATTTTACTTGTATTCAGAATTTGGCATTATCGAATCAGTATTATTTGTTTTTATTTGTACTATTATCTGGACTCCGAAATAACAAATTCGAAACATATCGTTTTCTACATGTATGCTTTAAAAGTGTATTATTAAGGTTAAATTGTGAGCATATTAAAAATTTTAATTGAATTTATATGTAAAAATATAAATTTATTCTTTATATTTTCTAAGCTGTATATCTGACAGATGGCTTTTTACTTCCAGGTTCTTCTATTTTTAAGTGACCTTGCTGAATTATTTACTTTGCATTTTTTGAAAAAATTGTTTTTAATCAAATGATAGTCGGATCGATTAAATGATTCTCACGATTATTTTTTATCAAAATTGTTTATTATTTCCCGATCCTTCTCAGAGTTTAATTAAAATTTAGTAAACAATATTTTACGCAAACTTATTACCCAATAATTTTAAATTCAATATTGTAATTCTTATGTTTTTTTATTTTAAATATTGATATGAAATTGCAACTGAGCAATCAAAGAAAGAATTGTATACGATTTTTAAGGTTAGGAACTTGAGTGGGTTACGAACTTGATGGGAAAAAATTGTAAATAAACTAGATTTTATTTCCATCTTTCCAATTTTTTTTTATTCTATTGTTTAGAAGTTTTTGCAATTGCTGTGTCCTTGCTGTTTTTTTTTTTGTGTTCGTAATTTTTTTTAACGAAATTATAGGGATGTTAAATTTTATTAGTCATTTTCAATAAATCGGCTGTTTGATTAAACCCTAGAAGGTAGGTGGAAGAAGTTAAAAACTCTTAATTTTTTAAATTATAAGAGCTTAGTTGAAATTAAACTTTTCCATCTTTTTAGTAAAATGTTTTCAATTTTAAAATTATTCAAAATGAAATAAAAGGCAAAAATGTACGAGTTACAAATATGCTTCGATGCACAATGTCAAAATAAAAAAATATTAAAAGGTCTCTTGTGAACTTTTTAGATTATTTAAAGGTCTTGTATGAACATTTCAAAATTCTTTTGTAATTCATAAAAACCGGAATTGTTAACTGACTTTTCAACAGAAGATAATTATTAGAAAAACAAATAACATCAAATCTCCTTGTCTTAGCTTAAAAACAAAACAATTAGTAAGACAAGTCTGTTTCGATTTTTTTTTTAAATCGGAATAAATGGAGCAAAATCAAGCTCTGGAGCTCTAAATCAAAGTACTTGGAACCATCTTTTAACACTCTTATTATTTATAATTTAAAAAATGTGTGTCCTGAAATTCGGCAGATAATAGAAATCGACTCGTTGCATCTTGAATTTTAGAATTTAATGTAGAAAAACTTGTTCTGGGTGATTCTTTTATTTGCATTTATTTTTTTGTAGTATAATTTCCTAATGATTATATGAAGAATAATTCGGGTTGAGCATCTTTTGGCGAGACCAACTTTCGTTATGAGAAATTCTTTTGCATTTCTAACATAATCTATTAGATCTTGTAAGTTTTAAAACTATTCACCTCTTCCGAAAAATTGAAAATAAAAGGATATTCTAATTTCTCTTTTTCAAATTTTTTTGACCTCGTGTCATTCGAGCATTCGTTATTTTGATCGTTCTTAATTTTCATTTATTTGTTAATTACTTCAATGAGTTTAAAGATTCTTTCCTGTTTTGGTGTAGAAAGCGTGGTTTTTTGGGAAAAACTTTATTACGTTGATTTGATAAGAAACGAAATGAAGAAATCGAGAAACGTGAAGTTTATTTACAATTTCAATACTACTATTCAATACTATAATTCAATTTCAATAATTACTATTTCAATACTATTCTAATTTTATTGCCTCACTTTTCTCTTTAGAAAGTCTACATCCTCAATTATTTGTTTAGATTTTTATCATCTGTGATTTGCATAAAAGAAACAACAAAAAAACAGCGCAAAACATCTTGTTTTCATGGTTCTATATTAAGTCATAGTGGCTTTGATTTCGCTGACATTAATCATTATCAAGAACTTTTTGAATGTTCTACTTGTTGCCATCTAACTATCCAAAATATGCTTGTAGAAATAGCTTCCAATAAGTTTAATATCCACCATATAAATTAATAAATAAATCGTTTGCAATAATTTATGGAGAAAAAAGCGCGAAAATCTGTAATGACTAATTAGTATGAATAAAAATCGTCGAATGTATTCTTTAAATTGTTTGTACGTTACAGTTACGGATGAACGAGAAATCTGACTGAATGCGCCGAGCTCACTTTCTCAATTTGTTAGAAATCCACCAACGGAAGTGTTCTACAAGGAAAATCAACATGACTCATCTATTTGAATCTTACTCTTTTTTGGGTTGAGCAGGTGTTTTCATGTTTACCCGAAATCGACTGTTTATGTTTGACACTTGTTGTAGTCATTTTTTACTACTCTACTTTTAATGAAAAATGGATTGGCGATTCATCTTGATTATTGATGAAATGAGGGAAATTTTTAAAACCTGAATGAATATCTTAAATTATGCAGATAAAATTTCAATTTAATAAACTATGCGTCGAGCTAATCAATGGGGATCAAAAGAAATTCTAAGTGTTTTTTATAAATATATGTATTAAACTTGATACAAGTTTCAAGTTGGCTTATGTTGCTTTTCTACTAAATCTACTCCCTTTCTCTCCTTCACAAAATTTTAAAAAAAATTAAATTTCAAAAAAAAAAAAAAAGTGAAAGGTATTTTTTCTAAATTGTGTGTAGTATGCCACGATTCCACAGTGGATCTTATTGAAGATGATGAATTTCAAACTGTTTAGTAATCAGATCAATGAAATGAAGAAAATAGGTACAAAAATTGCTCTGGAAACATATTCTCGATTCATCTTTCTTTATTTTGATAGAATGATCAGTTATCTTTTGTGATCAAATTAAGTTAAAAAAAATTGCAGGTGCTTATTCTTGGATAGGGATTGCAATATCGGTATTTTGAGCCATTTATACAATTTTGTAATACCGGTATTCACAAGTTTAAATACCGGTATTTCGGTATTTACTAGAAATTTTTAAAATTGTCTACACTATATGTTCAAGGATCGCCAACATAGCAAAATAGTATTTGTATTTACGTCTCCCTAACGGGCGAAATTAATAAGCTAATTAAGGGCTTAATTGCTTAAATTTAAATTTGCGAAACATGGAGTATCCCTGAAAGAAGATACTGTAACCGTAACGACTGATGGAGCAACAGTTATGAAAAAAGTTGGAAAGTTGATTGGTGCAAATCAGCAGTTGTGTTATGCTCATGGAATTCAATTAGGAGTAATAAATGTATTGTACCAAAAAAAATAAAGAACGGAAGAATCCAAATACTGTGCATATATATACTGCGGATTCCAACCTTGAAGAGAGTAAGAGTGATATTGACAATGAAGATAATGACAATGTAATTGTTGAAGAAGATATTGATAGTGAGGATAAAATATTACTCTATCAAGAATTGCTTCCTACAATTTATGAAGTTCGAAAAATCGTTAAGATATTTAAACGTTCCCTTATAAAAAAATTGCATATTACTAAAATATATTCTAACTGAAAATAAAACAGAATATATGTTAATATTAGATTCTAATACACGTTGGAACAATTTACTCCTAATGATGGAATGATTTTTGAAACTGAGAAATCCAATCCTAAAAGCAATAATCGACTTAAACCTGTAAATTAATACTTCAGATAGTGAATTCGACTTAATATCCAGAACTGTATCAGCTCTACTTCCAATAGAACTGACTATTGAGGCATTATGTCGGCGAGATTCTCATTTATTAAAAGCTAATGCAACAATAAATTTTAGGTTGCAGTCACTGAAAGAACAGCACCCGTCACTATCTGAAGAATTATATATTACATTGAAAAATCGCACAGAAGAAAGGCGTACCGAAACAGAAAATGTCTTATGGTATTTACATAATTATAGTGATTTAAAAAATGAAAATGAAAAAGAAAATAACCAATTCAAATCTGATTAAGTTTAGAGTAAATTTTCTTAAAATATTTTACCCACAAACCTATACATATTCAGAAGAATTAGATTCAATTATCGAAGATTATGATGTCACTACAGTAAATAGTGAAAAGGAATTGTCTCTTGAACAAAAATTAGAATTAGCGATAAATAAAAAAATTTCAACGAACCAAAATACAATACAGAAATCAGCTATATCCAAAACCATCCGACGAGAAATCGATTTATTTGAAGATGAGGGATTTAGAGGTAAATACTTTGAAAAAGTATATCGCAAATTGCTAACAGTACCACCAACTAGCGTAGATGCCGAAAGAGCGTTTTTGACAGCTGGTCATTTTTGAACAAAATTATTTTTAAGGCTTAATGACAGTACAATGGATGCATTATGTTTTTTAAGATCACATTTCAAAAATTTGTAATAGTACCACAGAATGAATAGTGATATTTACACTTTTTTTTTTTTTGTGTTCTTTATATACTGTTTGTTCCTTTACTTTTTTGTGATTCTTTATATTCTGTTATAATTTATAAGTTACAAATTATTTTTGTGATATTTACTCTCTAATAAAACTGGTAAATAAAACAAAGAAACGCCTGTGTTTTCTTTCTTTTTCTAAAATTTCTAATACCGGTATTAAGATCTAAAAAATATGAATACCCGTATTGAAATTTTGGTCCGGTATTGCAATCCCTATTCTTGGACTATGCTTGTTGTGTGGGGCATTTTGCACCAACCACTTGATTTGAATTAAAATGACTTGTGGGGTGTAAAACTGTTGAAAATTTGTTCTAACATTTCACTTCTGTTATATTTTATATAAATAGGTGTATCAATAGTTAAATTCTGTTTAAAATATTATTCCTACATAATATTTCAGCCTCGTAAGTTCAGAACAGGTGGTTTCAAGTGTAGAAAAATCCCATACTTCAATTTGTACCATTCTCAAACTTTCTTTCTATTTAATTTTACACCTAACTGGAATTATATTTTAATTCCATGAATGTGGTAGAGGTCAGCCAAAGATGGCCTTTGTGCCATAAAACACAAACTCGCACACCTAACTGAAGCGGGAAAAATATACATCACGTATTTTATAAAAGGGTTATCATGTGATTATATTTAAAGTCTCATAAGCTTGTTTATAAAATTTATCAATTGTTCGAATATGGCCATTTGAGATGTGAAAGGAAACCCGATGAAATACTTCTTGCAGAAAATGCGCTTCACCTAAAGGTTACCTGCTGTTCAGCAATTTTAGAATATTAAATATGAGAGAATGTTTCCCTTTTCAGAATAAAACGATTTAGTTTTCTGATTTCGGAGAGTAACAATTTAATTCTTCAAATTGACGTCAAGGCAAAGCTTAAAACAGAACAGCTTTGAAACTGACACTTCACATAATCTCCGTATGTGCTACGATTTCAGATACCATCCTTCTATTCATCATGTACGTTTGTGATCAAATTTTGGTTAAAAGATGAGCGCAACTGCTTCCACAAAAATTAGTTTTGTATATGGATATAGGCTCAAAAAGGTTTGTCTAGCAAGTAAATATCCTGAGGATATACTGGGTTAATACAAAATGAATCTTTATATAAAAGTAGTCAACACTGGACGTTTACAGAATGTAAAAATTTAGGAAGAGAAGCATCGAAACAGGTCATCAAATCTGTTGGTATGGATAAACAGCTCAAGATTAAACTTCAGATTTGGACAGAAATTTATCTATCAAGGTATCGAGAATTTAAGTTATCAGATTTTTTGATTTAGTTGAATTTTTGTGGTTAAACTTATCTGCATTCCCGATTTCTTTTTAACTTGCAAATGGGATGCAGGGTCGGATAAATAGCAATATTTAGGCTAGAGTTACTGTGATGGAAAATATCTTCCTTCAAAACGAATGATTCGCGAATGTTAGATGCCTTATAATGGACTTGACAAACTGCAAAGATACTTCATATCTATAAAACGATGCCGGTGTCATTGCAAGTTGATCATTTTCAACGCCACATTCTAAGCTTCCATTTGTAGTATGTTATAATTCTGAACTCTGAAAATGAATTGAATTCATTATTCATCTAATACAATGTTTATTACTTTAAAAAATGCATGATTGTGCATTCATCTTTTGAACTTCACCTATAGAATGGTGAGAATTTTTAACAACCGAAATTTAAAATAAAATGTCAATGATGCACCAGCGTGACTGGTATCCAAGACATTGGAGTGCAAAAGGTTAAATAGTTTCTCTGCCTGAAATCTAAATATTGAGAAAAATGTAGGTTAAATGAGTTGAAATATATTTGAAATCGGGAATAGTAAAGAAAATTTCAGACCGACTCAAGATCTTCAATTTTTATTTTATCTTCAATTTTTATTTTATTTGAAATAAAAATTGAATTTGCATCTGTCACTATCGTTCTGTCTCCCAAATCTTCTGTTTTTGAGAGAAATCTCCAAAATATTACTTCATTGTCATCGTTCTAAATTTCTACCTCTGTACTGATTTCGCCAATTTTTGTTTCTGATGAAAGCTTGTCATCCAATACTATTCAATGGTACATACCGCCAACCACCGTTCATTCTCAAAATAATCTCAAACTGGACACATTTCGCCTATTTTATTCAGCAATTCGTACATTCTGCAAGCACAGACAAGACAACCAATAATAAAAATTCGTTTAAATATACAAATATGACTTAAAATACTTTGTTTTGTTGTGCTAAGACGCAGTTCTAAAAATGGTTAGTACTATATTAAAGTTGTTAATAGGGTGGAGAAACAGCGATTCGCTTATGTTTAGTTAGTTTTTAATGAAGGTATTTTATTTAAGTGTATAACGAGAAAGTTTTGAAATTGTTACTTTTTTTTTTAGACATGCGACAAGGTTTTTCATTACTAAATACATCAAAACTTTCCATTTATATTTTGCTACCGTCTCTTTTCTACGTATTAACATTGATTTAATGAATCTTTAATTTTGATCATAATTTATGAGCATGGAATAATATTTTACCACTTGTTGCCATTTTTACTTATCACACTCTCGGGTCTCACAACCGCAATCCTTCAATCAAAGAACTGAAATATTGCCACCAAACCTCCCGAGTTCTTGCGATCGGTAGCCCTTTGGTTAAGTGACCAAAACTGCATTCATTAAATAACGAATTGGATAACTACGTATTCGAGAAGATAATAATTAGTGTCATTAAAGTATTGTAATCATCAAAATCATCCGAACTCAAATCTGCACGTTTTAGACCTCTGATTTCGAAACACGTTTTGAGAAAATGTCTGTTTTTGAGATAAAGATAACTGGAAAAACACTTTGAGCAAGATGGATGAAATTAATTGCATTGACGATCTTTACATCGATTTTGTGTATTTCTATCAAATGTTGAGGAAATTTAACACGGAGAAAGTCTGTCTATCCGACCGGATGTACAAATTTAAGTTAACACAATAATAAGAGAGCAAGAGGGTCAAAATTCGATACACAGGCTTAACATCTATAATGTAAACGTTTATCGAATTTTGAGCGAGATCCGACCAGGAGTTGAATGTCTGTCAGTCTCTTCTTTCAAGAACGTGTAAACGCAATAACTCAAGCGCAAAGACTGAACTGCATCCAATTTAGTATCCGAATTTTTTATTGCGGTTGCGTTCTTTACCAGAATTTGGCTTCAATCCCTTGGGACAAAACGCAACTGTAACACAATTTCGCCTTTATTAGAAAGTATGCGACAGTTTTTGGGTGAGCACTCCCGCTGGTTATATCTCAAAAACGTGGAACCATCGCAAATCTTGCCGACACCTGCAGCCCATCGGCTGACCTAGAAGCAGACAACCTGCATGCGGGCCTAGCATGAGCATTCCGATTCAACAATGCCGAGGATGCTGCAGGATGATTGGACATGCATCAATTCATCGGATTGTGTTTCTTCTTAACAGTTACTTAAAAAAAACGCGGCAGGCCTGCTAATGCATTCGAATGGCCTTTTGGGGAAGGCAGGAATGGCATTCAGGTGGTCGGAGAGAAAATGGTGTGGGAAAGTCGTAAATTGTTGCAGGTGAAATGGACTTGGTGAGTGAGTTTGCCGCATATTTTTTCCTTGCTATAGAATTTTTTTTCCTTTAGAGTGGACGCAATGGTTCGTTTTTGAAATGAGGTCTCCGAATTTTAATACAAAGCAATTTTCGCTTCAGTGTCAAATGTATTTATTTTTATTGCATCGAATTTCCAACACTTGCTTTTTACCTTCTCATTGTAATCAAACTCCAGATTTTGACGAAACTTCACATTTTAAAATTTCCCCCAAGTTCGAAACGCACATTTTAGGTAAATTCCTATAGGAAGACTATCTGTTGCAAGTTCTCGTGACACGACTTCAGGAAAATTTCTTCAGTTCTTCACCAATCATGATCCCTAGAACTCAAGACCACCCTTCGTTCAAAAGATCTATATGAGTATAGCGGTTTGTCCATGTTATCTTGTAAATAAGTTATCTAAAGTCATTTTGTTTGGATTTCAACTGGCTGGGTCTATGTGGTTATAAATGTAAAAATATCGGATGAGTTCGTAAATTTCCCATCCAGCTCAAAGAGGATGGAGATGGTGGGGGTGTCATTTTCATTTTGCTATCACTTTCTTAATATTGAAGACAGAAAAATCCCATTAGCCGAATGAGCACCTCATTAAAATGAACAACTTTTGTGTTTAAAGTTTTTTAGTAACTGCAGTATCTTAGAACTTAGGGGCTAAAAATTCATTTTCAAGCCTTCATTTTGACTATTTTTCCCGTGAAGTTTTGCCTAAAGATTGAAAGGAGTTTGAAAATAACTTGGATGTAAAGGAATCTACCTCTGGCTTTCAGCTTGCAGAGAGGAATTTTTGGAAATCGATCTGATTCAAATGCTTTGATCTAGAAGGATAAAATTCAATGTATGGCTTTTGCACCAAGTTTTCAGGTTTCTGTCCAATTTTAAACCATACCATTTATCCGGTTATTTAAAAACAAGGTTTCAAGGTCTAGGTCAAAAACGTTTTGAGCTCGATGGATGAAATTTGGTGTGTGAACTTTATACCAAATTTGTAATTTCTATCAAATTCTGAACGAAATCCATTCATAAGTCTGTCCGGCTGTTCGAATATAAAAAATTAAAAACTATTAAACGATAAAAGACAGATGGATAAAATTGAATACAAATGTATAGCATTTTAAGTGTAAATATATGCCAAATTTTAAACCAGGTATGTGAAAAGATTCACCGTGTATTGCTCTACATTTGCAAGCATGTAAACGCGACAACTGAAAAACGCAGCGACTTGGATAATGAAATTTATTGTATGATCTTGTTACTAAAATGACTTCGATCAAGTTTTAATGTCGGCCGATCAAAAAAGCGCCAAAAATTGTCGATAAATGATACAATACTTTCTTTCAAAATGTATTGTATCGGGTCTGTTAAAATTGTTACTATACTTGTGGGGTGGGCGAAAGAGAATGCATGAAATCCGATTGAAATGTAATATTTGTTTAGCTTTATCACATCTTAAATGGCTAAACTTTTAGAAGTAACTTTAGTTATTAAATATTAGGGCTGCAGAGTGTTTACATTGAAATAAAAAAAGTAAATTAAAATATATTAAATCTATGATGTATTGAAGTAAATATCTAACTGGTTGTTAAATTTCTTAATATTTAAAAAAATTTGATAAATTATTTTACTTGCAATCTTAAAAATGATTCAAGTTGCATTCGTTTGAAATGTTTTTCTTGAAAATCTTAGTCATTAAATAATTGTCAACTTATTTTTACAAATGCCTAGCTACAGGTCATTTTAAAGAATTGTTATTTTTCTATCTTATTTTTAAATGTGTTTCCGGTTACTAAAATAAAAAAAAAAAGGAAATAATTTACTATCGTATCAAGTTGGATATCTTTTTGAAATGTGGAAATAAAGTTAATATAACGGTTATTAAAAAAATGGGATTTAGTTTGTAATACTTAAGGCCACACTATGGCAATCTACTACTGTCATTTAACTGTAAATCACTATAGACTACACTATCATTTTTGTATATGAAGCCCTGGATTAAGTTGCAGACAATGCAAGACTCCCGGGGGAAGGGCGTTTTCCTCTTTCACTTCTTCCATCAACTAGTCTTCATTGATCATTATGTAATAATTCTTATTAATCATTTGTGTAAGTATCGTTATGAACGTTGAATTTAATTACTTATTGAGTTAAAGGTTCCTTTCGAAAGAATAGATTTATACATTTCGCATATACAGAATAGATTTGGTTAAAAAAAAATAGCGGGACAAAATTTTTGAACACTATCTTAATGCTATTTATAGAAACGGATATTTTTTGAACAGGATTTTAAGTTTATAAACAAAATACAAAACTTGTAAATGATAATTACGCTTAAACGATGCTTACTTTCAATTTTGGATCTGCTCGAGTGCAAGGCCTTTATATATGAAAGTAGAAATATACACAGAAAATGTCGCAATGATATCGAAATTTCAGGTTCTTTAATGTAGCGAATTCTTAGGCAACTGCCTATTTTTTAATCTGGTCATAAGCATACGAGAACTCTCCATACAGTTTAAATATTTAAAGGTTAAAGAAACGAGGCTAGTCGAGGGATCCAAATTCGTTTGAACTAAGATCGGGAAAATCGGTGTCCAAGAATGAATATATTTCACAGGGAACTTCCTAATTGTATGCCATTAAAATGCGAATCCAGGAACTGGTTTTTGCATAATGAAAGTAAACTTTCGGAGCGTTCAAACATCCCAGCTGTATGGAATGTTCGCACCGAGAGCCGATTCGATTAACCTATCTTCTTCCCGAAAGTCTCTTTAACCCGGGAAGTCTTTTTAAAAGTAATACTTTCGATTCCCCAAACAGGTTGCGAAAATTAACGAATGAAAACGATAATCACGTTTACACCCTCACGATCTTCGAACGCCCCAAGATATAGGATGCCCCAAAAAACTTTCGGTGCTAGAAAGTCCAGCCAGGAAACGCGGAGGAATGTTCGAACCGCATTAATTTGAAAAAACGGTCAGTTTTTGTCACTTCATCGAGGTGGATGTCCAGGGTAATGAGTCGCTTGTTTGAAGTGGCGGAAGCTCATTTTTCCAAGTCACGAAACTGGATTACCGATCTTTAATGAGTTGGCCCTGCGCGTACCTCTGTCTCGACGAAATCGCTATATCGAGTCCCCTTTAGGCTTTTACCGTGTAATTAGTTCTTTATTGGCATTTCACTGTGCAACACAACAATAAATTGAAAACTAGAATAAAAGTGAACATTTGTAAAAATGTTAACGCCCTGATTAGTTTTTGCCGTCTCGTATACGAAGTTTAGAGAAAGTATTGTAATAGTTAAAATTCGTACTCAAGATATTGACGAATCTCCACGTATCAGACGCCCTCCCCCGAATTTGAAAAATATACGTTGTTATCTGTGACATATACACAATCGACACGGATGAAATCTAATATGAGGTCTTGAACCAAATTTGTAGATTTAAGGGGAAATCTGTTAGGCTGTTCGAATATAAACAAACATAATTACAAAATGAAAGGAGCTAGTTATATATCATTCGGTACACAAATTTTACAGTGTAGTCGCCTAATAAATTTTGAACCAAAGCCGATATTGGATTGACGGTCTGTACTTTCAGAAGCATGTAAACGCGATACTTAGAAACGCAATGACTTAAATATATCAAATTTGGCGATTGTAATTTTCTGAATAGTTATAATTCTGTGTCAAATTTGTGTTTCAGTCGGGTGTGTCAAAAATCTAAATTCGATTGTCAGGTTTTAACTGCATGTCAGGGATGAATCCCCAAGATGTTCGCCAAGGATCACATGATAAATTGATTAAAAAGGCTAAATTCATACTGAAGTATAATATTTTGTAACTATTGCATACAAATGTTCTGCAAGGCATTCTCGGGATACCTTTACTAGAGAGTAAGCGAGAGAGTTTTGAAGAGACCACTCTAGATGGTTTGCTCTTGTCAAACTTTGTAGCATTATAAAAATAACGCCAAAGAAATCTTGGATGGAGGAGCGTTATTTTGAAGCCTTTGCCTACCGTTTATTATCTTTTACTATTCTTCTACTCGGAAGATCTACAGAATTTGAGCGGGACAGGTTTGGCAAGAAGACATTGTGGGTGATGCGAGTACAGTTGGCGTTTGTTGGAGTCCTACATTTCTGATCTTACAGAAGTTGGGTGTTTTTTTTAATTCTGAAAATACATTTAAATATTATCGCACAATTTCTGGATTTTTCACGTCCACCAGTCCGAAGTGAATTGGGTGCATTTTCAAAAAGAGCGGCAGATTATTACTAGATGAAATTCTGTCCCTTTTGAGATGGAAGCACATGCAGCAGAAGTGACGGAATATTTATGCAATTATACTGCGTGGGTCCTGCTATCAGTTTGATATTTAGGTTCGCTGTGGATAAATTGACGCTTAGCACTTTCTACTACTCCTATGGTAGAAGTTTTCTTTCAAAATTGAGTATACACATCTGTTGTCCCAGAGAATGCTTAAAGCAAAATTAAATCTGCCCAAACTGGCATTAGAATTTTTTTGTAATGTTTATTATAAACCCATCTTCTGCAATTCCCGATTGTAATACATGTTTTGTCTTGATCTATTTTCTCACTATGCTTTCGTACGCAAATTGTCCATTCAAGTTGGATTAGAAATCGGATTATAATTTCTAGTATTATCTTCTTGCAATGCTAAAAGAATCATGGACAATGCCAGAATTTTCAGTTATTAATGAGTACCACAAACCTATATTCCCAATAATATTCTTTAACTGCTTTTATTTGGCAACTTTTAAATTTCGTAATGGGTAACCAAGTTCGCTATTATCTTGGACAATGGTGTCTTCCAGAATTTAAATATCCCCTAACATTAATGTCGCAGTAAAATAAGTGACTACTGTACCATACAAAAGAATGCTTTTCACTCTTCGACTTCAGACTCTTGAAAACAAAAGGATTCATAATTTAAAACTTTGCGATGCAGGTTTCTGATGTTTGAATTGGACTGCCAAGGACATCTGGTCAGTTTTTTGAATTCATAGTACTGTGATGTAATAACTGAACGTGAGAATACAGTGCATTTGTGTAGTGTTTTCTGAATTTCATATAACTACAGAAATTACTAACGACCTCCTTAAAAACAAGGCACTTCGGTGCCATTTCATTGTGTCACAATTTTTCTGTTGACAGAAGGAATTTTAAAATTTAGACGTAAAACTATCAGTTAAGAAGACGTCTGCGATAAGGCTTAACGCAATTGGGTGGAGAATCCTCGAAACAGTAAGACCCCGTTTAGCGAGCATATTTCAATCCCGAATCTTGCTCGTAATGCAAAATATTCCTTTAAGCGAAACAATTTTTTTCCCAATAGGATCAATGCAAAATAGAAAAACCGGCAATAGTACTGAGTGTTTATATCCATTTCACTGACGAAATCTTCTCTTCACATCGTGCTGTGCTCTAGAAAGCAGTTCCTACCCATATTTGTGCTCGCAATTATGGAAATACTGTTGTCTATTCCAAGTGCCATAAGTTATAACGAGTCCGTTGATGATTTTAAGCCGAATTTGTGCAGTAGCTTCTGAGGGTAAAGGCCCCTGAGCACACGAGGGCAGAAATCTGACTTCTAGCTCGTATAAAGATGACACTCGCACACTCGCTTGCACAACCCTTTTTTACAGGGGGGCTCTTTCACAGATGGAGCATAGGGTAAAGAACAACCATTCCCGAACCAGGACTCGAACCCGAGACACCCAGATCAGGGGGAAGACGCGTTACCCCTAGGCGAGGACGCCGGCCTATTGACTATTGCTTCCTCATATTGCTGTGAAACTATGATGCTTACCAAAGTGACTCGCATTTTTTTTGGAAGATTCAAATAGATGTTTTAAAGATCCGTTTTTAATTGTTAAAAAGCGCACCAACAAGTAAGCAGTGAACGGATTGATAGCCGAGATATAAGCAAGATTCTGACTATGATGCGATGTCGCCTCGTCATTGATTCTGCGATACATCGCTCACTAAGCGAAGTTTGACCTAGGTTTCTAACCAAGATTTTATTCACCCGCTTAACCTTGCATAAATAAAATAAGGGCTTGTAGCGTTCTCAACATTCTTTGCCCGGAGTGCTCAAAATTTTATTTTCATTCTCCCATACAAGAGCTTAGTGTACTTCGTAGTAAAGAAAACCGCACATACGCTTCGTATTCCTTATTTTCGACCGACCAAAACGATAATTTAACACACGAATTGTTAAATTTGGTACGCAGTCTTGTGTTTCTGACATACCCGTGAAAGTGCAGACTGACTGATCTACACTTTGATTTTTCTTTAAAATGTGTCCCATGCTTTCTGAGATGTCAATGATGTTGAATCCGAGTTCTAAATTTTGTCTAGCTTTATATATCGTGTCTTATTCAGTACACAAACGGCCAGACATGCCAAATTATTCTCAACTTATTTCGTTAAGAATTTGATAGAAACCCGCAAATTTTGTTTAAAAACTTAAAACTAAATGTCATCCATCTAGCTCTAAGCGGTTTTTGTTATTTTGTTTACGTAGATAGTGACATCTTTCCGAAAATGTTTTTTGTTCTCGGGTAAGTCCGACTTTTTCTATATTTTAATCTCGAATTCGAATTTTTTGACGGTTAAAGTACTTTCTCTTTGCATATACTTATTGTACGAGAAGGTAAAAAAAAAAAAATAAAAAAAAAATCGGAGCTTATCATATAAAGACGCAATCCACTGAATCCAATAGAAAACACATAAAATGCAAATAAATTTTTCTTTGAAATATTTTCGGGTGAGTTCCACTTATTTACCTTTGTTGTATACTGGACTTATAAATTGCGTAAAGCTTTTGGTCCCGCAGGGATTTGTTAAATTGTTTGAATCATTTTTGTTAAACCGTATGTAAATGGAATCGGAAATGTGTTAAATGCTGTTCACTGCATAATATTTATAGAAAGATTCTACGTGAAAGTGACGACACTCTTGGAACAAATTCGTTGAACACGAGATCTTTGGATCTGGAATCCCCAAAACGGGCGTGCGATTTATGTTGAAAATATTTTTAGTCAGCTTTTACAAAGTTTTTTAATGAATTTTTATTAAAGAAATGATAAATTTAGCGTTTATCCATGACTTCAGATCACTTGCCCAAAGTTCATTGTTGTAACACTTTAAAATTCCGCATAAATCGAGAATAATACACGAGTATCACTCGCATGTAAATACCAGTGATACTCGTGCTTCAGTATTTTAACCCTCAAAGAGATCCTACTTGATCAGGTATTAGGCTAGTCTGGTTGGCGGGTTATTTAAATGCAAAATCGTACTGTGTACATGCATCACTAGACAAAAGTAGTCATATAGGCAATACTATCGCCGAAAGTTATTGGTTGGTACCGCATTCTGATGGATGGACATTAGCAAATCTGGATATTGGTACTGACTTCGTTTTTGATTTTAGGTAATTGTTTTTTTCTTCCTGTTTTTAAAATTGACGCAAAGTAAAACATTAAAAATTTCGTATTGAATGTGTATTTATTCGTACGTGGTGAATTATTTTGTAAATGTGCATACAATTTTTAAAATTCTTTAAATGGTTTTTTGGGATGTTTGACTGTATATAAATGCGCCATTAAAGTGTTCATTACATAAAATAGTGAAATTATAAATAATTCATTTACGAAGCTCTTTGGCGAAAAGTCCAGGCCTCCAAGAGCCAATTTCTAAAAATATATAAAGTTACAAAATAAAAACCAAGAAATGACAGCAACCAAATAGGAAACGTGTTATTGGCGACAAATAATTTGTAGAGTTTAAACTAATTACAAAATTAATTTTGTAGAAAAGCTATATTAGTAGTTTTATGAAGGTACTTTAAATTCTGGGGAATCGTGAAAACTGTAGGCTCCAGACTAGACAAGTTTTTTTTTTTTAGCACTTTTAATGATTTTTTAATCAAAAATTCGAATATTTCAAATGCCATTTTTAATGGAAAAGCACCAAAAAGAAACATTGAAAAAATCACGACGAACATCTTTAGATGCATGAAATAATTATTTGGTTTCTCGTGGGTGGAGCGTCTCCAAAATCCAGGAAATTATTCGCTGTCTCGCAAGACCAACCGGCGGACAATTGGCCCCAAGGATGGGCGATAGAGGGTGGAAGGAACTTTCTCTCGGCGAGGGCTCTGACCTTTCCCCGTTGAGGCATCTTCCTTCGCTTCTTTGTTGCTCGCGCCCTTCTGCTTCGCAAATAGGCAGTGCCGTCAGATGCTTTTGCTGGCAGCAACACTTTCTTGAACCCATTTGCTTTTGTAAAAGATATAGGGCAGGATTTTGTTTAGGCTAAAATGAGATAATTGGGTTTGTTGACACTGGATTTTTTTTATATCTTGGGATAACTTTTATCTCATTTGAAGACTAGTCATTGTTTTCAAAGCATCATTTGAGGTAGTTGACTACGTTAAAAAGCCGTTACATTGCTTCATACCTCGTTTCGAAATTGTTTTAAAAATTTAATATTCTTAATGGTTAACCAGGTTACTTAAAAAAAAAAAAAAAATCCGCTTATATTTTGTGTTTGCGTTTTATTTTTAGGAAGTTACAATAATTTTAATATTTGCATTTACATTTATTTTAATGCTATTTTACATCTTTAGAGACAGTTTTCTCAAATTCTAATGTTTGATAGAATTTTCGCGAAAAAACCTCATAAATTGAGATCTAATGCACATTAAAAAAAAAAAAATGGTAAATTTTTCTGTTTTGCGGTTTCTGAACAAGTTTATTTAGAGATATTGTAGTTATTTTAATGCTTCGAAAGGCTGGAAAAAATGGACAATTTCGTCTTTATTTGCACTATAGTGTCTAAAGAGTGGATAGAAATACCGCTTATTTCTTTATTTCAGTAACTAGGTAATACCTCTTAAACTATCTACAAAGTTGAATGCAAAGCATTTGATAAACTTTTAAATTAAGATTTCGCTTTATACTTCTTTTTAGCCGAAAGAGAGAAACCCTCTTTCCATCTTTTTAATTTGTCACTTAACTTTTATAATTTGATTTCAATCATTTGTTCAAAAATATAACTATTGGAGTCTTTTTCAAAAAATTTATCCTTAACGTAGTAACATAACTAGGTATGTATTTTAAATATAAAAATATGGTTTGTTTATATTTTAACTCGATGGAATGCGAATTTGCTAGTTATTACTTTCTCTTGTACGGAGGATGCAGAGAAAAAACAATAGTCACCTATTTTGCCCGCATTAGGCGTAATACATTTGGCGATATCGCCGCAATATTCTAATCTGTACTTTTAATTCCTTTTAATTTTCATTGTCCTAAGTTTATAAGAATGGAATGAAACTTGACACCCTTGTATACAAAGATTAAATATTATAATTGCCAGGAAAATTCGTCCTTGATTTTGGCGAATCTCTTCATTTCAGATCTACCAGCTTCCGAAAAAACTCATTTTTGTAAATATACCTGCTTATTTGTGAAAGCATTAAATCAAATGCTTTAAACTACATGGATGACATTTGGCTTGTGGGATCCACAAGAATCCACCAAAAGTGTGGATTTCTATTAAATGTTGAATGAAATCCATGCAAAGGAAATCTGTTTATCCGAATAGAAATAAAACGTACAGACGGATAAAATTGTGTACATAGAATTAGCGTCTGAAGTGTAGATTGAGGACTAAAATTTGTACTATCAAATTTTGGACTATATCTCTAAAGCTTGCTCGTTGGCCTGTACACTTGCAGACACGCAAACATAATCTAAACGTCAGGACTTTTATAAATGAAATTTGTCGAGCACAATCTGTTTACTGAAATGTTTTTTCATGTGGTTGGAAAAATCTTCCAAAACGCACTATGCATACTTGGGTTTTTCACTATATGTCCAAGAGCGAAATGCGCTGTTAGAGACGCTCCTATTTCAGCGCATGTGAATTTCGCTGGTTTAAGAACGGTATGACTCCGTATTAACACCGCATTCACTTGGTTCTCTGACATTTTCAAAACTATCCTGGATAATGTGGGATGTTTAAGTATTTTATCATTGTCCAAGATGTTGGCATGAATTGTTGAAATTGTACTATGCTTCTCCGATTATTCCTTAAAACAAGTTGATATTATACAGGCTTGATATGATAGGTCAGTTAGAGAGAGAGAGAAAAAAAAAAGGCACAGTTTCGCCTTCTAATTTCCACATTTTAATTCTCATTGTTGTGTTCAGACGCACAAGCTACACATTTAATACATCACTTGCATATAATACTAAAGTTTGACACAGATGATGACAGCATTCTAGATTAGGTCCTTTGTGTGCTTTCATATTCTTTGCACTGAGTATGTAGCAACAACATAAAATAAAAATGAGGCGAAAACTGTGTAACTAACTTTTTAAAATCTTACAGGCCATTTATTTGTAATCAAAGACAAAACTTATAATTTATTTTGTCTTTTCTGATGAACACAAAGTAATTCAGAGCTCATTACAAGCAGCATCTAAAGGTTTATCAAATTTTAATCTGAGAATTAAAATCTGAGGAGAAATTCGAGAATGAATCTGCACGCAGAATTAAAACAATTAGACGCCTGTCTCTCTTCTGAACTAATTCTGCATTACAGCGCGCGTCCTAACGAGTTTCTTTCACTCTTTATTAATATTCCTCGGTTTCAACGGAATAATAAAGGGGGGGGGAAACAAACTTCCTGCGTTGCATAAAGTTTGAATGTTCAAGAAAATGTGGAACGTAAGCGACACCGTGCCTTGCGTTTGTTGCATCCTTCCATCATCGCTTTTGAAGTGACCTCTTTATTTGAGCCCGCTGAATGTCTCCTGCGGCGGTTTCTTGCTCTTTTGTTCAAATAAACACGAAAGGAATTTGTAATGCAGAGAGATCTTTTTTTTTTTTTTTTTTTTTTTTGCTGCTGTCGAATGCATTTATATAACAATCATCTTCAAGAAGGTTGCGAAATTTACTTTTCATTCTACCCGAGATGTGTTTTGATCATTCAGCATCTATTTAGCTGGTGATTTGTTGCAAACGGTTGACGAATGTATAATTGTTTATGGAAATATTTCTTTTCCATAATGATGATGGAATTAGAAATGGGGAGTTGGTTCAATTTCGACAACTTTTCAATCAATTTTAATGTTGGTTTATTGTACCGGGTGATTTTTTTTTAATGATACTAATCGGATACTGTACTAAGATCGATATTTCATACGTCTTTCTTGCTAATGGTAATACACATTTTTTTCTGTAATACGAAGTGCACAAATCGTGTATTACTCTGAAAATAAAAATCTGAGTATTGGTGCCTTTATGGCTGTGCCTCGGGTCCACACTTTTATGTGAGCTGGATGGTGTAAGCGAGAACGCTTTGAGAAGGCCATTCCTGTTGGTTAATTTTAAATTTACATCTTTACTATTATTGTTAGTAAAGCGACTAGTAATAGATGTATTTGATATAATATATATCTATTACTAGCCGCCTTTCACGGTCAGCTTGTTTGTCCAGATTGACTATTTACACATTTAAAATGTCCAATTTCTTAAATTTCACCTTGTTATTTGATAAGCCCGAAATACAAGAATTTGCTTGAATAAGTGAAAAAAAATCATATTGCATGTAAATGAAAAAAAAGGGGCGAATAAACAATTCCGCTTTTATTTCGCAATAAAAGCGGAAGCGAAAATCCCGTTTCGGAATGAAGGTGTCAAGAAAGCATTTTTAATCTCAATTTTAACATGCAAAAACACACAATTTAAGATTTTGATGGAGGAGTTGAAATTTCATATCGTCACAAATTGTGTATTACATTTAAAGAATTATTAAAAGCATGTAAAAAGGAAATCGATATAATTAAAAAGGTAATCTTTGAATTTTAAGGTAATGCAAAAACCATTTTTATGAAATAATGACTTTAAAGATATGGTCATCTATCTTCATAAGTCATAGCAATTGTATATTTAACGATGGTTAGGGTTGTTTTTGCGTTCGATTAAATTTTGACGCATATTTCTTGATTCCTTGTATCTTTCCTTAGTAAATGGTTTTTAGTGAGTCCTATCCAGAGTATTTTCTATATTTTTGTGACATCATTCATTAGCAAAGCGTTGTAGTGTAGATCAATAAAGTAATCTGAAAAAAAAAAAAAACAGCGCTCATATAATACAAAGAAAGAAAAATTCATCGTTTCACGACTCCCGAACGAAATATTATACGAATGCGAGGTTCAGCCGCACTGCCATTTTCACGATGTCGTCATGCGTTTTGAGACCTGTGCGGAAGACAAGCAACGGCCTTCTATAGTCGGCAAAGCGGGACGAACGCAGCATTCGCATAAATTTTGTTCCTGTCTTTGAACGCGCCACAGACGGGGATCTCTTTTTTGAATATCAGGAAATGTTGGCTCACCAAGCAGCGTGTCGAGACTCAGTGTACCGTTGTGGCATTACGTCAAGTGTCCTTCGGTTTTTGCAGGGCTGAAAATGTCCTTTGTTTCCTTTCGAATTGCTGCGTTTCGCGTTCCGAATGGAACTGAAGGTGGACCTTCGGTCGTTCCATCTTTATGTGAATGACATGACAATATAGTCATTGATAGTTCGTCAGCAGTAGAAATTATATCTGTCATTTCAAATTGAATCTTTCAGAAACCCAAATGCACACTTAGGTAATTAATATTTTAACTCATGCATGATTAACATTTTTTTTACGTGTACAGATAAAAAGCACAATAGGAAATAGCGCGTGTCAATAGGATTTAACGATGTAATTGTATTTTCGAAGAAACAACCGATAAAGTATATTCTAGTTTAATTATAACATATTAAACTTTCAAAAATAGAACTTTTTAAGCCAAATTACGCATTTAATATTTCTTTTCAAAGATTCAAAGTAAATATATATATATATATATATATATATATATATATATATATATATATATATAACCCAATTTTGCGAGAATCGTGTATTCATACCAGTAGTACTACAGTGATGTCATCTAACGTGAATAGGTTTCGAGTCTTTAAAGTTTTCGTCTGCAATCTTTATTTGGTAGAGGACAATCTTTCGAGATTCCATTTGTGTTGAGGAGAATGTTTGTCTCCCCCCCCGACCCTGAATAATAACAGTGGCGCATTTAGGCATTTTGCGGCCTTGGGCAATGCACACTATGAGGCAGCTCTATTAAATAGATGGGCCTGTTCAGCTTTCTACTTCCAACTTAATTAACATGTTGTTAATTTATTATAGATTATTTTTACTTGCTCATACACGAAACATACAAAAAAAAGTATACTAATAAAAAAAATCCGTCCTCTAGAGATTTTGAAGTATTTCCACATTTCAGATCTTCCAGAGTGCTAAAAAGCCGCTTTTGAAATTATATGGCTGTTAACATAATTCAAAAACAGTTTGAATTCAACAGATGAAATCTGGTATATGGTAGTTATATCAAATCTGTAGATATTTATAAAATTTCTGGTGAAATCCAGCGGGCCGGCTATTCGAATACGAAGAGAAACTAACAACAAAACCAAAAGACCTGGAAATATGAAATGAGTGAGCAGATTTAGTTTCTTAAGTATAGATCTGTCAAATATTAAATCAAAGGGGTCGATCATCTGTTGGTTTGTATACTTTCGCTTGATAATAGATAACTCAAATGCAATTGCCTTAAATATGCGAATTTGGTACGGCCTTTTATCTAAAATTCTACTTCTAATTTTGGCTTGAACTTCCCCCGTATGAATCTAGTACAAAAATTGAATAGAAAATCTATAAATTAGGTTCAGATCAATTACAAAATTTCATCCGTTTTAGCTCAGTATTTTAGTGTTACCCTTTGTTCAAAGGCAGGTATAATGCAAAAATGTGATTTTTAGTTTAAGAAAACTCTGAAGGTGATCTTTCATAATGGTGATAGGTAATGGGTTTTTTGTCAATTACATTAACATTCTCGTATGCAAAGTATAGAAAGTAATAAGCTTCAGAAAATAGAATCGATACAAATTGGTTTTGTTATTCTTTGTGTAGTGTTTAAATTTATCTAAAACAATGTACTAAAGGAAACGGCTTTTTTTCGTCACGAGAAGCTCATAAATAGAGCCTGCACACAGGTGTACAAACATTGTATGCTGTCTGTGTAATTACGTTAATTAACTGAAATGTGATTGTGTATATATATATTTAAAACTGAAAAATACGAGTTTTTAAAAAAATTTTTATGAAAGCTCATAGATGGATCAATGCTCGTTTAGGTATTCCTCACTAGCCACCATTTTTGGGAGGAATTTCAAACACTATTTCAGTGTGCATTCTCTATAATAGGCGAAACTTAGACAATACATCCAGTTCTAATCAATATACCGATTTTACCAATCCTAATTTCATATGAAAGATCATGATCCATAGATAAATAAGGGGTTCTCTTTCGCTTCTAAAAAATTATTGCAAAATAAAGTTTGTGCACAGCCCCCAGCCAGAAAACGATTTCGTGCATTGAGTCGCTTTGCACGTGCAACCAACCAATCAGACTGAGTTCATCAAAGTTGATTGAAATGACTAAATTATAATACTAATTTGGTGGGTGAACAGCTAAGTGACCAAGGTGGATAGTAAAACTTTAAAACGGAACAAAAGCTTATAAATTCGTATATTCTTTCAGGTGGGTAAACTCTCCCTTTTTAGTAAGTCGAGCTTGAATGATCCCCAAACAGCTTTTCCTGTGTTTTCAAAATGCACCCTATAAGTTTTGAAGATGGCAAATATGTTTATAGTGTAGATTTTCAGGATTCCGCTCTGTACATAAAAATTCTAGGGGAAAATGATTTAAATTTAGTTTCGTTTTCTTATTGGAAGCATATGAAGAAAAACAACGTTATGGAAACACTGTGAACACTGCTTCAACTTTTATCCGAATTTGTACCTAATGAGGCATTTTCTCGAGTCCCATTGCCAGGTGGGGGAATTCAGAATTTTTCTGGAATGGAGGTTTTGAGGTAAATTTCATAATAAAAGAACAAAACAAATTCTTTGTCGTGGAACTTTTCTAAGAACTCCTTTCTAAGATGAAAGAATCGGATTCTTCGCAGCATTCTTAGAGATTATTGTATTATGCTATGCTATTGTGACTCGTCATTTGGAATTCTTTTATATGAAAAGGGCAAGCATTTTGATCTCCTCCCTTGCCAGATGAAAATGGCGAAAAATTCATCAGGCTGAACATCTGCTTAGTTTATTGAATTTTCTTATTAGGAGCTTTGCTTTTAGAGACCTTGATAAACAATGGATGGTGAAGGCAGGAAATATTTTCATCTTAAATGATGAAACCACTGACATTTGACGGTATTTTTAAGAATGTAATAATGAATAAAATAGATAACCTTCGAATGGGAAAATCCTCTTACCTTCGCGCAGCTTGTTACTTCATGAAAGATCCTGGAATAGAATATACACCCAGGAGAAACCATAGTGCATATTTCATGGTGTCTGAAGATTAAAAATTTAGAGTACATTTTTAAAATTATGAAAAGATATTCTTTTGACTCGATTCATTACGCTTTGTTGTTAAAACTAAATCGCTCGTTTTTTTTTTCTGGAAGTTTTTTCCACAAGAGATGCCGTAGTTACGCAATTTTTACCCTAAATATCACGTATGTATGTATTGAAAGATTTCCTCATGTTTATCGCTGATTTTTTTTTTTCCTTTATTAATATGCAGAAACAAAACATTCAAGAACACTCCAGGATGCAAAACAAAAACCCCAGGGCGCCATGAGAATGGCGCCCTGGATATACTTCCAATCGAGAAAAAAATACTCTAAATGGCGAAAGTTCATTTTTTTTTATCCAATAAAATGCAGGAAATTTAAATTTGTGTACAAACTCCCTTCATATCTTAACCGTAATTGGTAAAATTTTCTTAATTCACTTTTTCAAGTTTAGAATGTCACTACTATCGATGCTTTTAGACTAATACTATGCCCCCCCCCCCAACGTGACGAATCTCGTGGATTACGATCTTGTCTTGTTGAATCGGCATTTATGTAATACGTAGATTTTCTTTGGGACGGAGCCACTTTCTGTTCCAAAATCTCCACAATGGGTTCTGTCAGTTCTTCCTTGGTGTCCATTCTGGATATCAGAGAGGAACTTGAGCGTTGAGAAGAGTGCTGTGTTTGAATAGCACCAAATCTGTTGGCTTACTCTGCCCAAAGTACTTTTCCGAAGTACTGAAGCGAAACTTCGTGAAGGTCACCTTCCCTTATGAATTGGTTGTGTGTACAAGAAAAAAAGCTGGACGCCGCTTGCTTTTGGTCAATATTGTTCAACTCGCCTTCTGTTTTACGACTGAATGAGTTTTCACTCTTTCGAATATTAAGTGGCTGCATTCTTAATGCCTGATGTCAGTGTCTGCAACCGTGAGAGTTCGTCCTCGTTGTTGGAAGTGCAGAGGGAAGATCCATCAGTGGAGGAATTTGATTTGCAAATTGTGTATTTGGTATGAGAGTCGTTCCGCATTTTTCTTTCTCATAAAGTATCCAAATTATTGTAATCGTTTAAAAATTTCAAATCAATTTTGACAAATTTCCACGCTTTAGATTTCTTCGAGACAAATCGAATTTTTAGAATTGTTTATAAGTACGATAAATAAACAAAAAAAATTATTAGAGCCAACCGGACAAAGTTTGATGTTCCATCAAGTTTATAGATTTTAATTTGGATGAAATACATTCGTAGGAAATTTGTGTTTTCTCGAGTGCAAGTGACCACGATTACTTCAACGATAAAATTAATACACAAATTAACACACGAAAACTAACACAAAATTGTAATTCACAAATTACTGTTCATCAGATTTTTGTACCAGATCCGTCAGTGGATTGACCTTTATGCAAATCTGTACATTCCCGTGTAAACGCGAAGTCTTAGCTAAACAAAATTTGCCAAGTTATCTCGTATAAAAATTAGTTTGTCAATTTGTCCAGAATAATTTTGAATTGTCAAAAAAAAAAAAAGTATCCAAAATATTTTATATAATACAATCAAAGCACAAACGGCATTCTGCGGGATGCTGAAAATGAAACTTCGGAGCGCTCGTGGCATTCCCAAAATCAGCAATTTTCCTGCAAGAGAAATGCAAATAACATCTGCATTAGAATTTGCGAAAAAGTTTCGTGGGGACTACTTCCTTTGCTGTTAATTTTGTTCCAAACTCGGTTTGCAGTGTTTCTACCCCCCCCCCCCAAATCTTAATCAATTCACACTTTTATATATTTGTCATCTTTTAAAAACGTGAAATAATTCATATAAAAATTGAATCTTAAAGACTATTTTATGTGAAAAATATTACTTAGGATTATTTTTTAAATTGTGGAATGCCTCGTGGAATCTTAATAGCCCGAATCAAAATGAATTTTTAGAAGTGTTTATAAATACGATAAATGAATAGAATTGTCTGGTGCCCTAAGAATTTTATCCAATTGATAGATTTTAATGAAATTAAGTTTCGGCCATATTGTAGAGCAGTTTCTCAAACGATAACATCGCATTTACAGTCGTGATCAGTAGTGGTCGGACCGTTGGTGAGATCTACAAATTTGGGGAAGTCGTCCTCGTCATTACATAGCGATAGAAATCCATTAACGTTCAAAAATAACTGTTACTTTGAAACGGAAGCAAGTAAATCTAAACCAAATCCAGGACGGATGATCGTTTACATACAACTCACTCATTAATATATATTATGATCATAAAATTAAAATGTTTTGTGTCCATGTATTTATCAAATATATTTTGATTTTTGTGCCAGTTGTACGCAAAAGCCTCGTTTTATAACTGCCGTGCTATTCCAGGAAATCTGATGGTTTCCTGGGACTTTTCATTGAAAAATTTTGCTATTGATTCAACGTGAAACTAGATTCTTTGTTTTTCTGACAAGCTCTTGACAACCTATCATCTGTACCATAAAAGGAATTGCTTTTTGAATATTCAATATTCTCTTCCTGTTTTAACAATTTAACCTGGTATTTAAACGTTTTTTACTGACATTGGCATATTGACCTTACTCTTGGAATTAATTCCTTTTCACTGATCATAATGATTTTCAATGCTGTTTCTGTCTGTAGTAAAATCGAAAAAATTCTCTTTTTCCGACTTTTTAAATTGTATAGTTTCAGATTCGCCCGCATTTTTTAAACTGTCCTTCAGATTAACTGCTTGACAATGAATTTACTTAACTTCCAAATCGGATGATGCATCCTGTTTGAGACAATTATATCACTATAAAGACATCCGACATAATGAGTTTTTAAGCGATTTTTGCAACTGAAATAACTTGATGTTTTCACGTAATTGCGGATTTAAAATGAAAAATTCAGTCATTCGGCGCACGAGTCAAACTCGTCATTGCATGCGAAGGGGTTCATTTTAAGGCTTACAAGCGGATAACTGACTCTCGCCGTTATTCCTACAGTAGAGCACTGAAGTAAATCGGGGCTTATACATTAAAGGAAAAAATAAGCGCATAATCCATTTGCCGTTGTCGATGATTAAGCAATCGGCGACTGCCGCTGTGCTCGAAAGACGGCTGCACCATCGGCGTCCAACTTACTTTCTTTAAAGTTTATCTTCAGTTTTACTTTCGGATATAAAATGGTTGATTATTGTGAATACCTGATATGAAATTTGTAACTTTGACTGGAAGAAAGAGAAATGACTAGTTAGTCCATATTTATTCGCATTTCATATTTACCCTCCACATTCTCATAAGATTTGAAGTGGCAGTGATCTTTCTGTCTTGGCAGAGGATTTCTATTCTCATAAAGGCAAGCGTTTCTGAATTTAATTTTTTTTGTTGTTGCGGCAACCATGACTTGCTGTTATCAACAGTTTTATTTTCTCGTTTACGTAGTATAAAGTATCGTCATCGTCGAAAAACTCGAACTCGAGATTTTGACAAATCTCCACGTTTTAGACTTCCCGAATTTTTTTAAAAAACATTTTTGGCATTGTATGTATATGAATAAGAATGTTTTCAGCTAGATGGATGAAATTTGGTATATGGATTTAACACTAAATATGTAGATTTTTATCAAATTTTGAGCGAAATCTATTCACAGGAAGTATTCGAAGATAATACGATAACTACAAAATGGTGAGAGCAGAACTAGGTGGCAGTCCCTCTGTCCGGCTGTTCGAACATAATCTAACTTGGTAACTACAAAACGTTGAGAATTAAACCAAAATCTAACCAGGGGATAAATATCTATCGGTTCAGTTTTTTTCCCGGAAACATGTAAACGCGATAATTCAGAAGCGTTATCCTTAATTGTGTAAATTTTGGTATGTGAATTTGTGACTGTAATTATAGTTATGTGTTACATTTTTGTGTGAATCGGTTGGGAAAAACGCGACTCAAACCCAAATTCGGTATTCGGATACTGTTAACCGCTTACCAGGGATAAATCGCCAAAACTCTCGCCAAGAATGACGCGATAGATTCAGTAAATATACCAAATTTACGTCGAAGTTTAATATTTCAAAACTATTGTCCTATACAAAGCGTTCTCTTCGATAACTTTTTTATTAGAGTATGCGAAAACGTTATGGAGATGCCACTCTCGCTGGTTTATTTTTAAAAATGATCGTTTTTAATTTTTTAATGTCATGTTCTTTAAAGAAATTTCATTGCGCTTATAAGTTCTAGCATTAAAAATATTTTGAATGAAATACAACTTTTGGGAAGAGTTTTGAAAACGAGAGAAAACATCGTTGCTACTAAATATGTCGTACTTAAATGTTGATGTTTTTAAGATATTTTCTGCTCGTTTTTCACCATATGTGGATTTCGATATAAGGTTTGTTTTTAATAAAATTTCAATTTTTTTTGTTATATTTATAATGAAGGTTTAGTTTCGGAAATTGAGCAATAATAGAAGATCTTTGACCTGCAACCATTTTGAAACGTTATTGTTTCCTGTGATAATTGGATTTATCGCGATGTTAATAGAAAAATAGGAAAATGCATAGGACGGTGTGAGGTTTCTAAAATAGGAGATGAATGTTTGTTAAGATTTGAAGTTTAAAAATATTTTGTTGAGGAAGCCATTGATGCCAACTTACAGATAGTATTTGAAATTTTTTGGCAATTGTTAATCCCGGTGAGCAAATGGGTGCCAAAAGTAGATGCTTGTAAATAGTCTAGTCTCAAGACGCCACATATTAATATTTGCAAGAATTTAAAATATGTTGCTAAACCTGTGGTCTTGGCATATATGAATATTTGGGACTGGAAAGAATGTCGAGACGCGTTATGTAAGCTCTGGAATTTTACATCGGCTTTCTGAATGTGATCCAGGATGCTCGCCATTTCAGTCCTTATCTCTCGAGGCCCGAAACGGGAGTTGCGCAACGAGCGATAGCGAGTGCGCTTTTTCCTCGGAAGTGCGAGGTCAAATTCCTGCGGATGACGGCGACTACTGGAACCGGTATACCTGCTGAACCCGGGTGATAAGTCAGCTGGAGGAAAGTGCGGATTGCCCTCGGAGAAGCACCCCGTCGCTTTTGGAAGGCCACTGTTTGATTTGTTTTGCATAATTCCAGCGGGAGTCGTACGCATTTTTCATGGAAATCGAAATTCCCTTGCCGTTTATTTTTCAATAAATTTTGAAAAAATAGGATGATTTACCCTTAATAAACTAGAGCTATAACAGCTTTCATGAAAAATTTAATTTTAAGAAACCGTTTAAGATTTTTATGTAATATAGCTTAAAGTATGTGTCTATATTTGGAAAGAATTCTCTGAAATGTTCTAAAATATATGTCAATGATTTTGGTTGGTGGTGGTGGTAGGGAACAAAATAGATTAAAACATTGTTTCGGTCATATTTTTCAAAGTCGAAACTATTCTGGAATTTGAAAGGAACATTTTCCAGGTTATGTAATTATATACAGAGAACTATAAAGAAAATACCACCTGGTTTAACAATTTATCTAATTATTTGTTCAAACTATTGAAGAAAACTTAAATACATTGCCTAATTTCTGAATTTAGAAACAATCTGCATTTCTATTCAATCTTAAAAATTGGTATTCGATTGAAAAATATATTTAAATTTTGTTTTTTCTTTCTACACAACGGATCTTTCAGACAGCTAAAATCTTCCTAAATGATCGAACTGTTTATTTTTGTAAATCGGAAATTGCAGAACATATTAAATGCTGTAAAACTCGAGCCAGAAAATTATGCTTTGATATTTGAGACGTTTTTTGAGAAACTGGATGAAGATTTTATCAACTTAAATTTGAGGAAATAGAATTTAAAGATGCCAAATGAAATTAAAATGTGAATTCATTTTTTATATTTTCATAATATAATTACCCAGAGAATAAGTGAAAAATTAAAATAATTTTATAAGAGAAAAAAGTATCGATATTTTTTTTCCAAATATCCACTTCTCAGTGTAGTTACCTAAATCAACTGTTCTGCCTCTTGGTTCTAATTAGATAAAAACTTCGGGAACATTTGAGGTGTTGATTATGTTAATTTTTTTATATGGAATAATCTTGTGGAGGGTTTAATTTCAGCTTACAGTTTGTGGATTTAGAAATTAATGTACGTATCATTTTGTTTTCAGAGTCTCGCACTTCTACAATTTTTGTTTTGACTCAGATTTTTTAATTAAAAAAAATCGTTATTCAGTTTTATCATTTTAGTAAAATTACGTTAAAAAAATTGAAAACAAACTTTCTATGGTTACTAGCATTCTCAATTACTACTTTTTAGTCTTAAGTAAATTTCGTAATTTTTTTAGTTTTATTAATTTTTACCAGATCACAATGTTGAATATAATCGACATTTAATTAATCAGTTGACTAATATTTAAATTCTTTAAATATAAAACTGAATCACCATTAAGGAAGCAAACAATATTTTGAAATTCAAGTTTATTGAAAATCCGTGACATTTTTAGAAATATTGAACCAAATTAAATAAGAATGAAATGGTTTTACGGAGAAGATCGGTTTTCGTTGATAAGACTATTGGCATTCGTGAGATTCTTTCTTATGCATTGTGCCTTGTCAGTTCAGGAAAGTTAGTAAG
Source organism: Argiope bruennichi (assembly GCF_947563725.1). Classification (NCBI taxonomy): domain Eukaryota; kingdom Metazoa; phylum Arthropoda; class Arachnida; order Araneae; family Araneidae; genus Argiope; species Argiope bruennichi. Next base: position 1,882,050 of record NC_079152.1, read on the forward strand.
TATGGGAAAATTTATATACTTTTTTTATGAAATGCCAAGTCTGGAACTAATGACCGGCAATTATTTTAAATTAAATTGTCAATCGTGCTCAGGAACTATAGGCTGGGAGTAAAAGTTGTAACTCTACTGATTTGGGTTCGTAAGTTATAAATATTATTTCAAACAAATAGGGATGAAAGTTCGCTTTTTCTTGCTTGCTTTTATTTCTGATTTAAGGTTAAATTTTTGAAATGACGCAATTCTTATTTAATTTTTCTGTTGGATATGTGAGGAAGATAAGGAGATTTTCATCCAATCTCGAGATTCTTTTAGTTTTGGAACTTTCGTTGAATGTCAGTTGAAATCGAACACGCATGAATTTTATTGTAAATTTCAGCTATACTTGGAGCGAAAAGAGTTAGTTATTTGTACAATAAAATACTCTTAAAGTGCGTGTATTTTATCGCAGAAACATTGTAGTAAAAAGAGAAAGTAACAGGATTTAGACATTTGTCTTTCTCTGTTTTGAACATTCGCATGCATGTAAACGCGATAGCCAAAAAACCAAGATTTGGTTTGGACCATTTTACTTCGCCGCATAATTCTCGTATTATATCCAATTTTGTTCACAATCGGTTGAAAAAGAAACTACCCAAAAGGACATTGGATTGTTTTACTATACTATGAAATACGAAACGCTGATGGGTTCATTTCTGAATTTAACAGTCTGTGCACTCATTGTGTTCATAGCCTTGCCCAACGTCCATTTTTATGCGAGTAGGAGAGGGATAGCAATTGTAGAAAAAAAGCAAGTTTCGAGGAGACCTCACTCTTCTTGGATTTCATTTTGTATAGAAGCGAATTTTATTGAACTATTCGTTCTGTATAAAAACGTAAAGGATACCAAAATCTTATTCACGTTGTAGGAATTGATTTTTTAAAATTAATACTACTTTCATTTATCAAATTTAAATATCATAGTCTGCCATTCGATGAACGAGCGTGATATGTCATTGTAAGATTGAATTTTTGAATTAGAAGTGTGAGTAAATAATTTCTTTTGAGTGCACATTTTGGTTTGCCACTACGGGGAAAGCATTGTTGGTTTTTCATCAAGCCTCTAGCGTTCTATCAAATGTCATGCATTATTTCCTGTTAAAAAAAAATATCTAGTAGTTTTCCTGTTTTTTCCTCCATTTATGTGGTCCACACCCTTTCTACAAGCCACTGACCTATTCTAGCTCGTGAGTCTTTGGCGGATCATTTTAAAAGTTTCATCTCCTCAGGAAAGCGGTAACATTCGACTGTTTAAAGAGTTAAAGATCTAGATTTTCCCATTCAGGACAAATCTTGGTTTTTCTGTGGTATGGATTGCTGCTTTGCCACGCCTTCAGCTTATGACTCTTTCTTAGTCATCAGTCCGCATTTGTGATTTTACTTTGGCAGAGTTATTTTTTTAATCCTCATATTCGCCAACAGCCTCTTCAGTAATGCCTCGATTATTTGTAAAGCAGATCTGCTGAAACCTTATAATTGAAAAATAGAATCTTGAAATTCGATGATCTTCAAATTGTTTTGCATTAAACTAATCATGAATCGCAGTCTGAAGTGACATTTTGGAAGTAAAAATCAATAGTTTTGCTGATTTTTTTTTAAAATGAAAATGTTATTAGTATTAAAAATACTTGAATGCCAGCTGTTTGCAGTCGATAAAGTATTCACACATTTTTGACCCTCACGAGTGAACTCGTGCGCTTATAACTTCAAATTTCATACTCAATTACAAAGATACATTTACATAACTTGTGCATCAAATTGTCATCAACAATGTGTTACGTTTATCACATTTCACCAAGAATCTTAAGGGATACAGTTGTACCTTTTTAAAAAAAAAATAAATATTGAGTTTACGATTTTAGTCGGATGAAATAAGGGATACTTCAATGATTACAGAAATGCATAATTTGTATAGGTTTTGAAACAGTCTGAACTTTATGAATTACCCTTTAATGATTAATCGAACAGGAGCTCCTATACTAGAAATATAATTTATGCTTTTTTTTTCCCTCGAAATACGTTTTTTTCAAATTTCGGTACGCATAGAATCCTTTTTTTATTAAAATCGTATTAAGTTTAACAACGAAAATTTCTCATTTGTCAAACATTTTTTCTTTTCCTTCGCATTAGTATTAATTTTAAATCGATTCATCGTGCAAAATATCATTTTCCAGATTTTCAATTGTTCGACATTCGTTATTTCCTTGAAGTTCTTATTAGCATATTTCAGTGAAAATAAATGCATTGTAATTATTAAACCTACGCTCCTATTTTTTGCTCATTTTGGAATGATTTGATTCGGATTTTTTTTTTTTTTTTGACCGTACTAATTTGTGGTGAAGAAAATGATCGCACCCAAACACTTTCAATTCGGTATTAAACACTAAGAAATATTTGTTTAATTAAAAAAAAATCATTTGTTCAATATGTTAAATCTTCTGACGAGTATTGAATTTTACTTGCGATTAAATCCCTTTTGTCATTTTCGTATTGAATGTTTGAATTTTAAATTGGAATTGAACTTAGTTTCTTCAGATGTATGCATTTCAGTTTTACAATAACGACAACCTGCCGTAGAATTGGGTGAATGAATTCCCACGGCCACAACTTATCCAAGTTGTATGTTAAACCTCTAGAATGATTTCATGTTTTTTACGAGAAAAATGCATGTTTTGAGTAGTTGCCAATAATTTAGGAAAATTATTTTCAAAAAATTAGTTTATTTTCTCTGAGGAAATTTTAACAAAACTATTGAAATGTGTCAGTTAACTTCATTGTGAATGAAACAATATCCCAGGGACACAAATTACGTTATAACAATTCTGAAATAAAAATAAGTCCCTTTTTAACCACATATTTTTTAACAATGGAAATAAAATATTTTGATAGGATTTTTAATGGTAGAATTATTCATTCAACAGACACCTTGGTATTTTTCTAAATTTCCATTTTAAATCTAATTCTAGTTCTGCTCTTGTCCTATATCGATGTTTTTTGCAAATGTTTATCAAAACGCATTAAAAAAAAATTTCCAATCGCTCATCGTTGCCCTTTGAAACAGTCATTGGAAGCTTATAAATGGAAATAAAATTTTTTAGCTAAATGACTACATGATGCATTGAAGGGTAAACTGAGGGAGGGAGAAAGGTCATGGTGAGAATTACCGCCGTCATGTCGAAGGTAGATATATTGAGTCATCTGTGCAAACATTGCCCTGAAATGGGCAATGATTTAGACGATATTGTTCAGAGTATGTTACACAGTCATTAAATATGACGTATCCATCGAATTTGGTGCAAACGGTGCCCCCCCCCCTCCCATTGTGGTACTTCTGTTGAGTATATTGCAGCTGAAGCTCTCGCAATCAAAACATTCCGAAACTAATCCCCGACTACCAAAATAGCCCGATTCGTGTCCACGGTCCAGCTTCCTGTTTCTGAAACCAGTCGAGATTAAATTCCAATTACACAATTCACTTCTTGTTACAATCGCCTTGAATCATCGGCCGAGGTTGCATTTCTTAACCTGCTCATCCGTTTCTCTCTCGGAACCAGTTTTACTCTCGTCCGTGCTTCGCTTCCTGTCTGTCCGTCCACTCATGCGGTTCGCAGGGCCCTCCCCGGCCCTTCTGCTTTCGTCAGAAGGGACATCTCGGGTGAAATGGGGCTCTTCGGGATGAGTGATCTGGAGACGAGCCCTCCGGGTGGATTGGATCGTTTTGTTCACCCACTGCTCAGGATCGCTGGCGTGAAGAGGATTTTGGTCCAAGTTCGTTCCCACTGGATCAAGGAATCTGGAACATTGACTGGTTCACGAAGAACCCGAGATCTTTCCAGTATTCTAAAGGTGTGCGACTACGTTCGTAATGAAATTGTAGAGCGCTTTTCAAAAGCAGAAATATTTATGATTTTCAATCTTGCTTTGATGCAAAAATTATGAGACCAAAATGTACTAGTTAAAGGACAAAATTTCTTTGAAAAAGGGTGCCTTTTTTTTGGTGGAGGGGGCGGAGCGGAAATGAGTGATAAAACAATCATTTAGTTTAGAGATTCGTTAAATGATTTGCTTAAAATTTTGCAGATAGCTTAGAAATATATTACCAAGTTTCTGAACTAAAAAATTTTTTAAAAAAAATTAAGATAAGCTGTTTTCATATCCTTTTTTAATATTGAGTTTGACTGATGAGTAGTATGAAATTTTAAATTTTTTTCGCATTGTGAAGCATTAAATCAAGTATAAAATATTTTTGAATGAATAGATTACTTATTCACTAGTTCAGAAACAACAGAACACGTTGTGATCAATTTGCCAAATTTGAAAAAAATATGCATTAGATCTTAATTTGAGTTTCCATAAGGAAATTCTGTCAAAGAGTAGAAATTGAGAAAATAGCACTTGAAGATATAAAAAGGCATTAGAATTTATATAAATGCAAATCAGTACAACTTCCAGAAACAAGGACTTGGGAACAATTCAGACGGTTTTATAAAGAAGAAAAAATCCATATTTAAAATGCTTATGTATTATTCCTATTTTTGTAAAACAGGAAAACGTTCCTCTTAAAGCAGGTGACTACGTTAAGTTTTCATTTTCTGTTCGAATTCACTTCATTTAAAATTCTCCTGTTATGAAATATAGCCTCTCACCACTTGGACTATAATCTGTTTGTATTTTAAAAACCTGCATTTTAATAGGACGCACAAAACAATTCTTTTCAGTAATAGACTTAGACTTGATGCTGTCCTATTTTATTTGAGGTATGTCCCTTTAGATATATTTAAACAGTACATTTAGACGAATATTTGCTCACTGGGATAAATCTTTTTGCCATCACTCCCCCCCCCCCCAGGAAAGAAGAGATCCTAAATTATAACTTGCAGATATTCGACTCTGTCAGAGCTGTGAGAAAATACAATTACCTATAATGAAAGTCTAAACTGAAAATGTAAATTTCTTTTGATTACAAGGGAAATAAAGCCACATACAGCGGATTCGAAATTGAATATATTTCATTCCGAAATATTGCGTTTGGATTCTTCGCTGATACATTAACATTTTAATGCAATGCTTGCTGCTAATCGACGATCAGATGTTCTTTCACAATATTAATAGCGCAAATTTAGTATTGTCTACTAACTTTGAACTATATCTTATCAAATGAAATTATTTTAAATTATACATAATAAACATACATAACTGGTTATGCACTCCCAAGTGATATTAATTGGTGATATTAAAGCTAAGAGGTTGTGGCAAGGTTTTATATTGCGATCTCTCTCGGAAATGCAGCGTGCAGGGGGAATGGAAACAACTGATATATTTAAGATTATAAATAACGTTAAGAAGGGCTGCGGCGGCTTGGAGGTAAGGCCCCAGCTTCGGAACCGTAGTGTTTCAGGTTTTGGACCCGATTCCACCGAAGAATCATCATGTAAGGGTGTCTGGTGCACGTTAAATTCTTAGGGTCAAACGTCCTCCCGTTGGTGAGGTGGGATGCCAATTCAGATGTTGTCCTCGTCCTCTGACCCCGGTTCAAAATGACGAGGTCCGTACCAAAATAGCCCTAGTGTTGCTTTAAAACGGAATGTTATTATAACTAAACTTCCTTGCTTGAATATGAAATGAAAACGCACCATACTAGACTTTGCCTTCATTTCATGCATAACGGTTACTAAAGTATGATGCAGTATATATATATAATTGTAATGCGATCATATGTTTCCATTCCAAACTCATTTTTTTTTCTTGTATACGAAAGTATTAATCGTCAAATTCTTCCATCTCGAGTTCGAATCTCCACGTTTTAGATCTCCCCGAGACCAAAAAACACACTTCCGGGAAATGTCTGTCGAAATAAATCGAAAACGGTTTGAGCTAGAGGGATGGCATTTGGTATATGTTCTTCACTTCAAATGTGTAAATTTCTGTCAAATTTTGAGCAAAATCTATTCCGGAAAAGTCAGTCCGGCTGTTCGAATTTACTTGGCACGATAACTATGAAACGAAGAGAGCTAGATGAATAAAATTTGACACAGATTCAACATCTATAGTGTAGACGCCCGTCAAATTGTGAGCCAAATTCAAACCGACAGATTGTATTGGCAACCTCTTATTGACATGCTTCTGAAAGTACAACGCAGTAAGTCAAACGCAATATGTCAAATTTGGTACCAAATTTGACATTAAGTTATTGCGTTGTGACCATGTTGTGACTACAATTATAGTTCTGTGCCAAATTTTGATTCCAACCGGTCAAGAAAAACGCGTCCAAAACACAAATGGATCTTTATTAGAGAGTATGCGAGAAAGTTTTGGAGACCACTCCTACTGGTTATTGTTTTGTGTTCGAAAACGAAGTATTGCTATTCTGATATTTCGAGTTCCAAATTTTGACGAAACTTTACCTTTCATATTCGTGTAAAAAAAACGACTTATTTTTGGAATCCTGTCTGAACAGTCTGTCATGTTGATTCAACCAGCGGGAGCTTTCTCCCTAAAACTTTGCCTCGTACTCTCTAATAAAGTCGTCCCTTAGATCGTCATTTAATGAACGTCGTCCCTTAGATCGTCATTGATGTACTAAAGTTACGAAATATTAGCGTTTAGTTTAAATTTAGCATTTTTACTGAATGCATCGTGTGATCTTAGGCGAGTTGAGCGATTGATTCCTAATATGTTAAGAGTATTCCAAAATCTTATTTGTGTTTTAGACGTATTCTTTCCAATTCATTGGAACATAACATAGGTACATTCTCGGAGCTCACGGCTTACATAATTTTCTTGTGAAGGGTACATTGTATTCCCTTTTTATATTGTATTTTCAAAAGAAATCTGTCTGTGAAAAATAAGTTATTTGCGGCCACAAAAACTTGCTCGTTTATTTGATCCAAGTTTGTCAAACTCCCCCCCCCCCCTTCCGGCTCAAACCTGAACTCGTTAGCAGCACCTGCTGTTCAAGCAGACAGTTTAAATTCCTCATTTTGACGGAGAATCAAGGGTCGAAATCTCGGCTTCCAAAATTTAGCTTCATTTGGAAATTTTTAATAGCTCTTCTGGTTCCTTCCATTCTATTTACAACTCTTTTCAAACATTTTGCATCAAAATTTTCTATTCATATAGATGATCTACCGTGAACCAACCTCAGCCGCAAATGACGGATTTTATAGACCACAGGAATGCCGAGTTCATCTGCTTGCGGCATCGCGACGACGCTGTTGCCATTTCCGGCTCACCTTCATTGAATCGAATAACCAAAGCAATTTTATATTTGGATTTGAAGGAAACTGCAGCATAATGGCAACAGCTGTGTGCCCGAGTATAATTAATAATATAAACGTTTAAAAGGCTAGAACACTCGGAGGATGCCGATGACGCAGTCAGCCGAATGTCGTTTACCTCTAGTTAAGGTCGAAACCAGAATTTAATAGTGCAGATAGTTATGAATATTTATAAACGAGGAAAGAGGTTGTCAAAGACTTGCGAAGAGAACCTCGGCTCGTTTTCGGAAGAATTCTTCCAAAACTGAGATGATATAAATCAAATAATTTTTCATTTTTGCTCTAAAGCCAATAGGTGTGCTCTCCGTGAAACTTTTCGCGTACTTCCTAGTTTTCCTTTTGTGGATCTGAGCATTCCGCATTCACGGTCTTTTCCAAGATTTTTCATTTCCGAATTCTACCCTGGATTTTATGCTTCATAGTATTCATGAAGGAAACCGAATACCCATTTCAAGCGCCTTCTTTCGGTAGATTGAAACCAAAATTTGGCAAAGTTTAACTTCTAAACTACAATTTCAGTTGCAAGACCAAATATGTGTTTTGAGCTGTTACTAGGGATTGCAATACCGGACCAAAATTTCAATACAGGTATTCGGTATTTTTTAAATTATAATACCGGGATACCGGTTTTAATACCGGTATTAGAAATTTTTGAAAGAATGAAAACACAGGTGTTTCTTTGTTTCATTTGCCAGTTTTGTTAGAGTGTAAACATCACAAAAAATAATTTGTAACTTATAAATTATAACAGTATATAATCACAAAAAAGTAAAGAAACATCTTATTTATTTAAATCACAAAAAAGTGTAAATATCACTATTCATTCTGTGGTACTATTACAAATTTTTGAAATGTGATCTTAAAAAACATAATGCATCCATTGTACTGTCATTAGGCCTTAAAAATAATTTTGTTCAAAAATGACCAGTTGTCAAAAACGCTCTTTCGGCATCTACGCTAGTTGGTGGTACTGTTAGCAATTTGCGATATACTTTTTCAAAGTATTTACCTCTAAATCCCTCATCTTCAAATAAATCGATTTCTCGTCGGATGGTTTTGGATATAGCTGATTTCTGTATTGTATTTTGGTTCGTTGAAATTTTCTTATTTATCGCTAATTCTAATTTTTGTTCAAGAGACAATTCCTTTTCACTATTTACTGTAGTGACATCATAATCTTCGATAATTGAATCTAATTCTTCTGAATATGTATAGGTTTGTGGGTAAAATATTTTAAGAAAATTTACTCTAAACTTAATCAGATTTGAATTGGTTATTTTCTTTTCTTTTTCATTTTCATTTTTTAAATCACTATAATTATGTAAATACCATAAGACATTTTCTGTTTCGGTACGCCTTTCTTCTGTGCGATTTTTCAATGTAATATATAATTCTTCAGATAGTGACGGGTGCTGTTCTTTCAGTGACTGCAACCTAAAATTTATTGTTGCATTAGCTTTTAATAAATGAGAATCTCGCCGACATAATGCCTCAATAGTCAGTTCTATTGGAAGTAGAGCTGATACAGTTCTGGATATTAAGTCGAATTCACTATCTGAAGTATTAATTTACAGGTTTAAGTCGATTATTGCTTTTAGGATTGGATTTCTCAGTTTCAAAAATCATTCCATCATTAGGAGTAAATTGTTCCAACGTGTATTAGAATCTAATATTAACATATATTGTTTTATTTTCAGTTAGTATATATTTAAGTAATATATCCTTTTTATAGGGGAAAGTTTAAATATCTTAACAACTTTTCGAACTTTATAAATTATTAATCTATCAAGAATTGCTTCCTATATTTTATCCTCATTAGCAATATCTTCAACAATTACATTGTCATTATCTTCATTGTCAATATCACTCTCGCTCTTACTCTCTTCAATGTCGGAATCCGAAGTTTCTATATCCACAGTATTTGGATTCTTCTGTTCTTTATTTTTTTGGTATAATACATCTGTTACTCCTAATTGAATTCCATGTGCATAGCACAACTGCTGATTTGTACCTATCAACTTTCCAACTTTTTTACATAATTGTTGATCCATTAGTCGTTATGGATACAATATTTTCTTTCAGGGATAATCCATGTTTCGCTCATTTAGATTTAAGCTATTAATTAGCTAATTAATTTCGCCCGTTAGGGAGACATAAAGACAAAAACGTATACTATTTTGCTATGTTCACGATGCCTGAACATATAGTGGAGACAATTTAAAAAAATTTTTAGTAAATACCGAAAAACCGGTATTTAAACTTGTGAATACTGGTATTACAAAATTGTACAAATGGCTCAAAATACCGGTATTCGGTATCCCGGTATTGCAATCCCTAGTTGTTACGTTTGCATGTTTACGAAAAACAAACGATGGATTAGCAATTCTTTGATGCTTAATATTTGAGATATATCCCTACTTAAAATTTAGCACACCATTTTAACATCTTATCTACATAATCCTCTGTATAATTTGTTTACGAGTTTGTCATGGATTGACCTGTACTGTTTTCTAGTCTTATTGAATAATTCTGCTACGAGATGTTGGCAGGAGGTTCAGTAGTTTTTGAATGAAACCAGGAATCAGTCGTCCCTTGATTTTCTTGTTGTAGGTCGGGTTTTGTGTTCAGATTCATCGTAAAGAGAATTGCTTGTATGATCCAGAATGACCGTTAAAGCACATGGCATTTAATTCGCATTTGAAATTTGTGAAAAGATCGCAATACATTTTATGGGTCTAGGCAGATACATTTATATTCACAAAAGAGGTTGAACAAAAAATATAATGTTGTGTATCAAATTCAAAATATGTCATAGATCAACAATCGCCCATCCTTATCTAGTTGATTTTCACTTCATTATTTGGGAATGAAAACCTCTTCGAGCATCTGTCTACCACCTTTCGTAGAAGCGCTCAATTATCGGAACTATTTCAATTTTAAAATGAAGTAATTTTTGATCATTCAGACTAAAAAAAATTTATTTGAATAAAACGTTAAATACTTCTTTTAAATGCGGCTCCGTGTTGGATAATAAGCCCCATTTAAACGGCATTTAGAATGAATTAGAAATGAATAATTGGTACAACTGAATTCGGCAATTTCAGTCGAGTGAGGTTAATCGTGGCAAGTTTTCATGCGGCATCCGAATGCATGTCCTGTTGCCGTTCGGATTCCAAAATCAAACCTGAGCTGGTACCTCCTTTCCAAACTTCCACACCACACCAACGGGAGGATATTTAGCCTCGGCGGATTTAACATGCACCAGATCCACTTACACGACGGTTCTTCGGTGGAATCGTATCTCGAGCCTGAAACCCCCCGGTGTCGAAGCCGAGATCTTACCAGGCCACCGCAGCCTTATTACAAAAACTAAGAAAGCTAAATGGTTACGATTCCGTGCACAAAATCAACGTGTATATTAGCAGTTTTTCAGCAAAATCCAATCAGAGATTCAACGTCTACCGGCCTGTAGTTTCAGAAGCATGTAAACGCGATAATTCAAACGCAATGTTTTTGGTAGATGAAATCTGGTATGCGAATTTGTGGTTGCAATCGCATTTCTGTGTCAAATTGTGGTATCAATCGGTTGGCAAAAACATGTCTGAAATACAAATTCGATTTTCGGGTATTACTAACCGCATCCCAGGGATTAATCGCTTAAAAAACATGCCCATGATGACACGATAGATTCAATAAAAATGTTAAATTCGCGCGGAATTCACATATTTTGCAACTATTGTACATGAAAGGCATGCAAGGCGCTGTATGGGATAACTCTTTTGTTAGAGAATACGCGAGAAAGTTTTGGAGCGGGCTCTACCGCTGGTTTGAAACCGAAATTATCTATAGAATCGCGTTTCATTTTAAAATAGATCGAGTATATGATGTTTCGTTGCTAAGAAGGGCGGGCTGGAAATGCATTCCATGCGATTGTTTTTCTTATTTGTGATGAAATAAATGGAAAAAAAAACTGACCTTCATAGAGTGGCAGCACGCTACTGTAATCCTTCTGTTGCAGTGTAATTTATGGCAAGTCAAACAAAACGGTGGTTAGCTGTTTTGAAGATCGTAAATTGTGGAAGAACTTTCATTTCCGCCATTTGTGGTGGAATTTTACCTCTGAATAAGGCACTTAAAAACACGGCGTTTTTAAAGATTCATTGCATTTCGCTTTCGCTTTTTTCAATAAAAATGTCGTTTGTGGTTTTTGTAACAATGAACTTTTGTTCCTCGTATCCGCCGTAAACATCTTCATTCTGCCAGCTGTATTTTCTTTAAAGAAATATCGTAAATTTTTTATGAATAAATTGCAAACCTCAACTTCAAAACAATGTTATATTTTGAAGATACTTTCCCTTTTAGCACGTAATCGGGTCGCTTTTCAAAATGATGGTCCGAAAATAGCCGTAGGATTGCTTCGAAACGGAATATAAATATTATTAAACCAACCGTAAAACTTTCAATTACAGTTCATATTTAAAACATTAAAAAAATATTTAAGCAATTATATTCTTTCCCATTTTGTCATCTTAAATTTATAAATATCAATTAAAAATTTATGGCGCTCATAACTAAAATGAATCGATTCAATGAATGGAATCGATTGTGTATTTTCACTGCAAATGCGTAAATATATAAAATTTCAAAACTTAACAACATTCAGGAAATGAATAGAAATATCGAATAAAATCTCATTTCCAGAAATATGAAACGTATCAAATTAAACAAGTGCGTAGTTATTTTCTCGGAAAAGATGTGAAGTCCGGACTAATGTCCGTTTAAAAGAGAGGAAAAAAAAATGTAGAATTGAAGACGTCGAGTAGAAAATGCGAAATATTTTGGCAGTATTAGTAAAAAATTTGACAACTATTTAACATTAGTTTTCATTAAATTTACGAAAACAGTAGCGAGAAATTCACTCCATAAAATTCAAATATTTTGGAGTTTTGCTGAACTCTCGACAATTTAACCTTCTGGGTATTAATCGTATAAACTGAAATGGACTTCTTCGTGTCAGCGTTTTCTGAACGGTCATCCCTCCTCCCCTTTCCTATGCAGAGCAATGACTAAAATATAAGAAATATCGGAAAAAATATTCCTGAATGTGGGGAAAAAGCCTAGTTTTAGAACCATCATGATAATAACGAGCGTTAATAACTTTCAAATCTAGAATGAAAGAAATGTCAATAGATTGCACCATTTTGTTTTGGAAACGCATGAGGCTTCTCACCTCGTCAAGTAATTTAATGTCTTATTATTTCTGCAAGAAATTATTTGAAAATTTTGTTAAGGGAATGGGTGATTATTCAATCGACTTTTACAACATAAATATTTTAGTTTGAATTTTAGAAACCAATCGCTTACTTGTTGAAATTTCCGTTTTATCTGCTATTGCGTAACACTAAGTGATTTTTTTAAAAATTTTTTTTATTTCAGTGTGCAATCGGAAGTTTAATACGAAAAGAATCTCGAACTTATTTTTATATTAACACATTGCGTACGGAGCTCTGCGCGCTCAACGCTCTCCCAGGGCCCGCACATTTTTGAACGCTCTAGAAGCATGCTTGGCAAGCAATAGGATGCATATATGTACATTTTTAATTCGCATTTGGTATAATATTTATATAAAGCATTCTTAAATATTACGATATATTTTATACATGTATTTATTATATACGATTTTTTACATTTTAACTATTATTTATTTCAGACTTGAATAATTCTTTAGAGTGTGATATTTGGTAAAGCATATTCGCTTGTGCCATGGTGTTCGGCACGATTGCAACAGTATCTTGTTTTAAAACCTTAAGGACGGCTCACGAATTTTCTCGTGTTGCGTGTCCCGTCTATTAGTGCGTCATAAATAACAAAGTTATGATGATTTTAGATTGTACAAATTTGTTTAAAAACGTGCTGTCCTATGCATATGTCTTAGGTTTTTTTTTGCGGTCCTTAATGTGTTAAATATTTGTCTCTGGTTGGTTATGCATCGATTTAGCCGGAAAACATGAAAACGAGATCTGGTGCCCCGGCTACAACGTTCGGCCTGCTAAAAACGAGAAATCTCGTGACCCGTACGCAACGTGCCAATTTGAATATAAAGGTGTTTAAAGAAACAACGCCGAAATCTTACTTTTCAAGTGAATGCGCCTTGGCATTAAATAGAAATGACATTAATAATTTTAGAATTTAAAATTTCCCAATTTTCACTTCGGGGAAAGTTTCGATAACTTTTTAACTGCGTCGTTAAAATCAACTTTCGCAATGGCAGCAGCAAAATGATTAATTTTATTTTCAAGGATATTTTCTGAGCGGATTGATAATTTCCAAGAAAAAACAATCGAAAATCGTGCGAAATCCTGAATTCTTTTTTTAATATGTTTGAACAGGCTTCTTCATAAAATCGTTTAAATTTTGCTTCCAAGTAAATTTTTGGAAAGTTACTCTGATTTCTTTTACACTTGCATTTTATATTCGTTTGAATGCTGTTCTACATATTTAAAAGCTATTTTCACAAATTCGAATCTTTGGTAGAATTTTCTTATAAAAAAGATCTCAAATTAAAATCTAATGCATGTTTTTTTTTCTGTTCAAATCTGGTATTTTTCTATGTTCTGCCATTCCTGAATTAGAGAAAATCTATTCATTTGGAAATAGAAACTATAGAAATTTAGAATCTCTATAGTTATCTATGTATTTTACAATGAGTAAAAAAAATTGAAAAATTTGTTACTTATCAATCAACTTCCAGTAATTAAAGAGTGTATAGAAATGCAGGTCATTTCTTAGTGAAGTCTTCCTGACCTGTCTGCAAAGCATGTTTAAGCATGTTATTGAATAAATACCTAAACTAGAAGATTTTCGCTTTATGCTCTTAACCAAAAATGCACTGTTCTAAAAAAAAAAAAAAAACACTTAACCGATATATTTCCTTTTATAGACATTTTTTCAATCTTTTTTTATGTAAAAATTTTAATTATTTTAGTGCGTTTTTTAAGAAAAATGTATTTCGAACGTAAGCACATACCTTAAATTGCGAATCAAGCTTTCCAACTACTATCAAACCGGTTCCAAGTACGACAGATTTCAAAAATAAATAAATGAACGCTAGTTGTAGTAGAATCATTATTCAAGGTTAAATTCCAGTTTCGAATATTTGAGTAAAAGTAATCTTTATAGTAAAAGGCCTCATTTTATTTTTCTTTGCCTTTCTTCCAGAGTAGCCTTTCAGTAAAGCTTATTCATTTTTAACTGTCGAGGGAGCGGTGCTTCAAAATAGGCCCATTATAGGTGGCCACTTTTTCAATGTAATCTCTATATAAAATGTTTAACTCATTGTTTGCAATGTAATCTTGTCAATCGTTCCTTTAAAAAGAACAGCCCGCAATAACTCGTTTCTCGAAATGAACAAATGAAAGCGTTGGTGCTAATGAAGTGGTAGTGATTAATCAAGATTCTGGAAAGTTCCTATTATCCTTGGTCATGTTATCAAATGTGTTCATCTATTTGTCCAACCTATTGGATGTAGTGAAATGGGTTTATGTGGTGTGTTAGGTGGTGGCGAACCATTTCCGTCGGTATATTTTTAGATCTTAACAATAGAAAAAATCCTACGAGTTAAAATAAGCCTCATTTCGTTTCATTCATTTACTAAAATATAGATGACGGATAATGAAGTAAAGAACAATAGAAATTTTCTTTATCTGCAAGCTCTACTCATAACTTCTCTTAAAATATTTCTCTTCATTAATCCATTTTTAATTTCTCATATACGAGGAATAAATAACGTATTGTAATCATCAAAAGATTTGAAATCGAGATTTTGACGCATCTCCACGTTTTAGAACTCCCAGAATTTGAAAAATACGCCTTTCAAATGGAGTCATTGACAAAGAACTCAAATATTTTTAGGCGGACAGATGAAATTTGGTCACACGATCTGTGCACCCAATTGTACATTTCTGTCAGATTTTGAGCAAAATCTATTCAAAGGAAGGCTGTCTGGACTGCTCTAATACAAGTTAATGTGATAACAACAAAACCAAGAAAGCTAGAAGGATAAAATTCGGTACACAGCTTTAATATCTACACTATAGACGCCTACCAAATTTTGAGCCACATCCAATCACGGTTTTGTCTATCCGTCTGCCCTTTCAGAAGCATGCAAATGTGATTGCTCATAAACGCAATGACTGAAATGTATCAAATCGGGTCATGATATTCTGCGTCAAATTTTGGTTTTAATCTGGTGAGAAAAAACAAACAAACCGCATCTAAAACATAAAAAGTGAATTTATTAGAGAGTATGGGCGAAAGTTTTGGAGGCCACTCCCGCTTGTTTATTTTCTTGAATACAAAGAGAAAATATTTAAATCGTCAAACCATTCGACTTGAAGATTTTTATATATCTCCCTTTTTTTTCGAAGTTCAGATTTCGAAAAAGCCATTTTTGGAATGGTGTCTATCACAGTCCGTCTGTATGTCTGATCGCGATTGTTCAAACGCATTGAGCTGGAGAAGATGAAATTTAGTATGTAGTCTTAACACGAAACTTATAGATTTCTATCCAATTTTGGACGGAGTCCAAAGAAGCAAAGTCCGTCTGTCCATATACATGCAACTCAATCGCAATAAGCGGAATTTCGGTCTATTCATTCAAGTTGTGGATGTGTTAAGTGGAGCTCGATAACTAAACGCAATGCTGAAAGTAATAAATGGGGTGTTAATAAATTTTTATGTCAATTAGATTTAATCTAAAAAAACCTAAAATATATGTTATAGATTTGTGCCAAAATTTCGGATCCAATAGGTGGGGAGGAATGGCATCATTTCATTTGGAAGTCGGAGGGAGGCACTCAAAATGGCGGAGTGTTCGAGGGTTTGTTGGCTTTTCTATTCTGTCTACCTTTCCACCCTATGTTTGAGGCATGCAGACTACAGATTGCATCAAGTTTCAGATCCCGTCGGTGAAAAGGAAGGTGTCCAAATGTGGACAAAGTACAAAAGGAAGGTGCGTTTATAATGCATAGTCGTCCACCGTTCGTTCTGGACATGTAGAGGATAGAAAATACTAGTTTGTATAAATGCTCTCCAGGCTGTACAAATATGGACGACTTGAACGGGAGTAAAGATCCTCAATGGGGGGAAAATTCCGAAATCGTTCCTCGCGTGAATGATGTTGGAAGGATTTCTTTACAGATTTTTTTTTAAAAAACAAAGGAGGCAATTGTGTCAGAGTACATTTTGATTGAAATTGAATACTTGTGATGAAAAGACGCACCTCGAGATGCTTTTGTCACAGAATGCACTGCGCACGTCCGTAGTCAACTGTCTCGGGAAGTCGCAATGATGTTCGCGATCCGTTGACTGGGACCGCCGGAACAGTTTACAGGAGCGCAGTCTTGGATCGAAAATGAATTCATTCAGAAGATAGAAATCGTTTACCGATTTCTATGTAATATGAGATACTCTGTGTGTTCTAACTGCGAATGACAGTGGACTGTTTTGGTACGAACACTTGTGAATTCCTTGCCACCGCAAGTGCTTAAGGATACGAATGACTTTAAAATTTCGATCCATTTTTTCTTAGGTACAACGTTCTTCATTGATTTTTATATTCTGTTCCTTTCAAGATCCCGAGACTAGCATTTTAAAATGCTTTCACTTCACTAAGAAGTGGTGCGCAAAAAGATGAGTGGTTGTTACCCCCCCCCCCCCTCAATTCCGCGAATAATCTGTTACTGTTCGACAAAGGATTCGGAGACGACGATTCTACATATCTCATTAAGGGGTGAGACGCGGAACGATGAGCGTATTTCCAGTATTCACCTTTGACCTTGGATTTCCCCCATTAGATACTTTTTAGCACAATTTTTTTCAAGTGTATGTGAGTGTTGTTTCATTTCTAACCTCATTTTATTTAAACTCAAAATTTCATATGGCTAGTTCAAGTGGTAAAAAAACTTTTAGTAGTACGAAGAAAATTTTATATAATATCATTAAATAGTGTGACCAAAAAGCAGAAAACGGGGAAATATTTATTCCTGTCCTATTCAAAATATATAAAATTTTTAAGACGCTGTAGATTTACAGCAATTCCGTAAGTCAAAATAAAATGTTTTAAACAGAATGAGTTCTCGATTATCTATTCCTAATCTTAAAATATTGCCGAAAAACACTCAATAACATTTAAAAAAAGAAGCATTTTAATATAAAGATCGTTATTTTGTAAAAAAATAATTACCAAATTTTAAGAACTGAATTTTTTTATTTATTCTTCATAATTTAATGTTTATGCCCCTTAAATTAAAAAAAAAAAATTGCTCTGAAATATTTTACCGTGCATTAGTACCTTTTCCTTTCTGTATTACTAATTGTAATGTTTACGTCTCATAAAACCGCGAGTCTTCATTGTTAAATGTAAACATCTCCTTTCATCTTTCCTCTCACCCCTATTTTGACGAATTGAACCTATTCTAACGCATGCGTAAAAGCGCGGAGGGTTTTACAATCCGTTGTCAAACAGTATCTTATTTTGATACTGTAAACATCTACTCCTTTCGTTATTTCTCACCCTAACCCCCTCTTTTCCCAACGCATGTGCAAAATTGCGGAGAATTTCAAAATCAAAGAATGAACACTATCCGAAATTTAAAAAAAAACATCCTTTTGGAATTTATATGCAATATCATTAAAAAAAAAAAAAAAAAAAAAAAAAAAAAAAATCCATCGGCTGAATCATTTTGTAGCTTAAATGTACGTCGCGTACATACAGATTAATATTCATTCTTAGCAAAGAGGAAAGACCTTGATAAAAGGCATATTTATGGAGTTGGCGTTCCTTTCTTTTCCCTCTCTGTTATTATAATGAATCCCCGAGGGCGATCCCTGTCTCATACCTCTGTATTCAGTGCCCCGAAGGATGTCGTGAATGGATGACGATTAAGTGTGTGTCACGGTTATTACCCAGCTTTACAAATTGTTTACGACCGAGTGCCGTGAGCTGTGTCCATAAACCCTGGGTGATTTCCCGATTAATCGATTGCAGTGAAATTCGCAAACACGAGCCCGACAACCCTCAGCAATAAGCAACTCAAATTTTCGGTCATTTCCTTGGAAAATTGGGAATTTATTGTTGAGGATTGAATCGTCTGCAACTTGATTCTAATGCCAGAACACCCACTGGATGCTTTGAATTCGGCCGTGGATTAGGAATATCGTTCTGAGGATATTGACGGCTTTCCGAGTAGGTAGCGGCCTAGGAACACTATGTTTAGTGGCGGTCCTAGAAAGATTAGAAACAGTATGACACCCAACTTCTTTCTAAACTCACAATAAACAATATATTAAAATATTATCGTTTTTTCCTAATGTAATTGATCAATTTTATGTCTTATTGCGTCCATTTAATTATAGCATTTCTATACAGCAAGCGTCTACTTAAGCGTATTAATTAATGTAAATGTCATGGTGAGTCATAATTAATGCATACTTTTTACCAAGTTACTGAAATAAAAATAAATAAAATAAAAAATTCACTTATTCATTAAAATGTGTTGTGGAAATGTGAACTGAATCGACTTCAAGCAACTTTGGGAAGGGGAGCTTTATAACGTGTGAGGGTTGAAAAATGCATAGACCCGCTATTGTTGAAGGATGAAAATGAGGTTTTAGGTTTCATTTTATATATTTAACTTAAAACCTAGACAAAAACGAAGGGAAGTGCGAATAGTTAACTTGTAGATGGAATGAATATTTGGTTTTGACGTGTCTTGGCTTCAGACTTGAAAGATTGCCAAACAAATCAGATTGCATCGAAAATGCGCTATATACATGATCCAAACATGTTTAAACTGTCATAGGTCAAAAGTCCCCATTTGACGTAAGGAATTGGGAAGTAAAGCATCATCCTTGTCCGATCATGCTTTAGAATTATAAAATTTTCTCCAAATGTAATGTTTCAACCCTTTAACTGCCGGTACTGTACTTCATACGGCACCGAATTATCACTTCACAAAATTACCTGAAATTAAATCATTCAAAGGCGTTCTAATGAGACACAAATTATTTAACCCATAAACTAATACGATTTCCAATCGAATGAGTTGAACAGCTAATTGAAACTGTCATCTAATTGGGTAAAAAAAAGTGAGGGTTAAAATAGCAAGTTGGGCAAAAACATCACTTCTGTCGGAGTCGACTCCATCAGTCTTGATTGAGCATCTAATCAACTGAACACGCAGAACATCGCCGCCTCGTTAACAGGCAATGATCTGAATTGAATATAAAATGTCGCGTCACATCATTTCGTGACATCTGTCAGCTGGTAGGTAATTGTTATGGCAATTTAGATGTCATAAAATGTCCTCGGATATTTTGCTCCCTGCGCCACATTACACAAAAGAAGTGATATGAAATTTGGCAATCTATCATATGGAGAAGCTAACCAAGTGTTGGAGTAACAAAACAAATCGGGTTGTACTGATGGGAGAACAAATTCATGCAATTCTTCCAAACCAATTTCTCGATCAGTTTTAATTTCGGTTTAAGGTTCATATTCTTAGTGTTAATATATTTAAATCGGTCGGATTGCATGGCTTGACAGCATGCCAAAAGTAATCGATTGAATAATTAACATAAAAGCCTGAACACTACAAAAAGGACTTAAGACATCCCTGGATTTTTTTTGAAATTGGAAGAATATTTTATAGAGAATAATAGTAAATTTCTAACTAGGCAGAATAGGCAGCTGACTAGAATCGCTAGGTTAAGAGTCCTAGAAAAAGATTTATTATGCCATCAGGCTAATTTTAAAAGATGCAAATTATAAGGATGGTAAAATATTAGGATATTGACAATTTGTCCAGTGTGACTGGTTTTCCATGAAGTTACATTGCTATTACATTATTTATAATATATAATAAAAATATTTAAAAACAAACTTTAAACAATTCGCCACTGAAAGTTAAAAAAAAAAAAATCACAAATCATTTCAGAAATATTTCGATTACTGGGGTGATGACATCCAGGAAATCTAATGCATGGATGGACATAGATTGTGCCCTTAAAATATATTTGTTGTATGAAATCGTAAATTATGACTTATAATATCGGTTATTATAAAAGTTAACACAGCAAGAAACCTAAGTATTAGACATGAAGTTTGGTTGAAACCTTATATACATGGTTATTTTATTTCTTCCTAATAACATTGAAAAATTTCCCAGTTCTGTTGAGGGAGTTTAATTGTGTGTTATGCAGTACTGGCAATACCCAATGTACTGACCGCGGATTGATTTTAATTTATAAATGTAAATCTCGGTAATTTAAGATGCCTTGTCAGATTATTTAAAGATTGTCGGATTAACCCATTAGCTGCCGCGATCCCCACTTAAGAATTTTGAAATCTAATAGACATTATTCGATGCCAAAAATATATTTGGTACGCCTGGCGGTTCAGTTTCATTCTATATATATCGGTCAATATTGTGTGTAGCAATAAGTGCGTATTTTGAACTTCATTTCTTTACAACAAGCGAACAAATTTGAAATTCGTTTGCAAGTTGAATGGGACAGAATTGTCATATTGGAAGTAATATATTTTATACTGTAGTGAAATGCCGCTTATAGGTTATATTAACGATTTATTACTTATTCAGTATTTTGGCTTTTTTTATATATAATTTTATTAGTCGATGTTATTTTTTATAACGATACCATTTCTCTAAAATATTGGATATTTTTGAAATAAAGCATAATTGGAATACAATTATATTGTTACACAATTTTTTGTGTATGCATGTGTAACTTAGCCAGCCAAAAATTAAAAACAAAATGCATGTTAATAAGTTAAAATGTACAGATTTTTGTTTTTATCACTGAAACTTCAAATTTCATGTTTCTCGAGATTTCTGTAACTTTGTGTAAGTTTAGAATTATAAATCATTAAAAAATATTTTAGATTGATAGCTCGTAAATATATTCTAAATAAGCTATTGAAATGTGGAATTATGGAATGTTTGATTTCAAACGAAACTAGTTTTTGCTTCAAACTTCTACTTGACATTGAACCATTCTTTAGTGCCAGGTTACCATTTAATCGTAAACAAGTTTTTCTCTTCCACAAAAAACAAACCAGGTGATGTGTTCGAGTCTCCACCAGTTCCTTTCATCTCTCATTTAGATTTTAATTATTAGGTGTTGCCATTTAGATTTCTTTTTATTTCGTTTCAGTCAGCTTCTGAAGTATCGTTTGGTACAACCGAGTTTAAATGTTCTCATTTTTTATGCAGCTTGAAGGTCTGAATTAATAATTTCTATGTTAAGATGTCAACTAGCCTTTTCCTTTGTTATTCCTGGAAATTATGATCTAATTATGAAAGTCAACGAACTATAACACTTTAATCTAGATATAGTTAACTAACTTCCGTACCTAATTATACTATTGCTGTTTTTGAAACTCGATTATGAATGTTTTTGGAATTTACATGCAAACGCCTTGGAAAATGTAAATTAAAATTCATTGAAATTTAAATGTAAATTGAATTTCACAGAAAAAATTGCAACAGTTGTAGATTTATATCAAGGTTTTCTGCAATGCAAAAAAGATTTTTAAAAAATTACATCACGAAAAATCTAATTCAGCCAGTAAAAATTCGGCATCTAAAACAAGCCGAGTTTTACAAGACATTTTGATGCCTTTTTAACTATTACTATCGTGAATTTAAAGACAAGTTTCATAGAAATCGCTTCTTAATTTTTTCTTAATTGGCCCTTTTTTCTTGTTGAGTTTGAGCTGTTACTTTAGTAACCAGCTTGTTCGCCTAGTTTCTACGACCACTATATATAAGACTTTTTAAACGATTCATTTGGAATAGTTAAGACATGCCGATTATCTATCTGACGACGATTAAGCCTATTTTAGTGCTTGTAAAACTTTGTGTTTGACTCTTCTGCATTTTGTTTCCTCTGATCAAATGAAATGTCAGCCCTCGAAAGCATTTCTAATAATATCGTGCGTCTCCATTAATGAGCGAAATATTGAATTAGCCAAGCTATTTGTTTATCTGACAATAACTCAAATGCTTTGAGCTATACGGATGAAATTTGGTATAGGGTCTTTACACCAAATTTGTAGACTTTTATCAAATTTTGTGCAAAATCTATTCACACGAAGTGTTCGAAGATAAGTTAACACGATAACTGCAAAACGAATAGAGCGTGATGAATAAAATTCAGCACACAGATTTAACTTCTGTAACATCAGACCTTCCAAATTTTGAGCCAAATCCAACTATTTGGATTCAATTCGGATTGTACTTTCAGAAGCCTGTAAATGCGATAACGCAACAGCAATAATGTAAATATATCAAATTTGGTATGTGATTTTGTGCCAAATTTTTGTTGCCATTGATCGGAAATACACGTCCAAAATAAATTCGATTTTTGGGTACTATTAACCGGATACCAAGGATTAATCGTCAAAGTCAATACGATAGATTCAATAAAAATGCTAAATTCACTCCTAAGATTAATATTTTGAGACTATTGTATGCCAATGCTATGCGAGGCGTCGCCTGACATGCCAAGTTTATTAAACATTATGCGAGAAAGTTTTTTGGGGGGGACCACAGATTACAAAAATGCATCAGCAAGAGTGAAATTTTACTCCCCCGTCCTAATTTCAAAAAATGACATTAAAAATATGAATTTTTAAAAGGATTCTCTCTAAGATGATTTCTGATTAAAGAATCCTTTTATCTGTTGCCTTGAATAAAATTTTAGGCTCATAAATCCTTGGAATGAAATGACGGGTATTCTCCCAGAATTTGAACAGATTCGACGCCACTTCAAATCTGTTCGATCAAAGAATATCATTCGTGCCAATATAGTTAATCTTGCTTTTATTGGTGACCATCCAACTGACTCTGTGCGTCTTTTTATTCCAGGATAACATGTGGGAGATGAGTACCATGGAACGAAGATATTCGGTGCCCCCCAGCACCCTCTCGGATCCATCCGGGAGATATCGCACCACAGAAGATCTTCACGCCTGGAGCATCTACCGACAGAACCTCAACTCAGACTTCACCGACAGCGCCCTTGGTAACCTATGCTCTTCTATACTTGCCACCTTTAGTTGAACACCCTGTTTGTTCATTTAGATTAACTTTTTAGATGAACATGAAATTCATTTTTAAAAAATTTCATCTTATTATTTGATATGGCTAAAAACATGAATTCATTTGAATTAGTTTATTGCGAGTTAACAGTGTTCGCTTCAGTATTCTGAGACGACCCCTTTTCGACGATTCTATCTCATTAAGGGGAGAGACGTGGAAGGATGAGCTCATCACGTGCATGTGAATATCGTGTCGTTCCTGACCTATTTCAATTCAGTCCGCGTGTAATCAGTTTACTTCATCATTGAATGTAAACATCCATCTTTTCATCTTTCCACTCGCCTCTATTTTGATGGAGTAAATCCATCCTAACGCATGCGCAAACGCGCGGAGGGTTTTAGAATCCGTTCTAAAACAATATATGCAAATAAAAGGGATACTGGAAATCTTACTAAGAATTCACTTCACTACTTCAAGAATGCGATTGAATGTTTTGATGAAGTTTGAATTCCATCGTGAAATTTTAAAAGGTTATGTATCGAATTGAACTTAAAAATATTATTAAATGATACGTAGATGGTATTACTATCATTTAGACAAGTTTTTTTTTTTGTCTTAAGATAATACAGCTATTTTTGTACGATAATTGTTTTGGAAGATAGGAACATGAATTTCCATAAGCAAGTGAGCGATTACCCGTCTGCCGAGGGTTAAACCTATTTCTGCGCTCGAATGAACTTTCTGTTAATCCTTTCCTTTCATTTTTGCATCGTCATTCCTCTTAATGGACGTCTTGGTGAACAGTGCCCTCTCCTGGAATATTTTTTAATTTTTGCAACTGCATTCATTAGCTACACGAAGTGATGAAGTGAAGGCAGTTATAAAAACTTTCAGCGATAAAGTCTGAAATTCGTATGATGGTTTGTTTATATTGGATTGCTGCAATTCGCCAATAAGTAATAAGAACAATTTCTGTACCTCATACATTTACTATATATAAAATTTTAAAATGAAGAAAACTAAAAAAAAACAGTCCATTTGGGCCATGATGGCCTGATGGTAAGGTTTCGGCTTTAGAACAGGAGGGTTTCAGGTTCGAGATCTGATTCCACCGTGTAAGCAGGTCTGGTGCACGTTAAATCCGTCGGGGCCGAACTCCTTCCACTGGTGTAGTGTGGATGTTTGGAGAGGAAGTACAGGCTCGGGTGTCATCCTCGTCTTATGAACTTGACACAAAATTACAAGATCCGTCCGAAAATGGTAGTTAAAAATGGGACGTTAATATAACTAAGCTAACCTAAACCCTCATTTCAGTCACTGGTCGATCCAGTCAAATTTTATTTTATACGAAAGCTCTGCATACGTCAACAGTAGTGGGCTGCCCTTTCTCCGTTTTTGAGAGTAGTTTCAAAAACATACTTGACTATAACGTCTTTGCTGAAACCAAGCACGTTTTCAAAAATGAGTATAGAAAAATAGAATCGTTCAACATTCAGGTCTTTTCTATATTGCTGATCATTACTTTATTGTTCATTGTTATTTAATGTTTTATTGTTCGTAATCATATTTAAATTTCGTACGCCATTTCGTTTGAATTATTGCGTTTAAATGCATGAGAGTTCATATCGTGGGTGATTTTTACCTTTGAGGGATTCGATTCCAAATTTGATTGGTATTGGTGCACAAGTTTAGGTGACAAACCTGTGCACCAATGCTCATCTGCATGCTCATCCATCTAGGTCTCTTCGCTTTGCAGCTATCTATATCAATGGATTTTCTCAAAAATTGATAGAAATCCTAGAATTATCTTTATCACGGGTAGATGGAGAGAAGGCCAAAAATGTGTTTTTCAAATTTGGTGAACGCGGAGATTCGTAAAAATCTGAAATTCGAATTATTTTACGCTTACAATACTTTCTAAATACTTTGTATAAAAGAAAGTAAAAATGGAAAAATAAAACGGGAAAAGATTTATCAATGAAATTTTTGTATATTTTTAATGATGTAATTTATATATTTTAAATGATGTATACGATATCTTTAACGATATAAATATATATATATATTTAGAAATGATAAATTTTGTGGTATTTTCGGAAGCTATTGCAAGAAAATGCCAAAATCTTGCCTAATTTAAAAAAAAAAAAAATTGCTTAGGGTGCGTCATTTTACCCGCTAAACTTTATGCGAAATTTGTTAATTTTAGCTCAAACGGTTCGACTTGTATAGTGCCAACACACACCTAGAAACAGGCGTCCTCTTTAATCTTGATTACAGATGGACAAAAGCACTTGATCCTAAGGTCCATCATCAATGGTTGCTTGCCCACTATTGTTTCATAAGTTACTGAGGTGTCGCTAACTTTTGCTGAGCCTAGAAATCTCCAAGGAACTGGAGCGTTCTCCGCAATGAAAATTGGCGACATTTCACTTGTAAATAAAGGGAAGTTTTTCCGCAAGTAAAATTCAATATCCGATAGAAAATTCGATAATCAGAGCGAATGCTTTATTTTAATATATAAGTAACATTATTAATATATTCGGTTAATGACAAGCTGAATATATGTTTTGATGCGATAATTTTCAAGTTCGTAACCACAAATCAGTGTGCTCAGGAAAAATAATTCAGAGTGAAATCGCTGCAAAATTAGCATAATATATGGACATGTGTTCAGTAGTTGCAGTGAACTTTTTATTAACGCATTTAAATAAAAAATATCACGAATGTCGTGTAATTTAAAATGCTATTTTGATTGGTAAATAGTCTCTAAATGATATTGTACAGGAAAAAATAGCTTTAACAAATGCATAATGTTTGTAAATATTGTGTAAAATTTCTTAACAACTGTAATGAATAGAATGAGTTCTACGCGCCCCGAAATTTGAAGAAAACATGTTTGGAGAAAAAAAAAAGCAAACTATCTTTTTATCACGAGCTCAAGTTCCATTCATTGTTGAAGGACAATTTATAAATATTCGATTGTTCAAACCTATACAACTTTCCGGAATGAATGAATTGTTCACTTTTTTATTAAACTAAAATAGAAAAATCAACTCTTTGAAGGTACACATGTTCTCAGTTTCCTTAATACATTTGCAGACATTGTTAATTTATTAGAAAGCTCCGTTTAGTGTTGAATCTAAAACGATACTTTCTTCTAGTGCGATTAGATGTAGCCCATTGACTTTGTGGGTATAACCGAATGCCATAAATAGGATGGACGTACAGCTGATTGTCGATGATTAATATATACTGTATACAAATATATATTTATGGCATATTTTTCATCATGTTACAAAAAATCATGTAAATGTGCTTAGGAAACAATCTGCTCTAGTTTAATGTTAGAAACCTCAAGAAATTTGCATGCCACATCGAACTTATATAAAACGTTGACAATGGAGCACTTGAGTGACTCCTGGGTGTATCGCCCATGGTCATACGCTCCTTTTTCAAAATATATATTAAAATGAAACTTTGATGTCGATTCCAGTCTCAAACAATATCGATTTCGCCCCTTTGTAGTCATATCGAATCGGTGATCTGCTTATTGCTTAGGTTCAATTTAAAACAGTAATTTCTTTTGTTCTGACAAGGTTTAGTTCATTTGAGTTGGTTTATATTAGATGAATGCTTCTCATAGGGCTAGGGAACAGCAGGTCGCCAAATGCGAATACTCATTTCTTTAGTTGTAAAATGCATATAAAATATTAACACGGAAAGAATAAAGTTTCGTTTTGAAGTGGTTGTTCCAGTTTTCCAAATAGGCATATCAAATAACAGTGAACTTAAACTAGTTTTGTAAGAAAAATCCGATGACGCTTTTATAACAAAAATATACAATTGCTTTTTGAACAGTTTCTTAGTTGACTGCTAAATTTCATATCATTTCTTGTCATTCGGAGGTACCGAGATTTTAATCAGCACGTTAAAATAAAACGTTATTCCTACTGGACTACGATACTCGAGAATTGTTGGTTTCATATGCCATGAATATATCAAATGATCCATCATCGTTTCTAAAATACAAGTTTTTGTGAAAATGTGTCGGCCCTTTCATCGAAGCTGATTTCGATGCACGTCTGTATATCAAATTTCAGTGTTCTAAGTGGAATCTCCAGATATTTCTACAAGATATCAGATAAAATCTTCTAGGGTCTCTCAGGGTATCCTTTTCAATCTCAAAATTTCCAAAACTAAATACTTTTTATTAAATCGATTTTAATTTGATCTTTAAGCGAGTTTTAAAGTAATAAATTTTGACATTAAAAAAACAGAATGCTTTAATTGCAGATTACTTTTTAAAAAGATGGTTTCAGTATATTGATTATAAAAAGACATAATTGAATTTTAAATTATGTTACACAACATTAGTAAAAATACTAATTTTCTTAGTATAATCTAAATATTAATTACGGAATTCGATATTTTTTAAATTATAATGCATCAGATTCATTTAGAATTGTAAAGTAAAATAAAATAACATAAAACTTGCAAATGGTAATGAGTATTAAAATGTTCCAAAATGACTTAAAACAATACTTTTAAGTAATTTTAATTAAATGAAATTAATTTAAATGACTTAAAAGAACTCATTTAATTACTTAATTCATTCAATTATAACTACTTAATTATTTTAAGTAAGTTTATACAAAAAATTGGACTGTAATTGTGAGACTCTTAGACAATTACCAATTTTCTCTATTTAATGATCTGGCGTGGAATTACTTTATTCGTTAGTTCAAACTTAATAAATTTTTAGCCATTCTAACATAATTGCTCGTTTTATGAGTACGCCGAACGAAAACAAGCGAGGGAAGCGTAGAAAATTTAAATTAACAATGAACAATAAAAAGGTATTTATTATTGTTTAATAGATCAGTGCGTGTTAAAAATAATTGTTGATAAAGAAAAAAAATTCCGTTCTTTGGTGTGAATTATTGCTTTCAACTTGTGTGAATTAAAGTCGGAGATTCCTTAAAGTGTGAATTGTATCTCGGCCAATGGAAAGGCTAATCACCGATTCTCTTGCATTTCCAGATACGGGGCACAAATCCCAACCTCCATTCGGAAACTTTCGCCTTCGCGAAAGCACCGTTCAGACCATTCTCAATCATCCCAAGTACGGTCCGAAGGAGAGGAACTCAGAACTCGGGTCCAACGTCTTCACCTACCTCCGTTTCGGGTTGCCCCGAGTCTTGCCGCACCCCCCGGTGAAGCCCCTGCGCAACGGCTCCAGCGGCTACGATTCCAGCGACGATAATGCCTCCCCTTACCTGGATCGGGGCAGGAGAACTCGCAGCGACCCCGATTTCCGTAATCACGTGATTCCACCAGGCACGCCCTCCGGTCTCGACGCCGACACCCGGAAAAGCAGTCGCCTGAAGGCGAGCAGTGAAGCCGATCTGCTGGCGGCCGACTCCCGGGCGCAGTCACGGCAGCAGGTGATTAAGGCGCGGGAGGACGCCAGGGAAGGCTACCAGAGGAATCCGATGCCGGGAAACGGGCACGCTGTGTCGCCCGGATCGCACTTGTCCGTCAATTCCAGGATGTCGCCGGATCAGTCTTCGTACCGAAGTCCTAAGGTGAGTACTTTTTTTTAAGTAGGTCAATGCCACGTAAATATGGACCAAATGTCAATTTCGTGGTATTTTCAATAAAGGGGACGGTGGACTTTGAAAAATAAATATGAAACGTTCTTTTTATTGTTTCATCACCAAAATATGTGCTTGTATTCAACTAAAATAGCGGTATAAAATGTATTGATGAATAAATTGAATAACCGAAGGGCTTAAAGAGAAAATAAATTTTAATGGCTTACTCAAAACGATGTTCAAAGAAGATTTTAAATATCTTTGAAATGTTCCTGGTTTTCTTAATTTTGGGAAAAAAATACATAAAATTAATATTGAAAATTTCGATTAAACCTTAACCAGTTTTTTTTCTTTTATGCATTTTATGCTTCGCGTAGTTTTAGATGGTTAAAGATCATTTTTAAGATCAAAATCTCAATTCCTATGAAAATTCAGTATGCATAAAAATATTTCTAAATTAACTTGGAATTATAAAATAATACCCAGTTTCGTTCCAAACTTATATAGGGAAATAATAGAAAAAATTAAAAAGCCAAGTCGCTTGGAATTCTTGTTTTAATTTTCAAAAAATATTTTCTTTCGAGGATTGCTTTAAAGGTGCTTGAAGTATTTAAATTTTAATACATATGCATAAAAAATTTAATGACTCTAACAGAATGTGTAACAATTTTTAAGAGTCCCTCCCCATCCTCCCTTAAAATGCAGCTTTCTTTTGTGTATTTACAATTATCGTTACAATTTTTTCTCAATGCTCAAATACAAGGGCAAATGCTATGTCTTAACATGGTTCAGGATTCGCCATTCAAGGCTTACCCACAAATATTTTTCTTGGTGCCTCTACCAACTTTCAGTCTGTAGAAACATTTTAACTATGACAATTCATTGACTCATCAACCCTGTGCCCTTGTTTTATTCCGACATTACCGATTTACCATTCTTAATTGGACGAAAATGCCACATCAAAATCTTTTGCATTTCTAATCAATTAACTGCAGAATTTACTTTTTAATTCCCCTCCAGTCCGCCTTTTTAAAATCAAGCAATGACATATATACATCGAACGCAGTACAAGTGATTGCGTGGTACAAATTTGCAAAAAAAAAAAAAATGATCGTAAACCGAATAAGATTTCATTTTTATTAGATAATACATTACACATCGACCGCGCCCAAATGAAGATTTGGGTTGATTGTATAGACTTCGCCAGAGCAGAAATTGACAACAGAATAAAAATGGCTAATAAATGTTTCTTTGGAGTGAAAAAAACAACTAAGATACAATTTAATCGGTCGAAAAGCTAAACTAAGAATTTGACTCTTATTATGCCTGTTCTGCTCTATGCAAGTGATACTTAGATTCTTAACTTGGACACTCAGCATTCTATGAGCATGTTCGAGAGAAAGATCCTTAGAACTATCTTTGGCCCAGTACTAGAGAGGATGTTGGCGAGCTATATTCAATTTTGAATTATACAAACTCTCTAGGCAACCACAGATAACACTGGTTATCCGGAGCAATAGGTTCAGATGGCTCGGCCATATCTGGAGAAGCCCTGAAAACAGCACCCTCAAAATATCCACTTTTAAAAATCCTATGGGACCCCGGGCCAGTGGAAGGCCCACAACTAGATGGCTGGATGATGTGGAAAGAGACCCGAGTATTCTGAGGATAAAGAACTGGCAGGGAGTTGCGGGGCACTGCAGACGCTGGAAAGTGCGCGTGGTTGTGGCAGCCAAGGTCTGCAAGGGGCTGTTGTACACATGAAGAAGTATACACTTCGAATTCAGCTACATGTTTTACATGATATTTTAATTACTCGCATCTTTTAGCTTCCAACCATCTTTAGTTTTATTTCTTGAATATGTTTTTGTCTTGGATAAAATAAGTTATGCTCAAGATCTTGAGCTGCGATGCAGTTTATCTTGCAAAAGATGCAAGATAAAAGAATAGCGCAAGAATAATGCTTACATCACCACAAATGTCAGATTAATTTCTAGTAAACGCTTGTTAAATGCTGTATTCAAATTTCTATTTCCCTGATTTGTGATTAATGAAATCTTTTTGAGCTTATTAATCGCTCACTCCAAACTGAATAATCGTATTTATATTCATAAAAAAAAAGAGTATCCTTTGAGAAATCTGCACTTTCTGTTCAGTCTTGATGCAATTCGACCCATTACTCTTCAAAAAAGTAATCTGCCGATTTTTTTTAAAAAAAAGATCGAAAGTTAAATAAAATTTCAGCTAATTAAATACTTTTTTGTAGTTTTCACACTATATTTCTAAAATACTATATCAGAAAAACGCTTTTTGCCCATTTTAAATCTTAAAAATGCGAATTTAACTACCGCATAATTTAACAATTTTTACCCTCTAATTATAGCAATTTTTTAAAGAATATGTTGATTTGTACCAATATTTTTTCGTTGTTATCAAATGTCTTAATTTCTTTAAATCCATTGTTAAAGCTACGGTTAACAATGTTTGTTTTCTTTGATAAATGAACAGCATTCACTGCAAAGTAAGAGGTCAAAATTTGTTCTTGCGCACGTTTTAGGCAGGCGTTTCATAACCCGCATTTTTTCAATGAAGTTCAAACGTATGTTGGGTTCTGTCTAATATTTTTTGGAGACCACTTATGAATTTATCGAATTTCTAATGTGATACACCATTCTCTTTTAGATCTGCATTTTAGACGTTTTCTTTTATTTTGTTCTTATTCAGGTTTATTTTCTCTTGCATTCTAAGAAAAATAATTATCTTAAACTATCAGAATTTCAAACAAATGTTATTTTTATTAAAAATTATTTTTAATAAATCTGTTGTAGTTGCGATTTTTTTTTCCCGATATTACTTTGACAAATGTGGAAATAGATTTAACACATTTTAATCTAATGATTTTTTCGAAACTGTCACTATTTCGAATGTAAGCATTGAAAAGGGCAATTTATTTTCGCGCAAAATTCAATATTATTTGAATTCTTATTTTTCAGTTTCTAATAATAAGAATGTAATTTTAAATAGTTTAATGGACAAGCAAATCGGTATTCTGGGCGACCAAGAGGGTCGCTAAAGGCGGCTAGATTTTTTAATTTGACAATGTTATAATGAAATTTTACTTTAAATACCAAAAAAAAAAAAAAAAAAAACCGATAAAATCTGTTAATAATCTTCTCTTAGGTATTTAATATCGTATCCAGCATACTTGAAAAATTTAAAATATTAAAGCATATAATTTTTAAGTCGATTCGTATGCTGTTGATCATCCTTGTATGTTATAAATATGACATGGACGATTAATCTGCTTCTGCTTTGCCCGCACTTAATAAAGTGCATTTCTGTAGTACAAATTTCTTTGCAAAAGAATACCTTTCGTTTTGAATGCGCAATACTTTATCTTTAAGTAATAAGATGCAAGCTAAATATTTCAGATATTCTTGGACTATAACTAATCATAAAGAGCACAATCAACAGCGAAGTTATTAAAGAGTGTAAATTTAGTTGACTAATTCTTTGTATATAAAGAGCAAATTCACATTAATATATTTTATATGAAGTTCTGGATTTGGAAATACGGAAATTTCTTTGCTTTTTCTAGAATGGATGAAATGCAGTACGATGCATTCAAACGAGTATTGTTGCAAAGAAATGATTCTTGTTGCCAGTTTAATTCAACAATCTTTTTGGGATGCTCTTTATTAAGAAAATAAATGCTCATACTAATATTTTTAGAAAAACATTCGTTACTGCAATTCTATATTTCGAATATTCAGAGTGAATATATATGGCTATTTACATTTTAAGAGCTTTCCAAGATTAGAGAGCTTCCATAAAGATTATTAATTAAATGAATGTTTGTATGTATTAGTTATATGTATTTAGAAGTTATTATTAAAGTGAAATGTTTTGCGATGATTAAGTAATCTTAAAGTTTGTTATAGTATCTCAAAGAAGCACACAGGATTTAATTTTAAGCGTAAAAAAAACTTTTATTTGCGTACTATAAGAAATGCCATAAATAAAATATTAGTTTTCTAAATTCTGGACGATTCATAATATTTTATGAATCTAAAATTGCAAAGACTATCTGTCAAATCTACTGGAAAAAACTATATATAATATTTATCTAAAAATTTTTCTGAGTTTCATTGAAATTCATCTACAGAAGGATGAAATTCTAGCTCTTTCGCAACCAGTTTTGAGAAAAATCGTACTCAATTGACTAAGATTGAGACTGCTTCAGATCGAGCCTAGGATCATCTCTTCATTATCCACTTTGTATAACGAGGCGATATAGTCTAAAACGATCTGCATGATCAGTGGCGGAGTTTTGATTTGGTGTTGAGGATGTCATAAGTCTATTTTTCAATTAGTAGAAAACCTAATTAGTTTTTTAAATCTAAAATAACGACACTTCTTATCAACGTTTATTAGTTAGTATAGTAGTTCTGTTTCTTTTTATTCACTTTTTTTATTACAGCATTTATAAACACTGAGACTTTGTATAAATAATATGACATATATAAGTGGATGCCGTGCAGTCACGAATCATAATAAATATATATAAAATCATAAATATTTTTCAGTAATTTACTAAAAATAGTACTTTAAGTTGAACGTTGAAATGCGGAATTAAATTCACTATTAGTTTTTGTTCAAATGTATTAACCCTTTGCACTCCTATGGCTCCTCTCGGGCACCATTCAAGACGGTGCATCATTTTGAGGTTTTATATATTTATTTAAAATTTTGATTGTCAGTAATACCTACAGGGTGGTAAAAAAAAAAAATGTAAATTAATTTTTTGGAAGAATTCCACGTAAAACAATTATATATATTTTTCGAAACGATAAACAAGTCTTTATATTAGGTGAATAATTATGCGTCGAATTACTTTTTGGAGTGCAAAGGGAAAAGAAAAGTCTTATAATATGCGCGCGCTAAAACTAAAAAAGCCTAAATCCATCGCTGTGCTGGGTGATTAGAAGACAAACTGGTATTTATCTACCTTTACGATGGATTAAAGATTTAGGGCTGAAGATTCTATACTACCATTAAAAACATTTTTCCTATATAATAACTCAACTTTGCAGAGGCATGGTCGAAAAGAAGACACATTTTATAATTCACTTTAATTTATTTTTTCACGGAGGGCAGACAGTGAACGCGTCTATTCACATCGAGACACAAGGTTGAATTTTCCTTCATGTTTTTATCAAGAGATTCTTGTAGGGATTTCTTTGATACATTTTGATTTCAGAGAGAGAATTTTTGGTATATTTGGAAGGAAGGGAGTGCGAGAGTTTCAATGGTCAGCAACGTTTTAGAACATGTTATAAACAATAAAAAAAGGGGAATCTGGAGTGGGAAATAAAAGAATTTTTGAAAAAGTAACATGGGTTAATTTAAGACAAAAAAATTAAGGATGATTTATATTAGATTAAGAGGTATTGTAAACATAAATGCAAAATTTTAAATTTTGCAGCTGGATGGCTTCTACCACGATGCCCCGATGCTGAACGAACGCTTCTTCCCGAAGGACAGTTTCTACTCAACTCTCCCTGGTGCGTCGAGCGAGGGTGGCCTTCCCAGATACCCCCACCTTCAGGTCCGGGACCTCAGCTATGAGCTGGACATGTCCTCTGCATGGCACACCCTTTGTGGAGGGGCTCGGACCAAGCTGAGGATGCTCGAGGGACTCTCCTTCGAGGTGAGGGGAGGAGAAATTCTCGCCATCATGGCCACCACAGGTAAATTATTCCTTTTTAAAACGAACTAGAAAAATGTTTGCATCATTTTTCAGGCTCCCGGATCTGGTAGAAAGATGAATCACTTACGGCATTTCGCTCGGAAATGATGTATATAACTGTTCTTATAATTAAACCGCATATACATGAAAATTTCGAAATGACAACTGGAACATTTGCTACATATACTTTTTGGGACGACATCCAGCGTAATCGCACATTGTGTATAACTGTTTGATAGAGGACTTAGCGAACCTACACAAATGTTTTGCACTACAAATATCTCTTGGGAGATTTGACATTTAAATATAATAATAATGATGATATGCATTGACACGTTTAAATATGAATGGTTTTTAAATTAAATTTTTCTAATAGAAGTAGAAAGCACAATTCATTATGGGTTCAAGATGAGGCTGAAAGAATTATGTGCTATTAGAATTAAAAAAAAACATATTTGTTGCATTTTAATATTTATATACTGGATGTCCAAAAAGGACTGGATTGTGAAAACCACCAATAATAAAAAGCGGAATGTAGTTAGAAATGTATCATACGCAACCTTACATTTGGGAAATCAAGAAATTTTATCCTACCATATTGCACATTTAATGAACCTTGCCATCGACAGGTGGCGATGCAAATTATGGAAAATAAAGGTTGCAAAAGTTGCAAAGACTATTACAAAAAAAAAAAAAAAAATTCAATGTAGCTCCCATTTGAAGCAACAACGTGACGCTATCTGAATCCAATGTCCATCCTCTCCAACACTGTATCTGAAACTTTATTTCCTGAGTCATCAGAGATTCGTGACATCTTTCTACGGACGTCGTGAGGACTCGGAGTTCATTGCGAAGTGTCTCTATATGGATTGAATGTTTTTGCAGATTAAAATCCTTTTTAGAACTTATCTATTTGAATTCTTTAAAATGGGTTTAGAAGATAGACAATTCTAAGATAGGATAATGAAGTAAATGCTTTATGGTCCAGAGTTGGTGCTTATTTCAAGTACTGCTTTATTGCAACAATTTGATTTTTCAAGTTGATTTATGCATTTAGTTCTTGTTGACTGTAGATTAAATGCAAATTCTTTGTTGATGAATTTGGCCGAAATATTAAATAGTTTTACCAAGTGGAAAAGCTATTTATTTAAAAACTATTTATTTATTCTTTAGAAAAAAAACTTCTAATTCAAGGGAAAACTTCTAATTCAGGAAAAATCTTTCAAAACTAAAACACAGAAAAAAAAAATTGAAATAGCAAAAGTATGAAGCATCCAGCCTGAAAAATGTCAAATTGATCCTTGTATCACTTGCACATATATTTCATACATGTATGTTCGTCATTATGTTATCTAGTTCCTGAACTGAAAAAGCTGTATTTTTATCCATTCTTTAAATATTGTATTTCCCTTTAACATCAGTCGAAACGATTGATAACAACATTACATTTTCAATGTTTTTCTTGTTGTGAAGTATTAAAAGAACTATAAAATATTTCTAAATAAATATTACTTATTCTCTCATTCAGAATCTACAAAACATATTTTGAAATGATTATACCGAATTTGAACAAAATATATGCATTAGATTCTAATTTAATAAAATTTTCGTAAGAAAATTCTATCGCAGATTAGAATTTGAGAAAGTACCATCGAAGGACACAAAAAAGCCTTAAAACATGTGTGAAGGCAAATATAAAAATCAATCAAAAAATGTTACTTTCCTAAAAATGGACTTGGATACGAAATTCAAACGTTTTTGTAAAGAAAACCGTTCAAACTTTAAATAAAAATTCTTATTTCAGAAAATCGATTTTTTAACGTAATCTCTTGCTTTAAATGAATACATTCCATTCAAATAGTTTAACAGCCAGGGGAAAAATAAAACTAT
Organism: Argiope bruennichi; assembly: GCF_947563725.1. Lineage (NCBI taxonomy): Eukaryota > Metazoa > Arthropoda > Arachnida > Araneae > Araneidae > Argiope > Argiope bruennichi. The sequence goes on from NC_079152.1 coordinate 1,918,717, forward strand.
TATTAAGAGTAAAAAAAGAATTGCCATAGTCTGCTAGTTAGCAATAAATTTGAAAATGAAGCTTCTCAAATTACTTTCTTGCAATCGATCGCGGATGCCGATGATGCGTTTCATCCAAATCCTCGTGGAGAGACTGAGTGAAGTAGGCTGAGTAGTAAGATGTTGCATCGATGCATGGTAAATCCACCCACCTGGAACCGTGACCTTTTACTAATTAGGCGCTTAACTATAATTATTTGGGGGAAATTTCTTTTTTCGAATCTTCGTCTTTCATTAATTTAACTTTATGCTTTTCAACATTGCAATCCTTCTCCATTCTTTTACTCTCTGTATTGTGAAGAGTGGAGATGTAGATTTCCTTGACCCATATTTTTTGATACATGTTTTTCATTTTGGAAGATCTCGCTGTGTAATTGTTGTTCCACAAATTGGCCAACAAGAATTCCTGCATAATCGTTATGTCACTTCGTTTCGAAACTTCAGCTTTTGAGAACTTCATTGGAAAAAGTTCTCTTTGAATGACTTTAAATAAGCGTCACGTATCAATTCAGTGCGAAGAGGAACTGAATCCATTCCTACTGAAACCGGCGATGTTGGTCTCCCTGAAACTGTCTCTTGTGTTATCTAATAAAGGTGAATGCGTTTTTCACCCAACAGATTGAAACTAAAATTTGACATAATACTACAGTCTATTTCATACAGTCTATTGACTTAGTACTACAGTCTACTACTTTGTCACAAAATCACATACCACGAATATGATACATTAAAGCCATTGCTTTTGAGTTATCGCGTTTACAGGCTTCTGAAGTTACAAACCGACAGACGGTCAACCCTTTGTGGGATGTCATTGAAAATTTGACACGCGTCTATACTACGGATGTTGAATCTGCATACCGAATTTTATATATTTTGGCACTCTTTGTTTCATAATTATAGAATTAGTTTATATTCGAAGAGCCTGTCAGATTTCCTCTGAATGGATTTTGCTAAAAAAGAAATCTAAAAATACGGTGCAAAGATCATATATCAAATTCCATTCGGCTTGTTCAAAGCCCTTTTTAGTTATTTTTGTCACGGACAGACATTTTCCAAAAATAGGCATTTTCGGACTCTGGGAAATCTGCAACGTAAAAATTCGTCAATCTCGAGTAAAAGTTTTTTAACGAATACAGTACTCTATACTTAATACACTAGAATGTAAAAGACTTTTCATATATTGCTCTTAAGACTTCATCATGTTTTGTAGGAATTTTTGGTCTACTTGCAGTAGCGAATCCGGATATTTTGCTACCCTATGCAAAACATGTCCCCCCCCCCCCTCCCACCTCTGGTTGTAGTTGATCAATTTAGTTTCGTATTTCAATGCTTTCTTAATTTAAACAGCATGCTAACTAAGGCAGTGAGAGAAGACTTTCAAGCTTTGGAAACTTCAGCCATAAATACGGGCTTTACCATCAAAAATAAAACCAAATTTGTTGACTTCCCGCCCTCAACTATAAATCTGTGTTCCTCTGTGTAATAACGGTCATACCTTTGAAAAAGTCGATCATTTCAAATGCCTTAGCACAATGATTAATGACAATAATAAACTCAAAACTGAAATTGACAACAGAATGTTTCTTTGGATTGAAAAAACATCCGAGATCCAACTTAATCGATCGAAAAACTAAGAATTTATAAGACTCTTATTGCACCTGTTCTGCTCTATGCAAGTGACACTTGGACTCTTAATTTGGACACTCAGCATTCTCTGATAATGTTCGAGAGAATGATCCTTAGAACTATCTTTGCCCCACTGCTAGAGAGAGGATGCTGTCGAACTAGATTCAATTTTGAATTATACAGGCTGTATAGGCAACCACAGAACACTGGTTATCCGGGCAATAGGTTAAGATGGCTCGACCGTATCTGGAGAAGCCCTGAAAACAGCGCCCCCAAAATATTTACTTTTAAAAATCACGTGGAATCCCGGGCCAGAGGAAGGCTTCAAACTAGATGGCTGGATCATGTGGAAAGAGACTCGAGTGTTCTGAGGATAAAGAACTGGAAGAGAGTTGCGGAGGGCAAAGAAAGCTCTGGAAAGTGCGCGTGGTTGAGGCAGTCAAGGTCTGTAAGAGGCTCATGAAGAAGCATTCTAACGATTAATCATTTATTTTGGTATATATTCTTATATTAGAAACTGTTTTTATTTATTTAAAAATTTTTTAAGTCATAATCCTTGAAAACATTAATCGTCATAATTTTACCACCCTCTAAACTGACTCGCAGTCTGTAGTTTTACCATACTCTAAATGTATTTGGTATTCGTAATCTTGCCTTCCACTAAACGTGCTGTATGTTGTATTGCAGAGAATGAAGGCACGGCGCTTCTGGACATCCTCGCCAACCGACACCGCAAATGGCGCTGTCGCCTCAGGGGCGAGTTCATGGTCAATGGTCTCTACCTCACCCTCAAGAAGTTGGAGCGCTGCGTCGCCTATGTCCAGAGACACACGGACTTTGGCCCGGACATGAGCGTCCGGCAGACACTGCTTTTCACGTCCCTGTTGCAAGAGCCTGACAATAACAGGGGTTTCGATACAAAGAGTAGGGTAAGATCCCGGTGTTGGAGTTTTATAGTTATTGCCGAGTTTTTGCATCTTTGTTTATGTGCAGTGTTTTCAAACAAATTTGAATATCTTTGGAACGAAATAAATTGTTATTTATCTGTTATCCTGTTACAGCATAATGTTATTCAACGCTTAAAGAGTGAAATATATGCCTTTTTAGATTGCGAACATAGCGATGCAGTAAAAATAGTGTCAATTCTGTGTAAATCGCAGAAAAAAATAATCGAAGGCCCCGTCGAAAAATCACTTTTGCTATTGCTCTTAATTTCTGAAAGTTAAATTGAAAGCAAAAATATCATTCGATTTGAAACAATATCCTGTTTAAAAACATGTAAATAGCATTCGTCTAAGGAACAATCTATATATTATTTTACATAATTTTCACATTCTCTACTAGTAACTTCTAACTTTTTATTTTTATCTGATTCTGTATAAAAAAAAATCCTATACCTATAAAATTTAAGATACATCAGTTCACACTAATCGGAATTGCACGATAAAAAACGATTATTATGCGAGTAAAGCAGAGGCTATTTCAATTTATGCAAATGTAGCAAATAAGTCACTCTAAAGTCCCGTTCCAACAACCCGTGACTCTGTCTTGTTGTTTTCTGAGGTTCTATCGTGCCTGTATGGTGTACCGATTAATTGTTGGTAAACTGGACAAATATCAAAGCAGTTTATCCAGGAAACAGGGCTTAATTCTTTTCTTTATTCAAGCTTTCATTATAGTCGTTTCAAAATGTCCTCCAAAAATTTTTTAATGTATGAAATTGGTATTGAACGAAAAGGCTAAGTAAGAATTCGAAATCTATGTTCTTATTTGTATTTTTAATTTCACTTCATTCGAAAATATTTAAATAAAAATTGAAGCTTTCAGTTAAATTTAGCAATTGTAATGAAGCTAGCTTTAAATTGAAAATTTTTGGAGCAGCTAAGGAACAAAAGTCAAATGCTTATTTTTCAGAATATACCTTTTTATAATTGAAATGTTGAATACACAAATCAACAATTTTTTTTTTTTTTTTCACCAAACGATACTTTAAAATTTTTAGGATTTTTGTTTGTATTTTATACCCCCCCCCCCTTTGACTAAAACTCTAGAAATCGTATTAAAAATTAAGGTTTAAACGTTTCAGTAAACGTTTTAAAAGAAAGAAAAATGTTTAATTAAACAAAGAAACGGTTAAACGTTTCATTAAAAAAATATTTTGAAAAAATTTAGTGACATTGCATTATCTACGATCGTGGAATTACTTTTGTAATTTATTCAATGTTTCACGCTTTATAAATTTTGTATTTAATACAGAATATTTTGCTTCTGTACTTTTTCGTTGAAAAAATGATTTATGAGATCTCTAGCTGTAATTGATTCCCATTTGCATTTCCATTGAAAAAATAATCCCACGCCCCATGCATTCTCAAGTAAATTGAAATAATGTTTTGAATGAAAAGTTTCCTTTAACTAAGAGTTTAATTATGTTTAAGTCCTGATGTCGATTGTTTATGCGTTGCGGTGGTTGAAAGCAACTAATAAGTAGTACGAAGTAATTCGATCACAAATTCGCTATTACTGGAATATTCTGGAAGCTGTTGTATGTTGGTAAAATCCAATGCAAATAATGCAGCTTCATTTTAAAATTATATTTTAATATTTACAATATATTTACAGTTTTTTTTCGAAACACAATTTGGAAAAGTGCTGTTATAAATTTGTCAAAAAGTAGTTAAAGAAAAAACGCAAGTTACATATTATAAGAGTGCAATAATTAAAACTGAAAAAATTTCGAATAAACCGAACGATATTCTCGCGACTCTTTGTGGTACGAGATTAATTAAGAGAAATCTAATGATAAATTATTTGCGCTGCCTGAACGTCATAATTTAAAGTCGGAAACCAAACGATAAAGATTTTGCCATAAGATACTTGAAGTTGACGTCACTACACAGAAATGCCGAACACCTGACAACCTATTGCAGATGCGGAGGTATTTTTAAAATATTCATAAATCTGACAAGATAAAAACATGGCATTCCTACTGGGTTTCCAAGAATGATTCGTGTATTTCTAATAACCTCTATTTAGTCTTGAATTCATTTCATTTAAGAAAGCTGAAGCGAACTTGGAGCAGGTAGTTAACCGATTTTTCCATTCAACCTTAAAGCCCCATTGCTGGAGGTGCATCTTAATCCTTCGGAGACCTCTGTGCTCATCGGCGTGTGTAAAGAGCCATTGTTTCCCCATGATTACGGGGGAACCGAACCCTCTTATTTTTTTCCACGTGAGACGCGCGTCACTCGATTGCGCAGGAGAAAGGCGTGCGAACTCAGTCCAAAGATAATTGGGCAAAGGTAATCCGCAATGTTTTCTCCAAAACAAGGAGTCTTAAACGGAACTGCCGATCGTGAAGTTAATTTCTAAAGAAAGTCATTGGCTAGCCGCTTTTGGATACGTGCAGTTTGCTAACCATATCTATAGTCCTAATCTAGCCATATCAACCATCTTCAATGAACTAAATCAGCAGAAGAAAGCAATGCTTTACATTATACTTAAACAAAAGCAACTATTGGGCGATTCCAAATTCATGGTACGAACTTGGTAGGGAGCTAGAGAATAAGAATACATATATTCTCGTAGGAAACACAGATCCTGATTTATTTCTTTAGACATAAATACAGGGTGTCTCTAGTCAATCGAAACAAGGTATTGATTTACGAAATTCAATTACTGAAATGCCACTTTGGGGACGTAATGGATTGTACATGGTGGACCTGTCCCTTGGCCATCCCGATTTATAGATTTTTCGAATACAGATTACTTTTTCTGGAGGCATCGGAAGTCTTGTTTATGATATTTCAGTTGACTGAGAATTTCGTTGCTCGAATATCAGTAGCTGTTGCTCGTGTGCGTGAAATGCCTTGCATCTTTGGTAGCGCACGCCAGTCGCTCCACCGACGCTGTCAAGCATGTATCGCTGTTGGTAGACGCAGTTTTGAACAGTTCTTGTAAACACTGCGCTTGCCAACGACGCCGTCATTAAACGTTTTACCTTTTTTTCCATATCTTATTTGTTTCAGTTGCACCCATAGATTCCTATACAGTAAAAGATTATTTTAAATAAATGTACCATTGTTGAAAATTTTATAAAAATATTTTCGTTAATGTAGAAGTTAGATACTGATCTTGTTATTGCTGTTACTTATGGCACTTGACAAGCCTGCTGACGAACTGTCGGCGATTTAAGCCGAATGTGGAGTAGCTTCTGAGGGCAAAGGCCCCTGAGCACCCGAGGACAGAAGTTTGACTGTTAGCTCATATGAAGTTGAAACACATTTGCTTGCACAACCCCTTTTTACAAGGGGGGTCCCTTGTAAAAACACATCAGATAGAACACAGGGTAGAGAACAACCATGCCCGAACCACGTCTCGAATCCGGTAATCCCAGATCACAGGGAAGACGCGTTACACCTAGGCTAGGTTGCCGGCACTAAACATCTTATTTCAATTGAACTGAAACACCTTGCATTTATGATCAAAGAAACTGATTGTGCCCTCGGTTTCTTTATGTGAATATTATTCATATCTTTGTCCTCATTATTTCCTCCAAGTCTGTACGTGGAATTGGAATCACCTTGCATAACTTTCTAATCGGTCACCGATGTTTACATATTGACGAAATGGGTTCAATTTAGGTTGTCGATGTTTTATTTTGCGATATTTCTCAGAATTTCAAGATGGTAGAGAGTAAGCGGGAATTTATGACCGATCTAATCGGTAGCTTTTATCCAAAATAAAAAGGGGGGAAAAATCGAAATCGTAAAAGATGGCTAACAAAGTTTTCGCTATGTATAATAAACAATGAACTGGTGTTTTTGAAATTGGAGAATGATGGAGGGTTGACGACGGTATCATTGGCATATCTAGGGTCAAAAGCTTTGGTATGAAACACATTTTCGAAATCGGCACAGTGTCTGAAGAATTGCATTTCTTTTAATTCTTTGAGAATGTAAAATATATTATTCGAAAGCTATATGGAGTGAATACGCGTAATATTTCCATCCGCTATCCAACCAGTATTTTTGACACTTTTTTCGATAGCGGAACCGGTGGACTTGAGACTACCGATGATATATTTGGAGGTTACGATTTTTCATATGAAACGAGAAAGCAAAATCCTGCCTTAAGACTGATCGCAATTGTTCTTGGAATGAATATCAATGCCCTATGGAAATGAAAATGCGCGAGCATCTATGCGAAAAACCGGTATAGCTGGGATACTTTTTAAAAATGTATTGGCAGAGGGTCTTACAAGGTGTCCTTTTTGAAACTGAACTAGCTAAATCATCTTATCCGGTTGTTTAGATGTTTGCTTATTCTCTCTTTCAGATTAATGCCCTGATCGAGGATTTGGGACTCGGTCAGGTGAAGCATACCAGAGTGTCTGATCTGACTGAATCGGAGAAGAGGCGACTGAATGTTGCGTCGCAGCTCTTATTGGACACAGGTAGGAAAGAAATATCAAATTTCCGAATATATCTGTGCTAAGAAATGTTGACTAATTCATGTTAAATTAAGAATAATATAAGGAAGAACTTATGAATCCAGTTAAATCTGATTACAAATCAATAAACCAATACAGAAGAATTGGCTATTTTTGCGTGTGTTGGGATATATAATTTGGTGTTCTAGAAAAAGAATTTCTACATGAATAACGTTAAAAAGTACTTGTTGTTGCACTTCAATTCTTATTCATTGGGTGTTTAGCAATCCTTACATCTAATCTATGTAAATATCGTATGGTTGAACTAAATTAAGGTACCTGATTAAGGTTTTCACGATGAATTTTTAAAATTTTTGAATAAAATAGATTGAAGAAAACGTTTATAATACAAAAATATCGACAAAATCCGAAGTGGCGTTAGAAATTGGAAGAATTCTTTCCTGAAAAGGATCTAAGGGAAAATATTTTTTATTTTAGTAGGCAATCAGATGATCGTTCAAAGTCTTCCAGATAATTTGAATACTTTATATAGTTCTCAAACTAAGAATTCTAATTGTATCTGATCTTTCCATACTGGATATTCGTTTAATAAATAACAAATTTTATATATTTTTTTTCTCTTATGCATTAAAGATCACATTTAAAAAAAATTTTGCAAGCTGCAAAATCTTTTTAAATGTGCAGATGTTTATACCGTTAAAGAACTACAAAACATATTGAGAAATTATACTGAATTTGAACAAACTTGCATTAGAATTTCAATTAACAGTTCTAATTTTTTCTCATTTTTGAATTTGAACAACACAGCTTTTAAAGATAAATCGCATTTACGAGGGTTGATCAAAATAAATAAATTACAAGGCAAAGGAAAAATGCTTTATTAACAATACACAGGATACAAATGGTAATTAAGAGACATATGCGGCGGTCACTTCTCTACACAATCACCAAACCTGTTGAGGCATTTATCACACCGCTGGACCAATTTGTTTAATCCGTCTTCGTAATAATCAGGTCCCTGGCTATTGAGCCAGTCCTCGGCTCTTTTTTGAACATCACCATCTGATATGAACCTTGTTTCGGTAATATTCACTGGGAGCCAAATCGGGGCTGCATGAGGGGTGACTGCAGACCTCCCACCTAAACTTTTCCAGCAATCTCTCTGCCCGCTTCAAGAGAGAACCATTTCGCCACCTCTTTTCTACTCAATACTTTGCCCCCGTACACTTAAACGATTTTTCTGTGAATGTCCTATAAGGGCACATTCTTGGCCCATAGAAAACGCATCGTGGCTCGTACCTATGGACGAGACTTTTCTAGACGTCTTGCCATTACTGTCGCTGTTTCAGGTCTCGGTACTAACACTATCTGCTCGAACGACCGGTCTAAGACAACTAGCGCCATCTGTCTATACTCTGGGTAACAATATTCCCATCCACAATTTCTACTTTCCAAATATATCTGCTTGTAAACTTTTTTTGGAGCACCCCTCGTAAAATGTTAATTATCTTATAATAAATATCCATGTTATTTGCCAAAAATGAGCACAGGAAAAAAAAAAATCAAATGATTGTATGTAGAAAACCGTTCAGAGATGGAGAATATTGAATAAAAAAAATATTTATCAATATATTCACAATATCGACTTTTCAACCATTATATATATAAAACAATTCAAACGATTTTATGTAGAAAACCGTTCAGAAATACAGAATATTGAATAAATTTTTTTCAATATTTTCACAATATCGACTTTTTAACCATATTTTTACTGCTTTGATTCTAAATTATTAAAATTTAGAGAACATATTATGTTGATAAGTGCAGTTTCCGATACTTGAAGCCTCTAGATGGTGAAGACGCTAAACTTCCCAATAAATAACTTGTAAACTGAAATAAAATTATTGAAAACTAGGAAGTATATGTAACATTAAATAGATTTCATTTAAACGAAACTTAAAACCGCTGAAACAGTTTCAAACGATTTTCAGCAAACTTGAAGCTGATATCGATATACTGAGCTGTAAATGTTTATGTAATGCCTCTGTTTAATGCTGCTGTTATGGCTGGAAGGCATTCAGGAATTCAGCAAAGAACAAAATTTCAAAACTGAAATTCACATCTTATTCAAACCAGTCTTTTAATCTTTGTTTGCTTACATGCTGCCTCAGTTGAGGCGAGTAAAGTAAATTTTTTAGATGCATTAGGTTTCTATTCATTTCCCTGCCCCCCCCCCTCCTCCTCATGATCACTCATCATTGAGAAATTTTGATAATGGCAACGTACAAAAATTAAAAAATGGTACAGGATACAAGGTGGGATGAAGCCGTTCATATGACATAGTATTTTTACATAACATTTTTTGATTCTGGAAAAACTGATAGATAAAAGAAAGTTTAAAAATCAAGAACAGACGCAAGAATAATTGTGGAGACAGAAGCTGTTTCCTTCGTTAGATACAATAATTGAGTAAGTTTGTGAAAGGTTTCAGTTTCTACGGAATTTGGCAGAAAAATTGAACTGTTTCCCATTGGTTATACTAATAGATTCAGACGACAATGCAATATGGACTACCAATCTATTTAAACTGACTAACAGAACGTCAAGCTCGAACGAGTTCCACAATTGGCTTTCATAATTACCGCAGACAGCGAAAATAAATGAGTGTGGACCCCTTTGGATTATTATAATTTATTGTGAAATCCAAACTAGAAGACACTCGACCCAGTATTATGATAACACTCCAAATATTGCTCACAAGTGTAAAAAGCACTGTCAACTGCGAAAGCTCTTTAGAATGGAAGTTGATCAGAAATTACTTGATTAATTGCGAATACTTCAAAGCTAAACCAGTCTGGCTATTTTGTCCATGAGCAAGAAGCATGCGATGCAAGAGATTGATGATACAACAAAAGATTTTTCTCTTAGGAAAAAGTAGAGGGATAAGGGTTAATTGAAGACAGAAGTTTTATTAATTATTTCTATTAATATTTGAAGAAAAATATATTTCGTAGCATCTCATTCTGTTTGTAAGTTGATTTGTGTTTTATATTCTGTTCACTATTATTCCTTACGTGTTCTTAATTTTATGTAATAACAACTTAGTCTTTTCGATGCCTATCGTAAATACTTTATTTATATCAGTGTCATACATGTAAGAAATCTGGAAACTAGTGTTTTATTATACTATAAAATATATGTAAATGACTTTTTTATTTGTATTTTTTATAATACACAGAAACAAACTTATTTTTGCTCAACATTTCTTTAGAATTTATATAAATTTTGGAACCTTTTGGAGTTAATCTAAATATGGCAGCGGCTTACTTGGCCTCTATATCGGTCGGCTAAACTCCATTGATTCTAGATTGGATATCTGATTAAAAAAATCATGAAAATCTAGTGCCTATTATTAAAATTGTCGCTGTTAAATGTCTTCTTATTTGCATGAAGAGATAGTTTGTAGAGAATTTTAAGTAGCGTCATCCTCGTCATGTGAACAAGTTTGAAATGACGAGGTATGTCCCAAAACGGCTCTCGAATTGGATAGTAAACTCGGAGTATGCATTGCATTGCATTGCTATCGCTTTCACTGTTTAAGAACTCGGATTATAACGGAACATATCAATCATCCGTCGAATGAATGTCAGTTGCATGTTGAAAAAATCATTAATTCTTTGCTAATGTTAATAATAGCATTTTAGCCCATTGTTGCATTGGTATTTAGAACATTAGCATTGTTAAAATGATGTTAACGGAACATTACAGTAACAAGCCATCTTTTTATTAATCATTTCTATACAAATTCAAACTAAAATGAATGCGCATGAAGCATATGAGTTTGAGAGATTAAGAATTTGTACTTAAATTTTACTAAATGTATGTGAAGTAACAAATGCATCTTTCACCGCAAGTATATCTATTTTCATCTTTAGATATCGTTCTGCTGGACCAACCCACGAAAGGAATGGACATCTTCGACACATTCTTCTTGGTCGAATACTTGCGGCAGTGGGCGGCAAGGGGCCGAATCGTCATCATGACCATCCACCCTCCCACTTACGAAATCTTCACCATGATATCTAGAGGTAATGCTAGCTTTTTAAACAAACGCCTATTTAGTAATTATGAATTGCTAGCCGTCTCCGGCGATCAGTGGTTGGATCAGGATAATTGTTATTTTTAATCTGAATCAAGTCATTTAACTATCGCTTCATGTCCGACACATTGTTAGGCATCAAAGCTGTTTTATTTTGATAACCTTGTATGTTTTCTGTTCATTGTGTACGAGAACCTATCTAACTGAAAACAAGCCCGTGTTATCATAGCATTAATAAAAGTATAAATATGCTGTTCTACTAAACTTCCAGGTATTATAACTGCAGATATTAACTACTTCTTTAATGTGCAGCAGTGGACTCGATTAAATATTTGAAACAATTTGAGGGCTACGAAGTAATCTTTTGTTTAATTTTTCCAAAATATTGGCCGTTTTTTAAAGTTAAAATTACTCAAATTTCAGAATAAAAAAAATTATAGATCAGCCTCCAAGGTACGTTCAAATGAAATTTGTGTAGCTGCACGTCAAACGGTTTGTCTGTCGAGTGCCGAAACGAGTGCACACACACAACTTTATTTAATATATCGTCCAATTTGTTTAAAAGTGCATTCTCGTTTAATGGTAATTGAACAAGTTCATACAGCAAGATAATACGAGATCTCTCTGCATGAACTCGTTTCAGTGATGATCATTTTTATGCTTATTAATATGATAGGCGAACCACTGATCTTGAAAACGTTTTAAATATGATCTTAAGCGATTATTGATTCCAGTATATCGACTAATACTTATTTAATGCTTCTCGCTCCATTTCTAGACGAAAATACTATAACAAAATTAAAAGAATCTTTTTTTTCTTTTTTCCAGTGGCCATGATTTCTACGGGAAGGATGCTCTTCTTCGGAAAGCGGAGAGATATGCTCTCCTACTTTGCCTACATCGACTTCCCCTGTCCGGCTTACAAAAATCCGTCCGATTACTACCGTAAGTGCATATTCTGCTGTGTCCCTGAAGTAATTATCACAAGTGCACATTTCTTGCAGTCTGGGGTGGTATCTTAAATTACGCCGGCGCCCTGGCATAGGGATAGCGCGTCTTCCCCATGATCTGGACGTCCCGAGTTCGACTCCTGGTTTGGGCATGGTTGTTCCTATGTTCTATCTGTGAGGTGTGTGTGAAAGAGCCCCCCCTGTAAAAAGAGGTTGTGCAAGCGAGTGTGCGTGTCATATTCATATGAGCTAGAAGTCGGACTTCTCCCCTCGGGTGGTCAGGGGTCTTTACCCTCAGAAGCTACTGCGCCCCTCTTTCCGTTGTAAAGCGGATACATCATCATAAATTTCAATCAATCATAGCTTTAAATTCTTATGACATTAAAAATAAAAATGCAAACCAGTACTGTAAGGCCAAGTCTAGTCGAATGACTGTCCCTTGATTTTACTTATGAAGTTTTAGAAATGAGTGAACATCGATCTCTGATTTCAAATGCGTAGCTAGAGCTGGTATTAACACGAGCTAAAATTTTCAAACTTGATTGAAAGATTTCTAGGAATGAATGAACTTTTGTCTGTGTCAAAATACGTAAAATTTAAAGGCAATATTTATATTGCTAAGACATTTTTAAAGCAGTAGTTTTATATATAGAATTTGAACACTTAGGATAGACAAACTAATAGTGCCTATCTTCTTTGACTTGCCATAGAAGATAGAAGCCTCTCACATCGGTTTGTTAATGATTTTAAATCTTCAATGAATGGTTTATTATAGTTGACATGCATTTGTAATATATTTATCGATCCCATTCTAAATATGCTTGTATTTAAAGTACCAACCAAAGTTGAAATCTCGTAAGAAAGCATTAAAATTGTAAAAATAGTTTAACATGATTTAATAATTTGGAATGTGATTGAATCTTGCAAAATTTTGATTGAACCAATTCAAAGTGCTTTAATATTGCGCAGTTAAATGGACGATACGATGAAACATCTCTCAGATGGAACTTTATGATTGGCGATTAAATTGTAATTATGTTAAAGTTCAGCATTGTGGAATGCAATAGTAATAAATTCGAAAAACGACTCAAGCACTGATGGCAATAACTTGGTATTTTTTTTTACATTTGCTTTCTCGATATTTAAGGCTCTGCTTATCTGAACACTTATCTAAAGGGTGATTGGAGGAAATCAAAAATAACTCCCCTTGTGAGATATGTATCCAGGAAAATTGATAAAACTAAGACTAAACAAATCATGACCCCGCTGAAAGCCATTCGCTGACAACTTGATGCCCATCGAAGAGACGCGAGTGGCCGACATTCAGCCTTTTCTCACCGGATACTTTAGGAAGAAGCAGATTATTATATAGGTTTTAGGGGCCTCAACTTTAAGGGAGCCCGTAAATAAAAATAAATAATTCCTTAAAATTTGAATTTCGGGCAAGACGATTATCTAAATGCAGAGTGAAGATTATTTGTAAAGCTTCTTTAATATATTTAAAAGACAAAAACCTGACTTGTATTTTAATCGAATGGCATCATTGATTCCTACAACTTCTTTTACAGTTGATCTAGTGACTCTGGACAACTTGTCGGCCGAGGCAATGCTGGAGTCGAGCCAGCGGGTGGAGAACTTGGTGGAAATATTCCGGCGGAGACAGGAGCCCCTCTCTGACCCGGGGCCCCCCGGAGTACCTCCTGCCATCATAAAGAGGGCCAATATATGCACTCAGGTGCTGACTTTGTGGATGTAAGTACAGCTCTTTCTTTCAAAAACCATTCAAATTCTGAATGGTTTTTTGACTGTCGGATGTGTTGGATTTCAGTTTAAACAGATTGATACTCTTGGCTATTTAATAAGTACTGCTAAAATTTCAGCTGCAATAGTTTATTAAGAAATGCGTCATAATTATGAGAATTCGTACTTGAATAGGAACGTAAAAATGAATTTTATGTTGATTACCGACACTCAATCGTTAGAATGTGATATTTTACAAGGATCCCTTTGATATACTTTAAATGATTTTTTTGCATGATCTTGAAATTATCTATCGTTCCCTTAGTTTGAAATTTCTATTTCACATTACTAGAATTAAGCCTAATTATTTTAAAATTCACATTTAAAAAAGGCTGTGATACTACATAAAGAAATACTCGGATTTCAGTTTTAATCACATAAGAAAAGGAATTTTTTTATGACAGGGAGTTAGTTCAATGACTTATTTAGTATAAATTTTTCACAGGTAAAAACTGATCGCATGTGAAAATCGGACAACAGGGACGAGAGGGTTTCGAGTGGCCTTCGGGTATGTGCCCACCCTAAAGCAAAATAAATGTGGAGGAAATTTTCCTCGAGCAAGTTTTTGCTATTTTCATCCTACTAACAATTTTATTTCTCCAAAAATATTATGAGAATTCACTGTGCACACATTTAGCCGAGGCCTAACGCTTTTAAGTGTAAACGTTTCGATACCATAGTCACTAAAATTTTTGAAGCTGGAAGCTATCGTTCTTTTGATCGCGACTGTATTGCTGTAAATCACAAGATTTAAAATTCGAAATGGATAATTTGCTTTGTTTTAGCATGGGCAACATGATGCATCTGGATTGAAAATATTAAAACTGCAATAATACACTTCTGGAGTTGTTCACGCATTTTCCAAAATATACTAATAAAAACCATATGCACTCTGTCAGTATCAACATGCGCATACGAAAGAGACAAGTTTTTAACACCTCTCAAAGTACTTGTATGTGCACTATGATGGCTCAGAATGGGTTTCAAAGCCGCATGATCTTAAGGGTGCATAGTGATAAGTAAAAAATAATTTGTCTCGTGTAGTGAACAGTTTGATAAAAATGTATCCAAAAAGCCCAATTCATTTGGTTGCATTGACGTCATGACGATCTACTATCACTATGAATATATCTCCCTATGGTTTATCATATTTTCCAATAAAACATAAGTTCTGTCCATCTGTGGTTATCTGTTCTGTAATGTGAAATGTGCAGTAGAATATAAGCAATAGTCGGAAAACTGTTTGTAAATATCTAAATTGGATTTTTTTTCATGCGTTTCGATGCCTCGTATGCTAATATCCTTGCATGTGTAAAATCTTAATGAACAAAGAGGAAGTAGGAAAAATGTAGAGTCATGTTTAAAAATAATTGCTGAATATAATGACTTGTATTAGTCATTGAATCCAAACACTTTGAATTTGATAGTAGAATCCTATCTTTGTGTTTTGTTTGAACCCGAGTTCAATTTTAAATAGCGAGCAATTGTTTCCATATTGAATGTCTTGAGACTAACTTTAGCACTGTTGGGGCTACTATTTCTTCTGAAATGTGTATAACCAGAATAATAAAATGAGTAGAAAATTTTTTTTTATAGTTTTTGATAATATTTTTATACCACATTCATGCAATCATCAACTTAACCTGGTTCGACTGGAAGATGTATATCTGGACAAATTTTGAAAGCCGTCAATACACTCATCTACAGCAGGTCCTGTCACTCCAGTCGGGTAGAGAACACCCCCTATCGGTAGAATTTTGCCATTGTTAGTCAAAAAGCCAATAATCAAATAACTGATCATATTTCAGGTCAACTTTTTATTCTTAAAAAAAAAGTCGTTAATCTGAGCGAAGACATTTAGAAGTTACCTTTTCAACAATATTTTGCTCTAAAAATTCTATTGTCTTAATGGAAAATCTTGGGAAATTTCCATATAAACCGCGTACCAATTCAGAATAGTTTCCTAATACGTTTTGTTTATTACGGCTCGTTAACATCCGGCTTGAAGATATTGTATCACCATGCATCATTTTTTTTTCAGAAAGAAATCACAATTGACGTCATAGTTCACTGGCTTTAAATATCTTACAATTTTTTCTTACAGTAAAAAGTCATAAATTCAAATGCATGAACATGTCAATTAATATTATTAACAAGAGGAGAGCACGAGGTTGAAAATTCGATTTCAGATGAGACTTCGTATAATGGTAATATGCATTTGGAATGTTCATAACTTATGTATTAAAAGAAAATACATTTGTTTTTTTTTCCATATAAAAATGAGCATCATATGAGTTGAAACCATGTTTAAATTGTTAATTTAAGTAATTCTGAATATTTTTAAAAAATGCATTCATACTTATAACTATTATTCTTCTAGAAATTAAATTATAATCCCCGAATTGGAGTATAAATACTTATTCTTGAATAAAAAAATAAAAAAAATGAAAAACACCTTACTTCAAACTGTTTGTAAAATGTTAAATTAATTTGAAATGAATTAAAAAAGAAAGCAAAAAATGTTAGCCCAGAATCGAAACCGGGTCTCTTGAATGCTACGTTAACGTCTTAACCAGTCTACTATTCGCGGCACATGATTAGTGTAGAAGCTAAACGGAAAGTTTGGCTTTCATAGTCAGTCATTTTCACGAAATTGACTGACTATTGCGTTTTAATATTTTTGCGAGTAAACATTCCATATATATATATATATATATATATATATATATATATATATATACAATCATTATACTAAATTTATTATACTAAAGAGAGTTCTAAGTCTCTGTTCTAATAGAGTACGAACTATAATAGCGTGAATCGTAGAAATCAATAGGTTTCAATATCTCGTCCAGCTGTGAAACTGAATTTAAGGAAACTACTCCCTTTTTGTAGTCTGTCAAACTGAGGAATTGAACTTCTTGGAAATTTTCTTCTATCTTTAACTAAATTTTGTAGGGATTTAAACTCAATTCTCACATAAGCAACTAACGCCACATTAGATTCCCATGTCAGTTGTTACAATATTGTCGAATGTATGCGATGAAGCATTCATGGGAGCTGGAAAAACGATAAATATAGCAGATGATTTTCAAACTAAGTATTTATTACAAATGAATATCAAAGTATTTGTAATTTTTCCTTGTAGTAATATTAATTTATGAATTAAAATTACTTACAGTAATTTTAATTTTACAGTAAAACGGTAAATTTAATATTTATCCCTTCATTGTCAACTTTTCCTTCAAATTTTTTAAACGGATAAGTTATATATATGAACAAAAAGTTGCGTAACAGTGTAATTATACTCAAATTATGCTTTGTTTTGAGCATATTTGATATTTTTTGGGAAAAAAAATCGATGTAAAATGAACAATAAAATGATTTCAATAAAAAAAAAAAAAAAAAAAGACCGAGTAAGTGGCATGTCGTTATCATGACCTCTAAATTGCATATTTATTATGATATTTCATTATACTACAAGAACCAAATATAATGCTTCAAATATGACAACTCCGTTCCGTTCAACTGACAGACGAATTTGAAATTCGTAAAGAAAAAAAGCATGGAATATACATTTTCTGCAACACATAATATTAATTCATATAAAGTGTAACTAAATGGGCAAGCGTAACAAGTACATTTTTGGTGCCGAGTGGTGTACGTGAAACTCCAAAATCTCCAAATAGGGATCGTGGCAACTAATGAGTTAATCTTTTTTCTTCCTTCAGCCGTGTCTTGATCTACACCTTCCCGTTCAACGTGGTTCACTTCTGCGGCGAAGTATTCCTGGCTGCCCTCATGTCCGTCTGCATTGGCACAGCATTCTGGAATGTGAGGAGTGGACGAGAGCAGGAACATGTCGAGGATAGGTTTGGCTTCTATTACGTCATGCTGGCGTTGGCCATCTGGCCTACGCTTCTCTATACGATCACGAGTGGTAAGTCTCCCAGTTCTACAGCATTTGATTAAATGACTTCCAAAACGCCTTTCCATTCTCTTAAAATCCATGAATAGTTTCGTCAAAAAGTGATTATCATTATTTCTTCTGATATACAAAATGGAGAAAACGAAATTAATTTAGAATCCTTTTAATAAAAAAAAATTAGGTTGCATTATTATCAGTACTGTATCAATTTTCCTAATTTTTATAATACTGAGCCTGGTTTGGCTCAGCATAGTCAAAACCATGACTCTTGCGCTAGAAAAATCCATACAAATACTTCTTTATAACATTAGATTTTGGAATATTTTAATATGAATTAAAAATGGAAAATAGATTAACATAAGTTCGTCTATGTTGCTCAAGTTCCCAATTATTTTTATTGTTAGCATCTTGTGTATATCAGCATAAGGATGAGGAAAACACTTAGGCGATGTCTGATTCAAGCATAAAGTAAATGTATTTTTTATGAAACGAAATGATTTCCAAAATATAGACTTAAGCCTCCTTAAAGATGAAGAAACTTGGTTCTAAGGTGTATTAGTTTCTGTTCGATTATTTTCAGAAAGCTCAACCATAACACTAATAATTATACCGCCAAGAAAAGCAAATTTTTTGTAGTGTATCTGCCCAGCTTGAATGATGCTTTGAAATGTGTAGCCATTTAGGCGACAAACAGATTGTCATCTGTTACTGACCAAATAGGAATGGCGCCAATAGATTACCACCAGTCTCTTGGGGCTTCTGAAATTCTCTCATTTAGATATTTATACAGAAATTGCCCTTAATGATTCTCGAATGGCAACAGCCAAATGTAAGCAAAGCATTATACACATTTGCTTACATTTACAAATATTTCAGATGGATTCATTGAGCAGAAAATCATTATTAGTTAATAGAACTGTAGAATATTTTTTTCGGGAGCCAGAGTCGGAAGATATTAAAGAAATCAAGAAATCGATTCAACTATCTATCTGAAGCCTTACTCAAAAATAGATCAAACCGTCACCAAATGGGCAATCGTTATGGACATCAAATTCCTTAGGCAAATCATATCTTTCGAAGCAATTCTCTTAAGACTCGAATTAAATTCTCTTATTATGAAACTAATTTTTTAAGAATTGTTCCTTTAATTTTAATACTATTTATAATTTGATACACTATGTGCAACAATCTTTTTAAATACTATGTAGGAATCCAAACTCGTCCACTAAAACATTCAGTCTCCTTTTTTTGCCGTCCATTAACTCCCTATTAGGTTTTCATTTCCGGTTTTACTTCGTGAAAGCAAAACATTCGTACATTCTTTAATCTGCATTAAGCTGATTCAAAAGAATTCGTGTTTTCAGTAATATCGGTTAACAAGGTGAAATTTTTAAAATCATTTAACAGCCCAAAATTCAATCTAGGTGAACAAACGGGTCATCAAAGGCTTCTAATTTTGGCAAGTTAAATCATTAATTGCTGAATAGTTTCATTTTTTTTTAAGATGGATTCTTATAGAAAGACTACCTATTACAATGGTTCTTATGACAAGACAGGAGAACATTTCTTTAGTTCTACACCGATCATGGTCCCTAGCCCCCGAAACACTTCGTTCAAAAGTTTATATATATGCTTATAAATAACGTTTTGTCCATGTTATCTTGAGAAGAGGATAACTAGAGTAATTTTGTTTGGATTTTCACTGGCTTGGAATATTTTAGAAATGTAAAAAATCTCGGACGAGTTCGTAAATGGCCCATTCAGCTCAAAGGGGGAGGGGCAGTGGGGGTTGAAATATTTATTTCGCCATAACTTTCTTACTATTTAAGATAGAAAAATAAATTCAATTAGCCAAATTAGTTCCTTATTAAGACGAACAACTTTTGCATTTAAAATGTTTCGATATCTGCAATATCTTAGAAGGGCTGAAAAAGGATTTTCAAGCTCTCATTTTGACAGTTCCTAACGTCATTTTATGTTGCCAGATGTAACGGAATCTATCTTTGCCTTCCAGCTGGCTGAGAGGAACTCGTTTTTTCTAATTATGTTTATTTATATATTTCGTATTTCTATAAATGTATTTTTGGAAATAATTATTTAAATTTTCGAATATTAGGTGGATATTGCTATAATTGTGCATCATGAAATATATATTTGAAAGTTGATGCAAATGCCGATGACTTATAGTTGAATGTGCTTTTTTAAAAAAAAATTTATCCGCTAATTTTCTTTTTAGCTTGGAAGGAGAAAGGAATCGTCAGTCGAGACACAAGAGAGAGATTGTATCACAAATTTACTTATGCCATATGCAAGGTATGTACTATCCGATTTTATGACGAATCCGTATTGTTGCTTCTCTGCTCAGTTACTTTCATAGTAAGGAAGAGTTTTACAAATATTTTGGTACATGTTAGGCCATTGACCCATGGCCGTGATAAACCTTTGGCGACCGAAGCGAAGAATTGGGAAAAACAAGAAATATAGTGATATCTTTTATCAGGAGTCTAAATCTGAGATCCTTTTACGATCTTTACTCGTGGGATTCTTACTCGATACTACTACTCTAAAAAAGTACTTACACGAAATGTCAGTTCTATCTTCGGATTATTGATTCGACGGAATGGTGCTGTGCTGTCAATGAGTGACTTTTCTGTCTGCATGTGTGTGATTTCTACAAGTATCTTTGTATTCGTTTCTACCGTGCTTTGTTGCCTGCATCTCGTGTTCTTTTGTGGGATAAAATTGTCATTATCCATTAACGAGCTTAGTTTTCACCAAGTACTTATTGAATCAATTTTCCGTAATAGTATACAGTCTTGATTGAGTCGGCAAACATTTGAAGTTGGATAAGAATATTTATAAGTGATTGCTTAGAATATATTATTGTGGTTATAAAACTCAATTTTTTTTTCTGCAACATTCATTTGTAATAGCTATCACTGCATTTACATTGGCGGATGTAATCATTTTGCTGTCCTAGGTGGATGAAATTTGGTATGTGGTCTTTATATGAAACTTGTAGATTTCTATCAAATTTTAAGCAAATCTATTCAGAGGAAGTCCGTCTGTTAGAATATACGTTAACACGCTTAACTAAAAAACGAAGTCTATGTGGGTGAAATTTGTTTAGACATATTTGGCATCTACAGCTCAAACATCTATTAAACTTTTATAAATCCAACTAGAAGTTCGTTGTTTGACCGTCTGTACTTTCAGAAGCCTGTAAAGGCGATAACTCAAACAGTATGACTTAAATATATCAAATATATGAAATTCTTGTGACTACAATTGTAATTTTGTGTCAATTTTAGTTTTTAGAACAAAAAAAATATATTTAAAACTCAAATTCGATTTTCGGATACTTTTGACAGCACTAATGAATCACCAAAAAACTCGCCAAGGATGCGATATATTCAGTAAAAATAATAAATTTATACCAAAGGTTAAAATTGTACAGTAAAATTTTTTACGCCAGTGTCAAGCAAGGCATTTTCTATGCCAAGTCCACACTTTTTTATGGTGGGGATTGGGGCATAATGCTTTAATGAGGGAGTGTATGAGAAATTCTTGGAGAGCCACTCCTTCTGGTTCATACATAATCTAATTCTCTACATGCATCTACATCTACTACACACATCTGGTTCATCAAAGAATGTTTTTGTTTTCAGCTGACCTATAGCGTGATACCTGCTGCTGCTGTAGCAGTCGCCTATGCAGTTCCAGCCTACTCCATGGCAGGCTTACAGACCACCTCCAGAGTCCGCCCCTTCGGCGTTTACATCGGCTACATGATCCTCTACCTGCTCACCCTCCGCATGATGGCTCTCGCCTGCACCTGGGCCTGTTCCACTCGCCACCTTGCAGCCACCTGGACGGGATTTCTCTTCACCATCCTATCTCTCGTAGCTGGTTACAGCATCCACCCTCTCGATATATCCATCATGTTCTCCTGGGCCCAATGGGTGTCTCCTGTCCACTGGATCTACAACCTGTTGGTGCAGAACGAGTTCAACTCGTCCCTCACTGAAGACATACGATATTCGTGCACCAGGAATCCGGTGGTGCAGCAAGAGAACGCAATTCTCATGAGAGCGGAGTGTGGCATGCCCACAGACTGGGATGCCTTGAAGTTCCACGGCGCGCAAGAGCAGTGGCCATTCTACCAGCCAATAAGCATCGTCATTGTGTTCCACGCAGTGTGCTTGGTCGTTGGATTGTTTCTCTTTCTGACTGTCAGCCATTCGAAGAAAAAACGACCCGAAAAAGAAAGACTATAAATATGTAGAACTATTCAAGTACGACTAAATTTTATTTGGAATTTAGGCTTTTCACGATCCTGCTCATTCTTATAGACCCATTAGTCTTCGATTCGAGAAGAATTTGTGCAGTCCAAGAATGAGACCAATTTTTAAACATTTTACATCAGGGAATAAGGTCGGGTTTATACAGTGTGAATTTTAAGTACTTAATTATTGACTGATTGATGGCTATTTCAATGGATTATTCAAATTACTTCCTGAAAATGTAATTACAAGTTAAATTTTTATATTTAAGGTCTCGTCAACAAAGAACGCGAAATATTTATTCGGACTTCTTCAGTAGCCTTATTTGTGAAATGTCACGTGCTTTATGAATTAGCTTATGACTAAATCTTCTTTGATGTAAAATAACATGTAAAAATTCTAATAGTGTAATGTTCAAGTAGCAACTCTATTGTGCCAAACTGTTGCCTTTTGTGTTTTTAATATAAATGTGACACTGCAGGAAACTCGCCAATCCAGAGTAAATCAGTTGTCTGTGACGGAAATTTTTATCTTGTAAAATGGGGAGCGGCATTTTCCTGCTGTGTGTAAATGAAGTGTTTGTGACTATTTAATCAGTTAAGTGTATACAGCTAAGCTGCCATTTGCTTGTAAATAAACTACTGAACTTCGGAGCATGTTTTATTCAATCCTCGATAAACTCGTGTTGCATATTCTTATTTAATAAACTTACAGAAGTTCTCGCTATTTAGTGATGGGTCAAACTTGGTTATACTGTGGCAAATACGTTTTGAAACTGATACAAATGTTTATGAAGCAACGGAAATAATTTAAAACCATTCCTATAAACAAGAAAAACTGAATTCTAAAATGAAATGTAAATTCGTAATGTAAAACTGGAAGACACATATTTTAGAGCGAAATAAATTTGGCATCATAAAAGTTTCTTTTGACATTTAGGAACAGTCAAAGCACAAATAAGGTATATTAAACTTTTGAGTATCAAATTGTGATAATGTTATCGAAACGAATTTGGATGTCATTAACTACGAATAAGAATCGTCTACTTCCATACGGTTAGACATGATATACTGAATCGAGCCCGATTTCACATTATTTCTAACTATGAGGATAAAGTAGATTCCAGAGGAAACCAAACGAAAAGTTTCGCTAAACTCGGGTGTTCATTTATATAAAATAAGCCATTATACAAATTCCTTTTAATAAAAAGTAAGAAAAATGCTTTCGATTCACGATGGTTTTGAAAAGAACCAGTTTCCCATTTCAATACGCGACCTTGCTTGCCCAGCGGAAATTGAATGTTGATCCTGACATTATCTATTTGAAGTTATTCGCCTACTCTTACCCATTTGAATTACTTCTATCAAAATCGAAAATGTTAAACGTTTGGGGTTATTTTGGTAGTCACATTGACGAGATTCTACAATTTTTCTTCGGCTGACACATTCTATTATAAGACAGCAGCATTGTTGAAGTTTAGATTCGAGCGTAGTTTCAAAGGCAAATACATCACGCACCAATATATGCTGCACTGAAATGAAAAGATGAACAAAATTACGTTGTCATCTATGAATTTATTTTTCCTCAAAAGAAATTGACACACATACGCACTACAAGCGTGTTGATTTACCACGGTACCGCCTCGCTGTAGACATTCATATTGTTCACGCAGATTCTGAAACATAGGTGGTTTCAGATTCCTGCAAGAAATAATTTTTTCACATAATGTTGGCACAGTTCTTGGGGATCTTCACAGTTGAAACACTATCTCCTTTAACATTCCCCTTCCGTTGACACAGTACACTACCAGAATGGCGAAATTTCGTCACTATAGACAGCATAACCGTGTTACTTTGTGCTGTCTTATTAAGTTTCTCTTGGAATTGTTCTGCCATTTTTTCATACCTTTACGACCACCACCTTTACGACCGTTTCTGTATGAGCGGAAATAAGGCTCAACTACAAACACTTTTTCCTCCTTTGAAAGAGCCATTTCCCACAACAACTACACAACACAATATCCGTTTCATTACTGCGGACACATGTAGTTGGAGCTACGCCTCGTCGACAAAAACTACCACGTGAACGAGATGAGCGAGTTTCAGTACTGTATATTTTGGTACATACTGCAAATAAAAATTCTATGCCGTGATGTCTCGGTTTCGGAATCGCATGAAAATAAGTGCAAGAATACATTACGTCGAAAAATTTGTAAGCTGTTCATAGACTCAACTGTCATAGTCAAAATGTATAAGAGTTGATTTAATGTGATGTGTATCTTGGGAAATCGGATCAAGGTTAGGATACCACTCTCATTAATATAAAACAGTTCAAAATAAATGCAACCATTCAATAAAAATGACATATTGAAAACAGATTTTAATCTAGCACAGGTCTGAGGTTCGAACCTCGGGCTGGGCAAGGTTGACTCAGCCTTTCACCCCTTTAGTGGGTCGATAAACTAAGGACCAAGCATGCTTGGGAACTAAACATTGGGGGTTCCTTGTTAGGCTGACCACCTGACCGAGACGCATATTCCCTTTCCCTACCCTATTTCATGAAACTCGAGCAAAATGATTGCGAACGACACGGATCGAACCTGCGGCCACAGGTTGAGAGGCCGATACACGGACCACAAGGCTACATAAGATCCATCGGGAGTCATAAATTAAAGCAACGTGTTTATTTGTTAGTTTAAACTCTATTATTGTGCAAATCCATGCTTGAAAGCCATGTGTATACGAGAAGGAGTATTTCTGCGCATGTCCAGAATCTCTGACCGAATTTACGCTTTTATTTCTTAAATATCTTTATTTCGGACGTATTTTTAAATAAAATTTTGAAATCTTTTTAAATTCTAGTCAATATATTAGTTCTTGAAAAGAAAAATTATGATTTTCACTAAACTTACAGTTAAAAAAAATTAAATAAAATGAAGAAAAATGAAAGTAAAACGAATGCGAACGACACGGATCGAACCTGCGGCCACTGGTTGATAGGCCGATACTCGGACCACAAGGCTAAATAAGTTCCGCCGAGAGTCAGAAATTAAAGCGACGTGTTTATTTATTAGTTTAAACTCTATAATTGTGCAAATCCCTGCTTGAAAGCCATGTGTACACGAGAAGGAGTATTTCTGCTCATGTCCATAATCTCTGACCGATTTTGATCTTTTATTTCTTAAATATCTTTATTTCGGACGTATTTTTAAATAAAATATTGAAATCTTTGTAAATTCTTGTCAATATATTAGTTCTTGAAAAGAAAAATTATGATTTTCACTAAACTTACAGTTAAAAGAAAATTAAATAAAATGAAAGTAAAACGAATGCGAACGACGCGGATCGAACCTGCGGCCACTGGCTGGCAGGCCGATACTCGGACCACAAGGCTACATAAGATCCGTAGGGAGACACAAATTAAAGCTACGTGTTTATTTATTAGTTTAAACTCTATAATTGTGCAAATCCCAGCTTGAAAGCCATGTGTATACGAGAAGAAGCATTTCTGCGCATGTCCAAAATCTCTGACCGAATTTAGGCTTTTATTTCTTAAATATCTTTATTTCGGACGTATTTTTAAATAAAATATTGAAATCTTTTTAAATTCAAGTCAATATATTAGTTCTTGAAAAGAAAAATTATGATTTTCACTAAACATACAGTTAAAGAAAATTAAATAAAATGAAGAAAAATGAAAGTAAAACGAATGCGAACGACGCGGATTGAACCTGCGGCCACTGGTTGACAGGCCGATAGTCGGACCACAAGGCTACATAAGATCCGTCGGGAGACAGAAATTAAAGCTACGTGTTTATTTATTAGTTTAAACTCTATAATTGTGCAAATCCCAGCTTGAAAGCCATGTGTATACGAGAAGGAGTATTTCTGCGCATGTCCAAAATCTCTGACCGAATTTAATATTTTATTTCTTAAATATCTTTATTTCGGACGTATTTTTAAA
The DNA here is from genome assembly GCF_947563725.1 of Argiope bruennichi. Taxonomy (NCBI): domain Eukaryota; kingdom Metazoa; phylum Arthropoda; class Arachnida; order Araneae; family Araneidae; genus Argiope; species Argiope bruennichi. The sequence goes on from NC_079152.1 coordinate 1,944,854, forward strand.
TAAAATATTGAAATCTTTTTAAATTCAAGTCAATATATTAGTTCTTGAAAAGAAAAATTATGATTTTCACTAAACATACAGTTAAAAAAAAATTAAATAAAATGTAGATAAATGAAAGTAAAACGAATGCGAACGACGCGGATCGAATCTGCGGCCACTGGTTGAGAGGCAGATAGTCGGACCACAATGCTACATAAGATCTTTCGGGAGACTGAAATTAAAGCTACGTGTTTATTTATTAGTTTAAACTCTATAATTGTGCAAATCCCTGCTTGAAAGCCATGTGTATACGAGAAGGAGTATTTCTGCGCATGTCCAGAATCTCTGACCGAATTTAGGCTTTTATTTCTAAAATGTCTTTATCTCGGACGTATTTTAAAATAAAATATTGAAATCTTTTTAAATTCTAGTCAATATATTAGTTCTTGAAAAGAAAAATTATGATTTTCACTAAACATACAGTTAAAAAAAATTAAATAAAATGAAGAAAAATGAAAGTAAAACGAATGCGAACTACGCGGATCGAACATGCGTCCACTGGTTGACAGGCCAATAGTCGGACTACAAGGCTACACAAGATCCATTGGGATTCAGAGATTAAAGCGACGTGTTTATTTATTAGTTTAAACTCTATAATTGTGCAAATCCCTGCTTGAAAGCCATGTGTACACGAGAAGGAGTATTTCTGCGCATGTCCAAAATCTCTGACCGAATTTAGGCTTTTATTTCTTAAATATCTTTATTTCGGTCGTATTTTTAAATAAAATATTGAAATCTTTGTAAATTCTTGTCAATATATTAGTTCTTGAAAAGAAAAATTATGATTTTCACTAAACTTACAGTTAAAAAAAAATTAAATATAATGAAAGTAAAACGAATGCGAACGACGCGGATCGAACCTGCGGCCACTGGCTGGCAGGCCGATACTCGGACCACAAGGCTACATAAGATCCGTAGGGAGACACAAATTAAAGCTACGTGTTTATTTATTAGTTTAAACTCTATAATTGTGCAAATCCCAGCTTGAAAGCCATGTGTATACGAGAAGGAGTATTTCTGCGCATGTCCAAAATCTCTGACCGAATTTAGGCTTTTATTTCTTAAATATCTTTATTTCGGACGTATTTTTAAATAAAATATTGAAATCTTTTTAAATTCAAGTCAATATAGTAGTTCTTGAAAAGAAAAATTATGATTTTCACTAAACATACAGTTAAAGAAAATTAAATAAAATGAAGAAAAATGAAAGTAAAACGAATGCGAACGACGCGGATTGAACCTGCGGCCACTGGTTGACAGGCCGATAGTCGGACCACAAGGCTACATAAGATCCGTCGGGAGACAGAAATTAAAGCTACGTGTTTATTTATTAGTTTAAACTCTATAATTGTGCAAATCCCAGCTTGAAAGCCATGTGTATACGAGAAGGAGTATTTCTGCGCATGTCCAAAATCTCTGACCGAATTTAATATTTTATTTCTTAAATATCTTTATTTCGGACGTATTTTTAAATAAAATATTGAAATCTTTTTAAATTCAAGTCAATATATTAGTTCTTGAAAAGAAAAATTATGATTTTCACTAAACATACAGTTAAAAAAAAAATTAAATAAAATGAAAGTAAAACGAATGCGAACGACGCGGATCGAATCTGCGGCCACTGGTTGAGAGGCAGATAGTCGGACCACAATGCTACATAAGATCTTTCGGGAGACTGAAATTAAAGCTACGTGTTTATTTATTAGTTTAAACTCTATAATTGTGCAAATCCCTGCTTGAAAGCCATGTGTATACGAGAAGGAGTATTTCTGCGCATGTCCAGAATCTCTGACCGAATTTAGGCTTTTATTTCTAAAATGTCTTTATCTCGGACGTATTTTAAAATAAAATATTGAAATCTTTTTAAATTCTAGTCAATATATTAGTTCTTGAAAAGAAAAATTATGATTTTCACTAAACATACAGTTAAAAAAAATTAAATAAAATGAAGAAAAATGAAAGTAAAACGAATGCGAACTACGCGGATCGAACATGCGTCCACTGGTTGACAGGCCAATAGTCGGACCACAAGGCTACACAAGATCCATTGGGATTCAGAGATTAAAGCGACGTGTTTATTTATTAGTTTAAACTCTATAATTGTGCAAATCCCTGCTTGAAAGCCATGTGTACACGAGAAGGAGTATTTCTGCGCATGTCCAAAATCTCTGACCGAATTTAGGCTTTTATTTCTTAAATATCTTTATTTCGGTCGTATTTTTAAATAAAATATTGAAATCTTTTTAAATTCAAGTCAATATATTAGTTCTTGAAAAGAAAAATTATGATTTTCACTAAACATACAGTTAAAAAAAAAAATTAAATAAAATGAAAGTAAAACGAATGCGAATGACGCGGATCGAACCTGCGGCTACTGGTTGACAGGCCGATAGTCGTTCCACAAGGCTACATAAGACCCGTCGGGAGACAGAAATTAAAGCTACGTGTTTATTTATTAGTTTAAACTCTAATTGTGCAAATCCCTGCTTGAAAGCCATGTGTATACGAGAAGGAGTATTTCTGCGCATGTCCAGAATCTCTGACCGAATTTAGGCTTTTATTTCTAAAATGTCTTTATCTCGGACGTATTTTAAAATAAATTATTGAAATCTTTTTAAATTCTAGTCAATATGTTAGTTCTTGAAAAGAAAAATTATGATTTTCACTAAACTTACTGTTAAAAAAAATTAAATAAAATGAAAGTAAAACGAATGCGAACGACGCGGATCGAACCTTCGGCCACTGGTTGACAGGCCGATAGTCGTTCCACAACGCTACATAAGACCCGTCGGGAGACAGAAATTAAAGCTACGTGTTTATTTATTAGTTTAAACTCTAATTGTGCAAATCCCTGCTTGAAAGCCATGTGTATACGAGAAGGAGTATTTCTGCGCATGTCCAGAATCTCTGACCGAATTTAGGCTTTTATTTCTTAAATGTCTTTATCTCGGACGTATTTTAAAATAAAATATTGAAATCTTTTTAAATTCTAGTCAATATATTAGTTCTTGAAAAGAAAAATTATGATTTTCACTAAACATACAGTTAAAAAAAATTAAATAAAATGAAGAAAATAGAAAGTAAAACGAACGCGAACGACGCGGATCGAACCTGCGGCCACTGGTTGACAGGCCGCTAGTCGGACCACAAGGCTACTTAAAATCCGTCGGGAGTCCGAAATTAAAGCTACGTGTTTATTTATTAGTTTAAACTCTATAATTGTGCAAATCCCTGCTTGAAAGCCATGTGTATACGAGAAGGAGTATTTCTGCGAATGTCCAGAATCTCTGACCGAATTTAGGCTTTTATTTCTTAAATATCTTTATTTCGGAGGTATTTTTAAATAATATATTGAAATCTTTTTAAATTCTAGTCAATATATTAGTTCTTGAAAAGAAAAATTTTGATTTTCACTAAACATACAGTTAAAAAAAAATTAAATAAAATGAAATTAAAACGAATGCGAATGACGCGGATCGAACCTGCGGCCACTGGTTGACAGGCCGATAGTCGGACCACAAGGCTACATAAGATCCGTTGAGATTCAAAAATTAAAGAGACGTGTTTATTTATTAGTTTAAACTCTATAATTGTGCAAATCCCTGCTTGAAAGCCATGCCTTGTGGTCCGACTATCGGCCTGTCAACCAGTGGCCGCAGGTTAGATCCGCGTCGTTCGCATTCGTTTTACTTTCATTTTTCTTCTTTTTATTTAATTTTTTTTAACTGTATGTTTAGTGAAAATAATAATTTTTCTTTTCAAGAACTATTATATTGACTAGAATTTAAAAAGATTTCAATATTTTATTTAAAAGTACGTCCGAAATAAAGATATTTAAGAAATAAAAGCCTGAATTCGGTCAGAGATTCTGGACATGCGCTGACATATTCTTTTTACTATGCACATGGCTTTCAAGCAGCGATTTGCACAATTATAGAGTTTAAACTAATAAATAAACAAGCGGCTCTAAATTCTCTCTTCCGGCGGGTCGTTTGTAAATTTGTGGACCGAGTATCGGCTTGCCAACCAGTGGTCGCAGGTTCCATCCACGCTTTGAGCATTCGTTTTACTTTCACTTTTTTTCGTTTTATTTAATTTTTTTTTTAACTTTAAGTTTAGTGAAAATAATAATTTTTCATTTCAAGTACTTATGTTTCGACCAGAATTTACAAAGATTTCAATATTTTATTTAAAAATATTTCCAAAGTAAAGACATTTTAGAAATAAAAGCCTAAATTCGGTCAGAGATTCTGGACAGGCGCAGAAATACTCCTTCTCGTATACACATGGCTTTCAAGCAGGGATTTGCACAATTATAGAGTTTAAACTAATAAATAAACACGTCGCTTTAATTTCTGACTCCCGACGGATCTTATGTAGCCTTGTGGTCCAACTATCGGCCTGTTAACCAGTGGCCGCAGGATCGACCCGCGTCGTTCGCATTCGTTTTACTTTCATTTTATTTAATTTTTTTTAACTGTAAGTTGAGTGAAAATCATTATTTTTCATTTCAAGTACTTATGTTTCGACCAGAATTTACAAAGATTTCAATATTTTATTTAAAAATATTTCCAAAGTAAAGACATTTTAGAAATAAAAGCCTAAATTCGGTCAGATATTCTGGGCATGCGCAGAAATAGTCCTTCTCGTATACACATGGCTTTCAACCAGGGATTTGCACAATTATAGAGTTTAAACTAATAAATAAACATACGGCTTTAAATTTTCTCTTTGACGGACCGTCTGTAGTCTTGTGGACCGAATATCGTGCATTCAAACAATGATCGCAGTTCAATCCCTGCTGTTCTCTTTCACTTTCTTTCATTTTTTTTTCATTTTATTTTTTTAACTGTAAGTTTATTGAAAATCATAATTTTTCTTTTCAAGAACTAATATATTGACAAGAATTTAAAAAGATTTCAATATTTTATTTAAAAATACGTCCGAAATAAAGATATTTAAGAAATAAAAGCCTAAATTCGGTCAGAAATTCTGGGCATGCGCAGAAATACTCCTTCTCGCATACACATGGCTTTCAAGCAGGGATTTGCACAATTAGAGAGTTTAAACTAATAAATAAACACGTCGCTTTAATTTCTGACTTCCGAAGCATCTTATGTAGCCTTGTGGTTGGGCTGTTGGCCTGTCAACCAGTGGCCCCAGGTTCGATCCCTGTCGTTCGCATTCGTTTTACTTTCTTTTTTCTTCATTTTATTAAATTTTTTTTAACTGTATGTTTAGTGTAAATCATAATTTTTCTTTTCAAGAACTAATATATTGACTAGAATTTAAAAAGATTTCAATATTTTATTTATAAATACGTCCGAAATAAAGACATTTTAGAAATAAAAGCCTAAATTCGGTCAGAGATTCTGGACATGCGCAGAAATACTCCTTCTCGTATACACATGGCTTTCAAGCAGGGATTTGCACAATTATAGAGTTTAAACTAATAAATAAACACGTCGCTTTAATTTCTGACTCCCCACGGATCTTATGTAACCTTGTGGTCCGTGTTTCGGCCTGTCAACCAGTAGCTGCATGTTCGATCCGCGTCGCTCGCATACGTTTTACTTTCATTTTTCTTCATTTTATTAAATTTTTTTTTAACTGTATGTTTAGTGAAAATCATAATTTTTCTTTTCAAGAACTAATATATTGACTAGAATATAAAAAGATTTCAATATTTTATTTAAAAATACGACCGAAATAAAGACATTTTAGAAATAAAAGCCTAAATTCGGTCAGAGATTCTGGTCATGAGCAGAAATACTCCTTCTCGTATAAACATGGCTTTCAAGCATGGATTTGCACATATATGGAGTTTAAACTAATAAATAAACACGTTGCTTTAATTTCTGACTCCCGACATATGTAGCTTTGTGGTCGGGCTGTTGGCCTTTTAACCAGTGGCTCAGGTTCGATCCCTGTCGTTCGCATTCGTTTTACTTTCTTTTTTCTTCATTTTAATAAATTTTTTTTAACTGTATGTTTAGTGAAAATCATAATTTTTCTTTTCAAGAACTAATATATTGACTAGAATTTAAAAAGATTTCAATATTTTATTTAAAAATACGTCCGAAATAGAGACATTTTAGAAATAAAAGCCTAAATTCGGTGAGATTCTGGACATGCGCAGAAATACTCCTTCTCCAATACACATGGCTTTCAAGCAGGGATTTGCACAATTATAGAGTTTAAACTAATAAATAAACACGTCGCTTTAATTTCTGACTCCCAACGGGTATTATGTAGCCTTGTGGTCCGAGAATCGGTCTGTCAACCAGTGGCCGCAGGTTCGATCCGCGTCGTTCGCATTCGTTTTACTTTCATTTTTCTTCATTTTATTTAATTTTTTTTTACTGTATGTTTAGTGAAAATCATAATTTTTCTTTTCAAGAAGTAATATATTGACTAGAATTTAAAAAGATTTCAATATTTTATTTAAAAATACGTCCGAAATAAAGATATTTAAGAAATGAAAGCGTAAATTAGGTCAGAGATTCTGGACATACGCAGAAATACTCCTTCTCGTATACACATGGCTTTCAAGCATGGATTTGCATAATTATAGAGTTTAAACTAATAAATAAACACGTCGCTTTAATTTCTCACTCCTGACGGATCTTATGTAGCCTTGTGGTCCGAGTATCGTCCTGTCAACCAGTGGCCGCAGGTTCGATCCGCGTCGTTCGCATTCGTTTTACTTTCATTTTTCTTCATTTTATTTAATTTATTTTTAACTGTATGTTTAGTGAAAATCATGATTTTTCTTTTCAAGAACTAATATATTGACTAGAATATAAAAAGATTTCAATATTTTATTTAAAAATACGTCCGAAATAAAGATATTTAAGAAATAAAAGAGTAAATTAGGTCAGAGATTCTGGACATGCGCAGAAATACTGCCTCTCGTATACACATAGCTTTCAAGCATGGATTTGCACAATTATAGAGTTTAAACTAATAAATAAACACGTCGCTTTAATTTCTAACTCCCGACGGATCTTATGTAGCCTTGTGGTCCGAGTATCGGCCTGTCAACCAGTGGCCGCACGTTCGATCCCTGTCGTTCGCATTCGTTTTACTTTCATTTTTATTCATTTTATTTAATTTTTTTTAACTGTATGTTTAGTGAAAATCATAATTTTTCTTTTCAAGAACTAATATATTGACTAGAATTTAAAAATATTTCAATTTTTTATTTAAATACGTCTGAAATAAAGATATTTAAGAAATAAAAGCCTAATTTCGGTCAAAAATTCTGGACATGCGCAGAAATGCTCCTTCTCGAATACACATGGCTTTCAAGCAGGGATTTGCACAATTAGAGAGTTTAAACTAATAAATAAACACGTCGCTTTAATTTCTGACTTCCGACGCATCTTATGTAGCCTTGTGGTCCGAGTATCGTCCTGTCAACCAGTGGCCGCAGGTTCGATCCGCGTCGTTCGCATTCGTTTTACTTTCATTTTTCTTCATTTTATTTAATTTATTTTTAACTGTATGTTTAGTGAAAATCATGATTTTTCTTTTCAAGAACTAATATATTGACTAGAATATAAAAAGATTTCAATATTTTATTTAAAAATACGTCCGAAATAAAGATATTTAAGAAATAAAAGCGTAAATTAGGTCATAGATTCTGGACATGCGCAGAAATACTGCCTCTCGTATACACATAGCTTTCAAGCATGGATTTGCACAATTATAGAGTTTAAACTAATAAATAAACACGTCGCTTTAATTTCTAACTCCCGACGGATCTTATGTAGCCTTGTGGTCCGAGTATCGGCCTGTCAACCAGTGGCCGCACGTTCGATCCCTGTCGTTCGCATTCGTTTTACTTTCATTTTTATTCATTTTATTTAATTTTTTTTAACTGTATGTTTAGTGAAAATCATAATTTTTCTTTTCAAGAACTAATATATTGACTAGAATTTAAAAATATTTCAATTTTTTATTTAAATACGTCTGAAATAAAGATATTTAAGAAATAAAAGCCTAATTTCGGTCAAAAATTCTGGACATGCGCAGAAATGCTCCTTCTCGAATACACATGGCTTTCAAGCAGGGATTTGCACAATTAGAGAGTTTAAACTAATAAATAAACACGTCGCTTTAATTTCTGACTTCCGACGCATCTTATGTAGCCTTGTGGTCCGAGTATCGTCCTGTCAACCAGTGGCCGCAGGTTCGATCCGCGTCGTTCGCATTCGTTTTACTTTCATTTTTCTTCATTTTATTTAATTTATTTTTAACTGTATGTTTAGTGAAAATCATGATTTTTCTTTTCAAGAACTAATATATTGACTAGAATATAAAAAGATTTCAATATTTTATTTAAAAATACGTCCGAAATAAAGATATTTAAGAAATAAAAGCGTAAATTAGGTCATAGATTCTGGACATGCGCAGAAATACTGCCTCTCGTATACACATAGCTTTCAAGCATGGATTTGCACAATTATAGAGTTTAAACTAATAAATAAACACGTCGCTTTAATTTCTAACTCCCGACGGATCTTATGTAGCCTTGTGGTCCGAGTATCGGCCTGTCAACCAGTGGCCGCACGTTCGATCCCTGTCGTTCGCATTCGTTTTACTTTCATTTTTATTCATTTTATTTAATTTTTTTTAACTGTATGTTTAGTGAAAATCATAATTTTTCTTTTCAAGAACTAATATATTGACTAGAATTTAAAAATATTTCAATTTTTTATTTAAATACGTCTGAAATAAAGATATTTAAGAAATAAAAGCCTAATTTCGGTCAAAAATTCTGGACATGCGCAGAAATGCTCCTTCTCGAATACACATGGCTTTCAAGCAGGGATTTGCACAATTAGAGAGTTTAAACTAATAAATAAACACGTCGCTTTAATTTCTGACTTCCGACGCATCTTATGTAGCCTTGTGGTCGGGCTGTTGGCCTGTTAACCAGTGGCCTCAGGTTCGATCCCTGTCGTTCGCATTCGTTTTACTTTTTTTTTTTCTTCATTTTAATAAATTTTTTTTAACTGTATGTTTAGTGAAAATCATAATTTTTCTTTTCAAGAACTAATATATTGACTAGAATTTAAAAAGATTTCAATATTTTATTTAAAAATACGTCCGAAATAGAGACATTTTAGAAATAAAAGCCTAAATTCGGTGAGATTCTGGACATGCGCAGAAATACTCCTTCTCCAATACACATTTCTTTCAAGTAGGGATTGGCACAATTATAGAGTTTAAACTAATAAATAAACACGTCGCTTTAATTTCTGACTCCCAACGGGTCTTATGTAGCCTTGTGGTCCGAGTATCGGCCTGTCAACCAGTGGCCGCAGGTTCGATCCGCGTCGTTCGCATTCATTTTACTTTCATTTTTCTTCATTTTATTTAATTTATTTTTAACTGTAAGTATAGTTAAAATCATAATTTTTCTTTTCAAGAACTAATATATTGACTAGAATTTAAAAAGGTTTCAATATTTTATTTAAAAATACGTCCGAAATAAAGATATTTAAGAAATAAAAGCGTAAATTAGGTCAGAGATTCTGGACATGCGCAGAAATACTCCTTCTCGTATACACATGGCTTTCAAGCATGGATTTGCACAATTATAGATTTTAAATAAATAAATAAACACGTCGCTCTAATTTCTGACACCCGACGAATCTTATGTAGCCTTGTGTTCGGACTGTCGGCTTGTAAACTAGTGGCCGCAGGTTCGATCCCTGTCGTTCGCATTCGTTTTACTTTCATTTTTCATCATTTTATTTAATTTATTTTTAACTGTAAGTATAGTGAAAATCATAATTTTTCTTTTCAAGAACTAATATATTGACTAGAATTTAAAAAGATTTCAATATTTTATTTAAAAATACGTCCGAAATAAAGACATTTTAGAAATAAAAGCCTAAATTAATTCAGAGATTCTGGGCATGCGCAGAAATACTCCTTCTCGTATAATCATGGCTTTCAAGCAGGGATTTGCACAATTATAGAGTTTAAACTAATGAATAAACACGTCGCTTTAATTTCTGACTCCCGACGCATCTTATGTAGCCTTGTGGTCAGACTGTCGGCCTGTCAACCAGTGGCCGCAGGTTCGATCCGTGTCGTTCGCGTTTGTTTTACTTTCATTTTTCTTCATTTTATTTTTTTTTTAACTGTAAGTTTAGTGAAAATCATAATTTTTCTTTTCAAGAACTAATATATTGACTAGAATTTAAAAAGATTTCAATATTTTATTGAAAAATACGTTCGAAATAAAGATATTTAAGAAATAAAAGCCTAAATTCTGTCAGAGATGCTGGAGATGAGCAGAAATACTCCTTCTCGTATACACATGGCTTTCAAGCATGGATTTGCACAATTATAGAGTTTAAACTAATAAATAATCACGTCGATTTAATTTCTGACTCCCGACGCATCTTATGTAGCCTTGTGGTCAGACTGTCGGCCTGTCAACCAGTGGCCGCAGGTTCGATCCGCGTCATTCGTGTTCGTTTTACTTTCATTTTATTTAATTTTTTTTATCTGTATGTTTAGTGAAAATCATAATTTTTCTTTTTAAGAGCTAATATATTGACTAGAATTTAAAATGATTTCAATATTTTATTGAAAAATACTTCCGAAATAAAAACATTTTAGAAATAAAAGCCTAAATTCTGTCAGAGATGCTGGACATGCGCAGAAATACTCCTTCTCGTATACACATGGCTTTCAAGCATGGATTTGCACAATTGTAGAGTTTAATCTAATAAATAAACACATCGCTTTAATTTCTGTCTCTCGACGGATCTTATGTAGCCTTGTGGTCCGTCTATCGGCTTGTCAACCAGTGGCGGCAGGCTCGATCCGTGTCGTTCGCATTCGTTTTACTTTCATTTTATTTAATTTTTTTTTATCTGTATGTTTAGTGAAAATCATGATTTTTCTTTTCAAGAGCTAATATATTAACTAGAATTTAAAAAGATTTCAATATTTTATTTAAAAATACTTCCGAAATAAAAACATTTTCGAAATAAAAGCCTAAATTTTGTCAGAGATGCTGGACATGCGCAGAAATACTCCTTCTCGTATACACATGGCTTTCAAGCATGGATTTGCACAATTGTAGAGTTTAATCTAATAAATAAACACGTCGCTTTAATTTCTGTCTCCCGACGGATCTTATGTAGCCTTGTGGTCCGACTATCGGCCTGTCAACCAGTTTCCGCAGGTTCGATCCGCGTAGCTCGCATTCGTTTTACTTTCATTTTATTTAATTTTTTTTATCTGTATGTTTAGTGAAAATTATAATTTTTCTTTTCAAGAGCTAATATATTGACTAGAATTTAAAAAGATTTCAAGATTTTATTTAAAAATACTTCCGAAATAAAAACATTTTAGAAATAAAAGCCTAAATTCGGTCAGAGATTCTGGGCATGCGCAGAAATACTCCTTCTCGTATACACATGGCTTTCAAGCATGGATTTGCACAATTATAGAGTTTAAACTAATATATAATCACGACGCTTTAATTTCTCTCTCCCGACGCATCTTATGTAGCCTTGTGGTCAGACTGTCGGCCTGTCAACCAGTGGCCGCAGGTTCGATCCGCGTCATTCGCATTCGTTTTACTTTCATTTTATTTAATTTTTATTTATCTGTATGTTTAGTGAAAATCATGATTTTTCTTTTCAAGAGCTAATATATTGACTAGAATTTAAAGATTTCAATATTTTATTTAAAAATACTTCCGAAATAAAAACATTTTAGAAATAAAAGCCTAAATTCTGTCCGAGATGCTGGACATGCGCAGAAATACTCCTTCTCGTATACACATGGCTTTCAAGCATGGATTTGCACAATTATAGTTTCAACTAATAAATAATCACGACGCTTTAATTTCTGTCTCCCGACGCATCTTATGTAGCCTTGTGGTCAGAATGTCGGCCTGTCACCCAGTGGCCGCAGGTTCGATCCGCGTCATTCGCATTCGTTTTACTTTCATTTTATTTAATTTTTTTTTATCTGTATGTTTAGTGAAAATCATGATTTTTCTTTTCAAGAGCTAATATATTGACTAGAATTTAAAAAGATTTCAATATTTTATTTAAAAATACTTCCGAAATAAAAACATTTTAGAAATAAAAGCCTAAATTCTGTCAGAGATGCTGGACATGCGCAGAAATACTCCTTCTCGTATACACATGGATTTCAAGCATGGATTTGCACACTTACAGAGTTTAAACTAATATATAATCACGACGCTTTAATTTCTGTCTCCCGACGCATCTTATGTAGCCTTGTGGTCAGACTGTCGGCCTGTCAACCAGTGGCCGCAGGTTCGATCCGCGTCATTCGCATTCGTTTTACTTTCATTTTATTTAATTTTTATTTATCTGTATGTTTAGTGAAAATCATGATTTTTCTTTTCAAGAGCTAATATATTGACTAGAATTTAAAGATTTCAATATTTTATTTAAAAATACTTCCGAAATAAAAACATTTTAGAAATAAAAGCCTAAATTCTGTCAGAGATGCTGGACATGCGCAGAAATACTCCTTCTCGTATACACATGGCTTTCAAGCATGGATTTGCACAATTATAGAGTTTAAACTAATAAATAATCACGACGCTTTAATTTCTGTCTCCCGACGCATCTTATGTAGCCTTGTGGTCAGACTGTCGGCCTGTCAACCAGTGGCCGCAGGTTCGATCCGCGTCATTCGCATTCGTTTTACTTTCATTTTATTTAATTTTTATTTATCTGTATGTTTAGTGAAAATCATGATTTTTCTTTTCAAGAGCTAATATATTGACTAGAATTTAAAGATTTCAATATTTTATTTAAAAATACTTCCGAAATAAAAACAGTTTAGAAATAAAAGCCTAAATTCTGTCAGAGATGCTGGACATGCGCAGAAATACTCCTTCTCGTATACACATGGCTTTCAAGCATGGATTTGCACAATTATAGAGTTTCAACTAATAAATAAACACGTCGCTCTAATTTCTGACTCCCAACGGGTCTTATGTAGCCTTGTGGTCCGAGTATCGGCCTGTCAACCAGTGGCCGCATGTTCGATCCGCGTCGTTCGCATTCGTTTTACTTTCATTTTTCTTCATTTTATTTAATTTATTTTTAACTGTAAGTATAGTTAAAATCATAATTTTTCTTTTCAAGAACTAATATATTGACTAGAATTTAAAAAGATTTCAATATTTTATTTAAAAATACGTCCGAAATAAAGACATTTTAAAAATAAAAGCCTAAATTCGGTCAGAGATTCTGGGCATGCGCAGAAATACTCCTTCTCGTATACACATGGATTTCAAGCAGGGATTTGCACAATTATAGAGTTTAAACTAATGAATAAACACGTCGCTTTAATTTCTGTCTCCCGACGCATCTTATGTAGCCTTGTGGTCAGACTGTCGGCCTGTCAACCAGTGGCCGCAGGTTCGATCCGCGTCATTCGCATTCGTTTTACTTTCATTTTATTTAATTTTTATTTATCTGTATGTTTAGTGAAAATCATGATTTTTCTTTTCAAGAGCTAATATATTGACTAGAATTTAAAGATTTCAATATTTTATTTAAAAATACATCCGAAATAAAAACATTTTAGAAATAAAAGCCTAAATTCTGTCAGAGATGCTGGACATGCGCAGAAATACTCCTTCTCGTATACACATGGCTTTCAAGCATGGATTTGCACAATTATAGAGTTTAAACTAATAAATAATCACGACGCTTTAATTTCTGTCTCCCGACGCATCTTATGCAGCCTTGTGGTCAGACTGTCGGCCTGTCACCCAGTGGCCGCAGGTTCGATCCGCGTCATTCGCATACGTTTTACTTTCATTTTATTTAATTTTTATTTATCTGTATGTTTAGTGAAAATCATGATTTTTCTTTTCAAGAGCTAATATATTGACTAGAATTTAAAGATTTCAATATTTTATTTAAAAATACTTCCGAAATAAAAACATTTTAGAAATAAAAGCCTAAATTCTGTCAGAGATGCTGGACATGCGCAGAAATACTCCTTCTCGTATACACATGGCTTTCAAGCATGGATTTGCACAATTATAGAGTTTAAACTAATATATAATCACGACGCTTTAATTTCTGTCTCCCGACGCATCTTATGTAGCCTTGTGGTCAGACTGTCGGCCTGTCAACCAGTGGCCGCTGGTTCGATCCACGTCATTCGCATTCGTTTTACTTTCATTTTATTTAATTTTTATTTATCTGTATGTTTAGTGAAAATCATGATTTTTCTTTTCAAGAGCTAATATATTGACTAGAATTTAAAGATTTCAATATTTTATTTAAAAATACTTCCGAAATAAAAACATTTTAGAAATAAAAGCCTAAATTCTGTCAGAGATGCTGGACATGCGCAGAAATACTCCTTCTCGTATACACATGGCTTTCAAGCATGGATTTGCACAATTATAGAGTTTCAACTAATAAATAATCACGACGCTTTAATTTCTGTCTCCCGACGCATCTTATGTAGCCTTGTGGTCAGACTGTCGGCCTGTCAACCAGTGGCCGCAGGTTCGATCCGCGTCATTCGCATTCGTTTTACTTTCATTTTATTTAATTTTTATTTATCTGTATGTTTAGTGAAAATCATGATTTTTCTTTTCAAGAGCTAATATATTGACTAGAATTTAAAGATTTCAATATTTTATTTAAAAATACTTCCGAAATAAAAACATTTTAGAAATAAAAGCCTAAATTCTGTCAGAGATGCTGGACATGCGCAGAAATACTCCTTCTCGTATACACATGGCTTTCAAGCATGGATTTGCACAAGTATAGAGTTTCAACTAATAAATAATCACGACGCTTTAATTTCTGTCTCCCGACGCATCTTATGTAGCCTTGTGGTCAGACTGTCGGCCTGTCACCCAGTGGCCGCAGGTTCGATCCGCGTCATTCGCATTCGTTTTACTTTCATTTTATTTAATTTTTTTTTATCTGTATGTTTAGTGAAAATCATGATTTTTCTTTTCAAGAGCTAATATATTGACTAGAATTTAAAAAGATTTCAATATTTAATTTAAAAATACTTCCGAAATAAAAACATTTTAGAAATAAAAGCCTAAATTCTGTCAGAGATGCTGGACATGCGCAGAAATACTCCTTCTCGTATACACATGGCTTTCAAGCATGGATTTGCACAATTATAGAGTTTAAACTAATATATAATCACGACGCTTTAATTTCTGTCTCCCGACGCATCTTATGTAGCCTTGTGGTCAGAATGTCGGCTTGTCAACCAGTGGCCGCAGGTTCGATCCGCGTCATTCGCATTCGTTTTACTTTCATTTTATTTAATTTTTATTTATCTGTATGTTTAGTGAAAATCATGATTTTTCTTTTCAAGAGCTAATATATTGACTAGAATTTAAAGATTTCAATATTTTATTTAAAAATACTTCCGAAATAAAAACATTTTAGAAATAAAAGCCTAAATTCTGTCAGAGATGCTGGACATGCGCAGAAATACTCCTTCTCGTATACACATGGCTTTCAAGCATGGATTTGCACAATTATAGAGTTTAAACTAATAAATAATCACGACGCTTTAATTTCTGACTCCCAACGGGTCTTATGTAGGCTTGTGGTCCGAGTATCGGCCTGTCAACCAGTGGCCGCAGGTTCGTTCCGCGTCGTTCGCATTCGTTTTACTTTCATTTTTTTTCATTTTATTTAATTTATTTTTAACTGTAAGTATAGTTAAAATCATAATTTTTCTTTTCAAGAACTAATATATTGACTAGAATTTAAAAAGATTTCAATATTTTATTTAAAAATACGTCCGAAATAAAGACATTTTAGAAATAAAAGCCTAAATTCGGTCAGAGATTCTGGGCATGCGCAGAAATACTCCTTCTCGTATACACATGGATTTCAAGCAGGGATTTGCACAATTATAGAGTTTAAACTAATGAATAAACACGTCGCTTTAATTTCTGTCTCCCGACGTATCTTATGTAGCCTTGTGGTCAGACTGTCGGCCTGTCAACCAGTGGCCGCAGGTTCGATCCGCGTCATTCGCATTCGTTTTACTTTCATTTTATTTAATTTTTATTTATCTGTATGTTTAGTGAAAATCATGATTTTTCTTTTCAAGAGCTAATATATTGACTAGAATTTAAAGATTTCAATATTTTATTTAAAAATACTTCCGAAATAAAAACATTTTAGAAATAAAAACCTAAATTCTGTCAGAGATGCTGGACATGCGCAGAAATACTCCTTCTCGTATACACATGGCTTTCAAGCATGGATTTGCACAATTATAGAGTTTAAACTAATAAATAATCACGACGCTTTAATTTCTGTCTCCCGACGCATCTTATGTAGCCTTGTGGTCAGACTGTCGGCCTGTCACCCGGTGGCCGCAGGTTCGATCCGCGTCATTCGCATTCGTTTTACTTTCATTTTATTTAATTTTTATTTATCTGTATGTTTAGTGAAAATCATGATTTTTCTTTTCAAGAGCTAATATATTGACTAGAATTTAAAGATTTCAATATTTTATTTAAAAATACTTCCGAAATAAAAACATTTTAGAAATAAAAGCCTAAATTCTGTCAGAGATGCTGGACATGCGCAGAAATACTCCTTCCCGTATACACATGGCTTTCAAGCATGGATTTGCACAATTATAGAGTTTAAACTAATAAATAATCACGACGCTTTAATTTCTGTCTCCCGACGCATCTTATGTAGCCTTGTGGTCAGACTGTCGGCCTGTCAACCAGTGGCCGCAGGTTCGATCCGCGTCATTCGCATTCGTTTTACTTTCATTTTATTTAATTTTTATTTATCTGTATGTTTAGTGAAAATCATGATTTTTCTTTTCAAGAGCTAATATATTGACTAGAATTTAAAGATTTCAATATTTTATTTAAAAATACATCCGAAATAAAAACATTTTAGAAATAAAAGCCTAAATTCTGTCAGAGATGCTGGACATGCGCAGAAATACTCCTTCTCGTATACACATGGCTTTCAAGCATGGATTTGCACAATTATAGAGTTTAAACTAATAAATAATCACGACGCTTTAATTTCTGTCTCCCGACGCATCTTATGTAGCCTTGTGGTCAGACTGTCGGCCTGTCACCCAGTGGCCGCAGGTTCGATCCGCGTCATTCGCATACGTTTTACTTTCATTTTATTTAATTTTTATTTATCTGTATGTTTAGTGAAAATCATGATTTTTCTTTTCAAGAGCTAATATATTGACTAGAATTTAAAGATTTCAATATTTTATTTAAAAATACTTCCGAAATAAAAACATTTTAGAAATAAAAGCCTAAATTCTGTCAGAGATGCTGGACATGCGCAGAAATACTCCTTCTCGTATACACATGGCTTTCAAGCATGGATTTGCACAATTATAGAGTTTCAACTAATAAATAATCACGACGCTTTAATTTCTGTCTCCCGACGCATCTTATGTAGCCTTGTGGTCAGACTGTCGGCCTGTCAACCAGTGGCCGCTGGTTCGATCCGCGTCATTCGCATTCGTTTTACTTTCATTTTATTTAATTTTTATTTATCTGTATGTTTAGTGAAAATCATGATTTTTCTTTTCAAGAGCTAATATATTGACTAGAATTTAAAGATTTCAATATTTTATTTAAAAATACTTCCGAAATAAAAACATTTTAGAAATAAAAGCCTAAATTCTGTCAGAGATGCTGGACATGCGCAGAAATACTCCTTCTCGTATACACATGGCTTTCAAGCATGGATTTGCACAATTATAGAGTTTCAACTAATAAATAATCACGACGCTTTAATTTCTGTCTCCCGACGCATCTTATGTAGCCTTGTGGTCAGACTGTCGGCCTGTCAACCAGTGGCCGCAGGTTCGATCCGCGTCATTCGCATTCGTTTTACTTTCATTTTATTTAATTTTTATTTATCTGTATGTTTAGTGAAAATCATGATTTTTCTTTTCACGAGCTAATATATTGACTAGAATTTAAAGATATCAATATTTTATTTAAAAATACTTCCGAAATAAAAACATTTTAGAAATAAAAGCCTAAATTCTGTCAGAGATGCTGGACATGCGCAGAAATACTCCTTCTCGTATACACATGGCTTTCAAGCATGGATTTGCACAATTATAGAGTTTCAACTAATAAATAATCACGACGCTTTAATTTCTGTCTCCCGACGCATCTTATGTAGCCTTGTGGTCAGACTGTCGGCCTGTCACCCAGTGGCCGCAGGTTCGATCCGCGTCATTCGCATTCGTTTTACTTTCATTTTATTTAATTTTTTTTTATCTGTATGTTTAGTGAAAATCATGATTTTTCTTTTCAAGAGCTAATATATTGACTAGAATTTAAAAAGATTTCAATATTTTATTTAAAAATACTTCCGAAATAAAAACATTTTAGAAATAAAAGCCTAAATTCTGTCAGAGATGCTGGACATGCGCAGAAATACTCCTTCTCGTATACACATGGCTTTCAAGCATGGATTTGCACAATTATAGAGTTTAAACTAATATATAATCACGACGCTTTAATTTCTGTCTCCCGACGCATCTTATGTAGCCTTGTGGTCAGACTGTCGGCCTGTCAACCAGTGGCCGCAGGTTCGATCCGCGTCATTCGCATTCGTTTTACTTTCATTTTATTTAATTTTTATTTATCTGTATGTTTAGTGAAAATCATGATTTTTCTTTTCAAGAGCTAATATATTGACTAGAATTTAAAGATTTCAATATTTTATTTAAAAATACTTCCGAAATAAAAACATTTTAGAAATAAAAGCCTAAATTCTGTCAGAGATGCTGGACATGCGCAGAAATACTCCTTCTCGTATACACATGGCTTTCAAGCATGGATTTGCACAATTATAGAGTTTAAACTAATAAATAATCACGACGCTTTAATTTCTGTCTCCCGACGCATCTTATGTAGCCTTGTGGTCAGACTGTCGGCCTGTCAACCAGTGGCCGCAGGTTCGATCCGCGTCATTCGCATTCGTTTTACTTTCATTTTATTTAATTTTTATTTATCTGTATGTTTAGTGAAAATCATGATTTTTCTTTTCAAGAGCTAATATATTGACTAGAATTTAAAGATTTCAATATTTTATTTAAAAATACTTCCGAAATAAAAACATTTTAGAAATAAAAGCCTAAATTCTGTCAGAGATGCTGGACATGCGCAGAAATACTCCTTCTCGTATACACATGGCTTTCAAGCATGGATTTGCACAATTATAGAGTTTAAACTAATAAATAATCACGACGCTTTAATTTCTGTCTCCCGACGCATCTTATGTAGCCTTGTGGTCAGACTGTCGGCCTGTCAACCAGTGGCCGCAGGTTCGATCCGCGTCATTCGCATTCGTTTTACTTTCATTTTATTTAATTTTTATTTATCTGTATGTTTAGTGAAAATCATGATTTTTCTTTTCAAGAGCTAATATATTGACTAGAATTTAAAGATTTCAATATTTTATTTAAAAATACATCCGAAATAAAAACATTTTAGAAATAAAAGCCTAAATTCTGTCAGAGATGCTGGACATGCGCAGAAATACTCCTTCTCGTATACACATGGCTTTCAAGCATGGATTTGCACAATTATAGAGTTTCAACTAATAAATAATCACGACACTTTAATTTCTGTCTCCCGACGCATCTTATGTAGCCTTGTGGTCAGACTGTCGGCCTGTCAACCAGTGGCCGCTGGTTCGATCCGCGTCATTCGCATTCGTTTTACTTTCATTTTATTTAATTTTTATTTATCTGTATGTTTAGTGAAAATCATGATTTTTCTTTTCAAGAGCTAATATATTGACTAGAATTTAAAGATTTCAATATTTTATTTAAAAATACTTCCGAAATAAAAACATTTTAGAAATAAAAGCCTAAATTCTGTCAGAGATGCTGGACATGCGCAGAAATACTCCTTCTCGTATACACATGGCTTTCAAGCATGGATTTGCACAATTATAGAGTTTCAACTAATAAATAATCACGACGCTTTAATTTCTGTCTCCCGACGCATCTTATGTAGCCTTGTGGTCAGACTGTCGGCCTGTCAACCAGTGGCCGCAGGTTCGATCCGCGTCATTCGCATTCGTTTTACTTTCATTTTATTTAATTTTTATTTATCTGTATGTTTAGTGAAAATCATGATTTTTCTTTTCAAGAGCTAATATATTGACTAGAATTTAAAGATATCAATATTTTATTTAAAAATACTTCCGAAATAAAAACATTTTAGAAATAAAAGCCTAAATTCTGTCAGAGATGCTGGACATGCGCAGAAATACTCCTTCTCGTATACACATGGCTTTCAAGCATGGATTTGCACAATTATAGAGTTTCAACTAATAAATAATCACGACGCTTTAATTTCTGTCTCCCGACGCATCTTATGTAGCCTTGTGGTCAGACTGTCGGCCTGTCACCCAGTGGCCGCAGGTTCGATCCGCGTCATTCGCATTCGTTTTACTTTCATTTTATTTAATTTTTTTTTATCTGTATGTTTAGTGAAAATCATGATTTTTCTTTTCAAGAGCTAATATATTGACTAGAATTTAAAAAGATTTCAATATTTTATTTAAAAATACTTCCGAAATAAAAACATTTTAGAAATAAAAGCCTAAATTCTGTCAGAGATGCTGGACATGCGCAGAAATACTCCTTCTCGTATACACATGGCTTTCAAGCATGGATTTGCACAATTATAGAGTTTAAACTAATATATAATCACGACGCTTTAATTTCTGTCTCCCGACGCATCTTATGTAGCCTTGTGGTCAGACTGTCGGCCTGTCAACCAGTGGCCGCAGGTTCGATCCGCGTCATTCGCATTCGTTTTACTTTCATTTTATTTAATTTTTATTTATCTGTATGTTTAGTGAAAATCATGATTTTTCTTTTCAAGAGCTAATATATTGACTAGAATTTAAAGATTTCAATATTTTATTTAAAAATACTTCCGAAATAAAAACATTTTAGAAATAAAAGCCTAAATTCTGTCAGAGATGCTGGACATGCGCAGAAATACTCCTTCTCGTATACACATGGCTTTCAAGCATGGATTTGCACAATTATAGAGTTTAAACTAATAAATAATCACGACGCTTTAATTTCTGTCTCCCGACGCATCTTATGTAGCCTTGTGGTCAGACTGTCGGCCTGTCAACCAGTGGCCGCAGGTTCGATCCGCGTCATTCGCATTCGTTTTACTTTCATTTTATTTAATTTTTATTTATCTGTATGTTTAGTGAAAATCATGATTTTTCTTTTCAAGAGCTAATATATTGACTAGAATTTAAAGATTTCAATATTTTATTTAAAAATACTTCCGAAATAAAAACATTTTAGAAATAAAAGCCTAAATTCTGTCAGAGATGCTGGACATGCGCAGAAATACTCCTTCTCGTATACACATGGCTTTCAAGCATGGATTTGCACAATTATAGAGTTTCAACTAATAAATAATCACGACGCTTTAATTTCTGTCTCCCGACGCATCTTATGTAGCCTTGTGGTCAGACTGTCGGCCTGTCACCCAGTGGCCGCAGGTTCGATCCGCGTCATTCGCATTCGTTTTACTTTCATTTTATTTAATTTTTTTTTTATCTGTATGTTTAGTGAAAATCATGATTTTTCTTTTCAAGAGCTAATATATTGACTAGAATTTAAAAAGATTTCAATATTTTATTTAAAAATACTTCCGAAATAAAAACATTTTAGAAATAAAAGCCTAAATTCTGTTAGAGATGCTGGACATGCGCAGAAATACTCCTTCTCGTATACACATGGCTTTCAAGCATGGATTTGCACAATTATAGAGTTTAAACTAATAAATAATCACGTCGCTTTAATTTCTGTCTCCCGACCCATCTTATGTAGCCTTGTGGTCAGACTGTCGGCCTGTCACCCGGTGGCCGCAGGTTCGATCCGCGCAGCTCGCATTCGTTTTACTTTCATTTTATTTAATTTTTTTTATCTGTATGTTTAGTGAAAATCATAATTTTTCTTTTCAAGAGCTAATATATTGACTAGAATTTAAAAAAATTTCAATATTTTATTTAAAAATACTTCCGAAATAAAAACATTTTAGAAATAAAAGCCTAAATTCTGTCAGAGATGCTGGACATGCGCAGAAATACTCCTTCTCGTATACACATGGCTTTCAAGCATGGATTTGCACAATTGTAGAGTTTAATCTAATAAATAAACACGTCGCTTTAATTTCTGTCTCCCGACGGATCTTATGTAGCCTTGTGGTCCGACTATCGGCCTGTCAACCAGTGGCGGCAGGTTCGATCCGTGTCGTTCGCATTCGTTTTACTTTCATTTTATTTAATTTTTTTTATCTGTATGTTTAGTGAAAATCATAATTTTTCTTTTCAAGAGCTAATATATTGACTAGAATTTAAAAAAATTTCAATATTTTATTTAAAAATACTTCCGAAATAAAAACATTTTAGAAATAAAAGCCTAAATTCTGTCAGAGATGCTGGACATGCGCAGAAATACTCCTTCTCGTATACACATGGCTTTCAAGCATGGATTTGCACAATTGTAGAGTTTAATCTAATAAATAAACACGTCGCTTTAATTTCTGTCTCCCGACGGATCTTATGTAGCCTTGTGGTCCGACTATCGGCCTGTCAACCAGTGGCCGCAGGTTCGATCCGCGTCATTCGCATTCGTTTTACTTTCATTTTATTTAATTTTTATTTATCTGTATGTTTAGTGAAAATCATGATTTTTCTTTTCAAGAGCTAATATATTGACTAGAATTTAAAGATTTCAATATTTTATTTAAAAATACTTCCGAAATAAAAACATTTTAGAAATAAAAGCCTAAATTCTGTCAGAGATGCTGGACATGCGCAGAAATACTCCTTCTCGTATACACATGGCTTTCAAGCATGGATTTGCACAATTATAGAGTTTAAACTAATAAATAATCACGACGCTTTAATTTCTGTCTCCCGACGCATCTTATGTAGCCTTGTGGTCAGACTGTCGGCCTGTCAACCAGTGGCCGCAGGTTCGATCCGCGTCATTCGCATTCGTTTTACTTTCATTTTATTTAATTTTTATTTATCTGTATGTTTAGTGAAAATCATGATTTTTCTTTTCAAGAGCTAATATATTGACTAGAATTTAAAGATTTCAATATTTTATTTAAAAATACTTCCGAAATAAAAACATTTTAGAAATAAAAGCCTAAATTCTGTCAGAGATGCTGGACATGCGCAGAAATACTCCTTCTCGTATACACATGGCTTTCAAGCATGGATTTGCACAATTATAGAGTTTAAACTAATAAATAATCACGACGCTTTAATTTCTGTCTCCCGACGCATCTTATGTAGCCTTGTGGTCAGACTGTCGGCCTGTCAACCAGTGGCCGCAGGTTCGATCCGCGTCATTCGCATTCGTTTTACTTTCATTTTATTTAATTTTTATTTATCTGTATGTTTAGTGAAAATCATGATTTTTCTTTTCAAGAGCTAATATATTGACTAGAATTTAAAGATTTCAATATTTTATTTAAAAATACATCCGAAATAAAAACATTTTAGAAATAAAAGCCTAAATTCTGTCAGAGATGCTGGACATGCGCAGAAATACTCCTTCTCGTATACACATGGCTTTCAAGCATGGATTTGCACAATTATAGAGTTTCAACTAATAAATAATCACGACGCTTTAATTTCTGTCTCCCGACGCATCTTATGTAGCCTTGTGGTCAGACTGTCGGCCTGTCAACCAGTGGCCGCTGGTTCGATCCGCGTCATTCGCATTCGTTTTACTTTCATTTTATTTAATTTTTATTTATCTGTATGTTTAGTGAAAATCATGATTTTTCTTTTCAAGAGCTAATATATTGACTAGAATTTAAAGATTTCAATATTTTATTTAAAAATACTTCCGAAATAAAAACATTTTAGAAATAAAAGCCTAAATTCTGTCAGAGATGCTGGACATGCGCAGAAATACTCCTTCTCGTATACACATGGCTTTCAAGCATGGATTTGCACAATTATAGAGTTTCAACTAATAAATAATCACGACGCTTTAATTTCTGTCTCCCGACGCATCTTATGTAGCCTTGTGGTCAGACTGTCGGCCTGTCAACCAGTGGCCGCAGGTTCGATCCGCGTCATTCGCATTCGTTTTACTTTCATTTTATTTAATTTTTATTTATCTGTATGTTTAGTGAAAATCATGATTTTTCTTTTCAAGAGCTAATATATTGACTAGAATTTAAAGATATCAATATTTTATTTAAAAATACTTCCGAAATAAAAACATTTTAGAAATAAAAGCCTAAATTCTGTCAGAGATGCTGGACATGCGCAGAAATACTCCTTCTCGTATACACATGGCTTTCAAGCATGGATTTGCACAATTATAGAGTTTCAACTAATAAATAATCACGACGCTTTAATTTCTGTCTCCCGACGCATCTTATGTAGCCTTGTGGTCAGACTGTCGGCCTGTCACCCAGTGGCCGCAGGTTCGATCCGCGTCATTCGCATTCGTTTTACTTTCATTTTATTTAATTTTTTTTTATCTGTATGTTTAGTGAAAATCATGATTTTTCTTTTCAAGAGCTAATATATTGACTAGAATTTAAAAAGATTTCAATATTTTATTTAAAAATACTTCCGAAATAAAAACATTTTAGAAATAAAAGCCTAAATTCTGTCAGAGATGCTGGACATGCGCAGAAATACTCCTTCTCGTATACACATGGCTTTCAAGCATGGATTTGCACAATTATAGAGTTTAAACTAATATATAATCACGACGCTTTAATTTCTGTCTCCCGACGCATCTTATGTAGCCTTGTGGTCAGACTGTCGGCCTGTCAACCAGTGGCCGCAGGTTCGATCCGCGTCATTCGCATTCGTTTTACTTTCATTTTATTTAATTTTTATTTATCTGTATGTTTAGTGAAAATCATGATTTTTCTTTTCAAGAGCTAATATATTGACTAGAATTTAAAGATTTCAATATTTTATTTAAAAATACTTCCGAAATAAAAACATTTTAGAAATAAAAGCCTAAATTCTGTCAGAGATGCTGGACATGCGCAGAAATACTCCTTCTCGTATACACATGGCTTTCAAGCATGGATTTGCACAATTATAGAGTTTAAACTAATAAATAATCACGACGCTTTAATTTCTGTCTCCCGACGCATCTTATGTAGCCTTGTGGTCAGACTGTCGGCCTGTCAACCAGTGGCCGCAGGTTCGATCCGCGTCATTCGCATTCGTTTTACTTTCATTTTATTTAATTTTTATTTATCTGTATGTTTAGTGAAAATCATGATTTTTCTTTTCAAGAGCTAATATATTGACTAGAATTTAAAGATTTCAATATTTTATTTAAAAATACTTCCGAAATAAAAACATTTTAGAAATAAAAGCCTAAATTCTGTCAGAGATGCTGGACATGCGCAGAAATACTCCTTCTCGTATACACATGGCTTTCAAGCATGGATTTGCACAATTATAGAGTTTCAACTAATAAATAATCACGACGCTTTAATTTCTGTCTCCCGACGCATCTTATGTAGCCTTGTGGTCAGACTGTCGGCCTGTCACCCAGTGGCCGCAGGTTCGATCCGCGTCATTCGCATTCGTTTTACTTTCATTTTATTTAATTTTTTTTTTATCTGTATGTTTAGTGAAAATCATGATTTTTCTTTTCAAGAGCTAATATATTGACTAGAATTTAAAAAGATTTCAATATTTTATTTAAAAATACTTCCGAAATAAAAACATTTTAGAAATAAAAGCCTAAATTCTGTTAGAGATGCTGGACATGCGCAGAAATACTCCTTCTCGTATACACATGGCTTTCAAGCATGGATTTGCACAATTATAGAGTTTAAACTAATAAATAATCACGTCGCTTTAATTTCTGTCTCCCGACCCATCTTATGTAGCCTTGTGGTCAGACTGTCGGCCTGTCACCCGGTGGCCGCAGGTTCGATCCGCGCAGCTCGCATTCGTTTTACTTTCATTTTATTTAATTTTTTTTATCTGTATGTTTAGTGAAAATCATAATTTTTCTTTTCAAGAGCTAATATATTGACTAGAATTTAAAAAAATTTCAATATTTTATTTAAAAATACTTCCGAAATAAAAACATTTTAGAAATAAAAGCCTAAATTCTGTCAGAGATGCTGGACATGCGCAGAAATACTCCTTCTCGTATACACATGGCTTTCAAGCATGGATTTGCACAATTGTAGAGTTTAATCTAATAAATAAACACGTCGCTTTAATTTCTGTCTCCCGACGGATCTTATGTAGCCTTGTGGTCCGACTATCGGCCTGTCAACCAGTGGCGGCAGGTTCGATCCGTGTCGTTCGCATTCGTTTTACTTTCATTTTATTTAATTTTTTTTATCTGTATGTTTAGTGAAAATCATGATTTTTCTTTTCAAGAACTAATATATTGACTAGAATTTAAAAAGATTTCAATATTTTATTTAAAAATACTTCCGAAATAAAAACATTTTAGAAATAAAAGCCTAAATTCTGTTAGAGATGCTGGACATGCGCAGAAATACTCCTTCTCGTATACACATGGCTTTCAAGCATGGATTTGCACAATTATAGAGTTTAAACTAATAAATAATCACGTCGCTTTAATTTCTGTCTCCTGAAGCATCTTATGTAGCCTTGTGGTCCGAGTATCGGCCTGTCACCAAGTGGCCGCAGGTTCGATCCGCGTAGCTCGCATTCGTTTTACTTTCATTTTATTTAATTTTTTTTTATCTGTATGTTTAGTGAAAATCATGATTTTTCTTTTCAAGAGCTAATATATTGACTAGAATTTAAAAAGATTTCAATATTTTATTGAAAAATACTTCCTAAATAAAAACATTTTAGAAATAAAAGCCTAAATTCTGTCAGAGATTCTGGACATGCGCAGAAATACTCCTTCTCGTATACACATGGCTTTCAAGCAGGGATTTGCACAATTATAGAGTTTAAACTAATAAATAAACACGTCGCTCTAATTTCTGACACCCGAAGCATCTTATGTAGCCTTGTGGTTGGACTGTCGGCCTGTAAACTAGTGGCCGCATTTTCGATCCCTGTCGTTCGCATTCGTTTTACTTTCATTTTTCATCATTTTATTTAATTTATTTTTAACTGTAAGTATAGTGAAAATCATAATTTTTCTTTTCAAGAACTAATATATTGACTATAATATTAAAAGATTTCAATATTTTATTTAAAAATACGTCCGAAATAAAGACATTTTAGAAATAAAAGCCTAACTTCGGTCAGAGATTCTGGGTATGCGCAGAAATACTCCTTCTCGTATACACATGGCTTTCAAGCAGGGATTTGCACAATTATAGTTTAAATTAGTGAATAAACACGTCGCTTTAATTTCTGTCTCCCGACGGATCTTATGTAGACTTGTGGTCAGTGTATCGGCCTGTCAACCAGTGGCCGCAGGTACGATCCGCGGCGTTCGCATTCGTTTTACTTTCATTTTTCTTCATTTTATTTAATTTTTTTTTAACTGTATGTTTAGTGAAAATTATAATTTTTCTTTTCATGAACTAATATATTGACTAGAATATAAAAAGATTTCAATATTTTATTTAAAAATACGTCCGAAATAAAGACATTTTAGAAATAAAATCCTAAATTCGGTCCGAGATTCTGGGCATGCGCAGAAATACTCCTTCTCGTATACGCATGGCTTTCAAGCAGGGATTTGCACAATTATAGTTTAAATTAGTGAATAAACACGTCGCTTTAATTTCTGATTCCCGACGGATCTTATGTAGCATTGTGGTCCGAGTATCGGCCAGTCAACCAGTGGCCGCAGGTTCGATCCGCGGCGTTCGCATTCGTTTTACATTCATTTTTCTTCATTTTATTTAATTTTTTTTTAACTGTATGTTTAGTGAAAATTATAATTTTTCTTTTCATGAACTAATATATTGACTAGAATATCAAAAGATTTCAATATTTTATTTAAAAATAATTCCAAAGTAAAGACATTTTAGAAATAAAAGCGTAAATTAGGTCAGAGATTCTGGACATGCGCAGAAATACTCCTTCTCGTATACACATGGCTTTCAAGCATTGATTTGCACAATTATAGAGTTTAAACTAATAAATAAACATGTCGTTTTAATTTCTGACTCCCGACGCATCTTATGTAGCCTTGTGGTCAGACTGTCGGCCTGTCAAGCAGTGGCCGCAGGTTCGACCCCGGTCATTCGCATTCGTTTTACTTTCATTTTTCTTCATTTTATTAAATTTTTTTTAACTGTATATTTAGTGAAAATCATAATTTTTCTTTTCAAGAACTAATATATTGACTATAATTTAAAAATATTTCAATATTTTATTTAAAAATACGTCCGAAATAAAAACATTTTAGAAATAAAAGCCTAAATTCTGTCAGAGATGCTGGACATGCGCAGAAATACTCCTTCTCGTATACACATGGCTTTCAAGCATGGATTTGCACAATTGTAGAGTTTAAAATAATAAATAAACACGTCGCTTTAATTTCTGACTCCCGACGCATCTTATGTAGCCTTGTGGTCGGACAGTCGGCCTGTCAACCAGTGGCCGAAGGTTCGATCAATGTCGTTCGCATTGGTTTTACTTTCATTTTTCTTCATTTTATTTAATTTTTTTTAACTGCATGTTTAGTGAAAATCATGATTTTTCTTTTCAAGAACTAATATATTGACTAGAATTTAAAAAGACTTCAATATTTAATTTTAAAATACGTCCGAAATAAAGACATTTTAAAAATAAAAGCCTAAATTCTGTCAGAGATTCTGGGCATGCGCAGAAATACTCCTTCTCGTATACACATGGCTTTCAAGCATGGATTTGCACAATTATAGAGTTTAAACTAATAAATAAACACGTCGCTTTAATTTCTGACTCCCGACGCATCTTATGTAGCCTTGTGGTCCGAGTATCGGCCTGTCAACCAGTGGCCGCAGGTTCGATCCGCGTCGTTCGCATTCATTTTACTTTCATTTTATTTAATTTTTTTTTTACTGTATGATTAGTGAAAATCATGATTTTTCTTTTCAAGAACTAATATATTGACTAGAATATAAAAAGATTTCAATATTTTATTTAAAAATAATTCCTAAGTAAAGACATTTTAGAAATAAAAGCGTAAATTAGTTCAGAGATTCTGGACATGCGCAGAAATACTAATTCTCGTATACACATGGCTTTCAAGCATGGATTTGCACAATTGTAGAGTTTAAAATAATAAATAAACACGTCGCTTTAATTTCTGACTCCCGACGCATCTTATGTAGCCTTGTGGTCGGACAGTCGGCCTGTCAACCAGTGGCCGAAGGTTCGATCAATGTCGTTCGCATTCGTTTTACTTTCATTTTTCTTCATTTTATTTAATTTTTTTTAACTGCATGTTTAGTGAAAATCATGATTTTTCTTTTCAAGAACTAATATATTGACTAGAATTTAAAAAGACTTCAATATTTAATTTTAAAATACGTCCGAAATAAAGACATTTTAGAAATAAAAGCCTAAATTCGGTCAGAGATTCTGGGCATGCGCAGAAATACTCCTTCTCATATACACATGGCTTTCCAGAAGGGATTTGCACAATTATAGAGTTTAAACTAATAAATAAACACGTCGCTTTAATTTCTTACTCCCGAAGCATCTTATGTAGTCTTGTGGTCGGACTGTCGGCCTGTCAACCAGTGGCCGCATGTTCTATCCGCGTCGTTCGCATTCGTTTTACTTTCATTTTTCTTCATTTTATTTAATTTTTTTTTAACTGTATGTTTAGTGAAAATCATAATTTTTCTTTTCAAAAACTATTATATTGACTAGAATTTAAAAAGATTTCAATATTTTATTTAAAAATACGTCCGAAATAAAGACATTTTAGAAATAAAAGCCTAAATTCGGTCAGAGATTCTGGGCATGCGCAGAAATACTCCTTCTCATATACACATGGCTTTCCAGCAGGGATTTGCACAATTATAGAGTTTAAACTAATAAATAAACACGTCGCTTTAATTTCTGACTCCCGACGGGTCTTATGTTGCCTTGTGGTCCGAGTGTCGGCCTGTCAACCAGTGGCCGCAGGTTCGATCCGCGTCGTTCGCATTCGTTTTACTTTCATTTTTCTCCATTTTATTTAATTTTTTTTAACTGTATGTTGAGTGAAAATCATAATTTTTCTTTTCAAGAACTAATATATTGACTAGAATTTAAAAAGATTTCAATATTTTATTTCAAAATACGTCCGAAATAAAGACATTTTAGAAATAAATGCCTAAATTCAGTAGGAGAATCTGGACATGCGCAGAAATACTCCTTCTAGTATACCCATGGCTTTCAAGCAGGGATTTGCACAATTATAGAGTTTAAACTAATAAATAAACACGTAGCTTTAATTTCTGACTACCTACGCATCTTATGTAGCCTTGTGGTCCGAGTATCGGCCTGTCAACCAGTGGCCGCAGGTTCGATCCGCGTCGTTCGCATTCGTTTTACTTTCATTTTTCTTCATTTTATTAAATTTTTTTTTAACTGTATGTTTAGTGAAAATCATAATTTTTCTTTTCAAAAACTAATATATTGACTAGAATTTAAAAAGATTTCAATATTTTATTTAAAAATACGTCCGAAATAAAGACATTTTAGAAATAAAACCCTAAATTCAGTCACAGAATCTGGACATGCGCAGAAATACTCCTTCTAGTATACACATGGCTTTCAAGCAGGGATTTGAACAATTATAGAGTTTAAACTAATAAATAAATACGTCGCTTTAATTTCTGTCTATTGGCGGATCTTATGTAGCCTTGTGGTCCGAGTATCGGCCTGTCAACTAGTAGCCGCAGGTTCGAACCGCGTCGTTCGCGTTCGTTTTACTTTCATTTTTCTTCATTTTATTAAAAATTTTTTTAACTGTACGATTAGTGAAAATCATAATTTTTCTTTTCAAAAACTAATATATTGACTAGAATTTAAAAAGATTTCAATATTTTATTTAAAAATACGTCCGAAATAAAGACATTTTAGAAATAAAACCCTAAATTCAGTCACAGAATCTGGACATGCGCAGAAATACTCCTTCTCGTATACACATGGCTTGCAAGCAGGGATTTGCACAATTATAGAGTTTAAACTAATAAATAAACACGTCGCTTTAATTTTTGACTCCCGACGGGTCTTATGTAGCCTTGTGGTCCGAATATCGGCCTGTCAACCAGTGGCCGCAGGTTCGATCCGCGTCGTTCGCGTTCGTTTTACTTTCATTTTATTTAATTTTTTTTAACTGTATGATTACTGAAAATCATGATTTTTCTTTTCAAGAACTAATATATTGACTAGAATTTAAAAAGATTTCAATATTTTATTTAAAAATACGTCCGAAATAAAGACATTTTAGAAATAAAAGCCTAAATTCGGTCAGAGAATCTGGACATGCGCAGAAATACTCCTTCTAGTATACACATGGCTTTCAAGCAGGGATTTGCACAATTATAGAGTTTAAACTAATAAATAAACACGTCGCTTTAATTTTTGACTCCCGACGGGTCTTATGTAGCCTTGTGGTCCGAATATCGGCCTGTCAACCAGTGGCCGCAGGTTCGATCCGCGTCGTTCGCGTTCGATTTACTTTCATTTTATTTAATTTTTTTTAACTGTATGTTGAGTGAAAATCATAATTTTTCTTTTCAAGAACTAATATATTGACTAGAATTTAAAAAGATTTCAATATTTTATTTCAAAATACGTCCGAAATAAAGACATTTTAGAAATAAATGCCTAAATTCAGTAGGAGAATCTGGACATGCGCAGAAATACTCCTTCTAGTATACCCATGGCTTTCAAGCAGGGATTTGCACAATTATAGAGTTTAAACTAATAAATAAACACGTAGCTTTAATTTCTGACTACCTACGCATCTTATGTAGCCTTGTGGTCCGAGTATCGGCCTGTCAACCAGTGGCCGCAGGTTCGATCCGCGTCGTTCGCATTCGTTTTACTTTCATTTTTCTTCATTTTATTAAATTTTTTTTTAACTGTATGTTTAGTGAAAATCATAATTTTTCTTTTCAAAAACTAATATATTGACTAGAATTTAAAAAGATTTCAATATTTTATTTAAAAATACGTCCGAAATAAAGACATTTTAGAAATAAAACCCTAAATTCAGTCACAGAATCTGGACATGCGCAGAAATACTCCTTCTAGTATACACATGGCTTTCAAGCAGGGATTTGAACAATTATAGAGTTTAAACTAATAAATAAATACGTCGCTTTAATTTCTGTCTATTGGCGGATCTTATGTAGCCTTGTGGTCCGAGTATCGGCCTGTCAACTAGTAGCCGCAGGTTCGAACCGCGTCGTTCGCGTTCGTTTTACTTTCATTTTTCTTCATTTTATTAAAAATTTTTTTAACTGTACGATTAGTGAAAATCATAATTTTTCTTTTCAAAAACTAATATATTGACTAGAATTTAAAAAGATTTCAATATTTTATTTAAAAATACGTCCGAAATAAAGACATTTTAGAAATAAAACCCTAAATTCAGTCACAGAATCTGGACATGCGCAGAAATACTCCTTCTCGTATACACATGGCTTGCAAGCAGGGATTTGCACAATTATAGAGTTTAAACTAATAAATAAACACGTCGCTTTAATTTTTGACTCCCGACGGGTCTTATGTAGCCTTGTGGTCCGAATATCGGCCTGTCAACCAGTGGCCGCAGGTTCGATCCGCGTCGTTCGCGTTCGTTTTACTTTCATTTTATTTAATTTTTTTTAACTGTATGATTACTGAAAATCATGATTTTTCTTTTCAAGAACTAATATATTGACTAGAATTTAAAAAGATTTCAATATTTTATTTAAAAATACGTCCGAAATAAAGACATTTTAGAAATAAAAGCCTAAATTCGGTCAGAGAATCTGGACATGCGCAGAAATACTCCTTCTAGTATACACATGGCTTTCAAGCAGGGATTTGCACAATTATAGAGTTTAAACTAATAAATAAACACGTCGCTTTAATTTTTGACTCCCGACGGGTCTTATGTAGCCTTGTGGTCCGAATATCGGCCTGTCAACCAGTGGCCGCAGGTTCGATCCGCGTCGTTCGCGTTCGATTTACTTTCATTTTATTTAATTTTTTTTAACTGTATGATTACTGAAAATCATGATTTTTCTTTTCAAGAACTAATATATTGACTAGAATTTAAAAAGATTTCAATATTTTATTTAAAAATACGTCCGAAATAAAGACATTTTAGAAATAAAAGCCTAAATTCGGTCAGAGAATCTGGACATGCGCAGAAATACTCCTTCTAGTATACACATGGCTTTCAAGCAGGGATTTGCACAATTATAGAGTTTAAACTAATAAATAAACACGTCGCTTTAATTTCTTACTCCCGAAGCATCTTATGTAGACTTGTGGTCCGTGTATCGGCCTGTCAACCAGTGGCCGCAGGTTCTATCCGCGTCGTTCGCATTCGTTTTACTTTCATTTTTCTTCATTTTATTTAATTTTTTTTTAACTGTATGTTTAGTGAAAATCATAATTTTTCTTTTCAAAAACTATTATATTGACTAGAATTTAAAAAGATTTCAATATTTTATTTAAAAATACGTCCGAAATAAAGACATTTTAGAAATAAAAGCCTAAATTCGGTCAGAGATTCTGGGCATGCGCAGAAATACTCCTTCTCATATACACATGGCTTTCCAGCAGGGATTTGCACAATTATAGAGTTTAAACTAATAAATAAACACGTCGCTTTAATTTCTGACTCCCGACGGGTCTTATGTTGCCTTGTGGTCCGAGTGTCGGCCTGTCAACCAGTGGCCGCAGGTTCGATCCGCGTCGTTCGCATTCGTTTTACTTTCATTTTTCTCCATTTTATTTAATTTTTTTTAACTGTATGTTGAGTGAAAATCATAATTTTTCTTTTCAAGAACTAATATATTGACTAGAATTTAAAAAGATTTCAATATTTTATTTCAAAATACGTCCGAAATAAAGACATTTTAGAAATAAATGCCTAAATTCAGTAGGAGAATCTGGACATGCGCAGAAATACTCCTTCTAGTATACCCATGGCTTTCAAGCAGGGATTTGCACAATTATAGAGTTTAAACTAATAAATAAACACGTAGCTTTAATTTCTGACTACCTACGCATCTTATGTAGCCTTGTGGTCCGAGTATCGGCCTGTCAACCAGTGGCCGCAGGTTCGATCCGCGTCGTTCGCATTCGTTTTACTTTCATTTTTCTTCATTTTATTAAATTTTTTTTTAACTGTATGTTTAGTGAAAATCATAATTTTTCTTTTCAAAAACTAATATATTGACTAGAATTTAAAAAGATTTCAATATTTTATTTAAAAATACGTCCGAAATAAAGACATTTTAGAAATAAAACCCTAAATTCAGTCACAGAATCTGGACATGCGCAGAAATACTCCTTCTAGTATACACATGGCTTTCAAGCAGGGATTTGAACAATTATAGAGTTTAAACTAATAAATAAATACGTCGCTTTAATTTCTGTCTATTGGCGGATCTTATGTAGCCTTGTGGTCCGAGTATCGGCCTGTCAACTAGTAGCCGCAGGTTCGAACCGCGTCGTTCGCGTTCGTTTTACTTTCATTTTTCTTCATTTTATTAAAAATTTTTTTAACTGTACGATTAGTGAAAATCATAATTTTTCTTTTCAAAAACTAATATATTGACTAGAATTTAAAAAGATTTCAATATTTTATTTAAAAATACGTCCGAAATAAAGACATTTTAGAAATAAAACCCTAAATTCAGTCACAGAATCTGGACATGCGCAGAAATACTCCTTCTCGTATACACATGGCTTGCAAGCAGAGATTTGCACAATTATAGAGTTTAAACTAATAAATAAACACGTCGCTTTAATTTTTGACTCCCGACGGGTCTTATGTAGCCTTGTGGTCCGAATATCGGCCTGTCAACCAGTGGCCGCAGGTTCGATCCGCGTCGTTCGCGTTCGTTTTACTTTCATTTTATTTAATTTTTTTTAACTGTATGATTACTGAAAATCATGATTTTTCTTTTCAAGAACTAATATATTGACTAGAATTTAAAAAGATTTCAATATTTTATTTAAAAATACGTCCGAAATAAAGACATTTTAGAAATAAAAGCCTAAATTCGGTCAGAGAATCTGGACATGCGCAGAAATACTCCTTCTAGTATACACATGGCTTTCAAGCAGGGATTTGCACAATTATAGAGTTTAAACTAATAAATAAACACGTCGCTTTAAGTTTTGACTCCCGACGGGTCTTATGTAGCCTTGTGGTCCGAATATCGGCCTGTCAACCAGTGGCCGCAGGTTCGATCCGCGTCGTTCGCGTTCGATTTACTTTCATTTTATTTAATTTTTTTTAACTGTATGTTGAGTGAAAATCATAATTTTTCTTTTCAAGAACTAATATATTGACTAGAATTTAAAAAGATTTCAATATTTTATTTCAAAATACGTCCGAAATAAAGACATTTTAGAAATAAATGCCTAAATTCAGTAGGAGAATCTGGACATGCACAGAAATACTCCTTCTAGTATACCCATGGCTTTCAAGCAGGGATTTGCACAATTATAGAGTTTAAACTAATAAATAAACACGTAGCTTTAATTTCTGACTACCTACGCATCTTATGTAGCCTTGTGGTCCGAGTATCGGCCTGTCAACCAGTGGCCGCAGGTTCGATCCGCGTCGTTCGCATTCGTTTTACTTTCATTTTTCTTCATTTTATTAAATTTTTTTTTAACTGTATGTTTAGTGAAAATCATAATTTTTCTTTTCAAAAACTAATATATTGACTAGAATTTAAAAAGATTTCAATATTTTATTTAAAAATACGTCCGAAATAAAGACATTTTAGAAATAAAACCCTAAATTCAGTCACAGAATCTGGACATGCGCAGAAATACTCCTTCTAGTATACACATGGCTTTCAAGCAGGGATTTGAACAATTATAGAGTTTAAACTAATAAATAAATACGTCGCTTTAATTTCTGTCTATTGGCGGATCTTATGTAGCCTTGTGGTCCGAGTATCGGCCTGTCAACTAGTAGCCGCAGGTTCGAACCGCGTCGTTCGCGTTCGTTTTACTTTCATTTTTCTTCATTTTATTAAAAATTTTTTTAACTGTACGATTAGTGAAAATCATAATTTTTCTTTTCAAAAACTAATATATTGACTAGAATTTAAAAAGATTTCAATATTTTATTTAAAAATACGTCCGAAATAAAGACATTTTAGAAATAAAACCCTAAATTCAGTCACAGAATCTGGACATGCGCAGAAATACTCCTTCTCGTATACACATGGCTTGCAAGCAGGGATTTGCACAATTATAGAGTTTAAACTAATAAATAAACACGTCGCTTTAATTTTTGACTCCCGACGGGTCTTATGTAGCCTTGTGGTCCGAATATCGGCCTGTCAACCAGTGGCCGCAGGTTCGATCCGCGTCGTTCGCGTTCGTTTTACTTTCATTTTATTTAATTTTTTTTAACTGTATGATTACTGAAAATCATGATTTTTCTTTTCAAGAACTAATATATTGACTAGAATTTAAAAAGATTTCAATATTTTATTTAAAAATACGTCCGAAATAAAGACATTTTAGAAATAAAAGCCTAAATTCGGTCAGAGAATCTGGACATGCGCAGAAATACTCCTTCTAGTATACACATGGCTTTCAAGCAGGGATTTGCACAATTATAGAGTTTAAACTAATAAATAAACACGTCGCTTTAATTTTTGACTCCCGACGGGTCTTATGTAGCCTTGTGGTCCGAATATCGGCCTGTCAACCAGTGGCCGCAGGTTCGATCCGCGTCGTTCGCGTTCGATTTACTTTCATTTTATTTAATTTTTTTTAACTGTATGATTACTGAAAATCATGATTTTTCTTTTCAAGAACTAATATATTGACTAGAATTTAAAAAGATTTCAATATTTTATTTAAAAATACGTCCGAAATAAAGACATTTTAGAAATAAAAGCCTAAATTCGGTCAGAGAATCTGGACATGCGCAGAAATACTCCTTCTAGTATACACATGGCTTTCAAGCAGGGATTTGCACAATTATAGAGTTTAAACTAATAAATAAACACGTCGCTTTAATTTCTGTCTCCCGACGGATCTTATGTAGACTTGTGGTCCGTGTATCGGCCTGTCAACCAGTGGCCGCAGGTTCGATCCGCGGCGTTCGCATTCGTTTTACTTTTATTTTTCTTCATTTTATTTAATTTTTTTTAACTGTATGTTTATGATAATTATAATTTTTCTTTTCATGAACTAATATATTGACTAGAATATAAAAAGATTTCAATATTTTATTTAAAAATACGTCCGAAATAAAGACATTTTAGAAATAAAACCCTAAATTCAGTCACAGAATCTGGACATGCGCAGAAATACTCCTTCTCGTATACACATGGCTTGCAAGCAGGGATTTGCACAATTATAGAGTTTAAACTAATAAATAAACACGTCGCTTTAATTTTTGACTCCCGACGGGTCTTATGCAGCCTTGTGGTCCGAATATCGGCCTGTCAACCAGTGGCCGCTGGTTCGATCCGCGTCGTTCGCGTTCGTTTTACTTTCATTTTTCTTCATTTTATTTAATTTTTTTTAACTGTATGTTTAGTGAAAATTATAATTTTTCTTTTCATGAACTAATATATTGACTAGAATATAAAACGATTTCAATATTTTATTTAAAAATACGTCCGAAATAAAGACATTTTAGAAATAAAAGCCTAAATTCGGTCAGAGAATCTGGACATGCGCAGAAATACTCCTTCTAGTATACACATGGCTTTCAAGCAGGGATTTGCACAATTATAGAGTTTAAACTAATAAATAAACACGTCGCTTTAATTTCTGTCTCCCGACGGATCTTATGTAGACTTGTGGTCCGTGTATCGGCCTGTCAACCAGTGGCCGCAGGTTCGATCCGCGGCGTTCGCATTCGTTTTACTTTCATTTTTCTTCATTTTATTTAATTTTTTTTAACTGTATGTTTAGTGAAAATTATAATTTTTCTTTTCATGAACTAATATATTGACTAGAATATAAAAAGATTTCAATATTTTATTTAAAAATACGTCCGAAATAAAGACATTTTAGAAATAAAACCCTAAATTCAGTCACAGAATCTGGACATGCGCAGAAATACTCCTTCTCGTATACACATGGCTTGCAAGCAGGGATTTGCACAATTATAGAGTTTAAACTAATAAATAAACACGTCGCTTTAATTTTTGACTCCCGACGGGTCTTATGTAGCCTTGTGGTCCGAATATCGGCCTGTCAACCAGTGGCCGCTGGTTCGATCCGCGTCGTTCGCGTTCGTTTTACTTTCATTTTTCTTCATTTTATTTAATTTTTTTTAACTGTATGTTTAGTGAAAATTATAATTTTTCTTTTCATGAACTAATATATTGACTAGAATATAAAAAGATTTCAATATTTTATTTAAAAATACGTCCGAAATAAAGACATTTTAGAAATAAAAGCCTAAATTCGGTCATAGATTCTGGATATGCGCAGAAGTACTCCTTCTCGTATACACATGGCTTTCAAGCATGGATTTGCACAATTGTAGAGTTTAATCTAATAAATAAACACGTCGCTTTAATTTCTGTCTCCCGACGGATCTTATGTAGCCTTGTGGTCCGACTATCGGCCTATCAACCAGTGGCCGCAGGTTCGATCCGTGTCGTTCGCGTTCATTTTACTTTCATTTTTCTTCATTTTTTTTTAACTGTAAGTTTAGTGAAAATCATAATTTTTCTTTTCAAGAACTAATATATTGACTAGAATTTAAAAAGATTTCAATATTTTATTTAAAAATACTTCCGAAATAAAAACATTTTAGAAATAAAAGCCTAAATTCTGTTAGAGATGCTGGACATGCGCAGAAATACTCCTTCTCGTATACACATGGCTTTCAAGCATGGATTTGCACAATTATAGAGTTTAAACTAATAAATAATCACGTCGCTTTAATTTCTGTCTCCTGAAGCATCTTATGTAGCCTTGTGGTCCGAGTATCGGCCTGTCACCAAGTGGCCGCAGGTTCGATCCGCGTAGCTCGCATTCGTTTTACTTTCATTTTATTTAATTTTTTTTTTATCTGTATGTTTAGTGAAAATCATGATTTTTCTTTTGAAGAACTAATATATTGACTAGAATTTAAAAAGATTTCAATATTTTATTTAAAAATACTTCCGAAATAAAAACATTTTAGAAATAAAAGCCTAAATTCTGTTAGAGATGCTGGACATGCGCAGAAATACTCCTTCTCGTATACACATGGCTTTCAAGCATGGATTTGCACAATTATAGAGTTTAAACTAATAAATAATCACGTCGCTTTAATTTCTGTCTCCTGAAGCATCTTATGTAGCCTTGTGGTCCGAGTATCGGCCTGTCACCAAGTGGCCGCAGGTTCGATCCGCGGCGTTCGCATTCGTTTTACATTCATTTTTCTTCATTTTATTTAATTTTTTTTTAACTGTATGTTTAGTGAAAATTATAATTTTTCTTTTCATGAACTAATATATTGACTAGAATATAAAAAGATTTCAATATTTTATTTAAAAATAATTCCAAAGTAAAGACATTTTAGAAATAAAAGCGTAAATTCATTCAGAGATTCTGGGCATGCGCAGAAATACTCCTTTTCGTATACATATGGCTTTCAAGCATGGATTTGCACAATTATAGAGTTTAAACTAATAAATAAACAAGTCGCTTTAATTTCTGACCCCCGACGCATCTTATGTAGCCCTGTGGTCCGAGTATCGGCCTGTCAAACACTGGCCGCAGGTTCGATCCGCGTCGTTCGCATTCGTTTTACTTTCATTTTTTTTCATTTTATTTAATTTTTTTTTAACTGTATGATAAGTGAAAATCATGATTTTTCTTTTCAAGAACTAATATATTGACTAGAATATCAAAAGATTTCAATATTTTATTTAAAAATAATTCCAAAGTAAAGACATTTTAGAAATAAAAGCGTAAATTAGGTCAGAGATTCTGGACATGCGCAGAAATACTCCTTCTCGTATACACATGGCTTTCAAGCATTGATTTGCACAATTATAGAGTTTAAACTAATAAATAAACATGTCGTTTTAATTTCTGACTCCCGACGCATCTTATGTAGCCTTGTGGTCAGACTGTCGGCCTGTCAAGCAGTGGCCGCAGGTTCGACCCCGGTCATTCGCATTCGTTTTACTTTCATTTTTCTTCAATTTATTTACATTTTTTTAACTGCATGTTTAGTGAAAATCATGATTTTTCTTTTCAAGAACTAATATATTGACTAGAATTTAAAAAGACTTCAATATTTAATTTTAAAATACGTCCGAAATAAAGACATTTTAGAAATAAAATCCTAAATTCGGTCCGAGATTCTGGGCATGCGCAGAAATACTCCTTCTCGTATACGCATGGCTTTCAAGCAGGGATTTGCACAATTATAGTTTAAATTAGTGAATAAACACGTCGCTTTAATTTCTGATTCCCGACGGATCTTATGTAGCATTGTGGTCCGAGTATCGGCCAGTCAACCAGTGGCCGCAGGTTCGATCCGCGGCGTTCGCATTCGTTTTACATTCATTTTTCTTCTTTTTATTTAATTTTTTTTTAACTGTATGTTTAGTGAAAATTATAATTTTTCTTTTCATGAACTAATATATTGACTAGAATATAAAAAGATTTCAATATTTTATTTAAAAATAATTCCAAAGTAAAGACATTTTAGAAATAAAAGCGTAAATTCATTCAGAGATTCTGGGCATGCGCAGAAATACTCCTTTTCGTATACATATGGCTTTCAAGCATGGATTTGCACAATTATAGAGTTTAAACTAATAAATAAACAAGTCGCTTTAATTTCTGACCCCCGACGCATCTTATGTAGCCCTGTGGTCCGAGTATCGGCCTGTCAAACACTGGCCGCAGGTTCGATCCGCGTCGTTCGCATTCGTTTTACTTTCATTTTTCTTCATTTTATTTAATTTATTTTTAACTGTATGTTTAGTGATAATCATAATTTTTCTTTTCAAGAACTAATATATTAAATAGAATTTAAAAAGATTTCAATATTTTATTTAAAAATACGTCCGAAATAAAGACATTTTAGAAATAAAAGCCTAAATTCAGTCAGAGAATCTGGACATGCGCAGAAATACTCCTTCTAGTATACCCATGGCTTTCAAGCAGGGATTTGCACAATTATAGAGTTTAAACTAATAAATAAACACGTAGCTTTAATTTCTTACTCCCGACGGATCTTATGTAGCCTTGTGGTCCGAGTTTCGGCCTGTCAACCAGTGGCCGCTGGTTCGATCCGCGTCGTTCGCGTTCGTTTTACTTTCATTTTTCTTCATTTTATTTAATTTTTTTTAACTGTATGTTTAGTGAAAATTATAATTTTTCTTTTCATGAACTAATATATTGACTAGAATATAAAAAGATTTCAATATTTTATTTAAAAATAATTCCTAAGTAAAGACATTTTAGAAATAAAAGCGTAAATTAGTTCAGAGATTCTGGACATGCGCAGAAATACTAATTCTCGTATACACATGGCTTTCAAGCATGGATTTGCACAATTGTAGAGTTTAAAATAATAAATAAACACGTCGCTTTAATTTCTGACTCCCGACGCATCTTATGTAGCCGTGTGGTCGGACAGTCGGCCTGTCAACCATTGGCCGAAGGTTCGATCAATGTCGTTCGCATTCGTTTTACTTTCATTTTTCTTCATTTTATTTAATTTTTTTTAACTGCATGTTTAGTTAAAATCATGATTTTTCTTTTCAAGAACTAATATATTGACTAGAATTTAAAAAGACTTCAATATTTAATTTTAAAATACGTCCGAAATAAAGACATTTTAGAAATAAAAGCCTAAATTCGGTCAGAGATTCTGGGCATGCGCAGAAATACTCCTTCTCATATACACATGGCTTTCCAGCAGGGATTTGCACAATTATAGAGTTTAAACTAATAAATAAACACGTCGCTTTAATTTCTGACTCCCGAAGCATCTTATGTAGTCTTGTGGTCGGACTGTCGGCCTGTCAACCAGTGGCCGCGTCGTTTGCATTCGTTTTACTTTCATTTTTCTTCATTTTATTTAATTTTTTTTAACTGTATGTTTAGTGAAAATCATAATTTTTCTTTTCAAAAACTAATATATTGACTAGAATTTAAAAAGAGTTCAATATTTTATTTAAAAATACGTCCGAAATAAAGACATTTTAGAAATAAAAGCCTAAATTCGGTCAGAGATTCTGGGCATGCGCAGAAATACTCCTTCTCATATACACATGGCTTTCCAGCATCGATTTGCACAATTATAGAGTTTAAACTAATAAATAAACAAGTCGCTTTAATTTCTGACTCCCGACGGGTCTTATGTAGCCTTGTGGTCCGAGTATGGGCCTGTCAGCCAGTGGCCGCAGTTTCGATC
Source organism: Argiope bruennichi (assembly GCF_947563725.1). Lineage (NCBI taxonomy): Eukaryota > Metazoa > Arthropoda > Arachnida > Araneae > Araneidae > Argiope > Argiope bruennichi. The sequence goes on from NC_079152.1 coordinate 1,987,496, forward strand.
CGCGTCGTTGGCATTCGTTTTACTTTCATTTTTCTTCATTTTATTTAATTTTTTTAACTGCATGTTTAGTGAAAATCATGATTTTTCTTTTCAAGAACTAATATATTGACTAGAATTTAAAAAGATTTCAATATTTTATTTAAAAATACGTCCGAAATAAAGACATTTTAGAAATAAAAGCCTAAATGCAGTCAGAGATTCTGGGCATGCGCAGAAATACTCCTTCTCGCATACGAATGGCTTTCCAGCAGGGATTTGCACAATTATAGAGTTTAAACTAATAAATAAACACGTCGCTTTAATTTCTGACTCCCGACGGGTCTTATGTATCCTTGTATTCCGAGTATCGGCCTGTCAACCAGTGGCCGCAGGTTCGATCCGCGTCGTTCGTATTCATTTTACTTTCATTTTTCTTCATTTTATTTAATTTTTTTTTAACTGTATGTTTAGTGAAAATCATAATTTTTTTTTCAAAAACTAATATATTGACTAGAATTTAAAAAGATTTCAATATTTTATTTAAAAATACGTCCGAAATAAAGACATTTTAGAAATAAAACCCTAAATTCAGTCACAGAATCTGGACATGCGCAGAAATACTCCTTCTAGTATACACATGGCTTTCAAGCAGGGATTTGCACAATCATAGAGTTTAAACTAATAAATAAATACGTCGCTTTAATTTCTGTCTATTGGCGGATCTTATGTAGCCTTGTGGTCCGAGTATCGGCCTGTCAACCAGTGGCCGCAGGTTCGATCCGCGTCGTTCGTATTCGTTTTACTTTCATTTTTCTTCATTTTATTTAATTTTTTTTAACTTTATGTTTAGTGAAAATCATGATTTTTCTTTTCAAGAACTAATATATTGACTAGAATTTAAAAAGATTTCAATATTTTATTTAAAAATACATCCGAAATAAAGACATTTTAGAAATAAAAGCCTAAATTCGGTCAGAGATTCTGGGCATGCGCGGAAATACTCCTTCTCATATACACATGGTTTTCCAGCATCGATTTGCACAATTATAGAGTTTAAACTAATAAATAAACACGTCGCTTTAATTTCTGACTCCCGACGGGTCTTATGTAGCCTTCTGGTCCGAGTATGGGCCTGTCAACCAGTGGCCGCAGTTTCGATCCGCGTCGTTGGCATTCGTTTTACTTTCATTTTATTTAATTTTTTTAACTGTATGTTTAGTGAAAATCATAATTTTTCTTTTCAAGAACTAATATATTGACTAGAATTTAAAAAGATTTCAATATTTTATTTAAAAATACGTCCGAAATAAAAATATATAAGAAATAAAAGCGTAAATTAGGTCAGAGATTCTGGACATGGGCAGAAATACTCCTTCTCGTATTCACATGGCTTTCAAGCATGGATTTGCACAATTATAGAGTTTAAACTAATAAATAAACACGTCGCTTTAATTTCGGACTCCCGACGCATCTTATGTAGCCTTGTGGTCGGACTGTCGGCCTGTCAACCAGTGGCCGCAGGTTCGATCCCTGTCGTTCGAATTCGTTTTACTTCCATTTTTCTTCATTTTATTTAATTTTTTTAACTGTATGTTTAGTGAAAATTATAATTTTTCTTTTCATGAACTAATATATTGACTAGAATATAAAAAGATTTCAATATTTTATTTAAAAATACGTCCGAAATAAAGACATTTTAGAAATAAAACCCTAAATTCAGTCACAGAATCTGGACATGCGCAGAAATACTCCTTCTCGTATACACATGGCTTGCAAGCAGGGATTTGCACAATTATAGAGTTTAAACTAATAAATAAACACGTCGCTTTAATTTTTGACTCCCGACGGGTCTTATGTAGCCTTGTGGTCCGAATATCGGCCTGTCAACCAGTGGCCGCTGGTTCGATCCGCGTCGTTCGCGTTCGTTTTACTTTCATTTTTCTTCATTTTATTTAATTTTTTTTAACTGTATGTTTAGTGAAAATTATAATTTTTCTTTTCATGAACTAATATATTGACTAGAATATAAAAAGATTTCAATATTTTATTTAAAAATACGTCCGAAATAAAGACATTTTAGAAATAAAAGCCTAAATTCGGTCATAGATTCTGGATATGCGCAGAAATACTCCTTCTCGTATACACATGGCTTTCAAGCATGGATTTGCACAATTGTAGTTTAAAATAATAAATAAACACGTCGCTTTAATTTCTGACTCCCAACGCATCTTATGTAGCCTTGTGGTCGGACAGTCGGCCTGTCAACCAGTGGCCAAAGGTTCGATCAATGTCGTTCGCATTCGTTTTACTTTCATTTTTCTTCATTTTATTTAATTTTTTTTAACTGCATGTTTAGTGAAAATCATGATTTTTCTTTTCAAGAACTAATATATTGACTAGAATTTAAAAAGACTTCAATATTTAATTTTAAAATACGTCCGAAATAAAGACATTTTAGAAATAAAAGCCTAAATTCGGTCAGAGATTCTGGGCATGCGCAGAAATACTCCTTCTCATATACACATGGCTTTCCAGCAGGGATTTGCACAATTATAGAGTTTAAACTAATAAATAAACACGTCGCTTTAATTTCTGACTCCCGAAGCATCTTATGTAGTCTTGTGGTCGGACTGTCGGCCTGTCAACCGGTGGCCGCGTCGTTCGCATTCGTTTTACTTTCATTTTTCTTCATTTTATTTAATTTTTTTTAACTGTATGTTTAGTGAAAATCATAATTTTTCTTTTCAAAAACTAATATATTGACTAGAATTTAAAAAGAGTTCAATATTTTATTTAAAAATACGTCCGAAATAAAGACATTTTAGAAATAAAAGCCTAAATGCAGTCAGAGATTCTGGGCATGCGCAGAAATACTCCTTCTCGCATACGAATGGCTTTCCAGCAGGGATTTGCACAATTATAGAGTTTAAACTAATAAATAAACACGTCGCTTTAATTTCGGACTCCCGAAGGATCTTATGTAGCCTTGTGGTCCGAGTATCGGCCTGTCAACCAGTGGCCGCAGGTTCGATCCGCGTCGTTCGCATTCGTTTTACTTTCATTTTTCTTCATTTTATTTAATTTTTTTTTAACTGTATGTTTCGTGAAAATCATAATTTTTCTTTTCAAAAACTAATATATTGACTAGAATTTAAAAAGATTTCAATATTTTATTTAAAAATACGTCCGAAATAAAGACATTTTAGAAATAAAAGCCTAAATTCGGTCAGAGATTCTGGGCATGCGCAGAAATACTCCTTCTCATATACACATGGCTTTCCAGCAGGGATTTGCACAATTATACAGTTTAAACTAATAAATAAACACGTCGCTTTAATTTCTGACTCCCGACGGGTCTTATGTAGCCTTGTGGTCCGAGTATCGGCCTGTCAACCAGTGGCCGCAGGTTCGATCCGCGTCGTTCGCATTCGTGTTACTTTCATTTTTCTTCATTTTATTTAATTTTTTTTAACTGTATGTTTAGTGAAAATCATAATTTTTCTTTTCAAGAACTAATATATTGACTAGAATATAAAAAGATTTCAATATTTTATTTAAAAATACGTCCGAAATAAAGACATTAATAGAAATAAAAGCCTAAATTCGGTCAGAGATTCTGGGCATGCGCAGAAATACTCCTTCTGGCATACGAATGGCTTTCCAGCAGGGATTTGCACAATTATAGAGTTTAAACTAATAAATAAACACGTCGCTTTAATTTCTGACTCCCGACGGGTCTTATGTAGCCTTGTGGTCCGAGTATCGGCCTGTCAACCAGTGGCCGCAGGTTCGATCCGCGTCGTTCGCATTCATTTTACTTTCATTTTTCTTCATTTTATTTAATTTTTTTTAACTGTATGTTTAGTGAAAATCATAATTTTTCTTTTCAAAACTAATATATTGACTAGAATTTAAAAAGATTTCAATATTTTATTTAAAAATACGTCCAAAATAAAGACATTTTAGAAATAAAACCCTAAATTCAGTCACAGAATCTGGACATGCGCAGAAATACTCCTTCTAGTATACACATGGCTTTCATGCAGGGATTTGCACAATTATAGAGTTTAAACTAATAAATAAATACGTCGCTTTAATTTCTGTCAATTGGCGGATCATATGTAGCCTTGTGGTCCGAGTATCGGCCTGTCAACCAGTGGCCGCATGTTCGATCCGCGTCGTTCGCATTCGTTTTACTTTCATTTTTCTTCATTTTATTTAATTTTTTTTAACTGTATGTTTAGTGAAAATCATGATTTTTCTGTTCAAGAACTAATATATTGACTAGAATTTAAAAGGATTTCAATATTTTCTTTAAAAATACGTCCGAAATAAAGACATTTTAGAAATAAAAGCCTAAATTCGGTCAGAGATTCTGGGCATGCGCAGAAATACTCCTTCTCATATACACATGGCTTTCAAGCAGGGATTTGCACAATTATAGAGTTTAAACTAATAAATAAACACGTCGCTTTAATTTCGTACTCCCGACGGGTCTTATGTAGCCTTGTGGTCGGACTGTCGTCCTGTCAACCAGTGGCCGCAGGTTCGATCCCTGTCGTTCGCATTCGTTTTACTTTCATTTTTCTTCATTTTATTTAATTTTTTTAACTGCATGTTTAGTCAAAATCATGATTTTTCTTTTCAAGAACTAATATATTGACTAGAATTTAAAAAGATTTCAATATTTTATTTAAAAATACGTCCGAAATAAAGACATTTTAGAAATAAAAGCCTAAATTCGGTCAAAGATTCTGGGCATGAGCAGAAATACTCCTTCTCATATACACATGGCTTTCCAGCATCGATTTGCACAATTACAGAGTTTAAACTAATAAATAAACACGTCGCTTTAATTTCGGACTCCCGACGCATCTTATGTAGCCTTGTGGTCGGACTGTCGTCCTGTCCACCAGTGGCCGCAGGTTCGATCCGCGTCGTTCGTATTCGTTTTACTTTCATTTTTCTTCATTTTATTTAATTTTTTTTAACTTTATGTTTAGTGAAAATCATGATTTTTCTTTTCAAGAACTAATATATTGACTAGAATTTAAAAAGATTTCAATATTTTATTTAAAAATACATCCGAAATAAAGACATTTTAGAAATAAAAGCCTAAATTCGGTCAGAGATTCTGGGCATGCGCGGAAATACTCCTTCTCATATACACATGGTTTTCCAGCATCGATTTGCACAATTATAGAGTTTAAACTAATAAATAAACACGTCGCTTTAATTTCTGACTCCCGACGGGTCTTATGTAGCCTTCTGGTCCGAGTATGGGCCTGTCAACCAGTGGCCGCAGTTTCGATCCGCGTCGTTGGCATTCGTTTTACTTTCATTTTATTTAATTTTTTTAACTGTATGTTTAGTGAAAATCATAATTTTTCTTTTCAAGAACTAATATATTGACTAGAATTTAAAAAGATTTCAATATTTTATTTAAAAATACGTCCGAAATAAAAATATATAAGAAATAAAAGCGTAAATTAGGTCAGAGATTCTGGACATGGGCAGAAATACTCCTTCTCGTATTCACATGGCTTTCAAGCATGGATTTGCACAATTATAGAGTTTAAACTAATAAATAAACACGTCGCTTTAATTTCGGACTCCCGACGCATCTTATGTAGCCTTGTGGTCGGACTGTCGGCCTGTCAACCAGTGGCCGCAGGTTCGATCCCTGTCGTTCGAATTCGTTTTACTTCCATTTTTCTTCATTTTATTTAATTTTTTTAACTGTATGTTTAGTGAAAATTATAATTTTTCTTTTCATGAACTAATATATTGACTAGAATATAAAAAGATTTCAATATTTTATTTAAAAATACGTCCGAAATAAAGACATTTTAGAAATAAAACCCTAAATTCAGTCACAGAATCTGGACATGCGCAGAAATACTCCTTCTCGTATACACATGGCTTGCAAGCAGGGATTTGCACAATTATAGAGTTTAAACTAATAAATAAACACGTCGCTTTAATTTTTGACTCCCGACGGGTCTTATGTAGCCTTGTGGTCCGAATATCGGCCTGTCAACCAGTGGCCGCTGGTTCGATCCGCGTCGTTCGCGTTCGTTTTACTTTCATTTTTCTTCATTTTATTTAATTTTTTTTAACTGTATGTTTAGTGAAAATTATAATTTTTCTTTTCATGAACTAATATATTGACTAGAATATAAAAAGATTTCAATATTTTATTTAAAAATACGTCCGAAATAAAGACATTTTAGAAATAAAAGCCTAAATTCGGTCATAGATTCTGGATATGCGCAGAAATACTCCTTCTCGTATACACATGGCTTTCAAGCATGGATTTGCACAATTGTAGTTTAAAATAATAAATAAACACGTCGCTTTAATTTCTGACTCCCAACGCATCTTATGTAGCCTTGTGGTCGGACAGTCGGCCTGTCAACCAGTGGCCAAAGGTTCGATCAATGTCGTTCGCATTCGTTTTACTTTCATTTTTCTTCATTTTATTTAATTTTTTTTAACTGCATGTTTAGTGAAAATCATGATTTTTCTTTTCAAGAACTAATATATTGACTAGAATTTAAAAAGACTTCAATATTTAATTTTAAAATACGTCCGAAATAAAGACATTTTAGAAATAAAAGCCTAAATTCGGTCAGAGATTCTGGGCATGCGCAGAAATACTCCTTCTCATATACACATGGCTTTCCAGCAGGGATTTGCACAATTATAGAGTTTAAACTAATAAATAAACACGTCGCTTTAATTTCTGACTCCCGAAGCATCTTATGTAGTCTTGTGGTCGGACTGTCGGCCTGTCAACCGGTGGCCGCGTCGTTCGCATTCGTTTTACTTTCATTTTTCTTCATTTTATTTAATTTTTTTTAACTGTATGTTTAGTGAAAATCATAATTTTTCTTTTCAAAAACTAATATATTGACTAGAATTTAAAAAGAGTTCAATATTTTATTTAAAAATACGTCCGAAATAAAGACATTTTAGAAATAAAAGCCTAAATGCAGTCAGAGATTCTGGGCATGCGCAGAAATACTCCTTCTCGCATACGAATGGCTTTCCAGCAGGGATTTGCACAATTATAGAGTTTAAACTAATAAATAAACACGTCGCTTTAATTTCGGACTCCCGAAGGATCTTATGTAGCCTTGTGGTCCGAGTATCGGCCTGTCAACCAGTGGCCGCAGGTTCGATCCGCGTCGTTCGCATTCGTTTTACTTTCATTTTTCTTCATTTTATTTAATTTTTTTTTAACTGTATGTTTCGTGAAAATCATAATTTTTCTTTTCAAAAACTAATATATTGACTAGAATTTAAAAAGATTTCAATATTTTATTTAAAAATACGTCCGAAATAAAGACATTTTAGAAATAAAAGCCTAAATTCGGTCAGAGATTCTGGGCATGCGCAGAAATACTCCTTCTCATATACACATGGCTTTCCAGCAGGGATTTGCACAATTATACAGTTTAAACTAATAAATAAACACGTCGCTTTAATTTCTGACTCCCGACGGGTCTTATGTAGCCTTGTGGTCCGAGTATCGGCCTGTCAACCAGTGGCCGCAGGTTCGATCCGCGTCGTTCGCATTCGTGTTACTTTCATTTTTCTTCATTTTATTTAATTTTTTTTAACTGTATGTTTAGTGAAAATCATAATTTTTCTTTTCAAGAACTAATATATTGACTAGAATATAAAAAGATTTCAATATTTTATTTAAAAATACGTCCGAAATAAAGACATTAATAGAAATAAAAGCCTAAATTCGGTCAGAGATTCTGGGCATGCGCAGAAATACTCCTTCTGGCATACGAATGGCTTTCCAGCAGGGATTTGCACAATTATAGAGTTTAAACTAATAAATAAACACGTCGCTTTAATTTCTGACTCCCGACGGGTCTTATGTAGCCTTGTGGTCCGAGTATCGGCCTGTCAACCAGTGGCCGCAGGTTCGATCCGCGTCGTTCGCATTCATTTTACTTTCATTTTTCTTCATTTTATTTAATTTTTTTTAACTGTATGTTTAGTGAAAATCATAATTTTTCTTTTCAAAACTAATATATTGACTAGAATTTAAAAAGATTTCAATATTTTATTTAAAAATACGTCCAAAATAAAGACATTTTAGAAATAAAACCCTAAATTCAGTCACAGAATCTGGACATGCGCAGAAATACTCCTTCTAGTATACACATGGCTTTCATGCAGGGATTTGCACAATTATAGAGTTTAAACTAATAAATAAATACGTCGCTTTAATTTCTGTCAATTGGCGGATCTTATGTAGCCTTGTGGTCCGAGTATCGGCCTGTCAACCAGTGGCCGCATGTTCGATCCGCGTCGTTCGCATTCGTTTTACTTTCATTTTTCTTCATTTTATTTAATTTTTTTTAACTGTATGTTTAGTGAAAATCATGATTTTTCTGTTCAAGAACTAATATATTGACTAGAATTTAAAAGGATTTCAATATTTTCTTTAAAAATACGTCCGAAATAAAGACATTTTAGAAATAAAAGCCTAAATTCGGTCAGAGATTCTGGGCATGCGCAGAAATACTCCTTCTCATATACACATGGCTTTCAAGCAGGGATTTGCACAATTATAGAGTTTAAACTAATAAATAAACACGTCGCTTTAATTTCGTACTCCCGACGGGTCTTATGTAGCCTTGTGGTCGGACTGTCGTCCTGTCAACCAGTGGCCGCAGGTTCGATCCCTGTCGTTCGCATTCGTTTTACTTTCATTTTTCTTCATTTTATTTAATTTTTTTAACTGCATGTTTAGTCAAAATCATGATTTTTCTTTTCAAGAACTAATATATTGACTAGAATTTAAAAAGATTTCAATATTTTATTTAAAAATACGTCCGAAATAAAGACATTTTAGAAATAAAAGCCTAAATTCGGTCAAAGATTCTGGGCATGAGCAGAAATACTCCTTCTCATATACACATGGCTTTCCAGCATCGATTTGCACAATTACAGAGTTTAAACTAATAAATAAACACGTCGCTTTAATTTCGGACTCCCGACGCATCTTATGTAGCCTTGTGGTCGGACTGTCGTCCTGTCCACCAGTGGCCGCAGGTTCGATCCCTGTCGTTCGCATTCGTTTTACTTTCATTTTTCTTCATTTTATTTAATTTTTTTAACTGCATGTTTAGTGAAAATCATGATTTTTCTTTTCAAGAACTAATATATTGACTAGAATTTAAAAAGATTTCAATATTTTATTTAAAAATACGTCCGAAATAAAGACATTTTAGAAATAAAAGCCTAAATTCGGTCAGAGATTCTGGGCATGCGCAGAAATACTCCTTCTCATATACACATGGCTTTCCAGCATCGATTTGCACAATTATAGAGTTTAAACTAATAAATAAACACGTCGCTTTAATTTCTGACTCCCGACGGGTCTTATGTAGCCTTGTGGTCCGAGTATGGGCATGTCAACAAGTGGCCGCAGTTTCGATCCGCGTCGTTGGCATTCGTTTTACTTTCATTTTATTTAATTTTTTTTAACTGTATGTTTAGTGAAAATCATAATTTTTCTTTTCAAGAACTAATATATTGACTAGAATTTAAAAAGATTTCGATATTTTATTTAAAAATACGTCCGAAATAAAAATATTTAAGAAATAAAAGCGTAAATTCGGTCAGAGATTCTGGGCATGCGCAGAAATACTCCTTCACATATACACATGGCTTTCAAGCATGGATTTGCACAATTATTGAGTTTAAACTAATAAATAAACACGTCGCTTTAATTTCGGACTCCCGACGCATCTTATGTAGCCTTGTGGTCGGACTGTCGGCCTGTCAACCAGTGTCCGCAGGTTCGATCCCTGTCGTTCGCATTCGTTTTACTTTCATTTTTCTTCATTTTATTTAATTTTTTTAACTGCATGTTTAGTGAAAATCATGATTTTTCTTTTCAAGAACTAATATATTGACTAGAATTTAAAAAGATTTCAATATTTTCTTTAAAAATACGTCCGAAATGAAGACATTTTAGAAATAAAAGCCTAAATTCAGTCAGAGAATCTGGACATGCGCAGAAATACTCCTTCTAGTATACCCAAGGCTTTCAAGCAGGGATTTGCACAATTATAGAGTTTAAACTAATAAATAAACACGTAGCTTTAATTTCTGACTCCCGAAGGATCTTATGTAGCCTTGTGGTCCGAGTATCGGCCTGTCAACCAGTGGCCGCAGGTTCGATCCGCGTCGTTCGCATTCGTTTTACTTTCATTTTTCTTCATTTTATTTAATTTTTTTTTAACTGTATGTTTCGTGAAAATCATAATTTTTCTTTTCAAAAACTAATATATTGACTAGAATTTAAAAAGATTTCAATATTTTATTTAAAAATACGTCCGAAATAAAGACATTTTAGAAATAAAAGCCTAAATTCGGTCAGAGATTCTGGGCATGCGCAGAAATACTCCTTCTCATATACACATGGCTTTCCAGCAGGGATTTGCACAATTATACAGTTTAAACTAATAAATAAACACGTCGCTTTAATTTCTGACTCCCGGCGGGTCTTATGTAGCCTTGTGGTCCGAGTATCGGCCTGTCAACCAGTGGCCGCAGGTTCGATCCGCGTCGTTCGCATTCGTTTTACTTTCATTTTTCTTCATTTTATTTAATTTTTTTTTAACTGTATGTTTAGTGAAAATCATAATTTTTCTTTTCAAGAACTAATATATTGACTAGAATATAAAAAGATTTCAATATTTTATTTAAAAATACGTCCGAAATAAAGACATTAATAGAAATAAAAGCCTAAATTCGGTCAGAGATTCTGGGCATGCGCAGAAATACTCCTTCTGGCATACGAATGGCTTTCCAGCAGGGATTTGCACAATTATAGAGTTTAAACTAATAAATAAACACGCCGCTTTAATTTCTGACTCCCGACGGGTCTTATGTAGCCTTGTGGTCCGAGTATCGGCCTGTCAACCAGTGGCCGCAGGTTCGATCCGCGTCGTTCGCATTCATTTTACTTTCATTTTTCTTCATTTTATTTAATTTTTTTTAACTGTATGTTTAGTGAAAATCATAATTTTTCTTTTCAAAACTAATATATTGACTAGAATTTAAAAAGATTTCAATATTTTATTTAAAAATACGTCCAAAATAAAGACATTTTAGAAATAAAACCCTAAATTCAGTCACAGAATCTGGACATGCGCAGAAATACTCCTTCTAGTATACACATGGCTTTCATGCAGGGATCTGCACAATTATAGAGTTTAAACTAATAAATAAATACGTCGCTTTAATTTCTTTCAATTGGCGGATCTTATGTAGCCTTGTGGTCCGAGTATCGGCCTGTCAACCAGTGGCCGCATGTTCGATCCGCGTCGTTCGCATTCGTTTTACTTTCATTTTTCTTCATTTTATTTAATTTTTTTTAACTGTATGTTTAGTGAAAATCATGATTTTTCTGTTCAAGAACTAATATATTGACTAGAATTTAAAAGGATTTCAATATTTTCTTTAAAAATACGTCCGAAATAAAGACATTTTAGAAATAAAAGCCTAAATTCGGTCAGAGATTCTGGGCATGCGCAGAAATACTCCTTCACATATACACATGGCTTTCAAGCAGGGATTTGCACAATTATAGAGTTTAAACTAATAAATAAACACATCGCTTTAATTTCTGACTCCCGACGGGTCTTATGTAGCCTTGTGGTCCGAATATCGGCCTGTCAATCAGTGGCCGCAGCTTCGACCCGCGTCGTTCGCATTCATTTTACTTTCATTTTTCTTCATTTTATTTAATTTTTTTTAACTTATGTTTAGTGAAAATCATGATTTTTCTTTTCAAGAACTTATATATTGACTAGAATTTAAAAGGAATTTCAATATTTTATTTAAAAATACGTCCGAAATAAAGACATTTTAGAAATAAAAGCCTAAATTCGGTCAGAGATTCTGGGCATGCGCAGAAATACTCCTTCTCATATACACATGGCTTTCAAGCAGGGATTTGCACAATTATAGAGTTTAAACTAATAAATAAACACGTCGCTTTAATTTCGTACTCCCGACGCATCTTATGTAGCCTTGTGGTCGGACTGTCGTCCTGTCAACCAGTGGTCGCAGGTTCGATCCCTGTCGTTCGCATTCGTTTTACTTTCATTTTTCTTCATTTTATTTAATTTTTTTAACTGCATGTTTAGTCAAAATCATGATTTTTCTTTTCAAGAACTAATATATTGACTAGAATTTAAAAAGATTTCAATATTTTATTTAAAAATACGTCCGAAATAAAGACATTTTAGAAATAAAAGCCTAAATTCGGTCAAAGATTCTGGGCATGAGCAGAAATACTCCTTCTCATATACACATGGCTTTCCAGCATCGATTTGCACAATTACAGAGTTTAAACTAATAAATAAACACGTCGCTTTAATTTCGGACTCCCGACGCATCTTATGTAGCCTTGTGGTCGGACTGTCGTCCTGTCAACCAGTGGCCGCAGGTTCGATCCCTGTCGTTCGCATTCGTTTTACTTTCATTTTTCTTCATTTTATTTAATTTTTTTAACTGCATGTTTAGTGAAAATCATGATTTTTCTTTTCAAGAACTAATATATTGACTAGAATTTAAAAAGATTTCAATATTTTATTTAAAAATACGTCCGAAATGAAGACATTTTAGAAATAAAAGCCTAAATTCAGTCAGAGAATCTGGACATGCGCAGAAATACTCCTTCTTATATACACATGGTATTTCTAGCAGGGATTTGCACAATTATAGAGTTTAAACTAATAAATAAACACGTCGCTTTAATTTCGGACTCCCGACGCATCTTATGTAGCCTTGTGGTCGGACTGTCGTCCTGTCCACCAGTGGCCGCAGGTTCGATCCCTGTCGTTCGCATTCGTTTTACTTTCATTTTTCTTCATTTTATTTAATTTTTTTAACTGCATGTTTAGTGAAAATCATGATTTTTCTTTTCAAGAACTAATATATTGACTAGAATTTAAAAAGATTTCAATATTTTATTTAAAAATACGTCCGAAATAAAGACATTTTAGAAATAAAAGCCTAAATTCGGTCAAAGATTCTGGGCATGAGCAGAAATACTCCTTCTCATATACACATGGCTTTCCAGCATCGATTTGCACAATTACAGAGTTTAAACTAATAAATAAACACGTCGCTTTAATTTCGGACTCCCGACGCATCTTATGTAGCCTTGTGGTCGGACTGTCGTCCTGTCCACCAGTGGCCGCAGGTTCGATCCCTGTCGTTCGCATTCGTTTTACTTTCATTTTTCTTCATTTTATTTAATTTTTTTAACTGCATGTTTAGTGAAAATCATGATTTTTCTTTTCAAGAACTAATATATTGACTAGAATTTAAAAAGATTTCAATATTTTATTTAAAAATACGTCCGAAATAAAGACATTTTAGAAATAAAAGCCTAAATTCGGTCAGAGATTCTGGGCATGCGCAGAAATACTCCTTCTCATATACACATGGCTTTCCAGCATCGATTTGCACAATTATAGAGTTTAAACTAATAAATAAACACGTCGCTTTAATTTCTGACTCCCGACGGGTCTTATGTAGCCTTGTGGTCCGAGTATGGGCATGTCAACAAGTGGCCGCAGTTTCGATCCGCGTCGTTGGCATTCGTTTTACTTTCATTTTATTTAATTTTTTTTAACTGTATGTTTAGTGAAAATCATAATTTTTCTTTTCAAGAACTAATATATTGACTAGAATTTAAAAAGATTTCGATATTTTATTTAAAAATACGTCCGAAATAAAAATATTTAAGAAATAAAAGCGTAAATTCGGTCAGAGATTCTGGGCATGCGCAGAAATACTCCTTCACATATACACATGGCTTTCAAGCATGGATTTGCACAATTATTGAGTTTAAACTAATAAATAAACACGTCGCTTTAATTTCGGACTCCCGACGCATCTTATGTAGCCTTGTGGTCGGACTGTCGGCCTGTCAACCAGTGTCCGCAAGTTCGATCCCTGTCGTTCGCATTCGTTTTACTTTCATTTTTCTTCATTTTATTTAATTTTTTTAACTGCATGTTTAGTGAAAATCATGATTTTTCTTTTCAAGAACTAATATATTGACTAGAATTTAAAAAGATTTCAATATTTTCTTTAAAAATACGTCCGAAATGAAGACATTTTAGAAATAAAAGCCTAAATTCAGTCAGAGAATCTGGACATGCGCAGAAATACTCCTTCTAGTATACCCAAGGCTTTCAAGCAGGGATTTGCACAATTATAGAGTTTAAACTAATAAATAAACACGTAGCTTTAATTTCTGACTCCCGAAGGATCTTATGTAGCCTTGTGGTCCGAGTATCGGCCTGTCAACCAGTGGCCGCAGGTTCGATCCGCGTCGTTCGCATTCGTTTTACTTTCATTTTTCTTCATTTTATTTAATTTTTTTTTAACTGTATGTTTCGTGAAAATCATAATTTTTCTTTTCAAAAACTAATATATTGACTAGAATTTAAAAAGATTTCAATATTTTATTTAAAAATACGTCCGAAATAAAGACATTTTAGAAATAAAAGCCTAAATTCGGTCAGAGATTCTGGGCATGCGCAGAAATACTCCTTCTCATATACACATGGCTTTCCAGCAGGGATTTGCACAATTATACAGTTTAAACTAATAAATAAACACGTCGCTTTAATTTCTGACTCCCGGCGGGTCTTATGTAGCCTTGTGGTCCGAGTATCGGCCTGTCAACCAGTGGCCGCAGGTTCGATCCGCGTCGTTCGCATTCGTTTTACTTTCATTTTTCTTCATTTTATTTAATTTTTTTTTAACTGTATGTTTAGTGAAAATCATAATTTTTCTTTTCAAGAACTAATATATTGACTAGAATATAAAAAGATTTCAATATTTTATTTAAAAATACGTCCGAAATAAAGACATTAATAGAAATAAAAGCCTAAATTCGGTCAGAGATTCTGGGCATGCGCAGAAATACTCCTTCTGGCATACGAATGGCTTTCCAGCAGGGATTTGCACAATTATAGAGTTTAAACTAATAAATAAACACGCCGCTTTAATTTCTGACTCCCGACGGGTCTTATGTAGCCTTGTGGTCCGAGTATCGGCCTGTCAACCAGTGGCCGCAGGTTCGATCCGCGTCGTTCGCATTCATTTTACTTTCATTTTTCTTCATTTTATTTAATTTTTTTTAACTGTATGTTTAGTGAAAATCATAATTTTTCTTTTCAAAACTAATATATTGACTAGAATTTAAAAAGATTTCAATATTTTATTTAAAAATACGTCCGAAATAAAGACATTTTAGAAATAAAAGCCTAAATTCGGTCAGAGATTCTGGGCATGCGCAGAAATACTCCTTCACATATACACATGGCTTTCAAGCAGGGATTTGCACAATTATAGAGTTTAAACTAATAAATAAACACATCGCTTTAATTTCTGACTCCCGACGGGTCTTATGTAGCCTTGTGGTCCGAATATCGGCCTGTCAATCAGTGGCCGCAGCTTCGACCCGCGTCTTTCGCATTCATTTTACTTTCATTTTTCTTCATTTTATTTAATTTTTTTTAACTTATGTTTAGTGAAAATCATGATTTTTCTTTTCAAGAACTTATATATTGACTAGAATTTAAAAGGAATTTCAATATTTTATTTAAAAATACGTCCGAAATAAAGACATTTTAGAAATAAAAGCCTAAATTCGGTCAAAGATTCTGGGCATGAGCAGAAATACTCCTTCTCATATACACATGGCTTTCCAGCATCGATTTGCACAATTACAGAGTTTAAACTAATAAATAAACACGTCGCTTTAATTTCGGACTCCCGACGCATCTTATGTAGCCTTGTGGTCGGACTGTCGTCCTGTCAACCAGTGGCCGCAGGTTCGATCCCTGTCGTTCGCATTCGTTTTACTTTCATTTTTCTTCATTTTATTTAATTTTTTTAACTGCATGTTTAGTAAAATCATGATTTTTCTTTTCAAGAACTAATATATTGACTAGAATTTAAAAAGATTTCAATATTTTATTTAAAAATACGTCCGAAATGAAGACATTTTAGAAATAAAAGCCTAAATTCAGTCAGAGAATCTGGACATGCGCAGAAATACTCCTTCTTATATACACATGGTATTTCTAGCAGGGATTTGCACAATTATAGAGTTTAAACTAATAAATAAACACGTCGCTTTAATTTCTGACTCCCGACGGGTCATATGTAGCCTTGTGGTCCGAGTATCGGCCTGTCAACCAGTGGCCGCAGGTTCGATCCGCGTCGTTCGCATTCATATTACTTTCATTTTTCTTCATTTTATTTAATTTTTTTTTAACTGTATGTTTAGTGAAAATCATGATTTTTCTGTTCAAGAACTAATATATTGACTAGAATTTAAAAGGATTTCAATATTTTCTTTAAAAATACGTCCGAAATAAAGACATTTTAGAAATAAAAGCCTAAATTCAGTCAGAGATTCTGGACATGCGCAGAAATACTCCTTCTCGTATACACATGGCTTTCAAGCATGGATTTGCACAATTATGGAGTTTAAACTAATAAATAAACACGTCGCTTTAATTTCTGACTCCCGACGGGTCTTATGTAGCCTTGTGGTCCGAGTATGGGCCTGTCAACCAGTGGCCGCAGTTTCGATCCGCGTCGCTGGCATTCGTTTTACTTTCATTTTATTTAATTTTTTTTAACTGTAAGTTTAGTGAAAATCATAATTTTTCTTTTCAAGAACTAACATATTGACTAGAATTTAAAAAGATTTCAATATTTTATTTTAAAATACGTCCGAGATAAAGACATTTTAGAAATAAAAGCCTAAATTCGGTCAGAGATTGTGGACATGCGCAGAAATACTCCTTCTCGTATTCACATAGCTTTCAAGCATGGATTTGCACAATTATAGAGTTTAAACTAATAAATAAACACGTCGCTTTAATTTCGGACTCCCGACGCGTCTTATGTAGCCTTGTGGTCGGACTGTCGTCCTGTCAACCAGTGGCCGCAGGTTCGATCCCTGTCGTTCGCATTCGTTTTACTTTCATTTTTCTTCATTTTATTTAATTTTTTTAACTGCATGTTTAGTGAAAATCATGATTTTTCTTTTCAAGAACTAATATATTGACTAGAATTTAAAAAGATTTCAATATTTTATTTAAAAATACGTCCGAAATGAAGACATTTTAGAAATAAATCCTAAATTCAGTCAGAGAATCTGGACATGCGCAGAAATACTCCTTCTTATATACACATGGTATTTCTAGCAGGGATTTGCACAATTATAGAGTTTAAACTAATAAATAAACACGTCGCTTTAATTTCTGACTCCCGACGGGTCATATGTAGCCTTGTGGTCCGAGTATCGGCCTGTCAACCAGTGGCCGCAGTTTCGATCCGCGTCGTTGGAATTCGTTTTACTTTCATTTTATTTAATTTTTTTTAACTGTATGTTTAGTGAAAATCATAATTTTTCTTCTCAAGAACTAATATATTGACTAGAATTTAAAAAGATTTCAATATTTTATTTAAAAATACGTCCGAAATAAAAATATTTAAGAAATAAAAGCGTAAATTAGGTCAGAGATTCTGGACATGCGCAGAAATACTCCTTCTCGTATTCACATGGCTTTCAAGCATGGATTTGCACAATTATAGAGTTTAAACTAATAAATAAACACGTCGCTTTAATTTCTGACTCCCGACGGGTCTTATGTAGCTTTGTGGTCCGAGTATCGGCCTGTCAACCAGTGGCCGCAGGTTCGATCCGCATCGTTCGCGTTTGTTTTACTTTCCTTTTTCTTCCTTTTATTTAATTTATTTTTAACTGTATGTTTAGTGAAAATCATAATTTTTCTTCTCAAGAACTAATATATTGACTAGAATTTAAAAAGATTTCAATATTTTATTTAAAAATACGTCCGAAATAAAAATATTTAAGAAATAAAAGCGTAAATTAGGTCAGAGATTCTGGACATGCGCAGAAATACTCCTTCTCGTATTCACATGGCTTTCAAGCATGGATTTGCACAATTATAGAGTTTAAACTAATAAATAAACACGTCGCTTTAATTTCTGACTCCCGACGGGTCTTATGTAGCTTTGTGGTCCGAGTATCGGCCTGTCAACCAGTGGCCGCAGGTTCGATCCGCGTCGTTCGCGTTTGTTTTACTTTCCTTTTTCTTCCTTTTATTTAATTTATTTTTAACTGTATGTTTAGTGAAAATCATAATTTTTCTTTTCAAGAACTAATATATTGACTAGAATTTAAAAAGATTTCTATATTTTATTTAAAAATACGTCCGAAATAAAGACATTTTAGAAATAAAAGCCTAAATTCAGTCAGAGAATCTGGACATGCGCAGAAATACTCCTTCTAGTATACCCATGGCTTTCAAGCAGGGATTTGCACACTTATAGAGTTTAAACTAATAAATAAACACGTAGCTTTAATTTCTTACTCCCGACGGATCTTATGTAGCCTTGTGGTCCGAGTATGGGCCTGTCAACCAGTGGCCGCAGGTTCGATCCGCGTCGTTCGCATTCGTTTTACTTTCATTTTTCTTCATTTTATTTAATTTATTTTTAACTGTATGTTTAGTGATAATCATAATTTTTCTTTTCAAGAACTAATATATTAAATAGAATTTAAAAAGATTTCAATATTTTATTTAAAAATACGTCCGAAATAAAGACATTTTAGAAATAAAAGCCTAAATTCAGTCAGAGAATCTGGACATGCGCAGAAATACTCCTTCTAGTATACCCATGGCTTTCAAGCAGGGATTTGCACAATTATAGAGTTTAAACTAATAAATAAACACGTAGCTTTAATTTCTTACTCCCGACGGATCTTATGTAGCCTTGTGGTCCGAGTTTCGGCCTGTCAACCAGTGGCCGCAGGTTCGATCCGCATCGTTCGCATTCGTTTTACTTTCATTTTATTTAATTTTTTTTAACTGTATGTTTAGTGAAAATCATAATTTTTCTTTTCAAAAACTAATATATTGACTAGAATTTAAAAAGATTTCAATATTTTATTTAAAAATACGTCCGAAATAAAGACATTTTAGAAATAAAAGCCTAAATTCAGTCACAGAATCTGGACATGCGCAGAAATACTCCTTCTAGTATACACATGGCTTTCAAGCAGGGATTTGCACAATTATAGAGTTTAAACTAATAAATAAATAGGTCCCTTTAATTTCTGTCTCCTGGCGGATCTTATGTAGCCTTGTGGTCCGAGTATCGGCCTGTAAACCAGTGGCCGCAGGTTCGAACCGCGTCGTTCGCATTCGTTTTACTTTCATTTTTCCTCATTTTATTTAATTTTTTTTATCTGTATGTTTAGTGAAAATCATAATTTTTCTTTTCAAGAACTAATATATTGACTAGAATTTAAAAAGATTTCAATATTTTATTTAAAAATACGTCCAAAATAAAGACATTTTAGAAATAAAACCCTAAATTCATTCACAGAATCTGGACATGCGCAGAAATACTCCTTCTAGTATACACATGGCTTTCATGCAGGGATTTGCACAATTATAGAGTTTAAACTAATAAATAAATACGTCGCTTTAATTTCTATCAATAGGCGGATCTTACGTAGCCTTGTGGTCCGAGTATCGGCCTGTCAACAAGTGGCCGCAGGTTCGAACCGCGTCGCTCGCGTTCGTTTTACTTTCATTTTTCTTCATTTTATTTAATTTTTTTTAACTGTATGTTTAGTGAAAATCATGATTTTTCTGTTCAAGAACTAATATATTGACTAGAATTTAAAAGGATTTCAATATTTTCTTTAAAAATACGTCCGAAATAAAGACATTTTAGAAATAAAAGCCTAAATTCGGTCAGAGATTCTGGGCATGCGCAGAAATACTCCTTCTCATATACACATGGCTTTCCAGCATCGATTTGCACAATTATAGAGTTTAAACTAATAAATAAACACGTAGCTTTAATTTCTTACTCCCGACGGATCTTATGTAGCCTTGTGGTCCGAGTATGGGCCTGTCAACCAGTGGCCGCAGGTTCGATCCGCGTCGTTCGCATTCGTTTTACTTTCATTTTTCTTCATTTTATTTAATTTATTTTTAACTGTATGTTTAGTGAAAATCATAATTTTTCTTTTCAAGAACTAATATATGAAATAGAATTTAAAAAGATTTCAATATTTTATTTAAAAATACGTCCGAAATAAAGACATTTTAGAAATAAAAGCCTAAATTCAGTCAGAGAATCTGGACATGCGCAGAAATACTCCTTCTAGTATACCCATGGCTTTCAAGCAGGGATTTGCACAATTATAGAGTTTAAACTAATAAATAAACACGTAGCTTTAATTTCTTACTCCCGACGGATCTTATGTAGCCTTGTGGTCCGAGTTTCGGCCTGTCAACCAGTGGCCGCAGGTTCGATCCGCATCGTTCGCATTCGTTTTACTTTCATTTTTCTTCATTTTATTTAATTTTTTTTAACTGTATGTTTAGTGAAAATCATAATTTTTCTTTTCAAAAACTAATATATTGACTAGAATTTAAAAAGATTTCAATATTTTATTTAAAAATACGTCCGAAATAAAGACATTTTAGAAATAAAAGCCTAAATTCAGTCACAGAATCTGGACATGCGCAGAAATACTCCTTGTAGTATACACATGGCTTTCAAGCAGGGATTTGCACAATTATAGTTTAAACTAATAAATAAATAGGTCCCTTTAATTTCTGTCTCCTGGCGGATCTTATGTAGCCTTGTGGTCCGAGTATCGGCCTGTAAACCAGTGGCCGCAGGTTCGAACCGTGTCGTTCGCATTCGTTTTACTTTCATTTTTCCTCATTTTATTTAATTTTTTTTTAACTGTATGTTTAGTGAAAATCATAATTTTTCTTTTCAAGAACTAATATATTGACTAGAATTTAAAAAGATTTCAATATTTTATTTAAAAATACGTCCAAAATAAAGACATTTTAGAAATAAAACCCTAAATTCAGTCACAGAATCTGGACATGCGCAGAAATACTCCTTCTAGTATACACATGGCTTTCATGCAGGGATTTGCACAATTATAGAGTTTAAACTAATAAATAAATACGTCGCTTTAATTTCTATCAATTGGCGGATCTTATGTAGCCTTGTGGTCCGAGTATCGGCCTGTCAACAAGTGGCCGTAGGTTCGAACCGCGTCGCTCGCGTTCGTTTTACTTTCATTTTTCTTCATTTTATTTAATTTTTTTTAACTGTATGTTTAGTGAAAATCATGATTTTTCTGTTCAAGAACTAATATATTGACTAGAATTTAAAAGGATTTCAATATTTTCTTTAAAAATACGTCCGAAATAAAGACATTTTAGAAATAAAAGCCTAAATTCGGTCAGAGATTCTGGGCATGCGCAGAAATACTCCTTCACATATACACATGGCTTTCCAGCATCGATTTGCACAATTATAGAGTTTAAACTAATAAATAAACACGTCGCTTTAATTTCTGATTCCCGACGGGTCTTATGTAGCCTTGTGGTCCGAGTATGGGCCTGTCAACCAATGGCCGCAGGTTCGATCCGCGTCGTTCGCATACGTTTTATTTTCATTTTTCTTCATTTTATTTAATTTTTTTTAACTGTATGTTTAGTGAAAATCATGATTTTTCTTTTCAAGAACTTATATATTGACTAGAATTTAAAGAGAATTTCAATATTTTATTTAAAAATACGTCCGAAATAAAGACATTTTAGAAATAAAAGCCTAAATTCGGTCAGAGATTCTGGGCATGCGCAGAAATACTCCTTCTCATATACACATGGCTTTCCAGCATCGATTTGCACAATTATAGAGTTTAAACTAATAAATAAACACGTAGCTTTAATTTCTTACTCCCGACGGATCTTATGTAGCCTTGTGGTCCGAGTATGGGCCTGTCAACCAGTGGCCGCAGGTTCGATCCGCGTCGTTCGCATTCGTTTTACTTTCATTTTTCTTCATTTTATTTAATTTATTTTTAACTGTATGTTTAGTGAAAATCATAATTTTTCTTTTCAAGAACTAATATATTAAATAGAATTTAAAAAGATTTCAATATTTTATTTAAAAATACGTCCGAAATAAAGACATTTTAGAAATAAAAGCCTAAATTCAGTCAGAGAATCTGGACATGCGCAGAAATACTCCTTCTAGTATACCCATGGCTTTCAAGCAGGGATTTGCACAATTATAGAGTTTAAACTAATAAATAAACACGTAGCTTTAATTTCTTACTCCCGACGGATCTTATGTAGCCTTGTGGTCCGAGTTTCGGCCTGTCAACCAGTGGCCGCAGGTTCGATCCGCATCGTTCGCATTCGTTTTACTTTCATTTTTCTTCATTTTATTTAATTTTTTTTAACTGTATGTTTAGTGAAAATCATAATTTTTCTTTTCAAAAACTAATATATTGACTAGAATTTAAAAAGATTTCAATATTTTATTTAAAAATACGTCCGAAATAAAGACATTTTAGAAATAAAAGCCTAAATTCAGTCACAGAATCTGGACATGCGCAGAAATACTCCTTGTAGTATACACATGGCTTTCAAGCAGGGATTTGCACAATTATAGAGTTTAAACTAATAAATAAATAGGTCCCTTTAATTTCTGTCTCCTGGCGGATCTTATGTAGCCTTGTGGTCCGAGTATCGGCCTGTAAACCAGTGGCCGCAGGTTCGAACCGTGTCGTTCGCATTCGTTTTACTTTCATTTTTCCTCATTTTATTTAATTTTTTTTTAACTGTATGTTTAGTGAAAATCATAATTTTTCTTTTCAAGAACTAATATATTGACTAGAATTTAAAAAGATTTCAATATTTTATTTAAAAATACGTCCAAAATAAAGACATTTTAGAAATAAAACCCTAAATTCAGTCACAGAATCTGGACATGCGCAGAAATACTCCTTCTAGTATACACATGGCTTTCATGCAGGGATTTGCACAATTATAGAGTTTAAACTAATAAATAAATACGTCGCTTTAATTTCTATCAATTGGCGGATCTTATGTAGCCTTGTGGTCCGAGTATCGGCCTGTCAACAAGTGGCCGTAGGTTCGAACCGCGTCGCTCGCGTTCGTTTTACTTTCATTTTTCTTCATTTTATTTAATTTTTTTTAACTGTATGTTTAGTGAAAATCATGATTTTTCTGTTCAAGAACTAATATATTGACTAGAATTTAAAAGGATTTCAATATTTTCTTTAAAAATACGTCCGAAATAAAGACATTTTAGAAATAAAAGCCTAAATTCGGTCAGAGATTCTGGGCATGCGCAGAAATACTCCTTCACATATACACATGGCTTTCCAGCATCGATTTGCACAATTATAGAGTTTAAACTAATAAATAAACACGTCGCTTTAATTTCTGATTCCCGACGGGTCTTATGTAGCCTTGTGGTCCGAGTATGGGCCTGTCAACCAATGGCCGCAGGTTCGATCCGCGTCGTTCGCATACGTTTTACTTTCATTTTTCTTCATTTTATTTAATTTTTTTTAACTGTATGTTTAGTGAAAATCATGATTTTTCTTTTCAAGAACTTATATATTGACTAGAATTTAAAGGGAATTTCAATATTTTATTTAAAAATACGTCCGAAATAAAGACATTTTAGAAATAAAAGCCTAAATTCGGTCAGAGATTCTGGGCATGCGCAGAAATACTCCTTCTCATATACACATGGCTTTCCAGCATCGATTTGCACAATTATAGAGTTTAAACTAATAAATAAACACGTCGCTTTAATTTCTGATTCCCGACGGGTCTTATGTAGCCTTGTGGTCCGAGTATGGGCCTGTCAACCAGTGGCCGCAGTTTCGATCCGCGTCGTTGGCATTCGTTTTACTTTCATTTTATTTAATTTTTTTTAACTGTAAGTTTTGTGAAAATCATAATTTTTCTTTTCAAGAACTAACATATTGACTAGAATTTAAAAAGATTTCAATATTTTATTTTAAAATACGTCCGAGATAAAGACATTTTAGAAATAAAAGCCTAAATTCGGTCAGAGATTGTGGACATGCGCAGAAATACTCCTTCTCGTATTCACATGGCTTTCAAGCATGGATTTGCACAATTATAGAGTTTAAACTAATAAATAAACACGTCGCTTTAATTTCGGACTCCCGACGCATCTTATGTAGCCTTGTGGTCGGACTGTCGGCCTGTCAACCAGTGGCCGCAGGTTCGATCCCTGTCGTTCGCATTCGTTTTACTTTCATTTTTCTTCATTTTATTTAATTTTTTTAACTGCATGTTTAGTGAAAATCATGATTTTTCTTTTCAAAAACTAATATATTGACTAGAATTTAAAAAGATTTCAATATTTTATTTAAAAATACGTCCGAAATAAAGACATTTTAGAAATAAAAGCCTAAATTCAGTCACAGAATCTGGACATGCGCAGAAATACTCCTTCTAGTATACACATGGCTTTCAAGCAGGGATTTGCACAATTATAGAGTTTAAACTAATAAATAAATAGGTCCCTTTAATTTCTGTCTCCTGGCGGATCTTATATAGCCTTGTGGTCCGAGTATCGGCCTGTAAACCAGTGGCCGCAGGTTCGAACCGCGTCGTTCGCATTCGTTTTACTTTCATTTTTCCTCATTTTATTTAATTTTTTTTTAACTGTATGTTTAGTGAAAATCATAATTTTTCTTTTCAAGAACTAATATATTGACTAGAATTTAAAAAGATTTCAATATTTTATTTAAAAATACGTCCAAAATAAAGACATTTTAGAAATAAAAGCCTAAATTCAGTCAGAGAATCTGGACATGCGCAGAAATACTCCTTCTAGTATACCCATGGCTTTCAAGCAGGGATTTGCACAATTATAGAGTTTAAACTAATAAATAAACACGTAGCTTTAATTTCTTACTCCCGACGGATCTTATGTAGCCTTGTGGTCCGAGTTTCGGCCTGTCAACCAGTGGCCGCAGGTTCGATCCGCATCGTTCGCATTCGTTTTACTTTCATTTTTCTTCATTTTATTTAATTTTTTTTAACTGTATGTTTAGTGAAAATCATAATTTTTCTTTTCAAAAACTAATATATTGACTAGAATTTAAAAAGATTTCAATATTTTATTTAAAAATACGTCCGAAATAAAGACATTTTAGAAATAAAAGCCTAAATTCAGTCACAGAATCTGGACATGCGCAGAAATACTCCTTCTAGTATACACATGGCTTTCAAGCAGGGATTTGCACAATTATAGAGTTTAAACTAATAAATAAATAGGTCCCTTTAATTTCTGTCTCCTGGCGGATCTTATGTAGCCTTGTGGTCCGAGTATCGGCCTGTAAACCAGTGGCCGCAGGTTCGAACCGCGTCGTTCGCATTCGTTTTACTTTCATTTTTCCTCATTTTATTTAATTTTTTTTTAACTGTATGTTTAGTGAAAATCATAATTTTTCTTTTCAAGAACTAATATATTGACTAGAATTTAAAAAGATTTCAATATTTTATTTAAAAATACGTCCAAAATAAAGACATTTTAGAAATAAAACCCTAAATTCATTCACAGAATCTGGACATGCGCAGAAATACTCCTTCTAGTATACACATGGCTTTCATGCAGGGATTTGCACAATTATAGAGTTTAAACTAATAAATAAATACGTCGCTTTAATTTCTATCAATAGGCGGATCTTATGTAGCCTTGTGGTCCGAGTATCGGCCTGTCAACAAGTGGCCGCAGGTTCGAACCGCGTCGCTCGCGTTCGTTTTACTTTCATTTTTCTTCATTTTATTTAATTTTTTTTAACTGTATGTTTAGTGAAAATCATGATTTTTCTGTTCAAGAACTAATATATTGACTAGAATTTAAAAGGATTTCAATATTTTCTTTAAAAATACGTCCGAAATAAAGACATTTTAGAAATAAAAGCCTAAATTCGGTCAGAGATTCTGGGCATGCGCAGAAATACTCCTTCACATATACACATGGCTTTCCAGCATCGATTTGCACAATTATAGAGTTTAAACTAATAAATAAACACGTCGCTTTAATTTCTGATTCCCGACGGGTCTTATGTAGCCTTGTGGTCCGAGTATGGGCCTGTCAACCAATGGCCGCAGGTTCGATCCGCGTCGTTCGCATACGTTTTATTTTCATTTTTCTTCATTTTATTTAATTTTTTTTAACTGTATGTTTAGTGAAAATCATGATTTTTCTTTTCAAGAACTTATATATTGACTAGAATTTAAAGAGAATTTCAATATTTTATTTAAAAATACGTCCGAAATAAAGACATTTTAGAAATAAAAGCCTAAATTCGGTCAGAGATTCTGGGCATGCGCAGAAATACTCCTTCTCATATACACATGGCTTTCCAGCATCGATTTGCACAATTATAGAGTTTAAACTAATAAATAAACACGTAGCTTTAATTTCTTACTCCCGACGGATCTTATGTAGCCTTGTGGTCCGAGTATGGGCCTGTCAACCAGTGGCCGCAGGTTCGATCCGCGTCGTTCGCATTCGTTTTACTTTCATTTTTCTTCATTTTATTTAATTTATTTTTAACTGTATGTTTAGTGAAAATCATAATTTTTCTTTTCAAGAACTAATATATTAAATAGAATTTAAAAAGATTTCAATATTTTATTTAAAAATACGTCCGAAATAAAGACATTTTAGAAATAAAAGCCTAAATTCAGTCAGAGAATCTGGACATGCGCAGAAATACTCCTTCTAGTATACCCATGGCTTTCAAGCAGGGATTTGCACAATTATAGAGTTTAAACTAATAAATAAACACGTAGCTTTAATTTCTTACTCCCGACGGATCTTATGTAGCCTTGTGGTCCGAGTTTCGGCCTGTCAACCAGTGGCCGCAGGTTCGATCCGCATCGTTCGCATTCGTTTTACTTTCATTTTTCTTCATTTTATTTAATTTTTTTTAACTGTATGTTTAGTGAAAATCATAATTTTTCTTTTCAAAAACTAATATATTGACTAGAATTTAAAAAGATTTCAATATTTTATTTAAAAATACGTCCGAAATAAAGACATTTTAGAAATAAAAGCCTAAATTCAGTCACAGAATCTGGACATGCGCAGAAATACTCCTTGTAGTATACACATGGCTTTCAAGCAGGGATTTGCACAATTATAGAGTTTAAACTAATAAATAAATAGGTCCCTTTAATTTCTGTCTCCTGGCGGATCTTATGTAGCCTTGTGGTCCGAGTATCGGCCTGTAAACCAGTGGCCGCAGGTTCGAACCGCGTCGTTCGCATTCGTTTTACTTTCATTTTTCCTCATTTTATTTAATTTTTTTTTAACTGTATGTTTAGTGAAAATCATAATTTTTCTTTTCAAGAACTAATATATTGACTAGAATTTAAAAAGATTTCAATATTTTATTTAAAAATACGTCCAAAATAAAGACATTTTAGAAATAAAACCCTAAATTCAGTCACAGAATCTGGACATGCGCAGAAATACTCCTTCTAGTATACACATGGCTTTCATGCAGGGATTTGCACAATTATAGAGTTTAAACTAATAAATAAATACGTCGCTTTAATTTCTATCAATTGGCGGATCTTATGTAGCCTTGTGGTCCGAGTATCGGCCTGTCAACAAGTGGCCGTAGGTTCGAACCGCGTCGCTCGCGTTCGTTTTACTTTCATTTTTCTTCATTTTATTTAATTTTTTTTAACTGTATGTTTAGTGAAAATCATGATTTTTCTGTTCAAGAACTAATATATTGACTAGAATTTAAAAGGATTTCAATATTTTCTTTAAAAATACGTCCGAAATAAAGACATTTTAGAAATAAAAGCCTAAATTCGGTCAGAGATTCTGGGCATGCGCAGAAATACTCCTTCACATATACACATGGCTTTCCAGCATCGATTTGCACAATTATAGAGTTTAAACTAATAAATAAACACGTCGCTTTAATTTCTGATTCCCGACGGGTCTTATGTAGCCTTGTGGTCCGAGTATGGGCCTGTCAACCAATGGCCGCAGGTTCGATCCGCGTCGTTCGCATACGTTTTACTTTCATTTTTCTTCATTTTATTTAATTTTTTTTAACTGTATGTTTAGTGAAAATCATGATTTTTCTTTTCAAGAACTTATATATTGACTAGAATTTAAAGGGAATTTCAATATTTTATTTAAAAATACGTCCGAAATAAAGACATTTTAGAAATAAAAGCCTAAATTCGGTCAGAGATTCTGGGCATGCGCAGAAATACTCCTTCTCATATACACATGGCTTTCCAGCATCGATTTGCACAATTATAGAGTTTAAACTAATAAATAAACACGTCGCTTTAATTTCTGATTCCCGACGGGTCTTATGTAGCCTTGTGGTCCGAGTATGGGCCTGTCAACCAGTGGCCGCAGTTTCGATCCGCGTCGTTGGCATTCGTTTTACTTTCATTTTATTTAATTTTTTTTAACTGTAAGTTTTGTGAAAATCATAATTTTTCTTTTCAAGAACTAACATATTGACTAGAATTTAAAAAGATTTCAATATTTTATTTTAAAATACGTCCGAGATAAAGACATTTTAGAAATAAAAGCCTAAATTCGGTCAGAGATTGTGGACATGCGCAGAAATACTCCTTCTCGTATTCACATGGCTTTCAAGCATGGATTTGCACAATTATAGAGTTTAAACTAATAAATAAACACGTCGCTTTAATTTCGGACTCCCGACGCATCTTATGTAGCCTTGTGGTCGGACTGTCGGCCTGTCAACCAGTGGCCGCAGGTTCGATCCCTGTCGTTCGCATTCGTTTTACTTTCATTTTTCTTCATTTTATTTAATTTTTTTAACTGCATGTTTAGTGAAAATCATGATTTTTCTTTTCAAGAACTAATATATTGACTAGAATTTAAAAAGATTTCAATATTTTATTTAAAAATACGTCCGAAATAAAGACATTTTAGAAATAAAAGCCTAAATTCAGTCAGAGAATCTGGACATGCGCAGAAATACTCCTTCTAGTATACCCAAGGCTTTCAAGCAGCGATTTGCACAATTATAGAGTTTAAACTAATAAATAAACACGCAGCTTTAATTTCGGACTCCCGACGCATCTTATGTAGCCTTGTGGTCGGAACGTCGGCCTGTCAACCAGTGGCCGCAGGTTCGAACCGCGTCGTTCGCATTCGTTTTACTTTCATTTTTCTTCATTTTATTTAATTTTTTTTTAACTGTACGATTAGTGAAAATCATGATTTTTTTTAAGAACTAATATATATTGACTAGAATTTAAAAAGATTTCAATATTTTATTTAAAAATACGTCCGAAATAAAGACATTTTAGAAATAAAAGCCTAAATTCGGTCAGAGATTCTGGGCATGCGCAGAAATACTCCTTCTCATATACACATGGCTTTCCAGCATCGATTTGCACAATTATAGAGTTTAAACTAATAAATAAACACGTCGCTTTAATTTCTGATTCCCGACGGGTCTTATGTAGCCTTGTGGTCCGAGTATGGGCCTGTCAACCAGTGGCCGCAGTTTCGATCCGCGTCGTTGGCATTCGTTTTACTTTCATTTTATTTAATTTTTTTTAACTGTAAGTTTAGTGAAAATCATAATTTTTCTTTTCAAGAACTAACATATTGACTAGAATTTAAAAAGATTTCAATATTTTATTTTAAAATACGTCCGAGATAAAGACATTTTAGAAATAAAAGCCTAAATTCGGTCAGAGATTGTGGACATGCGCAGAAATACTCCTTCTCGTATTCACATGGCTTTCAAGCATGGATTTGCCCAATTATAGAGTTTAAACTAATAAATAAACACGTCGCTTTAATTTCGGACTCCCGACGCATCTTATGAAGCCTTGTGGTCGGACTGTCGGCCTGTCAACCAGTGGCCGCAGGTTCGATCCCTGTCGTTCGCATTCGTTTTACTTTCATTTTTCTTCATTTTATTTAATTTTTTTAACTGCATGTTTAGTGAAAATCATGATTTTTCTTTTCAAGAACTAATATATTGACTAGAATTTAAAAAGATTTCAATATTTTATTTAAAAATACGTCCGAAATAAAGACATTTTAGAAATAAAAGCCTAAATTCAGTCAGAGAATCTGGACATGCGCAGAAATACTCCTTCTAGTATACCCAAGGCTTTCAAGCAGGGATTTGCACAATTATAGAGTTTAAACTAATAAATAAACACGCAGCTTTAATTTCGGACTCCCGACGCATCTTATGTAGCCTTGTGGTCGGAATGTCGGCCTGTCAACCAGTGGCCGCAGGTTCGAACCGCGTCGTTCGCATTCGTTTTACTTTCATTTTTCTTCATTTTATTTAATTTTTTTTTAACTGTACGATTAGTGATAATCATGATTTTTTTTTAAGAACTAATATATATTGACTAGAATTTAAAAAGATTTCAATATTTTATTTAAAAATACGTCCGAAATAAAGACATTTTAGAAATAAAAGCCTAAATTCGGTCAGAGATTCTTCATGCGCAGAAATACTCCTTCTCATATACACATGGCTTTCCAGCATCGATTTGCACAATTATAGAGTTTAAACTAATAAATAAACGCTTAAAAAATAAACTAATAAAAACGTCGCTTTAATTTCTGACTCCCGACGGGTCTTATGTAGCCTTGTGGTCCGAGTATGGGCCTGTCAACCAGTGGCCGCAGTTTCGATCCGCGTAGTTGGCATTCGTTTTACTTTCATTTTATTTAATTTTTTTTAACTGTAAGTTTAGTGAAAATCATAATTTTTCTTTTCAAGAACTAACATATTGACTAGAATTTCAAAAGATTTCAATATTTTATTTTAAAATACGTCCGAGATAAAGACATTTTAGAAATAAAAGCCTAAATTCGGTCAGAGATTGTGGATATGCGCAGAAATACTCCTTCTCGTATTCACATGGCTTTCAAGCATGGATTTGCACAATTATAGAGTTTAAATTAATAAATAAACACGTCGCTTTAATTTCGGACTCCCGACGCATCTTATGTAGCCTTGTGGTCGGACTGTCGGCCTGTCAACCAGTGGCCGCAGGTTCGATCCCTGTCGTTCGCATTCGTTTTACTTTCATTTTTCTTCATTTTATTTAATTTTTTAACTGCATGTTTAGTGAAAATCATGATTTTTCTTTTCAAGAACTAATATATTGACTAGAATTTAAAAAGATTTCAATATTTTATTTAAAAATACGTCCGAAATAAAGATATTTTAGAAATAAAAGAATAAATTCGGTCAGAGATTCTGGACATGCGCAGAAATACTCTAAATTCGGTCAGAGGCTTTTATTTCTAAAATGTCTTTATTTCGGACGTATTTTTAAATAAAATATTGAAACCTTTTTAAATTCTAGTCAATATATTAGTTCTTGAAAAGAAAAATTATGAATTTCACTAAACATACATTTAAAAAAAAATTAAATAAAATGAAGAAAATAGAAAGTAAAACGAATGCGAACGACGCGGATCGAACCTGCTGACACTGGTTGACAGGCCGATAGTCGGACCACAAGGCTACATAAGATCCGTTGATATTCCGAAATTAAAGCGACGTGTTTATTTATTAGTTCAAACTCTATAATTGTTCAAATCCCTGCTTGAAAGCCACGTGTATACGACAAGGAATATTTCTGCGCATGTCCAAAATCTCTGACCGAATTTAGGCTTTTATTTCTTAAATATCTTTATTTCGGACGTATTTTCAAATAAAATATTGAAATCTTTTTAAATTCTAGTCAATATATTAGTTCTTGAAAAGAAAAATTATGATTTTCACTAAACATACAGTTAAAAAAAATTAAATAAAATGAAAGTAAAACGAATGCGAACTACGCGGATCGAACTTGTGGCCACTGGTTGACAGGCCGATAGTCGGACCACAAGGCTACATAAGATCCGTTGGGATTCAGAAATTAAAGCGACGTGTTTATTTATTAGTTTAAACTTTATAATTGTGCAAATCCCTGCTTGAAAGCCATGTGTATACGAGAAGGAGTATTTCTGCGCTTGTCCAGAATCACTGACCGAATTTAGGCTTTTTTTTCTAAAATGTCTTTATCTCGGACGTATTTTAAAATAAATTATTGAAATCTTTTTAAATTCTAGTCAATATGTTAGTTCTTGAAAAGAAAAATTATGATTTTCACTAAACTTACTGTTAAAAAAAAATTAAATAAAATGAAAGTAAAACGAATGCGAACGACAAGAATCGAACCTTCGGCCACTGGTTGACAGGCCGATAGTCGGACCACAAGGATACGTAAGACCCTTGGGGAGACAGAAATTAAAGCTACGTGTTTATTTCTTAGTTTAAACTCTATAATTGTGCAAATCCCTGCTTGAAAGCCATGTGTATACGAGAAGGAGTATTTCTGCGCATGTCCAGAATCTCTGACCGAATTTAGGCTTTTATTTCTTAAATATCTTTATTTCGGACGTATTTTTAAATAAAATATTGAAATCTTTTTAAATTCAAGTCAATATATTAGTTCTTGAAAAGAAAAATTATGATTTTCACTAAAGATACAGTTAAAAAAAATTAAATAAAATGAAGAAAAATGAAAGTAAAACGTATGCGAACGACGCGGATCGAACCTGCGGCCATTGGTTGACAGGCCGATAGTCGGACCACAAGGCTACATAAGATCCGTTGGGATTTAGAAATGAAAGCTACGTGTTTATTTATTAGTTTAAACTCTATAATTGTGCAAATCCCTGCTTGAAAGCCATGTGTATCCGAGAAGGAGTATATCTGTTCATGTCCAGAATCTCTGACCGAATTTACACTTTTATTTCTTAAATGTCTTTATTTCGGACGTATTTTTAAATAAAATATTGAAATCTTTTTAAATTCTAGTCAATATATTAGTACTTGAAAAGAAAAATTATGATTTTCACTAAACTTACAGTTAAAAAAAAATTAAATAAAATGAAGAAAAATGAAAGTAAAACGAATGCGAACGACGCGGATCGAACCTGCGGCTACTGGTTGACAGGCCGATAGTCGGACCACAAGGCTACATAAGATCCGTCGAGAGACAGAAATTAAAGCGACGTGTTTATTTATTAGTTTAAACTCTATAATTGTGCAAATCAATGCTTGAAAGCTATGTGTATACGAGAAGGAGTATTTCTGCGCATGTCCAGAATCTCTGACCGAATTTAGGCTTTTATTTCTAAAATGTCTTTATCTCGGACGTATTTTAAAATAAAATATTGAAATCTTTTTAAATTCTAGTCAATATATTAGTTCTTGAAAAGAAAAATTATGATTTTCACTAAACATACAGTTAAAAAAATTAAATAAAATCAAGAAAAATGAAAGTAAAACGAATGCGAACTACGCGGAACGAACTTGTGGCCACTGGTTGACAGGCCGATAGTCGGACCACAAGGCTACATAAGTTCCATTGGGATTCAGAAATTAAAGCGACGTGTTTATTTATTGGTTTAAACTCTATAATTGTGCAAATCCCTGCTTGAAAGACATGTGTATCCGAGAAGGAGTATATCTGCGCATGTCCAGAATCTCTTACCGAATTTACGCTTTTATTTCTTAAATATCTTTATTTCGGACGTATTTTTAAATAAAATATTGAAATCTTTTTAAATTCTAGTCAATATATTAGTTCTTGAAAAGAAAAATTATGATTTTCACTAAACATACAGTTAAAAAAAAATTAAATAAAATGAAGAAAAATGAAAGTAAAACGAATGCGAATGACACGCATTGAACCTGCGGCCACTGGTTGACAGGCCGATAGTCGGACTACAAGGCTACATAAGATCCGTTGGGTATCAGAAATTAAAGCGACGTGTTTATTTATTAGTTTAAACTCTATAATTGTGCAAATCCCTGCTTGAAAGCCATGTGTATACGAGAAGGAGTATTTCTGCGCATGTCCAGAATCTCTGACCGAATTTAGGCTTTTTTTTTCTAAAATGTCTTTATCTCGGACGTATTTTAAAATAAATTATTGAAATCTTTTTAAATTCTAGTCAATATGTTAGTTCTTGAAAAGAAAAATTATGATTTTCACTAAACTTACAGTTAAAAAAAAATTAAATAAAATGAAAGTAAAACGAATGCGAACGACAATAATCGAACCTTCGGCCACTGGTTGACAGGCCGATAGTCGGACCACAAGGCTACATAAGATCCGTTCAGATTCAAAAATTAAAGCGACGTGTTTATTTATTAGTTTAAACTCTATAATTGTGCAAATCCCTGCTTGAAAGCCATGTGTATACGAGAAGGAGTATTTCTGCGCATGTCCAGAATCTCTGACCGAATTTAGGCTTTTATTTCTTAAATATCTTTATTTCATACGTATTTTTAAATAAAATATTGAAATCTTTTTAAATTCAAGTCAATATATTAGTTCTTGAAAAGAAAAATTATGATTTTCACTAAAGATACAGTTAAAAAAAATTAAATAAAATGAAGAAAAATGAAAGTAAAACGTATGCGAACGACGCGGATCGAACCTGCGGCCATCGGTTGACAGGCCGATAGTCGGACCACAAGGCTACATAAGATCCGCTGGGATTTAGAAATTAAAGCGACGTGTTTATTTATTAGTTTAAACTCTATAATTGTGCAAATCTCTGCTTGAAAGCCATGTGTATCCGAGAAGGAGTATATCTGCGCATGTCCAGAATCTCTGACCGAATTTACGCTTTTATTTCTTAAATGTCTTTATTTCGGACGTATTTTTAAATAAAATATTGAAATCTTTTTAAATTCTAGTCAATATATTAGTACTTGAAAAGAAAAATTATGATTTTCACTAAACTTACAGTTAAAAAAAAATTAAATAAAATGAAAGTAAAACGAATGCGAACGACAAGGATCGAACCTGCGGCCACTGGTTGACAGGCCGATAGTCGGACCACAAGGCTACATAAGACCCGTTGGGAGAAAGAAATTAGAGCTACGTGTTTATTTATTAGTTTAAACTCTATAATTGTGCAAATCCCTGCTTGAAAGCCATGTGTATACGAGAAGGAGTATTTCTGCGCATGTCCAGAATCTCTGACCGAATTTAGGCTTTTATTTCTAAAATGTCTTTATTTCGGACGTATTTTAAAATAAAATATTGAAATCTTTTTAAATTCTAGTGAATATGTTAGTTCTTGAAAAGAAAAATTATGATTTTCACTAAACTTACAGTTAAAAAAAAAATTAAATAAAATGAAAGTAAAACGAATGCGAACGACAAGGATCGAACCTGCGGCCACTGGTTGACAGGCCAATAGTCGGACCACAAGGCTACATAAGACCCGTCGGGAGACAGAAATTAAAGCTACGTGTTTATTTATTAGTTTAAACTCTATAATTGTGCAACTCCCTGCTTGAAAGCCATGTGTATACGAGAAGGAGTATTTCAGCGCATGTCCAGAATCTCTGACCGAATTTAAGTTTTTATTTCTAAAATGTCTTTATCTCGGACGTATTTTAAAATAAAATATTGAAATATTTTTAAATTCTAGTCAATATATTAGTTCTTGAAAAGAAAAATTATGATTTTCACTAAACATACAGTAAAAAAAAATTAAATAAAAGGAAATTAAAACGAATGCGAATGACGCGGATCGAACCTGCGGCCACTGGTTGACAGGCCGATAGTCGGACCACAAGGCTACATAAGATCCGTTCAGATTCAAAAATTAAAGCGACGTGTTTATTTATTAGTTTAAACTCTATAATTGTGCAAATAACTGCTTGAAAGTCATGTGTATACGAGAAGGAGTATTTCTGCGCATGTCCAGAATCTCTGACCGAATTTAGGCTTTTATTTCTAAAATGTCTTTATCTCCGACGTATTTTAAAATAAAATATTGAAATCTTTTTAAATTCTAGTCAATATATTACTTCTTGAAAAGAAAAATTATGATTTTCACTAAAGATACAGTTAAAAAAAAATTAAATAAAATGAAGAAAAATGAAAGTAAAACGTAATCGAACGACGCGGATCGAACCTGCGGCCATTGGTTGACAGGATGATAGTCGGACCACAAGGCTACATAAGATCCGTTGGGATTCAGAAATTAAAGCGACGTGTTTATTTATTAGTTTAAACTCTATAATTGTGCAAATCCCTGCTTGAAAGCCATGTGTATCCGAGAAATAGTATATCTGCGAATGTCCAGAATCTCTGACCGAATTTACGCTTTTATTTCTTAAATATCTTTATTTCGGACGTATTTTTAAATAAAATATTGAAATCTTTTTAAATTCTAGTCAATATATTAGTTCTTGAAAAGAAAAATTATGATTTTCACTAAACATACAGTTAAAAAAAATTAAATAAAATGAAGAAAAATGAAAGTAAAACGAATGAGAAAGACGCGGATCGAACCTGCGGCCATCGCTTGACAGGCCGATAGTCGGACCGCAAGGCTACATAAGACCCGTCGGGAGACAGAAATTAAAGCTACGTGTTTATTTATTAGTTTAAACTCTATAATTGTGCAAATCTCTGCTTGAAAGCCATGTGTATACGAGAAGGAGTATTTCTGCGCATGTCCAGAATCTCTGACCGAATTTAGGCTTTTATTTCTAAAATATCTTTATCTCGGACGTATTTTAAAATAAAATATTGAAATCTTTTTAAATTCTAGTCAATATGTTAGTTCTTGAAAAGAAAAATTATGATTTTCACTAAACTTACAGTTAAAAAAAAATTAAATAAAATGAAGAAAAACGAAAGTAAAACGAATGCGAACGACAAGGATCGAGCCTGCGGCCACTGGTTGACAGGCCGATAGTCGGACCACAAGGCTACATAAGACCCGTCGGGAGACAGAAATTAAAGCTACGTGTTTGTTTATTAGTTTAAACTCTATAATTGTGCAAATCCCTGCTTGAAAGTCATGTGTATCCGAGAAGGAGTATATCTGCACATGTCCAGAATCTCTGACCGAATTTACGCTTTTATTTCTTAAATGTCTTTATTTCGGACGTATTTTTAAATAAAATATTGAAATCTTTTTAAATTCTAG
This sequence comes from Argiope bruennichi, assembly GCF_947563725.1. Lineage (NCBI taxonomy): Eukaryota > Metazoa > Arthropoda > Arachnida > Araneae > Araneidae > Argiope > Argiope bruennichi. The sequence continues at coordinate 2,024,498 of NC_079152.1, forward strand.
TCAATATATTAGTTCTTGAAAAGAAAAATTATGATTTTCACTAAAGATACAGTTAAAAAAAATTAAATAAAATGAAGAAAAATGAAAGTAAAACGTATGCGAACGACGCGGATCGAACCTGCGGCCATTGGTTGACAGGCCGATAGTCGGAGGACAAGGCTACATAAGATCCGTTGGGATTTAGAAATTAAAGCGACGTGTTTATTTATTAGTTTAAACTCTATAATTGTGCAAATCCCTGCTTGAAAGCCATGTGTATACGACAAGGAATATTTCTGCGCATGTCCATAATCTCTGACCGAATTTAGGCTTTTATTTCTTAAATATCTTTATTTCGGACGTATTTTCAAATAAAATATTGAAATCTTTTTAAATTCTAGTCAATATATTAGTTCTTGAAAAGAAAAATTATGATTTTCACTAAACATACAGTTAAAAAAAAATTAAATAAAATGTAGATAAATGAAAGTAAAACGAATGCGAACGACGCGGATCGAATCTGCGGCCACTGGTTGACAGGCAGATAGTCGGACCACAATGCTACATAAGATCTTTCGGGATACTGAAATTAAAGCTACGTGTTTATTTATTAGTTTAAACTCTATAATTGTGCAAATCCCTGCTTGAAAGCCATGTGTATACGAGAAGGAGTATTTCTGCGCATGTCCAGAATCTCTGACCGAATTTAGGCTTTTATTTCTAAAATGTCTTTATCTCTTACATATTTTAAAATAAAATATTGAAATCTTTTTAAATTCTAGTCAATATATTAGTTCTTGAAAAGAAAAATTATGATTTTCACTAAACATACAGTTAAAAAAAATTAAATAAAATGAAGAAAAATGAAAGTAAAACGAATGCGAACTACGCGGATCGAACTTGCGTCCACTGGTTGACAGGCCGATAGTCGGACCACAAGGCTACACAAGATCCATTGGGATTCAGAGATTAAAGCGACTTGTTTATTTATTAGTTTAAACTCTATAATTGTGCAAATCCCTGCTTGAAAGCCATGTGTATACGAGAAGGAGTATTTCTGCGCATGTCCAGAATCTCTGACCGAATTTAGGCTTTTATTTCTTAAATATCTTTATTTCGGACGTATTTTTAAATAATATATTGAAATATTTTTAAATTCTAGTCAATATATTAGTTCTTGAAAAGAAAATTTATGATTTTCACTAAACGTACAGTTAAAAAAAAATTAAATAAAATGAAAGTAAAACGAATGCGAATGACGCGGATCGAACCTGCGGCCACTGGTTGACAGGCCGATAGTCGGACCACAAGGCTACATAAGATCCGTCGGGAGACAGAAATTAAAGCGACTTGTTTATTTATTAGTTTAAACTCTATAATTGTGCAAATCAATGCTTGAAAGCTATGTGTATACGAGAAGGAGTATTTCTGCGCATGTCCAGAATCTCTGACCGAATTTAGGCTTTTATTTCTAAAATATCTTTATCTCGGACGTATTTTAAAATAAAATATTGAAATCTTTTTAAATTCTAGTCAATATGTTAGTTCTTGAAAAGAAAAATTATGATTTTCACTAAACTTACAGTTAAAAAAAAATTAAATAAAATGAAAGTAAAACGAATGCGAACGACAAGGATCGAGCCTGCGGCCACTGGTTGACAGGCCGATAGTCGGACCACAAGGCTACATAAGACCCGTCGGGAGACAGAAATTAAAGCTACGTGTTTGTTTATTAGTTTAAACTCTATAATTGTGCAAATCCCTGCTTGAAAGTCATGTGTATCCGAGAAGGAGTATATCTGCACATGTCCAGAATCTCTGACCGAATTTACGCTTTTATTTCTTAAATGTCTTTATTTCGGACGTATTTTTAAATAAAATATTGAAATCTTTTTAAATTCTAGTCAATATATTAGTTCTTGAAAAGAAAAATTATGATTTTCACTAAAGATACAGTTAAAAAAAATTAAATAAAATGAAGAAAAATGAAAGTAAAACGTATGCGAACGACGCGGATCGAACCTGCGGCCATTGGTTGACAGGCCGATAGTCGGACCACAAGGCTACATAAGATCCGTTGGGATTTAGAAATTAAAGCGACGTGTTTATTTATTAGTTTAAACTCTATAATTGTGCAAATCCCTGCTTGAAAGCCATGTGTATCCGAGAAGGAGTATATCTGTTCATATCCAGAATCTCTGACCGAATTTACGCTTTTATTTCTTAAATGTCTTTATTTCGGACGTATTTTTAAATAAAATATTGAAATCTTTTTAAATTCTAGTCAATATATTAGTACTTGAAAAGAAAAATTATGATTTTCACTAAACTTACAGTTAAAAAAAAATTAAATAAAATGAAAGTAAAACGAATGCGAACGACGCGGATCGAACCTGCGGCCACTGGTTGACAGGCCGATAGTCGGACCACAAGGCTACATAAGATCCGTCGGGAGACAGAAATTAAAGCGACGTGTTTATTTATTAGTTTAAACTCTATAATTGTGCAAATCAATGCTTGAAAGCTATGTGTATACGAGAAGGAGTATTTCTGCGCATGTCCAGAATCTCTGACCGAATTTAGGCTTTTATTTCTTAAATATCTTTATTTCGGACGTATTTTTAAATAAAATATTGAAATCGTTTTAAATTCAAGTCAATATATTAGTTCTTGAAAAGAAAAATTATGATTTTCACTAAAGATACAGTTAAAAAAAATTAAATAAAATGAAGAAAAACGAAAGTAAAACGTATGCGAACGACGCGGATCGAACCTGCGGCCATTGGTTGACAGGCCGATAGTCGGAGGACAAGGCTACATAAGATCCGTTGGGATTTAGAAATTAAAGCGACGTGTTTATTTATTAGTTTAAACTCTATAATTGTGCAAATCCCTGCTTGAAAGCCATGTGTATACGACAAGGAATATTTCTGCGCATGTCCATAATCTCTGACCGAATTTAGGCTTTTATTTCTTAAATATCTTTATTTCGGACGTATTTTCAAATAAAATATTGAAATCTTTTTAAATTCTAGTCAATATATTAGTTCTTGAAAAGAAAAATTATGATTTTCACTAAACATACAGTTAAAAAAAAATTAAATAAAATGTAGATAAATGAAAGTAAAACGAATGCGAACGACGCGGATCGAATCTGCGGCCACTGGTTGACAGGCAGATAGTCGGACCACAATGCTACATAAGATCTTTCGGGATACTGAAATTAAAGCTACGTGTTTATTTATTAGTTTAAACTCTATAATTGTGCAAATCCCTGCTTGAAAGCCATGTGTATACGAGAAGGAGTATTTCTGCGCATGTCCAGAATCTCTGACCGAATTTAGGCTTTTATTTCTAAAATGTCTTTATCTCTTACATATTTTAAAATAAAATATTGAAATCTTTTTAAATTCTAGTCAATATATTAGTTCTTGAAAAGAAAAATTATGATTTTCACTAAACATACAGTTAAAAAAAATTAAATAAAATGAAGAAAAATGAAAGTAAAACGAATGCGAACTACGCGGATTGAACTTGCGTCCACTGGTTGACAGGCCGATAGTCGGACCACAAGGCTACACAAGATCCATTGGGATTCAGAGATTAAAGCGACTTGTTTATTTATTAGTTTAAACTCTATAATTGTGCAAATCCCTGCTTGAAAGCCATGTGTATACGAGAAGGAGTATTTCTGCGCATGTCCAGAATCTCTGACCGAATTTAGGCTTTTATTTCTTAAATATCTTTATTTCGGACGTATTTTTAAATAATATATTGAAATATTTTTAAATTCTAGTCAATATATTAGTTCTTGAAAAGAAAATTTATGATTTTCACTAAACGTACAGTTAAAAAAAAATTAAATAAAATGAAAGTAAAACGAATGCGAATGACGCGGATCGAACCTGCGGCCACTGGTTGACAGGCCGATAGTCGGACCACAAGGCTACATAAGATCCGTCGGGAGACAGAAATTAAAGCGACTTGTTTATTTATTAGTTTAAACTCTATAATTGTGCAAATCAATGCTTGAAAGCTATGTGTATACGAGAAGGAGTATTTCTGCGCATGTCCAGAATCTCTGACCGAATTTAGGCTTTTATTTCTAAAATGTCTTTATCTCGGACGTATTTTAAAATAAAATATTGAAATCTTTTTAAATTCTAGTCAATATATTAGTTCTTGAAAAGAAAAATTATGATTTTCACTAAACATACAGTTAAAAAAAATTAAATAAAATGAAGAAAAATGAAAGTAAAACGAATGCGAACGACACGGATCGAACCTGCGACCACTGGTTGACAGGCCGATAGTCGGACCACAAGTCAACGTAAGATCCGTCGGGAGACAGAAATTAAAGCGACGTGTTTATTTATTAGTTTAAACTCTATAATTGTGCAACTCCCTGCTTGAAAGCCATGTGTATACGAGAAGGAGTATTTCTGCGAATGTCCAGAATCTCTGACCGAATTTAGGCTTTTATTTCTTAAATATCTTTATTTCGGAGGTATTTTTAAATAATATATTGAAATCTTTTTAAATTCTAGTCAATATATTAGTTCTTGAAAAGAAAAATTATGATTTTCACTAAACATACAGTTAAAAAAAAATTAAATAAAATGAAATTAAAACGAATGCGAATGACGCGGATCGAACCTGCGGCCACTGGTTGACAGGCCGATAGTCGGACCACAAGGCTACATAAGATCCGTTGGCATTCAGAAATTAAAGCGACGTGTTTATTTATTAGTTTAAACTCTATAATTGTGCAAATCCCTGCTTGAAAGTCATGTGTATACGAGAAGGAGTATTTCTGCGCATGTCCAGAATCTCTGACCGAATTTAGGCTTTTATTTCTAAAATGTCTTTATCTCCGACGTATTTTAAAATAAAATATTGAAATCTTTTTAAATTCTAGTCAATATATTACTTCTTGAAAAGAAAAATTATGATTTTCACTAAAGATACAGTTAAAAAAAAATTAAATAAAATGAAGAAAAATGAAAGTAAAACGTATTCGAACGACGCGGATCGAACCTGCGGCCATTGGTTGACAGGCCGATAGTCGGACCATAAGGCTACATAAGATCCGTTGGGATTCAGAAATTAAAGCGACGTGTTTATTTATTAGTTTAAACTCTATAATTGTGCAAATCCCTGCTTGAAAGCCATGTGTATCCGAGAAGGAGTATATCTGCGAATGTCCAGAATCTCTGACCGAATTTACGCTTTTATTTCTTAAATATCTTTATTTCGGACGTATTTTTAAATAAAATATTGAAATCTTTTTAAATTCTAGTCAATATATTAGTTCTTGAAAAGAAAAATTATGATTTTCACTAAACATACAGTTAAAAAAAATTAAATAAAATGAAGAAAAATGAAAGTAAAACGAATGCGAAAGACGCGGATCGAACCTGCGGCCATCGCTTGACAGGCCGATAGTCGGACCGCAAGGCTACATAAGACCCGTCGGGAGACAGAAATTAAAGCTACGTGTTTATTTATTAGTTTAAACTCTATAATTGTGCAAATCTCTGCTTGAAAGCCATGTGTATACGAGAAGGAGTATTTCTGCGCATGTCCACAATCTCTGACCGAATTTAGGCTTTTATTTCTAAAATGTCTTTATCTCGGACGTATTTTAAAATAAAATATTGAAATCTTTTTAAATTCTAGTCAATATGTTAGTTCTTGAAAAGAAAAATTATGATTTTCACTAAACTTACAGTTAAAAAAAAATTAAATAAAATGAAAGTAAAACGAATGCGAACGACAAGGATCGAACCTGCGGCCACTGGTTGACAGGCCGATAGTCGGACCACAAGGCTACATAAGACCCGTCGGGAGACAGAAATTAAAGCTACGTGTTTGTTTATTAGTTTAAACTCTATAATTGTGCAACTCCCTGCTTGAAAGCCATGTGTATACGAGAAGGAGTATTTCTGCGCATGTCCAGAATCTCTGACCGAATTTAGGCTTTTATTTCTAAAATGTCTTTATCTCGGACGTATTTTAAAATAAAATATTGAAATCTTTTTAAATTCTAGTCAATATATTAGTTCTTGAATAGAAAAATTATGATTTTCACTAAACATACAGTTAAAAAAAATTAAATAAAATGAAGAAAAATGAATGTAAAACGAATGCGAACGACGCGGATCGAACCTGCGGCCACTGGTTGACAGGCGGATAGTCGGACCACAAGGCTACATAAGATCCGTTGGGATTCAGAAATTAAAGCGACGTGTTTATTTATTAGTTTAAACTCTATAATTGTGCAAATCCCTGCTTGAAAGTCATGTGTATCCGAGAAGGAGTATATCTGCGCATGTCCAGAATCTCTGACCGAATTTACGCTTTTATTTCTTAAATGTCTTTATTTCGGACGTATTTTTAAATAAAATATTGAAATCTTTTTAAATTCTAGTCAATATATTAGTACTTGAAAAGAAAAATTATGATTTTCACTAAACTTACAGTTAAAAAAAAATTAAATAAAATGAAAGTAAAATGAATGCGAACGACAAGGATCGAACCTGCGGCCACTGGTTGACAGGCCGATAGTCGGACCACAAGGCTACATAAGACCCGTCGGCAGACAGAAATTAAAGCTACGTGTTTATTTATTAGTTTAAACTCTATAATTGTGCAAATCTCTGCTTGAAAGCCATGTGTATACGAGAAGGAGTATTTCTGCGCATGTCCAGAATCTCTGATCGAATTTAGGCTTTTATTTCTAAAATGTCTTTATCTCGGACGTATTTTAAAATAAAGTATTGAAATCTTTTTAAATTCTAGTCAATATGTTAGTTCTTGAAAAGAAAAATTATGATTTTCACTAAACTTACAGTTAAAAAAAATTAAATAAAATGAAAGTAAAACGAATGCGAACGACAAGGATTGAACCTGCGGCCACTGCTTGACAGGCCGATAGTCGGACCACAAGGCTACATAAGATCCGTCGGGAGACAGAAATTAAATCTACGTGTTTATTTATTAGTTTAAACTCTATAATTGTGCAAATCCCTGCTTGAAAGCCATGTGTATACGAGAAGGAGTATTTCTGCGCATGTCCAGAATCTCACACCGAATTTAGGCTTTTATTTCTTAAATATCTTTATTTCGGACGTATTTTAAAATAAAATATTGAAATCTTTTTAAATTCAAGTCAATATATTAGTTCTTGAAAAGAAAAATTATGATTTTCACTAAACATACAGTTAAAAAAAATTAAATAAAATGAAGAAAATAGAAAGTAAAACGAACGCGAACGACGCGGATCGAACCTGCGGCAACTGGTTGACAGGCCGCTAGTCGGACCACAAGGCTACTTAAAATCCGTCGGGAGTCCGAAATTAAAGCTACGTGTTTATTTATTAGTTTAAACTCTATAATTGTGCAAATCCCTGCTTGAAAGTCATGTGTATACGAGAAGGAGTATTTCTGCGCATGTCCAGAATCTCTGACCGAATTTAGGCTTTTATTTCTAAAATGTCTTTATCTCCGACGTATTTTAAAATAAAATATTGAAATCTTTTTAAATTCTAGTCAATATATTACTTCTTGAAAAGAAAAATTATGATTTTCACTAAAGATACAGTTAAAAAAAATTAAATAAAATGAAGAAAAATGAAAGTAAAACGTATTCGAACGACGCGGATCGAACCTGCGGCCATTGGTTGACAGGCCGATAGTCGGACCACAAGGCTACATAAGATCCGTTGGGATTCAGAAATTAAAGCGACGTGTTTATTTATTAGTTTAAACTCTATAATTGTGCAAATCCCTGCTTGAAAGCCATGTGTATCCGAGAAGGAGTATATCTGCGAATGTCCAGTATCTCTGACCGAATTTACGCTTTTATTTCTTAAATATCTTTATTTCGGACGTATTTTTAAATAAAATATTGAAATCTTTTTAAATTCTAGTCAATATATTAGTTCTTGAAAAGAAAAATTATGATTTTCACTAAACATACAGTTAAAAAAAAATTAAATAAAATGAAGAAAAATGAAAGTAAAACGAATGCGAATGACGCGGATCGAACCTGCGGCCATCGCTTGACAGGCCGATAGTCGGACCGCAAGGCTACATAAGATCCGTTGGGATTCAGAAATTAAAGCGACGTGTTTATTTATTAGTTTAAACTCTATAATTGTGCAAATTCCTGCTTGAAAGCCATGTGTATACGAGAAGGAGTATTTCTGCGCATGTCCAGAATCTCTGACCGAATTTAGGCTTTTATTTCTAAAATGTCTTTATTTCGGACGTATTTTTAAATAAAATATTGAAATCTTTTTAAATTCTAGTCAATATGTTAGTTCTTGAAAAGAAAAATTATGATTTTCACTAAACTTACAGTTAAAAAAAATTAAATAAAATGAAAGTAAAACGAATGCGAACGACAAGGATCGAACCTGCGGCCACTGGTTGACAGGCCAATAGTCGGACCACAAGGCTACATAAACACCCGTCGGGAGACAGAAATTAAAGCTACGTGTTTATTTATTAGTTTAAACTCTATAATTGTGCAACTCCCTGCTTGAAAGTCATGTGTATACGAGAAGGAGTATTTCAGCGCATGTCCAGAATCTCTGACCGAATTTAAGTTTTTATTTCTAAAATGTCTTTATCTCGGACGTATTTTAAAATAAAATATTGAAATATTTTTAAATTCTAGTCAATATATTAGTTCTTGAAAAGAAAAATTATGATTTTCACTAAACATACAGTTAAAAAAAATTAAATAAAATGAAGAAAAATGAATGTAAAACGAATGCGAACGACGCGGATCGAACCTGCGGCCACTGGTTGACAGGCCAATAGTCGGACCACAAGGCTACATAAGATCCGTCGGGATACAAAAATTAAATCTACGTGTTTATTTATTAGTTTAAACTCTATAATTGTGCAAATCCCTGCTTGAAAGCCATGTGTATACGAGAAGGAGTATTTCTGCGCATGTCCAAAATCTGTGACCGAATTTAGGCTTTTATTTCTTAAATATCTTTATTTCGGACGTATTTTTAAATAATATATTGAAATCTTTTTAAATTCAAGTCAATATATTAGTTCTTGAAAAGAAAAATTATGATTTTCACTAAACATACAGTTAAAAAAAATTAAAGAAAATGAAAGTAAAACGAATGCGAATGACGCGGATCGAACCAGCGGCCACTGGTTGACAGGCCGATAGTCGGACCACAAGGCTACATAAGATCCGTTGAGATTCAGAAATTAAAGCGACGTGTTTATTTATTAGTTTAAACTCTATAATTGTGCAAATCCCTGCTTGAAAGCCATGTGTATCCGAGAAGGAGTATATCTGCGAATGTCCAGAATCTCTGACCGAATTTACGCTTTTATTTCTTAAATATCTTTATTTCGGACGTATTTTTAAATAAAATATTGAAATCTTTTTAAATTCTAGTCAATATATTAGTTCTTGAAAAGAAAAATTATGATTTTCACTAAACATACAGTTAAAAAAAAATTAAATAAAATGAAAGTAAAACGAATGCGAACGACAAGGATCGAACCTGCGGCCACTGGTTGACAGGCCAATAGTCGGAACACAAGGCTACATAAGACCCGTCGGGAGACAGAAATTAAAGCTACGTGTTTATTTATTAGTTTAAACTCTATAATTGTGCAACTCCCTGCTTGAAAGTCATGTGTATACGAGAAGGAGTATTTCACCGCATGTCCAGAATCTCTGACCGAATTTAAGTTTTTATTTCTAAAATGTCTTTATCTCGGACGTATTTTAAAATAAAATATTGAAATATTTTTAAATTCTAGTCAATATATTAGTTCTTGAAAAGAAAAATTATTATTTTCACTAAACATACAGTTAAAAAAAAATTAAATAAAATGAAGAAAAAAGAATGTAAAACGAATGCGAACGACGCGGATCGAACCTGCGGCCACTGGTTGACAGGCCAATAGTCGGACCACAAGGCTACATAAGACCCGTCGGGACACAGAAATTAAAGCTACGTGTTTATTTATTAGTTTAAACTCTATAATTGTGCAACTCCCTGCTTGAAAGTCATGTGTATACGAGAAGGAGTATTTCAGCGCATGTCCAAAATCTCTGACCGAATTTAAGTTTTTATTTCTAAAATGTCTTTATCTCGGACGTATTTTAAAATAAAATATTGAAATCTTTCTAAATTCAAGTCAATATATTAGTTCTTGAAAAGAAAAATTATGATTTTCACTAAACATACAGTTAAAAAAAATTAAATAAAATGAAGAAAATAGAAAGTAAAACGAACGCGAACGACGCGGATCGAACCTGCGGCCATTGGTTGACAGGCCGATAGTCGGACCACAAGGCTACATAAGATCCGTTGGGATTCAGAAATTAAAGCGGCGTGTTTATTTATTAGTTTAAACTCTATAATTGTGCAAATCCCTGCTTGAAAGCCATGTGTATACGAGAAGGAGTATTTCTGCGAATGTCCAGAATCTCTGACCGAATTTAGGCTTTTATTTCTTAAATATCTTTATTTCGGAGGTATTTTTAAATAATATATTGAAATCTTTTTAAATTCTAGTCAATATATTAGTTCTTGAAAAGAAAAATTATGATTTTCACTAAACATACAGTTAAAAAAAAATTAAATAAAATGAAATTAAAACGAATGCGAATGACGCGGATCGAACCTGCGGCCACTGGTTGACAGGCCGATAGTCGGACCACAAGGCTACATAAGATCCGTTGAGATTCAAAAATTGAAGCGACGTGTTTATTTATTAGTTTAAACTCTATAATTGTGCAAATCCCTGCTTGAAAGCCATGTGTATACGAGAAGGAGTATTTCTGCGCATCTCCAGAATCTCTGACCGAATTTAGGCTTTTATTTCTAAAATGTCTTTATCTCGGACGTATTTTAAAATAAAATATTGAAATCTTTTTAAATTCTAGTCAATATATTAGTTCTTGAAAAGAAAAATTATGATTTTCACTAAACATACAGTTAAAAAAAATTAAATAAAATGAAAGTAAAACGAATGCGAATGACGCGGATCGAACCTGCGGCCACTGGTTGACAGGCCGATAGTCGGACCACAAGGCTACATAAGATCCGTTGAGATTCAGAAATTAAAGCGACGTGTTTATTTATTAGTTTAAACTCTATAATTGTGCAAATCCCTGCTTGAAAGCCATGTGTATCCGAGAAGGAGTATATCTGCGAATGTCCAGAATCTCTGACCGAATTTACGCTTTTATTTCTTAAATATCTTTATTTCGGACGTATTTTTAAATAAAATATTGAAATCTTTTTAAATTCTAGTCAATATATTAGTTCTTGAAAAGAAAAATTATGATTTTCACTAAACATACAGTTAAAAAAAAATTAAATAAAATGAAAGTAAAACGAATGCGAACGACAAGGATCGAAACTGCGGCCACTGGTTGACAGGCCAATAGTCGGAACACAAGGCTACATAAGACCCGTCGGGAGACAGAAATTAAAGCTACGTGTTTATTTATTAGTTTAAACTCTATAATTGTGCAACTCCCTGCTTGAAAGTCATGTGTATACGAGAAGGAGTATTTCACCGCATGTCCAGAATCTCTGACCGAATTTAAGTTTTTATTTCTAAAATGTCTTTATCTCGGACGTATTTTAAAATAAAATATTGAAATATTTTTAAATTCTAGTCAATATATTAGTTCTTGAAAAGAAAAATTATTATTTTCACTAAACATACAGTTAAAAAAAAATTAAATAAAATGAAGAAAAAAGAATGTAAAACGAATGCGAACGACGCGGATCGAACCTGCGGCCACTGGTTGACAGGCCAATAGTCGGACCACAAGGCTACATAAGACCCGTCGGGAGACAGAAATTAAAGCTACGTGTTTATTTATTAGTTTAAACTCTATAATTGCGCAACTCCCTGCTTGAAAGTCATGTGTATACGAGAAGGAGTATTTCAGCGCATGTCCAGTATCTCTGACCGAATTTACGCTTTTATTTCTTAAATATCTTTATTTCGGACGTATTTTTAAATAAAATATTGAAATCTTTTTAAATTCTAGTCAATATATTAGTTCTTGAAAAGAAAAATTATGATTTTCACTAAACATACAGTTAAAAAAAAATTAAATAAAATGAAGAAAAATGAAAGTAAAACGAATGCGAATGACGCGGATCGAACCTGCGGCCATCGCTTGACAGGCCGATAGTCGGACCGCAAGGCTACATATGATCCGTTGGGATTCAGAAATTAAAGCGACGTGTTTATTTATTAGTTTAAACTCTATAATTGTGCAAATCCCTGCTTGAAAGCCATGTGTATACGAGAAGGAGTATTTCAGCGCATGTCCAGAATCTCTGACCGAATTTAAGTTTTTATTTCTAAAATGTCTTTATCTCGGACGTATTTTAAAATAAAATATTGAAATATTTTTAAATTCTAGTCAATATATTAGTTCTTGAAAAGAAAAATTATGATTTTCACTAAACATACAGTTAAAAAAAAATTAAATAAAATGAAGAAAAATGAATGTAAAACGAATGCGAACGACGCGGATCGAACCTGCGGCCACTGGTTGACAGGCCAATAGTCGGACCACAAGGCTGCATAAGACCCGTCGGGAGACCGAAATTAAAGCTACGTGTTTATTTATTAGTTTAAACTCTATAATTGTGCAACTCCCTGCTTGAAAGTCATGTGTATACGAGAAGGAGTATATCTGCGAATGTCCAGAATCTCTGACCGAATTTACGCTTTTATTTCTTAAATATCTTTATTTCGGACGTATTTTTAAATAATATATTGAAATCTTTTTAAATTCAAGTCAATATATTAGTTCTTGAAAAGAAAAATTATGATTTTCACTAAAGATACAGTTAAAAAAAATTAAATAAAATGAAGAAAAATGAAAGTAAAACGTATGCGAACGACGCGGATCGAACCTGCGGCCATTGGTTGACAGGCCGATAGTCGGACCACAAGGCTACATAAGATCCGTTGGGATTCAGAAATTAAAGCGACGTGTTTATTTATTAGTTTAAACTCTATAATTGTGCAAATCCCTGCTTGAAAGCCATGTTTATCCGAGAAGGAGTATATCTGCGCATGTCCAGAATCTCTGACCGAATTTAAGCTTTTATTTCTGAAATATCTTTATTTCGGACGTATTTTTAAATAAAATATTGAAATCTTTTTCAATTTTAGTCAATATATTAGTTCTTGAAAAGAAAAATTATGATTTTCACTAAACATACAGTTAAAAAAAAATTAAATAAAATGAAGAAAAATGAAAGTAAAACGAATGCGAATGACGCGGATCGAACCTGCGGCCACTGGTTGACATGCCGATAGTCGGACCACAAGGCTACATAAGATCCGTTGAGATTCAGAAATTAAAGCGACGTGTTTGTTTATTAGTTTAAACTCTATAATTGTGCAAATCCCTGCTTGAAAGCCATGTGTATACGAGAAGGAGAATATCTGCGCATGTCCAGAATCTCTGACCGAATTTAGGCTTTTATTTCTAAAATGTCTTTATTTCGGACGTATTTTTAAATAAAATATTGAAATCTTTTTAAATTCTAGTCAATATATTAGTTCTTGAAAAGAAAAATTATGATTTTCACTAAAGATACAGTTAAAAAAAATTAAATAAAATGAAGAAAAATGAAAGTAAAACGTATGCGAATGACGCGGATCGAACCTGCGGCCACTGGTTGACAGGCCGATAGTCGGACCACAAGGCTACATAAGATCCGTTGAGATTCAGAAATTAAAGCGACGTGTTTATATATTAGTTTAAACTCTATAATTGTGCAAATCCCTGCTTGAAAGCCATGTGTATCCGAGAAGGAGTATATCTGCGAATGTCCAGAATCTCTGACCGAATTTACGCTTTTATTTCTTAAATATGTTTATTTCGGACGTATTTTTAAATAAAATATTGAAATCTTTTTAAATTCTAGTCAATATATTAGTTCTTGAAAAGAAAAATTATGATTTTCACTAAACATACAGTTAAAAAAAAATTAAATAAAATGAAAGTAAAACGAATGCGAACGACAAGGATCGAACCTGCGGCCGCTGGTTGACAGGCCAATAGTCGGAACACAAGGCTACATAAGACCCGTCGGGAGACAGAAATTAAAGCTACGTGTTTATTTATTAGTTTAAACTCTATAATTGTGCAACTCCCTGCTTGAAAGTCATGTGTATACGAGAAGGAGTATTTCAGCGCATGTCCAGAATCTCTGACCGAATTTAAGTTTTTATTTCTAAAATGTCTTTATCTCGGACGTATTTTAAAATAAAATATTGAAATATTTTTAAATTCTAGTCAATATAGTAGTTCTTGAAAAGAAAAATTATGATTTTCACTAAACATACAGTTAAAAAAAAATTAAATAAAATGAAGAAAAATGAATGTAAAACGAATGCGAACGACGCGGATCGAACCTGCGGCCACTGGTTGACAGGCCAATAGTCGGACCACAAGGCTACATAAGACCCGTCGGGAGACAGAAATTAAAGCTACGTGTTTATTTATTAGTTTAAACTCTATAATTGTGCAACTCCCTGCTTGAAAGTCATGTGTATACGAGAAGGAGTATTTCAGCGCATGTCCAAAATCTCTGACCGAATTTAAGTTTTTATTTCTAAAATGTCTTTATCTCGGACGTATTTTAAAATAAAATATTGAAATCTTTCTAAATTCAAGTCAATATATTAGTTCTTGAAAAGAAAAATTATGATTTTCACTAAACATACAGTTAAAAAAAATTAAATAAAATGAAGAAAAATGAAAGTAAAACAAATGCGAATGACGCGGATCGAAAATGCGGCCATCGCTTGACAGGCCGATAGTCGGACCGCAAGGCTACATAAGATCCGTTGGGATTCAGAAATTAAAGCGACGTGTTTATTTATTAGTTTAAACTCTATAATTGTGCAAATCCCTGCTTGAAAGCCATGTGTATACGAGAAGGAGTATTTCTGCGCATGTCCAGAATCTCTGACCGAATTTAGGCTTTTATTTCTAAAATGTCTTTATTTCGGACGTATTTTTAAATAAAATATTGAAATCTTTTTAAATTCAAGTCAATATATTAGTTCTTGAAAAGAAAAATTATGATTTTCACTAAAGATAAAGTTAAAAAAAATTAAATAAAATGAAGAAAAATGAAAGTAAAACGTATGCGAACGACGCGGATCGAACCTGCGGCCATTGGTTGACAGGCCGATAGTCGGACCACAAGGCTACATAAGATCCGTTGGGATTCAGAAATTAAAGCGACGTGTTTATTTATTAGTTTAAACTCTATAATTGTGCAAATCCCTGCTTGAAAGCCATGTGTATCCGAGAAGGAGTATATCTGCGTATGTCCAGAATCTCTGACCGAATTTAAGCTTTTAATTCTGAAATATCTTTATTTCGGACGTATTTTTAAATAAAATATTGAAATCTTTTTAAATTCTAGTCAATATATTAGTTCTTGAAAAGAAAAATTATGATTTTCACTAAACATACAGTTAAAAAAAAATTAAATAAAATGAAGAAAAATGAAAGTAAAACGTATGCGAATGACGCGGATCGAACCTGCAGCCACTGGTTGACAGGCCGATAGTCAGACCACAAGGCTACATAAGATCCGTTGGGATTCATAAATTAAAGCGACGTGTTTATTTATTAGTTTAAACTCTATAATTGTGCAAATCGCTGCTTGAAAGCCATGTGTATACGAGAAGGAGAATTTCTGCGCATGTCCAGAATCTCTGACCGAATTTAGGCTTTTATTTCTAAAATGTCTTTATTTCGGACGTATTTTTAAATAAAATATTGAAATCTTTTTAAATTCTAGTCAATATATTAGTACTTGAAAAGAAAAATTATGATTTTCACTAAACTTACAGTTAAAAAAAATTAAATAAAATGAAGAAAAATGAAAGTAAAACGTATGCGAATGACGCGGATCGAACCTGCGGCCACTGGTTGACAGGCCGATAGTCGGACCACAAGGCTACATAAGATCCGTTGGGATTCAGAAATTAAAGCGACGTGTTTATTTATTAGTTTAAACTCTATAATTGTGCAAATCCCTGCTTGAAAGCCATGTGTATCCGAGAAGGAGTATATCTGCGCATGTCCAGAATCTCTGACCGAATTTACGCTTTTATTTCTTAAATATCTTTATTTCGGACGTATTTTTAAATAAAATATTGAAATCTTTTTAAATTCTAGTCAATATATTAGTTCTTGAAAAGAAAAATTATGATTTTCACTAAACATACAGTTAAAAAAAAATTAAATAAAATGAAAGTAAAACGAATGCGAACGACAAGGATCGAACCTGCGGCCGCTGGTTGACAGGCCAATAGTCGGAACACAAGGCTACATAAGACCCGTCGGGAGACAGAAATTAAAGCTACGTGTTTATTTATTAGTTTAAACTCTATAATTGTGCAACTCCCTGCTTGAAAGTCATGTGTATACGAGAAGGAGTATTTCAGCGCATGTCCAGAATCTCTGACCGAATTTAAGTTTTTATTTCTAAAATGTCTTTATCTCGGACGTATTTTAAAATAAAATATTGAAATATTTTTAAATTCTAGTCAATATATTAGTTCTTGAAAAGAAAAATTATGATTTTCACTAAACATACAGTTAAAAAAAAATTAAATAAAATGAAGAAAAATGAATGTAAAACGAATGCGAACGACGCGGATCGAACCTGCGGCCACTGGTTGACAGGCCAATAGTCGGACCACAAGGCTACATAAGACCCGTCGGGAGACAGAAATTAAAGCTACGTGTTTATTTATTAGTTTAAACTCTATAATTGTGCAACTCCCTGCTTGAAAGTCATGTGTATACGAGAAGGAGTATTTCAGCGCATGTCCAAAATCTCTGACCGAATTTAAGTTTTTATTTCTAAAATGTCTTTATCTCGGACGTATTTTAAAATAAAATATTGAAATCTTTCTAAATTCAAGTCAATATATTAGTTCTTGAAAAGAAAAATTATGATTTTCACTAAACATACAGTTAAAAAAAATTAAATAAAATGAAGAAAAATGAAAGTAAAACAAATGCGAATGACGCGGATCGAAAATGCGGCCATCGCTTGACAGGCCGATAGTCGGACCGCAAGGCTACATAAGATCCGTTGGGATTCAGAAATTAAAGCAACGTGTTTATTTATTAGTTTAAACTCTATAATTGTGCAAATCCCTGCTTGAAAGCCTTGTGTATACGAGAAGGAGTATTTCTGCGCATGTCCAGAATCTCTGACCGAATTTAGGCTTTTATTTCTAAAATGTCTTTATTTCGGACGTATTTTTAAATAAAATATTGAAATCTTTTTAAATTCAAGTCAATATATTAGTTCTTGAAAAGAAAAATTATGATTTTCACTAAAGATAAAGTTAAAAAAAATTAAATAAAATGAAGAAAAATGAAAGTAAAACGTATGCGAACGACGCGGATCGAACCTGCGGCCATTGGTTGACAGGCCGATAGTCGGACCACAAGGCTACATAAGATCCGTTGGGATTCAGAAATTAAAGCGACGTGTTTATTTATTAGTTTAAACTCTATAATTGTGCAAATCCCTGCTTGAAAGCCATGTGTATCCGAGAAGGAGTATATCTGCGCATGTCCAGAATCTCTGACCGAATTTAAGCTTTTAATTCTGAAATATCTTTATTTCGGACGTATTTTTAAATAAAATATTGAAATCTTTTTAAATTCTAGTCAATATATTAGTTCTTGAAAAGAAAAATTATGATTTTCACTAAACATACAGTTAAAAAAAAATTAAATAAAATGAAGAAAAATGAAAGTAAAACGTATGCGAATGACGCGGATCGAACCTGCAGCCACTGGTTGACAGGCCGATAGTCAGACCACAAGGCTACATAAGATCCGTTGGGATTCATAAATTAAAGCGACGTGTTTATTTATTAGTTTAAACTCTATAATTGTGCAAATCGCTGCTTGAAAGCCATGTGTATCCGAGAAGGAGAATTTCTGCGCATGTCCAGAATCTCTGACCGAATTTACGCTTTTATTTCTTAAATATCTTTATTTCTTTTGTATTTTTAAATAAAATATTGAAATCTTTTTAAATTCTAGTCAATATATTAGTTCTTGAAAAGAAAAATTATGATTTTCACTAAAGATACAGTTAAAAAAAATTAAATAAAATGAAGAAAAATGTATGCGAATGACGCGGATCGAACCTGCGCCCACTGGTTGACAGGCCGATAGTCGGACCACAAGGCTACATAAGATCCGTTGGGATTCAGAAATTAAAGCGACGTGTTTATTTATTAGTTTAAACTCTATAATTGTGCAAATCCCTGCTTGAAAGCCATGTGTATCCGAGAAGGAGTATATCTGCGTATGTCCAGAATCTCTGACCGAATTTACGCTTTTATTTCTTAAATATCTTTATTTCGGACGTATTTTTAAATAAAATATTGAAATCTTTTTAAATTCTAGTCAATATATTAGTTCTTGAAAAGAAAAATTATGATTTTCACTAAACATACAGTTAAAAAAAATTAAATAAAATGAAGAAAAATGAAAGTAAAACGAATGCGAATGACGCGGATCGAACCTGCGGCCACTGGTTGACAGGCCGATAGTCGGACCACAAGGCTACATAAGATCCGTTGAGATTCAGAAATTAAAGCGACGTGTTTATTTATTAGTTTAAACTCTATATTTGTGCAAATCCCTGCTTGAAAGCCATGTGTATACGAGAAGGAGAATTTCTGCGCATGTCCAGAATCTCTGACCGAATTTACGCTTTTATTTCTTAAATATCTTTATTTCGGACGTATTTTTAAATAAAATATTGA
This sequence comes from Argiope bruennichi, assembly GCF_947563725.1. NCBI lineage: Eukaryota > Metazoa > Arthropoda > Arachnida > Araneae > Araneidae > Argiope > Argiope bruennichi. The sequence goes on from NC_079152.1 coordinate 2,043,335, forward strand.
AATCTTTTTAAATTCTAGTCAATATATTAGTACTTGAAAAGAAAAATTATGATTTTCACTAAACTTACAGTTAAAAAAAAATTAAATAAAATGAAGAAAAATGAAAGTAAAACGAACACGAACGACAAGGATCGAACCTGCGGCCACTGGTTGACAGGCCGATAGTCGGACCACAAGGCTACATAAGAACCGCCGGGAGACAGAAATTAAAGCTACGTGTTTATTTATTAGTTTAAACTCTATAATTGTGCAAATCCCTGCTTGAAAGCCATGTGTATACCAGAAGGAGTATTTCTGCGCATGTCCACAATCTCTGACCGAATTTAGGCTTTTATTTCTAAAATGTCTTTATCTCGGACGTATTTTAAAATAAAATATTGAAATCTTTTTAAATTCTAGTCAATATGTTAGTTCTTGAAAAGAAAAATTATGATTTTCACTAAACTTACAGTTAAAAAAAAACTTAAATAAAATGAAAGTAAAACGAATGCGAACGACAAGTATCGAACCTGCGGCCACTGGTTGACAGGCCGATAGTCGGACCACAAGGCTACATAAGTCCCGTCGGGAGACAGAAATTAAAGCTACGTGTTTATTTATTAGTTTAAACTCTATAATTGTGCAACTCCCTGCTTGAAAGCCATGTGTGTACGAGAAGGAGTATTTCTGCGCATGTCCACAATCTCTGACCGAATTTAGGCTTTTATTTCTAAAATGTCTTTATCTCGGACGTATTTTAAAATAAAATATTGAAATCTTTTTAAATTCTAGTCAATATGTTAGTTCTTGAAAAGAAAAATTATGATTTTCACTAAACTTACAGTTAAAAAAAATTTAAATAAAATGAAAGTAAAACGAATGCGAACGACAAGGATCGAACCTGCGAACACTGGTTGACAGGCCGATAATCGGACCACAAGGCTACATAAGACCCGTCGGGAGACAGAAATTAAACCTACGTGTTTATTTATTAGTTTAAACTATAATTGTGCAACTCCCTGCTTGAAAGCCATGTGTATACGAGAAGGAGTATTTCTGCGCATGTCCAGAATCTCTGACCGAATTTAGGCTTTTATTTCTTAAATATCTTTATTTCTTTTGTATTTTTAAATAAAATATTGAAATCTTTTTAAATTCTAGTCAATATATTAGTTCTTGAAAAGAAAAATTATGATTTTCACTAAAGATACAGTTAAAAAAAATTAAATAAAATGAAGAAAAATGTATGCGAATGACGCGGATCGAACCTGCGCCCACTGGTTGACAGGCCGATAGTCGGACCACAAGGCTACATAAGATCCGTTGGAATTCAGAAATTAAAGCGACGTGTTTATTTATTAGTTTAAACTCTATAATTGTGCAAATCCCTGCTTGAAAGCCATGTGTATCCGAGAAGGAGTATATCTGCGTATGTCCAGAATCTCTGACCGAATTTACGCTTTTATTTCTTAAATATCTTTATTTCGGACGTATTTTTAAATAAAATATTGAAATCTTTTTAAATTCTAGTCAATATATTAGTTCTTGAAAAGAAAAATTATGATTTTCACTAAACATACAGTTAAAAAAAATTAAATAAAATGAAGAAAAATGAAAGTAAAACGAATGCGAATGACGCGGATCGAACCTGCGGCCACTGGTTGACAGGCCGATAGTCGGACCACAAGGCTACATAAGATCCGTTGAGATTCAGAAATTAAAGCGACGTGTTTATTTATTAGTTTAAACTCTATATTTGTGCAAATCCCTGCTTGAAAGCCATGTGTATACGAGAAGGAGAATTTCTGCGCATGTCCAGAATCTCTGACCGAATTTACGCTTTTATTTCTTAAATATCTTTATTTCGGACGTATTTTTAAATAAAATATTGAAATCTTTTTAAATTCTAGTCAATATATTAGTACTTGAAAAGAAAAATTATGATTTTCACTAAACTTACAGTTAAAAAAAAATTAAATAAAATGAAGAAAAATGAAAGTAAAACGAACACGAACGACAAGGATCGAACCTGCGGCCACTGGTTGACAGGCCGATAGTCGGACCACAAGGCTACATAAGAACCGCCGGGAGACAGAAATTAAAGCTACGTGTTTATTTATTAGTTTAAACTCTATAATTGTGCAAATCCCTGCTTGAAAGCCATGTGTATACCAGAAGGAGTATTTCTGCGCATGTCCACAATCTCTGACCGAATTTAGGCTTTTATTTCTAAAATGTCTTTATCTCGGACGTATTTTAAAATAAAATATTGAAATCTTTTTAAATTCTAGTCAATATGTTAGTTCTTGAAAAGAAAAATTATGATTTTCACTAAACTTACAGTTAAAAAAAATTTAAATAAAATGAAAGTAAAACGAATGCGAACGACAAGGATCGAACCTGCGAACACTGGTTGACAGGCCGATAATCGGACCACAAGGCTACATAAGACCCGTCGGGAGACAGAAATTAAACCTACGTGTTTATTTATTAGTTTAAACTATAATTGTGCAACTCCCTGCTTGAAAGCCATGTGTATACGAGAAGGAGTATTTCTGCGCATGTCCAGAATCTCTGACCGAATTTAGGCTTTTATTTCTTAAATATCTTTATTTCTTTTGTATTTTTAAATAAAATATTGAAATCTTTTTAAATTCTAGTCAATATATTAGTTCTTGAAAAGAAAAATTATGATTTTCACTAAAGATACAGTTAAAAAAAATTAAATAAAATGAAGAAAAATGTATGCGAATGACGCGGATCGAACCTGCGCCCACTGGTTGACAGGCCGATAGTCGGACCACAAGGCTACATAAGATCCGTTGGAATTCAGAAATTAAAGCGACGTGTTTATTTATTAGTTTAAACTCTATAATTGTGCAAATCCCTGCTTGAAAGCCATGTGTATCCGAGAAGGAGTATATCTGCGTATGTCCAGAATCTCTGACCGAATTTACGCTTTTATTTCTTAAATATCTTTATTTCGGACGTATTTTTAAATAAAATATTGAAATCTTTTTAAATTCTAGTCAATATATTAGTTCTTGAAAAGAAAAATTATGATTTTCACTAAACATACAGTTAAAAAAAATTAAATAAAATGAAGAAAAATGAAAGTAAAACGAATGCGAATGACGCGGATCGAACCTGCGGCCACTGGTTGACAGGCCGATAGTCGGACCACAAGGCTACATAAGATCCGTTGAGATTCAGAAATTAAAGCGACGTGTTTATTTATTAGTTTAAACTCTATATTTGTGCAAATCCCTGCTTGAAAGCCATGTGTATACGAGAAGGAGAATTTCTGCGCATGTCCAGAATCTCTGACCGAATTTACGCTTTTATTTCTTAAATATCTTTATTTCGGACGTATTTTTAAATAAAATATTGAAATCTTTTTAAATTCTAGTCAATATATTAGTACTTGAAAAGAAAAATTATGATTTTCACTAAACTTACAGTTAAAAAAAAATTAAATAAAATGAAGAAAAATGAAAGTAAAACGAACACGAACGACAAGGATCGAACCTGCGGCCACTGGTTGACAGGCCGATAGTCGGACCACAAGGCTACATAAGAACCGCCGGGAGACAGAAATTAAAGCTACGTGTTTATTTATTAGTTTAAACTCTATAATTGTGCAAATCCCTGCTTGAAAGCCATGTGTATACCAGAAGGAGTATTTCTGCGCATGTCCACAATCTCTGACCGAATTTAGGCTTTTATTTCTAAAATGTCTTTATCTCGGACGTATTTTAAAATAAAATATTGAAATCTTTTTAAATTCTAGTCAATATGTTAGTTCTTGAAAAGAAAAATTATGATTTTCACTAAACTTACAGTTAAAAAAAAACTTAAATAAAATGAAAGTAAAACGAATGCGAACGACAAGTATCGAACCTGCGGCCACTGGTTGACAGGCCGATAGTCGGACCACAAGGCTACATAAGACCCGTCGGGAGACAGAAATTAAAGCTACGTGTTTATTTATTAGTTTAAACTCTATAATTGTGCAACTCCCTGCTTGAAAGCCATGTGTGTACGAGAAGGAGTATTTCTGCGCATGTCCACAATCTCTGACCGAATTTAGGCTTTTATTTCTAAAATGTCTTTATCTCGGACGTATTTTAAAATAAAATATTGAAATCTTTTTAAATTCTAGTCAATATGTTAGTTCTTGAAAAGAAAAATTATGATTTTCACTAAACTTACAGTTAAAAAAAATTTAAATAAAATGAAAGTAAAACGAATGCGAACGACAAGGATCGAACCTGCGAACACTGGTTGACAGGCCGATAATCGGACCACAAGGCTACATAAGACCCGTCGGGAGACAGAAATTAAACCTACGTGTTTATTTATTAGTTTAAACTATAATTGTGCAACTCCCTGCTTGAAAGCCATGTGTATACGAGAAGGAGTATTTCTGCGCATGTCCAGAATCTCTGACCGAATTTAGGCTTTTATTTGTAAAATGTCTTTATCTCGGACGTATTTTTAAATAAAATATTGAAATCTTTTTAAATTCAAGTCAATATATTAGTTCTTGAAAAGAAAAATTATAATTTTCACTAAACATACAGTTAAAAAAAATTAAATAAAATGAAGAAAAATGAAAGTAAAACGAATGCGAATGACGCGGATCGAACCTGCGGCCATTGGTTGACAGGCCGATAGTCGGACCACAAGGCTACATAAGATCCGTTGGGATTCAGAAATTAAAGCGACGCGTTTATTTATTAGTTTAAAATCTATAATTGTGCAAATCACTGCTTGAAAGCCATGTGTATACGAGAAGCAGTATTTCTGCGCATGTCCAGAATCTCTGACCGAATTTAGGCATTTATTTCTAAAATGTCTTTATTTCGGACGTATTTTTAAATAAAATATTGAAATCTTTTTATATTCTAGTCAATATATTAGTTCTTGAAAAGAAAAATTATGATTTTCACTAAAGATACAGTTAAAAAAATTAAATAAAATGAAAGTAAAACGTATGCGAACGACGCGGATCGAACCTGCGGCCATTGGTTGACAGGCCGATTGTCGGTCCACAAGGCTTCATAAGAACCGTCGGGAGACAGAAATTAAAGCTACGTGTTTATTTAAACTCTATAATTGTGCAAATCCCTGCTTGAAAGCCATGTGTATACGAGAAGGAGTATTTCTGTGCATCTCCAGAATCTCTGACCGAATTTAGGCTTTTATTTCTAAAATGTCTTTATCTCGGACGTATTTTAAAATAAAATATTGAAATCTTTTTAAATTCTAGTCAATATGTTAGTTCTTGAAAAGAAAAATTATGATTTTCACTAAACTTACAGTTAAAAAAAATTAAATAAAATGAAAGTAAAACGAATGCGAACGACGCGGATCGAACCTGCGGCCACTGGTTGACAGGCCGATAGTCGGACCACAACGCTACAAAAGATGCGTCGGGAGTCAGAAATTAGAGCGACGTGTTTATTTATTAGTTTAAACTCTATAATTGTGCAAATCCATGCTTGAAAGCCATGTGTATGCGAGAAGGAGTAATTCTGCGCATGCCCAGAATTTCTGACCGAAATTAGGCTTTTATTTCTTAAATATCTTTATTTCAGACGTATTAAAATAAAATATTGAAATCTTTTTATATTCTAGTCAATATATTAGTTCTTGAAAAGAAAAATCATGATTTTCACTAAACATACAGTTAAAAATAAATTAAATAAAATGAAGAAAAATGAAAGTAAAACGAATGCGAACGACAGGGATCGAACCTGCGGCCTCTGGTTGACAGACCGACAGTCCGACCACAAAGCTACATAAGATATGTCGGGAGTCAGAAATTAAAGCAACGTGTTTATTTATTAGTTTAAACTCCATAATTGTGCAAATCCATGCTTGAAAGCCATGTGTATACGAGAAGCAGTATTTCTGCGCATGTCCAGAATCTATGACCGAATTTAGGCTTTTAATTTCTAAAATGTCTTTATTTCGGACGTATTTTAAAATAAAATATTGAAATCTTTTTAAATTCTAGTCAATATCTTAGTTCTTGAAAAGAAAAATCATGATTTTCACTAAACATACAGTTAAAAAAAAATGAAGAAAAATGAAAGTAAAACGAATGCGAACGACGCGGATCGAACCTGCGGCCACTGGTTAACAGGCCGATACTCGGACCACAAGGCTACATAAGACCCGTCGGGATTCAGAAATTAAAGCGACGTGTTTATTTATTAGTTTAAACTCTATAATTGTGCAAATCCCTGCTTGAAAGCCATGTGTATACAAAAAGGAGTATTTCTGCGCATGTCCAGAATCTCTGACCGAATTTAGGCTTTTATTTCTTAAATATCTTTATTTCAGACGTATTTAAATAAAATATTGAAATCTTTTTAAATTCTAGTCAATATATTAGTTCTCGAGAAGAAAAATTATGATTTTCACTAAACATTCAGTTAAAAAAAATTAAATAAAATGAATAAAAATGAAAGTAAAACGAATGCGAACGACAAGGATCGAACCTTCGGCCACTGGTTGACAGGCCGATAGTCGGACCACAAGGCTACATAAGATCCGTTCAGATTCAAAAATTAAAGCGACGTGTTTATTTATTAGTTTAAACTCTATAATTGTGCAAATCCCTGCTTGAAAGCCATGAATAAACGAGAAGGAGTTTTTCTGCGCATGTCCAGAATCTCTAAACCGAATTTAGGCTTTTATTTCTTAAAAAACTTGATTTCGGACGTATTTTTAAATAAAATATTGAAATCTTTTTAAATTCTAGTCAATATGTTAGTTCTTGAAAAGAAAAATTATGATTTTCACTAAACTTACAGTTAAAAAAAATTAAATAAAATGAAAGTAAAACGAATGCGAACGACGCGGTTCGAACCTGCGGCCACTGGTTAACAGGCCGATACTCGGACCACAAGGCTACATAAGACCCGTCGGGATTCAGAAATTAAAGCGACGTGTTTATTTATTAGTTTAAACTCTATAATTGTGCAAATCCCTGCTTGAAAGCCATGTGTATACAAAAAGGAGTATTTCTGCGCATGTCCAGAATCTCTGACCGAATTTAGGCTTTTATTTCTTAAATATCTTTATTTCAGACGTATTTAAATAAAATATTGAAATCTTTTTAAATTCTAGTCAATATATTAGTTCTCGAGAAGAAAAATTATGATTTTCACTAAACATTCAGTTAAAAAAAATTAAATAAAATGAATAAAAATGAAAGTAAAACGAATGCGAACGACAAGGATCGAACCTTCGGCCACTGGTTGACAGGCCGATAGTCGGACCACAAGGCTACATAAGATCCGTTCAGATTCAAAAATTAAAGCGACGTGTTTATTTATTAGTTTAAACTCTATAATTGTGCAAATCCCTGCTTGAAAGCCATGAATAAACGAGAAGGAGTTTTTCTGCGCATGTCCAGAATCTCTAAACCGAATTTAGGCTTTTATTTCTTAAAAAACTTGATTTCGGACGTATTTTTAAATAAAATATTGAAATCTTTTTAAATTCTAGTCAATATGTTAGTTCTTGAAAAGAAAAATTATGATTTTCACTAAACTTACAGTTAAAAAAATTTAAATAAAATGAAAGTAAAACGAATGCGAACGACGCGGTTCGAACCTGCGGCCACTGGTTGACATGCCGATAGTCTGACCACAAGGCTACATAAGATCCGTCGGAAAGACAGAAATTAAAGCTACGTGTTTATTTATTAGTTTAAACTCTATAATTGTGCAACTCCCTGCTTGAAAGCCATGTGTGTACGAGAAGGAGTATTTCTGCGCATGTCCACAATCTCTGACCGAATTTAGGCTTTTATTTCTAAAATGTCTTTATCTCGGACGTATTTTAAAATAAAATATTGAAATCTTTTTAAATTCTAGTCAATATGTTAGTTCTTGAAAAGAAAAATTATGATTTTCACTAAACTTACAGTTAAAAAAAATTTAAATAAAATGAAAGTAAAACGAATGCGAACGACAAGGATCGAACCTGCGAACACTGGTTGACAGGCCGATAATCGGACCACAAGGCTACATAAGACCCGTCGGGAGACAGAAATTAAACCTACGTGTTTATTTATTAGTTTAAACTATAATTGTGCAACTCCCTGCTTGAAAGCCATGTGTATACGAGAAGGAGTATTTCTGCGCATGTCCAGAATCTCTGACCGAATTTAGGCTTTTATTTCTTAAATATCTTTATTTCTTTTGTATTTTTAAATAAAATATTGAAATCTTTTTAAATTCTAGTCAATATATTAGTTCTTGAAAAGAAAAATTATGATTTTCACTAAAGATACAGTTAAAAAAAATTAAATAAAATGAAGAAAAATGTATGCGAATGACGCGGATCGAACCTGCGCCCACTGGTTGACAGGCCGATAGTCGGACCACAAGGCTACATAAGATCCGTTGGAATTCAGAAATTAAAGCGACGTGTTTATTTATTAGTTTAAACTCTATAATTGTGCAAATCCCTGCTTGAAAGCCATGTGTATCCGAGAAGGAGTATATCTGCGTATGTCCAGAATCTCTGACCGAATTTACGCTTTTATTTCTTAAATATCTTTATTTCGGACGTATTTTTAAATAAAATATTGAAATCTTTTTAAATTCTAGTCAATATATTAGTTCTTGAAAAGAAAAATTATGATTTTCACTAAACATACAGTTAAAAAAAATTAAATAAAATGAAGAAAAATGAAAGTAAAACGAATGCGAATGACGCGGATCGAACCTGCGGCCACTGGTTGACAGGCCGATAGTCGGACCACAAGGCTACATAAGATCCGTTGAGATTCAGAAATTAAAGCGACGTGTTTATTTATTAGTTTAAACTCTATATTTGTGCAAATCCCTGCTTGAAAGCCATGTGTATACGAGAAGGAGAATTTCTGCGCATGTCCAGAATCTCTGACCGAATTTACGCTTTTATTTCTTAAATATCTTTATTTCGGACGTATTTTTAAATAAAATATTGAAATCTTTTTAAATTCTAGTCAATATATTAGTACTTGAAAAGAAAAATTATGATTTTCACTAAACTTACAGTTAAAAAAAAATTAAATAAAATGAAGAAAAATGAAAGTAAAACGAACACGAACGACAAGGATCGAACCTGCGGCCACTGGTTGACAGGCCGATAGTCGGACCACAAGGCTACATAAGAACCGCCGGGAGACAGAAATTAAAGCTACGTGTTTATTTATTAGTTTAAACTCTATAATTGTGCAAATCCCTGCTTGAAAGCCATGTGTATACCAGAAGGAGTATTTCTGCGCATGTCCACAATCTCTGACCGAATTTAGGCTTTTATTTCTAAAATGTCTTTATCTCGGACGTATTTTAAAATAAAATATTGAAATCTTTTTAAATTCTAGTCAATATGTTAGTTCTTGAAAAGAAAAATTATGATTTTCACTAAACTTACAGTTAAAAAAAAACTTAAATAAAATGAAAGTAAAACGAATGCGAACGACAAGTATCGAACCTGCGGCCACTGGTTGACAGGCCGATAGTCGGACCACAAGGCTACATAAGACCCGTCGGGAGACAGAAATTAAAGCTACGTGTTTATTTATTAGTTTAAACTCTATAATTGTGCAACTCCCTGCTTGAAAGCCATGTGTGTACGAGAAGGAGTATTTCTGCGCATGTCCACAATCTCTGACCGAATTTAGGCTTTTATTTCTAAAATGTCTTTATCTCGGACGTATTTTAAAATAAAATATTGAAATCTTTTTAAATTCTAGTCAATATGTTAGTTCTTGAAAAGAAAAATTATGATTTTCACTAAACTTACAGTTAAAAAAAATTTAAATAAAATGAAAGTAAAACGAATGCGAACGACAAGGATCGAACCTGCGAACACTGGTTGACAGGCCGATAATCGGACCACAAGGCTACATAAGACCCGTCGGGAGACAGAAATTAAACCTACGTGTTTATTTATTAGTTTAAACTATAATTGTGCAACTCCCTGCTTGAAAGCCATGTGTATACGAGAAGGAGTATTTCTGCGCATGTCCAGAATCTCTGACCGAATTTAGGCTTTTATTTGTAAAATGTCTTTATCTCGGACGTATTTTTAAATAAAATATTGAAATCTTTTTAAATTCAAGTCAATATATTAGTTCTTGAAAAGAAAAATTATAATTTTCACTAAACATACAGTTAAAAAAAATTAAATAAAATGAAGAAAAATGAAAGTAAAACGAATGCGAATGACGCGGATCGAACCTGCGGCCATTGGTTGACAGGCCGATAGTCGGACCACAAGGCTACATAAGATCCGTTGGGATTCAGAAATTAAAGCGACGCGTTTATTTATTAGTTTAAAATCTATAATTGTGCAAATCACTGCTTGAAAGCCATGTGTATACGAGAAGCAGTATTTCTGCGCATGTCCAGAATCTCTGACCGAATTTAGGCATTTATTTCTAAAATGTCTTTATTTCGGACGTATTTTTAAATAAAATATTGAAATCTTTTTATATTCTAGTCAATATATTAGTTCTTGAAAAGAAAAATTATGATTTTCACTAAAGATACAGTTAAAAAAATTAAATAAAATGAAAGTAAAACGTATGCAAACGACGCGGATCGAACCTGCGGCCATTGGTTGACAGGCCGATTGTCGGTCCACAAGGCTTCATAAGAACCGTCGGGAGACAGAAATTAAAGCTACGTGTTTATTTAAACTCTATAATTGTGCAAATCCCTGCTTGAAAGCCATGTGTATACGAGAAGGAGTATTTCTGTGCATCTCCAGAATCTCTGACCGAATTTAGGCTTTTATTTCTAAAATGTCTTTATCTCGGACGTATTTTAAAATAAAATATTGAAATCTTTTTAAATTCTAGTCAATATGTTAGTTCTTGAAAAGAAAAATTATGATTTTCACTAAACTTACAGTTAAAAAAAATTAAATAAAATGAAAGTAAAACGAATGCGAACGACGCGGATCGAACCTGCGGCCACTGGTTGACAGGCCGATAGTCGGACCACAACGCTACAAAAGATGCGTCGGGAGTCAGAAATTAGAGCGACGTGTTTATTTATTAGTTTAAACTCTATAATTGTGCAAATCCATGCTTGAAAGCCATGTGTATGCGAGAAGGAGTAATTCTGCGCATGCCCAGAATTTCTGACCGAAATTAGGCTTTTATTTCTTAAATATCTTTATTTCAGACGTATTAAAATAAAATATTGAAATCTTTTTATATTCTAGTCAATATATTAGTTCTTGAAAAGAAAAATCATGATTTTCACTAAACATACAGTTAAAAATAAATTAAATAAAATGAAGAAAAATGAAAGTAAAACGAATGCGAACGACAGGGATCGAACCTGCGGCCTCTGGTTGACAGACCGACAGTCCGACCACAAAGCTACATAAGATATGTCGGGAGTCAGAAATTAAAGCAACGTGTTTATTTATTAGTTTAAACTCCATAATTGTGCAAATCCATGCTTGAAAGCCATGTGTATACGAGAAGCAGTATTTCTGCGCATGTCCAGAATCTATGACCGAATTTAGGCTTTTAATTTCTAAAATGTCTTTATTTCGGACGTATTTTAAAATAAAATATTGAAATCTTTTTAAATTCTAGTCAATATCTTAGTTCTTGAAAAGAAAAATCATGATTTTCACTAAACATACAGTTAAAAAAAAATGAAGAAAAATGAAAGTAAAACGAATGCGAACGACGCGGATCGAACCTGCGGCCACTGGTTAACAGGCCGATACTCGGACCACAAGGCTACATAAGACCCGTCGGGATTCAGAAATTAAAGCGACGTGTTTATTTATTAGTTTAAACTCTATAATTGTGCAAATCCCTGCTTGAAAGCCATGTGTATACAAAAAGGAGTATTTCTGCGCATGTCCAGAATCTCTGACCGAATTTAGGCTTTTATTTCTTAAATATCTTTATTTCAGACGTATTTAAATAAAATATTGAAATCTTTTTAAATTCTAGTCAATATATTAGTTCTCGAGAAGAAAAATTATGATTTTCACTAAACATTCAGTTAAAAAAAATTAAATAAAATGAATAAAAATGAAAGTAAAACGAATGCGAACGACAAGGATCGAACCTTCGGCCACTGGTTGACAGGCCGATAGTCGGACCACAAGGCTACATAAGATCCGTTCAGATTCAAAAATTAAAGCGACGTGTTTATTTATTAGTTTAAACTCTATAATTGTGCAAATCCCTGCTTGAAAGCCATGAATAAACGAGAAGGAGTTTTTCTGCGCATGTCCAGAATCTCTAAACCGAATTTAGGCTTTTATTTCTTAAAAAACTTGATTTCGGACGTATTTTTAAATAAAATATTGAAATCTTTTTAAATTCTAGTCAATATGTTAGTTCTTGAAAAGAAAAATTATGATTTTCACTAAACTTACAGTTAAAAAAAATTAAATAAAATGAAAGTAAAACGAATGCGAACGACGCGGTTCGAACCTGCGGCCACTGGTTAACAGGCCGATACTCGGACCACAAGGCTACGTAAGACCCGTCGGGATTCAGAAATTAAAGCGACGTGTTTATTTATTAGTTTAAACTCTATAATTGTGCAAATCCCTGCTTGAAAGCCATGTGTATACAAAAAGGAGTATTTCTGCGCATGTCCAGAATCTCTGACCGAATTTAGGCTTTTATTTCTTAAATATCTTTATTTCAGACGTATTTAAATAAAATATTGAAATCTTTTTAAATTCTAGTCAATATATTAGTTCTCGAGAAGAAAAATTATGATTTTCACTAAACATTCAGTTAAAAAAAATTAAATAAAATGAATAAAAATGAAAGTAAAACGAATGCGAACGACAAGGATCGAACCTTCGGCCACTGGTTGACAGGCCGATAGTCGGACCACAAGGTTACATAAGATCCGTTCAGATTCAAAAATTAAAGCGACGTGTTTATTTATTAGTTTAAACTCTATAATTGTGCAAATCCCTGCTTGAAAGCCATGAATAAACGAGAAGGAGTTTTTCTGCGCATGTCCAGAATCTCTAAACCGAATTTAGGCTTTTATTTCTTAAAAAACTTGATTTCGGACGTATTTTTAAATAAAATATTGAAATCTTTTTAAATTCTAGTCAATATGTTAGTTCTTGAAAAGAAAAATTATGATTTTCACTAAACTTACAGTTAAAAAAAATTAAATAAAATGAAAGTAAAACGAATGCGAACGACGCGGTTCGAACCTGCGGCCACTGGTTGACATGCCGATAGTCTGACCACAAGGCTACATAAGATCCGTCGGAAAGACAGAAATTAAAGCTACGTGTTTATTTATTAGTTTAAACTCTATAATTGTGCAAATCCCTGCTTGAACGCCATGTGTGTACGAGAAGGAGTATTTCTGCGCATGTCCTGAATCTCTAAACCGAATTTAGGCTTTTATTTCTTAAAAAACTTGATTTCGGACGTATTTTTAAATAAAATATTGAAATATTTGTAAATTCTTGTCAATATATTAGTTCTTGAAAAGAAAAATTATGTTTTTCACTAAACATACAGTTAAAAAAAATTAAATAAAATGAAGAAAAATGAAAGTAAAACAAATGCGTACGACGCGGATCGAATCTGCGGCCACTGTTTGACAGGCCAATAGTCGGACCACAAAGCCACATAAGATCCGTCGAGATTCAGAAATTAAAGCAACGTGTTTATTTATTAGTTCAAATTCTATAATTGTGCAAATCCGTGCTTGAAAGCCATGTGTATACGAGAAGGAGTGTTTCTGCGCATGTCCAGAATCTCTGACCGAATTTAATCTTTTATTTCTAAAATGTCTTTATTTCGGACGTATTTTAAAATAAAATATTGAAATCTTTTTAAATTCTAGTCAATATATTAGTTCTTGAAAAGAAAAATTATGATTTTCACTAAACATACAGTTAAAAAAAATTAAATAAAATGAAAGTAAAATGAATGCGAAAGCCGCGGATCGAACCTGCGGCCACTGGTTGACAGGCCGATAGTCGGACCACAAGGCTACATAAGATCCGTCGGGATTGAGAATTTAAAGCCTTATATTTATTTATTAGTTTAAACTCTATAATTGTGCAAATCCCTGCTTGAAAGCCATGTCTATACGAGAAGGACTATTTCTGCGCATGCCCAGAATCTCGGACCGAATTTAGGCTTTTATTTCTAAAATGTGTTTACTTTGGAAATATTTTTAAATAAAATATTGAAATCTTTTTAAATTCTAGTCAATATATTAGTTCTTGAAAAGAAAAATAATTATTTTCATTAACTTACAGTTAAAAAAATTAAATAAAATGAAAGTAAAACGAATGCGAACGACGCGAATCGAACCTGCGGCCACTGGTTGACATGCCGATAGTCTGACGACAAGGCTACATAAGATCCGTCGGGAGACAGAAATTAAATCGACGTGTTTATTTATTAGTTTAAAATCTATAATTGTGCAAATCCCTGCTTGAAAGCCATGTGCATAGGAAAAAGTATATGTCTGCTCATGCCCAGAATCTCTGACAGAATTTAGGCTTTTATTTCTTAAATATCTTTATTTCGGACGTATTTTTAAATAAAATATTGAAATCTTTGTAAATTCTTGTCAATATATTAGTTCTGGGAAAAGAAAAATTATGATTTTCACTAAACTGAAAGTTAAAAAAAAAAAATGAAAGCATAACGAACAGAGTGGATTGAACCTGCGGTCACAGTTTGAAAGCCCGATATTTGGTCCACAAGACTACAAACGATCCGTCGTAAGAGAGAATTTAGAGCCGCTAGTTAATTTATTAGTTTAAACTCTATAATTGTGCAAATCGCTGCTTGAAAGCCATGTGCATAGGAAAAAGAATATGTCTGCGCATGTCCAGAATCCCTTTCCGAATTCATACTTTTATTTCATAAATATCTTTATTTCTGACGTATTTTTAAATAAAATATTGAAATCTTTGTAAATTCTTGTCAATATATTAGTTCTTGGAAAAAAAATTATGATTTTCACTAAACTTACAGTTAAAAAAAATTTAATAAAATGAAAAAAAGTGAAAGTAAAACAAATGCAAACAACCCGAATCGAACCAGCGGCCACGGGTTGGCAGGCCGATACTCGGACCACAAAGCTACATAAGATCCGTTGGGAGTCAGAAATTAAAGCGACGTGTTTATTTATTAGTTTAAACTCTATAATTGTGCAAATCCCTGCTTGAAAGCCATGTGTATACGAGAAGGAGTATTTCTGCGCATGCCGAGAATCTCTGACCCAATTTAGGCTTTTATTGCTTAAATATCTTTATTTCGGACGTATTTTTAAGTAAAATAATGAAATCTTTGTAAATTCCTGTTACTATATTAGTGCTTGAAAAGAAATATAATTATATAAACTAAACTTAAAGCTAAAAAAATTAAATAAAATAAAAACAAGTGAAAGTAAAACAAACGCGAACACCGTGGATCGAACCTGCGGCCACTGGTTGACAGCCCGATATTCGGTCCAGAAGACTACAGACGGTCCGTCGGAAGCGAGAATTTAAAGCCGCGTGTTTATTTTTTAGTTTAAACTCTATTATTTTGCAAATTCTTGCTTGAAAGCCATGTGTATACGAGAAGGAATATTTCTGCGCATGCCCAGAATCTATGCCGAATTTAGGCTCTCATTTCTTAAATATCTTTATTTCGGACGTATTTTTAAATTAAATATTGAAACCTTTGTAAATTCTTGTCAATATATTAGTTTTTAAAAACAAAAATTATGATTTTCACTAAGCTTAAAGTTAAAAATAATAATAATAAATAAATAAAGCGAAAAAAAGTGAAAGTAAAACGAATGCGAATAGCGCGGACCGCACTTGCGACCACTGGTTGGCAAAACGACACTCGGTTCACATAGCCACAAACAATCCGTCGGAAGAGAGAATTTAGAGCCCATGTTTATTTATTAGTTTAAACTCTACAATTGTGCAAATCCCTGCTTGAAAGCCATGTGTATACGAGAAGGAATATGTCTGCGCATATCCAGAATCTCAGAACGAATTTAGGCTTTTATTTATGAAATATCTTTATTTCGGACGTATTTTTAAATAAAATATTGAAATCTTTGTAAATTCTCTTCAATATATTAGTTCTTTAAAAGAAATATTATTATTTAAACTAAACTTAAAGTTAAAAAAAATTAAATAAAATAAAAACAAGTGAACGTAAAACAAAAGAAAACATCACGGACCGAACCTGCGGCCACTGTTTCACAGCCCGATATTCGGTCCACAAGACTATAAACGATCCGTCGGAAGAGAGAATTCAAAGCCGTATGTTTATTTTTTAGTTTAAACTCTATTATTGGGCAAATGCCTGCTTGAAAGCCATGCGTATATGAGAAGGACTATTGCTGCGCATGCTCAGAATCTATGCCGAATTTAGGCTCTCATTTCTTAAATATCTTTATTTCGGACGTATTTTTAAATTAAATATTGAAACCTTTGTAAATTCTTGTCAATATATTAGTTTTTGAAAACAAAAATTATGATTTTCACTAAGCTTAAAGTTAAAAAAATAAAATGAAAAAAAATGAATTCAAAACAAATGCGAACAGCGCAGATCGAATTTGCGGCCACTAGTTGGCAGGCCGATACTCGGTCCTCAAGGCTGCATATGATCCGTCGGGAGAAAGAATTTAAAGCCAAATGTTTATTTATAATTTAAACTATAATTTTGCAAATCTCTGCTTGAAAGCCATGTGTTTAGGAGAAGGAATATGTCTGCTTATTCCCAGAATCTCTGAACGAATTTAAGCTTTTATTTCTAAAATATCTTTATTTATGAAGTATTTTTAAATAAAATATTGAAATCTTTGTAAATTCTGGTCGGAGCATTAGTATTTGACATGAAAAATTATTATTTTCAATAATCTTAAATTTAAAAAAAAATTAAATAAAATGAAAACAATTGAAAGTAAGACGAATGATAACATCGTGGATCGAACCTGCACCAATGGTTGTTAGGCCGATACTCGGTCCACAAGGCTACATACTGTTACGAAATTTCCAGGGTTCGTTTGGATAGTGGGGGTTATATGGTGTGAAGAACGCTCAATCACCAGGCGTAAACAACGATGCTTATTGACACGAAGACACAGAGGACAGCACAAAGACGACAACTATATACAGAAGAGAAGACGATTTTCTTCAGGTGAGACGTGCAGCATACAACAGCATACACAGTAGAATACAAAACAGCATAAACAGCAGCATACAACAGACTCTACTGCAGACAGTAGCACACAGCTTAGTTCAGCAGTAGCTTCTCTCCGTCGCTGCTCCACTTATGGGTTCCTACTATTCGGATCGCTATAAATTATCGATGTTTCGTGTATAATCTATTTTGGCCAAAATCGCCAAATTAGTCGCCAAGTCCCCAAATGGTCGTCAAGTTTGTCGCAGAGCTCTGGGACCTCCTATGGAACCAACTATGCTGGGAAGCAGCATCACAGGTTTGTAACATTGTACCCTTCTTAAGGACTGCACGTCCCGGGCAGTTCCACTTCAATCCAACAGCTGGCGTAGGCTTCCGAATGTTGTGGTGATATTGATGCGTTTGGCGACTTCCGCACTTTCGAAGATGACAACATTCACTACTTTGGCGGCGACTAACGATCCATCCGAACCTTCTCAATGTTTTTGACTCGGACCTCTTCGTCGTTTCGGATTGTACACCCAGACTTGATTTCTCTTCTTAAAATGCAATGTGTCCCATGGATCGAAACGTTGGATCGTAGTAGAGGCCTCCGGAATGAATTCTTGCCAGGTTGGTCGGTTGGTCACTTTAAATTTCTTCCATCGAACCAGTCGTATATCAAGATGATCCAATGGTGCCTTCGGAAGTCCATTCGAAAGCCAGGTATTCGCCTTTATCGCCAAAGCTTCCGCGGGAATATCTCCGCCTATTCCCGGTTCATTCTCAACACTTGAAAATTGTCCGCAGCTCTCCACACTGGATCTTCTGAAGATGACATCTGCCTTTACGGGAAGGGCTCTTCTGCAACGACACAACTTGACCGGATATACAGGATATTCCTCGGCATCTACTTCTATGACACTCCTTCTAGAATGTACAGCAAAGCCGAATTCCTGGAGGAAATTGAGGCCATGACAACAAGGATCAGCGATTCCAGCCACGTAGTCTTCTTCCGTGTCACTATGCAAGGAGATACCAAGTGGCTTGCAGAGAGGTAGTCCCTTTAAGCTTTGGAAAGAATCCATCTCCATCCCCAAGTGCCTGCACTTTCGGTTCCACTTCAGGGGACTCATTCATTGAAGACTGTTTCAGTTCCACAATTATTTGACATTCTCAATGTTCGTTCCTCTCCTTATTAAACTTCGGTTCATCCTCCGGATGGCTAAGCTCCTTTTCGGTGACACCGGTCTCCATTCGATCTTCAGTCTTTTCTTCCACTTGGCTCTCGCTGCTTCCTTCCATTTGGTCTGTGATCACTTGGATGTCTTCAGTTTTGTTAACTTTATCTTCTAAAATTTCTTTCCACGACGAAAAGCCATCCTCCAATTCACTCTTCATGTCTTCATATCCGGTTTTCATTTCTTCTGTGAAGGCTTCCATTTCTTGCAAAAGTTTCTCTTGTCCGGCTTTCATTTCTTGCGTGAAGGCTTCCGTTTCTTGCAAAATTTTCTCTTGTCCGGCTTTCATTTCTTGCAAAAGTTTCTCTTGTCCTTGCTTCATCTCAACCAACAGAGATAGTAACTCACCATTACCGCTATCAGCCATTTTTGCTTGGGATCTCGTTTTCACCACACACTGTTGACCACTATCCCACTTCTGACACCAAATGTTACGAAATTTCCGGAGTTCGTTTAGATAGTGGGGGTTATATGGCGTGAAGAACGCTTAATCACCAGGCGGCAGTAGAAAATAAAACAACGACATTTATTTACACGAAGACACACAGGACAGCACAAAGACGACAACTATATACAGCACAGAAGACGATTATCTTCAGCCAAGACGTGCAGCATACACGTATCTTTTCTCCCTTTTAGGTGTATTAGAGGGAGGAGGTGAAGTTGTGAGAAGAAATCGCCAGGTGTGTTTTGTACTTCCTCGGATATGTCATATTATGTAGCATCCCATTCCGACTCTCTGAAAGATCCCATCACAGTGTCATCATCCTCTTTACAACATTCCGAAGCGTTTGCATTTTCAGATCAAAGAGCAGCCGTTACTTTGGATTCGTAGTCAACCAAAGGGAATACGATTTAGTAATACATCAGTAGCTGAATTGTTTTGTTGTTGCTTATAGCACTTCCCATACACATATTTTTCTTTTGTTCAGCGGCGCCACGAAGGCGGCGAGAGAACGTCTTAGCTACTCATGCGTCACAGCTCTTTTCACGGGGTTGACTTCATTCATACATTTTACTTATAGATCGTAATTTAGACCCGAATCAGAGAATGATCATCTCTGATGCAGTACCCCTATTGTATTGTCTCGTCTTGAAGGGCTTTGTGGCTACGACAGATTTATACATGCACCAACCTCTGTGCACACGGAGATTCTTCGGCCGTTGGGGCTTGAACTCACAAACCAGAGAATGCCAATCCAACACAATACCAACCAGGCTATCCCGGCTCTAAATTATGTTGCAACTCAGATATAGTTTGTTTGGGATCAGAAATGTAAATTTGCTCTTTTTTTGCATCGAGCTTGTGAGTTACTGAAATCTGTGATGTTTTTAAAGTTTCATTCAATCAGCTGTAATATTTGAAACACGTAATTGAATTTTATATTTATTTCTAATGAATGAAAACAACTCTTTCACATTGGTTTAAATTTGATTCTCTTTTGCATAAAAGTTGAATGTTTAAAGTTGTCATATCAAATTTATAAAATTTTATGAAATAATGAAATTTTTTGAAATTTATACTATGGTGAAAGTTATTACATGAAATGAATTTGAGTCACATCGTATCTTTTATGCATGCAATTTGGTAAATTTCATTCAGAGAATGTTTAAAAAAATACATATTAATTTTTTTAGGTGAAGAAAATTAGAATTATTCCTAAATGCTTTCTTGCTATTAAAAATCTTCAAAATGTGTGAAAATAAGCATGTCTTTCGCATTATAATTAGAATGACCCTTTCAATTTTCAGTTATTCTAAAAAAAAAATTCTAAGATTAAACTGGAAGACGTGCTTGTCCAGACAGGCTGTTATATATTAACGGTATCTCCGTTATAATTGTCACGGATTAACTAACGATAATTGTAGTAGAAATTTATTTACAGTATGCTTTTAGAGTCACATTAAAAGTTTAGTTTCTTTATAGAGGGATCTTTTCTATCCGTAATATCCACGAACACTCACATCAAAACCATAACCAATCGCCATAATCCGTTTCAATCCGAATAGTGATCTAATAGCGCAAAGTAATGAACTGTTGAATAGAAAATAAAAATAACGCAGATCAACAAGGAGTGATATTTTTAACTCCAATCAGCGTTTTAGACGGATGCGGAAGGTTATATATGCTGATTTCGTGAAAATCATGATTTTTCTTTTCAAGAACTAATATATTGAATAGAATATGAAAGGATTTCAATATTTTATTTAAAAATACGTCCGAAATAAAGACATTTTAGATATAAAAGCCTAAATTCTGTCAGAGATGCTGGACATGCGCAGAAATACTCCTTCTCGTATACACATGGCTTTCAAGCATGGATTTGCACAATTGTAGAGTTTAATCTAATAAATAAACACGTCGCTTTAATTTCTGTCTCCCGACGGATCTTATGTAGCCTTGTGGTCCGACTATCGGCCTGTCAACCAGTGGCCGCAGGTTCGATCCGCGGCATTCGCATTCGTTTTACTTTCATTTTTCTTCATTTTTTTTTTATAACTGTAAGTTTAGTCAAAATCATAATTTTTCTTTTCAGGAGCTAATATATTGACTAGAATTTAAAAAGATTTCAATATTTTATTTAAAAATACTTCCGAAATAAAAACATTTTAGAAATAAAAGCCTAAATTCTGTCAGAGATGCTGGACATGCGCAGAAATACTCCTTCTCGTATACACATGGCTTTCAAGCATGGATTTGCACAATTGTAGAGTTTCAACTAATAAATAATCACGTCGCTTTAATTTCTGTCTCCCGACGCATCTTATGTAGCCTTGTGGTCAGACTGTCGGCCTGTCACCCAGTGGCCGCAGGTTCGATCCGCGTAGCTCGCATTCGTTTTACTTTCATTTTATTTAATTTTTATTTATCTGTATGTTTAGTGAAAATCATGATTTTTCTTTTCAAGAGCTAATATATTGACTAGAATTTAAAGATTTCAATATTTTATTTAAAAATACTTCCGAAATAAAAACATTTTAGAAATAAAAGCCTAAATTCTGTCAGAGATGCTGGACATGCGCAGAAATACTCCTTCTCGTATACACATGGCTTTCAAGCATGGATTTGCACAATTATAGAGTTTCAACTAATAAATAATGACGACGCTTTAATTTCTGTCTCCCGACGCATCTTATGTAGCCTTGTGGTCAGACTGTCGGCCTGTCACCCAGTGGCCGCAGGTTCGATCCGCGTCATTCGCATTCGTTTTACTTTCATTTTATT
Organism: Argiope bruennichi; assembly: GCF_947563725.1. Classification (NCBI taxonomy): domain Eukaryota; kingdom Metazoa; phylum Arthropoda; class Arachnida; order Araneae; family Araneidae; genus Argiope; species Argiope bruennichi. The sequence continues at coordinate 2,064,954 of NC_079152.1, forward strand.
TAATTTTTTTTTATCTGTATGTTTAGTGAAAATCATGATTTTTCTTTTCAAGAGCTAATATATTGACTAGAATTTAACAAGATTTCAATATTTTATTTTAAAATACTTCCGAAATAAAAACATTTTAGAAATAAAAGCCTAAATTCTGTCGGAGATGCTGGACATGCGCAGAAATACTCCTTCTCGTATACACATGGCTTTCAAGCATGGATTTGCACAATTATAGAGTTTAAACTAATAAATAATCACGTCGCTTTAATTTCGGTCTCCCGACGCATCTTATGTAGCCTTGTGGTCAGACTGTCGGCCTGTCACCCAGTGGCCGCAGGTTCGATCCGCGTAGCTCGCATTCGTTTTACTTTCATTTTATTTAATTTTTTTTTATCTGTATGTTTAGTGAAAATCAGGATTTTTCTTTTCAAGAGCTAATATATTGACTAGAATTTAAAAAGATTTCAATATTTTATTTAAAAATACTTCCGAAATAAAAACATTTTAGAAATAAAAGCCTAAATTCTGTCAGAGATGGTGGACATGCGCAGAAATACTCCTTCTCATATACACATGGCTTTCAAGCATGGATTTGCACAATTATAGAGTTTAAACTAATAAATAATCACGTCGCTTTAATTTCTGTCTCCCGACGCATCTTATGTAGCCTTGTGGTCAGACTGTCGGCCTGTCACCCAGTGGCCGCAGGTTCGATCCGCGTCATTCGCGTTCGTTTTACTTTCATTTTATTATTTTTTTTTATCTGTATGTTTAGTGAAAATCATGATTTTTCTTTTCAAGAGCTAATATATTGACTAGAATTTAAAAAGATTTCAATATTTTATTTAAAAATACTTCCGAAATAAAAACATTTTAGAAATAAAAGCCTAAATTCTGTCAGAGATGCTGGACATGCGCAGAAATACTCCTTCTCGTATACACATGGCTTTCAAGCATGGATTTGCACAATTATAGAGTTTAAACTAATAAATAATCACGTCGCTTTAATTTCTGACTCCCGACGCATCTTATGTAGCCTTGTGGTCCGACTATCGGCCTGTCAACCAGTGGCCGCAGGTTCGATCCGTGTCGTTCGCGTTCGTTTTACGTTCATTTTTCTTCATTTTTTTTTTTATAACTGTAAGTTTAGTGAAAATAATAATTTTTCTTTTCAAGAACTAATATATTGACTAGAATTTAAAAAGATTTCAATATTTTATTGAAAAATACTTCCAAAATAAAAACATTTTAGAAATAAAAGCCTAAATTCTGTCAGAGATGCAGGACATGCGCAGAAATACTCCTTCTCGTATACACATGGCTTTCAAGCATGGATTTGCACAATTGTAGAGTTTAATCTAATAAATAAACACGTCGCTTTAATTTTTGTCTCCCGACGGATCTTATGTAGCCTTGTGGTCCGACTATCGGCCTGTCAACCAGTGGCCGCAGGTTCGATCCGTGTCGTTCGAATTCGTTTTACTTTCATTTTATTTAATTTTTTTTATCTGTATGTTTAGTGAAAATCATGATTTTTCTTTTCAAGAGCTAATATATTGACTAGAATTTAAAAAGATTTCAATATTTTATTTAAAAATACTTCCGAAATAAAAACATTTTAGAAATAAAAGCCTAAATTCTTTCAGAGATGCTGGACATGCGCAGAAATACTCCTTCTCGTATACACATGGCTTTCAAGCATGGATTTGCACAATTATAGAGTTTAAACTAATAAATAATCACGTCGCTTTAATTTCTGACATCCGACGCATCTTATGTAGCCTTGTGGTCAGACTGTCGGCCTGTCACCCAGCGGCCGCAGGTTCGATCCGCGTAGCTCGCATTCGTTTTACTTTCATTTTATTTAATTTTTTTTTTATCTGTATGTTTAGTGAAAATCATAATTTTTCTTTTCAAGAGCTAATATATTGACTAGAATTTAAAAAGATTTCAATATTTTATTTAAAAATACTTCCGAAATAAAAACATTTTAGAAATAAAAGCCTAAATTCTGTCAGAGATGCTGGACCTGCGCAGAAATACTCCTTCTCGTATACACATGGCTTTCAAGCATGGATTTGCACAATTGTAGAGTTTAATATAATAAATAAACACGTCGCTTTAATTTCTGTCTCCCAACGGATCTTATGTAGCCTTGTGGTCCGACTATCGGCCTGTCAACCAGTGGCCGCAGGTTCGATCCGTGTCGTTCGCGTTCGTTTTACTTTCATTTTTCTTCATTTTTTTTTTTTTATAACTGTAAGTTTAGTCAAAATCATAATTTTTCTTTTCAAGAACTAATATATTGACTAGAATTTAAAAAGATTTCAATATTTTATTGAAAAATACTTCCGAAATAAAAAAATTTTAGAAATAAATGCCTAAATTCTGTCAGAGATGCTGGACATGCGCAGAAATACTCCTTCTCGTATACACATGGCTTTCAAGCATGGATTTGCACAATTGTAGAGTTTAATCTAATAAATAAACACGTCGCTTTAATTTCTGTCTCCCGACGGATCTAATGTAGCCTTGTGGTCCGACTATCGGCCTGTCAACCAGTGGCCGCAGGTTCGATCCGTGTCGTTAGCGTTCGTTTTACTTTCATTTTTCTTCATTTTTTTTTTAACTGTAAGTTTAGTGAGAATCATAATTTTTCTTTTCAGGAACTAATATATTGACTAGAATTTAAAAAGATTTCAATATTTTATTGAAAAATACTTCCTAAATAAAAACATTTTAGAAATAAAAGCCTAAATTCGGTCAGAGATTCTGGACATGCGCAGAAATACTCCTTCTCGTATACACATGGCTTTCAAGCAGGGATTTGCACAATTATAGAGTTTAAACTAATAAATAAACACGTCGCTCTAATTTCTGACACCCGACGCATCTTATGTAGCCTTGTGGTCGGACTGTCGGCCTGTAAACTAGTGGCCGCAGGTTCGATCCCTGTCGTTCGCATTCGTTTTACTTTCATTTTTCATCATTTTATTTAATTTATTTTTAACTGTAAGTATAGTGAAAATCATAATTTTTCTTTTCAAGAACTAATATATTGACTATAATATAAAAAGATTTCAATATTTTATTTAAAAATACTTCCTAAATAAAAACATTTTAGAAATAAAAGCCTAAATTCGGTCAGAGATTCTGGACATGCGCAGAAATACTCCTTCTCGTATACACATGGCTTTCAAGCAGGGATTTGCACAATTATAGAGTTTAAACTAATAAATAAACACGTCGCTTTAATTTCTGATTCCCGACGGATCTTATGTAGCATTGTGGTCCGAGTATCGGCCTGTCAACCAGTGGCCGCAGATTCGATCCGCGTCGTTCGCGTTCGTTTTACTTTCATTTTATTTAATTTTTTTTAACTGTATGATTACTGAAAATCATGATTTTTCTTTTCAAGAACTAATATATTGACTAGAATTTTAAAAAAATTCAATATTTTATTTAAAAATACTTCCGAAATAAAGACATTTTAGAAATAAAAGCCTAAATTCGGTCAGAGAATCTGGACATGCGCAGAAATACTCATTCTAGTATACACATGGCTTTCAAGCAGGGATTTGCACAATTATAGAGTTTAAACTAATAAATAAACACGTCCCTTTAATTTCTGTCTCCCGACGGATCTTACGTTGACTTGTGGTCCGACTATCGGCCTGTCAACCAGTGGTCGCAGGTTCGATCCGTGTCGTTCGCATTCTTTTTACTTTCATTTTATTTAATTTTTTTTTAACTGTATGTTTAGTGAAAATCATAATTTTTCTTTTCAAGAACTAATATATTGACTATAATATAAAAAGATTTCAATATTTTATTTAAAAATACGTCCGAAATAAAGACATTTTAGAAATAAAAGCCTAAATTCGGTCAGAGATTCTGGGCATGCGCAGAAATACTCCTTCTCGTACACACATTTCTTTCAAGCAGGGATTTGCACAATTATAGTTTAAACTAGTGAATAAACACGTCCCTTTAATTTCTGTCTCCCGACGGATCTTATGTAGACTTGTGGTCCGTGTATCGGCCTGTCAACCAGTGGCCGCAGGTTCGATCCGCGGTGTTCGCATTCGTTTTACTTTCATTTTTCTTCATTTTATTTAATTTTTTTTAACTGTATGTTTAGTGAAAATTATAATTTTTCTTTTCATGAACTAATATATTGACTAGAATATAAAAAGATTTCAATATTTTCTTTAAAAATACGTCCGAAATAAAGACATTTTAGAAATAAAAGCCTAAATTCGGTCATAGATTCTGGATATGGGCAGAAATACTCCTTCTCGTTTACACATGGCTTTCAAGCATGGATTTGCACAATTATAGAGTTTAAACTAATAAATAAACATGTCGCTTTAATTTCTGACTCCCGACGCATCTTAGGTAGCCTTGCGGTCGGGCTGTCGGCCTGTCAACCAGTGGCCGCAGGTTCGATCCGCGGTGTTCGCATTCGTTTTACTTTCATTTTTCTTCATTTTATTTAATTTTTTTTAACTGTATGTTTAGTGAAAATTATAATTTTTCTTTTCATGAACTAATATATTGACTAGAATATAAAAAGATTTCAATATTTTATTTAAAAATAATTCCAAAGTAAAGACATTTTAGAAATAAAAGCATAAATTCATTCAGAGATTCTGGGCATGCGCAGAAATACTCCTTCTCGTATACACATGGCTTTCAAGCATGGATTTGCAAAATTATAGAGTTTAAACTAATAAATAAACACGTCGCTTTAATTTCTGATTCCCGACGCATCTTATGTAGCCCTGTGGTCCGAGTATCGGCCTGTCAAACAGTGGCCGCAGGTTCGACCCGCGTCGTTCGCATTCGTTTTACTTTCATTTTTTTTCATTTTATTTAAATTTTTTTTAACTGTATGATTAGTGAAAATCATGATTTTTCTTTTCAAGAACTAATATATTGACTAGAATATCAAAAGATTTCAATATTTTATTTAAAAATACGTCCGAAATAAAGACATTTTAGAAATAAAAGCCTAAATTCGGTCATAGATTCTGGATATGCGCAGAAATACTCCTTCTCGTATACACATGGCTTTCAAGCATGGATTTGCACAATTATAGAGTTTAAACTAATAAATAAACATGTCGCTTTAATTTCTGACTCCCGACGCATCTTAGGTAGCCTTGCGGTCGGGCTGTCGGCCTGTCAACCAGTGGCCGCAGTTTCGATCCGCGTCGTCGGCATTCGTTTTACTTTCATTTTATTTAATTTGTTTTAACTGTATGATTAGTGAAAATCATGATTTTTCTTTTCAAGAACTAATATATTGACTAGAATTTAAAAAGACTTCAATATTTAATTTTAAAATACGTCCGAAATAAAGACATTTTAGAAATAAAAGCCTAAATTCGGTCAGAGATTCTGGGCATGCGCAGAAATACTCCTTCTCATATACACATGGCTTTCCAGCAGGGATTTGCACAATTATAGAGTTTAAACTAATAAATAAACACGTCGCTTTAATTTCTGACTCCCGACGCATCTTATGTAGTCTTGTGGTCGGACTGTCGGCCTGTCAACCAGTGGCCGCATGTTCGATCCGCGTCGTTCGCATTCGTTTTACTTTCATTTTATTTAATTTTTTTTAACTGTACGATTAGTGAAAGTCATAATTTTTCTTTTCAAAAACTAATATATTGACTAGAATTTAAAAAGATTTCAATATTTTATTTAAAAATACGTCCGAAATAAAGACATTTTAGAAATAAAACCCTAAATTCTGTCACAGAATCTGGACATGCGCAGAAATACTCCTTCTAGTATACACATGGCTTTCAAGCAGGGATTTGCACAATTATAGAGTTTAAACTAATAAATAAACACGTCGCTTTAATTTTTGACTCCCGACGGGTCTTATGTAGCCTTGTGGTCCGAGTATCGGCCTGTCAACAAGTGGCCGCAGTTTCGATCCGCGTCGTCGGCATTCGTTTTACTTTCATTTTATTTAATTTGTTTTAACTGTATGATTAGTGAAAATCATGATTTTTCTTTTCAAGAACTAATATATTGACTAGAATATCAAAAGATTTCAATATTTTATTTAAAAATAATTAAAAAGTAAAGACATTTTAGAAATAAAAGCGTAAATTAGGTCAGAGATTCTGGACATGCGCAGAAATACTCCTTCTCGTATACACATGGCTTTCAAGCATTGATTTGCACAATTATAGAGTTTAAACTAATAAATAAACATGTCGCTTTTTTTTTTGACTCCCGACGCATCTTATGTAGCCTTGTGGTCAGACTGTCGGCCTGTCAAGCAGTGGCCGCAGGTTCGATCCCGGTCGTTCGCATTCGTTTTACTTTCATTTTTCTTCATTTTTTTAAATTTTTTTTAACTGTATATTTAGTGAAAATCATAATTTTTCTTTTCAAGAACTAATATATTGACTAGAATTTAAAAAGATTTCAATATTTTATTTAAAAATAATTCCTAAGTAAAGACATTTTTGAAATAAAAGCCTAAATTCGGTCAGAGATTCTGGGCATGCGCAGAAATACTCCTTCTCATATACACATGGCTTTCCAGCATCGATTTGCACAATTATAGAGTTTAAACTAATAAATAAACACGTCGCTTTAATTTCTGACTCCCGACGGGTCTTACGTAGCCTTGTGGTCCGAGTATGGGCCTGTCAACCAGTGGCCGCAGTTTCGATCCGCGTCGTTGGCATTCGTTTTACTTTCATTTTATTTAATTTTTTTTAACTGTATGTTTAGTGAAAATCAAAATTTTTCTTTTCAAGAACTAATATATTGACTAGAATTTAAAAAGATTTCAATATTTTATTTAAAAATACATCTGAAATGAAGACATTTTTGAAATAAAAGCCTAAATTCAGTCAGAGAATCTGGACATGCGCAGAAATACTCCTTCTAGTATACACATGGCTTTCAAGCAGGGATTTGCACAATTATAGAGTTTAAACTAATAAATAAACACGTAGCTTTAATTTCTAACTCTCGCAGGATCTTATGTAGCCTTGTGGTCCGAGTATCGGCCTGTCAACCAGTGGCCGCAGGTTCTATCCGCGTCGTTCGCATTCGTTTTACTTTCATTTTTCTTCATTTTATTTAAATTTTTTTTAACTGTACGATTAGTGAAAATCATGATTTTTCTTCTCAAGAACTAATATATTGACTAGAATATAAAAAGATTTCAATATTTTATTTAAAAATACGTCCGAAATAAAGACATTAATAGAAATAAAAGCCTAAATTCGGTCAGAGATTCTGGGCATGCGCAGAAATACTCCTTCTCGCATACGAATGGCTTTCCAGCAGGGATTTGCACAATTATAGAGTTTAAACTAATAAATAAACACGTCGCTTTAATTTCTGACTCCCGACGGGTCTTATGTGGCCTTGTGGTCCGAGTATCGGCCTGTCAACCAGTGGCCGCAGGTTCGATCCACGTCGTTCGCATTCGTTTTACTTTCATTTTTCTTCATTTTATTTAATTTTTTTAACTGCATGTTTAGTGAAAATCATGATTTTTCTTTTCAAGAACTAATATATTGACTAGAATTTAAAGAGATTTCAATATTTTATTTAAAAATACGTCCGAAATGAAGACATTTTAGAAATAAAACCCTAAATTCAGTCACAGAATCTGGACATGCTCAGAAATACTCCTTCTAGTTTACACATGGCTTTCAAGCAGGGATTTGCACAATTAGAGTTTAAACTAATAAATAAACACGTCGCTTTAATTTCTGACTCCCGACGGGTCTTATGTAGCCTTGTGGTCCGAGTATGGGCCTGTCAACCAGTGGCCGCAGTTTCGATCCGCGTCGTTGGCATTCGTTTTACTTTCATTTTTCTTCATTTTATTTAATTTTTTTTAACTGTATGTTTAGTGAAAATCATGATTTTTCTTTTCAAGAACTAATATATTGACTAGAATTTAAAAAGATTTCAATATTTTATTTAAAAATACGTCCGAAATAAAGACATTTTAGAAATAAAAGCCTAAATTCGGTCAGAGATTCTGGGCATGCGCAGAAATACTCCTTTTCATATACACATGGCTTTCCAGCATCGATTTGCACAATTATAGAGTTTAAACTAATAAATAAACACGTCGCTTTAATTTCTGACTCCCGACGGGTCTTATGTAGCCTTGTGGTCCGAGTATGGGCCTGTCAACCAGTGGCCGCAGTTTCGATCCGCGTCGTTGGCATTCGTTTTACTTTCATTTTTCTTCATTTTATTTAATTTTTTTAACTGCATGTTTAGTGAAAATCATGATTTTTCTTTTCAAGAACTAATATATTGACTAGAATTTAAAAAGATTTCAATATTTTATTTAAAAATACGTCCGAAATGAAGACATTTTAGAAATAAAAGCCTAAATTCAGTCAGAGAATCTGGACATGCGCAGAAATACTCCTTCTAGTATACCCAAGGCTTTCAAGCAGGGATTTGCACAATTATAGAGTTTAAACTAATAAATAAACACGTAGCTTTAATTTCTGACTCCCGAAGGATCTTATGTAGCCTTGTGGTCCGAGTATCGGCCTGTCAACCAGTGGCCGCAGGTTCGATCCGCGTCGTTCGCATTCGTTTTACTTTCATTTTTCTTCATTTTATTTAATTTTTTTTTTAACTGTATGTTTAGTGAAAATCATAATTTTTCTTTTCAAAAACTAATATATTGACTAGAATTTAAAAAGATTTCAATATTTTATTTAAAAATACGTCCAAAATAAAGACATTTTAGAAATAAAACCCTAAATTCAGTCACAATCTGGACATGCGCAGAAATACTCCTTCTAGTTTACACATGGCTTTCAAGCAGGGATTTGCACAATTATAGAGTTTAAACTAATAAATAAACACGTCGCTTTAATTTCTGACTCCCGACGGGTCTTATGTAGCCTTGTGGTCCGAGTATCGGCCTGTCAACCAGTGGCCGCAGGTTCGATCCGCGTCGTTCGCATTCGTTTTATTTTCATTTTTCTTCATTTTATTTAATTTTTTTTAACTTTATGTTTAGTGAAAATCATGATTTTTCTTTTCAAGAACTAATATATTGACTAGAATTTAAAAAGATTTCAATATTTTATTTAAAAATACGTCCGAAATAAAGACATTTTAGAAATAAAAGCCTAAATTCGGTCAGAGATTCTGGGCATGCGCAGAAATACTCCTTCTCATATACACATGGCTTTCCAGCATCGATTTGCACAATTATAGAGTTTAAACTAATAAATAAACACGTCGCTTTAATTTCTGACTCCCGACGGGTCTTATGTAGCCTTGTGGTCCGAGTATGGGCCTGTCAACCAGTGGCCGCAGTTTCGATCCGCGTCGTTGGCATTCGTTTTACTTTCATTTTATTTAATTTTTTTTAACTGTATGTTTAGTGAAAATCAAAATTTTTCTTTTCAAGAACTAATATATTGACTAGAATTTAAAAAGATTTCAATATTTTATTTAAAAATACGTCCGAAATAAAAATATTTAAGAAATAAAAGCGTAAATTAGGTCAGAGATTCTGGACATGCGCAGAAATACTCCTTCTCGTATTCACATGGCTTTCCAGCATCGATTTGCACAATTATAGAGTTTAAACTAATAAATAAACACGTCGCTTTAATTTCTGACTCCCGACGGGTCTTATGTAGCCTTGTGGTCCGAGTATGGGCCTGTCAACCAGTGGCCGCAGTTTCGATCCGCGTCGTTGGCATTCGTTTTACTTTCATTTTTCTTCATTTTATTTAATTTTTTTATCTGCATGTTTAGTGAAAATCATGATTTTTCTTTTCAAGAACTAATATATTGACTAGAATTTAAAAAGATTTCAATATTTTATTTAAAAATACGTCCGAAATGAAGACATTTTAGAAATAAAAGCCTAAATTCAGTCAGAGAATCTGGACATGCGCAGAAATACTCCTTCTAGTATACCCAAGGCTTTCAAGCAGGGATTTGCACAATTATAGAGTTTAAACTAATAAATAAACACGTCGCTTTAATTTCTGACTCCCGACGGGTCTTACGTAGCCTTGTGGTCCGAGTATGGGCCTGTCAACCAGTGGCCGCAGTTTCGATCCGCGTCGTTGGCATTCGTTTTACTTTCATTTTATTTAATTTTTTTTAACTGTATGTTTAGTGAAAATCAAAATTTTTCTTTTCAAGAACTAATATATTGACTAGAATTTAAAAAGATTTCAATATTTTAATTAAAAATACGTCCGAAATAAAAATATTTAAGAAATAAAAGCGTAAATTAGGTCAGAGATTCTGGACATGCGCAGAAATACTCCTTCTCGTATTCACATGGCTTTCAAGCATGGATTTGCAAAATTATAGAGTTTAAACTAATAAATAAACACGTCGCTTTAATTTCTGACTCCCGACGGGTCTTATGTAGCCTTGTGGTCGGACTGTCGGCCTGTCAACCAGTGGCCGCAGGTTCGATCCCTGTCGTTCGCATTCGTTTTACTTTCATTTTATTTAATTTTTTTAACTGCATGTTTAGTGAAAATCATGATTTTTCTTTTCAAGAACTAATATATTGACTAGAATTTAAAAAGATTTCAATATTTTATTTAAAAATACGTCCGAAATGAAGACATTTTAGAAATAAAAGCCTAAATTCAGTCAGAGAATCTGGACATGCGCAGAAATATTCCTTCTAGTATACCCAAGGCTTTCAAGCAGGGATTTGCACAATTATAGAGTTTAAACTAATAAATAAACACGTCGCTTTAATTTCTGACTCCCGACGGGTCTTACGTAGCCTTGTGGTCCGAGTATGGGACTGTCAACCAGTGGCCGCAGTTTCAATCCGCGTCGTTGGCATTCGTTTTACTTTCATTTTATTTAATTTTTTTAACTGCATGTTTAGTGAAAATCATGATTTTTCTTTTCAAGAACTAATATATTGACTAGAATTTAAAAAGATTTCAATATTTTATTTAAAAATACGTCTGAAAAGAAGACATTTTTGAAATAAAAGCCTAAATTCAGTCAGAGAATCTGGACATGCGCAGAAATACTCCTTCTAGTATACACATGGCTTTCAAGCAGGGATTTGCACAATTATAGAGTTTAAACTAATAAATAAACACGTAGCTTTAATTTCTAACTCCCGCAGGATCTTATGTAGCCTTGTGGTCCGAGTATCGGCCTGTCAACCAGTGGCCGCAGGTTCTATCCGCGTCGTTCGCATTCGTTTTACTTTCATTTTTCTTCATTTTATTTAAATTTTTTTTAACTGTACGATTAGTGAAAATCATGATTTTTCTTCTCAAGAACTAATATATTGACTAGAATATAAAAAGATTTCAATATTTTATTTAAAAATACGTCCGAAATAAAGACATTAATAGAAATAAAAGCCTAAATTCGGTCAGAGATTCTGGGCATGCGCAGAAATACTCCTTCGCGCATACGAATGGCTTTCCAGCAGGGATTTGCACAATTATAGAGTTTAAACTAATAAATAAACACGTCGCTTTAATTTCTGACTCCCGACGGGTCTTATGTGGCCTTGTGGTCCGAGTATCGGCCTGTCAACCAGTGGCCGCAGGTTCGATCCACGTCGTTCGCATTCGTTTTACTTTCATTTTTCTTCATTTTATTTAATTTTTTTTTAACTGTATGTTTAGTGAAAATCATAATTTTTCTTTTCAAGAACTAATATATTGACTAGAATATAAAAAGATTTCAATATTTTATTTAAAAATACGTCCGAAATAAAGACATTTTAGAAATAAAAGCCTAAATTCAGTCCGAGAATCTGGACATGCGCAGAAATACTCCTTCTAGTATACCCATGGCTTTCAAGCAGGGATTTGCACAATTATAGAGTTTAAACTAATAAATAAACACGTAGCTTTAATTTCTGACTACCTACGGATCTTATGTAGCCTTGTGGTCCGAGTATCGGCCTGTCAACCAGTGGCCGCAGGTTCGATCCTTGTCGTCCGCATTCGTTTTACTTTCATTTTTCTTCATTTTATTTAATTTTTTTTTAACTGTATGTTTAGTGAAAATCATAATTTTTCTTTTCAAAAACTAATATATTGACTAGAATTTAAAAAGATTTCAATATTTTATTTAAAAATACGTCCAAAATAAAGACATTTTAGAAATAAAACCCTAAATTCAGTCACAGAATCTGGACATGCGCAGAAATACTCCTTCTAGTTTACACATGGCTTTCAAGCAGGGATTTGCACAATTATAGAGTTTAAACTAATAAATAAACACGTCGCTTTAATTTCTGACTCCCGACGGGTCTTATGTAGCCTTGTGGTCCGAATATCGGCCTGTCAACCAGTGGCCGCAGGTTCGATCCGCGTCGTTCGCATTCGTTTTACTTTCATTTTTCTTCATTTTATTTAATTTTTTTTAACTTTATGTTTAGTGAAGATCATGATTTTTCTTTTCAAGAACTAATATATTGACTAGAATTTAAAAAGATTTCAATATTTTATTTAAAAATACGTCCGAAATAAAGACATTTTAGAAATAAAAGCCTAAATTCGGTCCGAGATTCTGGGCATGCGCAGAAATACTCCTTCTCATATACACATGGCTTTGAAGCATCGATTTGCACAATTATAGAGTTTAAACTAATAAATAAACACGTCTCTTTAATTTCTGACTCCCGACGGGTCTTATGTAGCCTTGTGGTCCGAGTATGGGCCTGTCAACCAGTGGCCGCAGTTTCGATCCGCGTCGTTGGCATTCGTTTTACTTTCATTTTATTTAATTTTTTTTAACTGTATGTTTAGTGAAAATCAAAATTTTTCTTTTCAAGAACTAATATATTGACTAGAATTTAAAAAGATTTCAATATTTTATTTAAAAATACGTCCGAAATAAAAATATTTAAGAAATAAAAGCGTAAATTAGGTCAGAGATTCTGGACATGCGCAGAAATACTCCTTCTCGTATTCACATGGCTTTCAAGCATGGATTTGCACAATTATAGAGTTTAAACTAATAAATAAACACGTAGCTTTAATTTCTAACTCCCGCAGGATCTTATGTAGCCTTGTGGTCCGAGTATCGGCCTGTCAACCAGTGGCCGCAGGTTGTGTCCGCGTCGTTCGCATTCGTTTTACTTTCATTTTTATTCATTTTATTTAATTTTTTTTTAACTGTATGTTTAGTGAAAATCATAATTTTTCTTTTCAAAAACTAATATATTGACTAGAATTTAAAAAGATATCAATATTTTATTTAAAAATACGTCCGAAATAAAGACATTTTAGAAATAAAACCCTAAATTCAGTCACAGAATCTGGACATGCGCAGAAATACTCCTTCTAGTATACACATGGCTTTCAAGCAGGGATTTGCACAATTATAGAGTTTAAACTAATAAATAAATACGTCGCTTTAATTTCTGTCTATTGGCGGATCTTATGTAGCCTTGTGGTCTGAGTATCGGCCTGTCAACTAGTAGCCGCAGGTTCGAACCGCGTCGTTCGCGTTCGTTTTACTTTCATTTTTCTTCATTTTATTTAAATTTTTTTTAACTGTACGATTAGTGAAAATCATGATTTTTCTTTTCAAGAACTAATATATTGACTAGAATATAAAAAGATTTCAATATTTTATTTAAAAATACGTCCGAAATAAAGACATTAATAGAAATAAAAGCCTAAATTCGGTCAGAGATTCTGGGCATGCGCAGAAATACTCCTTCTCGCATACAAATGGCTTTCCAGCAGGGATTTGCACAATTATAGAGTTTAAACTAATAAATAAACACGTCGCTTTAATTTCTGACTCCCGACGGGTCTTATGTAGCCTTGTGGTCCGAATATCGGCCTGTCAACCAGTGGCCGCAGGTTCGATCCGCGTCGTTCGCATTCGTTTTACTTTCATTTTTCTTCATTTTATTTAATTTTTTTTAACTTTATGTTTAGTGAAAATCATGATTTTTCTTTTCAAGAACTAATATATTGACTAGAATTTAAAAAGATTTCAATATTTTATTTAAAAATACGTCCGAAATAAAGACATTTTAGAAATAAAAGCCTAAATTCGGTCAGAGATTCTGGGCATGCGCAGAAATACTCCTTCTCATATACACATGGCTTTCCAGCATCGATTTGCACAATTATAGAGTTTAAACTAATAAATAAACACGTCGCTTTAATTTCTGACTCCCGACGGGTCTTATGTAGCCTTGTGGTCCGAGTATGGGCCTGTCAACCAGTGGCCGCAGTTTCGATCCGCGTCGTTGGCATTCGTTTTACTTTCATTTTATTTAATTTTTTTTAACTGTATGTTTAGTGAAAATCAAAATTTTTCTTTTCAAGAACTAATATATTGACTAGAATTTAAAAAGATTTCAATATTTTATTTAAAAATACGTCCGAAATAAAAATATTTAAGAAATAAAAGCGTAAATTAGGTCAGAGATTCTGGACATGCGCAGAAATACTCCTTCTCGTATTCACATGGCTTTCAAGCATGGATTTGCACAATTATAGAGTTTAAACTAATAAATAAACACGTAGCTTTAATTTCTAACTCCCGCAGGATCTTATGTAGCCTTGTGGTCCGAGTATCGGCCTGTCAACCAGTGGCCGCAGGTTGTGTCCGCGTCGTTCGCATTCGTTTTACTTTCATTTTTATTCATTTTATTTAATTTTTTTTTAACTGTATGTTTAGTGAAAATCATAATTTTTCTTTTCAAAAACTAATATATTGACTAGAATTTAAAAAGATTTCAATATTTTATTTAAAAATATGTCCAAAATAAAGACATTTTAGAAATAAAACCCTAAATTCAGTCACAGAATCTGGACATGCGCAGAAATACTCCTTCTAGTTTACACATGGCTTTCAAGCAGGGATTTGCACAATTATAGAGTTTAAACTAATAAATAAACACGTCGCTTTAATTTCTGACTCCCGACGGGTCTTATGTAGCCTTGTGGTCCGAATATCGGCCTGTCAACCAGTGGCCGCAGGTTCGATCCGCGTCGTTCGCATTCGTTTTACTTTCATTTTTCTTCATTTTATTTAATTTTTTTTAACTTTATGTTTAGTGAAAATCATGATTTTTCTTTTCAAGAACTAATATATTGACTAGAATTTAAAAAGATTTCAATATTTTATTTAAAAATACGTCCGAAATAAAGACATTTTAGAAATAAAAGCCTAAATTCGGTCAGAGATTCTGGGCATGCGCAGAAATACTCCTTCTCATATACACATGGCTTTCCAGCATCGATTTGCACAATTATAGAGTTTAAACTAATAAATAAACACGTCGCTTTAATTTCTGACTCCCGACGGGTCTTATGTAGCCTTGTGGTCCGAGTATGGGCCTGTCAACCAGTGGCCGCAGTTTCGATCCGCGTCGTTGGCATTCGTTTTACTTTCATTTTATTTAATTTTTTTTAACTGTATGTTTAGTGAAAATCAAAATTTTTCTTTTCAAGAACTAATATATTGACTAGAATTTAAAAAGATTTCAATATTTTATTTAAAAATACGTCCGAAATAAAAATATTTAAGAAATAAAAGCGTAAATTAGGTCAGAGATTCTGGACATGCGCAGAAATACTCCTTCTCGTATTCACATGGCTTTCAAGCATGGATTTGCACAATTATAGAGTTTAAACTAATAAATAAACACGTAGCTTTAATTTCTAACTCCCGCAGGATCTTATGTAGCCTTGTGGTCCGAGTATCGGCCTGTCAACCAGTGGCCGCAGGTTGTGTCCGCGTCGTTCGCATTCGTTTTACTTTCATTTTTATTCATTTTATTTAATTTTTTTTTAACTGTATGTTTAGTGAAAATCATAATTTTTCTTTTCAAAAACTAATATATTGACTAGAATTTAAAAAGATTTCAATATTTTATTTAAAAATATGTCCAAAATAAAGACATTTTAGAAATAAAACCCTAAATTCAGTCACAGAATCTGGACATGCGCAGAAATACTCCTTCTAGTTTACACATGGCTTTCAAGCAGGGATTTGCACAATTATAGAGTTTAAACTAATAAATAAACACGTCGCTTTAATTTCTGACTCCCGACGGGTCTTATGTAGCCTTGTGGTCCGAATATCGGCCTGTCAACCAGTGGCCGCAGGTTCGATCCGCGTCGTTCGCATTCGTTTTACTTTCATTTTTCTTCATTTTATTTAATTTTTTTTAACTTTATGTTTAGTGAAAATCATGATTTTTCTTTTCAAGAACTAATATATTGACTAGAATTTAAAAAGATTTCAATATTTTATTTAAAAATACGTCCGAAATAAAGACATTTTAGAAATAAAAGCCTAAATTCGGTCAGAGATTCTGGGCATGCGCAGAAATACTCCTTCTCATATACACATGGCTTTCCAGCATCGATTTGCACAATTATAGAGTTTAAACTAATAAATAAACACGTCGCTTTAATTTCTGACTCCCGACGGGTCTTATGTAGCCTTGTGGTCCGAGTATGGGCCTGTCAACCAGTGGCCGCAGTTTCGATCCGCGTCGTTGGCATTCGTTTTACTTTCATTTTATTTAATTTTTTTTAACTGTATGTTTAGTGAAAATCAAAATTTTTCTTTTCAAGAACTAATATATTGACTAGAATTTAAAAAGATTTCAATATTTTATTTAAAAATACGTCCGAAATAAAAATATTTAAGAAATAAAAGCGTAAATTAGGTCAGAGATTCTGGACATGCGCAGAAATACTCCTTCTCGTATTCACATGGCTTTCAAGCATGGATTTGCACAATTATAGAGTTTAAACTAATAAATAAACACGTAGCTTTAATTTCTAACTCCCGCAGGATCTTATGTAGCCTTGTGGTCCGAGTATCGGCCTGTCAACCAGTGGCCGCAGGTTGTGTCCGCGTCGTTCGCATTCGTTTTACTTTCATTTTTATTCATTTTATTTAATTTTTTTTAACTGTATGTTTAGTGAAAATCATAATTTTTCTTTTCAAAAACTAATATATTGACTAGAATTTAAAAAGATTTCAATATTTTATTTAAAAATACGTCCGAAATAAAGACATTTTAGAAATAAAACCCTAAATTCAGTCACAGAATCTGGACATGCGCAGAAATACTCCTTCTAGTATACACATGGCTTTCAAGCAGGGATTTGCACAATTATAGAGTTTAAACTAATAAATAAATACGTCGCTTTAATTTCTGTCTATTGGCGGATCTTATGTAGCCTTGTGGTCTGAGTATCGGCCTGTCAACTAGTAGCCGCAGGTTCGAACCGCGTCGTTCGCGTTCGTTTTACTTTCATTTTTCTTCATTTTATTTAAATTTTTTTTAACTGTACGATTAGTGAAAATCATGATTTTTCTTTTCAAGAACTAATATATTGACTAGAATATAAAAAGATTTCAATATTTTATTTAAAAATACGTCCGAAATAAAGACATTAATAGAAATAAAAGCCTAAATTCGGTCAGAGATTCTGGGCATGCGCAGAAATACTCCTTCTCGCATACAAATGGCTTTCCAGCAGGGATTTGCACAATTATAGAGTTTAAACTAATAAATAAACACGTCGCTTTAATTTCTGACTCCCGACGGGACTTATGTAGCCTTGTGGTCCGAGTATCGGCCTGTCAACCAGTGGCCGCACGTTCGATCCGCGTCGTTCGCATTCGTTTTACTTTCATTTTTCTTCATTTTATTTAATTTTTTTTAACTGTATGTTTAGTGAAAATCATGATTTTTCTTTTCAAGAACTAATATATTGACTAGAATTTAAAAAGATTTCAATATTTTATTTAAAAATACGTCCGAAATAAAAATATTTATGAAATAAAAGCGTAAATTAGGTCAGAGATTCTGGACATGCGCAGAAATACTCCTTCTCGTATTCACATGGCTTTCAAGCATGGATTTGCACAATTATAGAGTTTAAACTAATAAATAAACACGTAGCTTTAATTTCTAACTCCCGCAGGTTCTTATGTAGCCTTGTGGTCCGAGTATGGGCCTGTCAACCAGTGGCCGCAGGTTCTATCCGCGTCGTTCGCATTCGTTTTACTTTCATTTTATTTAATTTTTTTTTTAACTGTATGTTTAGTGAAAATCATAATTTTTCTTTTCAAAAACTAATATATTGACTAGAATTTAAAAAGATTTCAATATTTCATTTAAAAATACGTCCGAAATAAAGACATTTTAGAAATAAAAGCCTAAATTCAGTCCTAGAATCTGGACATGCGCAGAAATACTCCTTCTAGTATACCCATGGCTTTCAAGCAGGGATTTGCACAATTATAAAGTTTAAACTAATAAATAAACACGTAGCTTTAATTTCTGACTACCTACGGATCTTATGTAGCCTTGTGGTCCGAGTATCGGCCTGTCAACCCGTGGCCGCAGGTTCGATCCGCGTCGTTCGTATTCGTTTTACTTTCATTTTTCTTCATTTTATTTAATTTTTTTTTAACTGTATGTTTAGTGAAAATCATAATTTTTCTTTTCAAGAACTAATATATTGACTAGAATTTAAAAAGATTTCAATATTTTATTTAAAAATACGTTCGAAATAAAGACATTTTAGAAATAAAAGCCTAAATTCAGTCCGAGAATCTGGACATGCGCAGAAATACTCCTTCTAGTATACCCATGGCTTTCAAGCAGGGATTTGCACAATTATAGAGTTTAAACTAATAAACAAACACGTAGCTTTAATTTCTGACTGCCTACGGATCTTATGTAGCCTTGTGGTCCGAGTATCGGCCTGTCAACCAGTGGCCGCAGGTTCGATCCGCGTCTTTCGCATTCGTTTTACTTTCATTTTATTTAATTTTTTTTTAACTGTATGTTTAGTGAAAATCATAATTTTTCTTTTCAAAAACTAATATATTGACTAGAATTTAAAAAGATTTCAATATTTTATTTAAAAATACGTCCGAAATAAAGACATTTTAGAAATAAAACCCTAAATTCAGTCACAGAATCTGGACATGCGCAGAAATACTCCTTCTAGTATACACATGGCTTTCAAGCAGGGATTTGCACAATTATAGAGTTTAAACTAATAAATAAATAGGTCGCTTTAATTTCTGTCTATTGGCGGATCTTATGTAGCCTTGTGGTCTGAGTATCGGCCTGTCAACTAGTAGCCGCAGGTTCGAACCGCGTCGTTCGCGTTCGTTTTACTTTCATTTTTCTTCATTTTATTTAAATTTTTTTTAACTGTACGATTAGTGAAAATCATGATTTTTCTTTTCAAGAACTAATATATTGACTAGAATATAAAAAGATTTCAATATTTTATTTAAAAATACGTCCGAAATAAAGACATTAATAGATATAAAAGCCTAAATTCGGTCAGAGATTCTTTGCATGCGCAGAAATACTCCTTCTCGCATACGAATGGCTTTCCAGCAGGGATTTGCACAATTATAGAGTTTAAACTAATAAATAAACACGTCGCTTTAATTTCTGACTCCCGACGGGTCTTATGTAGCCTTGTGGTCCGAGTATCGGCCTGTCAACCAGTGGCCGCAGGTTCGATCCGCGTCGTTCGCATTCATTTTACTTTCATTTTTCTTCATTTTATTTAATTTTTTTTAACTGTATGTTTAGTGATAATCATAATTTTTCTTTTCAAAAACTAATATATTGACTAGAATTTAAAAAGATTTCAATATTTTATTTAAAAATACGTCCAAAATAAAGACATTTTAGAAATAAAACCCTAAATTCAGTCACAGAATCTGGACATGCGCAGAAATACTCCTTCTAGTTTACACATGGCTTTCATGCATTGATTTGCACAATTATAGACTTTAAACTAATAAATAAACACGTAGCTTTAATTTCTGACTACCTACGGATCTTATGTAGCCTTGTGGTCCGAGTATCGGCCAGTCAGCCAGTGGCCGCAGGTTCTATCCGCGTCGTTCGCATTCGTTTTACTTTCATTTTTCTTCATTTTATTTAATTTTTTTTTAACTGTATGTTTAGTGAAAATCATGATTTTTTTTTTCAAGAACTAATATATTGACTAGAATTTAAAAAGATTTAAATATTTTATTTAAAAATACGTCCGAAATAAAGACATTTTAGAAATAAAAGCCTAAATTCGGTCAGAGATTCTGGGCATGCGCAGAAATACTCCTTCTCATATATACATGGCTTTCCAGCATCGATTTGCACAATTATAGAGTTTAAACTAATAAATAAACACGTCGCTTTAATTTCTGACTCCCGACGGGTCTTACGTAGCCTTGTGGTCTGAGTATGGGCCTGTCAACCAGTGGCCGCAGTTTCGATCCGCGTCGTTGGCATTCGTTTTACTTTCATTTTATTTAATTTTTTTTAACTGTATGTTTAGTGAAAATCAAAATTTTTCTTTTCAAGAACTAATATATTGACTAGAATTTAAAAAGATTTCAATATTTTAATTAAAAATACGTCCGAAATAAAAATATTTAAGAAATAAAAGCGTAAATTAGGTCAGAGATTCTGGACATGCGCAGAAATACTCCTTCTCGTATTCACATGGCTTTCAAGCATGGATTTGCAAAATTATAGAGTTTAAACTAATAAATAAACACGTCGCTTTAATTTCGGACTCCCGACGCATCTTATGTAGCCTTGTGGTCGGACTGTCGGCCTGTCAACCAGTGGCCGCAGGTTCGATCCCTGTCGTTCGCATTCGTTTTACTTTCATTTTATTTAATTTTTTTAACTGCATGTTTAGTGAAAATCATGATTTTTCTTTTCAAGAACTAATATATTGACTAGAATTTAAAAAGATTTCAATATTTTATTTAAAAATACGTCCGAAATAAAGACATTTTAGAAATAAAAGCCTAAATTCGGTCAGAGATTCTGGGCATGCGCAGAAATACTCCTTCTCATATATACATGGCTTTCCAGCATCGATTTGCACAATTATAGAGTTTAAACTAATAAATAAACACGTCGCTTTAATTTCTGACTCCCGACGGGTCTTACGTAGCCTTGTGGTCTGAGTATGGGCCTGTCAACCAGTGGCCGCAGTTTCGATCCGCGTCGTTGGCATTCGTTTTACTTTCATTTTATTTAATTTTTTTTAACTGTATGTTTAGTGAAAATCAAAATTTTTCTTTTCAAGAACTAATATATTGACTAGAATTTAAAAAGATTTCAATATTTTAATTAAAAATACGTCCGAAATAAAAATATTTAAGAAATAAAAGCGTAAATTAGGTCAGAGATTCTGGACATGCGCAGAAATACTCCTTCTCGTATTCACATGGCTTTCAAGCATGGATTTGCAAAATTATAGAGTTTAAACTAATAAATAAACACGTCGCTTTAATTTCGGACTCCCGACGCATCTTATGTAGCCTTGTGGTCGGACTGTCGGCCTGTCAACCAGTGGCCGCAGGTTCGATCCCTGTCGTTCGCATTCGTTTTACTTTCATTTTATTTAATTTTTTTAACTGCATGTTTAGTGAAAATCATGATTTTTCTTTTCAAGAACTAATATATTGACTAGAATTTAAAAAGATTTCAATATTTTATTTAAAAATACGTCTGAAATGAAGACATTTTTGAAATAAAAGCCTAAATTCAGTCAGAGAATCTGGACATGCGCAGAAATACTCCTTCTAGTATACACATGGCTTTCAACCAGGGATTTGCACAATTATAGAGTTTAAACTAATAAATAAACACGTAGCTTTAATTTCTGACTACCTACGGATCTTATGTAGCCTTGTGGTCCGAGTATCGGCCTGTCAACCAGTGGCCGCAGGTTCGATCCGCGTCGTTCGCATTCGTTTTACTTTCATTTTTCTTCATTTTATTTAATTTTTTTTTAACTGTATGTTTAGTGAAAATCATAATTTTTCTTTTCAAAAACTAATATATTGACTAGAATTTAAAAAGATTTCAATATTTTATTTAAAAATACGTCCAAAATAAAGACATTTTAGAAATAAAACCCTAAATTCAGTCACAGAATCTGGACATGCGCAGAAATACTCCTTCTAGTTTACACATGGCTTTCAAGCAGGGATTTGCACAATTATAGAGTTTAAACTAATAAATAAACACGTCGCTTTAATTTCTGACTCCCGACGGGTCTTATGTAGCCTTGTGGTCCGAGTATCGGCCTGTCAACCAGTGGCCGCAGGTTCGATCCGCGTCGTTCGCATTCGTTTTACTTTCATTTTTCTTCATTTTATTTAATTTTTTTTAACTTTATGTTTAGTGAAAATCATGATATTTCTTTTCAAGAACTAATATATTGACTAGAATTTAAAAAGATTTCAATATTTTATTTAAAAATACGTCCGAAATAAAGACATTTTAGAAATAAAAGCCTAAATTCGGTCAGAGATTCTGGGCATGCGCAGAAATACTCCTTCTCATATACACATGGCTTTCCAGCATCGATTTGCACAATTATAGAGTTTAAACTAATAAATAAACACGTCGCTTTAATTTCTGACTCCCGACGGGTCTTATGTAGCCTTGTGGTCCGAGTATGGGCCTGTCAACCAGTGGCCGCAGTTTCGATCCGCGTCGTTGGCATTCGTTTTACTTTCATTTTATTTAATTTTTTTTAACTGTATGTTTAGTGAAAATCAAAATTTTTCTTTTCAAGAACTAATATATTGACTAGAATTTAAAAAGATTTCAATATTTTATTTAATAATACGTCCGAAATAAAAATATTTAAGAAATAAAAGCGTAAATTAGGTCAGAGATTCTGGACATGCGCAGAAATACTCCTTCTCGTATTCACATGGCTTTCAAGCATGGATTTGCACAATTATAGAGTTTAAACTAATAAATAAACACGTAGCTTTAATTTCTAACTCCCGCAGGATCTTATGTAGCCTTGTGGTCCGAGTATCGGCCTGTCAACCAGTGGCCGCAGGTTGTGTCCGCGTCGTT
Organism: Argiope bruennichi; assembly: GCF_947563725.1. Classification (NCBI taxonomy): domain Eukaryota; kingdom Metazoa; phylum Arthropoda; class Arachnida; order Araneae; family Araneidae; genus Argiope; species Argiope bruennichi. The sequence goes on from NC_079152.1 coordinate 2,087,848, forward strand.
CGCATTCGTTTTACTTTCATTTTTATTCATTTTATTTAATTTTTTTTTAACTGTATGTTTAGTGAAAATCATAATTTTTCTTTTCAAAAACTAATATATTGACTAGAATTTAAAAAGATTTCAATATTTTATTTAAAAATACGTCCGAAATAAAGACATTTTAGAAATAAAACAATAAATTCAGTCACAGAATCTGGACATGCGCAGAAATACTCCTTCTAGTATACACATGGCTTTCAAGCAGGGATTTGCACAATTATAGAGTTTAAACTAATAAATAAATACGTCGCTTTAATTTCTGTCTATTGGCGGATCTTATGTAGCCTTGTGGTCTGAGTATCGGCCTGTCAACTAGTAGCCGCAGGTTCGAACCGCGTCGTTCGCGTTCGTTTTACTTTCATTTTTCTTCATTTTATTAAAATTTTTTTTAACTGTATGTTTAGTGAAAATCATAATTTTTCTTTTCAAAAACTAATATATTGACTAGAATTTAAAAAGATTTCAATATTTTATTTAAAAATACGTCCAAAATAAAGACATTTTAGAAATAAAACCCTAAATTCAGTCACAGAATCTGGACATGCGCAGAAATACTCCTTCTAGTTTACACATGGCTTTCAAGCAGGGATTTGCACAATTATAGAGTTTAAACTAATAAATAAACACGTCGCTTTAATTTCTGACTCCCGACGGGTCTTATGTAGCCTTGTGGTCCGAGTATCGGCCTGTCAACCAGTGGCCGCAGGTTCGATCCGCGTCGTTCGCATTCGTTTTACTTTCATTTTTCTTCATTTTATTTAATTTTTTTTAACTTTATGTTTAGTGAAAATCATGATATTTCTTTTCAAGAACTAATATATTGACTAGAATTTAAAAAGATTTCAATATTTTATTTAAAAATACGTCCGAAATAAAGACATTTTAGAAATAAAAGCCTAAATTCGGTCAGAGATTCTGGGCATGCGCAGAAATACTCCTTCTCATATACACATGGCTTTCCAGCATCGATTTGCACAATTATAGAGTTTAAACTAATAAATAAACACGTCGCTTTAATTTCTGACTCCCGACGGGTCTTATGTAGCCTTGTGGTCCGAGTATGGGCCTGTCAACCAGTGGCCGCAGTTTCGATCCGCGTCGTTGGCATTCGTTTTACTTTCATTTTATTTAATTTTTTTTAACTGTATGTTTAGTGAAAATCAAAATTTTTCTTTTCAAGAACTAATATATTGACTAGAATTTAAAAAGATTTCAATATTTTATTTAATAATACGTCCGAAATAAAAATATTTAAGAAATAAAAGCGTAAATTAGGTCAGAGATTCTGGACATGCGCAGAAATACTCCTTCTCGTATTCACATGGCTTTCAAGCATGGATTTGCACAATTATAGAGTTTAAACTAATAAATAAACACGTAGCTTTAATTTCTAACTCCCGCAGGATCTTATGTAGCCTTGTGGTCCGAGTATCGGCCTGTCAACCAGTGGCCGCAGGTTGTGTCCGCGTCGTTCGCATTCGTTTTACTTTCATTTTTATTCATTTTATTTAATTTTTTTTTAACTGTATGTTTAGTGAAAATCATAATTTTTCTTTTCAAAAACTAATATATTGACTAGAATTTAAAAAGATTTCAATATTTTATTTAAAAATACGTCCGAAATAAAGACATTTTAGAAATAAAACAATAAATTCAGTCACAGAATCTGGACATGCGCAGAAATACTCCTTCTAGTATACACATGGCTTTCAAGCAGGGATTTGCACAATTATAGAGTTTAAACTAATAAATAAATACGTCGCTTTAATTTCTGTCTATTGGCGGATCTTATGTAGCCTTGTGGTCTGAGTATCGGCCTGTCAACTAGTAGCCGCAGGTTCGAACCGCGTCGTTCGCGTTCGTTTTACTTTCATTTTTCTTCATTTTATTAAAATTTTTTTTAACTGTACGATTAGTGAAAATCATGATTTTTCTTTTCAAGAACTAATATATTGACTAGAATATAAAAAGATTTCAATATTTTATTTAAAAATACGTCCGAAATAAAGACATTAATAGAAATAAAAGCCTAAATTCGGTCAGAGATTCTGGGCATGCGCAGAAATACTCCTTCTCGCATACGAATGGCTTTCCAGCAGGGATTTGCACAATTATAGAGTTTAAACTAATAAATAAACACGTCGCTTTAATTTCTGTCTCCCGATGGGACTTATGTAGCCTTGTGGTCCGAGTATCGGCCTGTCAACCAGTGGCCGCACGTTCGATCCGCGTCGTTCGCATTCGTTTTACTTTCATGAAAAATGAAAGTAAAACGAATTATTTATTTCTGGACATGCGCAGAAAGTAAACGAATTCATTTTATTTAATTTTTTTTAACTGTATGTTTAGTGAAAATCATGATTTTTCTTTTCAAGAACTAATATATTGACTAGAATTTAAAAAGATTTCAATATTTCATTTAAAAATACGTCCGAAATAAAGACATTTTAGAAATATTCAGTCCTAGAATCTGGACATGCGCAGAAATACTCCTTCTAGTATACCCATGGCTTTCAAGCAGGGATTTGCACAATTATAAAGTTTAAACTAATAAATAAACACGTAGCTTTAATTTCTGACTACCTACGGATCTTATGTAGCCTTGTGGTCCGAGTATCGGCCTGTCAACCCGTGGCCGCAGGTTCGATCCGCGTCGTTCGTATTCGTTTTACTTTCATTTTTCTTTATTTTATTTAATTTTTTTTTAACTGTATGTTTAGTGAAAATCATAATTTTTCTTTTCAAGAACTAATATATTGACTAGAATTTAAAAAGATTTCAATATTTTATTTAAAAATACGTCCGAAATAAAGACATTTTAGAAATAAAAGCCTAAATTCAGTCCGAGAATCTGGACATGCGCAGAAATACTCCTTCTAGTATACCCATGGCTTTCAAGCAGGGATTTGCAAAATTATAGAGTTTAAACTAATAAACAAACACGTAGCTTTAATTTCTGACTACCTACGGATCTTATGTAGCCTTGTGGTCCGAGTATCGGCCTGTCAACCAGTGGCCGCAGGTTCGATCCGCGTCTTTCGCATTCGTTTTACTTTCATTTTTCTTCATTTTATTTAATTTTTTTTTAACTGTATGTTTAGTGAAAATCATAATTTTTCTTTTCAAAAACTAATATATTGACTAGAATTTAAAAAGATTTCAATATTTTATTTAAAAATACGTCCGAAATAAAGACATTTTAGAAATAAAACCCTAAATTCAGTCACAGAATCTGGACATGCGCAGAAATACTCCTTCTAGTATACACATGGCTTTCAAGCAGGGATTTGCACAATTATAGAGTTTAAACTAATAAATAAATACGTCGCTTTAATTTCTGTCTATTGGCGGATCTTATGTAGCCTTGTGGTCTGAGTATCGGCCTGTCAACTAGTAGCCGCAGGTTCGAACCGCGTCGTTCGCGTTCGTTTTGCTTTCATTTATCTTCATTTTATTTAAATTTTTTTTAACTGTACGATTAGTGAAAATCATGATTTTTCTTTTCAAGAACTAATATATTGACTAGAATATAAAAAGATTTCAATATTTTATTTAAAAATACGTCCGAAATAAAGACATTAATAGAAATAAAAGCCTAAATTCGGTCAGAGATTCTGGGCATGCGCAGAAATACTCCTTCTCGCATACGAATGGCTTTCCAGCAGGGATTTGCACAATTATAGAGTTTAAACTAATAAATAAACACGTCGCTTTAATTTCTGACTCCCGACGGGTCTTATGTAGCCTTGTGGTCCGAGTATCGGCCTGTCAACCAGTGGCCGCAGGTTCGATCCGCGTCGTTCGCATTCATTTTACTTTCATTTTTCTTCATTTTATTTAATTTTTTTTTAACTGTATGTTTAGTGATAATCATAATTTTTCTTTTCAAAAACTAATATATTGACTAGAATTTAAAAAAATTTCAATATTTTATTTAAAAATACGTCCAAAATAAAGACATTTTAGAAATAAAACCCTAAATTCAGTCACAGAATCTGGACATGCGCAGAAATACTCCTTCTAGTTTACACATGGCTTTCATGCAGGGATTTGCACAATTATAGAGTTTAAACTAATAAATAAACACGTAGCTTTAATTTCTGACTACCTACGGATCTTATGTAGCCTTGTGGTCCGAGTATCGGCCTGTCAACCAGTGGCCGCAGGTTCTATCCGCGTCGTTCGCATTCGTTTTACTTTCATTTTTCTTCATTTTATTTAATTTTTTTTTAACTGTATGTTTAGTGAAAATCATAAATTTTCTTTTCAAAAACTAATATATTGACTAGAATTTAAAATGATTTCAATATTTCATTTAAAAATACGTCCGAAATAAAGACATTTTAGAAATAAAAGCCTAAATTCGGTCAGAGATTCTGGGCATGCGCAGAAATACTCCTTCTCATATACACATGGCTTTCCAGCAGGGATTTGCACAATTATAGAGTTTAAACTAATAAATAAACACGTCGCTTTAATTTCTGACTCCCGACGGGTCTTATGTAGCCTTGTGGTCCGAGTATCGGCCTGTCAACCAGTGGCCGCAGGTTCGATCCACGTCGTTCGCATTCGTTTTACTTTCATTTTTCTTCATTTTATTTAATTTTTTTTTAACTGTATGTTTAGTGAAAATCATAATTTTTCTTTTCAAGAACTAATATATTGACTAGAATTTAAAAAGATTTCAATATTTTATTTAAAAATACGTCCGAAATAAAGACATTTTAGAAATAAAAGCCTAAATTCAGTCCGAGAATCTGGATATGCGCAGAAATACTCCTTCTAGTATACCCATGGCTTTCAAGCAGGGATTTGCACAATTATAGAGTTTAAACTAATAAATAAACACGTAGCTTTAATTTCTGACTACCTACGGATCTTATGTAGCCTTGTGGTCCGAGTATCGGCCTGTCAACCAGTGGCCGCAGGTTCGATCCGCGTCGTTCGCATTCGTTTTACTTTCATTTTTCTTCATTTTATTTAATTTTTTTTTAACTGTATGTTTAGTGAAAATCATAATTTTTCTTTTCAAGAACTAATATATTGACTAGAATTTAAAAAGATTTCAATATTTTATTTAAAAATACGTCCGAAATAAAGACATTTTAGAAATAAAAGCCTAAATTCAGTCCGAGAATCTGGACATGCGCAGAAATACTCCTTCTAGTATACCCATGGCTTTCAAGCAGGGATTTGCACAATTATAGAGTTTAAACTAATAAATAAACACGTCGCTTTAATTTCTGACTCCCGATGGGTCTTATGTAGCCTTGTGGTCCGAGTATCGGCCTGTCAACCAGTGGCCGCAGTTTCGATCCGCGTCGTTGGTATTCGTTTTACTTTCATTTTATTTAATTTTTTTTAATTTTTTTTAACTGTATGTTTAGTGAAAATCATGATTTTTCTTTTCAAGAACTAATATATTGACTAGAATTTAAAAGGAATTTCAATATTTTATTTAAAAATACGTCCGAAATAAAGACATTTTAGAAATAAAAGCCTAAATTGGGTCAGAGATTCTGGGCATGCACAGAAATACTCCTTCTCATATACACATGGCTTTCAAGCAGGGATTTGCAAAATTATAGAGTTTAAACTAATAAATAAACACGTAGCTTTAATTTCTGACTCCCGACGGATCTTATGTAGCCTTGTGGTCCGAGTATCGGCCTGTCAACCAGTGGCCGCAGTTTCGATCAGCGTCGTTGGCGTTCGTTTTACTTTCATTTTATTTAATTTTTTTTAACTGTATGTTTAGTGAAAATCATAATTTTTCTTTTCAAGAACTAATATATTGACTAGAATTTAAAAGGAATTTCAATATTTTATTTAAAAATACGTCCGAAATAAAGACATTTTAGAAATAAAAGCCTAAATTCGGTCAGAGATTCTGGGCATGCGCAGAAATACTCCTTCTCATATACACATGGCTTTCCAGCATCGATTTGCACAATTATAGAGTTTAAACTAATAAATAAACACGTCGCTTTAATTTCTGACTCCCGACGGGTCTTATGTAGCCTTGTGGTCCGAGTATGGGCCTGTCAACCAGTGGCCGCAGTTTCGATCCGCGTCGTTGGCATTCGTTTTACTTTCATTTTATTTAATTTTTTTTAACTGTATGTTTAGTGAAAATCATAATTTTTCTTTTCAAGAACTAATATATTGACTAGAATTTAAAAAGATTTCAATATTTTATTTAAAAATACGTCCGAAATAAAGACATTTTAGAAATAAAAGCCTAAATTCAGTCACAGAATCTGGACATGCGCAGAAATACTACTTCTAGTATACACATGGCTTTCAAGCAGGGATTTGCACAATTATAGAGTTTAAACTAATAAATAAATACGTCGCTTTAATTTCTGTCTCCTGGCGGATCTTATGTAGCCTTGTGGTCCGAGTATCGGCCTGTCAACCAGTGGCCGCAGGTTCGAACCGCGTCGTTCGCATTCGTTTTACTTTCATTTTTCTTCATTTTATTTAATTTTTTTTTAACTGTACGATTAGTGAAAATCATGATTTTTCTTTTCAAGAACTAATATATTGACTAGAATATAAAAAGATTTCAATATTGTATTTAAAATTACGTCCGAAATAAAGACATTAATAGAAATAAAAGCCTACATTCGGTCAGAGATTCTGGGCATGCGCAGAAATACTCCTTCTCGCATACGAATGGCTTTCCAGCAGGGATTTGCACAATTATAGAGTTTAAACTAATAAATAAACACGTCGCTTTAATTTCTGGCTCCCGACGGGTCTTATGTAGCCTTGTGGTCCGAGTATCGGCCTGTCAACCAGTGGCCGCAGGTTCGATCCGCGTCGTTCGCATTCATTTTGCTTTCATTTTTCTTCATTTTATTTAATTTTTTTAACTGTATGTTTAGTGAAAATCATGATTTTTCTTTTCAAGAACTAATATATTGACTAGAATTTAAAAGGATTTCATTATTTTATTTAAAAATACGTCCGAAATAAAGACATTTTAGAAATAAAAGCCTAAATTCGGTCAGAGATTCTGGGCATGCGCAGAAATACTCCTTCACATATACACATGGCTTTCAAGCAGGGATTTGCACAATTATAGAGTTTAAACTAATAAATAAACACGTCGCTTTAATTTCTGACTCCCGACGGGTCTTATGTAGCTTTGTGGTCCAAGTATCGGCCTGTCAACCAGTGGCCGCAGGTTCGATCCGTGTCGTTCGCGTTTGTTTTACTTTCCTTTTTCTTCATTTTATTTAATTTTTTTTAACTGTATTTTTATAGAAAATCATGATTTTTCTTTTCAAGAACTAATATATTGACTAGAATTTAAAAGGAATTTCAATATTTTATTTAAAAATACGTCCGAAATAAAGACATTTTAGAAATAAAAGCCTAAATTCGGTCTGAGATTCTGGGCATGCGCAGAAATACTCCTTCTCATATACACATGGCTTTCAAGCAGGGATTTGCACAATTATAGAGTTTAAACTAATAAATAAACACGCAGCTTTAATTTCTGACTCCCGACGGATCTTATGTAGCCTTGTGGTCCGAGTATCGGCCTGTCAACCATTGGCCGCAGTTTCGATCCGCGTCGTTGGAATTCGTTTTACTTTCATTTTATTTAATTTTTTTTAACTGTATGTTTAGTGAAAATCATAATTTTTCTTTTCAAGAACTAATATATTGACTAGAATTTAAAAAGATTTCAATATTTTATTTAAACATACGTCCGAAATAAAAATATTTAAGAAATAAAAGCGTAAATTAGGTCAGAGATTCTTTACATGCGCAGAAATACTCCTTCTCGTATTCACATGGCTTTCAAGCATGGATTTGCACAATTATAGAGTTTAAACTAATAAATAAACACGTCGCTTTAATTTCGGACTCCCGACGCATCTTATGTAGCCTTGTGGTCGGACTGTCGGCCTGTCAACCAGTGGCCGCAGGTTCGATCCCTGTCGTTCGCATTCGTTTTACTTTCATTTTTCTTCATTTTATTTAATTTTTTTAACTGCATGTTTAGTGAAAATCATGATTTTTCTTTTCAAGAACTAATATATTGACTAGAATTTAAAAAGATTTCAATATTTTATTTGAAAATACGCCCGAAATAAAGACATTTTAGAAATAAAAGCCTAAATTCGGTCTGAGATTATGGGCATGCGCAGAAATACTCCTTCTCATATACACATTGCTTTCTAGCTAGTATTTGCACAATTATGGAGTTTAAACTAATAAATAAACACGTCGCTTTGATTTCTGACTCCCGACGGGTCTTATGTAGCCTTGTGGTCCGAGTATCGGCCTGTCAGCCAGTGGCCGCAGGTTCGATCCGCGTCGTTCGCATTCGTTGTACTTTCATTTTTCTTCATTTTATTTAATTTATTTTTAACTGTATGTTTAGTGAAAATCATAATTTTTCTTTTCAAGAACTAATATTTTGACTAGAATTTAAAAAGATTTCTATATTTTATTTAAAAATACGTCCGAAATAAAGACATTTTAGAAATAAAAGCCTAAATTCAGTCACAGAATCTGGACATGCGCAGAAATACTCCTTCTAGTATACACATGGCTTTCAAGCAGGGATTTGCACAATTATAGAGTTTAAACTAATAAATAAATAGGTCCCTTTAATTTCTGTCTCCTGGCGGATCTTATGTAGCCTTGTGGTCCGAGTATCGGCCTGTAAACCAGTGGCCGCAGGTTCGAACCGCGTCGTTCGCATTCGTTTTACTTTCATTTTTCTTCATTTTATTTAATTTTTTTTTAACTGTACGATTAGTGAAAATCATGATTTTTCTTCTCAAGAACTAATATATTGACTAGAGTATAAAAAGATTTCAATATTTTATTTAAAAATACGTCCGAAATAAAGACATTTTAGAAATAAAAGCCTAAATTCGGTCAGAGAATCTGGGCATGCGCAGAAATACTCCTTCTCGCATACGAATGGCTTTCCAGCAGGGATTTGCACAATTATAGAGTTTAAACTAATAAACAAACACGTCGCTTTAATTTCTGATTCCCGACGGGTCTTATGTAGCCTTGTGGTCCGAGTATCGGCTTGTCAACCAATGGCCGCAGGTTCGATCCGCGTCGTTCGCATTCATTTCACTTTCATTTTTCTTCATTTTATTTAATTTTTTTTAACTGTATGTTTAGTGAAAATCATGATTTTTCTTTTCAAGAACTAATATATTGACTAGAATTTAAAAGGAATTTCAATATTTTATTTAAAAATACGTCCGAAATAAAGACATTTTAGAAATAAAAGCCTAAATTCGGTCAGAGATTCTGGGCATGCGCAGAAATACTCCTTCACATATACACATGGCTTTCAAGCAGGGATTTGCACAATTATAGAGTTTAAACTAATAAATAAACACGCAGCTTTAATTTCTGACTCCCGACGGATCTTATGTAGCCTTGTGGTCCGAGTATCGGCCTGTCAACCAGTGGCCGCAGTTTCGATCCGCGTCGTTGGAATTCGTTTTACTTTCATTTTATTTAATTTTTTTTAACTGTATGTTTAGTGAAAATCATGATTTTTCTTTTCAAGAACTAATATATTGACTAGAATATAAAAAGATTTCAATATTTTATTTAAAAATACGTCCGAAATAAAGACATTTTAGAAATAAAAGCCTAAATTCGGTCAGAGATTCTAGGCATGCGCAGAAATACTCCTTCTCGCATACGCATGGCTTTCAAGCAGGGATTTGCACAATTATAGAGTTTAAACTAATAAATAAACACGTCGCTTTAATTTCTGACTCCCGACGCATCTTATGTAGCCTTGTGGTCGGACTGTCGGCCTGTCAACCAGTGGCCGCAGGTTCGATCCGCGTCGTTGGAATTCGTTTTACTTTCATTTTATTTAATTTTTTTTAACTGTATGTTTAGTGAAAATCATGATTTTTCTTTTCAAGAACTAATATATTGACTAGAATATAAAAAGATTTCAATATTTTATTTAAAAATACGTCCGAAATAAAGACATTTTAGAAATAAAAGCCTAAATTCGGTCAGAGATTCTAGGCATGCGCAGAAATACTCCTTCTCGCATACGCATGGCTTTCAAGCAGGGATTTGCACAATTATAGAGTTTAAACTAATAAATAAACACGTCGCTTTAATTTCTGACTCTCGACGGGTCTTATGTAGCCTCGTGGTCCGAGTATCGGCCTGTCAACCAGTGGCCGCAGGTTCGATCCGCGTCGTTCGCATTCATTTTACTTTTATTTTTCTTCATTTTATTTAATTTTTTTTAACTGTTTGTTTAGTGAAAATCATGATTTTTCTTTTCAAGAACTAATATATTGACTAGAATTTAAAAGGATTTCAATATTTTATTTAAAAATAAGTCCGAAATAAAGACATTTTAGAAATAAAAGAATAAATTCGGTCAGAGATTCTGGACATGCCCAGAAATACTCCTAAATTCGGTCAGAGGCTTTTATTTCTAAAATGTCTTTATTTCGGACGTATTTTTAAATAAAATATTGAAATCTTTTTAAATTGTAGTCAATATATTAGTTCTTGAAAAGCCAATCCAAGTTGTGCCGAAAATCTATGTCGCATAAACTGAATGAATTCAACTTAATCTTTTCCAATATATGCTTTATGTCTTAGTTATGCATATATTGTTGTTTGCTATCTCTATTTCTCATCATAATTTTCCGTTTAATAATACTTAGAATATTTCCCTATAACTGAAATAAGAAAATATTTTACAGCGTCGCCAATTTACAAAATGTTATCTTAATATGAACGAATGTCGTGTCTATGAATCTGTATCCCCACATCTTCTGCTAAACGCCTCGGCCGATTTCAAACAAACTTCGCATACTCATTCTTTAACGGTATTTTATTTTTCTTGTCATACTTTTTCAAAATACAAATATTATTTTATTAATTAGTAATTCATTGAAAATGTGTCGTTTTTTAGAAGCAATTTTGGAAAGAATTATATTTTAATTTGTTAAAATTCGGAATTTTAAATTTTCAATAACATTAAATTCATTTCCGTGCAATTTAAATCATTTTTGAGTGTCGTGAATTTTGAAATTTAAAGCAAACGATTTTAAAATACGTAATAGTAAGACTTATCTATTCTGCCATTATTTCTTGAATTTTCTATTTATCTTTGGTAATTTTATTGAATTAAAGTAATTAATAGTTTCTATAAAAGCTAAAAGGAAGGATAAAAATGTTATATCCTTCATCTTCCAATAAGCACAAACAAACAAGGCAGTCAGTCACGTGGTGCGAAGTAATAAAAGAAGTGTTTGCATTATAATTTATCTAAAATTAGATTTTACATGAAAAATATTATGCATAAATGTATTCCAAGAAACAAAAGGTTATCAGCTAATAATTTATAAGGCTAATTCATAAAAAATATATTGTTTATACAGTAGAAAGATGTTTATAACCTTAGATAGATTTAAGACATCTCCTATCATGAATCTTTCTGATATTTAGCAGATCTTTTTATGCTAGTCAAAAGTAACCAACTCTCACCTACTCTTGATTTCTATGCACCATTTATTTTAATGCTGTGTTTATTGTTCTACTGACGTCTGCTCCATTTATCGATAGCCAAAGATCTTGGATTATTGCAGTGATTCTGCACAACATATTTTCTTTTATTGTTAGTTCTTAATGTCTGAAAGGTTTATAAATACTATATCGGAATATAAATAGTGCTGGAAGCAATTTAAATATCAATTTAGAAACCTTAATGGAATTTCTTTACCACAAAGCATTCATTCTTCCAGTAAAAAAAATCCGCAATTTTATTACAGTTTAAATTTTTTAAAAATTTAAAAAATGTTAATATAAATATGAGTTGCTACATAATGTAATGTTAAAAATAAAATTATCTCTCCCTCTGCTATTTTTAATAGACTGAATCTTTAAATATTCATAGCATTTAAACTATCAAAAAGCATTTCAACTAATTAAAGTATCAGACACTTTGCTCTTATTTGATACTTTTATTAAGTACTTTATTTTTTATTAAAGTAAGTAAATGGGCTATCAAACATCAATATCTAAAAATAATAATAAAAAAAAGAGAAAGGAGATTTGAAAAAATTCGAAGAGCAGAATTTTAAAATATGTGATGAACTTTTATTATCTATAATGGGTGTCAAAATCCTAGGGTTTATTTTACTATATATATGATGCATTTTAAATGGCTATTAATATAAAATTATACAACTCAGCTTTGGAACAAAAAAAAGCTCATCTTGATAAATTAATGCATCGTTCTAAACACTAAGGTGTAAAATATGATTAATTGAATAAAAGGATTGAAATTGTACAAAAGTTCTTCAGATATTAAAATGACTATAGAATTATTACACATAAGATAATTCATTAATGTCAAGAATGAAAAAATTATATTCTGGAAAATTTGATGCAGAAATCTATCATGCCTATACAATTCATGAATTTCCAAATTAAAAAAATCTTTTGTTATGTATTTGTATAGAAATAATACTTCATTTTTACTGAAATATTTATGACCAGCTTTTTTCCTTTGAAAAACGCTTCATTTATTCATAATGAACAATTACAATGTAACACTAGAAAAATCTGACATTTTCAGACATAACAACCAATATTACAAAATTAATCAAATGATGTATTGCAATAACTGTAACTTATTTAAATACAAGTTGAATGAAGCAAAAATAGAGCATTTATATTTGCAATTGCAATGAGTGAAAGCTATAATAAAGAAGAAAATTATAATATTTGTGTCTAGCACATTTAATTAAATTTACGAGAATAATAAGATTACAAAAAAGAAAACAATGTTTGTTTGCATTTTCTATAATACAAATTTAGAAAAAGCTGTAGTGTAACTATTTAAAAAGACAATTTATGTCTTGTAATTTTATAACATTCAGTTCATTTAATATTTTTGAAAGCTAAAATATTCATTATACTTTTAAGCATCCATATAAACAATGGTATCACATTAAAAAAAATTTCTATCAAGGAAATATTTATTGAAAATATAAACATACAATTTCGTAACAAATAACAAGAAGCAACCCTTTCAAATGCATGTAAAATATTAAGTTTAACAGCAAAATATATAATGTGAAAATATATATAAAAAGCTTTTCTATCCCTTAATAAATTCTAGAAATATTTCCAGCAACAGATACTAACTCAATATACTTTATTTTCATTGCTGATATTATCTATATACAGAAACAAGAAAAACATTTTTTTTTTAATATTACATTCCAAGTAGAGGAAATATACAAATAAATATTGTGATACATTTAAGCTTTTTAATTGTGCAATATACATATAAAAAATAGAATATATCATTCAACGCTTTTTCAAGAAAAGATTCTAAGCAAGTTTTTGACATTAGGTTGATATTTCATATCTTCTGTGAGGTTATGCTTTCTTTTTGAACTTGAAGCCCTTTAGATGGACGACCACATATTAGTCATTTGCTGCCTCTTGTCATCCCAACAACTCTTTGGGGAATGGATGATCAGCCGAATGAGTGAATGAAAAGCAGAATTTGCTACACATTCGCAGTGGGGGCGTTGTGGTCTAGGGTGAAAAATTCGATGCAAATAGTCCAGAATTTGGACATTCTAATTTCGTATCACGTGAGGAGTGCGAGCATGTTTTCTTTCATATTTCTTTTAATTTCAAATAGTTTATTAAAAATTGTGACCAATTTATTTAATAATATAGAAGAACAAAGAAACGTAAATGAATAATAAAAAAATATTTAAAACAAATAATTTAGATTTTAAATCCGAATATGCTGCGATATTCCACCACAGGAATACATAGTGCATATTTGTTTCCCTTTGCCTCTCATCAAGGAACGAATGAGTAAATGAAGAGAAGAAATTGCTTCATACTCGAAGCGAGGGCGCTGTGCTCTAAGATGAAAAGTCACTGAAAATGACCAATAATTATGATTTTCTAGGTTCGAATCCCGTAAAGAGTGAGAGCACTTTTTTTAACGTATTTCTTTTAATTTTAAAGAATTTATCAAAATTTTTGATCACATTTTTTAATAATATTGAAAAACCGAAAACGCAAATGAATATTTAAAAAAGAATTTTTATCAGGAGTTTAAATTTTGAACCAGAATATGCTTCTATATTACATTGTGCATATACATTGCGCATACATTGTAAATACATTGTGCATATTTACTTCCCTTTGTCGCTCATTAAGAAACGAATGAGTGAAAGAAGAGCAGAATTTACTTCGAACTCATAGTGAGGGCGCTGTGGTGTAGGGTGAAAAATCAATGAAAATTGTTTAAAATTTTGCTGTTCATTTTTAGATTCTCGTGAGGAGTCGGAGAAAGTACTTGCACATTTCTTTTAATTTCAAAGAATTTATTAAAGATTTTGATTAATTTTTTAAAAATATTAAAAAACAAATAATTTAAACAAATATTAATTTTTTTTGAATAAATAGTTTAGAATTTAATTTCAAATATGATCCGATATTCTACCATAGGAATAAATTGTGCAGATGTATTTCCCTTTGCCTCTCATGAAGAGACGAATGAGTGAATGAAGAGAAGAATTTGTTTCGCACTCGAAATGAGTGCGCTGCGGTCTAGGTAAAAAATCACTGCAAATTGCCCATAAATTTGATACTCTAGGTTCTCGCAAAGAGTCAGAGCATGTTGTTATTTTTAAATATTTCTTTTAATTTCAAAGAATTTATCAAAAATTTAGATCAATTTTTTTAAATATATTAAAAAAAAAGGGAAATGAAAATTTCGAAATTTTTTGAATCGAGTGTTTAGATTTTAAATCCGAATATGTTCCGATATTCTTCTATACGATTACATTGCGCATAGTTGTTTCCCTTTGCCTCTCATCAAGAAACGAATGAGTGAATGAAAAGCAGTTTGCTTCAAAGTGAAGGAGAGTGCTGTATTCTATGGTGAAACAACACTGCAAATAGTCCATAATTTTGGTTTTCTAGGTTCGAATCTCATCAGGAAAGAAAGCATGTTTTTTTTTAATATTTCTTTTTATTTCAAAGAATTTATCAAAAGTTTTGATCAATTTTTTAAAATAATATTGGAGAACAAAAAAATGTAAATAAAAGAAAAAAGTTTGAATCAGGAATTTAGGTTTTAAATCAGAATATGCTCCGATATTCTCTCACAGGAATGCATTGTGCATATTTATTTCCATTTGTCTCTCATTAAGACACGAATGAGTGAATGAAGAGAAGAATTTCCTTCACAATAGAAGTGAGGGCGTTGCGATATAGCGTGAAAAATCAAAGCAAATTGTACATAATTTTGATGTTCTAGTTCAAATCTCGTCAGAAGTGACAGCATATTTTTTTAAATCATATTTCATTTAATTCTATAGAAATTCTCAAATATTTTGATGAATTTTTTTTCCTAATATAGAAGAATATTAAAATGAATATTAAAATTTTTTTTGAATCAGTTTAGATTTTAAATCCGAATATGCTCCTATATTCTACCATACGAATACATTGTGCATATTTGTTTCTCTTTGTCTGTGACTAAGAGGCAAATAAATGAATGAAGAGTGGAATTTGCTTCTCACTGAAAGTGAGGATACTGCAGTCTAGCGTGAAAAATCACAGTATGTTGGTCATTATTTTTATGTTCTAGGAGGGTGCATGTTTTGTTCTTGTCATATTTCTTTTAATTTGAAGGAAATAATAAAAAATGTTGATCAATTTTTTAATGATATTAAAAAGGAAAAAAAAAATTGAATAGCGTAGTTCAGATTTTACATTTTAATAATCTACCATAGGAATACATTGTGCATATTTATTTCCCTTTGTCTCTCACTAAGGGACGAATGAGTCAATAAAGAGCAGAATTTGCATCGCACTCGAAGCGAGGACGGTCTGGTCTAGGGTGAAAAATCACTGCAAATTGTCCAGAATTTGGACGTTCTAATTTCGAACATCGTGAGGAGAGAGAGCATAGTTTTTTTTTTCATGTCTATTTTAATTTCGAAGTTTTTATGAAATCTTTTGATCAAATTTTTGAATAATATAGAAGAAAAATATCGTAAATGAGTATTAAAAAAAATTTGAATAAAGAGTTTAGATTTTAAATCCAAATATCCTCCGACAATCTATCTTAATTGCACATGGCGCATATTTGTTTCTTTTTGTCTCTCATTGGGAGACGAATGATTCAATGAAGATGAGAATTTGCATCACACTCAAAGGGAAGGCGTTCTGGTCTAGAGGGAAAAAGCACTGTAAATGGTCGATGATGTTCCATGTTCGAATCTCCTGAGGAGAGAGAGCATATATATATATTTCACGTTTCTTTTAATTTCAAAGAATTTATCAAATATTTTGATCATTTTTTTATAATATAGAAGGAAAAAAAAACGTAAATCAATATTAAAAACAATTTATATAAGGAGTTTAGATTTTAAATCCGTACACTCTCCGATATTCTGCCATAGGAATATGTTTTGTGCATTTCTTCCCCTTTGTCTCACATCATCAAGTAACAAACGATTGAATTTGCTTTTCACTCTAAGTGAGGAGGCTGTAGTCTACGATGAAAAGTCACTGCAAAAGGTCCATAATTTTGATTTTCTAGGTTCGAATTCTGTGAGTATGTTTTTTTTATATATCGTTTAATTTCAAAGAATTTATCAAATCATTTGATCAATTTTTTTAATAATAAAGAAGAACAAAAAAAATTAATGATTATTTAAGAGTTTTTTGAATAAATAGTTTAGATTACAAATCCTAATATGCTCCGATATTGTACCATTATAATACATTGTGCATATTTGTTTCCTTTTGTCTGTCACTAAGAGACGAATGAGTGAATGAAGATCAGGATTTGCTTCATCCTCGAAGTGAAGGCGCTGTGGTCTAGGGTGAAAAATCAATGCAATTGATCCATAATTTTGATGTTCTAGATTCGAATCTCATCAGAAGGGAAAGCAAGTTTTTTTTGTTCATATTACTTTTAATTTCAAAGTATTTATCAAAAAGTTTGATCAATTTTGTAAATAATATTGGAGAACAAAAAAGTGTAAATGAATATTAAAAAAATTTTGAATTAGGTGTTTAGATTTTAAATCTGAATATGCTACGATATTCTATCATAGGAATATATTGTACATATTTGTTTCCCCTTGCCTCTCCTTAAGACACAAATGAGTGAATGAAGAGCAGAATTTGCTTCACACTGCAAGAGACTGCGCTGCGATCTAGGATGAAAAATCACTGCAAATGTTTCATAATTTTGATTTTCTAGTTTCGAATATCGTAAAGAGAGAGCATATTTTTTAAAAATATTTCTTTTAACTCTAACATTCAAGCCCTTTTTAAGCGGTGCTTTCTTTAACAACCAGACTTTCTGGGCTTGTCGCTTGGAAAACATGGACTCTTCCGAGCTCAGGGGAAGTTTCCATCCGTGATCCGAATTAATAAATCTGCTATCGTTCTACTTTGAGCAATTGCCTTGCTTTTTTCAGACAATGAGTTGCATTTTCTACCGGCCTAAGTGTTTTATTCTAATGCATTGACAATTTTTAGTGTGAAGCAAGTTTTATATTAGATTTCCAAACCATTTAAATCATTGAAATAAAACCTGGCCTTCTTATTAATCTCAAAAACATCTTTATTTTTCATGCAATTTTCAATAGTCTTTTAGAATATTAATTCAATTTTTTTTGGTAAAATTAAAGAGTACGTCATATATATGTATTTTTTATATAATATATGACATGCATAGTGTATATATCAATGCAATTATTATATCTTTTATATACTATAGAAGTGAATGCAATTCAATAATAGATGAAATGCTTTAAATCTACATTTAATACTGAAATGAAAATATCCGTTCAATAAAATAAAAAAAATAAAAAAAGAAATGTGAGAACAGCACCTTGAAAGTCATTCCGAAAATACGTTTTTTCAACACTCAGCTTTTTTGTATCATCTTCCACATAATAGTTTGTAAAATATAAACTGTTATACTCATTGGATTTTTGAATATAAATCAATATTTTGAATTTTCGATCGTAATATAAAAGATATTTATTAGACTTTTAATTATATTTTTAAGGAAGTTTTCACATTTTGTGTTAAAAACGCAAAATGTGACGCATTCTTGTTTTATTTAAATCAATAAAACAAATGTGTGATACATTCCGAAAAGATATATTTTGCAACTCATTTTTATTGATCTATTAAAATTTTTCTCAAACCAAGAACCTACTTTACATCAAACGTTATATATCTCATCTATCAAAGCAATTCGATAAAAGAGATATGTTTTTAAAACTTCATTTAATATTGATATACAAAAAATTGTTCAATAAAATCCGGGAAAAAATTACTCATGAAATATATTTCGCAAATACATTCCTTCAGTTTTCAACCATAACATTTTACTTTAATTCATCTTAAATATTACTTTTTTTAATATAAACCGTCATGCTAAATATTTCAACTGAAAATCAGATTTTACGATGTTATTTTAAGTTTACTATAGTATTATCAAGACAAGATCTTATTACAATGAAATAAAATGAAATATTGGAAGAACTCGTAAATTTTTAGTAAGTCATTTTTCGATCATTAAATTAAAAGTTGGGACAAATATCTACACAAAAAATACCCTTACATTTCATCTCATTTTTTAGTAAACTTTTAAAATGTTAATAAAAAAGTCATTTATCAATCGTAGATAGATAATCAGCCATAAATTACTGCTTAATTTTTTTATATATCAGAATAATTCAGAAAATAGGCGAGATGATTTAATTACTCATTTTACGATGAAATAAGAAAAATAAATGAAGTTTGAGAAAATGTTTCAAACGATCAGCTAAAATATTCTTTGACCGACCATCATCTTCCCTTGACAGATAACCGCAGCTTTCAAAAGTAGCACAGAATTGTTTTAATTTCTTCATCAGTGAATTCAAGTTTACTTTTACTCATAATGAAGAAATAAGCTTTTAAATAAAAATAATTACCCTGATAATACAAAAACCGATTCACAGTACGTAAAGTAAGAAGTACAAATTGACAACTGAAGAAAAATTTTCAGAATAGCATTCGTACAAGGAACTCAGTATTTATATAACTTATCTTACTTTATAAAGGAAGGAAAAAAAAACTCCTAAGATTTTTTTTAAAATTCTGTTTCAATGCCGTAGTTTGTACTGGGCATCGAAAATTCCGACAGGTCTTTGATGATAGAATAAGATGCTGGGAATATAAAGCGACTTTCCTCCACAGTAACAGGAGTCGCTACCCATTTTGTGAGAAAATTGCAATGTGAATAGGCTGCAGTGTCAATACAATAGTTTGTCTTTATATCACTACAATAGTCTTAATCCTGAAAAGAGCTTCCGATGCTTATACGAAAAATAAACAACGTGTTGTATCCTTATACATCAGTCATCGTTAACAAAGAACTTCAGTGAAAAATTACTTTTATAAATAGCCATAAAATCTTTCCAATTTTGAGTTAACACGTAGAAATAGAAATTAAAAACCTTTCAAAACTCAAAATATGTGCAAACGACCTAGTTAGTGAATCCCTCCCCAACCCTACCGTCTTGGGCACAGGGGAATCTTCTGTGGGAAAGCCGCGATTGTCAGAGTTAACACGGACCTCCTGGAGTGTTTAACGCAGTAGCCAATTATAGTAAACCTCCCTACTGTAACGGAAGCAGGCGTCCGAAACCGACCCACTTGGACGTTAAAGGAAAATTCCCAAAGCACATAGCTGCATGCGAGAGGGTTTTAAAACACGTGCCACTCTAGTATCCTGTTTTATGTTATTCTCATGAGAGCTTCCGTCATGAACGGTAGGTGGAAAGCGCAGATGCGCGGAGTCGAATGAAGGAATGATCACTGATGGCGATCATAGTGATCTGCCTGAAACCTAAGAGAAACACACTTGCATATATTGCAAGGAAAGATTTATTATCCATGATGTGGTAATAGTTCTAAGAATTGAAATTGAGGGAATCAATCAAGCCACAAGGCATGCCAAGAGGGAGCAGATTGATTATACTCATCCGCATCTTGCAGCCATGGGGTCTAGACGAAAGCAATCTATTCAGGAGATGGTGGCCCTTTTGGGTAAGGTGAACCTTATTGGTTCTTGTCAGGACTCGAAATGTGAACACTCTAAAGAACCCTCCCTGACCATGAGTAATGAAAATTTCGTCTTTCCAACTAAAAGAAAACTTGCCAGAAATAAACCGAAACCCCCTAAAAATGTAAATAGCATGAGAAACAAATTTCAGGTCCTCAATAATATCCCAGTTGAAAATGAAACTCCCAATACTGCAGAAAATAAAATACCACCAATAATGTTGAAATGCGCAGATAACTTTAATGAAATCTTATCCCAAATTCTCAAAACTTGCGGCAAAACTGTTAAAAAACTGAATAAAGGCTTTGCAAAAATATTCCCAGAATCGGCTGATCAACACAAAGTCATTCAAAATTTATGCAGGCAGCAGAGTTATGATTATTATATCATAACCTCCCAAAACAAAATACCATTAAAAGCAGTCATCAAAGGGCTCTCCTACGAATACGACACTAAAATTATAGCACAAAACCTAGTTGATAGTGGTTTT
This sequence comes from Argiope bruennichi, assembly GCF_947563725.1. NCBI lineage: Eukaryota > Metazoa > Arthropoda > Arachnida > Araneae > Araneidae > Argiope > Argiope bruennichi. The sequence continues at coordinate 2,108,535 of NC_079152.1, forward strand.
CCAGTGACTAGGGTAGTCCAACTTACCCAGCTAAGAAAAAAGAGGCCTCTTCTATTTTATAAGGTCGAACTAAATAAAACTGAAAAAAGCCGAGGAAATTTTTAAAATAGAACATCTGGATTATCTTAGTATTAAAGTAGAGCCCTATAGAGGTCACAACCTAGTCACGCAATATTATCGTTGCAACTGTTTTCACCACGTAGCGAATAACTGAAACATAAAACCCAGATGTCTGAAGTGTGGCGAAAGCCACGAAACTAAAGCTTGCGCGAATAAAGAAAAAATTGAAACGCCAACATGCATTAATTGAGGCAAACAAGGGTACATAGCCTCTTACCGGGGCTGCGAGGCCTTCCCAAAAATTCAGTCTACGAGAAAAATAGGGACAACTATTTTAACGAAAACCTAGCTATGATCAGGCCAAATGTCAGTTTTGCAGATCTTCTTAAAAACACAAGCCATCATGAGATGGTGCCTCGATTACACCCTTACGACACAAGCCCACCAGAGCTGGCGCCACAAACCTATGGTTACAAACAAACCAACAACACCGCTTTAGAAGGCAATGATTTCGCTGACATTGTAGAAGCAATGAAAGAACTTAAAAAGCTAACGACAGAGTACCCGTTACTCTTCTCGCAGCTTAAAAAACTAAAAACCACAAATACTGTTATGGAAGAACTGGATGTAGTCATGAAGGCATTCGATAACCCAAGTCAACCTGTCAGTAACTAGTTTTCTCCTGCAATAGCCTTCACATAGTCTGCTGGAACGCAAATGGAAAATTTCAAAGAAAAATTTTCCTGGCAAACTATTTCTCATATTATAGTTATAGATCGAACCAGGCTAGCGGCGGTACTGCAATTTTAATCAAAAACGGTTTACCTCACAGTGAGGTCCCCCCACCCTTAATACAAAATGTAGAAGCTAACGTGGTAAAATTAAATTTTAAAAATCAAGATCCAATAACCCTAATCTCTATTTATCCCCCCTAGTGCAGATAATTCCAATTTTATTTTCGACATCGAAAACCTAATGCAAACAGGACCTAATCAAATAATTTGAGGAGACTTTGACACTCACCACGTTAGCTGGGATTGTAAGCGTAACTGCCCAAAAGGTAATTCCCTAAAATCATTCTCTCTCAGGCGGGATTAGACATTATAGCCCCACTTGATTTGGACCCCAGTCAGCCAATATAATAGACCTCACCTTCATTAAAGACTTCCGTACCCATATGAAATTCACTCTTTACCTGAACTTAGCTCTGACCATAATCCCATCTTACTAAATTTTTTCTTTAAATATTCCCTGTCCAGTTATCTTAATAAATATAAGACAAACTGGAATAATTTTAAATTAACCCTCAGTCAATCAGAAACCAACATTGATGAATTTACAAACCCAGATAAACTTGATCATTTTGTTAACATTTTCGAATCGAAAATTATTAACGCAAAAAATCTAGCCTCCAACCCTATTATAAATAATCAAAATTTTATTGACCTTAAAATTCGAGACCTAATTAGGGACAGGAACTTTGTCAGAAAAAAATTTCAAAAAACCAGAGACCCAGTCTTCAAGAGACTAATGAACCAACTTAATAAGGGAATTGAAAAACTTAAACAATAAAATCCAAAACAATGAATTTATAAACAAATTAATTAGTGTTAACACAGAAGACGGATCAATCTGGAAACTTGTCAAAACTTTTAAAAGTAAAAAACAAAAAATTCCGACCCATAAAGGCCCTGCTAGTATTGCAATAACTGATAAAGAAAAAGCAAACCTTGCTAGCCTTGAGAAACAATTTCAACTTAATGAATTGAGCAATTTCACCATAGAACATAATGTAAATAATACAGGCAAAAGCTTTCTTGACTCACTGCCACTAAAATTTATTGATATTCCCCCTCCCCCAACTGATGAATTAAAAGATCATATTAAAAAACTTCATATCAAAAAAGCCCCTGGCTTTGACAATATTAACAACAAAATGTTAAAAACACTTCCGGACTATTACTTAAAATTTTTAATTAATATAATTCATAGCATTCTCAAATTAGGACATTTTCCCATGTTATGGAAAACGGCTGCAGTTTTTTCCATATTAAAACCAGGAAAAGACCCAACGGATTCCTGCAGTTATAGACCCATATCCCTACTCCCCTCTGCCAGCAAAATCGCTGAACAGAGTGCCGGAGTATTTCAGCAAGAATTAGCTGGGGTTCGGAACCAAACAACATCATGGTGTACCTTCACTGATAACTATGCTACTGGGTCATCGTGTTTTTGATGCTCCTTAAGCGAAAATCCCGTTTATAGCATGTAAAGTAACCTATATTTGCTGATTGAATGAATGATAGGGCACCTTTGTTTCACCTTATCCTACGATAGACGACAGATTTATTTTTAAATTTATTGTAATAATTGCTTTCTTTTAACATTATTTTTATTTATTGAGTGTGCTTCTTTTGAGTTCGAATTTTATTAAATATTTTTAAATCCTTTTCAAAAAGTGAGCACTCTTTAGAAAATACTTCGCACTCCACCTTGTACGCGCTAGCTGAACGGCCACCTCGCACGAATCTTTGGAAGAAGAGGACGATTTATAAGAAATTTCTAGATCCCTATAAACTGATAAAGGTTCAAGGAATTAATCGGTTTCATTTTATTGTTGCATGCGCCATAAGGAAGATTGGATTATTTGTTTTTAACTGATTTTATAAAATGATAGTTAATACATTTAAACTGGATACATTGTGTAAATTATTAATACCTCTTGCGAGATTTAACAGAAAGATAATGTATGCAACTCTTTGTTGCCATATTTAAAGAAGAAATAAAAAATATTCGTACTTTTTCAAGAGCTGTCACTCGTACTGAATTGAATAATAATGGGTAAGTTGCTTAGTTTTTAGAGTTCTCATAAATATAATAATGAAATGTAATTACTTTTTTATGTATTGAAGATTTGAAGAATTTTTCTACTGAAATATTCGTTCGCAACGAATTTTCTTTTCGGAAAGACTTATTTTTAATATTCTAAACAACTTCTTTAGAAAATCAAGTATGTAGCAGAATTTATGCAATTATTGAACACACCATTGCCATATAAATGACGCTATCGTATATTAGATGAATGAACGAACCAATTTGAAATGTGAAAGTTTATTGATTAGTTTTATGTAAATAGCTTGCTGTAAAGCATAATAGCAGTATCATATAGCCGAATTTTTTGTCAAATTCGTGTCTGGAATTGGAGAAATTCAATTCTAACATCAACAATATTGTTCTACTGTGGCAAAAGCAGTCTAGTGTTTCAGTTTTATAAGCAAAACTTCATTCAAAAGAAAATCTCTCCAAAAATGAATTGTTCCTGATACGTTTCATAAAGATGTCTACATAAATTAAGCCTATATTTATAATAGAAACATTTACGACTTTGTTTTTACGGAAAATGGCACGTTTGTAAAAGCTCAAAACTTAGTCGTTCGCTAAAATCCTATTAGTCTTATCGTTCGTTTCAGTTTTTCAATATTTCTGCTACTTAGAGAGTTAAACACCTCTTCCAGTGCCGCAGATATTCAATAGTTTGGCTTCTAAACTTCTTTATTTACTCATTTGAACGCCTATACATATGATTGTAGTTAAATTTAGTGTAAACCGGAGGTATTGTGAAATCCTTTAGAACTTGGTTAAGGCGTATTTCAAATCTCTTGAATTTCGATTAAATTTTTTTGAGTTATATAAAAACATTATTATGGCTTCAGTTCAATAAAATTGGCAATAATTTCTTGTATCAGAGATATGACATTTCTAAAATCCAAATTTGCTTGTTAATTTTTGCATCTCTTCTAATAACAAATATTAATGCGTATGTTGACATTTTACAGGACAGACCACTTGACCAAATGCTACCAAATTTGGCACATATAATTTTAAGGGTGGTAATGTAACTTCGCAGCTATCTTTTGTAATTTTAACGGAAACAAATAAGTTGATTTTTGAGGGTTTTGTGATAATTTATTAAAATATTACTGTACAAAAAACTTCTTATGCCAATTTAAAAGGCAGGGTAATTTTGCCAAATTTTGGTAATTTTTAAACATTTTTTGGTTTTATTAATGCCTAACAATCTCAGAAATTTACACCTTTTCATTGTTTCATCAAATACTTATTCGCATAACTCAAAACATTGTTGAAAGTTAACGATTCTGTCAAACATCAGAATAGTTAACAAGAAAAAATAAAATTACAACACAGCGAAAAGTAAGATACATCATCTGGGCAGTTACTTCTCGACTTTATTAGGATGCACAATGAAGAAATAGATTGAAAGTTGTTAAAATAGTGCGGCAAATTTCTATCTCGTACCAGCAGGGTATTTTAAATTCTAATCATCGATCTAATCCTATTTCATTAGTTATTGCATTCTATGCGAGTCGATTTTAATCATTCGATTTGCAAAATAAATGCCAGTTTAAATCTGTTATACTTTGTAATGAATGAATAAAATTGCACTCTTTAAATTATAGCTTTACAAATGCTAAAGCGCGAATAAGCGAATGAAATATGTAACTAAACAAATTCGTGAATTTTATTACAGCGTATAAGCATCTGTAATTTTTAAAATTGAAATAAATTAAACTATCGCTGAAAAACTAATTTTTAAATTTTGTAAAACTAGCTTTGTCATAATTTATGGAATTGCCGAGGAAATTTTTCTATTCATTACAACAAATGAATTTTAGTACTGAACTAAATTTTAAAAATATAAAATTTTGTAAACGTGCATCTTTCTAGAATGCCGTTTTTCAAAAATCGCTACCTGCTAAAATTGAGATTTAGGTTCAAATGTTTGTTCAAAGAACATTGTATTCTGTGCGTAACGCGTCTCATTTATGAAACGTTTATTCTAAAAGGACAATTTCTTAAGAATAAAGTCGAATTGTAGAACGTAAATTTCGATAGTGCAAGTTTCTAATAACCCGAAACTGTGCAGATTTTGAATGCCATGAAAGTTACCGAGGACAGGTGCTCGAACATCGATTTGGCGCCGAGGGGTCACCAGAAAAGCGCCAAGATTTCTTGAAATGTATAATTTGAACAAATGCCAACGCTTATTACTTTTGATTGGCATCGTTACTACAATGAACTGAAAAATTAATACTGAATAAAGCATAAGCAGTTTTGTTTATACTTAAAATATAGGCTCGCAACCTTTGCCTTCCTAGTTGCTTAGAATTTTAATAGCACATTTTGCAAAATTGTCTGTTTTAATTTAGTCATATCTTTCTTGGAAATCTTTCATGTAGTGAAATGTAAATTTTAATTTCATTACCCAAACATTTTGTGAACACGCTCCAATTTCTGGGATCATTGGTGTTTGTTATGCAATAAAATAATAAACTTAGAGCCACCACGGGAAAAACGCTGAAACTCGCATAGCTTTCAGCGTTTTATGAAACATAAAAAAATGTATTTGTATGGCCATCTTTCTCTTGTAATGTTAATGAACGCTGCATCGGGTACATTTTATGCAAAATGTTAATAAAAGCATAAGTAATGTGTTCCATGTAGTGAGGCGTTCACGTGTGTTAACGATATTCTATTACGTCTGTAGCGTGCATCATTGTTAGACGCATTTTATCTAATTATGCCATACAAGAAAACATTCTTCATTTTTACGTTTGGGCAGCGATAAAAAAAGCTATTTAAGAACAGAATTTTTGTTACTGTTGTTGTTACTGTGTTGTTGTTTCTGATCCCAAGTGATATAGCTGCACTACACCACCTCCATGAAATGAAAAATCTCTAAAAAGTCTAAAAACAAAAGCGAATCCCTTAAAATTTCAAACAGTAAAATTTAACAATAAGATTGGGGCGGGGGAGGCTTGATCTGCCTTCTGTTGATTTTGTTTGTGAACTTTATTAACACTAGTTTGATTGCCTAAATGAGATGAAATGAAACTTCATTTAACGACCGTAATTCACACTCGAATTTCATACGCAGTGAGAAACGCTCATTAAGCAAAATGTTTTTCGCAGAATTCTATAAAATAGTACAATGTATCCAATTGTAATGGGAGCCAAAACTAACCCTCAAATTTTTTTTCAGATCATTCACAAAAGAGAATTCCTACTACGAAGCGGAAACGACACCTGCATATTTATGACCGATTCTCCTTATGTGATGGACTGTATTTTGAAGCTATCGTCGTTACAAGTGTCATTCGTAAAATTTTTCGACACCATTTTATACTAGTTCCAAGAAGATTTGAGAAAAGAACACCACTACAATAGTGTTGCGCTGTTTTTGGATGGAGGGTGATATTTTCTCCTGGATTTCCCGCAGTTGTATCGCATTGGACTAACCAGGTATGTCTACATAATTATGGCACCCTAGCTGCTTGGAAGTTACTTGTGTCGGATATTCGGAAATTATGTATTTTTTTCCCTATTCTTTCAGAATACTAGAAGTTTAGATTTTAATGCCTTGCGCGAATTTGCGAAGTGTCGAACATTTTAAAGGAACACAAAGTCTAGAATGTAGAGAAATCGAAAATCCGCTCAAAAACGAATAAATCGCAAACCAATAACCTGGCAATAAGTGTATCCTCTCAAACTGAAAACGGAAGTTGAATATTTCTCCGATACAACGATCCATTTAAAATATTAAGATAAATTTTCCAAAATGAATCCCTCAAACTATAATTTGGTTTCATTAATTTTCGCGATTGTTAATTTAGATATCGGTTCGTCATCTAAATATTGATTCTAACTTTTTCAAAAGCCATTCAATTAAGTCCCGGTATAGTTTTATTTCGGAGTATTTCCAAGTAATAAGGACTAAATCGAACTCGTTGACGATTCTCGAAATTTCATCCTTATGACGTTTACTCACTTCAGTCGGTATGCTCTAATGTAATAGAATTTCTGGTTGCAGGCTGATATTCAAACCTTTGTTTACGAATTGCGATATGGTAAATCTCGTATTGCATGTTACGAATAAATTCTTAAATTAGGGAAGTTTATAGGCAAAGTAACTTTAACTACTCAATCAAGAGGCGTACTTGAGAGTTGCTGATAAAAATTAGTTTTGCAATTTTTGATGTTGGAATTGATTCACCTTGCATTCGATAAAAAAAACAAGACAAGGAATAAACTGTTAGTTCAGGTACTGAAAATGGAAACAGCAAGGCCTACTAATTTTCTACATTATAGATTGAGGAATTTCTTTAATGTCCTATACTTAGAAATGTTTATGTACTAAATACTTAAAAACATTTCAGAGATCAAGGTTAAATTTCGCTTTTATCATGTATATTTTTTCTTCTAGTAAAAGTGAATTGGATTCTTAACTTAAAGTCGGAGTTACGAAATTTTTGAAATGATTAATTCTTAATGATAGTGGTAATGGAAAATCAAATCTAGGACAGAATATCGGAAAATTAACGAAATTCTAATTTTACTGTATTTCAAAGGTTATTACATGACTTCATTCTGTAATTAAGCATGAAGTACTCCTCGAATTTGGAATCCATATTTAATACTGAAATTGCTGATTTGTACCCTAAACATTTTTTTTCTGTCTGAAATAATTCTTTGTGTTCAGGGTTTTTATAGGTATAAACAAGTTTCATATATTTTAAATTTCTTTTAAATATTAGTCTGTCACTAGTCTTGGTCCTTATTTTAACATCTTTCGTGTAATTTACATTAATGGAATAAATCAATTTTGAAGTATTTGGCATTTCTTTTTACTTGTCCCATTTACGTAGTGTCGTTTTGTTTAATTACTTACCTAGCTTCATTGTTTGGTATTGTCTTTATTTAATTAAATCATGAATTCTTGCACATGCTATCACATTAAATGAACTACTAGAACATTTAAATCGCGATGTGTTTTAGCCATTTTTCGGCCAGAAACGTGCCCTATTAACTTAACACTTTCAAATTTTATTAATTGGAATTTTGAAAATTGGCTTTGTATCCATCTGATATGAGCGCAAAGAAATCTCGAGTATTGAGATCGAAAATTTGAAACTGTGAATTAAGGAAATGCCAGGAAAAAAGGGATAATGCGCGGTATGTTTTCCCTACAGAATCGGGCATCCAAATATCTATTCTTTAATTTGAGAATCAAATTCTTGTATAGTTCGATATAAATAGCACTTCACCAAAATGAATGTATTCGTAACGTATAATGATTGTCACTAATCAAATTGTTTAGAAGCACGGAGCAATGAGGATGTTGACAGGCCTTCTTTTATCAGGGTGAGATGCGAATCGGAATAATCCCTAATGATGTACATCACGAAAGACCTTATCTTATATACGAGCACGATTCTCGGAATGAAATGGATGTACTTTGTTTTGGGAGTTGGAGTGGGTGTGGAATCTAATAAGTGCTAATGCTTCATTAGGCAGTGAATGGAGGGATAACTTAGTGGAATTTAGAAATAGTCGATGTGTGATAAAGTATGCAAGTTACTTCGCCATGGGTTATGGAAAAAGATGATTGTCTTTGTTGACTAGTCGTGTTATCGGATATTGTACGCTATGTTGAGTATTAGGAGTGGGTGGTGTTAGCGGGGTAATGTGTTTGTGGTTGTGAGAATTGTGGACTGGATGGGGTGGATAATATTTACGAGAACCATGAATTGCACGTAGAGCAGGCGGCGTGGCTAATGAGTGTATGAGCCGTGGTTTTGAGGGTTAGTGTTGGAGGCGTGGGTAATGCCTGTGTGCGTGTGCCGGGGTTTCGAGGGTTGGTGTTGGAGGCGTGGGTAATGCGTGTGTGTCGAGGTTTCGAGGGTTGGTGTTGGAGGCGTGGGCAATGCCTGTGTGTGTGTGTGCCGGGGTTTCGAGGGTTGGTGTTGGAGGCTTGGGTAATGCCTGTGTGTGTGCCGGGGTTTCGAGGGTTGGTGTTGGAGGCTTGGGTAATGCTTGTGTGTGTGTGCCGGGGTTTCGAGGGTTGGTGTTGGAGGCTTGGGTAATGCTTGTGTGTGTGTGTGTGTGTGTGCCGGGGTTTCGAGGGTTGGTGTTGGAGGCTTGGGTAATGCTTGTGTGTGTGTGTGTGTGCCGGGGTTTCGAGGGTTGGTGTTGGAGGCTTGGGTAATGCTTGTGTGTGTGTGTGTGTGTGTGCCGGGGTTTCGAGGGTTGGTGTTGGAGGCTTGGGTAATGCTTGTGTGTGTGTGTGTGTGTGTGCCGGGGTTTCGAGGGTTGGTGTTGGAGGCTTGGGTAATGCTTTGTGTGTGTGTGTGTGCCGGGGTTTCGAGGGTTGGTGTTGGAGGCTTGGGTAATGCTTGTGTGTGTGTGTGTGTGCCGGGGTTTCGAGGGTTGGTGTTGGAGGCTTGGGTAATGCTTGTGTGTGTGTGTGTGCCGGGGTTTCGAGGGTTGGTGTTGGAGGCTTGGGTAATGCTTGTGTGTGTGTGTGTGCCGGGGTTTCGAGGGTTGGTGTTGGAGGCTTGGGTAATGCTTGTATGTGTGTGTGTGCCGGGGTTTCGAGGGTTGGTGTTGGAGGCTTGGGTAATGCTTGTGTGTGTGTGTGCCGGGGTTTCGAGGGTTGGTGTTGGAGGCGTGGGGCATGCCTGTATTGTGGTATTGGTGTGTGTGTGTGTGAACATTGAGGAAATGAGAAATGCTAAAGAAAAATGGGGCCACATTTGTATATTGGGCAAGAATTGCCAATTCTAATCATTCAGGGCATTTTAATTTCACCTTGACGACTATTATATTAAAGTAGGAATATAAGCGGGGTCGAGATTGAAACTTTGCGTTGAAGTAGGAAAGCAATGTTAAGAATAGAATGTATAAGCGATTCCGAAATGAAACTGGTTTAATATTAAAGCAAGTATTTATTGATAATTTTAAAAACCATTTTGAACTTGAACCATTAATTTCGCAGCTATAAATTTATATTTTACAGAATAATAGTCTTTTTTTGTATTGAAGCTTCCAATTTACATAGGAATAAGCTGGAACGGGATTGAATAAGATAAATCGATTGCTTTTGATACTGCACGTTTTGCAATATTTCGAAGAATCTTTCATAATTAAAACTGTGCTCAAATCAACAATTAAAATGCATTGATTGTAATAAATCGAAATCCTTTGTAATAGGGATCAACACATGGCACTTGAATATTTTTGAAAAGAATAAATTCGATTTCATACTTCGATGAAATTAGATATTTGATTTCCAGAGTCTTTGGTTTACTACCTTCTCTTTATGACAAACTTGAATTAAAAATCTGTTGGATAGTAAAACAACGTAATTCCTTGAAATTCCTATTATATAAACACTTTTGATATATTTTTCAAATTACTTTCATTTATACAAAGATTGGCAATAAAAAATTGATAGCGTATTGGAAATTTATACATCTCGAAAAACTGTCTTTCAATAATCCTTTAAATTTCAGCTAGCGGTTTTTGGCATCTAGGAGAGTATTAATTCCTTATCCGTAACGTTAAATTATGAAGCATTTCGTTCTTCTAACCACCTTTCCCCCATCAATCGTCCAATTAAAATCATCAATGTATAATATAAAGAGTAATGTTTTTCCTTTTCTTTTTATATATATATTTATTCCCCTAGCTGACGTAATATCGCACTTCCATGTGGGAGAAAAAGACGTTTAAATCATTCCCGCGTATCAATTAATCCTAATGTGACGAGTTATTTTGGAGTTCCAATGAAATAATTTCTGCTGAATGAAGTAGCTGAATATATTTGAACAACCACACTTCTAGAAATAATAAATAATTTAGTTTGTTCTATATCAAAATTCGAAGACAGAAGTTTGAATTATCTCGTATATTGAATGCGGTAGAATTCTAATTAGATCGTGAATTGAATGAAAGCAAGTAATCAGCTAGGTCAGGGATAAGAAAGAGGTTTAGAAATGTGATTGAATTCAACACATTATCTTCAATGCTTAATTAAATGCAGCTATTTTGGAAGTATGACATTAGATAAACTTCGTATTGCATGTCTCTATCCTTTGATGCTTAAAAAAAATAACTTATCCTTTTCATAAAGAGAAAAAAAAGTCTGAACAGAACTAAGGCAAAGAATATCTCTAAACTTTAGGAAAGCTTCTATGATGCATTAAAATCTGAACATTTGGTGTTTTGATGGAATATGGAAGAAATAATCTCTGAATATTCTACAAAAAGGGCTTTTAAGTTACGAAAGTACCATAATTATGTGGATTTTACTTGGTGTAGTCTAATGATATAGGAAAGAGGCACGATTGTTCTTGTTCCGTTTCTCAAAATGTGCAGAATGAATATTGAATTTGACAAGTTTCTGGTGTTAAAATAACCTTGGAGATCACTAAATTGCTTCACTCATACCAGGAAGTTTGTGTTGGATTCATCAGATATCTCATTCATTTAAAAGAAATGCAACGTCACAGAAATCGTCAACGAAAGAAATCTTTTCAGTTAGTGGAGCAACTCAAAGTAGACTCTGAACCTGTATGCTGGAGCAATAGCAAAACGCTATTCCCCATATGTGGAGCGATTGCCTTTTCAGCTCTCGACAAAAATTGTGTTGATAGCAGCCATCTGGATGCCCAGGGGACTTTCTCTCGTTTCCGTACAGAAGTAATATCGGTAAGTTATGCCATTTATAATTATCAATTAAATAGAACGATAAAAATGTACTACTTTTATTTAATTAGGCATTCATTAGGTAAACAACTTATTGGTATCCATGCCATCTTGTTTGACAAAGGCGCACCGTCAATCACCAGTGCGGTTTTCTCAGTTCCATGTTGCCATCTATCTGCACCAATGCTAGATGCTAGGAAGTATTCCCGTGAGAGTACATCAAAGTGCAAGAAATTCAAGGGCACTGTAAGTTTACAACTATACAGCTCCAAAAGGTTTATTGGATAGTTCATAGACCCTGAAGGCAGGCAGACGAAGCAGAATGACCTCCATTGATACCAGAGCAGCTCACTGCAAAGAATACATTTCATGCCATTTATTTGAACAAAGGCTTAATACCACTCTCCATCTGTGGAATGAATGCCATTTCAGCTTCAAATTCTGAAAGCGGGAGATGTCTGAATAGCCGAGAAAGAACGGTAATGAAGTGACATCGGTAAGTTGCACGAATTATAATTGTTGTATCGAAATGAAAGCTGGATACAATCATCTTTTGATTATGCAAAGGTAATAACTATAAAATTGTTTTTATTTCGATAGGTATCCATAAATGTCAGACAACTTACGACCATTATGGATGCATTTTTTATTGGATAAAAACATGGCGTCACCATCAGTAATACGGCTTTCTCGGTTCCATATACAAGCCATCAAAACGCACCAATTACCTTAAGATAATTTGAAGCATCAAATTCTCAGGGCCAGGTAAGTTCAAGAATTAGAATAATAAAATTATCAGAATAGCCTGATATTCGGGAACCATTTTATTTGAATTATCTAGAAAGTAATCCGGAGGCCCAAAAAATGCATAAACCATAGTTTCCAAGAAACATTTATTGAAAAAGATACAGCAATTTTAGCTACCTTTTGAATACAAGAACCAAACTGCCGTTCGTGTCACTCTGCAAGATAAATTTCTGTAAACGAGTATCGAAGTACTTCGCCACCCAAGAATGGAGTTGGCGGCTTGTATAGGCCTTCTGCTTGTCAATAGTGAAATGTATCTCTAAACCTTTTCGGATGTGCCTATGACAGATAAGCAAATGATTTTTTCTGCGTAATTTTGTCATGTCTCCACTATAGTTATTATTTGGAACAAAACAAGCATATTGCAGTTGATATTTGAAATTTTCAATCCTTCCTCTATCGCAGTTACCGGCATATAATAATCGGTACGATCAGCGAACTCATTTGATTTTCAAGTATATAAACGGCAATCTAAGAAATTCATTTGCGATCTCTACGAACGGAATTGTCAACATCCGGCCTTTTTTTCTCCACTATGCGAGGATGCGTTCATTTTTCGGCGATTTTAAGCGGTTCTGTGGAAGTTTCGAGAGGCTGACAAAATCTACCGTATTCTAAAATCCAACCAATGACAATCGGAAGCTATTCGAGCCTTCATTATTTGACATTTCCGACTCTCATAGGGAATAAAAACAAGCATGTCTCAGACTACGGGAAAAATTTAAAAAATGCTCAATTATTTTAAATTGTGTTTAAATGGTGAGTTCCATCTTAGTAATGAGAACTCTTGGGGAGAAAAATCCTGTTTCTATTGATAGCAATTAAACAATGTTTTTTCCAATTGAATTATTGCAGTGGATTTAAAGATAAAAATTTAGTTTGTATTCCGGTATTTAATGGCAATCTTGATAGTTTCTATTGATTCAATCTTTTCAGATGTCGACATGTTTTAACCCAAGTTACACGTCATAAGATACAATTCGGAGTCTTCAACCTTGCAATTCGGAGCTTCTTCAATGGAATTATGGATGGAGTCCTATTTATACAGCTGAGTTTGTGAAATTCATTTTGGCCTCGCCTAAGTTTATATTTGCCAAAAAACAATTAAAATATAAATGGTCTGTGTAGTGGAAATGTGATTATGCATATAGTCAACATTACTTCAGGATATCCATACATCTTTGAAATGTTTTATTCTATTCTTAGAACAAGATACTGAATATTTATATATTTTTGGAGAATTTTTTTGAACTTTGCAAAGCTGCAGTTTGTAGAATATCTGTCACTCAAAGCAAGTGTTTGGTATTTCATTCAATATTTCATCTTAAAATTATTTTTTGGAAATTTTTAGTCTTATGCCACTTTAAAATATTGGTGTTCATTTATTCCCTTCAAAATAATATTTGCTTTTATAATCCTTGAAAAATAAGCATCTTAAAATCAATCTGAATAGGTGAACCAATTTAACTGAATAACTTAAAATTTGATAGTGTATTTAATTTTTCCAGAAATCTAACCCAAAATTCCCACACTATTGAATGTTTGATTCATATTTCGTATAAAATTGGCTTTAAAATTTCTGTTTGATTATTAATCTCTTATTAGAGGTCAGAAAGTTGACAAGCGGAGCTCTCATTGAACCATCAATAAAGGCCCGAATCCCAATTGCAAGTATTATAAAATAAAAACAAATTTAATTTGCCTCGTGCATTGTGAATTTAAAATGCAACTTTACGCCATTAGATGATTTGTTAAGATTATCGCCGATTGCCGTAAGACTATTAAAAAAATGTAAATATTTTATTGTGAATGGATCTGTTATTACTTCACATAAGCATAATTGTCTATATGCATTTCAGTTTACCTGCATATTTCTCAAAAGTGCAGTTTTTGTCTTCATTTCGTATTGAATGTCAATGCTCGTGAAAGCGGTTTCATGATTTTGTCCATTCCAAGAACTCGTTTTGTGATCTATGAAATGAGTTATCAATTCAATATGTGTTGTAATGGCCAATTGAGAATAATTGTATATCAAAGAATGGTCCTGTCATTGTCATTTTTGTCCTTTTCAAATATTTGTTTGTCAATTTCTAAATGCATCAAATCGTTTCTGAATCAAAATTGAAAGACAGTGTCAATGGTTATTAATGTAAATTTATTTTTAACAACTAAGAATTTTTAATCTAGCTTGTGTAGATCTATTCGTTGCATCCATTTGCAATTATTTTAAAAACATATATTATTCATATTAAATTAAGAATAGTTACAGTAAGAGGCTATCTTGCTGCATCGGCTTTTAATTTTATGTAAATGTGTACATCCGCGGATAAAGGATACTTTGATTAGCTCGGCCGGCCAGCCAATCAAAGTATCCTTTGATTCTCGGAAAGCATTTGATCATTGTGCCTGATCATCACGGTGATCAAAATGGTTTTCGAGAAAATATGCTCTTTAATGATTAGCATAAAAGATTAAATCTAATATTCTAATCCATTATAAAATGTCTCATTTGTTGAGAAAGAAAAGTGGATGGATGCGATGAATGTTAAATAACCTAATGTAGTGCATTCTACTCTTTTTCCAATAACATGGAGTCTAAGGTTCTAAATTATCAGCTTTTCAAAAAATTTGCTAAAAAATGTTTTTCTTCTAATTTATTTGAAGAATATTAAATTTTCACTTATTCTGTATCAGCATTGAAATAAAATCTTTATAATGAATTTTCAATTGAAACTCTTCCCAAATGCAATAATTTATATAAATGTGTTTGTTACTAAATTATATTTAGCAATTAATGCTGCTTAAAATATTTGAACTCGTGTATGCTAATTTAATGTTAAGTGAATGATTTATTAAATCTGAATTCTTAAGCCAATTTATGTAATAAGCCTTTGCTGTTTTGATACCTGTATTAAATTATTAATACGTTTATATTGTACTTTTTATGTTGAAATCTTGTAAATGACCTGTTCTTGTATATCAAATATGCAAATAAAATTTATTTAGAATTCAATTTTGTATTTAATTTCCAAATATTCTTTATTTCTCTAACAAAAAAATTTATCAGATGGAAGACGTTTCAGGGAAATTATAAATTGAGTTAAAGAATTTGTTAGTTTACGACGGTGCATATATCCAAATCATTAGAATATTAAATTGATTCAAATGAAAAGTAAAAATGCATAAGATGAATCAATAGTTCTGTTTATATCCTTGACTTAAAATCTTTAATTTAAATAAAAATCGCCAGAATTTATTTGCTAGTTGTTGATCGAGTATACACATGACAAATTAAAAAAAAAAAAAAAAAAAAAACGGAAGAAAAACTGCAATTTGCCAAATTCTCCTTTTCTAACACAAGACCAGCTTTCTAACATTGTGTTCATGGAAATTTCAATACCTCTAATTAGGATTCATCTTCATTCGGATTTAAAACTGAAAATTAACTATTTGTATGTTCCTCCCTGGTCGCAAGTTTTAGAGGTTTTTATGAATAAAATATAACATTTGAATGAAAGTTTCAATAATATAGTGTCGATTGCATCTTAATTTTCTTTTTCGGTAATGAAAATTAAAACTTAGCAGCTGATTATTCAGAATTCTTGAGTATTAATTTTGGAAACGTATTTTTCTTGCATATTAAATACAATATTTAATTTTCATCTATTCTGAGTTGTATTATACAATGAAATCCTTGATGGAATTAATTCGCTATATTACTTGCATTTAAATAAATTACTGTAATATGCGACTTAATTTAAAAATTCATTAGTTGAATTCAGAACTGAAATATCAGTTATGTTGAATGTTTTGTATTAAAAACTGTATGAATTCTTGTTAAGCAATTTTACGTAAAATTGCAAAAGCCACTTTACTTTGATACCTGTTTTGAATTCTTATTTCAAATGCATTTTATGTTCTACTTTTTATATTGTAATCATCTAGTAAACTATCTGATTTTGTATGTCAAATTTGAAAATGAAATTTATGTATTTCGAATTGAATTTTGTATTTAATTAACAAATATTCTTGTCTCCTTTCTGAAAATTCTTTTGATAGCTCAATATTTTCTAGATACTACATTGCTAACATATTCATAGATTTAATTTTAGACGGTACATACATCTACGTCGTCTGAGAAATACTGAATTGATACAAATCTAAAGTTAAAATTCTTATGAATGACTCATTTCGATCCTTTATTTAACCCTTTAAAGGGCCATTTTTTTTTTCAAGTCATATTATGTTAAAATATTTTGGGGTTTGAAATTAGAATAAGAAAAGGATTCATTTAGCTTATTAGATAAATAATTATCAAATCAAGACGCATCATTTTGTGTAAAATAAAGAACTAAAGCATATAAATTTCTGTCTTTTTAAAAAAATTCGTCAGAACTTATGCCAACCTACATAAATTCATACAAAGATTCATAAATTTGGTGGGAAGCATACTTCCCACGGCCCCAGGAAGGGTTAAAATAATTTTAGTTTCAGCTTAAATATAAATCAATAGCTAATTCAGCTTAAATGTAAAAATCATTAGAATTTATTTGCTAGTCTATTGATCGAGTATAGACATGAAAAATTTGAAATATTTATTTGTTGCTCTGATCTGATGGTAGGTGTATAGATATAAGAAATTAAAAACTGCTCAATCTCTAAAAATGCAGTAAAATTTGAGGAATTCAAATTTTTCTTTGCCAATTTGGAAATTTTTAAAAATTAAACTTTAAAATCTCCAATTTAAATTCAAAGTTTTCAGTTGCTTACTATTTTAGCTTTTTCCTTCTCTACTTTGTGATTGTTCCGACCTGTCACTGTGCTGCCCTCTTGCGGCAAAAGGGAAAACACTTCAGTGTATCGTGTAGCGTTAGCGAGTGTGTGCGTGTGCGTTAGCAAGGCTGCGCCTGCTATGCAACGATGACCAGAATAAAAGGAAAAAGAGTCCAAATTTATTCTTGTGTTGTGATTATTTAATAATGTGAGAGCTATCGACATAAATTTAGTGCATGTATAATCATATGGTCCGTCTCGGAGGAGTGGAAATAGCGATCAGCAATGGATTACGTTTTTTTTTTTGTGTGTGTGAAAATATGCGAAGTGGATTAGCGTAGGCTTAGGAAACGAAAGTTGTTGCTTGAGTGGTGTTTTCTGTTTCTGTTCTCTGTGTTTTCGCGTATTCTCTCGTCCCAATTCTCAAGGATAATTATTGTGGGTAAGTGTTCAATTACTTAAATTTTCATTATGTCTTTGTCTAGTTTGAAGAAAGACGAATTAAAGAGTTTGTGTACGGAATTAAATATTAAATTTGCATCTTCCGCTAAAGTTGTAGATTTGATAAGTATAATTGAGAATAGTGACATTTATAAGCAAAAAATTGAGGTTGTGAAAAATGTAATTAAAGAGATTTCAGACGAAAGAAGTAAAAATTCGGATCAAGCCGAAAACGAAAGGCGTTCATTAGAACAAAAATTGGAGATTGAAAGGCTTTCGCTTTTGCGTTTAGAGAAAGAAATAGAGCTTTTAAAGCTCAAATCCTCATCATGTGAGCTTAGCGATAATGAACAGAGTTTTAGTTTAGAGAATTTAATTAAGAGTATCAAAGTTTTGACGATTCCTGTTCCCAAAAATGCTGAATGTTTTAATCTCTTTTTCAATTCGCTCGAAAAAGCTTTCAAAACAAAAGCAGTTAGTGATAAATTTAAAGCGGAAATTCTATTAAATCTTTTAGGGGATAGAATTGGCAATTTAATGGTTTATATCAAAGAAGAAGAGTTGAGTGACTATGAAAAAATTAAATCTATTGTCTTAAAACAATTTCAACCAACTTATCAAGAATGTCTAAAACAATTTAAAAGTGCAGTAAAATTGCCAACAGAAAATTATGTGCAATTTGCTTCAAGAGTTAGATCTGTTTTTGAGTATTACATTAAACTTCGTAATGTGAATGATTTTTCTAAATTGTGTGAGTTAATGGTTTCTGATCAGATTTTTAGCACTCTTCCTCAAGATTTAAAAAGTCATATCAGTATTAAACAAGGAGAATCTGTTTTTAATGTGCAGGAATTAAGTAGAGAATGTGATTTATTTGTGGCTTCTAAAACCGAAACCAAAACCAAAACTGAGTGCGGCTCGTTTTCCTGCGCATTCGTTACGAATAGAAATGAGCAAAGGAATTTCGGTAAAGGAAATTTTGAGAATCGTAATAGAAATGTTTCTAAAGTGTTCTTATCGAATACTAATTCTAAATGCGTTATGTGCCAGAACAACCACTCAATATTTAAATATCAGGAATTTCAAAAACTTTCTGTTAGTGATAGAGTTGCATTTGTGAAATCCCAAAACTTATGTTTTAAATGCTTCTCACCAATATGCAATGTGAAAAAGTGTTCTGCAAGAAATTGCTTTTGTAATAAACCTCATAATAGGTTACTTCATTATCCCAGAGAGTTTGATCATTTCAGTGGGAGTGGTAAAAACGAAACTAGTACCATAGTTAATAAAGGGGAAAGTTCAACTTTAAACCCGGAAGTTAATTCCTTTTATCCAACTTCTTGCGCAACTAATGAAAATGTGCAATCGACATTTTCAGCTACGAGTACGGTTGAAAATAAACAAATGAGAACTGTATTGTTAAGCACGGCTAAATTTTATATTCGAGATAAATTTGGGAATCTGCAATGTGTTAGAGGGTTACTGGATGTAGGAAGTCAGTCCGATATTATGACTTCGGAGTGTGCAAACAGATTAGGGTTAAAACAAGAAAAAATAAATGTAACAATTTCATGTTTAAATAATTCCTCAATGACTGTTACCAAATTTATTAAAGCTGAAATTTCAAATGCTGATAAGAGCTTTAAGCAAAATTTTGAGTTTCTTGTTGTAGATAAAATCACTGAGTTAACCCCAATTAAATATTTAAGTGTTAAAGAACAAATTCCTTCTAATATTAATTTGGCTGATAATTTTATGGTTCCCCAAAAAGTTGATTGTCTCCTAGGTGCTAAATCGTTCTATCATTTGTTGAGGCCAGAAAAGATCTACTCATCAAATGCAGAGTTGTTTTTTCAAAATAGTGTTTTTGGATTTTTGGCTTGCGGTAGTGTAATGGAATTTGATTCCCCAAAAATTCATTGTGGGTTAATTATTGATGAAGATTTAAACAATACCATGAAAAAATTCTGGGAACTAGAAACTGTTGAGTTAGAGACCCCTAAATCCCATGAGGCAAAAATCGCTGAGGAACATTTTGTTAAAACTCATTATAGAGAGCCTAGTGGAAAATATGTAGTCACAATCCCACTTAAAGAGGAACCTAGTTGTTTAGGCGAGTCTAAAAGTATAGCATTAAAAAGATTAAATTCACTTTGGAGTAAACTATCTAGTGATAAAACTTATTTAAAATTGTATGAAGAATTTATTAATGAGTATGAAAAGTTGGGACATATGAGAGACGTGACGCATGAGACAGAACCAGAAACAGTGTATTACATGCCCCATCATGGAGTATATAGACCAGAGAAAATGACCACTAAGCTTCGTGTAGTATTTAATGCCTCTAGTGAAACTACGAATGGAACATCATTCAATAGCTTACAATTTAATGGGGGAATTGTGCAGGAGGACTTAATTTCAATTATGATGCGATTCCGCAAACATCCATATGCATTTATTGCGGACATTGAAAAAATGTATAGGATGATTTACATTCATCCCAGTCAGCGAAACCTACAAAGAATACTTTGGAAGGACAGTGAGTATGGTTCAGTGAAAACGTTTGAACTGTCGACAATTACTTACGGTACTACTAGTGCCCCATTTTTAGCTACTCGAACGCTAATTCAAATTGCAAGGGATGAGGGACACAATTTTTCCCTTGCAGCACCCGTTGTTGAAAAAGATTTTTATGTGGACGATGTGCTATCTGGTGCTAAGACTTTACCCGTATGCATAGAGATGCAACAGCAGCTCACTTCCATGTTAAAACGAGCTGGTATGAACTTGCATAAATGGCGAGGCAATCATCCTCAGTTGTCTACCACTTCTGGATGCAACTACGACTTTGCAGACTGTGATAACAAAACTTTAGGTGTCACGTGGGACCATACTAATGACTGTTTTTGTTTTAAGGTGTCCATAAGTTCAACGGATGTTCATACTAAACGAACAGTTCTATCCACAATAGCCAAGTTGTTTGACCCTCTGGGCCTCCTTGGTCCTGCGATTTCACTAGCGAAAATCTTTCTACAAAAATTGTGGCTTCTGAATCTTCAATGGGATGATCAGCTTCCTCCTGAAAATCATAGTGAATGGGAGAAGTTTTCAACCGAGTTACAGTGCATTAACAACATCAAGGTTAGCAGATGTATTCTTCCATTTTCCGACGTCGAAGCTATAGAGCTTCATGGTTTCAGCGACGCTTCTGAAGCTGCCTTTGGAGCTGTTGTGTACTGCAAATCCCAAACACCTGCTGGTGAGGTTGTTGTCAAGATGGTGGCCAGTAAATCCAGAGTGGCTCCACTGAAGAAGCTCACGATCCCTAGATTGGAGCTCTGCGCTGCTGTGCTGCTGGTGAAATTGATGCAGCGTATCCAGTAGGCTCTTCGATTGAAAGTGTCCAATATCTATTACTGGAGCGATAGTATGATTGTGCTGTCATGGATTAAAAAAGAGACGTCCCAGTTAAAAACCTTCGTGGCAAACCGTGTAGCCACACTTCAAGACCTTTCGTGTCAGGAGCAGTGGAGACATGTTTCATCAGGTGATAATCCAGCTGATCTTATCAGTCGTGGTGTAAATCCGTCCAAAATGCTCAAGAGTAACTTGTGGTGGGAAGGCTCTGCCTTTCTAAAAGACAGTGAGTATCCGTGCAGAGAAATCTCTGACACTGTGATAAAGGACGATGTAGACTATGAACTCAAAAAAGTTGACTGTGAAAGTGTTTTAGTTACTACATTGAACAATTCATGTGTTACTGATATTCTTAATTGTAGTAATAGTTATACTAAAATATTGCATGTAATAAGTTATGTTTTCAGATTTCTCCACAACTTGAGGAGTCCAACTGAAAGGAGACTGGGTCCCTTGAAAACAGAGGAAATTAGGAAGGCTGAAACCTTCATAATAAAGGAAATCCAGAGTAGGGAATTTTCAGAAGAGTTAAGGTGTTTAAATAAAAATAAACCTGTTCTTGACAAAAGTAAGATGAAATGTTTAAACCCCTTTTTAGATGAGGTTGGTGTACTAAGAGTCAATGGCAGAATAAGACATAGTAATGTAAATTTTAACTGTAAGTTCCCAATTATTTTGCCTAAAGGTCATAAATTAACTAAGCTTATTATTGAATTCCTTCATAAAAGATATTTTCATTTAGGCCCTACTGCTTTACTACATTATGTCAGACAACGTTTCTGGCCAGTTCAAGGTAAGGCAACGTGTAGGAAAGTAGTGCATGATTGTATTAAGTGTTTCAGAGTTAAACCCATAGGAGTTAAACAATTGATGGGCGATTTACCGAAAGAGAGAGTGACTCCTGACTTCCCATTTAATTGCTCTGGAGTAGAATTTTGTGGCCCATTTCTTGTGAAATATAAACATCAAAGAAAGGGCACTTATAATAATGTGTATGTCTGTTTATTTGTATGCTTAGTTACTAAGGCAGTGCACCTCGAGATGGTCACTGATTTAACATCAGATGCCTTCATAGCGTGTTTAAAGAGATTTGTGGCTCGTAGAGGTTTATGTTCGAAATTATTTTCAGATAACGGCACAAACTTCATAGGAGCAAATAAGGAACTTTCTAAGTTATACAATTTAGTTGTAAAACCCGACGATAGTCTTGCTAGTTATTTGTCAACAGAGGGAATTGATTGGAACTTCATTCCACCAAGAGCACCTAACTTTGGTGGCCTCTGGGAAAGTGGAGTTAAAGCATTTAAATATCATTTCAAACGCATTTTAGGTAATTCCAAATTGAGCTATGAAGAATTCCTAACAGTTATTACGCAAATAGAAGGAATTCTAAATTCTAGACCACTTGCACCTCTTTCGTCCGATACCGATGTGTATGACGTGTTAACCCCAGCTCATTTCTTAATTGGCAGATCCTTAAATACTGTTGTAGAGCCAAATTTAATCGAAGTTAAAGACAATCGATTATCCAATTGGAAAAAACTGACAAAATTAATTCAAATGTTTTGGAGAAAATGGCATATACAGTATCTTAATAATTTGCAACAGAGGTCCAAGTGGAAGGTAGAAAAAGATAATGTAAAAATCAATGAGTTAGTGCTCCTTAAAGATGAAAACCTACCCCCTCAAAAATGGGCATTAGGTAGAATAATTGAGTGTTATCTGGGTGAAGATAAAAGGGTCAGAGTTGTAAAAGTTAAAACTCAATCTGGAGTTTATAAAAGAGCCATTTCAAAAATTTGTATTTTACCTATTGATGTGTAATCTTATATTAGTGTTCTTTATTGTGTGATTAATGTTATTACTTTGTAATGTGTAGTGTTTAAAATCTGAATTTGTGTGTTTTTATTCAGCATTGTGCATTGAATTGTGATATTTCATAGTTTTTCCTTGTGTGTGTGTGTTGACAACATTATGTCAAGGCGGGCGGTATGTTCCGACCTGTCACTGTGCTGCCCTCTTGCGGCAAAAGGGAAAACACTTCAGTGTATCGTGTAGCGTTAGCGAGTGTGTGTGTGTGCGTTAGCAAGGCTGCGCCTGCTATGCAATGATGACCAGAATAAAAGGGAAAAGAGTCCAAATTTATTCTTGTGTTGTGATTATTTAATAATGTGAGAGCTATCGACATAAATTTAGTGCTTGTGTAATCAGTGATAGTAAGCGAATAAATTTTTGAGGCCTTGAACTTGAGAAAAAAATGACTTGCTTTTAAAATTTTGTTCATTTTGAAGTTTATTGCACTATTATTGCTTGTTTTCCATTTCAAAATTTTATCTAAAAATCAGTTGAAATTTTTCTTTACCACTACTTTATTAAAATATTTTATTAAATATATACAGATGCATTGCCATTTTTGATTTTAAAATTATATTTTTATCTTTCCATATGGATTTGAAAACCCTTTTCCTTCGATTTATTTATTATAAACGATTAGAATTCTGCAATGCAAATTCGATTCACTTATTTGAGCTGCGAATTCGGCAAATATTACTATATAAAGGCGTTTTGCTCTTCGTTGACAAATTTTATGATGTATTTAAATCTTAATCAAGATATTTAATATATTTAAATATTTATCAAAAATATTCGGATTTTTTTCTTAGTATTTTGTTCTACAAGAAATATTTGACTTGAACCAGGAATCGAAAGATTATCTCCAAGTTTATATCGCATTTAAACAGCCATAAAATGTCCCTGTCAAATAAATTTGCACTCTAGATTTCTGCGTGTCGGAGATTTATACAGCAAATATTGCAAAGTATCAAAAGAATTTATTTTATACATCAGCATGCTTCAGAAATATTACTGTAAATTAATGAAAAAGAACAAGGAGGAAGGTGAAGAGCCTCCAGATGGTTCTCAATCGTGATTATGTTACATAAATGTAATTTTGTGTAAAGGCATTTTAAGCTTGCGCAGTTTTCACAGCGTACGTAACTGGAGATTCTCTTTTAGGAGAGATGATAAAGGGAAAATGAGTATTAATACCTATTAATATTCTATTTTGTATATGTATACTTAATATTTTTCTATAAAAATAAAAACTTAATTTCTGTTAGTATCAACTGTTAAAACGCCTTTATCTAAAAACAAATTTAGAAAAAAAAACTACTAAAAATTTAGAAGCACTTGAAATGACATAGATTTTGGAGATGGAAGTCTAATGGAAAGAAAATTCAAAGTAGGAGAAATAAAAATTCTTCGATTTCATAGTAGATATTAGTTTTTCTTTTTTATAAGACATTTTTGAAATAGATCAACGTTTTCAAAAAGAGAACTTTTTTTTTGCCTTCCATGTAAACCTTGTTTATTTTGGCCAGGTTTACATGAGTTTGACATCTTTTTCATAAATTCCTCTTATTTTTCTTATACCAAAGTTAAGAACTTTAAAATGCAACTGGAGCAAGATTTTGAGTAAATATTTAAAATAAATTATTGAATCCATGGGTCAAGAATATTTAATTAAAAAAATGTTAGTTTGATGATACCTAGAATTTGAATGACAGCTAATTGATACTGAGTATTTGATGTCAAATAATCACATATTTTGTTTTTCATTATCTATAAGTTAAAATTTTTGAGTCCAAAGAGATATTTAAAGCAGAATGTAAGTGAAACTAGTAATGCAAAATATCATATGTGTATATATATATTGTATATAAAGTATAAGCATGTAATTTTAACAGAGCAAATATTTAAATACGTTTAACACTGAAATTAGACTAGAATACTTGTGAAAGGAATAAGCTGCATGAAATAAGAAAAGTGAAATAATAACAGAAAATCCCTGCATGCATTTCATCAAACAGAAAAATGATTTAATTATGGAAAATATACTCTCATAAACACATCTAGTGAAAATTGTCATGTAAACATGCTTACAATTGCAACATAAAATTTTAATAAAATCTTTAAGAAATTAGATTACATATAAATACTGATTTACTGTAAAATTTCTTTGAACACTCAGGATGAGAAACCCTGTTAAAAAATGCAGAACATTAAAAATAATGTTTTGTACAGCAAAAGAAATGGTAGTAGTAATAATGAAGAGAATTTCCTAAAGTATACAACTATACATTATCATACAATTTTGTGAATTCCATTATTGAGTGATTTTAGGAATTTCAGAGTAAAAAATCAGAACAAATAATTTATATTATCACATTTCTTAATCTTCAGAGCCACAGTAAATATGTCAATGGCCCATAAGCCATAAGAATATATAATAAAATTGTAAATGAAATGTCTTTACTGTAATTTTTAAAATTCTTTTTTAACAGATCAATTTCAGAAGAAACTGCATGTTAAGACAAATATGCAAGGAAAAAAAACATTTCAAGGATGAGGATTGCATATGAAACAAGTTTGAGGATTTAAAATCATTGGTATTATTTTATTGCATTTCTCTAAATTTTCTCCATAGATATATAGAATATATTTCTCAAACAAGTTCGAAAATTGAAATATAAAATTACTTTCCTTTTCTGAAGTGCTTACAGATATGAGCAATTATTTTCACTTGATTTGAAATAAGTTCTCTACCAGATCCAGAATTAAAAATATTCGTTTTGCATCAACTTGTATTTAATCACCACTCACCACTTATTTTCTGAAATAGAAATAAGGGTGAAAGAAGATGTCTCATGCAAGGATCGAAGCACTGATATTAGTTTGTCTTTTTTTATACGACATTTGAAATTGATCAACATTTTCAAAAAGAAAACTTTTTTTTTTTTTTGCCTAACATGTAAACCTTCTTTATTTTTGCCAGGTTAACATGATTTTAACATCTTTGCTATAAAAAATGAGAGGAATTTATGAAAAATTTAAGCAATTTAAATTGCAATTGGAGCAAGATTTTGTGTAAATATTTAAAATATTGAAACCATGAGGCAAAAATCCTTTTTATTAAATAAATGTCAGTATGAAGATACCTAGAATCTGAATGCCAGCTAATTGATACTGAGTATTTGATATCAACTAATTACATATTTTGTTTTTTTATTATGTACAAGTTAAGACTTTTGAGTCCAAATAGATACTTAAAGCAGAATGTAAGTAAAATAGTAATGCAAAATATCATATGTGTATTTAATATTGTATATGTTACGGCCAAAGCCGGAAGTACGGCCAGTTCGCGAATTGGCTGCCAATTCGCGAACTGACCAAGAGGTTTGGCCAAAGTCCGAAATACTTGCTATTAATATTGTATTTTCTACTTTGGCTGGCCATTTCGCGAAGTGGCCGGGAATCCTTGGCCAAAGCCCGATGTGATAATCTATTCTTATAAATGAAGCTCAATGTATGTTTTTGCGCGCGTGTGTGTGTTGGTGCTCTGCAGTCCAAACCGTTTGACACACATTTATCAAATTTGGCATATATATACCTTGGAGTTAGGAAATGTGCACCGTGGAGCGATTTTTTAAAATTTTTAATTAGAATTCTAATTAAAAATTAAGCGTAATTTCGGCGTTTTGTCGCTATAACCAGAAATTATTACAGCACAAAATCGATTTTTGCACCAAATTAAAGCTTAAAATTTAATTTCTAAATTATGTTAAGATTAAATTATGCTAAAATTTAATCTGCATCCTTGGCCAAAGCCCGATGTCAAATAAAAAAAAAATAGCTTTTATCAACGTATTGCCATTACATTGATAGAAGTTTAAATTAAAAAATAAATAAACTATTATTGCAAATTTAATAAACAAAATTGTAATTTTCGGCAGGTGTCTGTATAAAATAAAAAAAAATGAAATAAGATATTTTCTGAAAAGTAAAAGGAGGAAAAGTTTTCTAGAGCTTTGACAATACTTATATTATTAATTCAATAAAACAATTTAATTTAAGGCAAATATAGTTTAATATACTTACGATAGTCATTCTAATCAGCGACCATCAGCTAATTTGGGGCATATATTTGCTAACAAAAAATGGTCTAAATGAACTAAATAATTATATTTAATATAACTTTAGTCAATAAATGCTCCGATGAATCAGGAATTTTAAATTTTTACATAGGTCTTCTGCCCTTTGAATCATATTTAACAAAATATTCTTGAGACACCAATATTTTTAATAAAAATTGTTGAATTCCAACCAACTAAATCAATCACTAAAACTGACCGATTTATGAAATTTCAATATCACTCTTCTATTGTTTGTTTGTTTCTTATGGCACTTGCCACTGACAAGCCCACTGTTACGAAGACAGCGATTTAAGCCTGAGGGAGAACGTCTCTTATTTTTTATAGCAGCGCCAACTAGGGCCAAGAGTACGACTTTGCCACTCACGCATCACTCATTCGCTTGCACAACCCCTTTTTACAGGAGGGCACATTCACACATCTCACAGATAGGACAACAGAAGAACAACCATGCCCAAACCGGGACTCGAACCCGGGACGCCCAGATCACGGGGAAGACGCGCTACCCCTATGCCAGGACGCCGGCTCACTCTTTTATAAAACTGGCGATTTTAGACTACTTCACCGACTGTCTCAATGAAGATACGCTAACCTCTGCAGGGTTTCTCGACAATGATTGGCCTGTGATTATAAAAATGTTGATTGTTCTAAAACTGATGCCTAAAAACTTCATAAATCGGTCAGATTCATCACAGAAGATAAGGACGTTTATTTATTTATTTAAAAGTTGATGTCAAGAGTATTTCGCAGAATATGATTCCTTGGGACGAAAGGATTGTGTAAAATTTAAAATTCGTAATTTTTTCATAAGTTCATTTATTGACTGAAATAAAATAAAATATATTTATTTGCATCGTCCTTTTTAAAGTAAAAAATTAATTTTACGATGAATCAGAGAAATTTTTGTTGAATAATTCTTTAAGATATTACATAAATTATTCTGCAGTGCACATATAATTTCACTGCCGAACGACTTTGATTTCAATTTTCATATTTAAAAAAAGACATGGTTAGCTTAAATATAAAAAGCTTTTATATTGATTGCAGTTTAACATTTCCACTTTAATTTAAAGTATAAATTTTAAGGATACTGACAGAACATTAGAGAAAGTAGTACAATGAAACAGAACTGTTTAAGGCCTACATAAATGTACGACTGAATCATATAACTACCAAAATATGAAGCTCAAAAATATTTTGCAGAAAAAGCTACTAATAGAACAAGTTACATTAATTGAAAATGTTAGCGATCATTAATACTGGTAAACCGGCTGGTCGCCAAAGGCGAATAGTGGTAAATAAATATAATGACATTTATGTATAAAATATAAATAAAGACATGTTGTAGGTGAAATTCGACAGATGGCGCTAACAAAGAAATGTCTTTAAATGATATAAATAAAAAAACTATTTGTCCTTCATATTTGTTTTAATTAGCCCTTATTTTTGCTATTTGCTTTGCAAAAAATTTCATATTTTTTGAAGCGATATTTAGGGAGACAATGTGATCTTTAACTTTAGGGCCATGGAGCAGAAAAAGTCTAAGGATCACACTTAAAGGTAATTGAAAACTGAATACTCAATTTGCCTTTGTATTCATGCACGATATGCAACGCCTTTGCTCAAGATGTAATTCGTTCATTTTGAAGGGCGCAAATCTAATCTTCACGCAATCACGTTGTTACAGTATATACGTTCACTGAATAATTTCTATTATGGCTTTAATATGAGAACAAAATAACACGAGATCATATTTTTACATATTACAAGCTTATTTTTAACTCAGAGGTGTCACATATATTTAAACTCGTTTCTGAAACAATTGTACTTAAAAAAAAAAACAGTACACAGAAGTACCCATTTTTAAATACTTCATTTTTAACAGGTGTAAAACAATCTGCTCTTAATTCCTTTCTTCCTACTTTGGCCGATCGTCCCAAGCCATTTCGCGAATTTGCCGGCCAAAGCCCGAAATCAAGATATTAGATTACATATAAATGCTGATTTACTGTAAAATTTCTTTGAACACTCAGGATGAGAAACCCTGTTAAAAAATACAGAACATTAAAAATAATGCTTGTGTACAGCAAAAGAAATGGTAGTAGTAATAATGAAGAGAATTTCCTAAAGTATACAACTATACATTATCATACAATTTTGTGAATTCCATTATTGAGTGATTTTTGGAACTTCAGTGGAAAAAATGAGAAGAAATAATTTATTTTTATATTATCACATTTCTTAATCCTCAGAGCCACAGTAAGTATGTTAATGGCCCATAAGCCATAACACTATATAATAAAATTGTAAATGAAATGTTTTTGCTGTAATTTTTAAAATTCTTAATTAAACTTTTTAACAGATCAATTTCAGAAGAAACTGCATGTTAAGACAAATAAGTAAGGAAAAAAAAAAACAATTTAAGGCTGAGAATTGCATATGAAACAAGTTTGAGGATTTAAAATCATTGATATTATAATTTTATTGCATTTCTCTAAATTTTCTCCATAGATATATAAAATATATTTCTCAAAGATGTTTGAAAATTGAAATATAAAATTACTTTCTTTTTCTGAAGTACTTACAGATATGAGCAATTATTTTCACTTGACTTGAAATTAGTCCTCTACCAAATCTAGAATTAAAAATATTCGTTTTGCATCAACTTGTATTTAATCACCACTCACCACTTATTTTCTGAAATAGAAATAAGGGTGAAAGAATATGCCTCATGCAAGGATCAAAGCACTGATATTAGTTTGTCTTTTTTTATATGACATTTTAAAAATATATCAACATTTTGAAAAAGAAAACTTTTTTTTTCTTTTTGCCTCTCATGTAAACCTTGTTTATTTTTGCCAGATTAACATGAATTTGACACCTTTGTTATAAAAAATGAGAGGAATTTATGAAAAAGTTAAGCAATTTAAACTGCAATTGGAGCAAGATTTTGTGTAAATATTTAAAATATTGAAACCATGAGGCAAAAATCCTTTTTATTAAATAAATGTCAGTATGAAGATACCTAGAATCTGAATGCCAGCTAATTGATACTGAGTATTTGATGTCAACTAATTACATATTTTTGTTTTTTTATTATGTACAAGTTAAGAGTTTTGAGTCCAAAGAGATACTTAAAGCAGATTGTAAGTAAAACAATAATGCAAAATATCATATGTGTATTTATGTATTGTATATAAAGTATAAGCATGTAATTTGAACAGAGCAAATATTTAAATAAGTTTAATACTGAAATTAGACTAGAATAGTTGTGAAAGGAATAAGCTGCATGAAATAAGAAAAGTGAAATAATAACAGAAAATCCCAGCATGCATTTCATCAAACAGAAAAATGATTTAATTATGGAAAATATACTCTCATAAACACATCTAGTGAAAATTGTCTTGTAAACATGCTTACAATTGCAACATAAAATTTTAATAAAATCTTTAAGAAATTAGATTACATATAAATACTGATTTACTGTAAAATTTCTTTGAACACTCAGGATGAGAAACCCTGTTAAAAAATGCAGAACATTAAAAATAATATTTATTTTCATATGTGAATGTAATGAAGAGAATTTCCTAAAGTATACAACTATACATTATCATACAATTTTGTGAATTCCATTATTGAGTGATTTTTGGAACTTCAGTGGAAAAAATGAGAAGAAATAATTTATTTTTATATTATCACATTTCTTAATCCTCAGAGCCACAGTAAGTATGTTAATGGCCCATAAGCCATAACACTATATAATAAAATTGTAAATGAAATGTTTTTGCTGTAATTTTTAAAATTCTTAATTAAACTTTTTAACAGATCAATTTCAGAAGAAACTGCATGTTAAGACAAATAAGTAAGGAAAAAAAAAACAATTTAAGGCTGAGAATTGTATATGAAACAAGTTTGAGGATTTAAAATCATTGATATTATAATTTTATTGCATTTCTCTAAATTTTCTCCATAGATATATAAAATATATTTCTCAAAGATGTTTGAAAATTGAAATATAAAATTACTTTCTTTTTCTGAAGTACTTACAGATATGAGCAATTATTTTCACTTGACTTGAAATAAGTCCTCTACCAAATCTAGAATTAAAAATATTCGTTTTGCATCAACTTGTATTTAATCACCACTCACCACTTATTTTCTGAAATAGAAATAAGGGTGAAAGAAGATGCCTCATGCAAGGATCAAAGCACTGATATTAGTTTGTCTTTTTTTATATGACATTTTTAAAATATATCAACATTTTGAAAAAGAAAACTTTTTTTTTCTTTTTGCCTCTCATGTAAAACTTGTTTATTTTTGCCAGATTAACATGAATTTGACACCTTTGTTATAAAAAATGAGAGGAATTTATGAAAAAGTTAAGCAATTTAAACTGCAATTGGAGCAAGATTTTGTGTAAATATTTAAAATATTGAAACCATGAGGCAAAAATCCTTTTTATTAAATAAATGTCAGTATGAAGATACCTAGAATCTGAATGCCAGCTAATTGATACTGAGTATTTGATGTCAACTAATTACATATTTTTGTTTTTTTATTATGTACAAGTTAAGAGTTTTGAGTCCAAAGAGATACTTAAAGCAGATTGTAAGTAAAACAATAATGCAAAATATCATATGTGTATTTATGTATTGTATATAAAGTATAAGCATGTAATTTGAACAGAGCAAATATTTAAATAAGTTTAATACTGAAATTAGACTAGAATAGTTGTGAAAGGAATAAGCTGCATGAAATAAGAAAAGTGAAATAATAACAGAAAATCCCTGCATGCATTTCATCAAACAGAAAAATGATTTAATTATGGAAAATATACTCTCATAAACACATCTAGTGAAAATTGTCTTGTAAACATGCTTACAATTGCAACATAAAATTTTAATAAAATCTTTAAGAAATTAGATTACATATAAATACTGATTTACTGTAAAATTTCTTTGAACACTCAGGATGAGAAACCCTGTTAAAAAATGCAGAACATTAAAAATAATATTTATTTTCATATGTGAATGTAATGAAGAGAATTTCCTAAAGTATACAACTATACATTATCATACAATTTTGTGAATTCCATTATTGAGTGATTTTTGGAACTTCAGTGGAAAAAATGAGAAGAAATAATTTATTTTTATATTATCACATTTCTTAATCCTCAGAGCCACAGTAAGTATGTTAATGGCCCATAAGCCATAACACTATATAATAAAATTGTAAATGAAATGTTTTTGCTGTAATTTTTAAAATTCTTAATTAAACTTTTTAACAGATCAATTTCAGAAGAAACTGCATGTTAAGACAAATAAGTAAGGAAAAAAAAACAATTTAAGGCTGAGAATTGTATATGAAACAAGTTTGAGGATTTAAAATCATTGATATTATAATTTTATTGCATTTCTCTAAATTTTCTCCATAGATATATAAAATATATTTCTCAAAGATGTTTGAAAATTGAAATATAAAATTACTTTCTTTTTCTGAAGTACTTACAGATATGAGCAATTATTTTCACTTGACTTGAAATAAGTCCTCTACCAAATCTAGAATTAAAAATATTCGTTTTGCATCAACTTGTATTTAATCACCACTCACCACTTATTTTCTGAAATAGAAATAAGGGTGAAAGAAGATGCCTCATGCAAGGATCAAAGCACTGATATTAGTTTGTCTTTTTTTATATGACATTTTTAAAATATATCAACATTTTGAAAAAGAAAACTTTTTTTTTCTTTTTGCCTCTCATGTAAAACTTGTTTATTTTTGCCAGATTAACATGAATTTGACACCTTTGTTATAAAAAATGAGAGGAATTTATGAAAAAGTTAAGCAATTTAAACTGCAATTGGAGCAAGATTTTGTGTAAATATTTAAAATATTGAAACCATGAGGCAAAAATCCTTTTTATTAAATAAATGTCAGTATGAAGATACCTAGAATCTGAATGCCAGCTAATTGATACTGAGTATTTGATGTCAACTAATTACATATTTTTGTTTTTTTATTATGTACAAGTTAAGAGTTTTGAGTCCAAAGAGATACTTAAAGCAGATTGTAAGTAAAACAATAATGCAAAATATCATATGTGTATTTATGTATTGTATATAAAGTATAAGCATGTAATTTGAACAGAGCAAATATTTAAATAAGTTTAATACTGAAATTAGACTAGAATAGTTGTGAAAGGAATAAGCTGCATGAAATAAGAAAAGTGAAATAATAACAGAAAATCCCAGCATGCATTTCATCAAACAGAAAAATGATTTAATTATGGAAAATATACTCTCATAAACACATCTAGTGAAAATTGTCTTGTAAACATGCTTACAATTGCAACATAAAATTTTAATAAAATCTTTAAGAAATTAGATTACATATAAATACTGATTTACTGT
The DNA here is from genome assembly GCF_947563725.1 of Argiope bruennichi. Classification (NCBI taxonomy): domain Eukaryota; kingdom Metazoa; phylum Arthropoda; class Arachnida; order Araneae; family Araneidae; genus Argiope; species Argiope bruennichi. The sequence continues at coordinate 2,141,998 of NC_079152.1, forward strand.
AAAATTTCTTTGAACACTCAGGATGAGAAACCCTGTTAAAAAATGCAGAACATTAAAAATAATATTTATTTTCATATGTGAATGTAATGAAGAGAATTTCCTAAAGTATACAACTATACATTATCATACAATTTTGTGAATTCCATTATTGAGTGATTTTTGGAACTTCAGTGGAAAAAATGAGAAGAAATAATTTATTTTTATATTATCACATTTCTTAATCCTCAGAGCCACAGTAAGTATGTTAATGGCCCATAAGCCATAACACTATATAATAAAATTGTAAATGAAATGTTTTTGCTGTAATTTTTAAAATTCTTAATTAAACTTTTTAACAGATCAATTTCAGAAGAAACTGCATGTTAAGACAAATAAGTAAGGAAAAAAAAAACAATTTAAGGCTGAGAATTGTATATGAAACAAGTTTGAGGATTTAAAATCATTGATATTATAATTTTATTGCATTTCTCTAAATTTTCTCCATAGATATATAAAATATATTTCTCAAAGATGTTTGAAAATTGAAATATAAAATTACTTTCTTTTTCTGAAGTACTTACAGATATGAGCAATTATTTTCACTTGACTTGAAATAAGTCCTCTACCAAATCTAGAATTAAAAATATTCGTTTTGCATCAACTTGTATTTAATCACCACTCACCACTTATTTTCTGAAATAGAAATAAGGGTGAAAGAAGATGCCTCATGCAAGGATCAAAGCACTGATATTAGTTTGTCTTTTTTTATATGACATTTTTAAAATATATCAACATTTTGAAAAAGAAAACTTTTTTTTTCTTTTTGCCTCTCATGTAAAACTTGTTTATTTTTGCCAGATTAACATGAATTTGACACCTTTGTTATAAAAAATGAGAGGAATTTATGAAAAAGTTAAGCAATTTAAACTGCAATTGGAGCAAGATTTTGTGTAAATATTTAAAATATTGAAACCATGAGGCAAAAATCCTTTTTATTAAATAAATGTCAGTATGAAGATACCTAGAATCTGAATGCCAGCTAATTGATACTGAGTATTTGATGTCAACTAATTACATATTTTTGTTTTTTTATTATGTACAAGTTAAGAGTTTTGAGTCCAAAGAGATACTTAAAGCAGATTGTAAGTAAAACAATAATGCAAAATATCATATGTGTATTTATGTATTGTATATAAAGTATAAGCATGTAATTTGAACAGAGCAAATATTTAAATAAGTTTAATACTGAAATTAGACTAGAATAGTTGTGAAAGGAATAAGCTGCATGAAATAAGAAAAGTGAAATAATAACAGAAAATCCCTGCATGCATTTCATCAAACAGAAAAATGATTTAATTATGGAAAATATACTCTCATAAACACATCTAGTGAAAATTGTCTTGTAAACATGCTTACAATTGCAACATAAAATTTTAATAAAATCTTTAAGAAATTAGATTACATATAAATACTGATTTACTGTAAAATTTCTTTGAACACTCAGGATGAGAAACCCTGTTAAAAAATGCAGAACATTAAAAATAATATTTATTTTCATATGTGAATGTAATGAAGAGAATTTCCTAAAGTATACAACTATACATTATCATACAATTTTGTGAATTCCATTATTGAGTGATTTTTGGAACTTCAGTGGAAAAAATGAGAAGAAATAATTTATTTTTATATTATCACATTTCTTAATCCAAGAGCCACAGTAAGTATGTCAATGGCCCATAAGCCATAACACTATATAATAAAATTGTAAATGAAATGTTTTTGCTGTAATTTTTAAAATTCTTAATTAAACTTTTTAACAGATCAATTTCAGAAGAAACTGCATGTTAAGACAAATAAGCAAGGAAAAAAAAACAATTTAAGGCTGAGAATTGCATATGAAACAAGTTTGAGGATTTAAAATCATTGATATTATAATTTTATTGCATTTCTCTAAATTTTCTCCATAGATATATAAAATATATTTCTCAAAGATGTTTGAAAATTGAAATATAAAATTACTTTCTTTTTCTGAAGTACTTACAGATATGAGCAATTATTTTCACTTGACTTGAAATAAGTCCTCTACCAAATGTAGAATTAAAAATATTCGTTTTGCATCAACTTGTATTTAATCACCACTCACCACTTATTTTCTGAAATAGAAATAAGGGTGAAAGAATATGCCTCATGCAAGGATCAAAGCATTGATATTAGTTTTTCTTTTTTTGATATGACACTTTTGAAGTAGATCAACATTTTCAAAAAGAAAACATTTTTTTTAAAGATTTTTGAAGCTGGGAACATAGAGTAAGACAAGCATAAATTACATTAATATTTAAAATAACTCTGACTATGCATATCATATATTACTATTACTTGCAATTTTTAAATTCATATATAAATTAAATTTATTCAATAGACAATTTACAACAAAGAGTTATAGCAGCCAGCTCCATTTCTCAATTATAAAATTAAATATGCTTTAAAAATCTAAAATAATTTTGAATAATTCAGAATATGAATGTAAAACAGAATATCTTACAAATATGGTAATTTTAAAAAAATTACTCGTCATTAACTAATTGACACAGACTAGAAGTTTGATTATTTCTTTGAACTTGATACTATCTAAAAGTTTCACAGTTTTTGAAAATCTTATTTATATATACATTTTTATTTTTTAAAATAAAAGGCAGAATTTTAAACCTCTGAAAAATTTGTGGTTCAAAAAGGTAAAAAAAAAAAAAAAAAAAAAAAATTAGAATATAACCAGTCTAATAACATTAAAAAAATCTAAACTGATTCTAATATTCAATATACACAATTAAAAAGAATGACAAACAGAATTATTTATCACTGTTGAATTTACTTAGATTACATATAAAAGAAGTTTAACTGGCCTTTTTAATAATTTCATTGTATAAGTGAAGTTTGTATTTGAATTAAATCAATTAGACACAAAAAATATTAGAAGTCATATTTTAATAATGGAACATGACACACAAATAAAATTTCATTACACGATATGATGGAAATCTATTAATAAGCATGAAATATAAAAATTTACAATAATAAAGCAAGATTTATCTTAAAAAAATTCTCAGATATAATGAAATATACATGGTAATTTATCATATGGATATTTTCTTTCTGAATGCATAAAAACGTTTGTAGTGTTTTGTTGCTTCAGCGCATTATGAAATCGTAACTATCATAAAATAAAAAGATCCATAATTTTAAACAAGTATTACCATTCAATGTAAAGGATTTTTCAATAAACATTTTCACTTCCAAATACAAAAAATCATTTTCTTAAAAAAATTTATAAGAAAAAATCCTATAATAAGAGGCCATTATTCTTCAGCAATAGCAAAAACCCTTTTATAACCCCGATAATAATATTTCATAAGCAAATTTTAAAAAGCAAAAGCAAGATTTTTGCCTAGCTGAATGCAAGATATACTTTCAATTCCCAGTTTGCTGTGGAATTTATTTACACAATTGAGAATAATCTTTTGTCCATCTTTTATAACAATGGTCAATGAAATGCTTTAATAACTGAAAATATTTAAAATCGCTGATACTATATTATTAAAGCTTTTAATGCTCGATTTTAGGCAATTACAAAATATAAATATGAGAACGCAATAATAAAATATTTTTTAATTCTGTCGTGCTTAAAATGAATCGAAAATACATTCAAAATATTTCTAACACATACGGCTTTCGGGCCTTTACTATGTCCGAATGTATTCGTATAGATGGCGATAGTTGTCCAGTAACGGCAGCGGTAATGTCGTGATGATTCGGAGTTCCGCGGTGTGACAAGGTGTTCATGAGCACCTCCACATCATCATTTGGAATAGATTACTTTAATTTGTAAGTTTAGGGAAAGTTAAAATGAATTGAAACTAGTTTAGACGAGCGCAATAAAGCTCTAATGTCATGAGATTTGGTAAATGATTTTTTTGATACAATTAATTAATTAAAAATATTTAGATTATCTATGGGGTAAATGTAAAAAATTTTAATGGAATTACGTTGCGCGTGCCTTTCTAACTATTGGGACTGTTCTAACTATTTTGATTAATTAGATTTGAAAAATTTCCAGAAATTTCACGCGTGTAGCTCAACGTAGCTATCTAGGGCCGAAACAGGTATAATTTTGAAAATTTTATCCACCGAACAGAGTTAATGAGTCTCAGTTTTTTTAACTGAGGGAAAATGGATGCAAACATTATCCATCGCAGCTCTTGGTCTCTTCCTCGAGCTGAATGCAGCAGGATCGTAAGCTGGTAGTTTTAATAACTTGTTACGAATCTGGAGTAGTTTGTCGAAGAAATAAATTGATGTTCTGATAAATTCCGAAACAGGCTCAATTTTGAGGTCGTTATGTAATATTTTTCTCCTGATGTACCAAGGAGCTTTAGCAATCTTCATCAGGTGTCAATTTTGGAAAACTTGCAACCTCCTAATGTTAGTGGCAGAAGTCGCCCCCCCCCCCAAATTTGGGAGCCGTACATTAAAAATGGTTTTTTAAAATAGCTTTGTAGAGAAGCTTGGGCCTAATCGATGGCTTACTGGAAATTAAGCTGTTGAGTTTTTTACTCATAATTGTAGCTTTGGCTAGAGCTGCTTCAATATGACTATTAAAGCTTAATTTTGCGTCTAAAACTAACCCTAAGTATTTATACTCATTTTCAAAGGGGACGGGCTGGTCAAAAATTTTGATTGGGACTAGATCAGGCATTACCAGTTTTTTAGCAAACAGGAGGCACGTGCATTTACTTGGGTTAACTTTTATTTTCCAGCCGATGAGCCAGCAATGCAAAAGGGTCATGTACTGTTATGTGTCATCACTATGTGTGGGTCTCTATTCTGTATTAGAATGGCGGTATAGTCTGCCAATATTGCTAAGTGACATAATTTTCGGTAGATTGTTAACGTAAATGTTAAAAATAGTTGGAGAAAGTAAACTTCCCTGCGCATAAAGGCTCAGGTTTGGTCTGGGGGATGAAATGACATCGTTTAATCCTACCCTAAAATTATGAGCGTAAGATTTTCACAAATTGTGCTGAAAATCCAAATCGTATGTACTTGAATAAAAGCCCTTCGTGCCAAATTTTATCAAAGGCTTTAGATACGTCCAGAAAAAGTGCAGTTGTCCAATAAATGATAGTTTGCAGTTCTATTGTGTTTTCTACTCTGATCGGTTCAAAAGCGCGGGTTTTTTTCGCATGTTTTGTATCAGAAGACGAATTTTTATCTTACAATGTATAGCTTTTTGGTTATATTTTACTAATCACCTCATAATTTTATCGATGTAAGAGTTGAATAATGCATTTTTACTTTTAAATAATGGATAATTCAGAGCGTATGGAGCTAATTTCTTGTGATTCGGACTGTGACTCGGAATCAGAATCTGAATTACCTCTAAATGATAGTAGTGGAAGTTTACTGGATAGAAGTGACTCTGATATTAGTTCAGATGGAATCAATGAAGCAAGACAATTTTTTTAAATTAATTGTGATAACCCTCCTGATCAGACTTATAGATTTGCGTTCACTGGAATTCCAAAAATTAACTTGGGTATCGATGAGACTAATGGCAAACTCCAGTTTTTTGATGCTTTCATAAACGATTATTTGCTTGACCTGATTGTTTTTGAAACAAATAGATATGCTGAGCCATGCATAAAAAACAGCACACTTCGCAGACATTCCAGGAGCAAAAAATGAACACCAACATCAAAAGATGCATTATAGGTATTTTTTGTTTTGAATATTCTGCAAGGTATTATAAAAAAGTCAGTAGTTGAGTAGTATTGGAACAAGAGGCATTCTACATCCATGCCATTTTTTCCAAAAGTGATGTCATATCGCCCCTTCCAATTAATTTACAGTTATTTGCATTTTTCAAATAATGTCAGTTTTGATATAAATTCTCATGAGTGTCCAAAATTAGTAAAAGTATGGCCCGTGCTAAAGCATTTAAAAACTCGTTTCCAAGAAATGATCACCTTAACGTGATGTTACCATAGGTTACCATAGACGAGAGTCTTATGTTGTTCAAAGGAAGGCCAAGTAGGAAACAGTATATTCCTCTAAAGCGATCACGCTTCGGAATAAAATTGTACATGCTTTGCGAATCGAAGTCTGGATATGTATGGTCTATGACAGGAATGGCGAACCAATGGCACGCGACACAATATTTTGGGCCCGCCACCGATCAAAACGGTTTGCATTTTAGTTCAAAATAACAGAGAGATTCTTTATGAAGTATTACGAACAAACTCGAATGATCCGTCGCGGTGATCCCCCATTCTCTACCTATTTCGGACAATATCACTGGTCGGACAATATCACTGGTTCGTACCTTCGCGCACTCTTCAACGTTAGTGTGACGTCATTATATGCGAGCTTCGAAGTAGTTTCAGTTCGTATAGGTAGGATTCTACTTCGCAAGTCAATTTCTTTGACACAACTGTATTTTAAAGTTTATTTGTCTTATATTTACGATTTTTAACTATTGTTTAACATGGCTAGTTCAGCGAAGAAACAAAAAGTGCAAGACAGTAAGTGTAACAGAGGATTTCAAACTTGGTGGACCGAGAAATATGGCATGATAAGGAAAGGCGACAAGGCGGCGTGTATTTTATGTTCTGGAACAGTGGTATGCCAAACATTGTCTGTGAAACAGCATTTCGAAACAAATCACAAATCCTTTTTCCAAAAAAAGCGAACCAGAACAAAAAGAATTAATTACAAAATTAATAAAAAACAAAAATAAATAGTCGTCGTCTATGTTTAAATATATTAGCAAAAATTGTCATACAAGTACGGCAAGTTACTCGGCTACAAATGTCATTGCTCGCATAGTAAACCTTTACAAGAGGGTGAGTTTTTGAAGGAAACCTAGTTAGCATGCGCGTCCTCACTTTTCGACGATTTTGATAATATAGAAAAGATAATTCAGCGCATCACAGATATTCCTCTGTCTAGAAAACACAATAAAAGAAAGAATCTTAAAATTGGCCTTAAATGTATCAGATCAAAAAAAAAAAAAAAAGCACAATGCTAAGAAAAGGAATGACTTCTGCGCATGTGCGTTAACTCAACGCTGAGAATTTCAAATAAAACTATTAATATTTTAAGGAAAAATTTTATATTTGAATTATTAGAACTGAATAAACTATAGCAATCATAGATAAAATATTCGGAATAATATTTAGAATAAAAAAAAGTATAAAAATATATAAACAATTTTTAGCCTTCGAAAATCGAACTGAGGACCAGAAAAAGAAATCTTGGATTCGCACAGTCACTCTAGCCGCCAAGCCATTTATTCTCTATGCTGTTCAAGAGCCTTTCTATCTTAATACTATTTTCCCAGTGTCAAGTACGGTGCGTATCTGGTAAAAAAGAATAATGCTAAGAAAAGGAATGTCTTCTGCGCATATGCGTGAACTGAACGCATTTAATTTCAAATAAATCTATTAATATATTAAAGAAAAATTTTATTTTTGAACTATTGGGACTGAATAATCCAGAGAATACATAGATAAAATAATTGGAAAAATATTCAGAATAATAATAATAATAAAAAAGAATCAAAATATATAAAACAATTTTTCGGATTCGAGATTCGAACTGAGGACCAGAAAAAGAAATCTTTCTTTCGTCCAGTCACTCTAACCGACAAGCCACTTATTCGCGGAGCGGTTGAAGAGTCTTTCCTTCTTAATACGATTATCCCAGTCTCAAGCACGGTGCGAATCTGGTCTAAAAGCACACTGCTAAGAAAAGGAATGTTTTCTGCGCATATGCGTGAACTCAACGCTTAGAATTTGAAATAAATCTATTAATATATTAAAGAAAAATTTTATTTTTGAACTATTGGGACTGAATAATACAAAGTATTCATAGATAAACTAATTGGAAAAATATTAAGAATAAAAATATATAAAACAATTTTTCGGATTCGAGATTCGAACTGAGGACCAGAAAAAGAAATCTTTCTTTCGTCCAGTCACTCTAACCGCCAAGCCACTTATTCGCGGAGCGGTTGAAGAGTCTTTCTTTCTTAAAACGATTATCCCAGTCTCAAGCACGGTGCAAATCTGGTCTAAAAGCAGAATGCTAAGAAAAGGAATTTGTTCTGCGCATATGCGTGAACTCAACGCTTAGAATTTGAATTAAATATATAAATATATTAAAGAAAAAAATTATTTTTGAACTATTGGGACTGAATAATCAAGTGTAATCATAGAAAAATTTTGTTAATATAGTATTAAGAAAGTATTAAGAAAGATTCAAGTATTAAGAAATACTATTAAGAAAGATTCATTAGTATTAAGAAAGAAATAATAGTGTTAAGAAAGATTCAAGAGTCTTTCTTTCTTAATACGATTTTCCTTATATTAAAAAGAAATACTCTTCAACCGCTCAGCGAATAAGTGGTTTGGCGGCTTGAGTGACTGGTCGAATCAAAGATTTCTTTTTCGGGTACTCAGTTCGAATCTCGAAGCAGAAAAATTGTTTTATATACTTTTATATTTTTTTTTAATTCTGAATATTATTCCAATTATTTTATCTATGAATACTCTGGATTATTCAGTCCCAATAGTTCAAAAATAAAATTTTTCTTTAATATATTAATAGATTTATTTGAAATTCTAAGCGTTGAGCTCACGCACTTGCGCAGAAGACATTTATTTTCTTAGCATTGTGCTTTTAGACCAGATTCGCACCGTACTTGAGACTGGGATAATCGTATTAAGAAGGAAAGGCTCTTCAACCGTACAGAGAATAAGTGGCTTGGCGGCTAGTGTGACTGGTCGAGTCATAGATTTCTTTTTCTGTTCCTCAGTTCGAGTCTCGAAGCCGAAAAATTGTTTTATATATTTTTATTCTTTTTTTTTTTTGAATATTATTCCAAATATTTTATCTATGATTACTCTGCATTAATCAGTCCCAAAAGTTCAAAAATAAAATTTTTCTTTAATATATTAAAAGATTTATTTGAAATTCTAAGAGCTGAGCTCACGCACATGCGCAGAAGACATTTAGTTTCTTAGCATTGTGCTTTTAGACCAGATTTACACCGTACTTGAGACTGGGATAATCGTATTAAGAAGGAAAGTCTCTTCAACCGTATAGGAAATAAGTGGCTTGATGGCTAGAGTGACTGGTCGAATCAAAGATTTCTTTTTCTTTTCCTCAGTTCGAGTCTCGAAGCCGAGAATTTGTTTTATATATTACTATTTTTTTTTATTCTGAATATTGTTCCAATTATTTTATCTATGAATACTCTGGATTATTCAGTCCCAATAGTTCAAAAATAAAATTTTTCTTTAATATATTAATAGATTTATTTGAAATTCTAAGCGTTGAGCTCACGCACTTGCGCAGAAGACATTTATTTTCTTAGCATTGTGCTTTTAGACCAGATTCGCACCGTACTTGAGACTGGGATAATCGTATTAAGAAGGAAAGGCTCTTCAACCGTACAGAGAATAAGTGGCTTGGCGGCTAGTGTGACTGGTCGAGTCATAGATTTCTTTTTCTGTTCCTCAGTTCGAGTCTCGAAGCCGAAAAATTGTTTTATATATTTTTATTCTTTTTTTTTCTGAATATTATTCCAAATATTTTATCTATGATTACTCTGCATTAATCAGTCCCAAAAGTTCAAAAATAAAATTTTTCTTTAATATATTAAAAGATTTATTTGAAATTCTAAGAGCTGAGCTCACGCACATGCGCAGAAGACATTTAGTTTCTTAGCATTGTGCTTTTAGACCAGATTTACACCGTACTTGAGACTGGGATAATCGTATTAAGAAGGAAAGTCTCTTCAACCGTATAGGAAATAAGTGGCTTGATGGCTAGAGTGACTGGTCGAATCAAAGATTTCTTTTTCTTTTCCTCAGTTCGAGTCTCGAAGCCGAGAATTTGTTTTATATATTACTATTTTTTTTTATTCTGAATATTGTTCCAATTATTTTATCTATGAATACTCTGGATTATTCAGTCCCAAAAGTTCAAAAATAAAATTTTTCTTTAGTATACTATTAGATTTATTTGAAATTCTAAGCGTTGAGCTCACGCACATGTGCAGAAGACATTTATTTTCTTAGCTTGTTTGTTTGTTTGATTGTTGTTTTATGGCACAAGAACCATATTTGGTTATACTGCGCCAATCAAACGGTAAAATGAAAGCCGAATATTAAAATCTATATTTATATAGAACTTTATAAAAGATAGTATTGCAAAAATTAAAAATACGATATTACAAAATAAACATATGTGTTAACATATGAAAATGTAAAACAATGAGACAATGCAAAACACAAAAGGTAAAAAGTGCTAAATACAAGTATAAAAATGAATGGCTTTTAAAAAGTTAAAAATATTTGGGTGGAATTTTTCACCCACCAAGTCCTGTAAAGTTATTGATGATGTATGAAAGTAATATATACGTTGATGGTTAAATACAGGGCATTCAATCAAAATGTGTTTTGTACTAAAATCAACATGGCATGTAGGACACACTGGCTTCCTGTCACCAAAAATGAGATGCCTGTGAGTGTATCTAGTGTGTCCTATACGGAGACGAGTCAATTTAACATCGATCTCGCGTATTGGAAGAACAGGCCAAGAACCAATGATAGGTTTCACGGAGTGTAACTTATTATGGATCTGCAGACCCCATGCCTCCTGCCAAGAGGAATTTATATGACGGGAGAATGCCACCTTAACGTCACAAAATGGAAGTCCAGTCCTCATAAAGGCTGTCGCAGATTTTGCAACCGAATCTGCTTTTTCATTTCCTGGAATGTCAACATGACTCGGAACCCAACAATATATAATATTAAAACCATCATTTTTCAAAGAGCGCAAAATGAGTAAAATGCGCTTAGCAATTGGGTGCATACAATTATTATAGTTATACAACATTTCTAAAGCACTCATGCTATCGGAGTAAATGATGAAATTACGCTGTAGAGAAGGAGAAATTTTCTGGAGTGCACAGAAAATTGCCATCAATTCAGCAGTAAAAACAGAGCAGCAATTATGAAGACGGTGGCTCAGTGTATCAGAAGGCAGTACAATACCACAACCAACATGTCCAGCTGATTTTGAGCCGTCCGTGAAAATTGGAACAAACGAAGAATACCGATAGCGATGAAGCAAAAAGAGCTGTTGGAAAAGCACAGGAGCTGTTGACGATTTGTCGAAACCAGTGAAGGGATTCAAAAAAGAAAATTGAGGGATATCCCAAGGTGGAAACATAAATGGGTCGTTAACTTTGATTCTTACATCGTTGAGGTCCGAGTCATGTAGTATGGGTTTGATTCTCTCACAGAATGGCAGAATGCAAGCAGGACGGGCACCATAAAGTTTACGGAGAGCAACTGGAAGCTTGTTGCAACAAATGGGGTGATGAGGCACGGACTGTGCGTGGAAATAGAATGAAACTGATATCTTTTTACGCCTCAAATTTAGAGGTAACTGGTGACAAATGACACACAAACTCTCAACTGGAGAAGTACGAAATGCTCCGGAGCAGATCCTTAGAGCAGTGTGGTGGATGGTGTCCAGTCGCCGCAAAACTGTAGGGCGTGCAGAACCATACACCATGCAGCCGTAGTCAATGCGGGAGAGGATAATCGCTTGATAAATACGGAGTAGGGAGGTTCGATCAGCACCCCATGATGTTCTGGAGAGCACCTTCAATATATTTAACGTTTTCTCGCATCTCTTCCGCAGGTTCAAAATATGCGGAAGAAATGTAAGCTTTCTATCGAATATCACTCCCAAAAACCGCACTTCACTCACCACAGGAATGAGTACATTTTGAATATAAATATTTGGATCCGAATGAATGGTTCGCTTTCGGCAGAAGTGAATACACCTACTCTTCTCGGGAGAGATCGCGTGCCCATTGTTGTTGCACCAAGTTACCACTTTATTAACTGCATTCTGTAATTGACGCTCAATGAGATTTATACTGCAGCCTTGGCAAGAGATTTGCAAATCATCAACGTAAAGAGTTCCATGAACTGATGAAGGTAAAACAGACAAAACTTGACTAATATGAACAATAAAAAGTGTAACACTGAGGACACTTCCCTGCGGAACTCCCTCAGCTTGAATAAAAGGATCAGAATAAAAGTTGCCTACACGGACTCTGAAAGTCCGATGTGATAAAAAGTTCTGTAAAAATGTGGGAAGATTTCCCCTAAAACCAAAATTATAAAGTGTCGAAAGTATGCCATAGCGCCAAGCTCGGTCGTATGCCTTCTCAATATCGAAAAATATGGAGACAAGGTGATTCTTCCTAACAAATGTGTTGCGTATCTGGGTTTCCAGTAAAATGAGGTTATCAAATGTAGATCTGCCTCTGCGGAAACCACTCTGCAACGGGGAGATGCATCCATGTCTCTCCAATTCGTACATAAGGCGGGCATTGACCATGCGCTCAAAGGTTTTACATATACAATTCGTCAGGGCAATTGGTCGGTAATTCAGAGGGTTTGATGAATCTTTGCCAGGTTTTAGGATAGGAATTACAGTAGCCTCGTGCCATTGAGCTGGGTACATTTGCTCAGTCCAAATTCTGTTGAATAGCAACAAAAGATTGGAAAGGGAAATTGAATTTAAATGGCGAAGCATATTATACGTAATTCCATCTGGCCCGGGGCTGGTATCGTGGGTCTTCGATAATGCTGCTTCCAATTCATACATACTAAACTTACAGTTGTAAAGAAAAGTACTTCGGTCATTAAAACGCAATGGCAGCCGTTCCGCACGATTCTTAGTTGCCAGAAAGGCAGGGCTGTAAGAATCGATAGCGGAAACTTGTGCAAATGCTTGACCGAGAATATTTGCTATGTCTAAGGGAGCGAAGTGCGTCATATTTCCTGTTTTTAAAATAGGAATAGAGGATTCACTATGGATACCATTAGCAGCCTTTACCTTCTTCCACAAGGTTCTACTGGAAGTGTTTGATGTGATGGAAGAAACAAAACTAATCCACGATTCCCCCTGACATCGATGGCGGATGCAACGTGCAATGGCTTTTGCTCTTTTAAAAGCTACTAAGTTCTCTGTCGTAGGGTACCTTCGAAATATGTTCCAAAGTCGTTTCTGGTTCTTATGACTGTCGCGACAGGCTTCGTTCCACCAAGGTCTACGAAATTTGCGGGGCCGTGGGGAAGACTTTGGGATACAGGTGTTTGCAGCATTCAAAATGGCTTCAACGGTGAGACGCATTGCTTCCGTAATGTCTGCAGTACTGACCATAGATTCGGTGATTTCCGCCAGCTGCTTAAAAGCAATCCAGTCTGCCCGCTGGAATAGAAAACGCGGAGGACAGAAAGTCGCACCGCCGCTATAAGCATGGCAGACAATAATAGGAAAATGGTCACTATTATACAGATCGTTGCTAACCTCAAAGGTTAGCATTGGAAGAAGTTCAGGAGAACATATGGCCAAGTCTAGACTATGGAAAGTACGTGTGGGCTCATGGAAGTATGTCTTTTCGTCATTATTCAGCAAGCAGAGACAGTTATTAGAAATAAACTGTTCAATCTGCTGAGCACGAGAGTTTGTTCTGTTTGAATCCCATAAAACACTATGGCCATTGAAATCACCTACGAGCAAAAAAGGCAAAGGAAGTTGGTCAATCAAATTGTCGAGTTCTCGTTGACAAATAACATTATTTGGCGGAAGATAAATGCAGCAGACTGTGACCAGCGCTTGTGTATGCACTTGCACAGCCACAGCCTGAAGAGAGGTATGCAAATTTAGAGGTGTGCTCGGATACAAATTAGATGTGAAGATACAGACGCCACCAGAACTGTGAGATCCCGTGTCTGTATCCTTCCGAACACAATTATATCCACGCAATTTAATTGGAATGTTGGGTGTCAAGAATGTTTCTTGAACACCAAAACAGATTGGATGAAATTTGTTTAAAATTGATTTAATTTCATGAAGTTTGGAACGAATGCCACGACAATTCCAAGAGAGGAAGGTACCCATTAAGAGACAGATTTTAAAAGAGAATTATTAGAAGCTTTGGTACGAGTTGCTGAAAATTCACAACTCATCTCCAGGTCATCTTCATCCTCAGATGGGTGCAATTTGATGTCTGCACTATTTATCGTGCCACCAAAAATGGACGGCAAGTCCTTATGGGCGACACCCTTCTTCGCCATCCCTAGGGCGACGGAATTTTTTGTTGTTGATTTTTTAAATTTTGAGCTAAGGTCTTTTTGTGTAAGTCCACGTTTAGCTAATTTCAAAGTTAGTGAAGATTGCAATTTTCTCTTTGGTTTTGGTTTGATTGTTTCCGTTCGAGAAGTTTCAGCTGTACTGGTTGTGGAATTTTCTGTATCGGACTCTTGTTTGTCATCAGTTTTTGGTTCTGATAAATTCTTTTTACAATTATTGCATGAACAATTTTTGCAAAATGATTTTTTAACTGCGGATGCATAGCTAACACCAGCAGTAGGAGTTTCAGTTTGTACCCGACGTCGGGCTTCAGGATATGACAAGTTTTCTTTAATTTTAACTGTCACAACCTGTTTTTCAAGTATCCATGTCGGGCAGGATCGAGCATAAGAAGGATGATTGCCGCCACAATTAACGCACTTTTCTAGTGCAGAACATTGCTGGCTATCATGCCCTCTTTCAGCACATCGGGCACATGCGAGTGTCCAGCGGCAATTAACTTTTGAATGGCCGAATCTCTGACACTGAAAACATCGGAGTGGATTAGGGATGTAAGGCCTGACGGGTAATCGTATGTAACCTGCATATACATTTTCGGGTAATTTTGGCGATTTGAATGTTAAAACATGATGTTTAGTATCAAGGAGTTCACCATCAAGTCTAATAGAAATACGACGGACGTGTATAACTCCTTGCGATTTCATCTCTGATGTTATTTCCTCTAGAGGTACATTCAGTAATTCACCGCATGTAATTACTCCTTTACAGGTATTCATCGACTGGTGAGGACTTACACTAACAGCTATTGTAGCCAAGGCTTTCAATTTTTGAATATTCAGGGATTGTTTCCGAGAATTTACTTCTACCAATAAATCTCCAGAACGCATCTTCTTAATGGATGATACTTCACCGATTGTTGCTGAAATAGCTTTTTGGACAAGAAAAGGAGACACTGTTGCGAAAGTTTCATTTTTTTCCGAAATGCGTTTAATGACAAAAAAGGAATCAAAATGGTGTGCAGAAATAAATGTAGTTGGAACAGAATGACGCCCACTAAAGGGACCCTTCTTGGGAGGAGCCATGCGATATGGGGAATGATTCGGGCCCGACGGCACCGCCCACCACGGAGCCCAACAAGGGAAGGCAGTAACCGGCTCTGGCCATTTCCAGCCTCGGCACTTACCTTGGTGCTAGCCGGAACCTATACGCTGGGAGTTACCCCCGGGGACAGTGACCAGCCTTAACGCCAAGACCAAGGAGTAACCCCTTCGCTTGATCCCTAGCAGACTAGCCACTCAGGTGACTAGCTACCAGCCGATTGATGCACAGGGGACCACAGTACACCACCCGTCTTTCAAATGGATTGCCACGCACGGCCAACACGTGGGACTTTGGCTGTCCATGAGAAGCAAGAAGCAAACAGAGCGGCGACAGCTTCTCATGGGGAGCCCCCTCACTTGCCGTCGAAAGAGGGAAAAACACAGCAGAAAACAGAAGGCGTAGGGGAGATTGAATTGAAAGGGAGTAAAGATCCCTGGGTACCACGGGATTGGGATACCCGTACTCACCTAAAGAAGGTGAGCCCCTGAGGGGTTATTTTCTTAGCATTGTGCTTTTAGAAAATATTCGCACCGTACTTGAGATTGGGATAATCGTATTAAGACGGAAAGTCTCTTCAACCGTATAGCGAATAAGTGGCTTGGTGGCTAGAGTGACTGGTCGAATCAAAGATTTCTTTTTCTTTTCCTCAGTTCGAGTCTCGAAGCAGAAAAATTGTTTTATATATTTTTTTTCTTTTTTTTTTTATTCTGAATATTATTCCAATTATTTTATCTTTGAATACTCTGCATTAATCAGTCTCAAAGGTACAAAAATAAAATTTGTCTTTAGTATATTAATAGATTTATTTTAAATTCTAAGCGTTGAGCTTACGCACATGCGCAGAAGACATTTATTTTCATAGCATTGTGCTTTTAGACCAGATTCGCACCTTACTTGAGACTGGGATAATCGTATTAAGAAGGAAAGCCTCTTCAACCGTAAAGTGAATCAGTGGCTTGGCGGCTAGAGTGACTGGCCGAATCGAAGATTTCTTTTTCTGGTCCTCAGTTCGAGTCTCGAAGCCGAAAAATTGTTTCATATATATTTATTCTCTTTTTTTTCTAAATATTATTCCAAATATTTTATCTATGATTACTCTGCATTAATCAGTCCCAAAAGTTCAAAAATAAAATTTTTCTTTAATATATTAAAAGATTTATTTGAAATTCTAAGAGCTGAGCTCACGCACATGCGCAGAAGACATTTATTTTCTTAGCATTGTGCTTTTAGACGAGATTCGCACCGTACTTGAGAATGGGATAATCGTATTAAGAAGGAAAGTCTCTTCAACCGTATAAAGCGAATAAGTGGCTTGATGGCTAGAGTTACTGGTCTAATCAAAGATTTCTTTTTGTTTTCCTCAGTTCGAGTCTCGAAGCCGAGAATTTGTTTTATATATTACTATTCTTGTTTTTTATTCAAAATATTGTTAAAATTATTTTATCTATGAATACTTTGGATTATTCAGTACCAATAGTTCAAAAATAAAATTTTTTTTTAATATATTAATATATTTATTTGAAATTCTAAGCTTTGAGCTCACGCACTTGCGCAGAAGACATTTATTTTCTTAGCATTGTGCTTTTAGAAAATATTCGCACCGTACTTGAGATTGGGATAATCGTATTAAGAAGGAAAGTCTCTTCAACCGTATAGCGAATAAGTGGCTTGGTGGCTAGAGTGACTGGTCGAATCAAAGATTTCTTTTTCTGGTCCTCTGTTCGAATCTCGAAGCCGAAAAATTGTTTTATATATTTTTATTCTTTTTTTTTTAATCTGAATATTATTCCAATTATTTTATCTTTGAATACTCTGCATTAATCAGTCTCAAAAGTTCAAAAATAAAATTTTTCTTTAGTATATTAATAGATTTATTTTAAATTCTAAGCGTTGAGCTTACGCACATGCGAAGAAGACATTTATTTTCATAACATTGTGCTTTTAGACCAGATTCGCACCGTACTTGAGACTGGGAAAATCGTATTAAGAAGGAAAGGCTCTTCAACCGTGCAGAGAATAAGTGGCTTGGCGGCTAGAGTGACTGGACGAGTCAAAGATTTCTTTTTCTTTTCCTCATTTCGAGTCTCGAAGAAGAAAAATTGTTTTATATATTTTTATTCTTTTTTTTCTTCTGAATATTATTCCAAATATTTTATCTATGATTACTGTGCATTAATCAGTCCCAAAAGTTCAAAAAATTTTTTTTTCTTTAGTATATTAATAGATTTATTGGAAATTATAAGCGTTGAGCTTACGCACATGCGCAGAAGACATTTATTTTCTTAGCATTGTGCTTTTAGACCAGATTTGCACCGTACTTGAGACTGGGATAATCGTATTAAGAAGGAAAGGCTCTTCAATCGAACAGTGAATCAGTGAATGGCGGCTAGAGTGACTGGCCGAGTCAAAGATTTCTTTTTCTGGTCCTCAGTTCGAGTCTCGAAGCCGAAAAATTGTTTTATATATTTTTATTCTTTTTTTTTTCTGAATAGTATTCCAAATATTTTAACTATGATTACTCTGCATTAATCAGTCTCAAAAGTTCAAAAATAAAATTTTTCTTTAGTATATTAATAGATTTATTTTAAATTCTAAGCGTTGAGCTTACGCACATGCGCAGAAGACATTTATTTTCTTAGCATTGTGCTTTTAGACCAGATTCGCACCGTACTTGAGAATGGGATAATCGTATTATGAAGGAAAGTCTTTTCAACCGTATAGCGAATAAGTGGCTTGATGGCTACAGTGACTGCTCCAATCAAAGATTTCTTTTTCTTTTCCTCAGTTCGAGTCTCGAAGCCGAGAATTTGTTTTATATATTACTATTCTTTTTTTTTTATTCAAAATATTGTTAAAATTATTTTATCTATGAATACTCTGGATTATTCAGTACCAATAGTTCAAAAACAAAATTTTTCTTTAATATATTAAAAGATTTATTTGAAATTCTAAGAGCTGAGCTCACGCACATGCGCAGAAGACATTTATTTTCTTAGCATTGTACTTTTAGACGAGATTCGCACCGTACTTGAGAATGGGATAATCGTATTAAGAAGGAAAGTCTCTTCAACCGTATAGCGAATAAGTGGCTTGATGGCTAGAGTTACTGGTCTAATCAAAGATTTCTTTTTCTTTTCCTCAGTTCGAGTCTCGAAGCCGAGAATTTGTTTTATATATTACTATTCTTTTTTTTTATTCAAAATATTGTTAAAATTATTTTATCTATGAATACTTTGGATTATTCAGTACCAATAGTTCAAAAATAAAATTTTTTTTTAATATATTAATATATTTATTTGAAATTCTAAGCTTTGAGCTCACGCACTTGCGCAGAAGACATTTATTTTCTTAGCATTGTGCTTTTAGAAAATATTCGCACCGTACTTGAGATTGGGATAATCGTATTAAGAAGGAAAGTCTCTTCAACCGTATAGCGAATAAGTGTCTTGGTGGCTAGAGTGACTGGTCGAATCAAAGATTTCTTTTTCTGGTCCTCTGTTCGAATCTCGAAGCCGAAAAATTGTTTTATATATTTTTATTCTTTTTTTTTAATTTGAATATTATTCCAATTATTTTATCTTTGAATACTCTGCATTAATCAGTCTCAAAAGTTCAAAAATAAAATTTGTCTTTAGTATATTAATAGATTTATTTTAAATTCTAAGCGTTGAGCTTACGCACATGCGCAGAAGACATTTATTTTCATAGCATTGTGCTTTTAGACCAGATTCGCACCTTACTTGAGACTGGGATAATCGTATTAAGAAGGAAAGCCTCTTCAACCGTAAAGTGAATCAGTGGCTTGGCGGCTAGAGTGACTGGCCGAATCGAAGATTTCTTTTTCTGGTCCTCAGTTCGAGTCTCGAAGCCGAAAAATTGTTTCATATATATTTATTCTCTTTTTTTTCTAAATATTATTCCAAATATTTTATCTATGATTACTCTGCATTAATCAGTCCCAAAAGTTCAAAAATAAAATTTTTCTTTAATATATTAAAAGATTTATTTGAAATTCTAAGAGCTGAGCTCACGCACATGCGCAGAAGACATTTATTTTCTTAGCATTGTGCTTTTAGACGAGATTCGCACCGTACTTGAGAATGGGATAATCGTATTAAGAAGGAAAGTCTCTTCAACCGTATAAAGCGAATAAGTGGCTTGATGGCTAGAGTTACTGGTCTAATCAAAGATTTCTTTTTGTTTTCCTCAGTTCGAGTCTCGAAGCCGAGAATTTGTTTTATATATTACTATTCTTGTTTTTTATTCAAAATATTGTTAAAATTATTTTATCTATGAATACTTTGGATTATTCAGTACCAATAGTTCAAAAATAAAATTTTTTTTTAATATATTAATATATTTATTTGAAATTCTAAGCTTTGAGCTCACGCACTTGCGCAGAAGACATTTATTTTCTTAGCATTGTGCTTTTAGAAAATATTCGCACCGTACTTGAGATTGGGATAATCGTATTAAGAAGGAAAGTCTCTTCAACCGTATAGCGAATAAGTGGCTTGGTGGCTAGAGTGACTGGTCGAATCAAAGATTTCTTTTTCTGGTCCTCTGTTCGAATCTCGAAGCCGAAAAATTGTTTTATATATTTTTATTCTTTTTTTTTTAATCTGAATATTATTCCAATTATTTTATCTTTGAATACTCTGCATTAATCAGTCTCAAAAGTTCAAAAATAAAATTTTTCTTTAGTATATTAATAGATTTATTTTAAATTCTAAGCGTTGAGCTTACGCACATGCGCAGAAGACATTTATTTTCATAACATTGTGCTTTTAGATCAGATTCGCACCGTACTTGAGACTGGGAAAATCGTATTAAGAAGGAAAGGCTCTTCAACCGTGCAGAGAATAAGTGGCTTGGCGGCTAGAGTGACTGGACGAGTCAAAGATTTCTTTTTCTTTTCCTCATTTCGAGTCTCGAAGAAGAAAAATTGTTTTATATATTTTTATTCTTTTTTTTCTTCTGAATATTATTCCAAATATTTTATCTATGATTACTGTGCATTAATCAGTCCCAAAAGTTCAAAAAATTTTTTTTTCTTTAGTATATTAATAGATTTATTGGAAATTCTAAGCGTTGAGCTTACGCACATGCGCAGAAGACATTTATTTTCTTAGCATTGTGCTTTTAGACCAGATTTGCACCGTACTTGAGACTGGGATAATCGTATTAAGAAGGAAAGGCTCTTCAATCGAACAGTGAATTAGTGAATGGCGGCTAGAGTGACTGGCCGAGTCAAAGATTTCTTTTTCTGGTCCTCAGTTCGAGTCTCGAAGCCGAAAAATTGTTTTATATATTTTTATTCTTTTTTTTTTCTGAATAGTATTCCAAATATTTTAACTATGATTACTCTGCATTAATCAGTCTCAAAAGTTCAAAAATAAAATTTTTCTTTAGTATATTAATAGATTTATTTTAAATTCTAAGCGTTGAGCTTACGCACATGCGCAGAAGACATTTATTTTCTTAGCATTGTGCTTTTAGACCAGATTCGCACCGTACTTGAGAATGGGATAATCGTATTATGAAGGAAAGTCTTTTCAACCGTATAGCGAATAAGTGGCTTGATGGCTACAGTGACTGCTCCAATCAAAGATTTCTTTTTCTTTTCCTCAGTTCGAGTCTCGAAGCCGAGAATTTGTTTTATATATTACTATTCTTTTTTTTTATTCAAAATATTGTTAAAATTATTTTATCTATGAATACTCTGGATTATTCAGTACCAATAGTTCAAAAATAAAATTTTTCTTTAATATATTAAAAGATTTATTTGAAATTCTAAGAGCTGAGCTCACGCACATGCGCAGAAGACATTTATTTTCTTAGCATTGTGCTTTTAGACGAGATTCGCACCGTACTTGAGAATGGGATAATCGTATTAAGAAGGAAAGTCTCTTCAACCGTATAGCGAATAAGTGGCTTGATGGCTAGAGTTACTGGTCTAATCAAAGATTTCTTTTTCTTTTCCTCAGTTCGAGTCTCGAAGCCGAGAATTTGTTTTATATATTACTATTCTTTTTTTTTATTCAAAATATTGTTAAAATTATTTTATCTATGAATACTTTGGATTATTCAGTACCAATAGTTCAAAAATAAAATTTTTTTTTAATATAGTAATATATTTATTTGAAATTCTAAGCTTTGAGCTCACGCACTTGCGCAGAAGACATTTATTTTCTTAGCATTGTGCTTTTAGAAAATATTCGCACCGTACTTGAGATTGGGATAATCGTATTAAGAAGGAAAGTCTCTTCAACCGTATAGCGAATAAGTGTCTTGGTGGCTAGAGTGACTGGTCGAATCAAAGATTTCTTTTTCTGGTCCTCTGTTCGAATCTCGAAGCCGAAAAATTGTTTTATATATTTTTATTCTTTTTTTTAATTTGAATATTATTCCAATTATTTTATCTTTGAATACTCTGCATTAATCAGTCTCAAAAGTTCAAAAATAAAATTTTTCTTTAGTATATTAATAGATTTATTTTAAATTCTAAGCGTTGAGCTTACGCACATGCGCAGAAGACATTTATTTTCTTAGCATTGTGCTTTTAGACCAGATTTGCACCGTACTTGAGACTGGGATAATCGTATTAAGAAGGAAAGGCTCTTCAATCGAACAGTGAATCAGTGAATGGCGGCTAGAGTGACTGGCCGAGTCAAAGATTTCTTTTTCTGGTCCTCAGTTCGAGTCTCGAAGCCGAAAAATTGTTTTATATATTTTTATTCTTTTTTTTTCTGAATAATATTCCAAATATTTTAACTATGATTACTCTGCATTAATCAGTCTCAAAAGTTCAAAAATAAAATTTTTCTTTAGTATATTAATAGATTTATTTTAAATTCTAAGCGTTAAGCTTACGCACATGCGCAGAAGACATTTATTTTCTTAGCATTGTGCTTTTAGACCAGATTCGTACCGTACTTGAGAATGGGATAATCGTATTAAGAAGGAAAGTCTTTTCAACTGTATAGCGAATAAGTGGCTTGATGGCTACAGTGACTGGTCCAATCAAAGATTTCTTTTTCTTTTCCTCAGTTCGAGTCTCCAAGCCGAGAATTTGTTTTATATATTACTATTCTTTTTTTTTTTATTCAAAATATTGTTAAAATTATTTTATCTATGAAAACTCTGGATTATTCAGTACCAATAGTTCAAAAATAAAATTTTTCTTTAATATATTAAAAGATTTATTTGAAATTCTAAGAGCTGAGCTCACGCACATGCGCAGAAGACATTTATTTTCTTAGCATTGTGCTTTTAGACCAGATTCGCACCGTACTTGAGAATGGGATAATCGTATTAAGAAGGAAAGTCTCTTCAACCGTAAAGCGAATAAGTGGCTTGATGGCTAGAGTTACTGGTCTAATCAAAGATTTCTTTTTCTTTTCCTCAGTTCGAGTCTCGAAGCCGAGAATTTGTTTTATATATTACTATTCTTTTATTTTATTCAAAATATTGTTAAAATTATTTTATCTATGAATACTTTGGATTATTCAGTACCAATAGTTCAAAAATAAAAATTTTTTTTTAATATATTAATATATTTATTTGAAATTCTAAGCTTTAAGCTCACGCACTTGCGCAGAAGACATTTATTTTCTTAGCATTGTGCTTTTAGAAAATATTCGCACCGTACTTGAGATTGGGATAATCGTATTAAGAAGGAAAGTCTCTTCAACCGTATAGCGAATAAGTGTCTTGGTGGCTAGAGTGACTGGTCGAATCAAAGATTTCTTTTTCTGGTCCTCTGTTCGAATCTCGAAGCCGAAAAATTGTTTTATATATTTTTATTCTTTTTTTTTAATCTGAATATTATTCCAATTATTTTATCTTTGAATACTCTCCATTAATCAGTCTCAAAAGTTCAAAAATAAAATTTTTCTTTAGTATATTAATAGATTTATTTTAAATTCTAAGCGTTGAGCTTACGCACATGCGCAGAAGACATTTATTTTCATAACATTGTGCTTTTAGACCAGATTCGCACCGTACTTGAGACTGGGAAAATCGTATTAAGAAGGAAAGGCTCTTCAACCGTGCAGAGAATAAGTGGCTTGGCGGCTAGAGTGACTGGACGAGTCAAAGATTTCTTTTTCTTTTCCTCATTTCGAGTCTCGAAGACGAAAAATTGTTTTATATATTTTTATTCTTTTTTTTCTTCTGAATATTATTCCAAATATTTTATCTATGATTACTGTGCATTAATCAGTCCCAAAAGTTCAAAAAAAATTTTTTTTTCTTTAGTATATTAATAGATTTATTGGAAATTCTAAGCGTTGAGCTGACGCACATGCGCAGAAGACATTTATTTTCTTAGCATTGTGATTTTAGACCAGATTTGCACCTTACTTGAGACTGGGATAATCGTATTAAGAAGGAAAGGCTCTTCAATCGAACAGTGAATCAGTGAATGGCGGCTAGAGTGACTGGCCGAGTCAAAGATTTCTTTTTCTGGTCCTCAGTTCGAGTGTCGAAGCCGAAAAATTGTTTTATATATTTTTATTCTTTTTTTTTCTGAATAATATTCCAAATATTTTAACTATGATTACTCTGCATTAATCAGTCTCAAAAGTTCAAAAATAAAATTTTTCTTTAGTATATTAATAGATTTATTTTAAATTCTAAGCTTTGAGCTTACGCACATGCGCAGAAGACATTTATTTTCTTAGCATTGTGCTTTTAGACCAGATTCGCACCGTACTTGAGAATGGGATAATCGTATTAAGAAGGAAAGTCTTTTCAACCGTATAGCGAATAAGTGGCTTGATGGCTACAGTGACTGGTCCAATCAAAGATTTCTTTTTCTTTTCCTCAGTTCGAGTCTCGAAGCCGAGAATTTGTTTTATATATTACTATTCTTTTTTTTTATTCAAAATATTGTTAAAATTATTTTATCTATGAATACTCTGGATTATTCAGTACCAATAGTTCAAAAATAAAATTTTTCTTTAATATATTAAAAGATTTATTTGAAATTCTAAGAGCTGAGGTCACGCTCATGCGCAGAAGACATTTATTTTCTTAGCATTGTGCTTTTCGACTAGATTCGCACCGTACTTGAGACTGGGATAATCGTATTAAGAAGGAAATCCTCTTCAACCATGCAGAGAATAAGTGGCTTGGCGGCTAGAGTGACTGGACGAGACAAAGATTTCTATTTCTGGTCCTCATTTCGAGTCTCGAAGCCGAAAAATTATTTTATATATTTTTATTCTTTTTTTTTTCTGAATATTATTCCAAATATTTTATCTATGATTACTGTGCATTAATCAGTCCCAAAAGTTCAAAAAAAATTTTTTCTTTAGTATATTAATAGATTTATTAGAAATTCTAAGCGTTGAGCTTACGCACATGCGCAGAAGACATTTATTTTCTTAGCATTGTGCTTTTAGACCAGATTCGCACCGTACTTGAGAATGGGATAATCGTATTAAGAAGGAAAGTCTCTTCAACCGTATAGCGAATAAGTGGCTTGATGGCTACAGTTACTGGTCTAATCAAAGATTTCTTTTTCTTTTCCTCAGTTCGAGTCTCGAAGCCGAGAATTAGTTTTATATATTACTATTCATTTTTTTAATTCAAAATATTGTTAAAATTATTTTATCTATGAATACTTTGGATTATTCAGTACCAATAGTTCAAAAATAAAAATTTTTTTTTAATATATTAATATATTTATTTGAAATTCTAAGCTTTGAGCTCACGCACTTGCGCAGAAGACATTTATTTTCTTAGCATTGTGCTTTTAGAAAATATTCGCACCGTACTTGAGATTGGGATAATCGTATTAAGAAGGAAAGTCTCTTCAACCGTATAGCGAATAAGTGTCTTGGTGGCTAGAGTGACTGGTCGAATCAAAGATTTCTTTTTCTGGTCCTCTGTTCGAATCTCGAAGCCGAAAAATTGTTTTATATATTTTTATTCTTTTTTTTTAATCTGAATATTATTCCAATTATTTTATCTTTGAATACTCTGCATTAATCAGTCTCAAAAGTTCAAAAATAAAATTTTTCTTTAGTATATTAATAGATTTATTTTAAATTCTAAGCGTTGAGCTTACGCACATGCGCAGAAGACATTTATTTTCATAACATTGTGCTTTTAGACCAGATTCGCACCGTACTTCAGACTGGGAAAATCGTATTAAGAAGGAAAGGCTCTTCAACCGTGCAGAGAATAAGTGGCTTGGCGGCTAGAGTGACTGGACGAGTCAAAGATTTCTTTTTCTTTTCCTCATTTCGAGTCTCGAAGACGAAAAATTGTTTTATATATTTTTATTCTTTTTTTTTCTTCTGAATATTATTCCAAATATTTTATCTATGATTACTGTGCATTAATCAGTCCCAAAAGTTCAAAAAAATTTTTTTTTTCTTTAGTATATTAATAGATTTATTGGAAATTCTAAGCGTTGAGCTTACGCACATGCGCAGAAGACATTTATTTTCTTAGCATTGTGCTTTTAGACCAGATTTGCACCGTACTTGAGACTGGGATAATCGTATTAAGAAGGAAAGGCTCTTCAATCGAACAGTGAATCAGTGAATGGCGGCTAGAGTGACTGGCCGAGTCAAAGATTTCTTTTTCTGGTCCTCAGTTCCAGTCTCGAAGCCGAAAAATTGTTTTATATATTTTTATTCTTTTTTTTTCTGAATAATATTCCAAATATTTTAACTATGATTACTCTGCATTAATCAGTCTCAAAAGTTCAAAAATAAAATTTTTCTTTAATATATTAAAAGATTTATTTGAAATTCTAAGAGCTGAGCTCACGCACATGCGCAGAAGACATTTATTTTCTTAGCATTGTGCTTTTAGACGAGATTCGCACCGTACTTGAGAATGGGATAATCGTATTAAGAAGGAAAGTCTCTTCAACCGTATAGCGAATAAGTGGCTTGATGGCTACAGTTACTGGTCTAATCAAAGATTTCTTTTTCTTTTCCTCAGTTCGAGTCTCGAAGCCGAGAATTAGTTTTATATATTACTATTCATTTTTTTAATTCAAAATATTGTTAAAATTATTTTATCTATGAATACTTTGGATTATTCAGTACCAATAGTTCAAAAATAAAAATTTTTTTTTAATATATTAATATATTTATTTGAAATTCTAAGCTTTGAGCTCACGCACTTGCGCAGAAGACATTTATTTTCTTAGCATTGTGCTTTTAGAAAATATTCGCACCGTACTTGAGATTGGGATAATCGTATTAAGAAGGAAAGTCTCTTCAACCGTATAGCGAATAAGTGTCTTGGTGGCTAGAGTGACTGGTCGAATCAAAGATTTCTTTTTCTGGTCCTCTGTTCGAATCTCGAAGCCGAAAAATTGTTTTATATATTTTTATTCTTTTTTTTAATCTGAATATTATTCCAATTATTTTATCTTTGAATACTCTGCATTAATCAGTCTCAAAAGTTCAAAAATAAAATTTTTCTTTAGTATATTAATAGATTTATTTTAAATTCTAAGCGTTGAGCTTACGCACATGCGCAGAAGACATTTATTTTCATAACATTGTGCTTTTAGACCAGATTCGCACCGTACTTGAGATTGGGAAAATCGTATTAAGAAGGAAAGGCTCTTCAACCGTGCAGAGAATAAGTGGCTTGGCGGCTAGAGTGACTGGACGAGTCAAAGATTTCTTTTTCTTTTCCTCATTTCGAGTCTCGAAGACGAAAAATTGTTTTATATATTTTTATTCTTTTTTTTTCTTCTGAATATTATTCCAAATATTTTATCTATGATTACTGTGCATTAATCAGTCCCAAAAGTTCAAAAAAAATTTTTTTTTCTTTAGTATATTAATAGATTTATTGGAAATTCTAAGCGTTGAGCTTACGCACATGCGCAGAAGACATTTATTTTCTTAGCATTGTGCTTTTAGACCAGATTTGCACCGTACTTGAGACTGGGATAATCGTATTAAGAAGGAAAGGCTCTTCAATCGAACAGTGAATCAGTGAATGGCGGCTAGAGTGACTGGCCGAGTCAAAGATTTCTTTTTCTGGTCCTCAGTTCCAGTCTCGAAGCCGAAAAATAGTTTTATATATTTTTATTCTTTTTTTTTCTGAATAATATTCCAAATATTTTAACTATGATTACTCTGCATTAATCAGTCTCAAAAGTTCAAAAATAAAATTTTTCTTTAGTATATTAATAGATTTATTTTAAATTCTAAGCTTTGAGCTTACGCACATGCGCAGAAGACATTTATTTTCTTAGCATTGTGCTTTTAGACCAGATTCGCACCGTACTTGAGAATGGGATAATCGTATTAAGAAGGAAAGTCTCTTCAACCGTATAGCGAATAAGTGGCTTGATGGCTACAGTTACTGGTCTAATCAAAGATTTCTTTTTCTTTTCCTCAGTTCGAGTCTCGAAGCCGAGAATTTGTTTTATATATTACTATTCTTTTTTTTTATTCAAAATATTGTTAAAATTATTTTATCTATGAATACTCTGGATTATTCAGTACCAATAGTTCAAAAATAAAATTTTTCTTTAATATATTAATAGATTTATTTGAAATTCTAAGCGTTGTGCTTACGCACATGCGCAGAAGACATTTATTTTCTTAGCATTATGCTTTTAGACCAGATTCGCACCGTACTTGAGACTGGGATAATCGTATTCAGAAGGAAAGGCTCTTTAACCGTGCCGAGAATAAGTGGCTTGGCGGCTAGAGTGACAGGTCGAGTCAAGGATTTCTTTTTCTGGTCCTCAGTTCGAGTCTCGAAGCCGAAAAATTGTTTTATATATTTTATTCTTTTTTTTTTCTGAATATTATTCCAAATATTTTATCTATGATTACTCTGCATTAATCAGTCCCAAAAGTTCAAAAATAAAATTTTTCTTTAGTATATTAATAGATTTATTTGAAATTCTAAGCGTTGAGCTTACGCACATGCGCAGAAGACATTTATTTTCTTAGCTTTGTGCTTTTAGACCAGATTCGCACCGTACTTGAGATTGGGATAATCGTATTAAGAAGGAAAGGCTCTTCAACCGTATAGCGAATAAGTGGCTTGGTGGCTAGAGTGACTGGTCGAATCAAAGATTTCTTTTTCTGGTCCTCAGTTCGAGTCTCAAAGCCGAAAAAATTGTTTTATATATTTTTATTCTTTTTTTTTTATTCTGAATATTATTCGAATTATTTTATCTTTTAATACTCTGCATTAATCAGTCCCAAAAGTCCAAAAATAAAATTTTTCTTTAGTATATTAATAGATTTATTTGAAATTCTAAGAGCTGAGGTCACGCACATCCGCAGAAGACATTTATTTTCTTTGCATTGTGCTTTTAGACTAGATTCGAACCGTACTTGAGACTGGGATAATCGTATTAAGAAGGAAAGGCTCTTCAACCGTGCAGAGAATATGTGGCTTGGCGACTAGAGTGACTGGTCGAGTCAAAGATTCCTTTTTCAGGTCCTCAGTTCGAGTCTCGAAGCCGAAAAATTGTTTTATATATTTTTATTCTTTTTTTCTGAATATTATTCCAAATATTTTATCTATGATTACTCTGCATTAATCAGTCCTAAAAGTTCAAAAATAAAATTTTCCTTTAATATATTAAAAGATTTATTTGAAATTATAAGAGAAGAGCTCACGAATATGCGCAGATGACATTTATTTTCTTAGCATTGTGCTTTTAGACCAGATTCGCACCGTCCTTGAGACTGGGATAATCGTATTAAGAAGGAAAGGCTCTTCAACCGTATAGCGAATAAGTGGCTTGGTGGCTAGAGTGACTGGTCGAATCAATGATTTCTTTTTCTGGTCCTCAGTTCGAGTCTCGAAGCCGAAAAATTGTTTTATATATTTTTATTCTTTTTTTTTCTGAATATTATTCCAAATATTTTATCTATGATTACTCCGGTTTATTCAGTCCCAATAGTTGAAAAATAAATTTTTTTTAAATATATTAATAGATTTATTTGAAATTCTAAGAGCTGAGGTCACGCACATGCGCAGAAGACATTTATTTTCTTAGCATTGTGCTTTTAGACTAGATTCGCACCGTACTTGAGACTGGGATAATCGTATTAAGAAGGAAAGGCTCTTCAACCGTGCAGAGAATAAGTGGCTTGGCGGCTAGAGTGAATGGTCGAATCAAACATTTATTTTTCTGGTCCTCTGTTCGAGTCTCGAAGCCGAAAAATTGTTTTATATATTTTTATTCTTTTTTTTTCTGAATAATATTCCAAATATTTTAACTATGATTACTCTGCATTAATCAGTCCCAAAAGTTCAAAAATAAAATTTTTCTTTGATATATTAAAAGATTTATTTGAAATTCTAAGAGCTGAGGTCACGCACATGCGCAGAAGACATTTATTTTCTTAGCATTGTGCTTTTAGACTAGATTCGAACCGTACTTGAGACTGGGATAATCGTATTAAGAAGGAAAGGCTCTTCAACCATGCAGAGAATAAGTGGCTTGGCGGCTAGAGTGACTGGACGAGTCAAAGATTTCTTTTTCTGGTCCTCATTTCGAGTCTCGAAGCCGAAAAATTGTTTTATATATTTTTATTCTTTTTTTTTCTGAATATTATTCCAAATATTTTATCTATGATTACTGTGCATTAATCAGTCCCAAAAGTTTAGAAAAAATTTTTTTCTTTAGTATATTAATAGATTTATTTGAAATTCTAAGCGTTGAGCTTACGCACATGCGCAGAAGACATTTATTTTCTTAGCATTGTGCTTTTAGACCAGATTCACACCGTACTTGAGAATGGGATAATCGTATTAAGAAGGAAAGGCTCTTCCAACGTACGGAGAATAAGTGGCTTGATGGCTAGAGTGAAGGGTCGAATCGAAGATTTCTTTTTCTGGTCCTCAGTTCGAGTCTCGAAGCCGAGAATTTGTTTTATATATTACTATTCTTTTTTTTTATTCAAAATATTGTTAAAATTATTTTATTTATGAATACTCTGGATTATTCAGTACCAATAGTTCAAAAATAAAATTTTTTTTAATATATTAATATATTTATTTGAAATACTAAGCGTTGAGCTCACGCACTTGCGCAGAAGACATTTATTTTCTTAGCATTGTGCTTTTAGAAAATATTCGCACCGTACTTGAGATTGAGATAATCGTATTAAGAAGGAAAGTCTCTTCAACCGTATAGCGAATAAGTGGCTTGGCGGCTAGAGTGAATGGTCGAATCAAACGTTTCTTTTTCTTGTCCTCTGTTCGAGTCTCGAAGCCGAAAAATTGTTTTATATATTTTTATTCTTTTTTTTTCTGAATAATATTCCAAATATTTTAACTATGATTACTCTGCATTAATCAGTCCCAAAAGTTCAAAAAATTTTTTTTCTTTAGTATATTAATAGATTTATTTGAAATTCTAAGCGTTGTGCTTACGCACATGCGCAGAAGACATTTATTTTCTTAGCATTGTGCTTTTAGACCAGATTTGCACCGTACATGAGACTGGGATAATCGTATTAAGAAGGAAAGGCTCTTCAACCGTACAGTGAATCAGTGGCTTAGGGGCTAGAGTGACTGGCCGAATCGAAGATTTCTTTTTCTGGTCCTCAGTTCGAGTCTCGAAGCCTAAAAATTGTTTTATATATTTTTATTCTTTTTTTTTCTGAATATTATTCCAAATATTTTATCTATTATTACTCTGCATTAATCAGTCCCAAAATTTCAAAAATAAAATTTTTCTTTAGTATATTAATAGATTTATTTGAAATTCTATGAGCTGAGGTCACGCACATGCGCAGAAGACATTTATTATCTTAGCATTATGCTTTTAGACCAGATTCGCACCGTACTTGAAACTGGGATAATCGTATTAAGAAGGAAAGGCTCTTCAACCGTGCCGAGAATAAGTGGCTTGGCGGCTAGAGTGAATGGTCGAATCAAAGATTTCTTTTTCTGGTCCTCAGTTCGAGTCTCGAAGCCGAAAAATTGTTTTATATATTTTTATTCTTTTTTTTTATTCTGAATATTATTCCAAATATTTTATCTATGATTACTCTGCATTAATCAGTCCTAAAAGTTCAAAAATAAAATTTTCCTTTAATATATTAAAAGATTTATTTGAAATTATAAGAGAAGAGGTCACGAATATGCGCAGATGACATTTATTTTCTTAGCATTGTGCTTTTAGACCAGATTCGCACCGTCCTTGAGACTGGGATAATCGTATTAAGAAGGAAAGGCTCTTCAACCGCACAGAGAATAAGTGGCTTGGCGGCTAGTGTGACTGGTCGAATCAAAGATTTCTTTTTCTGGTCCTCAGTTCGAGTCTCGAAGCCGAAAAATTGTTTTATATATTTTATTCTTTTTTTTTCTGAATATAATTCCAAATATTTTATCTATGATTACTCTGCATTAATCAGTCCCAAAAGTTCAAAAATAAAATTTTTCTTTAGTATATTAATAGATTTATTTGAAATTCTAAGCGTTGTGCTTACGCACATGCGCAGAAGACATTTATTTTCTTAGCATTATGCTTTTAGACCAGATTCGCACCGTACTTGAGACTGGGATAATCGTATTCAGAAGGAAAGGCTCTTTAACCGTGCCGAGAATAAGTGGCTTGGCGGCTAGAGTGACAGGTCGAGTCAAGGATTTCTTTTTCTGGTCCTCAGTTCGAGTCTCGAAGCCGAAAAATTGTTTTATATATTTTATTCTTTTTTTTTCTGAATATTATTCCAAATATTTTATCTATGATTACTCTGCATTAATCAGTCCCAAAAGTTCAAAAATAAAATTTTTCTTTAGTATATTAATAGATTTATTTGAAATTCTAAGCGTTGAGCTTACGCACATGCGCAGAAGACATTTATTTTCTTAGCATTGTGCTTTTAGACCAGATTCGCACCGTACTTGAGAATGGGATAATCGTATTAAGAAGGAAAGGCTCTTCAACCGCACAGAGAATAATTGGCTTGGCGGCTAGTGTGACTGGTCGAATCAAAGATTTCTTTTTCTGGTCCTCAGTTCGAGTCTCGAAGCCGAAAAATTGTTTTATATATTTTATTCTTTTTTTTTCTGAATATAATTCCAAATATTTTATCTATGATTACTCTGCATTAATCAGCCCCAAAAGTTCAAAAATAAAATTTTTCTTTAGTATATTAATAGATTTATTTGAAATTCTAAGCGTTGTGCTTACGCACATGCGCAGAAGACATTTATTTTCTTAGCATTATGCTTTTAGACCAGATTCGCACCGTACTTGAGACTGGGATAATCGTATTCAGAAGGAAAGGCTCTTTAACCGTGCCGAGAATAAGTGGCTTGGCGGCTAGAGTGACTGGTCGAGTCAAAGATTTCTTTTTCAGGTCCTCAGTAAGAGTCTCGAAGCCGAAAAATTGTTTTATATATTTTTATTCTTTTTTTTTATTCTGAATATTATTCCAATTATTTTATCTTTGAATACTCTGCATTAATCAGTCCCAAAAGTCCAAAAATAAAATTTTTCTTTAGTATATTAATAGATTTATTTGAAATTCTAAGAGCTGAGGTCACGCACATCCGCAGAAGACATTTATTTTCTTAGCATTGTGCTTTTAGACTAGATTCGCACCGTACTTGAGACTGGGATAGTCGTATTAAGAAGGAAAGGCTCTTCAACCGTGCAGCGAATATGTGGCTTGGCGGCTAGATTGACTGGTCGAGTCAAAGATTTCTTTTTCTGGTCCTCAGTTCGAGTCTCGAAGCCGAAAAAATTGTTTTATATATTTTTATTCTTTTTTTTTATTCTGAATATTATTCGAATTATTTTATCTTTTAATACTTTGCATTAATCAGTCCCAAAAGTTCAAAAATAAAATTTTTCTTTAGTATATTAATAGATTTATTTGAAATTCTAAGAGCTGAGGTCAGGCACATGCGCAGAAGACATTTATTTTCGTAGCATTGTGCTTTTAGACTAGATTCGAACCGTACTTGAGACTGGGATAATCGTATTAAGAAGGAAAGGCTCTTCAACCGTGCAGAGAATATGTGGCTTGGCGACCAGAGTGACTGGTCGAGTCAAAGATTCCTTTTTCAGGTCCTCAGTTCGAGTCTCGAAGCCGAAAAATTGATTTATATATTTTTATTCTTTTTTTCTGAATATTATTCCAAATATTTTATCTATGATTACTCTGCATTAATCAGTCCTAAAAGTTCAAAAATAAAATTTTTCTTTAATATATTAAAAGATTTATTTGAAATTATAAGAGAAGAGCTCACGAATATGCGCAGATGACATTTATTTTCTTAGCATTGTGCTTTTAGACTAGATTCGCACCGTACTTGAGACTGGGATAATCGTATAAGAAGGAAAGGCTCTTCAACCGCGCAGAGAATATGTGGCTTGGCGGCTAGAGTGACTGGTCGAGTCAAAAATTTCTTTTTCTGCTCCTCAGTTCGAGTCTCGAAGCCGAAAAATTGTTTTATATATTTTTATTCTTTTTTTTCTGAATATTATTCCAATTATTTTATCTATTATTACTCTGCATTAATCAGTCCCAAAATTTCAAAAATAAAATTTTTCTTTAGTATAAATAGATTTATTTGAAATTCTATGAGCTGAGGTCACGCACATGCGGAGAAGACATTTATTTTCTTAGCATTATGCTTTTAGACCAGATTCGCACCGTACTTGAGACTGGGATAATCGTATTCAGAAGGAAAGGCTCTTCAACTGTGCGAGAATAAGTGGCTTGGCGGCTTGAGTGACAGTTCGAGTCTCGAAGCCAAAAAATTGTTTTATATATTTTATTCTTTTTTTTTCTGAATATTATTCCAAATATTTTATCTATGATTACTCTGCATTAATCAGTCCCAAAAGTTCAAAAATAAAATTTTTCTTTAGTATATTAATAGATTTATTTGAAATTCTAAGCGTTGAGCTTACGCACAAGCGCAGAAGACATTTATTTTCGTCGCATTGTGCTTTTAGACCAGATTCGCACCGTACTTGAGACTGGGATAATCGTATTAAGAAGGAAAGGCTCTTCAACCGTGCAGAGAATATGTGGCTTGGCGGCTAGAGTGACTGGTCGAGTCAAAGATTTCTTTTTCTGGTCCTCAGTTCGAGTCTCGAAGCCGAAAAATGGTTTTATATATTTTTATTCTTTCTTTTTCTGAATATTATTCCAAATATTTTATCTTTGAATACTCTGCATTAATCAGTCCCAAAAGTTCAAAAATAAAATTTTTCTTTAGTATATTAATAGATTTATTTGAAATTCTAAGAGCTGAGGTCAGGCACATGCGCAGAAGACATTTATTTTCTTAGCATTCTGCTTTTAGACTAGATTCGAACCGTACTTGAGACTGGGATAATCGTATTAAGAAGGAAAGGCTCTTCAACCGTGCAGAGAATATGTGGCTTGGCGGCTAGAGTGACTGGTCGAGTCAAAGATTTCTTTTTCTGGTCCTCAGTTCGAGTCTCGAAGCCGAAAAATGGTTTTATATATTTTTATTCTTTCTTTTTCTGAATATTATTCCAAATATTTTATCTTTGTATACTCTGCATTAATCAGTCCCAAAAGTTCAAAAATAAAATTTTTCTTTAGTATATTAATAGATTTATTTGAAATTCTAAGAGCTGAGGACAGGCACATGCGCAGAAGACATTTATTTTCTTAGCATTGTGCTTTTAGACTAGATTCGAACCGTACTTGAGACTGGGATAATCGTAATAAGAAGGAAAGGCTCTTCAACCGTGCAGAGAATATGTGGCTTGGCGGCTAGAGTGACTGGTCGATTCAAAGATTTCTTTTTCAGGTCCTCAGTTCGAGTCTCGAAGCCGAAAAATTGTTTTATATATTTTATTTCTTTTTTTTTATTCTGAATATTATTAAAATTATTTTATCTTTGAATAGTCTGCATTAATCAGTCCCAAAAGTGCAAAAATAAAATTTTTCTTCAATATATTAAAAGATTTATTTGAAATTCTAAGCGTTGAGCTTACGCACATGCGCAGAAGACATTTATTTTCTTAGCATTGTGCTTTTAGACCAGATTCGCAACGTCCTTGAGACTGGGATAATCGTATTAAGAAGGAAAGGCTCTTCAACCGTATAGCGAATAAGTGGCTTGGTGGCTAGAGTGACTAGTGGAATCAAAGGTTTATTTTTCTGGTCCTCAGTTCGAGTCACAAAGCCGAAAAAATTGTTTTATATATTTTTATTCTTTTTTTTTATTATTCTGAATATTATTCCAATTATTTTATCTTTGAATACTCTGCATTAATCAGTCCCAAAAGTTCAAAAATAAAATTTTTCTTTAGTATATTAATAGATTTATTTGAAATTCTAAGAGCTGAGGTCAGCCACATGCGCAGAAGACATTTATTTTCTTAGCATTGTGCTTTTAGACTAGATTCGAACCGTACTTGAGACTGGGATAATCGTATTAAGAAGGAAAGGCTCTTCAACCGTGCAGAGAATATGTGGCTTGGCGGCTAGAGTGACTGGTCGAGTCAAAGATTTCTTTTTCAGGTCCTCAGTTCGAGTCTCGAAGCCGAAAAATTGTTTTATATATTTTTATTCTTTTTTTTTATTCTGAATATTATTAAAATTATTTTATCTTTGAATAGTCTGCATTAATCAGTCCCAAAAGTGCAAAAATAAAATTTTTCTTCAATATATTAAAAGATTTATTTGAAATTCTAAGCGTTGAGCTTACGCACCTGCGCAGAAGACATTTATTTTCTTAGCATTGTGCTTTTAGACCAGATTCGAACCGTACTTGACACTGGAATAATCGTATTAAGAAGGAAAGTCTCTTCAACCGTGCGGAGAATAAGACGCTTGGCGGCTAGTGTGACTGGTCGAATTAAAGATTTCTTTTTCTGGTCCTCAGTTCGAGTGTCAAAGCCGAAAAATGGTTTTATATATTTTTATTCTTTCTTTTTCTGAATATTATTCCAAATATTTTATCTTTGAATACTCTGCATTAATCAGTCCCAAAAGTTCAAAAATAAAATTTTTCTTTAGTATATTAATAGATTTATTTGAAATTCTAAGAGCTGAGATCAGGCACATGCGCAGAAGACATTTATTTTCTTAGCATTGTGCTTTTAGACTAGATTCGAACCGTACTTGAGACTGGGATAATCGTATTAAGAAGGAAAGGCTCTTCAACCGTGCAGAGAATATGTGGCTTGGCGGCTAGAGTGACTGGTCTAGTCAAAGATTTCTTTTTCTGGTCCTCAGTTCGAGTCTCGAAGCCGAAAAATGGTTTTATATATTTTTATTCTTTCTTTTTCTGAATATTATTCCAAATATTTTATCTTTGTATACTCTGCATTAATCAGTCCCAAAAGTTCAAAAATAAAATTTTTCTTTAGTATATTAATAGATTTATTTGAAATTCTAAGAGCTGAGGACAGGCACATGCGCAGAAGACATTTATTTTCTTAGCATTGTGCTTTTAGACTAGATTCGAACCGTACTTGAGACTGGGATAATCGTATTAAGAAGGAAAGGCTCTTCAACCGTGCAGAGAATATGTGGCTTGGCGGCTAGAGTGACTGGTCGATTCAAAGATTTCTTTTTCAGGTCCTCAGTTCGAGTCTCGAAGCCGAAAAATTGTTTTATATATTTTTATTCTTTTTTTTTATTCTGAATATTATTAAAATTATTTTATCTTTGAATAGTCTGCATTAATCAGTCCCAAAAGTGCAAAAATAAAATTTTTCTTCAATATATTAAAAGATTTATTTGAAATTCTAAGCGTTGAGCTTACGCACCTGCGCAGAAGACATTTATTTTCTTAGCATTGTGCTTTTAGACCAGATTCGCAACGTCCTTGAGACTGGGATAATCGTATTAAGAAGGAAAGGCTCTTCAACCGTATAGCGAATAAGTGGCTTGGTGGCTAGAGTGACTAGTGGAATCAAAGGTTTATTTTTCTGGTCCTCAGTTCGAGTCACAAAGCCGAAAAAATTGTTTTATATATTTTTATTCTTTTTTTTTATTATTCTGAATATTATTCCAATTATTTTATCTTTGAATACTCTGCATTAATCAGTCCCAAAAGTTCAAAAATAAAATTTTTCTTTAGTATATTAATAGATTTATTTGAAATTCTAAGAGCTGAGGTCAGCCACATGCGCAGAAGACATTTATTTTCTTAGCATTGTGCTTTTAGACTAGATTCGAACCGTACTTGAGACTGGGATAATCGTATTAAGAAGGAAAGGCTCTTCAACCGTGCAGAGAATATGTGGCTTGGCGGCTAGAGTGACTGGTCGAGTCAAAGATTTCTTTTTCAGGTCCTCAGTTCGAGTCTCGAAGCCGAAAAATTGTTTTATATATTTTTATTCTTTTTTTTTATTCTGAATATTATTAAAATTATTTTATCTTTGAATAGTCTGCATTAATCAGTCCCAAAAGTGCAAAAATAAAATTTTTCTTCAATATATTAAAAGATTTATTTGAAATTCTAAGCGTTGAGCTTACGCACCTGCGCAGAAGACATTTATTTTCTTAGCATTGTGCTTTTAGACCAGATTCGAACCGTACTTGACACTGGAATAATCGTATTAAGAAGGAAAGTCTCTTCAACCGTGCGGAGAATAAGTGGCTTGGCGGCTAGTGTGACTGGTCGAATTAAAGATTTCTTTTTCTGGTCCTCAGTTCGAGTGTCAAAGCCGAAAAATTGTTTTATATATTTTTATTCTTTTTTTTTATTCTGAATATTATTCCAATTATTTTATCTTTGAATACTCTGCATTAATCAGTCCTAAAAGTTCAAAACTAAAATTTTTCTTTAGTATATTAATAGATTTATTTGAAATTCTAAGCGTTGTGCTTACGCACATGCGCAGAAGTCATTTATTTTCTTAGCATTGTGCTTTTAGACCAGATTCGCACCGTCCTTGAGACTGGGATAATCGTATTAAGAAGGAAAGGCTCTTCAACCGTAAAAGCGAATAAGTGGCTTGGTGGCTAGAGTGACTAGTGGAATCAAAGGTTTCTTTTTCTGGTCCTCAGTTCGAGTCTCAAAGCCGAAAAAATTGTTTTATATATTTTTATTCTTTTTTTTTATTATTATGAATATTATTCCAATTATTTTATCTTTGAATACTCTGCATTAATCAGTCCCAAAAGTTCTAAAATAAAATTTTTATTTAGTATATTAATAGATTTATTTGAAATTCTAAGAGCTGAGGTCAGGCACATGCGCAGAAGACATTTATTTTCTTAACATTGTGCTTTTAGACTAGATTCGAACCGTACTTGAGACTGGGATAAACGTATTAAGAAGGAAAGGCTCTTCAACCGTGCAGAGAATATGTGGCTTGGCGGCTAGAGTGACTGGTCGAGTCAAAGATTTCTTTTTCAGGTCCTCAGTTCGAGTCTCGAAGCCGAAAAATTGTTTTATACATTTTTATTCTTTTTTTTCTGAATATTATTCCAAATATTTTATCTATTATTACTCTGCATTAATCAGTCCCAAAATTTCAAAAATAAAATTTTTCTTTAGTATATTAATAGATTTATTTGAAATTCTATGAGCTGAGGTCACGCACATGCGGAGAAGACATTTATTTTCTTAGC
Organism: Argiope bruennichi; assembly: GCF_947563725.1. Lineage (NCBI taxonomy): Eukaryota > Metazoa > Arthropoda > Arachnida > Araneae > Araneidae > Argiope > Argiope bruennichi. Next base: position 2,180,859 of record NC_079152.1, read on the forward strand.
ATTATGCTTTTAGACCAGATTCGCACCGTACTTGAGACTGGGATAATCGTATTCAGAAGGAAAGGCTCTTCAACTGTGACGAGAATAAGTGGCTTGGCGGCTAGAGTGACAGCTCGAGTCAAGGATTTCTTTTTCTGGTCCTCAGTTCGAGTCTCGAAGCCGAAAAATTGTTTTATATATTTTTATTCTTTTTTTTTATTCTGAATATTATTAAAATTATTTTATCTTTGAATACTCTGCATTAATCAGTCCCAAAAGTTCAAAAATAAAATTTTTCTTCAATATATTAAAAGATTTATTTGAAATTCTAAGCGTTGAGCTTACGCACCTGCGCAGAAGACATTTATTTTCTTAGCATTGTGCTTTTAGACCAGATTCGAACCGTACTTGACACTGGAATAATCGTATTAAGAAGGAAAGTCTCTTCAACCGTGCAGAGAATAAGTGGCTTGGCGGCTAGAGTGACTGGTCGAATTAAAGATTTCTTTTTCTGGTCCTCAGTTCGAGTGTCAAAGCCGAAAAATTGTTTTATATATTTTTATTCTTTTTTTTATTCTGAATATTATTCCAATTATTTTATCTTTGAATACTCTGCATTAATCAGTCCTAAAAGTTCAAAACTAAAATTTTTCTTTAGTATATTAATAGATTTATTTGAAATTCTAAGAGCTGAGGTCACGCACATGCGGAGAAGACATTTATGTTCTTAGCATTGTGCTTTTAGACCAGATTCGCACCGTACTTGAGATTGGGATAATCGTATTAAGAAGGAAAGTCTCTTCAACCGTGCTGAGAATAAGTCAATTGGCGGCTAGTGTGACTGGTCGAATTAAAGATTTTTTTTTCTGGTCCTCATTTCGAGTCTCAAAGCCAAAAAAATTGTTTTATATAATTTTATTCTTTTTTTTTATTCTGAATATTATTCCAATTATTTTATCTTTGAATACTCTGCATTAATCAGTAGCAAAAGTTCAAAAATAAAATTTTTCTTTAGAATATTAATAGATTTATATGAAATTCTAAGCGTTGGGCTTACGCACATGCGCAGAAGACATTTATTTTCTTAGCATTATGCTTTTAGACCAGATTCGAACAGTACTTGAGACTGGGATAATCGTATTCAGAAGGAAAGGCTCTTCAGCCGTGCCGAGAATAAGTGGCTTGGCGGCTAGTGTGACTGGTCGAATAAAAGATTTCTTTTTCTGGTCCTCAGTTCGAGTCTCGAAGCCGAAATATTGTTTTAAATATTTTTATTCTTTTTTTTTTCTAAATATTATTCCAAATATTTTATCTATGATTACTCTGCATTAATCAGTCCCAAAAGTTCAAAAATAAAATTTTCTTTAATATATTAAAAGATTTATTTGAAATTCTAAGAGCTGAGGTCACGCACATGCGCAGAAGACATTTATTTTCTTAACATTGTGCTTTTAGACCAGATTCGCACCGTACTTGAGACTGGGATAATCGTATTTAGAAGGAAAGGCTCTTCAACCGTGCAGAGAATATGTGGCTTGACGGCTAGAGTGACTGGTCGAGTCAAAGATTTCTTTTTCAGGTCCTCAGTTCGAGTCTCGAAGCCGAAAAATTGTTTTATATATTTTTATTCTTTTTTTCTGAATATTATTCCAAATATTTTATCTATGATTACTCTGCATTAATCAGTCCTAAAAGTTCAAAAATAAAATTTTCCTTTAATATATTAAAAGATTTATTTGAAATTATAAGAGAAGAGCTCACGCATATGCGCAGAAGACATTTATTTTCTTAGCATTGTGCTTTTAGACTAGATTCGAACCGTACTTGAGACTGGGATAATCGTATTAAGATGGAAAGGCTCTTCAACCTTGCAGAGAATATGTGGCTTGGCGGCTAGAGTGACTGGTCGAGTCAAAGATTTCTTTTTCTGGTCCTCAGTTCGATTGTCGAAGCCGAAAAATTGTTTTATATATTTTTATTCTATTTTTTTTATTCTGAATATTATTCCAATTATTTTATCTTTGAATACTCTGCATTAATCAGTCCCAAAATTTCAAAAATAAAATTTTTCTTTAGTATATTAATAGATTTATTTGAAATTCTAAGAGCTGAGGTCACGCACATCCGCAGAAGACATTTATTTTCTTAGCATTGTGCTTTTAGACTAGATTCGCACCGTACTTGAGCCTGGGATAATCGTATTAAGAAGGAAAGGCTCCTCAACCGTACAGAGAATAAGTGGCTTGGCGGCTAGAGTGACAGCTCGAGTCAAGGATTTCTTTTTCTGCTCCTCAGTTCGAGTCTCGAAGCCAAAAAATTGTTTTATATATTTTAATGTTTTTTTTTCTGAATATTATTCCAAATATTTTATCTATGATTACTCTGCATTAATCAGTCCCAAAAGTTGAAAAGTAAAATTTTTCTTTAGTATATTAATAGATTTATTTGAAATTCTAAGCGTTGAGCTTACGCACAAGCGCAGAAGACATTTATTTTCTTAGCATTGTGCTTTTAGACCAGATTCGAACCGTACTTGACACTGGAATAATCGTATTAAGAAGGAAAGTCTCTTCAACCGTGCAGAGAATAAGTGGCTTGGCGGCTAGAGTGACTGGTCGAATTAAAGATTTCTTTTTCTGGTCCTCAGTTCGAGTGTCAAAGCCGAAAAATTGTTTTATATATTTTTATTCTTTTTTTTTATTCTGAATATTATTCCAATTATTTTATCTTTGAATACTCTGCATTAATCAGTCCTAAAAGTTCAAAACTAAAATTTTTCTTTAGTATATTAATAGATTTATTTGAAATTCTAAGAGCTGAGGTCACGCACATGCGGAGAAGACATTTATGTTCTTAGCATTGTGCTTTTAGACCAGATTCGCACCGTACTTGAGATTGGGATAATCGTATTAAGAAGGAAAGTCTCTTCAACCGTGCTGAGAATAAGTCAATTGGCGGCTAGTGTGACTGGTCGAATTAAAGATTTTTTTTTCTGGTCCTCATTTCGAGTCTCAAAGCCGAAAAAATTGTTTTATATAATTTTATTCTTTTTTTTTTATTCTGAATATTATTCCAATTATTTTATCTTTGAATACTCTGCATTAATCAGTAGCAAAAGTTCAAAAATAAAATTTTTCTTTAGAATATTAATAGATTTATATGAAATTCTAAGCGTTGGGCTTACGCACATGCGCAGAAGACATTTATTTTCTTAGCATTGTGCTTTTAGACCAGATTCGCACCGTCCTTGAGACTGGGATAATCGTATTAAGAAGGAAAGGCTCCTCAACTGTGCAGAGAATAAGTGGCTTGGCGGCTAGAGTGACCGGTCGAATCAAAGATTCCTTTTTATTTTCCTCAGTTCGAGTCTCGAAGCCGAGAATTTGTTTTATATATTACTGTTCTTTTTTTTATTCTGAATATTGTTCCAATTATTTTATCTTTGAATACTATGCATTAATCAGTCCCAAAAATTCAAAAATAAAATTTTTCTTTAGTATATTAATAGATTTATTTGAAATTCTAAGCGTTGATCTTAAGCACATGCGCAGAAGACATTTATTTTCTTAGCATTATGCTTTTAGACCAGATTCGAACAGTACTTGAGACTGGGATAATCGTATTCAGAAGGAAAGGCTCTTCAGCCGTGCCGAGAATAAGTGGCTTGGCGGCTAGTGTGACTGGTCGAATAAAAGATTTCTTTTTCTGGTCCTCAGTTCGAGTCTCGAAGCCGAAATATTGTTTTAAATATTTTTATTCTTTTTTTTTTTCTAAATATTATTCCAAATATTTTATCTATGATTACTCTGCATTAATCAGTCCCAAAAGTTCAAAAATAAAATTTTCTTTAATATATTAAAAGATTTATTTGAAATTCTAAGAGCTGAGGTCACGCACATGCGCAGAAGACATTTATTTTCTTAACATTGTGCTTTTAGACCAGATTCGCACCGTACTTGAGACTGGGATAATCGTATTTAGAAGGAAAGGCTCTTCAACCGTGCAGAGAATATGTGGCTTGACGGCTAGAGTGACTGGTCGAGTCAAAGATTTCTTTTTCAGGTCCTCAGTTCGAGTCTCGAAGCCGAAAAATTGTTTTATATATTTTTATTCTTTTTTTCTGAATATTATTCCAAATATTTTATCTATGATTACTCTGCATTAATCAGTCCTAAAAGTTCAAAAATAAAATTTTCCTTTAATATATTAAAAGATTTATTTGAAATTATAAGAGAAGAGCTCACGCATATGCGCAGAAGACATTTATTTTCTTAGCATTGTGCTTTTAGACTAGATTCGAACCGTACTTGAGACTGGGATAATCGTATTAAGATGGAAAGGCTCTTCAACCTTGCAGAGAATATGTGGCTCTGCGGCTAGAGTGACTGGTCGAGTCAAAGATTTCTTTTTCTGGTCCTCAGTTCGATTGTCGAAGCCGAAAAATTGTTTTATATATTTTTATTCTATTTTTTTTATTCTGAATATTATTCCAATTATTTTATCTTTGAATACTCTGCATTAATCAGTCCCAAAATTTCAAAAATAAAATTTTTCTTTAGTATATTAATAGATTTATTTGAAATTCTAAGAGCTGAGGTCACGCACATCCGCAGAAGACATTTATTTTCTTAGCATTGTGCTTTTAGACTAGATTCGCACCGTACTTGAGCCTGGGATAATCGTATTAAGAAGGAAAGGCTCCTCAACCGTACAGAGAATAAGTGGCTTGGCGGCTAGAGTGACAGCTCGAGTCAAGGATTTCTTTTTCTGCTCCTCAGTTCGAGTCTCGAAGCCAAAAAATTGTTTTATATATTTTAATGTTTTTTTTTCTGAATATTATTCCAAATTTTTTTTCTATGATTACTCTGCATTAATCAGTCCCAAAAGTTGAAAAGTAAAATTTTTCTTTAGTATATTAATAGATTTATTTGAAATTCTAAGCGTTGAGCTTACGCACAAGCGCAGAAGACATTTATTTTCTTAGCATTGTGCTTTTAGACTAGATTCGAACCGTACTTGAGACTGGGATAATCGTATTAAGAAGGAAAGTCTCTTCAACCGTGCAGAGAATAAGTGGCTTGGCGGCTAGAGTGACTGGTCGAGTCAAAGATTTCTTTTTCAGGTCCTCAGTTCGAGTCTCGAAGCCGAAAAATTGTTTTATATATTTTTATTCTTTTTTTTTATTCTGAATATTATTAAAATTATTTTATCTTTGAATACTCAGCATTAATCAGTCCCAAAAGTTCAAAAATAAAATTTTTCTTCAATATATTAAAAGATTTATTTGAAATTCTAAGCGTTGAGCTTACGCACCTGCGCAGAAGACATTTATTTTCTTAGCATTGTGCTTTTAGACCAGATTCGAACCGTACTTGACACTGGAATAATCGTATTAAGAAGGAAAGTCTCTTCAACCGTGCAGAGAATAAGTGGCTTGGCGGCTAGTGTGACTGGTCGAATTATAGATTTCTTTTTCTGGTCCTCAGTTCGAGTGTCAAAGCCGAAAAATTGTTTTATATATTTTTATTCTTTTTTTTTTATTCTGAATATTATTCCAATTATTTTATCTTTGAATACTCTGCATTAATCAGTCCTAAAAGTTCAAAACTAAAATTTTTCTTTAGTATATTAATAGATTTATTTGAAATTCTAAGAGCTGAGGTCACGCACATGCGCAGAAGACATTTATATTCTTAGCATTGTGCTTTTAGACCAGATTCGCACCGTACTTGAGATTGGGATAATCGTATTAAGAAGGAAAGTCTCTTCAACCGTGCAGAGAATAAGTCAATTGGCGGCTAGTGTGACTGGTCGAATTAAAGATTTTTTTTTCTGGTCCTCATTTCTAGTCTCAAAGCCGAAAAAACTGTTTTATATAATTTTATTCTTTTTTTTTTATTCTGAATATTATTCCAATTATTTTATCTTTGAATACTCTGCATTAATCAGTCCCAAAAGTTCAAAAATAAAATTTTTCTTTAGTATATTAATAGATTTATATGATATTCTAAGCGTTGTGCTTACGCACATGCGCAGAAGACATTTATTTTCTTAGCATTGTGCTTTTAGACCAGATTCGCACCGTCCTTGAGACTGGGATAATCGTATTAAGAAGGAAAGGCTCCTCAACTGTGCAGAGAATAATTGGCTTGGCGGCTAGAGTGACCGGTCGAATCAAAGATTCCTTTTTATTTTCCTCAGTTCTAGTCTCGAAGCCGAAAAATTGTTTTATATATTTTATTCTTTTTTTTTCTGAATATAATTCCAAATATTTTATCTATGATTACTCTGCATTAATCAGTCCCAAAAGTTCAAAAATAAAATTTTTCTTTAATATATTAATAGATTTATTTGAAATTCTAAGAGCTGAGGTCACGCACATGCGCAGAAGACATTTATTTTCTTAGCATTGTGCTTTTAGACCAGATTCGCACCGTACTTGAGACTGGGATAATCGTATTTAGAAGGAAAGGCTCTTCAACCGTGCAGAGAATATGTGGCTTGACGGCTAGAGTGACTGGTCGAGTCAAAGATTTCTTTTTCAGGTCCTCAGTTCGAGTCTCGAAGCCGAAAAATTGTTTTATATATTTTTATTCTTTTTTTCTGAATATTATTCCAAATATTTTATCTATGATTACTCTGCATTAATCAGTCCTAAAAGTTCAAAAATAAAATTTTCCTTTAATATATTAAAAGATTTATTTGAAATTATAAGAGAAGAGCTCACGCATATGCGCAGAAGACATTTATTTTCTTTGCATTGTGCTTTTAGACTAGATTCGAACCGTACTTGAGATTGGGATAATCGTATTAAGAAGGAAAGGCTCTTCACCCTTGCAGAGAATATGTAGCTTGGCGGCTAGAGTTACTGGTCGAGTCAAAGATTTCTTTTTCTGGTCCTCAGTTCGATTGTCGAAGCCGAAAAATTGTTTTATATATTTTTATTCTATTTTTTTTATTCTGAATATTATTCCAATTATTTTATCTTTGAATACTCTGCATTAATCAGTCCCAAAATTTCAAAAATAAAATTTTTCTTTAGTATATTAATAGATTTATTTGAAATTCTAAGAGCTGAGGTCACGCACATCCGCAGAAGACATTTATTTTCTTAGCATTGTGCTTTTAGACTAGATTCACACCGTCCTTGAGACTGGGATAATCGTATTAAGAAGGAAAGGCTCCTCAACCGTGCAGAGAATAAGTGGCTTGGCGGCTAGTGTGGCTGGTCGAATTAAAGATTTCTTTTTCTGGTCCTCAGTTCGAGTCTCGAAGCCGAAAAATTGTTTTATATATTTTATTCTTTTTTTTTTCTGAATATTATTCCAAAAATTTTATCTATGATTACTCTGCATTAATCAGTCCCAAAAGTTCAAAAATAAAATTTTTCTTTAGTATATTAATAGATTTATTTGAAATTCTAAGAGCTGAGGTCAGGCACATGCGCAGAAGACATTTATTTTCTTAGCATTGTGCTTTTAGACTAGATTCGAAACGTACTTGAGACTGGGATAATAGTATTAAGAAGGAAAGGCTCTTCAATCGTGCAGAGAATGTGTGGCTTGGCGACTAGAGTGACTGGTCGAGTCAAAGATTTCTTTTTCTGGTCCCCAGTTCGAGTCTCGAAGCCGAAAAATTATTTTATATATTTTATTCTTTTTTTTTCTGAATATTATTCCAAAAATTTTATCTATGATTACTCTGCATTAATTAGTCCCAAAAGTTCAAAAATAAAATTTTTCTTTAGTATATTAATAGATTTATTTGAAATTCTAAGAGCCGAGGTCACGCACATGCGCAGAAGACATTTATTTTCTTAGCATTGTGCTTTTAGACTAAATTCGAACCGTACTTGAGACTGGGATAATCGTATTAAGAAGGAAAGGCTCTTCAACCGTACAGTGAATCAGTGGCTTGGGGGCTAGAGTGACCGGTCAAATCAAAGATTTCTTTTTCTTTTCCTCAGTTCGAGTCTCGAATCCGAGAATTTGTTTATATATTACTGTTCTTTTCTTTAATTCTGAATATTGTTCCAATTATTTTATCTTTGAATACTCTGCATTAATCAGTCCCAAAATATCAAAAATAAAATTTTTCTTTAGTATATTAATAGATTTATTTGAAATTCTATGCGTTGTGCTTACGCACATCCGCAGAAGACATTTATTTTCTTAGCATTGTGCTTTTAGACTAGATTCACACCGTCCTTGAGACTGGGATAATCGTATTAAGAAGGAAAGGCTCCTCAACCGTGCAGAGAATAAGTGGCTTGGCGGCTAGTGTGGCTGGTCGAATTAAAGATTTCTTTTTCTGGTCCTCAGTTCGAGTCTCGAAGCCCAAAAATTGTTTTATATATTTTATTCTTTTTTTTTTCTGAATATTATTCCAAAAATTTTATCTATGATTACTCTGCATTAATCAGTCCCAAAAGTTCAAAAATAAAATTTTTCTTTAGTATATTAATAGATTTATTTGAAATTCTAAGAGCTGAGGTCAGGCACATGCGCAGAAGACATTTATTTTCTTAGCATTGTGCTTTTAGACTAGATTCGAAACGTACTTGAGACTGGGATAATAGTATTAAGAAGGAAAGGCTCTTCAATCGAGCAGAGAATGTGTGGCTTGGCGACTAGAGTGACTGGTCGAGTCAAAGATTTCTTTTTCTGGTCCCCAGTTCGAGTCTCGAAGCCGAAAAATTATTTTATATATTTTATTCTTTTTTTTTCTGAATATTATTCCAAAAATTTTATCTATGATTACTCTGCATTAATTAGTCCCAAAAGTTCAAAAATAAAATTTTTCTTTAGTATATTAATAGATTTATTTGAAATTCTAAGAGCCGAGGTCACGCACATGCGCAGAAGACATTTATTTTCTTAGCATTGTGCTTTTAGACTAAATTCGAACCGTACTTGAGACTGGGATAATCGTATTAAGAAGGAAAGGCTCTTCAACCGTACAGTGAATCAGTGGCTTGGGGGCTAGAGTGACCGGTCAAATCAAAGATTTCTTTTTCTTTTCCTCAGTTCGAGTCTCGAATCCGAGAATTTGTTTATATATTACTGTTCTTTTCTTTAATTCTGAATATTGTTCCAATTATTTTATCTTTGAATACTCTGCATTAATCAGTCCCAAAATATCAAAAATAAAATTTTTCTTTAGTATATTAATAGATTTATTTGAAATTCTATGCGTTGTGCTTACGCACATGCGCAGAAGACATTTATTTTCTTAGCATTTTGCTTTTAGACCAGATTCGCACCGTCCTTGAGACTGGGATAATCGTATTAAGAAGGAAAGGCTCCTCAACCGTGTAGAGAATAAGTGGCATGGCGGCTAGTGTGACTGGTCGAATTAAAGATTTCTTTTTCTGGTCCTCAGTTCGAGTCTCGAAGCCGAAAAATTGTTTTATATATTTTTATTCTGAATATTATTCCAATTATATTATCTTTGAATACTCTGCATTAATCAGTCCCAAAAGTTCAAAAATAAAATTTTTCTTTAGTATATTAATAGATTTATTTGAAATTCTAAGAGCTGAGGTCACGACATCCGCAGAAGACATTTATTTTCTTGGCATTGTGCTTTTAGACTAGCTTCGCACCATACTTGAGACTGGGATAATCGTATTAAGAAGGAAAGGCTCTTCAACCGTGCAGAGAATATGTGGCTTCGCGGCTAGAGTGACTGGTCGAGTCTAAGATTTCTTTTTCTGGTCCTCAATTCGAGTCTCGAAGCCGAAAAATTGTTTTATATATTTTTATTCTTTTTTTTCTGAATATTATTCCAAATATTTTATCTATGATTACTCTGCATTAATCAGTCCCAAATTTTCAAAAATAAAATTTTTCTTTAATATATAAAAAGATTTATTTGAAATTCTAAGACCTGAGCTCACGCACATGCGCAGAAGACATTTATTTTCTTAGCATTGTGCTTTTAGACCAGAATTGCACCGTACTTGAGACTGGGATAATCGTATTAAGAAGGAAAGGCTCTTCAACCGTACAGTGAATCAGTGGCTTGGTGGCTAGAGTGACTTGTCGAATCAAAGATTTATTTTTCTTTTCCTCAGTTCGAGTCTCGAAGCCGAGAATTTGTTTTATATATTACTGTTCTTTTTTTTTATTCTGAATATTGTTCCAATTATTTTATCTTTGAATACTCTGCATTAATCAGTCCCAAAAGTTCAAAAATAAAATTTTTCTTTAGTATATTAATAGATTTATTTAAAATTCTAAGCGTTGAGCTTACGCACATGCGCAGAAGACATTTATTTTCTTAGCATTGTGCTTTTAGACCAGATTTACACCGTACTTGAGACAGGGATAATCGTATTAAGAAGAAAAGGCTCTTCAATCGTACAGTGAATCAGTGGCTTGGGGGCTAGAGTGACTGGTCGAGTCAAAGATTTCTTTTTCTGGTCCTCAGTTCGAGTCTCGAAGCCGAAAAATTGTTTTATATATTTTTATTCTTTTTTTTTCTGAATATTATTCCAATTATTTTATCTTTGAATACTCTGCATTAATCAGTCCCAAAAGTTCAAAAATAAAATTTTTCTCTAGTATATTAATAGATTTATTTGAAATTCTAAGAGCCGAGGTCACGCACATGCGCAGAAGACATTTATTTTCTTAGCATTTTGCTTTTAGACTAGATTCGAACCGTACTTGAGACTGGGATAATCGTATTAAGAAGGAAAGGCTCTTCAACCGTGCAGAGAATATGTGGCTTGGCGGCTAGAGTGACTGGTCGAGTCAAAGATTTCTTTTTCTGGTCCTCAGTTCGATTGTCGAAGCCGAAAAATTGTTTTATATATTTTTATTCTATTTCTTTTATTCTGAATATTATTCCAATTATTTTATCTTTGAATACTCTGCATTAATCAGTCCCAAAATTTCAAAAATAAAATTTTTCTTTAGTTTATTAATAGATTTATTTGAAATTCTAAGAGCTGAGGTCACGCACATCCGCAGAAGACATTTATTTTCTTAGCATTGTGCTTTTAGATTAGCTTCGCACCGTACTTGAGACTGGGATAATCGTATTAAGAAGGAAAGGCTCTTCAACCGTGCAGAGAATATGTGGCTTGGCGGCTAGAGTGACTGGTCGAGTCAAAGATTTCTTTTTCTGGTCCTCAGTTCGAGTCTCGAAGCCGAAAAATTGTTTTATATATTTTTATTCTTTTTTTTCTGAATATTATTCCAAATATTTTATCTATGATTACTCTGCATTAATCAGTCCCAAAATTTCAAAAATAAAATTTTTCTTTAGTATATTAAGAAATTTATTTGAAATTCTAAGAGCCTAGGTCACGCACATGCGCAGAAGACATTTATTTTCTTAGCATTGTGCTTTTAGACTAGATTCGCACCGTACTTGAGACTGGGATAGTCGTATTAAGAAGGAAAGGCTCTTCAACCGTGCAGAGAATATGTGGCTTGGCGGCTAGAGTGTCTGGTCGAGTCAAAGATTTCTTTTTCTGGTCCCCAGTTCGAGTCTCGAAGCCGAAAAATTGTTTTATATAATTTTATTCTTTTTTTTTATTCTGAATATTATCCAAATATTTTATCTATGATTACTCTGCATTAATCAGTCCCAAAAGTTCAAAAATAAAATATTTCTTTAATATATTAAAAGATTTATTTGAAATTCTAAGACCTTAGGTCACGCACATGCGAAGAAGACATTTATTTTCTCAGCATTGTGCTTTTAGACTAGATTCGCACCGTACTTGAGACTGGGATAATTGTATTAAGAAGGAAAGGCTCTTCAACCGTGCAGAGAATATGTGGCTTGGCGGCTAGAGTGACTGGTCGAGTCAAAGATTTCTGTTTCTGGTCCCCAGTTCGAGTCTCGAAGCCGAAAAATTGTTTTATATATTTTTATTCTTTTTTTTTATTCTGAATATTATCCAAATATTTTATCTATGATTACTCTGCATTAATCAGTCCCAAAAGTTCAAAAATAAATTTTTTCTTCAATATATTAAAAGATTTATTTGAAATTCTAAGCGAAGAGCTCACGCACATGCGCAGAAGACATTTATTGTCTTAGCATTGTGCTTTTAGACCAGATTCGCACCGTACTTGAGATTGGGATAATCGTATTAAGAAGGAAAGGCTCTTCAACCGTGCAGAGAATATGTGGCTTGGCGGCTAGAGTGACTGGTCGAGTCAAAGATTTCTTTTTCTGGTCCTCAGTTCGATTGTCGAAGCCGAAAAATTGTTTTATATATTTTTATTCTATTTCTTTTATTCTGAATATTATTCCAATTATTTTATCTTTGAATACTCTGCATTAATCAGTCCCAAAATTTCAAAAATAAAATTTTTCTTTAGTATATTAATAGATTTATTTGAAATTCTAAGAGCTGAGGTCACGCACATCCGCAGAAGACATTTATTTTCTTAGCATTGTGCTTTTAGATTAGCTTCGCACCGTACTTGAGACTGGGATAATCGTATTAAGAAGGAAAGGCTCTTCAACCGTGCAGAGAATATGTGGCTTGGCGGCTAGAGTGACTGGTCGAGTCAAAGATTTCTTTTTCTGGTCCTCAGTTCGAGTCTCGAAGCCGAAAAATTGTTTTATATATTTTTATTCTTTTTTTTCTGAATATTATTCCAAATATTTTATCTATGATTACTCTGCATTAATCAGTCCCAAAATTTCAAAAATAAAATTTTTCTTTAGTATATTAAGAGATTTATTTGAAATTCTAAGAGCCTAGGTCACGCACATGCGCAGAAGACATTTATTTTCTTAGCATTGTGCTTTTAGACTAGATTCGCACCGTACTTGAGACTGGGATAATCGTATTAAGAAGGAAAGGCTCTTCAACCGTGCAGAGAATATGTGGCTTGGCGGCTAGAGTGACTGGTCGAGTCAAAGATTTCTTTTTCTGGTCCCCAGTTCCAGTCTCGAAGCCGAAAAATGGTTTTATATAATTTTATTCTTTTTTTTATTCTGAATATTATCCAAATATTTTATCTATGATTACTCTGCATTAATCAGTCCCAAAAGTTCAAAAATAAAATATTTCTTTAATATATTAAAAGATTTATTTGAAATTCTAAGACCTTAGGTCACGCACATGCGAAGAAGACATTTATTTTCTCAGCATTGTGCTTTTAGACTAGATTCGCACCGTACTTGAGACTGGGATAATTGTATTAAGAAGGAAAGGCTCTTCAACCGTGCAGAGAATATGTGGCTTGGCGGCTAGAGTGACTGGTCGAGTCAAAGATTTCTGTTTCTGGTCCCCAGTTCGAGTCTCGAAGCCGAAAAATTGTTTTATATATTTTTATTCTTTTTTTTTATTCTGAATATTATCCAAATATTTTATCTATGATTACTCTGCATTAATCAGTCCCAAAAGTTCAAAAATAAATTTTTTCTTCAATATATTAAAAGATTTATTTGAAATTCTAAGCGAAGAGCTCACGCACATGCGCAGAAGACATTTATTGTCTTAGCATTGTGCTTTTAGACCAGATTCGCACCGTACTTGAGATTGGGATAATCGTATTAAGAAGGAAAGGCTCTTCAACCGTGCAGAGAATATGTGGCTTGGCGGCTAGAGTGACTGGTCGAGTCAAAGATTTCTTTTTCTGGTCCTCAGTTCGATTGTCTAAGCCGAAAAATTGTTTTATATATTTTTATTCTATTTCTTTTATTCTGAATATTATTCCAATTATTTTATCTTTGAATACTCTGCATTAATCAGTCCCAAAATTTCAAAAATAAAATTTTCCTTTAGTATATTAATAGATTTATTTGAAATTCTAAGAGCTGAGGTCACGCACATCCGCAGAAGACATTTATTTTCTTAGCATTGTGCTTTTAGATTAGCTTCGCACCGTACTTGAGACTGGGATAATCGTATTAAGAAGGAAAGGCTCTTCAACCGTGCAGAGAATATGTGGCTTGGCGGCTAGAGTCACTGGTCGAGTCAAAGATTTCTTTTTCTGGTCCCCAGTTCCAGTCTCGAAGCCGAAAAATGGTTTTATATAATTTTATTCTTTTTTTTATTCTGAATATTATCCAAATATTTTATCTATGATTACTCTGCATTAATCAGTCCCAAAAGTTCAAAAATAAAATATTTCTTTAATATATTAAAAGATTTATTTGAAATTCTAAGACCTTAGGTCACGCACATGCGAAGAAGACATTTATTTTCTCAGCATTGTGCTTTTAGACTAGATTCGCACCGTACTTGAGACTGGGATAATTGTATTAAGAAGGAAAGGCTCTTCAACCGTGCAGAGAATATGTGGCTTGGCGGCTAGAGTGACTGGTCGAGTCAAAGATTTCTGTTTCTGGTCCCCAGTTCGAGTCTCGAAGCCGAAAAATTGTTTTATATATTTTTATTCTTTTTTTTTATTCTGAATATTATCCAAATATTTTATCTATGATTACTCTGCATTAATCAGTCCCAAAAGTTCAAAAATAAATTTTTTCTTCAATATATTAAAAGATTTATTTGAAATTCTAAGCGAAGAGCTCACGCACATGCGCAGAAGACATTTATTGTCTTAGCATTGTGCTTTTAGACCAGATTCGCACCGTACTTGAGATTGGGATAATCGTATTAAGAAGGAAAGGCTCTTCAACCGTGCAGAGAATATGTGGCTTGGCGGCTAGAGTGACTGGTCGAGTCAAAGATTTCTTTTTCTGGTCCTCAGTTCGATTGTCTAAGCCGAAAAATTGTTTTATATATTTTTATTCTATTTCTTTTATTCTGAATATTATTCCAATTATTTTATCTTTGAATACTCTGCATTAATCAGTCCCAAAATTTCAAAAATAAAATTTTCCTTTAGTATATTAATAGATTTATTTGAAATTCTAAGAGCTGAGGTCACGCACATCCGCAGAAGACATTTATTTTCTTAGCATTGTGCTTTTAGATTAGCTTCGCACCGTACTTGAGACTGGGATAATCGTATTAAGAAGGAAAGGCTCTTCAACCGTGCAGAGAATATGTGGCTTGGCGGCTAGAGTCACTGGTCGAGTCAAAGATTTCTTTTTCTGGTCCTCAGTTCGAGTCTCGAAGCCGAAAAATTGTTTTATATATTTTTATTCTTTTTTTTCTGAATATTATTCCAAATATCTTATCTATGATTACTCTGCATTAATCAGTCCCAAAATTTCAAAAATAAAATTTTTCTTTAGTATATTAAGAGATTTATTTGAAATTCTAAGAGCCTAGGTCACGCACATGCGCAGAAGACATTTATTTTCTTAGCATTGTGCTTTTAGACTAGATTCGCACCGTACTTGAGACTGGGATAATCGTATTAAGAAGGAAAGGCTCTTCAACCGTGCAGAGAATATGTGGCTTGGCGGCTAGAGTGACTGGTCGAGTCAAAGATTTCTTTTTCTGGTCCCCAGTTCGAGTCTCGAAGCCGAAAAATTGTTTTATATAATTTTATTCTTTTTTTTTATTCTGAATATTATCCAAATATTTTATCTATGATTACTCTGCATTAATCAGTCCCAAAAGTTCAAAAATAAAATATTTCTTTAATATATTAAAAGATTTATTTGAAATTCTAAGACCTTAGGTCACGCACATGCGAAGAAGACATTTATTTTCTCAGCATTGTGCTTTTAGACTAGATTCGCACCGTACTTGAGACTGGGATAATTGTATTAAGAAGGAAAGGCTCTTCAACCGTGCAGAGAATATGTGGCTTGGCGGCTAGAGTGACTGGTCGAGTCAAAGATTTCTGTTTCTGGTCCCCAGTTCGAGTCTCGAAGCCGAAAAATTGTTTTATATATTTTTATTCTTTTTTTTTATTCTGAATATTATCCAAATATTTTATCTATGATTACTCTGCATTAATCAGTCCCAAAAGTTCAAAAATAAATTTTTTCTTCAATATATTAAAAGATTTATTTGAAATTCTAAGCGAAGAGCTCACGCACATGCGCAGAAGACATTTATTGTCTTAGCATTGTGCTTTTAGACCAGATTCGCACCGTACTTGAGATTGGGATAATCGTATTAAGAAGGAAAGGCTCTTCAACCGTGCAGAGAATATGTGGCTTGGCGGCTAGAGTGACTGGTCGAGTCAAAGATTTCTTTTTCTGGTCCTCAGTTCGATTGTCTAAGCCGAAAAATTGTTTTATATATTTTTATTCTATTTCTTTTATTCTGAATATTATTCCAATTATTTTATCTTTGAATACTCTGCATTAATCAGTCCCAAAATTTCAAAAATAAAATTTTCCTTTAGTATATTAATAGATTTATTTGAAATTCTAAGAGCTGAGGTCACGCACATCCGCAGAAGACATTTATTTTCTTAGCATTGTGCTTTTAGATTAGCTTCGCACCGTACTTGAGACTGGGATAATCGTATTAAGAAGGAAAGGCTCTTCAACCGTGCAGAGAATATGTGGCTTGGCGGCTAGAGTCACTGGTCGAGTCAAAGATTTCTTTTTCTGGTCCCCAGTTCCAGTCTCGAAGCCGAAAAATGGTTTTATATAATTTTATTCTTTTTTTTATTCTGAATATTATCCAAATATTTTATCTATGATTACTCTGCATTAATCAGTCCCAAAAGTTCAAAAATAAAATATTTCTTTAATATATTAAAAGATTTATTTGAAATTCTAAGACCTTAGGTCACGCACATGCGAAGAAGACATTTATTTTCTCAGCATTGTGCTTTTAGACTAGATTCGCACCGTACTTGAGACTGGGATAATTGTATTAAGAAGGAAAGGCTCTTCAACCGTGCAGAGAATATGTGGCTTGGCGGCTAGAGTGACTGGTCGAGTCAAAGATTTCTGTTTCTGGTCCCCAGTTCGAGTCTCGAAGCCGAAAAATTGTTTTATATATTTTTATTCTTTTTTTTTATTCTGAATATTATCCAAATATTTTATCTATGATTACTCTGCATTAATCAGTCCCAAAAGTTCAAAAATAAATTTTTTCTTCAATATATTAAAAGATTTATTTGAAATTCTAAGCGAAGAGCTCACGCACATGCGCAGAAGACATTTATTGTCTTAGCATTGTGCTTTTAGACCAGATTCGCACCGTACTTGAGATTGGGATAATCGTATTAAGAAGGAAAGGCTCTTCAACCGTGCAGAGAATATGTGGCTTGGCGGCTAGAGTGACTGGTCGAGTCAAAGATTTCTTTTTCTGGTCCTCAGTTCGATTGTCTAAGCCGAAAAATTGTTTTATATATTTTTATTCTATTTCTTTTATTCTGAATATTATTCCAATTATTTTATCTTTGAATACTCTGCATTAATCAGTCCCAAAATTTCAAAAATAAAATTTTCCTTTAGTATATTAATAGATTTATTTGAAATTCTAAGAGCTGAGGTCACGCACATCCGCAGAAGACATTTATTTTCTTAGCATTGTGCTTTTAGATTAGCTTCGCACCGTACTTGAGACTGGGATAATCGTATTAAGAAGGAAAGGCTCTTCAACCGTGCAGAGAATATGTGGCTTGGCGGCTAGAGTCACTGGTCGAGTCAAAGATTTCTTTTTCTGGTCCTCAGTTCGAGTCTCGAAGCCGAAAAATTGTTTTATATATTTTTATTCTTTTTTTTCTGAATATTATTCCAAATATCTTATCTATGATTACTCTGCATTAATCAGTCCCAAAATTTCAAAAATAAAATTTTTCTTTAGTATATTAAGAGATTTATTTGAAATTCTAAGAGCCTAGGTCACGCACATGCGCAGAAGACATTTATTTTCTTAGCATTGTGCTTTTAGACTAGATTCGCACCGTACTTGAGACTGGGATAATCGTATTAAGAAGGAAAGGCTCTTCAACCGTGCAGAGAATATGTGGCTTGGCGGCTAGAGTGACTGGTCGAGTCAAAGATTTCTTTTTCTGGTCCCCAGTTCGAGTCTCGAAGCCGAAAAATTGTTTTATATAATTTTATTCTTTTTTTTTATTCTGAATATTATCCAAATATTTTATCTATGATTACTCTGCATTAATCAGTCCCAAAAGTTCAAAAATAAAATATTTCTTTAATATATTAAAAGATTTATTTGAAATTCTAAGACCTTAGGTCACGCACATGCGAAGAAGACATTTATTTTCTCAGCATTGTGCTTTTAGACTAGATTCGCACCGTACTTGAGACTGGGATAATTGTATTAAGAAGGAAAGGCTCTTCAACCGTGTAGAGAATATGTGGCTTGGCGGCTAGAGTGACTGGTCGAGTCAAAGATTTATGTTTCTGGTCCCCAGTTCGAGTCTCGAAGCTGAAAAATTGTTTTATATATTTTTATTCTTTTTTTTTTATTCTGAATATTATCCAAATATTTTATCTATGATTACTCTGCATTAATCAGTCCCAAAAGTTCAAACATAAATTTTTTCTTAAATATATTAAAAGATTTATTTGAAATTCTAAGCGAAGAGCTCACGCACATGCGCAGAAGACATTTATTGTCTTAGCATTGTGCTTTTAGACCAGATTCGCACCGTACTTGAGATTGGGATAATCGTATTAAGAAGGAAAGGCTCTTCAACCGTGCAGAGAATATGTGGCTTGGCGGCTAGAGTGACTGGTCGAGTCAAAGATTTCTTTTTCTGGTCCTCAGTTCGATTGTCGAAGCCGAAAAATTGTTTTATATATTTTTATTCTATTTCTTTTATTCTGAATATTATTCCAATTATTTTATCTTTGAATACTCTGCATTAATCAGTCCCAAAATTTCAAAAATAAAATTTTTCTTTAGTATATTAATAGATTTATTTGAAATTCTAAGAGCTGAGGTCACGCACATCCGCAGAAGACATTTATTTTCTTAGCATTGTGCTTTTAGATTAGCTTCGCACCGTACTTGAGACTGGGATAATCGTATTAAGAAGGAAAGGCTCTTCAACCGTGCAGAGAATATGTGGCTTGGCGGCTAGTGTGACTGGTCGAATCAAAGATTTCTTTTTAAGGTCCTCAGTTCGAGTCTCGAAGCCGAAAAATTGTTTTATATATTTTTATTCTTTTTTTTTCTGAATATTATTCCAAATATTTTATCTATGATTACTCTGCATTAATCAGTCCCAAAAGTTCAAAAATAAAATTTTTCTTTAGTATATCAATAGATTTACTAAAGAAAGTATATCAATAGATTGAAATTCTAAGCGTTGAGCTCACGCACATGCGCAGAATACATTTATTTTCTTAGCATTGTGGATTTAGACCAGATTCGCACCATACTTGAGACTGGGATAATCGTATTAAGAAGGAAAGGCTCTTCAAACACACAGAGAATAAGTGGCTTGGCGGCTAGTGTGACTGGTCGAATCAAAGATTTCTTTTTCTGGTCCTCAGTTCGAGTCTCGAAGCCGAAAAATTGTTTTATATATTTTTATTCTTTTTTTCTGAATATTATTCCAAATATTTTATCTATGATTACTCTGCATTAATCAGTCCTAAAAGTTCAAAATAAAATTTTTCTTTAATATATTAAAAGATTTATTTGAAATTCTAAGAGAAGAGCTCACGCACATGCGCAGAAGACATTTATTTTCTTAGCATTCTGCTTTTAGAAAATATTCGCAACGTACTTGAGATTGGGATAATAGTATTACGAAGGAAAGTCTCTTCAATCGTATAGCGAATAAGTGGCTTGATGGCTAGAGTGACTGGTCGAATCAAAGATTTCTTTTTCTTTTCCTCAGTTCGAGTCTCGAAGCCGAAAAATTGTTTTATATATTTTTTTTTTTTTTAATTTTGAATATTATTCCAAATATTTTATCTATGATTACTCTGCATTAATCAGTCCCAAAAGTTCAAAAATACAATTTTTCTTTCATATTTTAAAAGATTTATTTGAAATTCTAAGAGATGAGCTCAAGTACCTGCACAGAAGACATTTATTTTCTTAGCATTGTGCTTTTAGACCAGATTCGCACCGTACTTGAGAGTGGGATAATCGTATTAAGAAGGAAAGACTCTTCAATCGTTCAGCGAATAATTGACTTGGCGGCTGGAGTGACTGGTCGAATCAAAGATGTCTTTTTCTGTTAATCAGTTCTATTCTCGAATCCGAAAAATTGTTTTTTATATAAATATATATAGTGTATTCTGAATATTATTCCAATTATTTTATCTATGAATACTCTGGATAATTCAGTCCCAATATTTCAAAAATAAAATTTTTCTTTAATATATTAATGGATTTATTTGAAATTCTAAGCGTTGAGCTCACGCACTTGTGACTGGTCGAATCAAAGATTTCTTTTTCTTTTCCTCAGTTCGAGTCCGAAGCCGAAAAAATGTTTTATATATTTTTATTCTTTTTTTTTTCTAAATATTATTCTAAATATTTTATCTATGATTACTCTGCATTAATCCGTCCCAAAAGTCAAAAATAAAATTTTTCTTTATTATATTAAAAGATTTATTTGAAATTCTAAGAGCTGAGCGCACGCACATGCGCAGAAGACATTTATTTTCTTAGCATTGTGCTTTTAGACCAGATTCGCAACGTACTTGAGACTGGGATGATCGTATTAAGAATTAAAGGCTCTTCAAACGTACAGAGAATAAGTGGCTTGGCGGCTAGTGTGACTGGTCGAATCAAAGATTTCTTTTTCTGGTCCTCAGTTAGAGTCTCGAAGCCGAAAAATTGTTTTATATATTTTTATTCTTTTTTTTCTTCTGAATATTATTCCAAATATTTTATCTATGATTACTCTGCATTAATCAGTCCCAAAAGTTCAAAAATAAAATTTTTCTTTAGTATATTAATAGATTTATTTGAAATTCTAAGCGTTGAGCTTACGCACATGCGCATAAGACATTTCTTTTCTTAGCATTGTGCTTTTAGACCACATTCGCACCGTACTTGAGACTGGGATAATAGTATTAAGAAGGAAAGGCTCTTCAACCGTACAGAGAATAAGTGGCTTGGCGGGTAGAGTGAATGGTCGAATCAAAGATTTCTTTTTCTAGTTTGAGTCTCGAAGCCGAAAAATTGTTTTATATATATTTATTCTTTTTTTTTCTAAATGTTATTCCAAATATTTGATCTATGATTACTCTGCATTAATCAGTCCCAAAAGTTCAAAAATAAAATTTTTCTTTAATATATTAATAGATTTATTTGAAATTCTAAGCGTTGAGCTTACGCACATGCGCAGAAGACATTTATTTTCTTAGCATTGTGCTTTTAGACCAGATTCGCACCGTACTTGAGACTGGGATAATCGTATTAAGAAAGAAAGACTCTTGAACCTTTCAGCGAATAAGTGGCTTGGCGGCTTGAGTGACTGTTCGAATCCACGATTTCTTTTTCTGGTCCTTAGTTCGAGGCTCGAAGCCGAAAAATTATTTTATAAATTTTTATTCTTTTTTTTCTGAATATTATTCCAAATATTTTATCTTTGAATACTCTGCATTAATCAGTCCCCAAAGTTCAAAAATAAAATTTTTCTTTATTTTATTAAAAAATGTATTTGAAATTCAACAGCTGAGCTCACGCACATGCGCAGAAGACTTTTATTTTCTTAGCATTGTGCTTTTAGACCAGATTCGCACCGTACTTGAGACTGGGATAATCGTATTAAGAAGGAAAGGCTCTTCAGCCGCACAGAGAATAAGTGGCTTTTCGGCTACTGTGACTGGTCGAAACAAAGATTTCTTTTTCTGGTCCTCAGTACGAGTATCGAAGCCGAAAAATTGTTTTATATATTTTTATTCTTTTTTTTTCTGAATATTATTCCAAATATTTTATCTATGATTACTCTGCGTTAATCAGTCCCAAAAGTTCAAAAATAAAATTTTTCTTTAGTATATTAATAGATTAATTTGAAATTCTAAGAGAAGAGCTCACGCATATGCGCAGAAGACATTTATTTTCTTAGCATTGTGCTTTTAGACCAGATTTGGACCGTACTTCAGACTGGGATAATCGTATTAAGAAGGAAAGGCTCTTCAACCGTACAGTGAATCAGTGGCTTGGCGGCTAGACCGACTGGCCGAATCAAACATTTCTTTTTCTGGTCCTCAGTTCGAGTCTCGAAGCCGAAAAATTGTTTGATATATTTTTATTCTTTTTTTTTCTGAATATTATTCCAAATATTTTATCTATTATTTTTCTGCATTAATCAGTCCCAAAATTTCAAAAATAAAATTTTTCTTTAGTATATTAATAGATTTATTTGAAATTCTAAGCGTTGACCTTACGCACATGCGCAGAAGACATTTATTTTCTTAGCATTGTGCTTTTAGACCAGATTCGCACCGTACTTGAGACTTGGATAATCGTATTAAGAATTAAAGTCTCTTCAACCGTGCAGAGAATAAGTGGCTTGGCTGCTAGAGTGACTGGTCGAGTCAAAGATTTCTTTCTCTTGCTATCAGTTCGAGTCTCGAAGCCGAAAAATGGTTTTATATATTGTTATTCTTTTTTTTCTGAATATTATTCCAAATATTTTATCTATTATTACTCTGCATTAATCAGTCCCAAAATTTTTCTTTAGTATATTAATAGATTTATTTGAAATTCTAAGCGTTGATCTTACGCACATGCGCAGAAAACATTTATTTTCTTAGCATTGTGCTTTTAGACCAGATTCGCACCGTACTTGAGACTGTGATAATCGTGTTTAGAAGGAAAGGCTCTTCAACCGCACAGTGAATCAGTGGCTTGGCGGCTAGAGTGACTGGCCGAATCAAAGATTTCTTTTTCTGGTCCTCAGTTCGAGTCTCGAAGCCGAAAAATTGTTTTATATATTTTTATTCTTTTTTTTTCTGAATATTATTCCAAATGTTTTATCTATTATTACTCTGCATTAATCAGTCCCAAAATTTCAAAAATAAAATTTTTCTTTAGTATATTAATAGATTTATTTGAAATTCTAAGCGTTGACCTTACGCACATGCGCAGAAGATATTTATTTTGTTAGCATTGTGCTTTTAGACCAGATTCGCACCGTACTTGAGATAGGGATAATCGTATTAAGAAGGAAAGTCTCTTCAACCGTATAGCGAATAAGTGGCTTGGTGGCTAGAGTGGCTAGTCGAATCAAATATTTCTTTTTCTGGTCCTCAGTTCGAGTCTCGAAGCCGAAAAATTGTTTTATATATTTTTATTCTATTTTTTTCTGAATATTATTCCAAATATTTTATCTATTATTACTCTGCATTAATCAGTCCCAAAATTTCAAAAATAAAATTTTTCTTTAGTATATTAATAGATTTATTTGAAATTCTAAGCGTTGAGCTTACGCACATGCGCAGAAGACATTTATTTTCTTAGCATTGTGCTTTTAGACCAGATTCGCACCGTACTTGAGATAGGGATAATCGTATTAAGAAGGAAAGTCTCTTCAACCGTATAGCGAATAAGTGGCTTGGTGGCTAGATTGGCTAGTCGAATCAAAGATTTCTTTTTCTGGTCCTCAGTTCGAGTCTCGAAGCCGAAAAATTGTTTTATATATTTTTATTCTTTTTTTTTCTGAATATTATTCCAAATATTTTATCTATGATTACTCTGCATTAATCAGTCCCAAAATTTCAAGAATAAAATTTTTCTTTAGTATATTAATAGATTTATTTGAAATTCTAAGCCTTGACCTTACGCACATGCGCAGAAGACATTTATTTTCTTAGCATTGTGCTTTTAGACCAGATTCGCACCGTACTTGAGACTTGGATAATCGTATTAAGAAGGAAAGGCTCTTCAACCGCACAGAGAATATGTGGCTTGGCGGCTAGTGTGACTGGTCGAATCAAAGATTTCTTTTTCTTGTCATCAGTTCGAGTCTCGAAGCCGAAAAATTGTTTTATATATTTTTATTCTTTTTTTTTCTGAATATTATTCCAATTATTTTATCTATGATTACTCTGCATTAATCAGTCCTAAAAGTTCAAAAATAAAATTTTTCTTTAATATATTAAAAGATTTATTTGAAATTCTAAGAGCTGAGGTCACGCACATGCGCAGAAGACATTTATTTTCTTAGCATTGTGCTTTTAGACCAGATTCGCACCGTACTTGAGACTGGGATAATCGTATTAAGAAGGAAAGGATCTGCGTCCGTGCAGAGAATAAGTGGCTAGGCGGCTAGAGTGAATGGCCGAATCAAAGATTTCTTTTTCTGGTCCTCAGTTCGAGTCTCGAAGCCAAAAAATGGTTTTATATATTTTTATTCTTTTTTTTTCTGAATAATATTCCAAATATTTTAACTATGATTACTCTGCATTAATCAGTCCCAAAAGTTCAAAAATAAAATTTTTCTTTAATATATTAAAAGATTTCAAAACTAAGTTTTTCTTTAGTATATTAATAGATTTATTTGAAATTCTAAGAGCTGAGATGACGCACATGCGCAGAAGACATTTATTTTCTTAGGATTGGGCTTTTAGACTAGATTCGCACCGTACTTGAGACTGGGATAATCGTATTAAGAAGAAAAGACTCTTCAACCGCTCAGCGAATAAGTGGCTTGGCGGCTAGTGTGACTGGTCGAATCAAAGATTTTTTTTTTCTTTTCCTCAGTTCGAGTCCGAAGCCGAAAAATTGTTTTATATATTTTTATTCTTTTTTTTCTAAATATTATTCTAAATATTTTATCTATGATTACTCTGCATTAATCCGTCCCAAAAGTCAAAAATAAAATTTTTCTTTAATATATTAAAAGATTTATATGAAATTCTAAGAGCTGAGGTCACGAACATGCGCAGAAGACATTTATTTTCTTAGCATTGTGCTTTTAGACCAGATTCGCACCGTACTTGAGATAGGGATAATCGTATTAAGAAGGAAAGTCTCTTCAATCGTATAGCGAATAAGTGGCTTGGTGGCTAGATTGGCTAGTCGAATCAAAGATTTCTTTTTCTGGTCCTCAGTTCGAGTCTCGAAGCCAAAAAATTGTTTTATATATTTTTATTCTTTTTTTTTCTGAATATTATTCCAAAAATTTTATATATGATTACTCTGCATTAATCAGCCCCAAAAGTTCAAAAATAAAATTTTTCTTTAGTATATTAATAGATTTATTTGAAATTCTAAGTGTTGAGCTTGCGCACATGCGCAGAAGACATTTATTTTCTTAGCATTGTGCTTTTAGACCAGATTCGCACCGCCCTTGAGACTGGGATAATCGTATTAAGAAGGAAAGGCTCTTCAACAGTACAGAGAATAAGTGGCTTGGCGGCTAGTGTGACTGGTCGAATCAAAGATTTCTTTTTCTTGTCCTCAGTTCGAGTCTCGAAGCCGAAAAATTGTTTTATATATTTTTATTCTTTTTTTTCTGAATATTATTCCAAATATTTTATCTATGATTACTCTGCATTAATCAGTCCCAAAAGTTCAAAAATAAAATTTTTCTTTAATATATTAAAAGATTTATTTGAAATTCAAGAGCTGAGCTCACGCACATGCGCAGAAGACATTTATTTTCTTAGCATTGTGCTTTTAGACCAGATTAGCACCGTACTTGAGACTGGGATAATAGTATTAAGAAGGAAAGGCTCTTCAACCGTGCAGAGAATAAGTGGCTTGGCGGTTAGAGTGAATGGTCAAATCAAAGATTTCTTTTTCTGGTCCTCAGTTCGAGTCTCGAAGCCGAGAATTTGTTTTATATATTACTGTTCTTTTTTTTAATTCTGAATATTGTTCCAATTATTTTATCTTTGAATATTTTGCATTAAACAGTCCCAAAAGT
Source organism: Argiope bruennichi (assembly GCF_947563725.1). NCBI lineage: Eukaryota > Metazoa > Arthropoda > Arachnida > Araneae > Araneidae > Argiope > Argiope bruennichi. The sequence continues at coordinate 2,206,505 of NC_079152.1, forward strand.
TCAAAAATAAAATTTTTCTTTAGTATATTAATAGATTTATTTGAAATTCTAAGCGTTGAGCTTACGCACATGCGCAGAAGTCATTTATTTTCTTAGCATTGTGCTTTTAGACCAGATTCGCACCGTCCTTGAGACTGGGATAATCGTATTAAGAAGGAAAGGCTCTTCAACAGTACAGAGAATAAGTGGCTTGGCGGCTAGTGTGACTGGTCGAATCAAAGATTTCTTTCTCTTGTCCTCAGTTCGAGTCTCGAAGCCAAAAAATATTTTTATATATTTTTATTCTTTTTTTTCTGAATATTATTCCAAATATTTTATATATGATTACTCTGCATTAATCAGCCCCAAAAGTTCAAAAATAAAATTTTTCTTTAGTATATTAATAGATTTATTTGAAATTCTAAGCGTTGAGCTTGCGCACATGCGCAGAAGACATTTATTTTCTTAGCATTGTGCTTTTAGACCAGATTCGCACCGTCCTTGAGACTGGGATAATCGTATTAAGAAGGAAAGGCTCTTCAACAGTACAGAGAATAAGTGGCTTGGCGGCTAGTGTGACTGGTCGAATCAAAGATTTCTTTCTCTTGTCCTCAGTTCGAGTCTCGAAGCCGAAAAATTGTTTTATATATTTTTATTCTTTTTTTTCTGAATATTATTCCAAATATTTTATCTATGATTACTCTGCATTAATCAGTCCCAAAAGTTCAAAAATAAAATTTTTCTTTAATATATTAAAAGATTTATTTGAAATTCAAGAGATGAGCTCACGCACATGCGCAGAAGACATTTATTTTCTTAGCATTGTGCTTTTAGACCAGATTCGCACCGTACCTGAGACTGGGATAATCGTATTAAGAAGGAAAAGCTATTCAACCGCACAGAGAATATGTGGCTTGGCGGCTAGTGTGACTGGTCGAATCAAAGATTTTTTTTTCTTGTCCTCAGTTCGAGTCTCGAAGCCGAAAAATTGTTTTATATATTTTTATTCTTTTTTTTCTGAATATTATTCCAAATATTTTATCTATGATTACTCTGCATTAATCAGTCCCAAAAGTTCAAAAATAAAATTTTTCGTTGGTATATTAATAGATTTATTTGAAATTCTAAGCTTTGACCTTACGCACATGCGCAGAAGATATTTATTTTCTTAGCATTGTGCTTTTAGACCAGATTCGCACCGTACTAGAGACTGGGATAATCGTATTAAGAAGGAAAGGCTCTTCTACAGTACAGAGAATAAGTGGCTTGGTGGTTAGAGTGAATGGTCAAATCAAAGATTTCTTTTTCTGGTCCTCAGTTCGAGTCTCGAAGCCGAAAAACTGTTTTATATATTTTTATTCTTTTTTTTTCTGAATATTATTCCAAATATTTTATCTATGATTACTCTACATTAATCAGTCCCAAAAGTTCAAAAATAAAATTTTTCTTTAGTATATTAATAGATTTATTTGAAATTCTAAGCGTTAAGCTTACACACATGCGCAGAAGACATTTATTTTCTTAGCATTGTGCTTTTAGACCAGATTTGCACCGTACTTGAGACTGGGATAATCGTATTAAGAAGGAAAGGCTCTTCAACCGTATAGCGAATAAGTGGCTTGATGGCTAGAGTGACCGGTCGAATCAAAGATTTCTTTTTTATTTCCTCAGTTCGAGTCTCGAAGCCGAGAATTTGTTTTATATATTACTGTTCTTTTTTTTAATTCTGAATATTGTTCCAATTATTTTATCTTTGAATATTTTGCATTAATCAGTCCCAAAAGTTCAAAAATAAAATTTTTCTTTAGTATATTAATAGATTTATTTGAAATTCTAAGCGTTGAGCTTACGCACATGCGCAGAAGTCATTTATTTTCTTAGCATTGTGCTTTTAGACCAGATTCGCACCGTCCTTGAGACTGGGATAATCGTATTAAGAAGGAAAGGCTCCTCAACCGTACAGAGAATAAGTGGCTTAGTGGCAAGTGTGACTGGTCGAATTAAAGATTTCTTTTTTCTGGTCCTCAGTTCAAGTCCCGAAGCCGAAAAATATTTTTATATATTTTTATTCTTTTTTTTCTGAATATTATTCCAAATATTTTATATATGATTACTCTGCATTAATCAGCCCCAAAAGTTCAAAAATAAAATTTTTCTTTAGTATATTAATAGATTTATTTGAAATTCTAAGCGTTGAGCTTGCGCACATGCGCAGAAGACATTTATTTTCTTAGCATTGTGCTTTTAGACCAGATTCGCACCGTCCTTGAGACTGGGATAATCATATTAAGAAGGAAAGGCTCTTCAACAGTACAGAGAATAAGTGGCTTGGCGGCTAGTGTGACTGGTCGAATCAAAGATTTCTTTCTCTTGTCCTCAGTTCGAGTCTCGAAGCCGAAAAATTGTTTTATATATTTTTATTCTTTTTTTTTCTGAATATTATTCCAAATATTTTATCTATGATTACTCTGCATTAATCAGTCCCAAAAGTTCAAAAATAAAATTTTTCTTTAATATATTAAAAGATTTATTTGAAATTCAAGAGCTGAGCTCACGCACATGCGCAGAAGACATTTATTTTCTTAGCATTGTGCTTTTAGACCAGATTCGCACCGTACTAGAGACTGGGATAATCGTATTAAGAAGGAAAGGCTCTTCTACAGTACAGAGAATAAGTGGCTTGGTGGTTAGAGTGAATGGTCAAATCAAAGATTTCTTTTTCTGGTCCTCAGTTCGAGTCTCGAAGCCGAAAAACTGTTTTATATATTTTTATTCTTTTTTTTTCTGAATATTATTCCAAATATTTTATCTATGATTACTCTACATTAATCAGTCCCAAAAGTTCAAAAATAAAATTTTTCTTTAGTATATTAATAGATTTATTTGAAATTCTAAGCGTTAAGCTTACACACATGCGCAGAAGACATTTATTTTCTTAGCATTGTGCTTTTAGACCAGATTTGCACCGTACTTGAGACTGGGATAATCGTATTAAGAAGGAAAGGCTCTTCAACCGTATAGCGAATAAGTGGCTTGATGGCTAGAGTGACCGGTCGAATCAAAGATTTCTTTTTTATTTCCTCAGTTCGAGTCTCGAAGCCGAGAATTTGTTTTATATATTACTGTTCTTTTTTTTAATTCTGAATATTGTTCCAATTATTTTATCTTTGAATATTTTGCATTAATCAGTCCCAAAAGTTCAAAAATAAAATTTTTCTTTAGTATATTAATAGATTTATTTGAAATTCTAAGCGTTGAGCATACGCACATGCGCAGAAGTCATTTATTTTCTTAGCATTGTGCTTTTAGACCAGATTCGCACCGTCCTTGAGACTGGGATAATCGTATTAAGAAGGAAAGGCTCCTCAACCGTACAGAGAATAAGTGGCTTAGCGGCAAGTGTGACTGGTCGAATTAAAGATTTCTTTTTTCTGGTCCTCAGTTCAAGTCTCGAAGCCGAAAAATATTTTTATATATTTTTATTCTTTTTTTTTCTGAATATTATTCCAAATATTTTATATATGATTACTCTGCATTAATCAGCCCCAAAAGTTCAAAAATAAAATTTTTCTTTAGTATATTAATAGATTTATTTGAAATTCTAAGTGTTGAGCTTGCGCACATGCGCAGAAGACATTTATTTTCTTAGCATTGTGCTTTTAGACCAGATTCGCACCGCCCTTGAGACTGGGATAATCGTATTAAGAAGGAAAGGCTCTTCAACAGTACAGAGAATAAGTGGCTTGGCGGCTAGTGTGACTGGTCGAATCAAAGATTTCTTTTTCTTGTCCTCAGTTCGAGTCTCGAAGCCGAAAAATTGTTTTATATATTTTTATTCTTTTTTTTCTGAATATTATTCCAAATATTTTATCTATGATTACTCTGCATTAATCAGTCCCAAAAGTTCAAAAATAAAATTTTTCTTTAATATATTAAAAGATTTATTTGAAATTCAAGAGCTGAGCTCACGCACATGCGCAGAAGACATTTATTTTCTTAGCATTGTGCTTTTAGACCAGATTAGCACCGTACTTGAGACTGGGATAATCGTATTAAGAAGAAAAGACTCTTCAACCGCTCAGCGAATAAGTGGCTTGGCGGCTAGTGTGACTGGTCGAATCAAAGATTTTTTTTTTCTTTTCCTCAGTTCGAGTCCGAAGCCGAAAAATTGTTTTATATATTTTTATTCTTTTTTTTCTAAATATTATTCTAAATATTTTATCTATGATTACTCTGCATTAATCCGTCCCAAAAGTCAAAAATAAAATTTTTCTTTAATATATTAAAAGATTTATATGAAATTCTAAGAGCTGAGGTCACGAACATGCGCAGAAGACATTTATTTTCTTAGCATTGTGCTTTTAGACCAGATTCGCACCGTACTTGAGATAGGGATAATCGTATTAAGAAGGAAAGTCTCTTCAATCGTATAGCGAATAAGTGGCTTGGTGGCTAGATTGGCTAGTCGAATCAAAGATTTCTTTTTCTGGTCCTCAGTTCGAGTCTCGAAGCCAAAAAATTGTTTTATATATTTTTATTCTTTTTTTTTCTGAATATTATTCCAAAAATTTTATATATGATTACTCTGCATTAATCAGCCCCAAAAGTTCAAAAATAAAATTTTTCTTTAGTATATTAATAGATTTATTTGAAATTCTAAGTGTTGAGCTTGCGCACATGCGCAGAAGACATTTATTTTCTTAGCATTGTGCTTTTAGACCAGATTCGCACCGCCCTTGAGACTGGGATAATCGTATTAAGAAGGAAAGGCTCTTCAACAGTACAGAGAATAAGTGGCTTGGCGGCTAGTGTGACTGGTCGAATCAAAGATTTCTTTTTCTTGTCCTCAGTTCGAGTCTCGAAGCCGAAAAATTGTTTTATATATTTTTATTCTTTTTTTTCTGAATATTATTCCAAATATTTTATCTATGATTACTCTGCATTAATCAGTCCCAAAAGTTCAAAAATAAAATTTTTCTTTAATATATTAAAAGATTTATTTGAAATTCAAGAGCTGAGCTCACGCACATGCGCAGAAGACATTTATTTTCTTAGCATTGTGCTTTTAGACCAGATTAGCACCGTACTTGAGACTGGGATAATAGTATTAAGAAGGAAAGGCTCTTCAACCGTGCAGAGAATAAGTGGCTTGGCGGTTAGAGTGAATGGTCAAATCAAAGATTTCTTTTTCTGGTCCTCAGTTCGAGTCTCGAAGCCGAGAATTTGTTTTATATATTACTGTTCTTTTTTTTAATTCTGAATATTGTTCCAATTATTTTATCTTTGAATATTTTGCATTAAACAGTCCCAAAAGTTCAAAAATAAAATTTTTCTTTAGTATATTAATAGATTTATTTGAAATTCTAAGCGTTGAGCTTACGCACATGCGCAGAAGTCATTTATTTTCTTAGCATTGTGCTTTTAGACCAGATTCGCACCGTCCTTGAGACTGGGATAATCGTATTAAGAAGGAAAGGCTCTTCAACAGTACAGAGAATAAGTGGCTTGGCGGCTAGTGTGACTGGTCGAATCAAAGATTTCTTTCTCTTGTCCTCAGTTCGAGTCTCGAAGCCAAAAAATATTTTTATATATTTTTATTCTTTTTTTTCTGAATATTATTCCAAATATTTTATATATGATTACTCTGCATTAATCAGCCCCAAAAGTTCAAAAATAAAATTTTTCTTTAGTATATTAATAGATTTATTTGAAATTCTAAGCGTTGAGCTTGCGCACATGCGCAGAAGACATTTATTTTCTTAGCATTGTGCTTTTAGACCAGATTCGCACCGTCCTTGAGACTGGGATAATCGTATTAAGAAGGAAAGGCTCTTCAACAGTACAGAGAATAAGTGGCTTGGCGGCTAGTGTGACTGGTCGAATCAAAGATTTCTTTCTCTTGTCCTCAGTTCGAGTCTCGAAGCCGAAAAATTGTTTTATATATTTTTATTCTTTTTTTTCTGAATATTATTCCAAATATTTTATCTATGATTACTCTGCATTAATCAGTCCCAAAAGTTCAAAAATAAAATTTTTCTTTAATATATTAAAAGATTTATTTGAAATTCAAGAGATGAGCTCACGCACATGCGCAGAAGACATTTATTTTCTTAGCATTGTGCTTTTAGACCAGATTCGCACCGTACCTGAGACTGGGATAATCGTATTAAGAAGGAAAAGCTATTCAACCGCACAGAGAATATGTGGCTTGGCGGCTAGTGTGACTGGTCGAATCAAAGATTTTTTTTTCTTGTCCTCAGTTCGAGTCTCGAAGCCGAAAAATTGTTTTATATATTTTTATTCTTTTTTTTCTGAATATTATTCCAAATATTTTATCTATGATTACTCTGCATTAATCAGTCCCAAAAGTTCAAAAATAAAATTTTTCGTTGGTATATTAATAGATTTATTTGAAATTCTAAGCTTTGACCTTACGCACATGCGCAGAAGATATTTATTTTCTTAGCATTGTGCTTTTAGACCAGATTCGCACCGTACTAGAGACTGGGATAATCGTATTAAGAAGGAAAGGCTCTTCTACAGTACAGAGAATAAGTGGCTTGGTGGTTAGAGTGAATGGTCAAATCAAAGATTTCTTTTTCTGGTCCTCAGTTCGAGTCTCGAAGCCGAAAAACTGTTTTATATATTTTTATTCTTTTTTTTTCTGAATATTATTCCAAATATTTTATCTATGATTACTCTACATTAATCAGTCCCAAAAGTTCAAAAATAAAATTTTTCTTTAGTATATTAATAGATTTATTTGAAATTCTAAGCGTTAAGCTTACACACATGCGCAGAAGACATTTATTTTCTTAGCATTGTGCTTTTAGACCAGATTTGCACCGTACTTGAGACTGGGATAATCGTATTAAGAAGGAAAGGCTCTTCAACCGTATAGCGAATAAGTGGCTTGATGGCTAGAGTGACCGGTCGAATCAAAGATTTCTTTTTTATTTCCTCAGTTCGAGTCTCGAAGCCGAGAATTTGTTTTATATATTACTGTTCTTTTTTTTAATTCTGAATATTGTTCCAATTATTTTATCTTTGAATATTTTGCATTAATCAGTCCCAAAAGTTCAAAAATAAAATTTTTCTTTAGTATATTAATAGATTTATTTGAAATTCTAAGCGTTGAGCTTACGCACATGCGCAGAAGTCATTTATTTTCTTAGCATTGTGCTTTTAGACCAGATTCGCACCGTCCTTGAGACTGGGATAATCGTATTAAGAAGGAAAGGCTCCTCAACCGTACAGAGAATAAGTGGCTTAGTGGCAAGTGTGACTGGTCGAATTAAAGATTTCTTTTTTCTGGTCCTCAGTTCAAGTCCCGAAGCCGAAAAATATTTTTATATATTTTTATTCTTTTTTTTCTGAATATTATTCCAAATATTTTATATATGATTACTCTGCATTAATCAGCCCCAAAAGTTCAAAAATAAAATTTTTCTTTAGTATATTAATAGATTTATTTGAAATTCTAAGCGTTGAGCTTGCGCACATGCGCAGAAGACATTTATTTTCTTAGCATTGTGCTTTTAGACCAGATTCGCACCGTCCTTGAGACTGGGATAATCATATTAAGAAGGAAAGGCTCTTCAACAGTACAGAGAATAAGTGGCTTGGCGGCTAGTGTGACTGGTCGAATCAAAGATTTCTTTCTCTTGTCCTCAGTTCGAGTCTCGAAGCCGAAAAATTGTTTTATATATTTTTATTCTTTTTTTTTCTGAATATTATTCCAAATATTTTATCTATGATTACTCTGCATTAATCAGTCCCAAAAGTTCAAAAATAAAATTTTTCTTTAATATATTAAAAGATTTATTTGAAATTCAAGAGCTGAGCTCACGCACATGCGCAGAAGACATTTATTTTCTTAGCATTGTGCTTTTAGACCAGATTCGCACCGTACTAGAGACTGGGATAATCGTATTAAGAAGGAAAGGCTCTTCTACAGTACAGAGAATAAGTGGCTTGGTGGTTAGAGTGAATGGTCAAATCAAAGATTTCTTTTTCTGGTCCTCAGTTCGAGTCTCGAAGCCGAAAAACTGTTTTATATATTTTTATTCTTTTTTTTTCTGAATATTATTCCAAATATTTTATCTATGATTACTCTACATTAATCAGTCCCAAAAGTTCAAAAATAAAATTTTTCTTTAGTATATTAATAGATTTATTTGAAATTCTAAGCGTTAAGCTTACACACATGCGCAGAAGACATTTATTTTCTTAGCATTGTGCTTTTAGACCAGATTTGCACCGTACTTGAGACTGGGATAATCGTATTAAGAAGGAAAGGCTCTTCAACCGTATAGCGAATAAGTGGCTTGATGGCTAGAGTGACCGGTCGAATCAAAGATTTCTTTTTTATTTCCTCAGTTCGAGTCTCGAAGCCGAGAATTTGTTTTATATATTACTGTTCTTTTTTTTAATTCTGAATATTGTTCCAATTATTTTATCTTTGAATATTTTGCATTAATCAGTCCCAAAAGTTCAAAAATAAAATTTTTCTTTAGTATATTAATAGATTTATTTGAAATTCTAAGCGTTGAGCATACGCACATGCGCAGAAGTCATTTATTTTCTTAGCATTGTGCTTTTAGACCAGATTCGCACCGTCCTTGAGACTGGGATAATCGTATTAAGAAGGAAAGGCTCCTCAACCGTACAGAGAATAAGTGGCTTAGCGGCAAGTGTGACTGGTCGAATTAAAGATTTCTTTTTTCTGGTCCTCAGTTCAAGTCTCGAAGCCGAAAAATATTTTTATATATTTTTATTCTTTTTTTTCTGAATATTATTCCAAATATTTTATATATGATTACTCTGCATTAATCAGCCCCAAAAGTTCAAAAATAAAATTTTTCTTTAGTATATTAATAGATTTATTTGAAATTCTAAGCGTTGAGCTTGCGCACATGCGCAGAAGACATTTATTTTCTTAGCATTGTGCTTTTAGACCAGATTCGCACCGTCCTTGAGACTGGGATAATCATATTAAGAAGGAAAGGCTCTTCAACAGTACAGAGAATAAGTGGCTTGGCGGCTAGTGTGACTGGTCGAATCAAAGATTTCTTTTTCTTGTCCTCAGTTCGAGTCTCGAAGCCGAAAAATTGTTTTATATATTTTTATTCTTTTTTTTCTGAATATTATTCCAAATATTTTATCTATGATTACTCTGCATTAATCAGTCCCAAAAGTTCAAAACTAAAATTTTTCGTTGGTATATTAATAGATTTATTTGAAATTCTAAGCTTTGACCTTACGCACATGCGCAGAAGATATTTATTTTCTTAGCATTGTGCGTTTAGACCAGATTCGCACCGTACTAGAGACTGGGATAATCGTATTAAGAAGGAAAGGCTCTTCTACAGTACAGAGAATAAGTGGCTTGGTGGTTAGAGTGAATGGTCAAATCAAAGATTTCTTGTTCTGGTCCTCAGTTCGAGTCTCGAAGCCGAAAAACTGTTTTATATATTTTTATTCTTTTTTTTTTCTGAATATTATTCCAAATATTTTATCTATGATTACTCTACATTAATCAGTCCCAAAAGTTCAAAAATAAAATTTTTCTTTAGTATATTAATAGATTTATTTGAAATTCTAAGCGTTGAGCTTACGCACATGCGCAGAAGTCATTTATTTTCTTAGCATTGTGCTTTTAGACCAGATTCGCACCGTCCTTGAGACTGGGATAATCGTATTAAGAAGGAAAGGCTCCTCAACCGTACAGAGAATAAGTGGCTTAGCGGCAAGTGTGACTGGTCGAATTAAAGATTTCTTTTTTCTGGTCCTCAGTTCAAGTCTCGAAGCCGAAAAATATTTTTATATATTTTTATTCTTTTTTTTCTGAATATTATTCCAAATATTTTATATATGATTACTCTGCATTAATCAGCCCCAAAAGTTCAAAAATAAAATTTTTCTTTAGTATATTAATAGATTTATTTGAAATTCTAAGCGTTGAGCTTGCGCACATGCGCAGAAGACATTTATTTTCTTAGCATTGTGCTTTTAGACCAGATTCGCACCGTCCTTGAGACTGGGATAATCATATTAAGAAGGAAAGGCTCTTCAACCGTATAGCGAATAAGTGGCTTGATGGCTAGAGTGACCGGTCGAATCAAAGATTTCTTTTTTATTTCCTCAGTTCGAGTCTCGAAGCCGAGAATTTGTTTTATATATTACTGTTCTTTTTTTTAATTCTGAATATTGTTCCAATTATTTTATCTTTGAATATTTTGCATTAATCAGTCCCAAAAGTTCAAAAATAAAATTTTTCTTTAGTATATTAATAGATTTATTTGAAATTCTAAGCGTTGAGCTTACGCACATGCGCAGAAGTCATTTATTTTCTTAGCATTGTGCTTTTAGACCAGATTCGCACCGTCCTTGAGACTGGGATAATCGTATTAAGAAGGAAAGGCTCCTCAACCGTACAGAGAATAAGTGGCTTGGTGGTTAGAGTGAATGGTCAAATCAAAGATTTCTTTTTCTGGTCCTCAGTTCGAGTCTCGAAGCCGAAAAACTGTTTTATATATTTTTATTCTTTTTTTTCTTCTGAATATTATTCCAAATATTTTATCTATGATTACTCTACATTAATCAGCCCCAAAAGTTCAAAAATAAAATTTTTCTTTAGTATATTAATAGATTTATTTGAAATTCTAAGCGTCAAGCGTACACACATGCGCAGAAGACATTTATTTTCTTAGCATTGTGCTTTTAGACCAGATTTGCACCGTACTTGAGACTGGGATAATCGTATTAAGAAGGAAAGGCTCTTCAACCGTATAGCGAATAAGTGGCTTGATGGCTAGAGTGACCGATCGAATCAAAGATTTCTTTTTTATTTCCTCAGTTCGAGTCTCGAAGCCGAGAATTTGTTTTATATATTACTGTTCTTTTTTTTAATTCTAAATATTGTTCCAATTATTTTATCTTTGAATATTTTGCATTAATCAGTCCCAAAAGTTCAAAAATAAAATTTTTCTTTAGTATATTAATAGATTTATTTGAAATTCTAAGCGTTGAGCTTACGCACATGCGCAGAAGTCATTTATTTTCTTAGCATTGTGCTTTTAGACCAGATTCGCACCGTCCTTGAGACTGGGATAATCGTATTAAGAAGGAAAGGCTCCTCAACCGTAGAGAGAATAAGTGGCTTGGCGGCTAGTGTGACTGGTCGAATTAAAGATTTCTTTTTTCTGGTCCTCAGTTCAAGTCTCGAAGCCGAAAAATATTTTTATATATTTTTATTCTTTTTTTTCTGAATATTATTCCAAATATTTTATATATGATTACTCTGCATTAATCAGCCCCAAAAGTTCAAAAATAAAATTTTTCTTTAGTATATTAATAGATTTATTTGAAATTCTAAGCGTTGAGCTTGCGCACATGCGCAGAAGACATTTATTTTCTTAGCATTGTGCTTTTAGACCAGATTCGCACCGTCCTTGAGACTGGGATAATCGTATTAAGAAGGAAAGGCTCTTCAACAGTACAGAGAATAAGTGGCTTGGCGGCTAGTGTGACTGGTCGAATCAAAGATTTCTTTCTCTTGTCCTCAGTTCGAGTCTCGAAGCCGAAAAATTGTTTTATATATTTTTATTCTTTTTTTTTCTGAATATTATTCCAAATATTTTATCTATGATTACTCTGCATTAATCAGTCCCAAAAGTTCAAAAATAAAATTTTTCTTTAATATATTAAAAGATTTATTTGAAATTCAAGAGCTGAGCTCACGCACATGCGCAGAAGACATTTATTTTCTTAGCATTGTGCTTTTAGACCAGATTCGCACCGTACTTGAGACTGGGATAATCGTATTAAGAAGGAAAAGCTATTCAACCGCACAGAGAATATGTGGCTTGGCGGCTAGTGTGACTGGTCGAATCAAAGATTTCTTTTTCTTGTCCTCAGTTCGAGTCTCGAAGCCGAAAAATTGTTTTATATATTTTTATTCTTTTTTTTTTCTGAATATTATTCCAAATATTTTATCTATGATTACTCTGCATTAATCAGTCCTAAAAGTTCAAAAATAGAATTTTTCTTTAATATATTAAAAGATTTATTTGAAATTCTAAGAGCTGAGGTCACGCACAGGCGCAAAAGACATTTATTTTCTTAGCATTGTGATTTTAGACCAGATTCGCACCGTACTTGACACTGGGATAATAGTATTAAGAAGGAAAGGCTCTTCAACCGTGCAGAGAATAAGTGGCTTGGCGGTTACAGTGAATGGTCAAATCAAAGATTTCTTTTTCTGGTCCTCAGTTCGAGTCTCGAAGCCGAGAATTTGTTTTATATATTACTGTTCTTTTTTTTAATTCTGAATATTGTTCCAATTATTTTATCTTTGAATACTCTGCATTAATCAGTCCCAAAAGTTCAAAAATAAAATTTTTCTTTAGTATATTAATAGATTTATTTGAAATTCTAAGCGTTGAGCTTACGCACATGCGCAGAAGTCATTTATTTTCTTAGCATTGTGCTTTTAGACAAGATTCGCACCGTCCTTGAGACTGGGATAATCGTATTAAGAAGGAAAGGCTCCTCAACCGTACAGAGAATAAGTGGCTTAGCGGCAAGTGTGACTGGTCGAATTAAAGATTTCTTTTTTCTGGTCCTCAGTTCAAGTCTCGAAGCCGAAAAATATTTTTATATATTTTTATTCTTTTTTTTCTGAATATCATTCCAAATATTTTATCTATGATTACTCTGCATTAATCAGTCCTAAAAGTTCAAAAATAAAATTTTTCTTTAGTATATTAATATATTTATTTGAAATTCTAAGCGTTCAGCTTACACACATGCGCAGAAGACATTTATTTTCTTAGCATTGTGCTTTTAGACCAGATTCGCACCGTACTTGAGACTGGGATAATCGTATTAAGAAGGAAAGGCTCTTCTACAGTACAGAGAATAAGTATCTTGGCTGCTAGAGTGACTGGTCGAGTCAAAGATTTCTTTCTCTTGTCCTCTGTTGGAGTCTCGAAGCCGAAAAATTGTTTTATATATTTTTATTCTTTTTTTTTTCTGAATATTATTCCAAATATTTTATCTATAATTACTCTGCATTAATCAGTCCCAAAAGTTCAAAAATAAAATTTTTCGTTGGTATATTAATAGATTTATTTGAAATTCTAAGCTTTGACCTTACGCACATGCGCAGAAGATATTTATTTTCTTAGCATTGATCTTTTAGACCAGATTCGCACCGTCCTTGAGACTGGGATAATCGTATTAAGAAGGAAAGGCTCTTCAACAGTACAGAGAATAAGTGGCTTGGCGGCTAGTGTGACTGGTCGAATCAAAGATTTCTCTTTCTTGTCCTCAGTTCGAATTTCGAAGCCGAAAAATTGTTTTATATATTTTTATTCTTTTTTTTTTCTGAATATTATTCCAAATATTTTATCTATGATTACTCTGCATTAATCAGTCCTAAAAGTTCAAAAATAGAATTTTTCTTTAATATATTAAAAGATTTATTTGAAATTCAAGAGCTGAGCTCACGCACATGCGCAGAAGACATTTATTTTCTTAGCATTGTGCTTTTAGACCAGATTCGCACCGTACTTGAGACTGGGATAATCGTATTAAGAAGGAAAGGCTATTCAACCGCACAGAGAATATGTGGCTTGGCGGCTAGTGTGACTGGTCGAATCAAAGATTTCTTTTTCTTGTCCTCAGTTCGAGTCTCGAAGCCGAAAAATTGTTTTATATATTTTTATTCTTTTTTTTTCTGAATATTATTCCAAATATTTTATATATGATTACTCTGCATTAATCAGTCCCAAAAGTTCAAAAATAAAATTTTTCTTTAATATATTAAAAGATTTATTTGAAATTCTAAGAGCTGAGCTCACGCACATGCGCAAAAGACATTTATTTTCTTAGCATTGTGATTTTAGACCAGATTCGCACCGTACTTGACACTGGGATAATAGTATTAAGAAGGAAAGGCTCTTCAACCGTTCAGAGAATAAGTGGCTTGGCGGCTAGTGTGACTGGTCGAATCAAAGATTTCTTTTTCTGGTCCTCAGTTCGAGTCTCGAAGCCGAAGAATTGTTTTATATATTTTTATTCTTTTTTTTTCTGAATATTATTCCAAATATTTTATCTATGATTACTCTGCATTAATCAGTCCCAAAAGTTCAAAAATAAAATTTTTCTTTAGTATATTAATAGATTTATTTGAAATTCTAAGCGTTGAGCTTACGCACATGCGCAGAAGTCCTTTATTTTCTTAGCATTGTGCTTTTAGACAAGATTCGCACCGTCCTTATACTGGGATAATCGTATTAAGAAGGAAAGGCTCCTCAACCGTACAGAGAATAAGTGGCTTAGCGGCAAGTGTGACTGGTCGAATTAAAGATTTCTTTTTTCTGGTCCTCAGTTCAAGTCTCGAAGCCGAAAAATATTTTTATATATTTTTATTCTTTTTTTTTCTGAATATTATTCCAAATATTTTATCTATGATTACTCTGCATTAATCAGTCCCAAAAGTTCAAAAATAAAATTTTTCGTTGGTATATTAATAGATTTATTTGAAATTCTAAGCTTTGACCTTACGCACATGCGCAGAAGATATTTATTTTCTTAGCATTGTGCTTTTAGACCAGATTCGCACCGTACTTGAGACTGGGATAATCGTATTAAGAAGGAAAGGCTCTTCAACCGTGCAGAGAATAAGTTGCTTGGCTCCTAGAGTGACTGGTCGAGTCAAAGATTTCTTTCTCTGGTCCTCAGTTCGAGTCTCGAAGCCGAAAAATTGTTTTTTATATTTTTATTCTTTTTTTTTCTGAATATTATTCCAAATATTTTATCTATGATTACTCTGCATTAATCAGTCCCAAAAGTTCAAAAATAAAATTTTTCTTTAGTATATTAATATATTTATTTGAAATTCTAAGCGTTCAGCTTACACACATGCGCAGAAGACATTTATTTTCTTAGCATTGTGCTTTTAGACCAGATTTGCACCGTACTTGAGACTGGGATAATCGTATTAAGAAGGAAAGGCTCTTCAACCGTACAGTGAATCAGTGGCTTGGCGGCTAGAGTAACTGGCCGAATCAAAGATTTCTTTTTCTGGTCCTCAGTTCGAGTCTCGAAGCCGAAGAATTGTTTTATATATTTTTATTCTTTTTTTTTCTGAATATTATTCCAAATATTTTATCTATGATTACTCTGCATTAATCAGTCCCAAAAGTTCAAAAATAAAATTTTTCATTGGTATATTAATAGATTTATTTAAAATTCTAAGCTTTGACCTTACGCCCATGCGCAGAAGATATTTATTTTCTTAGCATTATGCTTTTAGACCAGATTCGCACCGTACTTCAGACTGGGATAATCGTATTAAGAAGGAAAGGCTCTTCAACCGTGCAGAGAATAAGTGGCTTGGCTGCTAGAGTGAATGGTCAAATCAAAGATTTCTTTTTCTGGTCCTCAGTTCGAGTCTCGAAGCCGAAAAATTGTTTTATATATTTTCCTTCTTTTTTTTTCTGAATATTATTCCAAATATTTTATATATGATTACTCTGCATTAATCAGCCCCAAAAGTTCAAAAATAAAATTTTTCTTTAGTATATTAATAGATTTATTTGAAATTCTAAGCGTTGAGCTTGCGCACATGCGCAGAAGACATTTATTTTCTTAGCATTGTTCTTTTAGACCAGATTCGCACCGTCCTTGAGACTGGGATAATCGTATTAAGAAGGAAAGGCTCTTCAACAGTACAGAGAATAAGTGGCTTGGCGGCTAGTGTGACTGGTCGAATCAAAGATTTCTTTCTCTTGTCCTCAGTTCGAGTCTCGAAGCCGAAAAATTGTTTTATATATTTTTATTCTTTTTTTTTTCTGAATATTATTTCAAATATTTTATCTATGATTACTCTGCATTAATCAGTCCTAAAAGTTCAAAAATAGAATTTTTCTTCAATATATTAAAAGATTTATTTGAAATTCTAAGAGCTGAGGTCACGCACAGGCGCAAAAGACATTTATTTTCTTAGCATTGTGATTTTAGACCAGATTCGCACCGTACTTGACACTGGGATAATAGTATTAAGAAGGAAAGGCTCTTCAACCGTGCAGAGAATAAGTGGCTTGGCGGTTAGAGTGAATGGTCAAATCAAAGATTTCTTTTTCTGGTCCTCAGTTCGAGTCTCGAAGCCGAGAATTTGTTTTATATATTACTGTTCTTTTTTTTTAATTCTGAATATTGTTCCAATTATTTTATCTTTGAATACTCTGCATTAATCAGTCCCAAAAGTTCAAAAATAAAATTTTTCTTTAGTATATTAATAGATTTATTTGAAATTCTAAGCGTTGAGCTTACGCACATGCGCAGAAGTCCTTTATTTTCTTAGCATTGTGCTTTTAGACAAGATTCGCACCGTCCTTATACTGGGATAATCGTATTAAGAAGGAAAGGCTCCTCAACCGTACAGAGAATAAGTGGCTTAGCGGCAAGTGTGACTGGTCGAATTAAAGATTTCTTTTTTCTGGTCCTCAGTTCAAGTCTCGAAGCCGAAAAATATTTTTATATATTTTTATTCTTTTTTTTTCTGAATATTATTCCAAATATTTTATCTATGATTACTCTGCATTAATCAGTCCCAAAAGTTCAAAAATAAAATTTTTCGTTGGTATATTAATAGATTTATTTGAAATTCTAAGCTTTGACCTTACGCACATGCGCAGAAGATATTTATTTTCTTAGCATTGTGCTTTTAGACCAGATTCGCACCGTACTTGAGACTGGGATAATCGTATTAAGAAGGAAAGGCTCTTCAACCGTGCAGAGAATAAGTTGCTTGGCTCCTAGAGTGACTGGTCGAGTCAAAGATTTCTTTCTCTGGTCCTCAGTTCGAGTCTCGAAGCCGAAAAATTGTTTTTTATATTTTTATTCTTTTTTTTTCTGAATATTATTCCAAATATTTTATCTATGATTACTCTGCATTAATCAGTCCCAAAAGTTCAAAAATAAAATTTTTCTTTAGTATATTAATATATTTATTTGAAATTCTAAGCGTTCAGCTTACACACATGCGCAGAAGACATTTATTTTCTTAGCATTGTGCTTTTAGACCAGATTTGCACCGTACTTGAGACTGGGATAATCGTATTAAGAAGGAAAGGCTCTTCAACCGTACAGTGAATCAGTGGCTTGGCGGCTAGAGTAACTGGCCGAATCAAAGATTTCTTTTTCTGGTCCTCAGTTCGAGTCTCGAAGCCGAAGAATTGTTTTATATATTTTTATTCTTTTTTTTTCTGAATATTATTCCAAATATTTTATCTATGATTACTCTGCATTAATCAGTCCCAAAAGTTCAAAAATAAAATTTTTCGTTGGTATATTAATAGATTTATTTAAAATTCTAAGCTTTGACCTTACGCCCATGCGCAGAAGATATTTATTTTCTTAGCATTATGCTTTTAGACCAGATTCGCACCGTACTTCAGACTGGGATAATCGTATTAAGAAGGAAAGGCTCTTCTACAGTACAGAGAATAAGTGGCTTGGTGGTTAGAGTGAATGGTCAAATCAAAGATTTCTTTTTCTGGTCCTCAGTTCGAGTCTCGAAGCCGAAAAATTGTTTTATATACTTTTATTCTTTTTTTTTTTTCTGAATAATATTCCAATTATTTTATCTTTGAATACTCTGCATTAATCAGTCCCAAAAGTTCAAAAATAAAATTTTTCTTTAATATATTAAAAGATTTATTTGAAATTCTATGAGCTGAGGTCACGCACATGCGCAGAAGACATTTATTTTCTTAGCATTGTGCTTTTAGACCAGATTCGCAACATACTTGAGACTGGAATAATCGTATTAAGAAGGAAAGTCTCTTCAACCGTATAGCGATTAAGTGGCTTGATGGCTAGAGTGACAGGTCGAATCAAAGATTTCTTTTTCTTTTCCTCAGTTCGAGTCTCGAAGCCGAGAATTTGTTTTATATATTACTGTTCTTTTTTTTAATTCTGAATATTGTTCCAATTATTTTATCTTTGAATACTCTGCATTAATCAGTCCCAAAAGTTCAAAAATAGAATTTTTCTTTAATATATTAAAAGATTTATTTGTAATTCTAAGAGCTGAGGTCTCGCACATGCGCAGAAGACATTTATTTTCTTAGCATTGTGCTTTTAGACCAGATTCGCACCGTACTTGAGACTGGGATAATCGTATTAAGAAGGAAAGGCTCTGCGACCGTGCAGAGAATAAGTGGCTTGATGGCTAGAGTGACTGGCCGAATCAAAGATTTCTTTTTCTGGTCCTCAGTTCGAGTCTCGAAGCCAAAAAATGGTTTTATATATTTTTATTCTTTTTTTTCTTTCTGAATAATATTCCAAATATTTTAACTATGATTACTCTGCATTAATCAGTCCTAAAAGTTCAAAAATAGAATTTTTCTTTAATATATTAAAAGATTTATTTAAAATTCTAAGAGCTGAGGTCACGCACATGCGCAGAAGACATTTATTTTTTTAGCATTGTGCTTTTAGACCAGATTCGCACCATACTTGAGACTGGAATAATCGTATTAAGAAGGAAAGTCTCTTCAACCGTATAGCGAATAAGTGGCTTGATGGCTAGAGTGACCGGTCGAATCAAAGATTTCTTTTTCTTTTCCTCAGTTCGAGTCTCGAAGCCGAGAATTTGTTTTATATATTACTGTTCTTTTTTATAATTCTGAATATTGTTCCAATTATTTTATCTTTGAATACTCTGCATTAATCAGTCCCAAAAGTTCAAAAATAAAATTTTTCTTTAATATATTAAAAGATTTATTTGAAATTCTAAGAGCTGAGGTCACGCACATGCGCAGAAGACATTTATTTTCTTAGCATTGTGCTTTTAGACTAGATTCGCACCGTACTTGAGACTGGGATAATCGTATTAAGAAGGAAAGGCTCTTCAACCGTGCAGAGAATACGTGGCTTGGCGGCTAGAGTGAATGGTCAAATCAAAGATTTCTTTTTCTGGTCCTCAGTTCGAGTCTCGAAGCCGAAAAATTGTTTTATATATTTTTATTCTTTTTTTTTCTTAATATTATTCCAAATATTTTATCTATGATTACTCTGCATTAATCAGTCCCAAAAGTTCAAAAATAAAATTTTTCTTTAATATATTAAAAGATTTATTTGAAATTCTAAGAGCTGAGGTCACGCACATGCGCAGAAGACATTTATTTTCTTAGCATTGTGCTATTAGACTAGATTCGCACCGTACTTGAGACTGGGATAATCGTATTAAGAAGGAAAGGCTCTTCAACCGTGCAGAGAATAAGTGGCTTGGCGGCTAGAGTGAATGGTCAAATCAAAGATTTCTTTTTCTGGTCCTCAGTTCGAGTCTCGAAGCCGAAAAATTGTTTTATATATTTTTATTCTTTTTTTTTTCTGAATATTATTCCAAATATTTTATCTATGATTACTCTGCATTAATCAGTCCCAAATGTTCAAAAATAAATTTTTTCTTTAATAAATTAAAAGATTTATTTGAAATTGTAAGAGCTGAGATCATGCACATGCGCAGAAGAAGTTTATTTTCTTAGCATTGGGCTTTTAGACTAGATTCGCACCGTACTTGAGACTGGGATAATCGTATTAAGAAGGAAAGGCTCTTCAACCGTGCAGAGAATAAGTTGCTTGGCGGCTAGAGAGATTGGTCGAATCAAAGATTTCTTTTTCTGGTCCTCAGTTCGAGTCTCGAAGCCGAAAAATGGTTTTATATATTTTTATTCTTTTTTTTATTCTGAATATTATTCCAATTATTTTATCTTTGAATACTCTGCATTAATCAGCCCCAAAAGTTCAAAAATAAAATGTTTCTTTAATATATTAAAAGATTTATTTGAAATTCTAAGAGAAGAGCTTACGCACATGCGCAGAAGACATTTATTTTCTTAGCATTGTGCTTTTAGACCAGATTCGCACCGTACTTGAGACAGGGATAATCGTATTAAGAAGGAAAGGCTCTTCTACCGTACAGAGAATAAGTGGCTTGGCGGCTAGTTTGACTGGTCGAATGAAAGATTTTTTTTTCTGGTCCTCAGTAAGAATCTCGAAGCCGAAAAATTGTTTTACATATTTTCCTTCTTTTTTTTTTTCTGAATATTATTCCAAATATTTTATCTATGATTACTCTGCATTAATCAGCCCCAAAAGTTCAAAAATAAAATTTTTCTTTAATATATTAAAAGATTTATTTGAAATTCTAAGAGCTGAGGTCACGCACATGCGCAGAAGACATTTATTTTCTTAGCATTGTGCTTTTAGACTAGATTCGCACCGTCCTTGAGACTGGGATAATCGTATTAAGAAGGAAAGGCTCTTCAACAGTACAGAGAATAAATGGCTTGGCGGCTAGAGTGAATGGTCGAATCAAAGATTTCTTTTTCTGGTCCTCAGTTCGAGTCCGAAGCCAAAAATTTGTTTTATATATTTTTATTCTTTTTTTTTCTGAATATCATTCCAAATATTTTATCTATGAATACTCTGGATTATACAGTCATAATAGTTCAAAAAAATTTTTTTTCTTTAATATATTAATAGATTTATTTGAAATTCTAAACGTTGAACTCACGCACATGCGCAGAAGACATTTATTTTCTTAGCATTGTGCTTTTAGACCAGATACGCACCGTACTTGACACTGGGATAATCGTATTAAGAAGGAAAGACTCTTCAACCGCTCAGGGAATAAGTGGCTTGGCGGCTAGTGTGACTGGTCGAATAAAAGATTTCTTTTTCTTGTCCTGAGTTCGAGTCCGAAGCCAAAAAATTGTTTTATATATTTTTATTCTTTTTTTTTTCTAAATATTATTCCAAATATTTTATCTATGATTACTCTGCATTAATCAGTCCCAAATATCAAAAATAAAATTTTTCTTTAATATATTAAAAGATTTATTTGAAATTCTAAGAGCTGAGGTCACGAACATGCGCCGAAGACATTTATTTTTTTAGCATTGTGCTTTTAGACCAGATTCGCACCGTCCTTGAGACTGGGATAATCGTATTAAGAAGGAAAGTCTCTTCAACCGTATAGCGAATAAGTGGCTTGATGGCTAGAGTGACCGGTCGAATCAAAGATTTCTTTTTCTGGTCCTCAGTTCGAGTCTGGAAGCCCAAAAATTGTTTTATATATATTTATTCTTTTTTTTTCTAAATATTATTCCAAATATTTTATCTATGATTACTCTGCATTAATCAGTCCCAAAAGTTCAAAAATAAAATTTTTCTTTAATATATTAAAAGATTTATTTGAAATTCTAAGAGCTGAGGTCACGCACATGCGCAGAAGACATTTATTTTCTTAGCATTGTGCTTTTAGACTAGATTCGCACCGTACTTGAGACTGGGATAATCGTATTAAGAAGGAAAGGCTCTTCAACCGTGCAGAGAATAAGTTGCTTGGCGGCTAGAGAGAATGGTCGAATCAAAGATTTCTTTTTCTGGTCCTCAGTTCGAGTCTCGAAGCCGAAAAATTGTTTTATATATTTTTATTCTTTTTTTTTTCTGAATATTATTCCAAATATTTTATCTATGATTACTCTGCATTAATCAGTCCCAAATATCAAAAATAAAATTTTTCTTTAATATATTAAAAGATTTATTTGAAATTCTAAGAGCTGAGGTCACGCACATGCGCAGAAGACATTTATTTTCTTAGCATTGTGCTTTTAGACTAGATTCGCACCGTACTTGAGACTGGGATAATCGTATTAAGAAGGAAAAGCTCTTCAACAGTACAGAGAATAAGTGGCTTGGCGGCTAGAGTGAATGGTCGAATCAAAGATTTCTTTTTCTGGTCCTCAGTTCGAGTCTCGAAGCCGAAAATTTGTTTTATATATTTTTATTCTTTTTTTTTCTGAATATTATTCCAAATATTTTATCTATGAATACTCTGGATTATACAGTCATAATAGTTCAAAAAATTTTTTTTCTTTAATATATTAATAGATTTATTTGAAATTCTAAGCGTTGAACTCACGCACATGCGCAGAAGACATTTATTTTCTTAGCATTGTGCTTTTAGACCAGATACGCACCGTACTTGACACTGGGATAATCGTATTAAGAAGGAAAGACTCTTCAACCGCTCAGGGAATAAGTGGCTTGGCGGCTAGTGTGACTGGTCGAATAAAAGATTTCCTTTTCTTGTCCTGAGTTCGAGTCCGAAAACAAAAAATTGTTTTATATATTTTTATTCTTTTTTTTTTCTAAATATTATTCCAAATATTTTATCTATGATTACTCTGCATTAATCAGTCCCAAATATCAAAAATAAAATTTTTCTTTAATATATTAAAAGATTTATTTGAAATTCTAAGAGCTGAGGTCACGAACATGCGCAGAAGACATTTATTTTCTTAGCATTGTGCTTTTAGACCAGATTCGCACCGTCCTTGAGACTGGGATAATCGTATTAAGAAGGAAAGTCTCTTCAACCGTATAGCGAATAAGTGGCTTGATGGCTAGAGTGACCGGTCGAATCAAAGATTTCTTTTTCTGGTCCTCAGTTCGAGTCTGGAAGCCCAAAAATTGTTTTATATATATTTATTCTTTTTTTTTCTAAATATTATTCCAAATATTTTATCTATGATTACTCTGCATTAATCAGTCCCAAAAGTTCAAAAATAAAATTTTTCTTTAATATATTAAAAGATTTATTTGAAATTCTAAGAGCTGAGGTCACGCACATGCGCAGAAGACATTTATTTTCTTAGCATTGTGCTTTTAGACTAGATTCGCACCGTACTTGAGACTGGGATAATCGTATTAAGAAGGAAAGGCTCTTCAACCGTGCAGAGAATAAGTGGCTTGGCGGCTAGTGTGAATGGTCGAATAAAAGATTTCTTTTTCTTGTCCTGAGTTCGAGTCCGAAGCCAAAAAATTGTTTTATATATTTTTATTCTTTTTTTTATTCTGAATATTATTCCAATTATTTTATCTATGATTACTCTGCATTAATCAGTCCCAAAAGTTCAAAAATAAAATTTTTCTTTAATATATTAAAAGATTTATTTGAAATTCTAAGAGCTGAGGTCACGCACATGCGCAGAAGACATTTATTTTCTTAGCATTGTGCTTTTAGACTAGATTCGCACCGTACTTGAGACTGGGATAATCGTATTAAGAAGGAAAGTCTCTTCAACCTGGCAGAGAATAAGTTGCTTGGCGGCTAGAGAGAATGGTCGAATCAAAGATTTCTTTTTCTTCTCCTCAGTTCGAGTCTCGAAGCCGAAAAATTGTTTTATATATTTTTATTCTTTTTTTTATTCTGAATATTATTCCAATTATTTTATCTTTGAATACTCTACATTAATCAGTACCAAATATCAAAAATAAAATTTTTCTTTAATATATTAAAAGATTTATTTGAAATTCTAAGAGCTGAGGTCACGAACATGCGCAGAAGACATTTATTTTCTTAGCATTGTGCTTTTAGACCAGATACGCACCGTACTTGACACTGGGATAATCGTATTAAGAAGGAAAGACTCTTCAACCGCTCAGGGAATAAGTGGCTTGGCGGCTAGTGTGACTGGTCGAATAAAAGATTTCTTTTTCTTGTCCTGAGTTCGAGTCCGAAGCCAAAAAATTGTTTTATATATTTTTATTCTTTTTTTTTTCTAAATATTATTCCAAATATTTTATCTATGATTACTCTACATTAATCAGTACCAAATATCAAAAATAAAATTTTTCTTTAATATATTAAAAGATTTATTTGAAATTCTAAGAGCTGAGGTCACGAACATGCGCAGAAGACATTTATTTTCTTAGCATTGTGCTTTTAGACCAGATTCGCACCGTCCTTGAGACTGGGATAATCGTATTAAGAAGGAAAGTCTCTTCAACCATATAGCGAATAAGTGGCTTTAGGCTGAGTGTTTAGTCGAATCAAAGATTTCTTTTTCTGGTCCTTAGTTCGAGTCTCGAAGCCAAAAAATGGTTTTATATATTTTTCTTATTTTTTTTTGAATATTATTCCAAATATTTTATCTATGATCCCTCTGCATTAATCAGTCCCAAATGTTCAAAAATAAAATTTTTCTTTAATATATTTAAAGATTTATTTGAAATTGTAAGAGCTGAGATCACGCACATGCGCAGAAGACATTTATTTTCTTAGCATTTAGCTTTTAGACTAGATTCGCACCGTACTTGAGACTGGGATAATGGTATTAAGAAGGAAAGGCTCTTCAACCGTGCAGAGAATAAGTTGCTTGGCGGCTAGAGAGAATGGTCGAATCAAAGATTTCTTTTTCTGGTCCTCAGTTCGAGTCTCGAAGCCGAAAAATTGTTTTATATATTTTTATTCTTTTTTTTATTCTGAATATTATTCCAATTATTTTATCTTTGAATACTCTGCATTAATCAGCCCCAAAAGTTCAAAAATAAAATTTTTCTTTAGTATATTAATAGATTTATTTGAAATTCTAAGCGTTGAGCTTGCGCACATGCGCAGAAGACATTTATTTTCTTAGCATTGTGCTTTCAGACCATATTCGCCCCGTCCTTGAGACTGGGATAATCGTATTAAGAAGGAAAAGCTCTTCAACAGTACAGAGAATAAGTGGCTTGGCGGCTAGAGTGAATGGTCGAATCAAAGATTTCTTTTTCTGGTCCTCAGTTCGAGTCTCGAAGCCGAAAATTTGTTTTATATATTTTTATTCTTTTTTTTTTCTAAATATTATTCCAAATATTTTATCTATGATTACTCTGCATTAATCAGTCCCAAATATCAAAAATAAAATTTTT
Organism: Argiope bruennichi; assembly: GCF_947563725.1. Taxonomy (NCBI): domain Eukaryota; kingdom Metazoa; phylum Arthropoda; class Arachnida; order Araneae; family Araneidae; genus Argiope; species Argiope bruennichi. The sequence continues at coordinate 2,231,261 of NC_079152.1, forward strand.
CTTTAATATATTAAAAGATTTATTTGAAATTCTAAGAGCTGAGGTCACGAACATGCGCAGAAGACATTTATTTTCTTAGCATTGTGCTTTTAGACCAGATTCGCACCGTCCTTGAGACTGGGATAATCGTATTAAGAAGGAAAGTCTCTTCAACCGTATAGCGAATAAGTGGCTTGATGGCAAGAGTGACCGGTCGAATCAAAGATTTCTTTTTCTGGTCCTCAGTTCGAGTCTGGAAGAACAAAAATTGTTTTATATATATTTATTCTTTTTTTTTCTAAATATTATTCCAAATATTTTATCTATGATTACTCTGCATTAATCAGTCCCAAAAGTTCAAAAATAAAATTTTTCTTTAATATATTAAAAGATTTATTTGAAATTCTAAGAGCTGAGGTCACGCACATGCGCAGAAGACATTTATTTTCTTAGCATTGTGCTTTTAGACTAGATTCGCACCGTACTTGAGACTGGGATAATCGTATTAAGAAGGAAAGGCTCTTCAACCGTGCAGAGAATAAGTGGCTTGGCGGCTAGAGTGAATGTTCAAATCAAAGATTTCTTTTTCTGGTCCTCAGTTCGAGTCTCGAAGCCGAAAAATTGTTTTATATATTTTTATTCTTTTTTTTTTCTGAATATTATTCCAAATATTTTATCTATGATTACTCTGCATTAATCAATCCCAAATGTTCAAAAATAAATTTTTTCTTTAATAAATTAAAAGATTTATTTGAAATTGTAAGAGCTGAGATCACGCACATGCGCAGAAGACATTTATTTTCTTAGCATTGGGCTTTTAGACTAGATTCGCACCGTACTTGAGACTGGGATAATCGTATTAAGAAGGAAAGGCTCTTCAACCTGGCAGAGAATAAGTTGCTTGGCGGCTAGAGAGAATGGTCGAATCAAAGATTTCTTTTTCTTGTCCTCAGTTCGAGTCTCGAAGCCGAAAAATTGTTTTATATATTTTTATTCTGAATATTATTCCAATTATTTTATCTTTGAATACTCTACATTAATCAGTACCAAATATCAAAAATAAAATTTTTCTTTAATATATTAAAAGATTTATTTGAAATTCTAAGAGCTGAGGTCACGAACATGCGCAGAAGACATTTATTTTCTTAGCATTGTGCTTTTAGACCAGATACGCACCGTCCTTGAGACTGGGATAATCGTATTAAGAAGGAAAGTCTCTTCAACCATATAGCGAATAAGTGGCTTTAGGCTGAGTGGTTAGTCGAATCAAAGATTTCTTTTTCTGGTCCTTAGTTCGAGTCTCGAAGCCAAAAAATGGTTTTATATATTTTTCTTATTTTTTTTGAATATTATTCCAAATATTTTATCTATGATCCCTCTGCATTAATCAGTCCCAAATGTTCAAAAATAAAATTTTTCTTTAATATATTAAAAGATTTATTTGAAATTCTAAGAGCTGAGGTCACGCACATGCGCAGAAGACATTTATTTTCTTAGCATTGGGCTTTTAGACTAGATTCGCACCGTACTTGAGACTGGGATAATGGTATTAAGAAGGAAAGGCTCTTCAACCGTGCAGAGAATAAGTTGCTTGGCGGCTAGAGAGAATGGTCGAATCAAAGATTTCTTTTTCTGGTCCTCAGTTCGAGTCTCGAAGCCGAAAAATTGTTTTATATATTTTTATTCTTTTTTTTATTCTGAATATTATTCCAATTATTTTATCTTTGAATACTCTGCATTAATCAGCCCCAAAAGTTCAAAAATAAAATTTTTCTTTAGTATATTAATAGATTTATTTGAAATTCTAAGCGTTGAGCTTGCGCACATGCGCAGAAGACATTTATTTTCTTAGCATTGTGCTTTCAGACCATATTCGCCCCGTCCTTGAGACTGGGATAATCGTATTAAGAAGGAAAAGCTCTTCAACAGTACAGAGAATAAGTGGCTTGGCGGCTAGAGTGAATGGTCGAATCAAAGATTTCTTTTTCTGGTCCTCAGTTCGAGTCTCGAAGCCGAAAATTTGTTTTATATATTTTTATTCTTTTTTTTTTCTAAATATTATTCCAAATATTTTATCTATGATTACTCTGCATTAATCAGTCCCAAATATCAAAAATAAAATTTTTCTTTAATATATTAAAAGATTTATTTGAAATTCTAAGAGCTGAGGTCACGAACATGCGCAGAAGACATTTATTTTCTTAGCATTGTGCTTTTAGACCAGATTCGCACCGTCCTTGAGACTGGGATAATCGTATTAAGAAGGAAAGTCTCTTCAACCGTATAGCGAATAAGTGGCTTGATGGCTAGAGTGAATGTTCAAATCAAAGATTTCTTTTTCTGGTCCTCAGTTCGAGTCTCGAAGCCGAAAAATTGTTTTATATATTTTTATTCTTTTTTTTTTCTGAATATTATTCCAAATATTTTATCTATGATTACTCTGCATTAATCAATCCCAAATGTTCAAAAATAAATTTTTTCTTTAATAAATTAAAAGATTTATTTGAAATTGTAAGAGCTGAGATCACGCACATGCGCAGAAGACATTTATTTTCTTAGCATTGGGCTTTTAGACTAGATTCGCACCGTACTTGAGACTGGGATAATCGTATTAAGAAGGAAAGGCTCTTCAACCTGGCAGAGAATAAGTTGCTTGGCGGCTAGAGAGAATGGTCGAATCAAAGATTTCTTTTTCTTGTCCTCAGTTCGAGTCTCGAAGCCGAAAAATTGTTTTATATATTTTTATTCTGAATATTATTCCAATTATTTTATCTTTGAATACTCTACATTAATCAGTACCAAATATCAAAAATAAAATTTTTCTTTAATATATTAAAAGATTTATTTGAAATTCTAAGAGCTGAGGTCACGAACATGCGCAGAAGACATTTATTTTCTTAGCATTGTGCTTTTAGACCAGATACGCACCGTCCTTGAGACTGGGATAATCGTATTAAGAAGGAAAGTCTCTTCAACCATATAGCGAATAAGTGGCTTTAGGCTGAGTGGTTAGTCGAATCAAAGATTTCTTTTTCTGGTCCTTAGTTCGAGTCTCGAAGCCAAAAAATGGTTTTATATATTTTTCTTATTTTTTTTGAATATTATTCCAAATATTTTATCTATGATCCCTCTGCATTAATCAGTCCCAAATGTTCAAAAATAAAATTTTTCTTTAATATATTAAAAGATTTATTTGAAATTCTAAGAGCTGAGGTCACGCACATGCGCAGAAGACATTTATTTTCTTAGCATTGGGCTTTTAGACTAGATTCGCACCGTACTTGAGACTGGGATAATGGTATTAAGAAGGAAAGGCTCTTCAACCGTGCAGAGAATAAGTTGCTTGGCGGCTAGAGAGAATGGTCGAATCAAAGATTTCTTTTTCTGGTCCTCAGTTCGAGTCTCGAAGCCGAAAAATTGTTTTATATATTTTTATTCTTTTTTTTATTCTGAATATTATTCCAATTATTTTATCTTTGAATACTCTGCATTAATCAGCCCCAAAAGTTCAAAAATAAAATTTTTCTTTAGTATATTAATAGATTTATTTGAAATTCTAAGCGTTGAGCTTGCGCACATGCGCAGAAGACATTTATTTTCTTAGCATTGTGCTTTCAGACCATATTCGCCCCGTCCTTGAGACTGGGATAATCGTATTAAGAAGGAAAAGCTCTTCAACAGTACAGAGAATAAGTGGCTTGGCGGCTAGAGTGAATGGTCGAATCAAAGATTTCTTTTTCTGGTCCTCAGTTCGAGTCTCGAAGCCGAAAATTTGTTTTATATATTTTTATTCTTTTTTTTTTCTAAATATTATTCCAAATATTTTATCTATGATTACTCTGCATTAATCAGTCCCAAATATCAAAAATAAAATTTTTCTTTAATATATTAAAAGATTTATTTGAAATTCTAAGAGCTGAGGTCACGAACATGCGCAGAAGACATTTATTTTCTTAGCATTGTGCTTTTAGACCAGATTCGCACCGTCCTTGAGACTGGGATAATCGTATTAAGAAGGAAAGTCTCTTCAACCGTATAGCGAATAAGTGGCTTGATGGCTAGAGTGACCGGTCGAATCAAAGATTTCTTTTTCTGGTCCTCAGTTCGAGTCTGGAAGAACAAAAATTGTTTTATATATATTATTCTTTTTTTTTCTAAATATTATTCCAAATATTTTATCTATGATTACTCTGCATTAATCAGTCCCAAAAGTTCAAAAATAAAATTTTTCTTTAATATATTAAAAGATTTATTTGAAATTCTAAGAGCTGAGGTCACGCACATGCGCAGAAGACATTTATTTTCTTAGCATTGTGCTTTTAGACTAGATTCGCACCGTACTTGAGACTGGGATAATCGTATTAAGAAGGAAAGGCTCTTCAACCGTGCAGAGAATAAGTGGCTTGGCGGCTAGAGTGAATGTTCAAATCAAAGATTTCTTTTTCTGGTCCTCAGTTCGAGTCTCGAAGCCGAAAAATTGTTTTATATATTTTTATTCTTTTTTTTTTCTGAATATTATTCCAAATATTTTATCTATGATTACTCTGCATTAATCAATCCCAAATGTTCAAAAATAAATTTTTTCTTTAATAAATTAAAAGATTTATTTGAAATTGTAAGAGCTGAGATCACGCACATGCGCAGAAGACATTTATTTTCTTAGCATTGGGCTTTTAGACTAGATTCGCACCGTACTTGAGACTGGGATAATCGTATTAAGAAGGAAAGGCTCTTCAACCTGGCAGAGAATAAGTTGCTTGGCGGCTAGAGAGAATGGTCGAATCAAAGATTTCTTTTTCTTGTCCTCAGTTCGAGTCTCGAAGCCGAAAAATTGTTTTATATATTTTTATTCTGAATATTATTCCAATTATTTTATCTTTGAATACTCTACATTAATCAGTACCAAATATCAAAAATAAAATTTTTCTTTAATATATTAAAAGATTTATTTGAAATTCTAAGAGCTGAGGTCACGAACATGCGCAGAAGACATTTATTTTCTTAGCATTGTGCTTTTAGACCAGATACGCACCGTCCTTGAGACTGGGATAATCGTATTAAGAAGGAAAGTCTCTTCAACCATATAGCGAATAAGTGGCTTTAGGCTGAGTGGTTAGTCGAATCAAAGATTTCTTTTTCTGGTCCTTAGTTCGAGTCTCGAAGCCAAAAAATGGTTTTATATATTTTTCTTATTTTTTTTTGAATATTATTCCAAATATTTTATCTATGATCCCTCTGCATTAATCAGTCCCAAATGTTCAAAAATAAAATTTTTCTTTAATATATTAAAAGATTTATTTTAAATTCTAAGAGCTGAGGTCACGCACATGCGCAGAAGACATTTATTTTCTTAGCATTGGGCTTTTAGACTAGATTCGCACCGTACTTGAGACTGGGATAATCGTATTAAGAAGGAAAGACTCTTCAACCGTGCAGAGAATAAGTGGCTGTGTGGCTAGAGTGACTGGTCGAGTCAAAGATTTTTTTTTCTGGTCCTCAGTTCGATTCTCGAAGCCGAAAAATTGTTTTATAAATTTTCATTTTTTTTTTCCTGAATATTATTCCAAATATTTTATCTATGATTACTCTGCATTAATCAGCCCCAAAAGTTCAAAAATAAAATTTTTCTTTAGTATATTAACAGATTTATTTGAAATTCTAACAGCTGAGGTCACGCACATGCACAGAAGACATTTATTTTCTTAGCATTGTGCTTTTAGACCAGATTCGCACCGTCCTTTTGACTGGGATAATCGTATTAAGAAGGAAAGGCTCCTCAAGCGTACAGAGAATAAGTGTCTTAGCGGCAAGTGTGACTTGTCGAATTAAAGGTTTCTTTTTCTGGTCCTCAGTTCAAGTCTCGAAGCCGAAAAATTGTTTTATATATTTTTATTCTTTTTTTTTTCTGAATATTATTCCAAATATTTTATCTATGAATACTCTGGATTATACAGTCCCAATAGTTCAAAAAAATTTTTTTTCTTTAATATATTAATAGATTTATTTGAAATTCTAAGCGTTGAACTCACGCACATGCGCAGAACACATTTATTTTCTTAGCATTGTGCTTTTAGACCAGATTTGGACCGTACTTGAGACTGGGATAATCGTATTAAGAAGAAAAGGCTCCTCGACCGTACAGTGAATCAGTGGCTTGGCGGCTAGAGTGACTGGCCGAATCAAAGATTTCTTTTTCTGGTCCTCAGTTCGAGTCTCGAAGCCAAAAAATGGTTTTATATATTTTTATTCTTTTTTTTCTTTCTGAATAATATTCCAAATATTTTAACTATGATTACTCTGCATTAATCAGTCCTAAAAGTTCAAAAATAGAATTTTTCTTTAATATATTAAAAGATTTATTTGAAATTCTAAGAGCTGAGGTCACGCACATGCGCAGAAGACATTTATTTTTTTAGCATTGTGCTTTTAGACCAGATTCGCACCATACTTGAGACTGGAATAATCGTATTAAGAAGGAAAGTCTCTTCAACCGTATAGCGAATAAGTGGCTTGATGGCTAGAGTGACCGGTCGAATCAAAGATTTCTTTTTCTTTTCCTCAGTTCGAGTCTCGAAGCCGAGAATTTGTTTTATATATTACTGTTCTTTTTTATAATTCTGAATATTGTTCCAATTATTTTATCTTTGAATACTCTGCATTAATCAGTCCCAAAAGTTCAAAAATAAAATTTTTCTTTAATATATTAAAAGATTTATTTGAAATTCTAAGAGCTGAGGTCACGCACATGCGCAGAAGACATTTATTTTCTTAGCATTGTTCTTTTAGAAAATATTCGCACCGTACTTGAGATTGGCATAATCGTATTAAGAAGGAAAGTCTCTTCAACCGTATAGCGATTAAGTGGCTTGGTGGCTAGAGTGACTAGTCGAATCAAATATGACTAGTGAGAGTGACTAGTCGAGTTCACGCATATGCGCAGAAGACATTTTTTTTCTTAGCATTGTGCTTTTAGACCAGATTCGCACCGTACTTGAGACTGGGATAATCGTATTAAGAAGGAAAAATTCTTCACCCTCTCAGCGAATAAGTGGCTTGGCGGCTAGCGTGACTGGTCGAATCAAAGATTTCTTTTTCTGGTCCTCAGTTCGAGTCTCGAAACCGAAAAATTGTTTTATATATTTTTATTCTTTTTTTTTCTAAATATTATTCCAAATATTTTAACTATGATTACTGTGCATTAATCCGTCTCAAAACTTTAAAAAGTAAAATTTTTCTTTAGTATATTAATAGATTTATTTGAAATTCTAAGCGTTGAACTCTCGCACATGTGCAGAAGACATTTATTTTCTTAGCATTGTGCTTTTAGAAAATATTCGCACTGTACTTGAGACTGGGATAATCGTATTAAGAAGGAAAGGCTCTTCAAACGTACGGAGAATAAGTGGCTTGGCGGCTAGAGTGACTGGGCGAATCATAGATTTCTTTTTCTGGTCCTCAGTTCGAGTCTCGAAGCCGAAAAATTGTTTTATATATTTTTATTCTTTTTTTTTTCTGAATATTATTCCAAATATTTTATCTATGATTACTCTGCATTAATCAGTCCCAAAAGTTCAAAAATAAAATTTTTCTTTAGTATATTAAAAGATTTATTTGAAATTCTAAGAGCTGAGGTCACGAACATGCGCAGAAGACATTTATTTTCTTAGCATTGTGCTTTTAGACCAGATACGCACCGTACTTGACACTGGGATAATCGTATTAAGAAGGAAAGACTCTTCAACCGCTCAGGGAATAAGTGGCTTGGCGGCTAGTGTAACAGGTCGAATAAAAGATTTCTTTTTCTTGTCCTGAGTTCGAGTCCGAAGCCAAAAAATTGTTTTATATATTTTTATTCTTTTTTTTTTTCTAAATATTATTCCAAATATTTTATCTATGATTACTCTACATTAATCAGTACCAAATATCAAAAATAAAATTTTTCTTTAATATATTAAAAGATTTATTTGAAATTCTAAGAGCTGAGGTCACGAACATGCGCAGAAGACATTTATTTTCTTAGCATTGTGCTTTAAGAAAAGATTCGCACCGTCCTTGAGACTGGGATAATCGTATTAAGAAGGAAAGTCTCTTCAACCATATAGCGAATAAGTGGCTTTAGGCTGAGTGGTTAGTCGAATCAAAGATTTCTTTTTCTGGTCCTTAGTTCGAGTCTCGAAGCCAAAAAATGGTTTTATATATTTTTCTTATTTTTTTTTGAATATTATTCCAAATATTTTATCTATGATCCCTCTGCATTAATCAGTCCCAAATGTTCAAAAATAAAATTTTTCTTTAATATATTAAAAGATTTATTTGAAATTCTAAGAGCTGAGGTCACGCACATGCGCAGAAGACATTTATTTTCTTAGCATTGGGCTTTTAGACTAGATTCGCACCGTACTTGAGACTGGGATAATCGTATTAAGAAGGAAAGACTCTTCAACCGTGCAGAGAATAAGTGGCTGTGCGGCTAGAGTGACTGGTCGAGTCAAAGATTTTTTTTTCTGGTCCTCAGTTCGATTCTCGAAGCCGAAAAATTTTTTTATAAATTTTCATTTTTTTTTTTCCTGAATATTATTCCAAATATTTTATCTATGATTACTCTGCATTAATCAGCCCCAAAAGTTCAAAAATAAAATTTTTCTTTAGTATATTAATAGATTTATTTGAAATTCTAAGAGCTGAGGTCACGCACATGCGCAGAAGACATTTATTTTCTTAGCATTGTGCTTTTAGACTAGATTCGCACCGTACTTGAGACTGGGATAATCGTATTAAGAAGGAAAGACTCTTCAACCGTGCAGAGAATAAGTGGCTGTGCGGCTAGAGTGACTGGTCGAGTCAAAGATTTTTTTTTCTGGTCCTCAGTTCGATTCTCGAAGCCGAAAAATTGTTTTATAAATTTTCATTCTTTTTTTTTTCCTGAATATTATTCCAAATATTTTATCTATGATTACTCTGCATTAATCAGCCCCAAAAGTTCAAAAATAAAATTTTTCTTTAGTATATTAATAGATTTATTTGAAATTCTAAGAGCTGAGGTCACGCACATGCGCAGAAGACATTTATTTTCTTAACATTGTGCTTTTAGACTAGATTCGCACCGTACTTGAGACTGGGATAATCGTATTAAGAAGGAAAGACTCTTCAATTGTGCAGAGAATAAGTGGCTGTGCGGCTAGAGTGACTGGTCGAGTCAAAGATTTTTTTTTCTGGTCCTCAGTTCGATTCTGGAAGCCGAAAAATTGTTTTATAAATTTTCATTCTTTTTTTTTCCTGAATATTATTCCAAATATTTTATCTATGATTACTCTGCATTAATCAGCCCCAAAAGTTCAAAATAAAATTTTTCTTTAGTATATTAATAGATTTATTTGAAATTCTAACAGCTGAGGTCACGCACATGCACAGAAGACATTTATTTTCTTAGCATTGTGCTTTTAGACTAGATTCGCACCGTACTTGAGACTTTGATAATCGTATTAAGAAGGAAAGGCTCTTCAACAGTACAGAGAATAAGTGGCTTGGCGGCTAGTGTGACTGGTCTAATCAAAGATTTCTTACTCTTGTCCTCAGTTCGAGTCTCGAGGAAGAAAAATTGATTTATATATTTTTATTCTTTTTTTTTTTCTAAATATTATTCCAAATATTTTATCTATGATTACTCTGCATTAATCAGTCCCAAAAAATCAAAAATAAAATTTTTCTTTTGTATATTAATAGATTTATTTGAAATTCTAACAGCTGAGGTCACGCACATGCACAGAAGACATTTATTTTCTTAGCATTGTGCTTTTAGACCAGATTCGCACCGTCCTTTTGACTGGGATAATCGTATTAAGAAGGAAAGGCTCCTCAAGCGTACAGAGAATAAGTGTCTTAGCGGCAAGTGTGACTTGTCGAATTAAAGGTTTCTTTTTCTGGTCCTCAGTTCAAGTCTCGAAGCCGAAAAATTGTTTTATATATTTTTATTCTTTTTTTTTTCTGAATATTATTCCAAATATTTTATCTATGAATACTCTGGATTATACAGTCCCAATAGTTCAAAAAAATTTTTTTTCTTTAATATATTAATAGATTTATTTGAAATTCTAAGCGTTGAACTCACGCACATGCGCAGAACACATTTATTTTCTTAGCATTGTGCTTTTAGACCAGATTTGGACCGTACTTGAGACTGGGATAATCGTATTAAGAAGAAAAGGCTCCTCGACCGTACAGTGAATCAGTGGCTTGGCGGCTAGAGTGACTGGCCGAATAAAAGATTTCTTTTTCTGGTCCTCAGTTCGAGTCTCGAAGCCAAAAAATGGTTTTATATATTTTTATTCTTTTTTTTCTTTCTGAATAATATTCCAAATATTTTAACTATGATTACTCTGCATTAATCAGTCCTAAAAGTTCAAAAATAGAATTTTTCTTTAATATATTAAAAGATTTATTTGAAATTCTAAGAGCTGAGGTCACGCACATGCGCAGAAGACATTTATTTTCTTAGCATTGTTCTTTTAGAAAATATTCGCGCCGTACTTGAGATTGGCATAATCGTATTAAGAAGGAAAGTCTCTTCAACCGTATAGCGATTAAGTGGCTTGGTGGCTAGAGTGACTAGTCGAATCAAATATGACTAGTGAGAGTGACTAGTCGAGTTCACGCATATGCGCAGAAGACATTTTTTTTCTTAGCATTGTGCTTTTAGACCAGATTCGCACCGTACTTGAGACTGGGATAATCGTATTAAGAAGGAAAAATTCTTCACCCTCTCAGCGAATAAGTGGCTTGGCGGCTAGCGTGACTGGTCGAATCAAAGATTTCTTTTTCTGGTCCTCAGTTCGAGTCTCGAAACCGAAAAATTGTTTTATATATTTTTATTCTTTTTTTTTCTAAATATTATTCCAAATATTTTAACTATGATTACTGTGCATTAATAAGTCTCAAAACTTTAAAAAGTAAAATTTTTCTTTAGTATATTAATAGATTTATTTGAAATTCTAAGCGTTGAGCTCTCGCACATATGCAGAAGACATTTATTTTCTTAGCATTGTGCTTTTAGAAAATATTCGCACTGTACTTGAGACTGGGATAATCGTATTAAGAAGGAAAGGCTCTTCAAACGTACGGAGAATAAGTGGCTTGGCGGCTAGAGTGACTGGGCGAATCATAGATTTCTTTTTCTGGTCCTCAGTTCGAGTCTCGAAGCCGAAAAATTGTTTTATATATTTTTATTCTTTTTTTTTTCTGAATATTATTCCAAATATTTTAACTATGATTACTCTGCATTAATCAGTCCCAAAAGTTCAAAAATAAAATTTTTCTTTAGTATATTAATAGATTTATTTGAAATTCTAAGCGTTGAGCTTACGCACATGCGCAGAACACATTTATTTTCTTAGCATTTTGCTTTTAGACCAGATATGCACCGTACTTGAGACTGTGATAATCGTATTAAGAAGGAAAGGCTCTTCAACCGTATAGTGAATCAGTGGCTTGGCGGCTAGAGTGACTGGACGAATCAAAGATTTCTTTTTCTGGTCCTCAGTTCGAGTCTCGAAGCCGAAAAATTATTTTATATATTTTTATTCTTTTTTTTTCTGAATATTATTCCAAATATTTTATCTATGATTACTCTGCATTAATCAGTCCCAAAAGTTCAAAAATAAAATTTTTCTTTAATATACAGGGTGTTTATAAAGTCCCGGACCCATTTTGATGTTTAATAACTCATAAAATAATAAAGATATAAACAAACTTATGGCATTTATTGATGGAATAACTCATATATTTTCCTTTTCAGGTTTGAATATTTTTACTTTTGTAAATATCGTCTGCACGTGTGGTTAATTTCAGATAATTTCATTTTCCAGTCTAAATATCTGTACTTTTCTAAATATTGTCTGCTTATTAATTGCATTTATTTCTCTTTTGTTTTTGGCAACTATTGTAATGTTATGTTTACTTTTGATGTGTTTGTTCTATGTAGTACTTTTGTATGTGATGTTTTATTCGAGCGGATATTAAGGAGAATGCATACACCACAAGAGAAAGCACAGATTTTATGGTGGTTCATAGAAATGAAATCGATAATGCAAGCACAGAGAAATTTCAGAAGAATTTACCAAAACGATCCTCCATCCAAAAACAGCATCTTGCGGTGGAAAAAGAATTTTCTAGAAATTGGAAGTATTGAAGATAAGAAACGTTCCAGACGTCCTTGCACAAGTGATTTTGATGTTGAGTGTGTCAGAGAGACATTTTTACACAATCCTAGAATATCTGTGAGATCAGCGGCAACAGAATTGGATATGCCAATTTCGACGGTGTACAAGGTTATTAAGAAAAAATTAAGACTGCATGCATACAAAGTTCAAATTGTTCAAGTTTTGGAACCGAACGATAGGCCTAGGAGGATGGCCTTTGCAACAGATATGCTAAGAAGGATAGAAGATGCTGCTGATTTTCGAAAGAGCATAATGTTCTCCGATGAAGCATCCTTTCATGTTTCTGGCATTGTTAATCGCCATAATGTGCGCAAATGGCTCTGTGGAAGCCGACATGCTTGTCGCTACCTGACGTGAAATTGACTATCGACTTGATATTCTCCGTGCGACGAAGTGGGCACACGTGGAAGTTCATTGACAGGGGTCATGAAACTTTTTGAGTCAATTTAACCATTTATGTTATTAATTTAAATCTATCTTTATTATTTTATGAGTTATTAAACATCAAAATGGGTCCAGGACTTTATAAAAACCCTGTATTAAAAGATTTATTTGAAATTCTAAGCGTTGAGCTCACGCACATGTGCAGAAGACATTTATTTTCTTAGCATTGTGCTTGTAGACCAGATTCGCACCGTACTTGAGACTGGGATAATCGTATTAAGAAGGAAAAATTCTTCAACCTCTCAGCGAATAAGTGGCTTGATGGCTACAGTGACTGGTCGAATCAAAGTTTTCTTTTTCTTGTTCTCAGTTCGAGTCTCGAAGCCAAAAAATTGTTTTATATATTTTTATTCTTTTTATTTCTGAATATTATTCCAAATATTTTATCTATGTTTACGCTGCATTAATCAGTCCCAAATGTTCAAAAATAATATTTTTCTTTAGTATATTAATAGATTTATTTGAAATTCTAAGCGTTGAGCTTACGCACATGCGCAGATGACATTTATTTTCTTAGTTTTGTGCTTTTAGACCAGATTCGCACCGTACTTGAGAATGGGATAATCGTATTAAGAAGGAAAGTCTCTTCAATTGTATAGCGAATAAGTGTCTTGGTGGCTAAAGTGACTAGTAGCATCAAAGATTTCTTTTTCTTTTAATCAGTTCGAGTCTCGAAGCCGAGAATTTGTTTTATATATTACTATTCTTTTTTTTTATTCTGAATATTGTTCCAATTATTTTATCTATGAATACTCTGGATTATTCAGTACCAATAGTTCAAAAATAAAAATTTTTTTAAATATATTAATAGATTTATTTGAAATTCTAAGCGTTGACCTTACACACATGCGCAGAAGATATTTATTTTTTTAGCAGTATGCTTTTAAACCAGATTCGCACCATACTTCCGACTGGGATAATTGTATGAAGAAGGAAAGGCTCTTCAACCGCTCAGCGAATAAGTGGTTTGGTGGCTAGTGTGACTGGTCGAATCAAAGATTTCTTTTTCTGGTCATCAGTTCGAGTCTCAAAGCCGAAAAATTGTTTTATATATTTTTATTCTTTCTTTATCTGAATATTAATCCAAATATTTTATCTATGAATACTCTGGATTATTCAGTCCCAATTTTTCAAAAAAAAATTTTTTTTCTTTAAAATATTAATAGATTTAATTGAAATTCTAAGCGTTGAGCTCACGCACATGCGCAGAAGACAATTATTTTCTTAGCATTGTGCTTTTAGACCAGATTCGCACCGTACTTGAGACTGGGATAATCGTATTAAGAAGGAAAAATTCTTCAACCTCTAAGCGAATAAGTGGCTTGGCGGCTAGTGTGACTGGTCGAATCTGATTTCTTTTTCTGGTCCTCAGTTCGAGTCTCGAAGCCGAAAATTTTTTTTATATATTTTTATTCTTTTTTTTTCTAAATATTATTCCAAATATTTTATCTATGATTACTGTGCATTAATCAATCCCAAAAGTTCAAAAAGTAAATTTTTTTTAGTATATTAATAGATTTATTTGAAATTCTAAGCGTTGAGCTCACGCACATGTGCAGAAGACATTTATTTTCTTAGCATTGTGCTTTTAGAAAATATTCGCACCGTACTTGAGATTGGGATAACCGTATTAAGAAGGAAAGTCTCTTCAATCGTATAGCGAATAAGTGGCTTGATGGCTACAGTGACTGGTCGAATCAAAGATTTCGTTTTCTTTTCCTCAGTTCGAGTCTCGAAGCCGGGAATTTGTTTTATATATTACTATTCTTTTTTTTTATTCTGAATATTGTTCCAATTATTTTATCTATGAATACTCTGGATTATTCAGTAACAATAGTTCAAAAATAAAAAATCTTTTTAATATATTAATATATTTATTTGAAATTCTAAGCGTTGAGCTCACGCACTTGCGCAGAAGACATTTATTTTCTTAGCATTGTGCTTTTAGACCAGATTCGCACCGTACTTGAGACTGGGATAATCGTATTAAGAAGGAAAGGCTCTTCAACCGTACAGAGAATAAGTGGCTTGGCGGCTAGTGTGACTGGTCGAATCAAAGATTTCTTTTTCTGGTCCTCAGTTCGAGTGTCGAAGCCGAAAAATGGTTTTATATATTTTTATTCTTTTTTTTTTCTAACTTTTATTCCAAATATTTTATCTATGATTACTCTGCATTAATCAGTCCCAAAAGTTCAAAAATAAAATTTTTCTTTAGTATATTAATAGATTTATTTGAAATTCTAGACTTGAGACTGGGATAATCGTATTAATACGATTATCCCAGTCTCAAGTACGGTGCGAATCTGATCTAAAAGACCAATGCTAAGAAAGTAAATGTCTTCTGCGCAAGTGCGTGAGCTCAACGCTTAGAATTTCAAATAAATATATTAATATATTAAAAAAAATTTATTTTTGAACTATTGGTACTGAATAATCCAGAGTATTCATAGATAAAATAATTTTAACAATATTTTGAATAAAAAAAAGAATAGTAATATATAAAACAAATTATCATATTCGAGACTCGAACTGAGGAAAAGAAAAAGAAATGTTTGATTGGACCAGTCACTCTAGCCATCAAGCCACTTATTCTCTGTACGTTGGAAGAGCCTTTCCTTCTTAATACGATTATCCCATTCTCAAGTACATTGCGAATCTGGTCTAAAAGCACAATGCTAAGAAAATAAATGTCTTCTGCGCATGTGCGTAAGCTCAACGCTTAGAATTTCAAATAAATCTATTAATATACTAAAGAAAAAATTTTTTTTTGAACTTTTGGGACTGATTAATGCACAGTAATCATAGATAAAATATTTGGAATAATATTCAGAAAAAAAAAAAAGAATAAAAATATATAAAACAATTTTTCGGCTTCGAGACTCGAAATGAGGACCAGAAAAAGGACTCTTTGACTCGTCCAGTCACTCTAGCCGCCAAGCCACTTATTCTCTGCATGGTTGAAGAGCCTTTCCTTCTTAATACGATTATCCCAGTCTCAAGTACGGTTCGAATCTAGTCTAAAAGCACAATGCTAAGAAAATAAATGTCTTCTGCGCATGTGCGTGACCTCAGCTCTTAGAATTTCAAATAAATCTTTTAATATATTAAAGAAAAATTTTATTTTTGAACTTTTGGGACTGATTAATGCAGAGTAATCATAGTTAAAATATTTGGAATATTATTCAGAAAAAAAAGAATAAAAATATATAAAACAATTTTTCGGCTTCGAGACTCGAACAGAGGACGAGAAAAAGAAAATGTTTGATTCGACCATTCACTCTAGCCGCCAAGCCACTTATTCTCTGCATGGTTGAAGAGCCTTTCCTTCTTAATACGATTATCCCAGTCTCAAGTACGGTGCGAATCTAGTCTAAAAGCAAAATGCTAAGAAAATAAATGTCTTCTGCGCATGTGCGTGACCTCAGCTCTTAGAATTTAAAATAAATCTTTTAATATATTAAAGAAAAATTTTATTTTTGAACATTTGGGACTGATTAATGCAGAGTATTCATAGATAAAATAATTGGAACAATATTCAGAATAAAAAAAAAAAGAATAGTAATATATAAAACAAATTCTCGGCTTCGAGACTCGAACTGAGGAAAAGAAAAAGAAATGTTTGATTCGACCAGTCACTCTAGCCATCAAGCCACTTATTCACTATACGGTTGAAGAGACTTTCCTTCTTAATACGATTATCCCAGTCTCAAGTACGGTGCGAATCTGGTCTCAAAGCACAATGCTAAGAAAAGAAATGTCTTCTGCGCATGTGCGTGAGCTCAACGCTTGGAAATTCAAATAAATCTATTAATATATTTAAAAAAAATTTATTTTTCAACTATTGGGACTGAATAATCCAGAGTAATCATAGATAAAATAATTGGAATAATATTCAGAATAAAAAAAAACGAATTAAAATATATAAAACAATTTTTCGGCTTCGAGACTCGAACTGGGGACAAGAAAAAGAAATCTTTGATTCGACCAGTCCCTGTAGCCGCCAAACCACTGATTCACTGTACTGTTGGAGAGCCTTTCCTTCTTAATACGATTATCCAAGTCTCAAGTACGGTGCGAATCTGGTCTAAAAGCACAATGCTATGAAAAAAAATGTCTTCTGCGCATGTGCGTAAGCTCAACGCTTAGAATTTAAAATAAATCTATTAATATACTAAAGAAAAATTTTATTTTTGAACTTTTGAGACTGATAAATGCAGAGTATTCAAAGATAAAATAATTGGAATAATATTCAGAATAAAAAAAAAGAATAAAAATATATAAAACCATTTTTCGGCTTCGAGACTCGAACAGAGGACCAGAAAAAGAAATCTTTGATTCGACCAGTCACTCTAACCATCAAACCACTTATTCTCTGCACGGTTGAAGAGCCTTTCAATCTTAATACGATTATCCCAGTCTCAAGTACGGTGCAAATCTGGTCTAAAAGGACAATGTTATGAAAATAAATGTCTTCTGCGCATGTGCTTAAGAACAACGCTTAGAATTTAAAATAAATCTATTAATATACTAAAGAAAAATTTTATTTTTGAACTTTTGAGACTGATTAATGCAGTGTATTCAAAGATAAAATAATTGGAATAATATTCAGAATAAAAAAAAAAGAATAAAAATATATAAAACAATTTTTCGGCTTCGAGATTCGAACAGAGGACCAGAAAAAGAAATCTTTGATTCGACCAGTCACTCTAGCCATTAAACCACTTATTCTCTTTACGGTTGAAGAGCCTTTACTTCTTAATACGATTATCCCAGTCTCAAGTACGGTGCGAATCTGGTCTAAAAGCACAATGCTAAGAAAATAAATGTCTTCTGCGCATGTGCGTAAGCTCAACGCTTAGAATTTCAAATATATCTATTAATATACTAAAGAAAAATTTTATTTTTGAACTTTTGGGACTGATTAATGCAGAGTATTCATAGATAAAATAATTGGAACAATATTCAGAATAAAAAAAAAAGTATAGTAATATATAAAACAAATTCTCGGCTTCCAGACTCGAACTGAGGAAAACAAAAAGAAATGTTTGATTCGACCAGTCACTCTGATTCACTATACGGGCCCAGTTCAAGCCACTGATTCACTATACGGGTGAAGAGACTTTCCTTCTTAATACGATTATCCCAGTCTCAAGTACGGTGCGAATCTGGTCTAAAAGCACAATGCTAAGAAAATAAATGTCTTCTGCGCATGTGCGTGACCTCAGCTCTTAGAATTTTAAATAAATCTTTTAATATATTAAAGAAAAATTTTATTTTTGAACTTTTTTGGCTGATTAATGCAGAGTAATCATAGATAAAATATTAGGAATAATATTAAAAAAAAGAATAAAAATATATAAATCCATTTTCCTGCTTCGAGACTCGAACTGAGGACCAGAAAAAGAAATCTTTGATTCGGCCAGTCACTCTTGCCGCCAAGCCACTGATTCACTGTGCGGTTGAAGAGCCTTTCCTTCTTAATAGGATTATCCCAGTCTCAAGTACGGTGCAAATCTGGTCTAAAAGCTTAATTCTAAGAAAATACATGTCTTCTGCGCATGTGCGTAAGCTCAACGCTTAGAATTTCAAATAAATCTATTAATATACTAAAGAAAAATTTTATTTTTGAACTTTTGGGACTGATTAATGCAGAGTAATCATAGATAAAATATTTGGAATAATATTCAGAAAAAAAAAAGAATAAAATATATAAAACAATTTTTCGGATTCGAGACTCGAACTGAGGACCAGAAAAAGAAATCTTTGACTCGACCTGTCACTCTAGCCGCCAAGCCACTTATTCTCGGTACGATTGAAGAGCCTTTCCTTCTTAATACGATTATCCCAATCTCAAGTACGGTGCGAATCTGGTCTAAAAGCACAATGCTAAGAAAATAAATGTCTTCTGCGCATGTGCGTGACCTCAGCTCTTAGAATTTTAAATAAATCTTTTAATGTATTAAAGAAAAATTTTATTTTTGAACTTTTTTGGCTGATTAATGCAGAGTAATCATAGATAAAATATTTGGAATAATATTTAGAAAAAAAAGAATAAAAATATATAAAACAATTTTTCGACTTCGAGACTCGAACTGAGGACCAGAAAAAGTAGTCTTTTATTCGACCAGTCACACTAGCCGCCAAGCCACTTATTCTCTGTGCGGTTGAGGAGCCTTTCCTTCTTAATACGATTATCCCAGTCTCAAGGACGGTGCGAATCTGGTCTAAAAGCACAATGCTAAGAAAATAAATGTCTTCTGCGCATGTGCGTAAGCTCAACGCTTAGAATTTCAAATAAATCTATTAATATACTAAAGAAAAATTTTATTTTTGAACTTTTGGGACTGATTAATGCAGAGTAATCATAGATAAAATATTTGGAATAATATTCAGAAAAAAAAAGAATAAAATATATAAAACCATTTTTCGTCTTTGAGACTCGAACTGAGGACCAGAAAAAGAAATCTTTGATTCGACTAGTCACTCTAGCCACCACGCCACTTATTCTCTGAGCGGTTGATGAGCCTTTCCTTCTTAATACGATTATCGCAGTCTCAAGTACGGTGCGAATCTGGTCTAAAAGCACAATGCTAAGAAAATAAATGTCTTCTGCGCATGTGCGTAAGCTCAACGCTTAGAATTTCAAATAAATCTATTAATACACTAAAGAAAAATTTTATTTTTGAACTTTTGGGACTGATTAATGCAGAGTAATCATAGATAAAATATTTGGAGTAATATTCAGAAAAAAAAAGAATAAAAATATATAAAACAATTTTTCGGCTTTGAGACTCGAACTGAGGACCAGAAAAAGAAATCTTTGATTCGACTAGTCACTCTAGCCACCAAGCCACTTATTCTATGAGCGATTGAGGAGCCTTTCCGTCTTAATACGATTATCCCAGTCTCAAGTACGGTGCGAATCTGGTCTAAAAGCACAATGCTAAGAAAATAAATGTCTTCTGCGCATGTGCGTAAGCTCAATGCTTAGAATTTCAAATAAATCTATTAATATACTAAAGAAAAATTTTATTTTTGAACTTTTGGGAATGATTAATGCAGAGAAATCATAGATAAAATATTTGGAATAATAATCAGAAAAAAAAAAGAATAAAAATATATAAAACAATTTTTCGGCTTTGAGACTCGAACTGAGGACCAGAAAAAGAAATCTTTGATTCGACTAGTCACTCTAGCCACCAAGCCACTTATTCTCTGAGCGGTTGAGGAGCCTTTCCTTCTTAATACGATTATCCCAGTCTCAAGTACGGTGCGAATCTGGTCTAAAAGCACAATGCTAAGAAAATAAATGTCTTCTGCGCATGTGCGTAAGCTCAACGCTTAGAATTTCAAATAAATCTATTAATACACTAAAGAAAAATTTTATTTTTGAACTTTTGGGACTGTTTACTGCAGAGTAATCATAGATAAAATATTTGGAATAATATTCAGAAAAAAAAAGAATAAAAATATATAAAACAATTTTTCGGCTTTGAGACTCGAACTGAGGACAAGAAAAAGAAATCTTTGATTCGACTAGTCACTCTAGCCACCAAGCCACTTATTCTATGAGCGGTTGAGGAGTCTTTCCGTCTTAATACGATTATCCCAGTCTCAAGTACGGTGCGAATCTGGTCTAAAAGCACAATGCTAAGAAAATAAATGTCTTCTGCGCATGTGCGTGACCTCAGCTCTTAGAATTTTAAATAAATCTTTTAATATATTAAAGAAAAATTTTATTTTCGAACTTTTGGGACTGATTAATGCATAGTATTCAAAGATAAAATAATTGGAACAATATTCAGAATAAAAAAAAAGAACAGTAATATATAAGACAAATTCTCGGCTTCGAGACTCGAACTGAGGAAAATAAAAAGAAATCTTTGATTCGACCGGTCACTCTAGCCATCAAGCCACTTATTCGCTATACGGTTGAGGAGCCTTTCCTTCTTAATGCGATTATCCCAGTTTCAAGGACGGTGCGAATCTGGTCTAAAAGCACAATGCTAAGAAAATAAATGTCTTCTGCGCATGTGCGTAATCTCAACGCTTAGAATTTCAAATAAATCTATTAATATACTAAAGAAAAATTTTATTTTTGAACTTTTGGGACTGATTAATGCAGAATATTCAAAGATAAAATAATTGGAACAATATTCAAAATAAAAAAAAAGAACAAAAATATATAAAACAAATTCTCGGCTTCGAGACTCGAACTGAGGAAAAGAAAAAGAAATCTTTGACACGACCTGTCACTCTAGCCGCCAAGCCACTTATTCTCTGCACGGTTGAAGAGCCTTTAATTCTTAATACGATCATCCCAGTCTCAAGTGCGGTGCGAAACTGGTCTAAAAGCACAATGCTAAGAAAATAAATGTCTTCTGCGCATGTGCGTAATCACAACGCTTAGAATTTCAAATAAATCTATTAATATACTAAAGAAAAATTTTATTTTTGAACTTTTGGGACTGATTAATGCAGAGTATTCAAAGATAAAATAATTGGAACAATATTCAAAATAAAAAAAAAAGAACAAAAATATATAAAACAAATTCTCTGCTTCGAGACTCGAACTGAGGACCAGAAAAAGAAATCTTTGATTCGGCCAGTCACTCTAGCCGATAAGCCACTGATTCACTGTACGGTTGAAGAGCCTTTCCTTCTTAATACGATTATCCCAGTCTCAAGTACGGTGCAAATCTGGTCTAAAAGCACACTGCTAAGAAAATAAATGTCTTCTGCGCATGTGCGTAAGCTCAACGCTTAGAATTTCAAATAAATCTATTAATATACTAAAGAAAAATTTTTTTTTGAACTTTTGGGACTGATTAATGCAGAGTAATCATAGATAAAATATTTGGAATAATATTCAGAAAAAAAAGAATAAAAATATATAAAACAATTTTTCGGCTTCGAGACTCGAACTGAGGACCAGAAAAAGAAATCTTTGACTCGACCTGTCACTCTAGCCGCCATGCCACTTATTCTCGGCACGGTTGAAGAGCCTTTAATTCTTAATACGATTATACCAGTCTCAAGTACGGTGCGAATCTGGTCTAAAAGCATAATGCTAAGAAAATAAATGTCTTCTGCGCATGTGCGTGACCTCAGGCCTTAGAATTTTAAATAAATCTTTTAATATATTAAAGAAAAATTTTATTTTTGAACTTTTGGGACTGATTAATGCAGAGTAATCATAGATAAAATATTTGGAATAATATTTAGAAAAAAAAAGAATAAAAATATATAAAACAATTTTTCGGCTTCGAGACTCGAACTGAGGACCAGAAAAAGAAATCTTTGATTCGGCAAGTCACTCTAGCCGCCAAGCCACTTATTCTCTGCACGGTTGAAGAGCCTTTAATTCTTAATACGATTATCCCAGTCTCAAGTACGGTGCGAATCTGGTCTAAAAGCACAATGCTAAGAAAATAAATGTCTTCTGCGCATGTGCTTGACCTTAGCTCTTAGAATTTGAAATAAATTTATTACTATACTAAAGAAAAATTTTATTTTTGAAATTTTGGGACTGATTAATGCAGAGTAATAATAGATAAAATATTTGGAATAATATTCATAAACAAAAAGAATAAAAATATATAAAACAATTTTTCGGCTTCGAGACTCGAACTGAGGACCAGAAAAAGAAATCTTTGATTCCGCCAGTCACTCTAGCCGCCAAGCCACTGATTCACTGTACGGTTGAAGAGCCTTTCCTTCTTAATACGATTATCCCAGTCTCAAGTACGGGGCAAATCTGGTCTAAAAGCACACTGCTAAGAAAATAAATGTCTTCTGCGCATGTGCGTGACCTCAGCTCATAGAATTTCAAATAAATCTTTTAATATATTAAAGAAAAATTTTATTTTTGAACTTTTGGATCTGATTAATGCAGAGTAATCATAGATAGAATATTCGGAATAATATTTAGAAGAAAAAAAAGAATAAAAATATATAAAACAATTTTTCGGCTTCGAGACTCGAACTGAGGACCAGAAAAAGAAATCTTTGACTCGACCTGTCACTCTAGCCGCCAAGCCACTTATTCTCGGCACGGTTGAAGAGCCTTTAATTCTTAATACGATTATACCAGTCTCAAGTACGGTGCGAATCTGGTCTAAAAGCATAATGCTAAGAAAATAAATGTCTTCTGCGCATGTGCGTGACCTCAGGCCTTAGAATTTTAAATAAATCTTTTAATATATTAAAGAAAAATTTTATTTTTGAACTTTTGGGACTGATTAATGCAGAGTAATAATAGATAAAATATTTGGAATAATATTCAGAAAAAAAAAGAATAAAAATATATAAAACAATTTTTCGGCTTCGAGACTCGAACTGAGGACCAGAAAAAGAAATCTTTGATTCGGCAAGTCACTCTAGCCGCCAAGCCACTTATTCTCTGCACGGTTGAAGAGCCTTTAATTCTTAATACGATTATCCCAGTCTCAAGTACGGTGCGAATCTGGTCTAAAAGCACAATGCTAAGAAAATAAATGTCTTCTGCGCATGTGCTTGACCTTAGCTCTTAGAATTTGAAATAAATTTATTAATATACTAAAGAAAAATTTTATTTTTGAACTTTTGGGATTAATTAATGCAGAGTAATCATAGATAAAATATTTGGAATAATGTTCAGAAAAAAAAAAGAATAAAAATATACAAAACACCTTTTCGGCTTCGAGACTCGAACTGAGGACCAGAAAAAGAAATCTTTGATTCGACCAGTCACTCTAGCCGCCAAGCCACTTATTTGCTATACGGTTGAAGAGACTTTCCGTCTTAATACGATTATACCAGTCTCAAGTACGGGGCAAATCTGGTCTAAAAGCAGACTGCTAAGAAAATAAATGTCTTCTGCGCATGTGCGTGACCTCAGCTCATAGAATTTCAAATAAATCTTTTAATATATTAAAGAAAAATTTTATTTTTGAACTTTTGGGTCTGATTAATGCAGAGTAATCATAGATAGAATATTCGGAATAATATTTAGAAGAAAAAAAAAGAATAAAAATATATAAAACAATTTTTCGGCTTCGAGACTCGAACTGAGGACCAGAAAAAGAAAACTTTGATTCGACCAGACACACTAGCCGCCAAGCCACTTATTCGATGAGCGGTTGAGGAGTCTTTCCTTCTTAATACGATTATCCCAGTCTCAAGTACGGTGCGAATCTGGTCTAAAAGCACAATGCTAAGAAAATAAATGTCTTCTGCGCATGTGCGTAATCTCATCGCTTAGAATTTCAAATAAATCTATTAATATACTAAAGAAAAATTTTATTTTTGAACTTTTGGGACTGATTAATGCAGAGTATTCAAAGATAAAATAATTGTAACAATATTCAGAATAAAAAAAAGAACAAAAATATATAAAACAAATTCTCGACTTCGAGACTCGAACTGAGGAAAAGAAAAAGAAATCTTTGATTCGACCGGTCACTCTAGCCAACAAGCCACTTATTCGCTATACGGTTGAAGAGACTTTCCTTCTTAATACGATTATTCCAGTCTCAAGTACGGTGCGAATCTGTTCTAAAAGCACAATGCTAAGAAAATAAATGTCTTCTGCGCATGTGCGTGAGCTCAACGCTTAGAATGTCAAATAAATCTATTAATATACTAAAGAAAAATTTTATTTTTGAACTTTTGGGACTGATTAATGCAGAGTAATCATAGATAAAATATTTGGAATAATATTCAGAAAAAAAAAGAATAAAATATATAAAAAAAATTTTCGGCTTTGAGACTCGAACTGAGGACCAGAAAAAGAAATCTTTGACTCGACCTCTCACTCTAGCCGCCAAGCCACTTATTCTCGGCACGGTTGAAGAGCCTTTAATTCTTAATACGATTATCCCAGTCTCAAGTACGGTGCGAATCTGGTCTAAAAGCATAATGCTAAGAAAATAACCCCTCAGGGGCTCACCTACTATAGGTGAGTACGGGTGTCCCAATCCCGAGGTTCCCAGGGATCTTTACTCCCTTTATGTTTACTCTCCACTGCGCCTTCTGCTGTCTCCTTTTTTTTTCTTTCCCTCGAGGGTAGGCGAGGGAGCTCTCCATGAGAAGCTGTCGCCGCTCTGTTTGCTTCCTGCTTCTCATGGACAGCAAATACCCCCACGTGTTTGCCGTGCGTGGCGACCCATTAGACGGGCGGTGCACTGTGGTCCCCGGTGTATCAATCGGCCGGTAACTAGCAACCTGAGTTACTAGTCTGCTAGGGATCAAGCGAAGGGGTTACTCCTTGGGCTTGGCGTTAAGGGTGGTCACTGTCCCCGGGGGTAACTCCGAGCGTATAGGTACCGATTAGCGCTAGGGTAAGCGCCGAGGCTGGGAATGGCCAGAGCCGGTGGCTGCCTTCCCTTGTTGGGCTCCATGGTGGGCGGTGCCGTCGGGACCCGAAACCTTATTCATGTCGTATGGGGCCTAAAAACTTTCAGCAACGAACGGAAATCAAAAAAACTAAACAAATCTATTTTGATCATTTTTTTGTCATCAAGCGTTTATCTGACACAAACGAAACATTTCACACGGTTTCGCCATTCCTTGTCGAGAAAGCTATTGTGAGCGTAATTGGAGAAGTACCATCCATCCGTAAACTTCGTTCTGGTGACCTACTTGTGGAAGTTGGTACTCAAAAACAATCCCATCAAATTTTAAAAATGAAAGCTTTGGCTACAATTCCTATTGAAGTGAGCACTCATTCTTCCCTTAATTCCTCAAAGGGTGTTATAACCTGTGGGGAGTTGTATCATTCTACGATTGAAGAAATTACGGAAGACCTGAAATCTGAGGGAGTAACTCATGTGCGTCGTATCTTTATCCGACGAGATGGACAACTCCTTCCCACAAAACACCTTGTTCTCACTTTCCAATCTCCAACTTTGCCAGAAAAGGTTAAAGCAGGCTACATGAAATTGGCTGTGCGACCCTTTATTCCTAATCCTCTGCGATGTTATCAGTGCCAGCGATTTGGACATTCTAAAATTTCCTGCCGCGGGACACCCACCTGCGCCCGTTGTGCAGAGAAAGGACACGACAGCCAGCAGTGTACGGCTCAAGAAAAATGTGTTAACTGCAGCGGCGATCACACATCTTTTTCTAGATCTTGTCCGCGTTGGCAGTTGGAGAAAGATATCATTGCATTGAAGATTAAGGAACAAATATCGTATGTAGAGGCAAAAAGAAAGATTCTCGCTCAAACACCTAAACCAGGTCTAAGTTATGCTACAGCTGCAAAAGTTTCAGTTCAGGGAAGTTTCTGTACAAACTGCTCCTGCATGAATTGTATTAAATTTACCACCAAAACAAAAATTGTTGAAAAAACATCAGAGTCAGAAACTGAACCATCCTCAAATAGTGTTCCAGACACAGATAAACCCACAAAACGGAAAACATCATCCAAATCGCAGAGATCACTTAAACTGAAACTTTCGAAATCTAACATTCCAGAAAAAACGATTTCAGAAAAATTAAAGGCAAAATTAAGAAAATCAAAAATCAAAAATTCTGTTGCTCTGGGGCTTGCAAATCAGGGTGTGGTCCATAGAGACCTTGCGTCTGTTTTTGGTGGCATGTCCAAGAGCCCCGACCTTATAACGCTACATCCGTCTGAGGAGGATGATGAAGAACTTCAAATGAGTTGCGATGCCACGCACTCTCCAACTACCGTCTCAAATACCTCTCCCCAAAATAAACTTTCTTAATGGGTACTTTTCTTTCGTGGAATTGTCGCGGCATTCGTTCAAAACTTCATGACATCAAATCCATGTTCAATCAGTTTCATCCTATTTGTTTCGGTGTTCAGGAAACTTTCTTGTCACCTAACATTCCCATCAAATTGCGCGGGTATAACTGCGTTCGGAAAGATGCAGACACTGGATCTCGCAGTTCTGGAGGAGTCTGTATCTTCACATCTAATATTTATCCGAGCACAACTGTCACATTACATACATCTCTGCAGGCTGTGGCTGTACAAATTCACATACGAACATTGGTCACAGTCTGTTGCATATATTTACCACCTCATGATGTCATTCTTCAACATGATCTGGACAGCTTGGTAGACCAACTTCCTCCGCCTTTTATTATGCTTGGTGACTTTAATGGGCACAGTACTTTGTGGGGTTCGGCGAATGCTAATTCTAGAGGAAGACAGATTGAACAGTTAATTTCAAATAACAATCTCTGTCTACTAAATAATGATGAAACAACATACTTCCACGAACCCACACGCACCTTCCATAGTCTCGATCTTGTTATATGTTCTCCAGAATTGTTGCCGTTCTTAACCTTCGAAGTTTGCGAAGAATTATATGATAGTGATCATTTCCCAGTTATTGTTACCCATGCTGATAGAGGCGGTGTGGTTCATCAGCCTCCGCGTTTCTTATTTCAGCGGGCAAACTGGGATAATTTCTCGAAACTAGCAGTTATCACTCAGGAAATGGTTAGTTCCGAAGACATTTCGGAGGCCGTTCAACATGTAATTGATGTCATAATGAATGCCGCTAATAATAGTATCCCTAAGAGCTCATCACGTCCAAGAAAATTCCGAAGGCCATGGTGGAATAATGCTTGTCGAGATAGCTATAAAAACCAGAAAAAGCGATGGAATATTTTCAGGAGATATCCTACGACAGAAAATCTTGTAGCCTTTAAACGAGCGAAAGCCATAGCCCGTCGCATACGGCGTAATAGTCAAAGAGAATGCTGGATAAAATTTGTATCGTCTATTACATCCTCTACTTGCAGTAAACATCTATGGAAGAAGGTGAAGGCCGTAAATGGGATTTATACCGAATTTTCTATTCCTGTTTTAAAATCGGGAAATTTGATGCATAGTGCCCCATCAGATGTAGCCAATGTACTCGGACAAACGTTTGCACGAGTTTCCGCAGTTGATTCTTACAGCTCGGATTTTCTAGCAATTAAGAATCGCGCGGAACAGTTGCCGCTGTGTTTCAATGACCAAAGTACCTCTCCATACAATTGCGAGTTTAGGATGTTTGAATTGGAAAGGGCCTTATCTCAAACTCACGATACCAGTCCCGGCCCAGATGGAATCACGTACAGCATGCTTCGCCATTTGAATAAAACTTCACTTTCCAATCTACTGTTGTTATTCAACAGAATCTGGATAGAGCTGAAGTACCCAATACAATGGCGCGAAGCTATTGTGATTCCGATCTTGAAACCGGATAAAGACTCATTCAACCCTCTTAACTATCGGCCAATAGCTCTGACGAGTTGCCTCTGTAAGACTTTAGAACGGATGGTCAATGCTCGCTTTATGTATGAATTAGAGAAACAAGGATGCATCTCTCCGTTGCAGAGTGGTTTCCGTAGAGGTCGGTCAACGTTTGACAATCTCATACTTCTCGAAACCCAAATCCGCAACGCATTTGTTAGGAGAAACCACCTTGTTTCTATATTTTTTGACATAGAGAAAGCTTACGACCGCACATGGCGTTACGGCATACTTTCAACACTTTTCAATCTTGGTTTTAGGGGAAATTTACCTATATTTTTAAAAAACTTTTTATCTTGTCGAACATTTAAAGTTCGCATAGGAAGCGTTTATTCTAATAATTTTATCCAAGCTGAGGGTGTTCCGCAGGGAAGTATCCTAAGTGTTACCCTTTTTATCCTACATTTTAGTCAGATACTAAACGTATTATCTCCACCCATTCAAGGCACTTTATATGTAGACGATCTTCAAATATCTTGCCAAGGGAGCAATATGCACTTGATTGAGCGGGAATTGCAAGTTACTATTAATAAACTCGTAGATTGGTGCAATGAAAACGGACATACGATTTCGCCAGAGAAAAGTCACTGCGTTCACTTTTGTAGGAAGCGGGGTATTCATTTGGATCCTATAATCCGTATTCGAAACGCTACCATCCCTGTGGTTAATCAAACTAAATTTCTGGGTATAATATTCGACCATAAGCTCACTTTCCTTCCACACGTTTTACATCTGCGGAAGAAGTGTGACAGGTCATTAAATATACTCAAGGTACTTTCTAGAACCACCTGGGGAGCAGATTGTACTTCCATGCTCCGAATTTATAAAGCAGTTGTTTTATCTCGTATTGATTACGGATGTATGGTGTATGGCACTGCGCGTTCTACCATCTTGCGCAGACTTGACACTATACACCATTCTGCTTTGAGAATTTGTTCAGGAGCATTTCGCACCTCACCAGTGAATAGTTTGTATGTTCTCTGTCACCAATTACCACTTAGTTTACGACGCGAAAAATTATCCGTACAGTACTACTTTCGAGTTTTGTCTTTTCCGAAGCACCCCTTGTCTTCTATGACTTTTCCGGATAGTCTTCGGAGACTTCATAATGCTCGACCGTCTCACATCCTTCCCTTCTGCGAGAGAGCTAAATCTATCCTTCATGATTCTGAACTCTATGGTAGGGTAATCCAAACTACTGATCGCTTTTCCTTTCCCCCTTGGGATATTCTCCAAATTTCTTTTTTAAATCCCTTCTCTGGGTTTGGGAAGCAGGGTACTGCTCCTATTGTCTATCAGCATTTATTCAATGCTCATTGCTGTCAGTATGCAAAATACTTAAAAATTTTTACGGATGGTTCGAAGTCAAATGATCATGTTGGTTGCGGTATTGTTTTTGATACCGATACATTCAGTTACCGTCTTGATACTTCTCTTTCAGTTCTATCTGCTGAATTATTAGCAGTTTTTTATGCTCTTCAGAAGATTTCACTCTCTCCTGAGCGCAAATTCTGCATTTATACTGACAGCATGAGTTCATTGAAAATGCTTTCTAATCTCCAAAATCAGGTTCATCCAGTTGCCTTGGAAATCCTGAGACTCTTAAGGACTCTACAAGACAGGGATTTTCAAATACTTTTTTGCTGGATTCCAAGCCATGTTGGAATAATAGGTAATGAGATGGCGGATAGTGCAGCAAAAAATGCGTCTTTGGTTTTGCAGCAAGATATTCCGTACAACGATGCAAAAAATGCCTTTACGCGTCGTGTATACTCATTATGGCAAGAGTCATGGAATACTCAGACGAATAACAAACTCCATTCTGTAAAACCGATTATTTCTTCCTGGCCTTGTTTACCAGTGCGAGAGTTAGATGTCAAATTGGCTAGAATCCGCATTGGCCACACACGTTTTAGCCACAAACATCTTTTATTCGGCGAACGGGCTCCTTTCTGCTCGAAATGCCAAGTGTTTTTAACGGTTTTTCACCTTTTAATTGAATGTCCTAATTTTAATCATCATCGTTTGAGATTTTTTAATGCTTCATCAGTGGATATGCAAATGATTGTGGGGGAACATCCCCACAAAAACCTTTTTAAATTTTTAAAAGCAACTGGATTTTACCATACTATTTAACATTTTTCTTTTTACCTTGTTTACAATTTTAAGACGTACTGCTTTGAAATTTTATCAGTGTTCAGTGTTATCAGTGTTCTATCCAGTTTTTAAAATCATTTAAATAAAGTCAAAGACTACCTTTTTACCATGTGTCTGGCGCAGTATAGTCAGATATGGCTCTTGCGCCAATAAACGCCAAATTCCACTCCACTCCACTCCGCTAAGAAAATAAATGTCTTCTGCGCATGTGCGTGACCTCAGGCCTTAGAATTTTAAATAAATCTTTTAATATATTAAAGAAAAATTTTATTTTTGAACTATTGGGACTGATTAATGCAGAGTAATAATAGATAAAATATTTGGAATAATATTCAGAAAAAAAAAAGAATAAAAATATATAAAAAAATTTTTCGGCTTCGAGACTCGAACTGAGGACCAGAAAAAGAAATCTTTGATTCGGCCAGTCACTCTAGCCGCCAAGCCACTGATTCACTGTACGGTTGAAGAGCCGTTCCTTCTTAATACGATTATCCCAGTCTCAAGTACGGTGCAAATCTGGTCTAAAAGCACACTGCTAAGAAAATAAATGTCTTCTGCGCATGTGCGTAAGCTCAACGCTTAGAATTTCAAATAAATCTATTAATATACTAAAAAAAAATTTTATTTTTGAACTTTTGGGATTAATTAATGCAGAGTAATAATAGATAAAATATTTGGAATAATGTTCAGAAAAAAAAAAGAATAAAAATTGATAAAACACTTTTTCGGCTTCGAGACTCGAACTGAGGACCAGAAAAAGAAATCTTTGATTCGACCAGTCACTCTAGCCGCCAAGCCACTTATTTGCTATACGGTTGAAGAGCCTTTAATTCTTAATACGATTATCCCAGTCTCAAGTACGGTGCGAATCTGGTCTAAAAGCACAATGCTAAGAAAATAAATGTCTTCTGCGCATGTGCGTAATCTCAACACTTAGAATTTCAAATAAATCTTTTAATATATTAAAGAAAAATTTTATTTTTGAACTTTTGGGACTGATTAATGCAGAGTAATCATAGATAAAATATTTGGAATAATATTTAGAAAAAAAAAGAATAAAAATATATAAAACAATTTTTCGGCTGCGAGACTCGAACTGAGGACCAGAAAAAGAAATCTTTGACTCGACCTGTCACTCTAGCCGCCAAGCCACTTATTCTCGGCACGGTTGAAGAGCCTTTAATTCTTAATACGATTATCCCAGTCTCAAGTACGGTGCGAATCTGGTCTAAAACACAATGCTAAGAAAATAAATGTCTTCTGCGCATGTGCGTGACCTCAGCTCTTAGAATTTCAAATAAATCTATTAATATACTAAAGAAAAATTTTATTTTTGAAATTTTGGGACTGATTAATGCAGAGTAATCATAGATAAAATATTTGGAATAATATTCAGAAAAAAAAAGAATAAAAATATATAAAACAATTTTTCGGCTTCGAGACTCGAACTGAGGACCAGAAAAAGAAATCTTTGATTCGGCCAGTCACTCTAGCCGCCAAGCCACTCATTCACTGTACGGTTGAAGAGCCTTTCCTTCTTAATACGATTATCCCAGTCTCAAGTACGGTGCAAATGTGGTCTAAAAGCACACTGCTAAGAAAATAAATGTCTTCTGCGCATGTGCGTAAGCTCAACGCTTAGAATTTCAAATAAATCTTTTAATATATTAAAGCAAAATTTTATTTTTGAACTTTTGGGACTGATTAATGCAGAGTAATCATAGATAAAATATTTGGAATAATATTTAGAAAAAAAAAAGAATAAAAATATATAAAACAATTTTTCGGCTTCGAGACTCGAACTGAGGACCAGAAAAAAGAAATCTTTGATTCGACCAGTCACACTAGCCGCCAAGCCACTTATTCGCTGAGCGGTCTAGGAGTCTTTCCTTCTTAATACGATTATCCCAGTCTCAAGTACGGTGCAAATCTCGTCTAAAAGCACACTGCTAAGAAAATAAATGTCTTCTGCGCATGTGCGTAAGCTCAACGCTTAGAATTTCAAATAAATCTATTAATATACTAAAGAAAAATTTTATTTTTGAACTTTTGGGATTAATTAATGCAGAGTAATCATAGATAAAATATTTGGAATAATGTTCAGAAAAAAAAAAGAATAAAAATATACAAAACACTTTTTCGGCTTCGAGACTCGAACTGAGGACCAGAAAAAGAAATCTTTGATTCGACCAGTCACTCTAGCCGCCAAGCCACTTATTTGCTATACGGTTGAAGAGACTTTCCGTCTTAATACGATTATCCCAGTCTCAAGTACGGTGCAAATCTTTTCTTAAAGCACACTGCTAAGAAAATAAATGTCTTCTGCGCATGTGCGTAAGCTCAACGCTTAGAATTTCAAATAAATCTTTTAATATATTAAAGCAAAATTTTATTTTTGAACTTTTGGGACTGATTAATGCAGAGTAATCATAGATAAAATATTTGGAATAATATTTAGAAAAAAAAAAGAATAAAAATATATAAAACAATTTTTCGGCTTCGAGACTCGAACTGAGGACCAGAAAAAAGAAATCTTTGATTCGACCAGTCACACTAGCCGCCAAGCCACTTATTCGCTGAGCGGTCTAGGAGTCTTTCCTTCTTAATACGATTATCCCAGTCTCAAGTACGGTGCAAATCTGGTCTAAAAGCACACTGCTAAGAAAATAAATGTCTTCTGCGCATGTGCGTAAGCTCAACGCTTAGAATTTCAAATAAATCTATTAATATACTAAAGAAAAATTTTATTTTTGAACTTTTGGGATTAATTAATGCAGAGTAATCATAGATAAAATATTTGGAATAATATTCAGAAAAAAAAAGAATAAAATATATAAAAAAAATTTTCGGCTTTGAGACTCGAACTGAGGACCAGAAAAAGAAATCTTTGACTCGACCTCTCACTCTAGCCGCCAAGCCACTTATTCTCGGCACGGTTGAAGAGCCTTTAATTCTTAATACGATTATACCAGTCTCAAGTACGGTGCGAATCTGGTCTAAAAGCACAATGCTAAGAAAATAAATGTGTTCTGCGCATGTGCGTGACCTCAGGCCTTAGAATTTTAAATAAATCTTTTAATATATTAAAGAAAAATTTTATTTTTGAACTATTGGGACTGATTAATGCAGAGTAATAATAGATAAAATATTTGGAATAATATTCAGAAAAAAAAAAGAATAAAAATATATAAAAAAATTTTTCGGCTTTGAGACTCGAACTGAGGACCAGAAAAAGAAATCTTTGACTCGACCTCTCACTCTAGCCGCCAAGCCACTTATTCTCGGCACGGTTGAAGAGCCTTTAATTCTTAATACGATTATACCAGTCTCAAGTACGGTGCGAATCTGGTCTAAAAGCATAATGCTAAGAAAATAAATGTCTTCTGCGCATGTGCGTGACCTCAGGCCTTAGAATTTTAAATAAATCTTTTAATATATTAAAGAAAAATTTTATTTTTGAACTATTGGGACTGATTAATGCAGAGTAATAATAGATAAAATATTTGGAATAATATTCAGAAAAAAAAAAGAATAAAAATATATAAAAAAATTTTTCGGCTTTGAGACTCGAACTGAGGACCAGAAAAAGAAATCTTTGACTCGACCTCTCACTCTAGCCGCCAAGCCACTTATTCTCGGCACGGTTGAAGAGCCTTTAATTCTTAATACGATTATACCAGTCTCAAGTACGGTGCGAATCTGGTCTAAAAGCACAATGCTAAGAAAATAAATGTGTTCTGCGCATGTGCGTGACCTCAGGCCTTAGAATTTTAAATAAATCTTTTAATATATTAAAGAAAAATTTTATTTTTGAACTATTGGGACTGATTAATGCAGAGTAATAATAGATAAAATATTTGGAATAATATTCAGAAAAAAAAAGAATAAAATATATAAAAAAAATTTTCGGCTTTGAGACTCGAACTGAGGACCAGAAAAAGAAATCTTTGACTCGACCTCTCACTCTAGCCGCCAAGCCACTTATTCTCGGCACGGTTGAAGAGCCTTTAATTCTTAATACGATTATACCAGTCTCAAGTACGGTGCGAATCTGGTCTAAAAGCATAATGCTAAGAAAATAAATGTCTTCTGCGCATGTGCGTGACCTCAGGCCTTAGAATTTTAAATAAATCTTTTAATATATTAAAGAAAAATTTTATTTTTGAACTATTGGGACTGATTAATGCAGAGTAATAATAGATAAAATATTTGGAATAATATTCAGAAAAAAAAAAGAATAAAAATATATAAAAAAATTTTTCGGCTTCGAGACTCGAACTGAGGACCAGAAAAAGAAATCTTTGATTCGGCCAGTCACTCTAGCCGCCAAGCCACTGATTCACTGTACGGTTGAAGAGCCGTTCCTTCTTAATACGATTATCCCAGTCTCAAGTACGGTGCAAATCTGGTCTAAAAGCACACTGCTAAGAAAATAAATGTCTTCTGCGCATGTGCGTAAGCTCAACGCTTAGAATTTCAAATAAATCTATTAATATACTAAAGAAAAATTTTATTTTTGAACTTTTGGGATTAATTAATGCAGATTAATCATAGATAAAATATTTGGAATTATGTTCAGAAAAAAAAAAGAATAAAAATATATAAAACACTTTTTCGGCTTCGAGACTCGAACTGAGGACCAGAAAAAGAAATCTTTGATTCGACCAGTCACTCTAGCCGCCAAGCCACTTATTTGCTATACGGTTGAAGAGACTTTCCGTCTTAATACGATTATCCCAGTCTCAAGTACGGTGCGAATCTGGTCTAAAAGCACAATGCTAAGAAAATAAATGTCTTCTGCGCATGTGCGTGACCTCAGCTCTTAGAATTTTAAATAAATCTTTTAATATATTAAAGAAAAATTTTATTTTTGAACTTTTGGGACTGATTAATGCAGAGTAATCATAGATAAAATATTTGGAATAATATTTAGAAAAAAAAGAATAAAAATATATAAAACAATTTTTCGGCTTCGAGACTCGAACTGAGGACCAGAAAAAGAAATCTTTGACTCGACCTGTCACTCTAGCCGCCAAGCCACTTATTCTCGGCACGGTTGAAGAGCCTTTAATTCTTAATACGATTATCCCAGTCTCAAGTACGGTGCGAATCTGGTCTAAAACACAATGCTAAGAAAATAAATGTCTTCTGCGCATGTGCGTGACCTCAGCTCTTAGAATTTCAAATAAATCTATTAATATACTAAAGAAAAATTTTATTTTTGAAATTTTGGGACTGATTAATGCAGAGTAATCATAGATAAAATATTTGGAATAATATTTAGAAAAAAAAAAGAATAAAAATATATAAAACAATTTTTCGGCTTCGAGACTCGAACTGAGGACCAGAAAAAAGAAATCTTTGATTCGACCAGTCACACTAGCCGCCAAGCCACTTATTCGCTGAGCGGTCTAGGAGTCTTTCCTTCTTAATACGATTATCCCAGTCTCAAGTACGGTGCAAATCTGGTCTAAAAGCACACTTCTAAGAAAATAAATGTCTTCTGCGCATGTGCGTAAGCTCAACGCTTAGAATTTCAAATAAATCTATTAATATACTAAAGAAAAATTTTATTTTTGAACTTTTGGGATTAATTAATGCAGAGTAATCATAGATAAAATATTTGGAATAATGTTCAGAAAAAAAAAGAATAAAAATATACAAAATACTTTTTCGGCTTCGAGACTCGAACTGAGGACCAGAAAAAGAAATCTTTGATTCGAACAGTCACTCTAGCCGCCAAGCCACTTATTTGCTATACGGTTGAAGAGACTTTCCGTCTTAATACGATTATCCCAGTCTCAAGTACGGGGCAAATCTGGTCTAAAAGCACACTGCTAAGAAAATAAATGTCTTCTGCGCATGTGCGTGACCTCAGCTCATAGAATTTCAAATAAATCTATTAATATACTAAAGAAAAATTTTATTTTTGAAATTTCGGGACTGATTAATGCAGAGTAATCATAGATAAAATATTTGGAATATTTTTTAGAAAAAAAAGAATAAAAATATATAAAACTATTTTTCGGCTTCGTGACTCGAACTCAGGACCAGAAAAAGAAAACTTTGATTCGACCAGACACACTAGCCGCCAAGCCACTTATTCGATGAGCGGTTGAGGAGTCTTTCCTTCTTAATACGATTATCCCAGTCTCAAGTACGGTGCGAATCTGGTCTAAAAGCACAATGCTAAGAAAATAAATGTCTTCTGCGCATGTGCGTAATCTCATCGCTTAGAATTTCAAATAAATCTATTAATATACTAAAGAAAAATTTTATTTTTGAACTTTTGGGACTGATTAATGCAGAGTATTCAAAGATAAAATAATTGGAACAATATTCAGAATAAAAAAAAAGAACAAAAATATATAAAACAAATTCTCGACTTCGAGACTCGAACTGAGGAAAAGAAAAAGAAATCTTTGATTCGACCGGTCACTCTAGCCAACAAGCCACTTATTCGCTATACGGTTGAAGAGACTTTCCTTCTTAATACGATTATTCCAGTCTCAAGTACGGTGCGAATCTGTTCTAAAAGCACAATGCTAAGAAAATAAATGTCTTCTGCGCATGTGCGTGAGCTCAACGCTTAGAATTTCAAATAAATCTATTAATATACTAAAGAAAAATTTTATTTTTGAATTTTTGGGACTGATTAATGCAGAGTAATCATAGATAAAATATTTGGAATAATATTCAGAAAAAAAAAAGAATAAAATATATAAAAAAAATTTTCGGCTTTGAGACTCGAACTGAGGACCAGAAAAAGAAATCTTTGACTCGACCTCTCACTCTAGCCGCCAAGCCACTTATTCTCGGCACGGTTGAAGAGCCTTTAATTCTTAATACGATTATACCAGTCTCAAGTACGGTGCGAATCTGGTCTAAAAGCACAATGCTAAGAAAATAAATGTCTTCTGCGCATGTGCGTAATCTCATCGCTTAGAATTTCAAATAAATCTATTAATATACTAAAGAAAAATTTTATTTTTGAATTTTGGGACTGATTAATGCAGAGTATTCAAAGATAAAATAATTGGAACAATATTCAGAATAAAAAAAAAGAACAAAAATATATAAAACAAATTCTCGACTTCGAGACTCGAACTGAGGAAAAGAAAAAGAAATCATTGATTCGACCGGTCACTCTAGCCAACAAGCCACTTATTCGCTATACGGTTGAAGAGACTTTCCTTCTTAATACGATTATTCCAGTCTCAAGTACGGTGCGAATCTGTTCTAAAAGCACAATGCTAAGAAAATAAATGTCTTCTGCGCATGTGCGTGAGCTCAACGCTTAGAATTTCAAATAAATCTATTAATATACTAAAGAAAAATTTTATTTTTGAATTTTTGGGACTGATTAATGCAGAGTAATCATAGATAAAATATTTGGAATAATATTCAGAAAAAAAAAAGAATAAAATATATAAAAAAAATTTTCGGCTTTGAGACTCGAACTGAGGACCAGAAAAAGAAATCTTTGACTCGACCTCTCACTCTAGCCGCCAAGCCACTTATTCTCGGCACGGTTGAAGAGCCTTTAATTCTTAATACGATTATACCAGTCTCAAGTACGGTGCGAATCTGGTCTAAAAGCATAATGCTAAGAAAATAAATGTCTTCTGCACATGTGCGTGACCTCAGGCCTTAGAATTTTAAATAAATCTTTTAATATATTAAAGAAAAATTTTATTTTTGAACTTTCGGGACTGATTAATGCAGAGTAATAATAGATAAAATATTTGGAATAATATTCAGAAAAAAAAAGAATAAAAATATATAAAAAAATTTTTCGGCTTCGAGACTCGAACTGAGGACCAGAAAAAGAAATCTTTGATTCGGCCAGTCACTCTAGCCGCCAAGCCACTGATTCACTGTACGGTTGAAGAGACTTTCCGTCTTAATACGATTATCCCAGTCTCAAGTACGGTGCAAATCTGGTCTAAAAGCACAATGCTAAGAAAATAAATGTCTTCTGCGCATGTGCGTGACCTCAGCTCTTAGAATTTTAAATAAATCTTTTAATATATTAAAGAAAAATTTTATTTTTGAACTTTCGGGACTGATTAATGCAGCGTAATCATAGATAAAATATTTGGAATAATATTTAGAAAAAAAAAAGAATAAAAATATATAAAACAATTTTTCGGCTTCGAGACTCGAACTGAGGACCAGAAAAAGAAATCTTTGATTCGACCATTCACTCTAGCCGCCAAGCCACTTATTCTCTGCACGGTTGAAGAGACTTTAATTCTTAATACGATCATCCCAGTCTCAAGTGCGGTGCGAATCTGGTCTAAAACCACAATGCTAAGAAAATAAATGTCTTCTGCGCATGTGCGTAATCTCAACACTTAGAATTTCAAATAAATCTTTTAATATATTAAAGAAAAATTTTATTTTTGAACTTTTGGGACTGATTAATGCAGAGTAATCATAGATAAAATATTTGGAATAATATTTAGAAAAAAAAAGAATAAAAATATATAAAACAATTTTTCGGCTTCGAGACTCGAACTGAGGACCAGAAAAAGAAATCTTTGACTCGACCTGTCACTCTAGCCGCCAAGCCACTTATTCTCGGCACGGTCGAAGAGCCTTTAATTCTTAATACGATTATCCCAGTCTCAAGTACGGTGCGAATCTGGTCTAAAAGCACAATGCTAAGAAAATAAATGTCTTCTGCGCATGTGCGTAATCTCAACACTTAGAATTTCAAATAAATCTTTTAATATATTAAAGAAAAATTTTATTTTTGAAATTTTGGGATTGATTAATGCAGAGTAATAATAGATAAAATATTTGGAATAATATTCAGAAAAAAAAAAGAATAAAAATATATAAAACAATTTTTCGGCTTCGAGACTCGAACTGAGGAACAGAAAAAGAAATCTTTGACTTGGCCAGTCACTCTAGCCGCCAAGCCACTGATTCATTGCACGGTTGAAGAGCCTTTCCTTCTTAATACGATTATCCCAGTCTCAGGTACGGTGCAAATCTGGTCTAAAAGCACACTGCTAAGAAAATAAATGTCTTCTGCGCATGTGCGTAAGCTCAACGCTTAGAATTTCAAATAAATCTATTAATATACTAAAGAAAAATTTTATTTTTGAACTTTTGGGATTGATTAATGCAGAGTAATCATAGATAAAATATTTAGAATAATGTTCAGAAAAAAAAAGAATAAAAATATATAAAACAATTTTTCGGCTTCGAGACTCGAACTGAGGACCAGAAAAAGAAATCTTTGATTCGACCATTCACTCTAGCAGCCAAGCCACTGATTCATTGCACGGTTGAAGAGCCTTTCCTTCTTAATACGATTATCCCAGTCTCAGGTACGGTGCAAATCTGGTCTAAAAGCACACTGCTAAGAAAATAAATGTCTTCTGCGCATGTGCGTAAGCTCAACGCTTAGAATTTCAAATAAATCTATTAATATACTAAAGAAAAATTTTATTTTTGAACTTTTGGGAT
This sequence comes from Argiope bruennichi, assembly GCF_947563725.1. Lineage (NCBI taxonomy): Eukaryota > Metazoa > Arthropoda > Arachnida > Araneae > Araneidae > Argiope > Argiope bruennichi. Next base: position 2,270,789 of record NC_079152.1, read on the forward strand.
TGATTAATGCAGAGTAATCATAGATAAAATATTTAGAATAATGTTCAGAAAAAAAAAGAATAAAAATATATAAAACAATTTTTCGGCTTCGAGACTCGAACTGAGGAACAGAAAAAGAAATCTTTGACTTGGCCAGTCACTCTAGCCGCCAAGCCACTGATTCATTGCACGGTTGAAGAGCCTTTCCTTCTTAATACGATTATCCCAGTCTCAGGTACGGTGCGAATCTGTTCTAAAAGCACAATGCTAAGAAAATAAATGTCTTCTGCGCATGTGCGTGAGCTCAACGCTTAGAATTTCAAATAAATCTATTAATATACTAAAGAAAAATTTTATTTTTGAATTTTTGGGACTGATTAATGCAGAGTAATCATAGATAAAATATTTGGAATAATATTCAGAAAAAAAAAAGAATAAAATATATAAAAAAAATTTTCGGCTTTGAGACTCGAACTGAGGACCAGAAAAAGAAATCTTTGACTCGACCTCTCACTCTAGCCGCCAAGCCACTTATTCTCGGCACGGTTGAAGAGCCTTTAATTCTTAATACGATTATACCAGTCTCAAGTACGGTGCGAATCTGGTCTAAAAGCATAATGCTAAGAAAATAAATGTCTTCTGCACATGTGCGTGACCTCAGGCCTTAGAATTTTAAATAAATCTTTTAATATATTAAAGAAAAATTTTATTTTTGAACTTTCGGGACTGATTAATGCAGAGTAATAATAGATAAAATATTTGGAATAATATTCAGAAAAAAAAAGAATAAAAATATATAAAAAAATTTTTCGGCTTCGAGACTCGAACTGAGGACCAGAAAAAGAAATCTTTGATTCGGCCAGTCACTCTAGCCGCCAAGCCACTGATTCACTGTACGGTTGAAGAGACTTTCCGTCTTAATACGATTATCCCAGTCTCAAGTACGGTGCAAATCTGGTCTAAAAGCACAATGCTAAGAAAATAAATGTCTTCTGCGCATGTGCGTGACCTCAGCTCTTAGAATTTTAAATAAATCTTTTAATATATTAAAGAAAAATTTTATTTTTGAACTTTCGGGACTGATTAATGCAGCGTAATCATAGATAAAATATTTGGAATAATATTTAGAAAAAAAAAAGAATAAAAATATATAAAACAATTTTTCGGCTTCGAGACTCGAACTGAGGACCAGAAAAAGAAATCTTTGATTCGACCATTCACTCTAGCCGCCAAGCCACTTATTCTCTGCACGGTTGAAGAGACTTTAATTCTTAATACGATCATCCCAGTCTCAAGTGCGGTGCGAATCTGGTCTAAAACCACAATGCTAAGAAAATAAATGTCTTCTGCGCATGTGCGTAATCTCAACACTTAGAATTTCAAATAAATCTTTTAATATATTAAAGAAAAATTTTATTTTTGAACTTTTGGGACTGATTAATGCAGAGTAATCATAGATAAAATATTTGGAATAATATTTAGAAAAAAAAAGAATAAAAATATATAAAACAATTTTTCGGCTTCGAGACTCGAACTGAGGACCAGAAAAAGAAATCTTTGACTCGACCTGTCACTCTAGCCGCCAAGCCACTTATTCTCGGCACGGTCGAAGAGCCTTTAATTCTTAATACGATTATCCCAGTCTCAAGTACGGTGCGAATCTGGTCTAAAAGCACAATGCTAAGAAAATAAATGTCTTCTGCGCATGTGCGTAATCTCAACACTTAGAATTTCAAATAAATCTTTTAATATATTAAAGAAAAATTTTATTTTTGAAATTTTGGGATTGATTAATGCAGAGTAATAATAGATAAAATATTTGGAATAATATTCAGAAAAAAAAAAGAATAAAAATATATAAAACAATTTTTCGGCTTCGAGACTCGAACTGAGGAACAGAAAAAGAAATCTTTGACTTGGCCAGTCACTCTAGCCGCCAAGCCACTGATTCATTGCACGGTTGAAGAGCCTTTCCTTCTTAATACGATTATCCCAGTCTCAGGTACGGTGCAAATCTGGTCTAAAAGCACACTGCTAAGAAAATAAATGTCTTCTGCGCATGTGCGTAAGCTCAACGCTTAGAATTTCAAATAAATCTATTAATATACTAAAGAAAAATTTTATTTTTGAACTTTTGGGATTGATTAATGCAGAGTAATCATAGATAAAATATTTAGAATAATGTTCAGAAAAAAAAAGAATAAAAATATATAAAACAATTTTTCGGCTTCGAGACTCGAACTGAGGACCAGAAAAAGAAATCTTTGATTCGACCATTCACTCTAGCAGCCAAGCCACTTATTCTCTGCACGGTTGAAGATCCTTTCCTTCTTAATACGATTATCCCAGTCTCAAGTACGGTGCAAATCTGGTCTAAAAGCACAATGCTAAGAAAATAAATATCTTCTGCGCATGTGCGTGACCTCAGCTGTTAGAATTTCAAATAAATCTATTAATATACTAAAGAAAAATTTTATTTTTGAAATTTTGGGACTGATTAATGCAGAGTAATAATAGATAAAATATTTGGAATAATATTCAGAAAAAAAAGAATAAAAATATATAAAACAATTTTTCGGCTTCGAGACTCGAACTGAGGACCAGAAAAAGAAATCTTTGATTCGGCCAGTCACTCTAGCCGCCCAGCCACTGATTCATTGTACGGTTGAAGAGCCTTTCCTTCTTAATACGATTATCCCAGTCTCAGGTACGGTGCAAATCTGGTCTAAAAGCACACTGCTAAGAAAATAAATGTCTTCTGCGCATGTGCGTGACCTCAGGCCTTAGAATTTTAAATAAATCTTTTAATATATTAAAGAAAAATTTTATTTTTGAACTTTTGGGACTGATTAATGCAGAGTAATCAAAGATAAAATACTTGGAATAATATTTAGAAAAAAAAAGAATAAAAATATGTAAAACAATTTTTCGGCTTCGAGACTCGAACTGAGGACCAGAAAAAGAAATCTTTGACTCGACCTGTCACTCTAGCCGCCAAGCAACTTATTCTCGGCACGGTTGAAGAGCCTTTCCTTCTTAATACGATTATCCCAGTCTCAAGTACGGTGCAAATCTGGTCTAAAAGCACACTGCTAAGAAAATAAATGTCTTCAACGCATGTGCGTAAGCTCAACGCTTAGAATTTCAAATAAATCTATTAATATACTAAAGAAAAAAAAATTTTTTTGAACTTTTGGGACTGATTAATGCAGAGTAATCATAGATAAAATATTTGGAATAATATTTAGAAAAAAAAAGAATAAAAATATATAAAACAATTTTTCGGCTTCGAGACTCGAACTGAGGACCAGAAAAAAGAAATCTTTGATTCGACCAGTCACACTAGCCGTCAAGCCACTTATTCGCTGAGCGGTATAGGAGTCTTTCCTTCTTAATACGATTATCCCAGTCTCAAGTACGGTGCGAATCTGGTCTAAAAGCACAATGCTAAGAAAATAAATGTCTTCTGCGCATGTGCGTGACCTCAGCTCTTAGAATTTCAAATAAATCTTTTAAGATATTAAAGAAAAATTTTATTTTTGAACTTTTGGGACTGATTAATGCAGAGTAATCATAGATAAAATATTTGGAATAATATTTAGAAAAAAAAAGAATAAAAATATATAAAACAATTTTTCGGCTTCGAGACTCGAACTGAGGACCAGAAAAAGAAATCTTTGACTCGACCTGTCACTCTAGCCGCCAAGCCACTTATTCTCTGCACGGTTGAAGAGCCTTTCCTTCTTAATACGATTATCCCAGTCTCAAGTACGGTGCGAATGTAATCTAAAAGCACAATGCTAAGAAAATAAATGTCTTCTGCGCATGTGCGTGACCTCAGGTCTTAGAATTTTAAATAAATCTTTTAATATATTAAAGAAAAATTTTATTTTTGAACTTTTGGGACTGATTAATGCAGAGTAATCAAAGATAAAATACTTGGAATAATATTTAGAAAAAAAAAGAATAAAAATATATAAAACAATTTTTCGGCTTCGAGACTCGAACTGAGGACCAGAAAAAGAAATCTTTGACTCGACCTGTCACTCTAGCCGCCAAGCAACTTATTCTCGGCACGGTTGAAGAGCCTTTCCTTCTTAATACGATTATCCCAGTCTCAAGTATGGTGCAAATCTGGTCTAAAAGCACACTGCTAAGAAAATAAATGTCTTCAACGCATGTGCGTAAGCTCAACGCTTAGAATTTCAAATAAATCTATTAATATACTAAAGAAAAAAAAATTTTTTTGAACTTTTGGGACTGATTAATGCAGAGTAATCATAGATAAAATATTTGGAATAATATTTAGAAAAAAAAAGAATAAAAATATATAAAACAATTTTTCGGCTTCGAGACTCGAACTGAGGACCAGAAAAAAGAAATCTTTGATTCGACCAGTCACACTAGCCGCCAAGCCACTTATTCGCTGAGCGGTCTAGGAGTCTTTCCTTCTTAATACGATTATCCCAGTCTCAAGTACGGTGCGAATCTGGTCTAAAAGCACAATGCTAAGAAAATAAATGTCTTCTGCGCATGTGCGTGACCTCAGCTCTTAGAATTTCAAATAAATCTTTTAATATATTAAAGAAAAATTTTATTTTTGAACTTTTGGGACTGATTAATGCAGAGTAATCATAGATAAAATATTTGGAATAATATTTAGAAAAAAAAAGAATAAAAATATATAAAACAATTTTTCGGCTTCGAGACTCGAACTGAGGACCAGAAAAAGAAATCTTTGACTCGACCTGTCACTCTAGCCGCCAAGCCACTTATTCTCTGCACGGTTGAAGAGCCTTTCCTTCTTAATACGATTATCCCAGTCTCAAGTACGGTGCGAATGTAATCTAAAAGCACAATGCTAAGAAAATAAATGTCTTCTGCGCATGTGCGTGACCTCAGGCCTTAGAATTTTAAATAAATCTTTTAATATATTAAAGAAAAATTTTATTTTTGAACTTTTGGGACTGATTAATGCAGAGTAATCAAAGATAAAATACTTGGAATAATATTTAGAAAAAAAAAGAATAAAAATATATAAAACAATTTTTCGGCTTCGAGACTCGAACTGAGGACCAGAAAAAGAAATCTTTGACTCGACCTGTCACTCTAGCCGCCAAGCAACTTATTCTCGGCACGGTTGAAGAGCCTTTCCTTCTTAATACGATTATCCCAGTCTCAAGTACGGTGCAAATCTGGTCTAAAAGCACACTGCTAAGAAAATAAATGTCTTCAACGCATGTGCGTAAGGTCAACGCTTAGAATTTCAAATAAATCTATTAATATACTAAAGAAAAAAAAAATTTTTGAACTTTTGGGACTGATTAATGCAGAGTAATCATAGATAAAATATTTGGAATAATATTCAGAAAAAAAAAAGAATAAAAATAAATAAAACAATTTTTCGGCTTCGAGACTCGAACTGAGGACCAGAAAAAGAAATCTTTGATTCGACCATTCACTCTAGCAGCTAAGCCACTTATTCTCTGCACGGTTGAAGATCCTTTAATTCTTAATACGATTATCCCAGTCTCAAGTACGGTGCGAATCTAGTCTAAAAGCACAAAGCTAAGAAAATAAATGTCTTCTGCGCATGTGCGTGACCTCAGCTCTTAGAATTTTAAAGAAATCTTTTAATATATTAAAGAAAAATTTTATTTTTGAACTTTTGGGACTGATTAATGCAGAGTAATCATAGATAAAATATTTGGAATAATATTTAGGAAAAAAAAGAATAAAAATATATAAAACAATTTTTCGGCTTCGAGACTCGAACTGAGGACCAGAAAAAGAAATCTTTGACTCGACTAGTCACTCCAGCCGCCAAGCCACTTATTCTCTGCACGGTTGAAGAGCCTTTAATTCTTAATACGATTATACCAGTCTCAAGTACGGTTCGAATCTGGTCTAAAAGCACAATGCTAAGAAAATAAATGTCTTCTGCGCATGTGCGTGACCTCAGCTCTGAGAATTTCAAATAAATCTATTAATATACTAAAGAAAAATTTTATTTTTGAAATTTTGGGATTGATTAATGCAGAGTAATAATAGATAAAATATTTGGAATAATATTCAGAAAAAAAAAGAATAAAAATATATAAAACAATTTTTCGGCTTCGAGACTCGAACTGAGGACCAGAAAAAGAAATCTTTGATTCGGCCAGTCACTCTAGCCGCCAAGCCACTGATTCATTGTACGGTTGAAGAGCCTTTCCTTCTTAATACGATTATCCCAGTCTCGGGTACGGTGCAAATCTGGTCTAAAAGCACACTGCTAAGAAAATAAATGTCTTCTGCGCATGTGCGTAAGCTCAACGCTTAGAATTTCAAATAAATCTATTAATATACTAAAGAAAAATTTTATTTTTGAACTTTTGGGACTGATTAATGCAGAGTAAGCATATATAAAATATTTGGAATAATATTTAGAAAAAAAAAGAATAAAAATATATAAAACAATTTTTCGGCTTCGAGACTCGAACTGAGGACCAGAAAAAGAAATCTTTGATTCGGCCAGTCACTCTAGCCGCCAAGCCACTGATTCACTGTACGGTTGAAGAGCCTTTCCTTCTTAATACGTTTATTCCAGTCTCAAGTACGGTGCAAATCTGGTCTAAAAGCACACTGCTAAGAAAATAAATGTCTTCAACGCATGTGCGTAAGCTCAACGCTTAGAATTTCAAATACATCTATTAATATACTAAAGAAAAAAAAATTTTTTTTGAACTTTTCGGACTGATTAATGCAGAGTAATCATAGATAAAATATTTGGAATAATATTCAGAAAAAAAAAAAGAATAAAAATATATAAAAAAATATTTCGGCTTCGAGACTCGAACTGAGGACCAGAAAAAGAAATCTTTGATTCGACCATTCACTCTAGCAGCTAAGCCACTTATTCTCTGCACGGTTGAAGATCCTTTAATTCTTAATACGATTATCCCAGTCTCAAGTACGGTGCGAATCTAGTCTAAAAGCACAAAGCTAAGAAAATAAATGTCTTCTGCGCATGTGCGTGACCTCAGCTCTTAGAATTTTAAATAAATCTTTTAATATATTAAAGAAAAATTTTATTTTTGAACTTTTGGGACTGATTAATGCAGAGTAATCATAGATAAAATATTTGGAATAATATATAGAAAAAAATAGAATAAAAATATATAAAACAATTTTTCGGCTTCGAGACTCGAACTGAGGACCAGAAAAAGAAATCTTTGACTCGACCAGTCACTCTAGCCGCCAAGCCAATTATTCTCTGCATGGTTGAAGAGCCTTTAATTCTTAATACGATTATCCCAGTCTCGAGTACGGTGCGAATCTGGTCTAAAAGCACAATGCTAAGAAAATAAATGTCTTCTGCGCATGTGCGTGACCTCAGCTCTTAGAATTTCAAATAAATCTATTAATATACTAAAGAAAAGTTTTATTTTTGAAATTTTGGGATTGATTAATGCAGAGTAATAATAGATAAAATATATAGAATAATATTCAGAAAAAAAAAGAATAAAAATATATAAAACAATTTTTCGGCTTCGAGATTCGAACTGAGGACCAGAAAAAGAAATCTTTGATTCGGCCAGTCACTCTAGCCGCCAAGCCACTGATTCATTGTACGGTTGAAGAGCCTTTCCTTCTTAATACGATTATCCCAGTCTCAGGTACGGTGCAAATCTGGTCTAAAAGCACACTGCTAAGAAAATAAATGTCTTCTGCGCATGTGCGTAAGCTCAACGCTTAGAATTTCAAATAAATCTATTAATATACTAAAGAAAAAAAATTTTTTTTGAACTTTTGGGACTGATTAATGCACAGTAATCATAGATAAAATATTTGGAATAATATTCAGAAAAAAAAAAGAATAAAAATATATAAAACAATTTTTCGGCTTCGAGACTCGAACTGAGGACCAGAAAAAGAAATCTTTCTTTCGACCATTCACTCTAGCAGCCAAGCCACTTATTCTCTGCACGGTTGAAGATCCTTTCCTTCTTAATACGATTATCCCAGTCTCAAGTACGGTTCGAATCTAGTCTAAAAGCACAAAGCTAAGAAAATAAATGTCTTTTGCGCATGTGCGTGACCTCAGCTCTTAGAATTTTAAATAAATCTTTTAATATATTAAAGAAAAATTTTATTTTTGAACTTTTGGGACTGATTAATGCAGAGTAATCATAGATAAAATATTTGGAATAATATTTAGTAAAAAAAAGAATAAAAATATATAAAACATATTTTCGGCTTCGAGACTCGAACTGAGGACCAGAAAAAGAAATCTTTGATTCGGCCAGTCACTCTAGCCGCAGAGCCACTGATCCACTGTACGGTTGAAGAGCCTTTCCTTCTTAATACGATTATCCCAGTCTCAAGTACGGTGCAAATCTGGTCTAAAAGCACACTGCTAAGAAAATAAATGTCTTCTGCGCATGTGCGTAAGCTCAACGCTTAGAATTTCAAATTAATCTATTAATATACTAAAGAAGAATTTTATTTTTGAACTTTTGGGACTGATTAATGCAGAGTATTCAAAGATAAAATAATTGGAACAATATTCAGAATAAAAAAAAAGAACAAAAATATATAAAACAAATTCTCGGCTTCGAGACTCGAACTGAGGAAAAGAAAAAGAAATCTTTGATTCGACCGGTCACTCTAGCCATCAAGCCACTTATTAGCTATACGGTTGAAGAGACTTTCCTTCTTAATACGATTATTCCAGTCTCAAGTACGGTGCGAATCTGGTCTAAAAGCAGAATGCTAAGAAAATAAATGTCTTCTGCGCATGTGCGTGAGCTCAACGCTTAGAATTTCAAATAAATCTATTAATATACTAAAGAAAAATTTTATTTTTGAACTTTTGGGACTGGTTAATGCAGAGTAATCATAGATAAAATATTTGGAATAATATTCAGAAAAAAAAAGAATAAAATATATAAAACAATTTTTCGGCTTCGAGACTCGAACAGAGGACCAGAAAAAGAAACCTTTGACTCGACCTGTCACTCTTGCCGCCAAGCCACTTATTCTCGGCACGGTTGAAGAGCCTTTCCTTCTTAATACGATTATACCAGTCTCAAGTACGGTGGAAATCTGGTCTAAAAGCATAATGCTAAGAAAATAAATGTCTTCTGCGCATGTGCGTGAGCTCAACGCTTAGAATTTCAAATAAATCTATTAATGTACTAAAGAAAAATTTTATTTTTGAACTTTTGGGACTGATTAATGCAGAGTAATCATAGATAAAATATTTGGAATAATATTCAGAAAAAAAAAGAATAAAAATATATAAAACATATTTTCGGCTTCGAGACTCGAACTGAGGACCAGAAAAAGAAATCTTTGATTCGGCCAGTCACTCTAGCCGCAGAGCCACTGATTCACTGTACGGTTGAAGAGCCTTTCCTTTATAATACAATTATCCCAGTCTCAAGTACGGTGCAAATCTGGTCTAAAAGCACACTGCTAAGAAAATAAATGTCTTCTGCGCATGTGCGTAAGCTCAACGCTTAGAATTTCAAATTAATCTATTAATATACTAAAGAAAAAAAAATTTTTTTTGAACTTTTGGGACTGATTAATGCACAGTAATAATAGATAAAATATTTGGAATAATATTCAGAAAAAAAAGAATAAAAATATATAAAACAATTTTTCGGCTTCGAGACTCGAACTGAGGACCAGAAAAAGAAATCTTTGATTCGGCCAGTCACTCTAGCCGCCAAGCCACTGATTCACGGTACGGTTGAAGAGCCTTTAATTCTTAATACGATTATCCCAGTCTCAAGTACGGTGCAAATCTGGTCTAAAAGCATAATGCTAAGAAAATAAATGTCTTCTGCGCATGTGCGTGACCTCAGCTCTTAGAATTTTAAATAAATCTTTTAATATATTAAAGAAAAATTTTATTTTTGAACTTTTGGGACTGATTAATGCAGAGTAATCATAGATAAAATATTTGGAATAATATTCAGAAGAAAAAAAAAAAAAAGAATAAAAATATATAAAACAATTTTTCGGCTTCGAGACTCGAACTGAGGACCAGAAAAAGAAATCTTTGATTCGACCATTCACTCTAGCAGCCAAAACACTTATTCTCTGCACGGTTGAAGATCCTTTCCTTCTTAATACGATTATCCCAGTCTCAAGTACGGTGCGAATCTAGTCTAAAAGCACAAAGCTAAGAAAATAAATGTCTTCTGCGCATGTGCGTGACCTCAGCTCTTAGAATTTTAAATAAATCTTTTAATATATTAAAGAAAAATTTTTTTTTGAACTTTTGGGACTGATTAATGCAGAGTAATCATAGATAAAATATTTGGAATAATATTCAGAAGAAAAAAAAAAAGAATAAAAATATATAAAACAATTTTTCGGCTTCGAGACTCGAACTGAGGACCAGAAAAAGAAATCTTTGATTCGACTATTCACTCTAGCAGCCAAAACACTTATTCTCTGCACGGTTGAAGATCCTTTCCTTCTTAATACGATTATCCCAGTCTCAAGTACTCTGCGAATCTAGTCTAAAAGCACAAAGCTAAGAAAATAAATGTCTTCTGCGCATGTGCGTGACCTCAGCTCTTAGAATTTTAAATAAATCTTTTAATATATTAAAGAAAATTTTTTTTTTGAACTTTTGGGACTGATTAATGCACAGTAATCATAGATAAAATATTTGGAATAATATTCAGAAAAAAAAAGAATAAAAATATATAAAACAATTTTTCGGCTTCGAGACTCGAACTGAGGACCAGAAAAAGAAATCTTTCTTTCGACCATTCACTCTAGCAGCCAAGCCACTTATTCTCTGCACGGTTGAAGATCCTTTCCTTCTTAATACGATTATCCCAGTCTCAAGTACGGTTCGAATCTAGTCTAAAAGCACAAAGCTAAGAAAATAAATGTCTTTTGCGCATGTGCGTGACCTCAGCTCTTAGAATTTTAAATAAATCTTTTAATATATTAAAGAAAAATTTTATTTTTGAACTTTTGGGACTGATTAATGCAGAGTTATAATAGATAAAATATTTGGAATAATATTCAGAAAAAAAAGAATAAAAATATATAAAGCAATTTTTCGGCTTCGAGACTCGAACTGAGGACCAGAAAAAGAAATCTTTGATTCGGCCAGTCACTCTAGCCGCCAAGCCACTGATTCACTGTACGGTTGAAGAGCCTTTCCTTCTTAATACGATTATTCCAGTCTCAAGTACGGTGCAAATCTGGTCTAAAAGCACACTGCTAAGAAAATAAATGTCTTCAACGCATGTGCGTAAGCTCAACGCTTAGAATTTCAAATAAATCTATTAATATACTAAAGAAAAAAAATTTTTTTTTGCACTTTTGGGACTGATTAATGCAGAGTAATCATAGATAAAATATTTGGAATAATATTCAGAAAAAAAAAGAATAAAAATATATAAAACAATTTTTCGGCTTCGAGACTCGAACTGAGGACCAGAAAAAAAATCTTTGATTCGACCATTCACTCTAGCAGCTAAGCCACTTATTCTCTGCACGGTTGAAGATCCTTTAATTCTTAATACGATTATCCCAGTCTCAAGTACGGTGCGAATCTAGTCTAAAAGCACAAAGCTAAGAAAATAAATGTCTTCTGCGCATGTGCGTGACCTCAGCTCTTAGAATTTTAAATAAATCTTTTAATATATTAAAGAAAAATTTTATTTTTGAACTTTTGGGACTGATTAATGCAGAGTAATCATAGATAAAATATTTGGAATAATATTTAGGAAAAAAAAGAATAAAAATATATAAAACAATTTTTCGGCTTCGAGACTCGAACTGAGGACCAGAAAAAGAAATCTTTGATTCGGCCGTTCACTCTAGCCGAAAAGCCACTTATTCTCTGCACGGGTGAAGATCCTTTCCTTCTTAATACGATTATCCCAGTCTCAAGTACGGTGCGAATCTAGTCTAAAAGCACAAAGCTAAGAAAATAAATGTCTTCTGCGCATGTGCGTGACCTCAGCTCTTAGAATTTTAAATAAATCTTTTAATATATTAAAGAAAAATTTTATTTTTGAACTTTTGGGACTGATTAATGCAGAGTAATCATAGATAAAATATTTGGAATAATATTCAGAAGAAAAAAAAAAAAGAATAAAAATATATAAAACAATTTTTCGGCTTCGAGACTCGAACTGAGGACCAGAAAAAGAAATCTTTGATTCGACCATTCACTCTAGCAGCCAAAACACTTATTCTCTGCACGGTTGAAGATCCTTTCCTTCTTAATACGATTATCCCAGTCTCAAGTACGGTGCGAATCTAGTCTAAAAGCACAAAGCTAAGAAAATAAATGTCTTCTGCGCATGTGCGTGACCTCAGCTCTTAGAATTTTAAATAAATCTTTTAATATATTAAAGAAAAATTTTTTTTTGAACTTTTGGGACTGATTAATGCAGAGTAATCATAGATAAAATATTTGGAATAATATTCAGAAGAAAAAAAAAAGAATAAAAATATATAAAACAATTTTTCGGCTTCGAGACTCGAACTGAGGACCAGAAAAAGAAATCTTTGATTCGACCATTCACTCTAGCAGCCAAAACACTTATTCTCTGCACGGTTGAAGATCCTTTCCTTCTTAATACGATTATCCCAGTCTCAAGTACTCTGCGAATCTAGTCTAAAAGCACAAAGCTAAGAAAATAAATGTCTTCTGCGCATGTGCGTGACCTCAGCTCTTAGAATTTTAAATAAATCTTTTAATATATTAAAGAAAAATTTTTTTTGAACTTTTGGGACTGATTAATGCACAGTAATCATAGATAAAATATTTGGAATAATATTCAGAAAAAAAAAGAATAAAAATATATAAAACAATTTTTCGGCTTCGAGACTCGAACTGAGGACCAGAAAAAAAATCTTTGATTCGACCATTCACTCTAGCAGCTAAGCCACTTATTCTCTGCACGGTTGAAGATCCTTTAATTCTTAATACGATTATCCCAGTCTCAAGTACGGTGCGAATCTAGTCTAAAAGCACAAAGCTAAGAAAATAAATGTCTTCTGCGCATGTGCGTGACCTCAGCTCTTAGAATTTTAAATAAATCTTTTAATATATTAAAGAAAAATTTTATTTTTGAACTTTTGGGACTGATTAATGCAGAGTAATCATAGATAAAATATTTGGAATAATATTTAGGAAAAAAAAGAATAAAAATATATAAAACAATTTTTCGGCTTCGAGACTCGAACTGAGGACCAGAAAAAGAAATCTTTGATTCGGCCGTTCACTCTAGCCGAAAAGCCACTTATTCTCTGCACGGGTGAAGATCCTTTCCTTCTTAATACGATTATCCCAGTCTCAAGTACGGTGCGAATCTAGTCTAAAAGCACAAAGCTAAGAAAATAAATGTCTTCTGCGCATGTGCGTGACCTCAGCTCTTAGAATTTTAAAGAAATCTTTTAATATATTAAAGAAAAATTTTATTTTTGAACTTTTGGGACTGATTAATGCAGAGTAATCATAGATAAAATATTTGGAAACATATTTAGAAAAAAAAAGAATAAAAATATATAAAACAATTTTTCGGCTTCGAGACTCGAACTGAGGACCAGAAAAAGAAATCTTTGATTCGGCCAGTCACTCTAGCCGCCAAGCCACTGATTCACTGTACGGTTGAAGAGCTTTTCATTCTTAATACGATTATCCCAGTCTCAAGTACGGTGCAAATCTGGTCTAAAAGCACACTGCTAAGAAAATAAATGTCTTCTGCGCATGTGCGTAAGCTCAACGCTTAGAATTTCAAATAAATCTATTAATATACTAAAGAAAAAAAAAATTTTTTGAACTTTTGGGACTGATTAATGCACAGTAATCATAGATAAAATATTTGGAATAATATTCAGAAAAAAAAGAATAAAAATATATAAAACAATTTTTCGGCTTCGAGACTCGAACTGAGGACCAGAAAAAGAAATCTTTCTTTCGACCATTCACTCTAGCAGCCAAGCCACTTATTCTCTGCACGGTTGAAGATCCTTTACTTCTTAATACGATTATCCCAGTCTCAAGTACGGTGCGAATCTAGTCTAACAGCACAAAGCTAAGAAAATAAATGTCTTTTGCGCATGTGCGTGACCTCAGCTCTTAGAATTTTAAATAAATCTTTTAATATATTAAAGAAAAATTTTATTTTTGAACTTTTGGGACTGATTAATGCAGAGTAATCATAGATAAAATATTTGGAATAATATTTAGTAAAAAAAAGAATAAAAATATATAAAACGTATTTTCGGCTTCGAGACTCGAACTGAGGACCAGAAAAAGAAATCTTTGATTCGGCCAGTCACTCTAGCCGCAGAGCCACTGATCCACTGTACGGTTGAAGAGCCTTTCCTTCTTAATACGATTATCCCAGTCCCAAGTACGGTGCAAATCTGGTCTAAAAGCACACTGCTAAGAAAATAAATGTCTTCTGCGCATGTGCGTAAGCTCAACGCTTAGAATTTCAAATTAATCTATTAATATACTAAAGAAGAATTTTATTTTTGAACTTTTGGGACTGATTAATGCAGAGTAATCAAAGATAAAATAATTGGAACAATATTCAGAATAAAAAAAAAGAACAAAAATATATAAAACAAATTCTCGGCTTCGAGACTCGAACAGAGGACCAGAAAAAGAAACCTTTGACTCGACCTGTCACTCTTGCCGCCAAGCCACTTATTCTCGGCACGGTTGAAGAGCCTTTCCTTCTTAATACGATTATACCAGTCTCAAGTACGGTGCGAATCTGGTCTAAAAGCATAATGCTAAGAAAATAAATGTCTTCTGCGCATGTGCGTGAGCTCAACGCTTAGAATTTCAAATAAATCTATTAATATACTAAAGAAAAATTTTATTTTTGAACTTTTGGGACTGATTAATGCAGAGTAATCATAGATAAAATATTTGGAATTATATTCAGAAAAAAAAAGAATAAAATATATAAAACAATTTTTCGGCTTCGAGGCTCGAACAGAGGACCAGAAAAAGAAACCTTTGACTCGACCTGTCACTCTTGCCGCCAAGCCACTTATTCTCGGCACGGTTGAAGAGCCTTTCCTTCTTAATACGATTATACCAGTCTCAAGTACGGTGCGAATCTGGTCTAAAAGCATAATGCTAAGAAAATAAATGTCTTCTGCGCATGTGCGTGAGCTCAACGCTTAGAATTTCAAATAAATCTATTAATGTACTAAAGAAAAATTTTATTTTTGAACTTTTGGGACTGATTAATGCAGAGTAATCATAGATAAAATATTTGGAATAATATTCAGAAAAAAAAAGAATAAAAATATATAAAACATATTTTCGGCTTCGAGACTCGAACTGAGGACCAGAAAAAGAAATCTTTTATTCGGCCAGTCACTCTAGCCGCCAAGCCACTGATTCACGGTACGGTTGAAGAGCCTTTAATTCTTAATACGATTATCCCAATCTCAAGTACGGTGCAAATCTGGTCTAAAAGCATAATGCTAAGAAAATAAAAGTCTTCTGCGCATGTGCGTGACCTCAGCTCTTAGAATTTTAAATAAATCTTTTAATATATTAAAGAAAAATTTTATTTTTGAACTTTTGGGACTGATTAATGCAGAGTAATCATAGATAAAATATTTGGAATAATATTCAGAAGAAAAAAAAAAGAATAAAAATATATAAAACAATTTTTCGGCTTCGAGACTCGAACTGAGGACCAGAAAAAGAAATCTTTGATTCGACCATTCACTCTAGCAGCCAAAACACTTATTCTCTGCACGGTTGAAGATCCTTTCCTTCTTAATACGATTATCCCAGTCTCAAGTACGGTGCGAATCTAGTCTAAAAGCACAAAGCTAAGAAAATAAATGTCTTCTGCGCATGTGCGTGACCTCAGCTCTTAGAATTTTAAATAAATCTTTTAATATATTAAAGAAAAATTTTATTTTTGAACTTTTGGGACTGATTAATGCAGAGTAATCATAGATAAAATATTTGGAATAATATTCAGAAGAAAAAAAAAGAATAAAAATATATAAAACAATTTTTCGGCTTCGAGACTCGAACTGAGGACCAGAAAAAGAAATCTTTGATTCGACCATTCACTCTAGCAGCCAAAACACTTATTCTCTGCACGTTTGAAGATCCTTTCCTTCTTAATACGATTATCCCAGTCTCAAGTACGGTGCGAATCTAGTCTAAAAGCACAAAGCTAAGAAAATAAATGTCTTCTGCGCATGTGCGTGACCTCAGCTCTTACAAATTTTAAATAACTCTTTTAATATATTAAAGAAAAATTTTATTTTTGAACTTTTGGGACTGATTAATGCAGAGTAATGATATATAAAATATTTGGAATAATATTTAGAAAAAAAAAGAATAAAAATATATAAAACAATTTTTCGGCTTCGAGACTCGAACTGAGGAACAGAAAAAGAAATCTTTGATTCGACCATTCACTCTAGCAGCCAAAACACTTATTCTCTGCACGGTTGAAGATCCTTTCCTTCTTAATACGATTATCCCAGTCTCAAGTACGGTGCGAATCTAGTCTAAAAGCACAAAGCTAAGAAAATAAATGTCTTCTGCGCATGTGCGTGACCTCAGCTCTTAGAATTTTAAATAAATCTTTTAATATATTAAAGAAAAATTTTTTTTTTTGAACTTTTGGGACTGATTAATGCACAGTAATCATAGATAAAATATTTGGAATAATATTCAGAAAAAAAAAGAATAAAAATATATAAAACAATTTTTCGGCTTCGAGACTCGAACTGAGGACCAGAAAAAGAAATCTTTCTTTCGACCATTCACTCTAGCAGCCAAGCCACTTATTCTCTGCACGGTTGAAGATCCTTTCCTTCTTAATACGATTATCTCAGTCTCAAGTACGGTTCGAATCTAGTCTAAAAGCACAAAGCTAAGAAAATAAATGTCTTTTGCGCATGTGCGTGACCTCAGCTCTTAGAATTTTAAATAAATCTTTTAATATATTAAAGAAAAATTTTATTTTTGAACTTTTGGGACTGATTAATGCAGAGTTATAATAGATAAAATATTTGGAATAATATTCAGAAAAAAAAGAATAAAAATATATAAAGCAATTTTTCGGCTTCGAGACTCGAACTGAGGACCAGAAAAAGAAATCTTTGATTCGGCCAGTCACTCTAGCCGCCAAGCCACTGATTCACTGTACGGTTGAAGAGCCTTTCCTTCTTAATACGATTATTCCAGTCTCAAGTACGGTGCAAATCTGGTCTAAAAGCACACTGCTAAGAAAATAAATGTCTTCAACGCATGTGCGTAAGCTCAACGCTTAGAATTTCAAATAAATCTATTAATATACTAAAGAAAAAAAATTTTTTTTTGCACTTTTGGGACTGATTAATGCAGAGTAATCATAGATAAAATATTTGGAATAATATTCAGAAAAAAAAAGAATAAAAATATATAAAACAATTTTTCGGCTTCGAGACTCGAACTGAGGACCAGAAAAAAAATCTTTGATTCGACCATTCACTCTAGCCGAAAAGCCACTTATTCTCTGCACGGTTGAAGATCCTTTAATTCTTAATACGATTATCCCAGTCTCAAGTACGGTGCGAATCTAGTCTAAAAGCACAAAGCTAAGAAAATAAATGTCTTCTGCGCATGTGCGTGACCTCAGCTCTTAGAATTTTAAATAAATCTTTTAATATATTAAAGAAAAATTTTATTTTTGAACTTTTGGGACTGATTAATGCAGAGTAATCGTAGATAAAATATTTGGAATAATATTTAGGAAAAAAAAGAATAAAAATATATAAAACAATTTTTCGGCTTCGGGACTCGAACTGAGGACCAGAAAAAGAAATCTTTGATTCGGCCGTTCACTCTAGCCGAAAAGCCACTTATTCTCTGCACGGGTGAAGATCCTTTCCTTCTTAATACGATTATCCCAGTCTCAAGTACGGTGCGAATCTAGTCTAAAAGCACAAAGCTAAGAAAATAAATGTCTTCTGCGCATGTGCGTGACCTCAGCTCTTAGAATTTTAAAGAAATCTTTTAATATATTAAAGAAAAATTTTATTTTTGAACTTTTGGGACTGATTAATGCAGAGTAATCATAGATAAAATATTTGGAAAAATATTTAGAAAAAAAAAGAATAAAAATATATAAAACAATTTTTCGGCTTCGAGACTCGAACTGAGGACCAGAAAAAGAAATCTTTGATTCGGCCAGTCACTCTAGCCGCCAAGCCACTGATTCACTGTACGGTTGAAGAGCCTTTCCTTCTTAATACGATTATCCCAGTCTCAAGTACGGTGCAAATCTGGTCTAAAAGCACACTGCTAAGAAAATAAATGTCTTCTGCGCATGTGCGTAAGCTCAACGCTTAGAATTTCAAATTAATCTATTAATATACTAAAGAAGAATTTTATTTTTGAACTTTTGGGACTGATTAATGCAGAGTATTCAAAGATAAAATAATTGGAACAATATTCAGAATAAAAAAAAAGAACAAAAATATATAAAACAAATTCTCGGCTTCGAGACTCGAACTGAGGAAAAGAAAAAGAAATCTTTGATTCGACCGGTCACTCTAGCCATCAAGCCACTTATTAGCTATACGGTTGAAGAGACTTTCCTTCTTAATACGATTATTCCAGTCTTAAGTACGGTGCGAATCTGGTCTAAAAGCAGAATGCTAAGAAAATAAATGTCTTCTGCGCATGTGCGTGAGCTCAACGCTTAGAATTTCAAATAAATCTATTAATATACTAAAGAAAAATTTTATTTTTGAACTTTTGGGACTGATTAATGCAGAGTAATCATAGATAAAATATTTGGAATAATATTCAGAAAAAAAAAGAATAAAATATATAAAACAATTTTTCGGCTTCGAGACTCGAACAGAGGACCAGAAGAAGAAACCTTTGACTCGACCTGTCACTCTTGCCGCCAAGCCACTTATTCTCGGCACGGTTGAAGAGCCTTTCCTTCTTAATACGATTATACCAGTCTCAAGTACGGTGCGAATCTGGTCTAAAAGCATAATGCTAAGAAAATAAATGTCTTCTGCGCATGTGCGTGAGCTCAACGCTTAGAATTTCAAATAAATCTATTAATGTACTAAAGAAAAATTTTATTTTTGAACTTTTGGGACTGATTAATGCAGAGTAATCATAGATAAAATATTTGGAATAATATTCAGAAAAAAAAAGAATAAAAATATATAAAACAATTTTTCGGCTTCGAGACTCGAACTGAGGACCAGAAAAAGAAATCTTTGATTCGACCATTCACTCTAGCAGCCAAAACACTTATTCTCTGCACGGTTGAAGATCCTTTCCTTCTTAATACGATTATCCCAGTCTCAAGTACGGTGCGAATCTAGTCTAAAAGCACAAAGCTAAGAAAATAAATGTCTTCTGCGCATGTGCGTGACCTCAGCTCTTAGAATTTTAAATAAATCTTTTAATATATTAAAGAAAAATTTTATTTTTGAACTTTTGGGACTGATTAATGCAGAGTAATCATAGATAAAATATTTGGAATAATATTCAGAAGAAAAAAAAAAGAATAAAAATATATAAAACAATTTTTCGGCTTCGAGACTCGAACTGAGGACCAGAAAAAGAAATCTTTGATTCGACCATTCACTCTAGCAGCCAAAACACTTATTCTCTGCACGTTTGAAGATCCTTTCCTTCTTAATACGATTATCCCAGTCTCAAGTACGGTGCGAATCTAGTCTAAAAGCACAAAGCTAAGAAAATAAATGTCTTCTGCGCATGTGCGTGACCTCAGCTCTTACAAATTTTAAATAAATCTTTTAATATATTAAAGAAAAATTTTATTTTTGAACTTTTGGGACTGATTAATGCAGAGTAATGATATATAAAATATTTGGAATAATATTTAGAAAAAAAAAGAATAAAAATATATAAAACAATTTTTCGGCTTCGAGACTCGAACTGAGGAACAGAAAAAGAAATCTTTGATTCGACCAGTCGCTCTAGCCGCCAAGACACTTATTTGCTATACGGTTGAAGAGACTTTCCGTCTTAATACGATTATCTCAGTCTCAAGTACGGTGCGAATCTGGTCTAAAAGCACAATGCTAAGAAAATAAATGTCTTCTGCGCATGTGCGTAATCTCAACGCTTAGAATTTGAAATAAATCTATTAATATACTAAAGAAGAATTTTATTTTTGAACTTTTATGACTGATTAATGCAGAGTATTCAAAGATAAAATAATTGGAACAATATTCAGAATAAAAAAAAAGAACAAAAATATATAAAACAAATTCTCGGCTTCGAGACTCGAACTGAGGAAAAGAAAAAGAAATCTTTGATTCGACCGGTCACTCTAGCCATCAAGCCACTTATTAGCTATACGATTGAAGAGACTTTCCTTCTTAATACGATTATTCCAGTCTCAAGTACGGTGCGAATCTGGTCTAAAAGCAGAATGCTAAGAAAATAAATGTCTTCTGCGCATGTGCGTCAGCTCAACGCTTAGAATTTCAAATAAATCTATTAATATACTAAAGAAAAATTTTATTTTTGAACTTTTGGGACTGATTAATGCAGAGTAATCATAGATAAAATATTTGGAATAATATTCAGAAAAAAAAAGAATAAAAATATATAAAACAATTTTTCGGCTTCGAGACTCGAACTGAGGACCAGAAAAAGAAATCTTTGATTCGACCATTCACTCTAGCCGCCAACCCACTTATTCTCTGCACGGTTGAAGAGCCTTTCCTTATTAATACGATTATCCCAGTCTCAAGTACGGTGCGAATCTAGTCTAAAAGCACAAAGTTAAGAAAATAAATGTTTTCTGCGCATGTGCGTGACCTCAGCTCTTAGAATTTTAAATAAATCTTAAAATATATTAAAGAAAAATTTTATTTTTGAACTTTTGGGACTGATTAATGCAGAGTAATCATAGATAAAATATTTGGAATAATATTTAGAAAAAAAAAAGAATAAAAATATATAAAACAATTTTTCGGCTTCGAGACTCGAATGAGGACCAGAAAAAGAAATCTTTGACTCGACCAGTCACTCTAGCCGCCAAGCCACTTATTCTCTGTACGGTTGAAGAGCCTTTAATTCTTAATACGATTATCCCAGTCTCAAGTACGGTGCGAATCTGGTCTAAAAGCACAATGCTAAGAAAATAAATGTCTTCTGCGCATGTGCGTGACCTCAGCTCTTAGAATTTCAAATAAATCTATTAATATACTAAAGAAAAATTTTATTTTTGAATTTTTGGGACTGATTAATGCAGAGTAATAATAGATAAAATATTTGGAATAATATTCAGAAAAAAAAAGAATAAAAATATATAAAACAATTTTTCGGCTTCGAGACTCGAACTGAGGACCAGAAAAAGAAATCTTTGATTCGGCCAGTCACTCTAGCAGCCAAGCCACTGATTCACTGTACAGCTGAAGATTCTTTCCTTCTTAATACGATTATCCCAGTCTCAAGTACGGTGCAAATCTGGTCTAAAAGCACACTGCTAAGAAAATAAATGTCTTCTGCGCATGTGCGTAAGCTCAACGCTTAGAATTTCAAATAAATCTATTAATATACTAAAGAAAAATTTTATTTTTGAACTTTTGGGATTGATTAATGCAGAGTAATCATAGATAAAATATTTGGAATAATGTTCAGGAAAAAAAAGAATAAAAATATATAAAACAATTTTTCGGTTTCGAGACTCGAACTGAGGACCAGAAAAAGAAATCTTTGATTCGACCATTCACTCTAGCCGCCAAGCCATTTATTCTCTGACCGGTTGAAGAGCCTTTCCTTCTTAATACGATTATCCCAGTCTCAAGTACAGTGCGAATCTAGTCTAAAAGCACAAAGCTAAGAAAATAAATGTCTTCTGCGCATGTGCGTGACCTCAGCTCTTAGAATTTTAAATAAATCTTTTAATATATTAAAGAAAAATTTTATTTTTGAACTTTTGGGACTGATTAATGCAGAGTTATAATAGATAAAATATTTGGAATAATATTCAGAAAAAAAACGAATAAAAATATATAAAGTAATTTTTCGGCTTCGAGACTCGAACTGAGGACCAGAAAAAGAAATCTTTGATTCGGCCAGTCACTCTAGCCGCCAAGCCACTGATTCACTGTACGGTTGAAGAGCCTTTCCTTCTTAATACGATTATTCCAGTCTCAAGTACGGTGCAAATCTGGTCTAAAAGCACACTGCTAAGAAAATAAATGTCTTCAACGCATGTGCGTAAGCTCAACGCTTAGATTTTCAAATAAATCTATTAATATACTAAAGAAAAAAAAATTTTTTTTTGCACTTTTGGGACTGATTAATGCAGAGTAATCATAGATAAAATATTTGGAATAATATTCAGAAAAAAAAAGAATAAAAATATATAAAACAATTTTTCGGCTTCGAGACTCGAACTGAGGACCAGAAAAAAAATCTTTGATTCGACCATTCACTCTAGCAGCTAAGCCACTTATTCTCTGCACGGTTGAAGATCCTTTAATTCTTAATACGATTATCCCAGTCTCAAGTACGGTGCGAATCTAGTCTAAAAGCACAAAGCTAAGAAAATAAATGTCTTCTGCGCATGTGCGTGACCTCAGCTCTTAGAATTTTAAATAAATCTTTTAATATATTAAAGAAAAATTTTATTTTTGAACTTTTGGGACTGATTAATGCAGAGTAATCATAGATAAAATATTTGGAATAATATTTAGGAAAAAAAAGAATAAAAATATATAAAACAATTTTTCGGCTTCGAGACTCGAACTGAGGACCAGAAAAAGAAATCTTTGATTCGGCCGTTCACTCTAGCCGAAAAGCCACTTATTCTCTGCACGGGTGAAGATCCTTTCCTTCTTAATACGATTATCCCAGTCTCAAGTACGGTGCGAATCTAGTCTAAAAGCACAAAGCTAAGAAAATAAATGTCTTCTGCGCATGTGCGTGACCTCAGCTCTTAGAATTTTAAAGAAATCTTTTAATATATTAAAGAAAAATTTTATTTTTGAACTTTTGGGACTGATTAATGCAGAGTAATCATAGATAAAATATTTGGAAAAATATTTAGAAAAAAAAGAATAAAAATATATAAAACAATTTTTCGGCTTCGAGACTCGAACTGAGGACCAGAAAAAGAAATCTTTGATTCGGCCAGTCACTCTAGCCGCCAAGCCACTGATTCACTGTACGGTTGAAGAACCTTTCCTTCTTAATACGATTATCCCAGTCTCAAGTACGGTGCAAATCTGGTCTAAAAGCACACTGCTAAGAAAATAAATGTCTTCTGCGCATGTGCGTAAGCTCAACGCTTAGAATTTCAAATTAATCTATTAATATACTAAAGAAGAATTTTATTTTTGAACTTTTGGGACTGATTAATGCAGAGTAATCATAGATAAAATATTTGGAAAAATATTTAGAAAAAAAAGAATAAAAATATATAAAACATATTTTCGGCTTCGAGACTCGAACTGAGGACCAGAAAAAGAAATCTTTGATTCGGCCAGTCACTCTAGCCGCAGAGCCACTGATTCACTGTACGGTTGAAGAGCCTTTCCTTTATAATACGATTATCCCAGTCTCAAGTTCGGTGCAAATCTGGTCTAAAAGCACACTGCTAAGAAAATAAATGTCTTCTGCGCATGTGCGTAAGCTCAACGCTTAGAATTTCAAATTAATCTATTAATATACTAAAGAAAAAAAATTTTTTTTTGAACTTTTGGGACTGATTAATGCACAGTAATAATAGATAAAATATTTGGAATAATATTCAGAAAAAAAAGAAGAAAAATATATAAAACAATTTTTCGGCTTCGAGACTCGAACTGAGGACCAGAAAAAGAAATCTTTGATTCGGCCAGTCACTCTAGCCGCCAAGCCACTGATTCACGGTACGGTTGAAGAGCCTTTAATTCTTAATACGATTATCCCAATCTCAAGTACGGTGCAAATCTGGTCTAAAAGCATAATGCTAAGAAAATAAAAGTCTTCTGCGCATGTGCGTGACCTCAGCTCTTAGAATTTTAAATAAATCTTTTAATATATTAAAGAAAAATTTTATTTTTGAACTTTTGGGACTGATTAATTTAGAGTAATCATAGATAAAATATTTGGAATAATATTCAGAAGAAAAAAAAAGAATAAAAATATATAAAACAATTTTTCGGCTTCGAGACTCGAACTGAGGACCAGAAAAAGAAATCTTTGATTCGACCATTCACTCTAGCAGCCAAAACACTTATTCTCTGCACGGTTGAAGATCCTTTCCTTCTTAATACGATTATCCCAGTCTCAAGTACGGTGCGAATCTAGTCTAAAAGCACAAAGCTCAGAAAATAAATGTCTTCTGCGCATGTGCGTGACCTCAGCTCTTAGAATTTTAAATAAATCTTTTAATATATTAAAGAAAAATTTTTTTTTGAACTTTTGGGACTGATTAATGCAGAGTAATCATAGATAAAATATTTGGAATAATATTCAGAAGAAAAAAAAAAGAATAAAAATATATAAAACAATTTTTCGGCTTCGAGACTCGAACTGAGGACCAGAAAAAGAAATCTTTGATTCGACCATTCACTCTAGCAGCCAAAACACTTATTCTCTGCACGGTTGAAGATCCTTTCCTTCTTAATACGATTATCCCAGTTCTCAAGTACGGTGCGAATCTAGTCTAAAAGCACAAAGCTAAGAAAATAAATGTCTTCTGCGCATGTGCGTGACCTCAGCTCTTAGAATTTTAAATAAATCTTTTAATATATTAAAGAAAAATTTTATTTTTGAACTTTTGGGACTGATTAATGCAGAGTAATCATAGATAAAATATTTGGAATAATATTCAGAAGAAAAAAAAAAGAATAAAAATATATAAAACAATTTTTCGGCTTCGAGACTCGAACTGAGGACCAGAAAAAGAAATCTTTGATTCGACCATTCACTCTAGCAGCCAAAACACTTATTCTCTGCACGTTTGAAGATCCTTTCCTTCTTAATACGATTATCCCAGTCTCAAGTACGGTGCGAATCTAGTCTAAAAGTACAAAGCTAAGAAAATAAATGTCTTCTGCGCATGTGCGTGACCTCAGCTCTTAGAATTTTAAATAAATCTTTTAATATATTAAAGAAAAATTTTATTTTTGAACTTTTGGGACTGATTAATGCAGAGTAATGATATATAAAATATTTGGAATAATATTTAGAAAAAAAAAGAATAAAAATATATAAAACAATTTTTCGGCTTCGAGACTCGAACTGAGGAACAGAAAAAGAAATCTTTGATTCGACCAGTCGCTCTAGCCGCCAAGACACTTATTTGCTATACGGTTGAAGAGACTTTCCGTCTTAATACGATTATCATAGTCTCAAGTACGGTGCGAATCTGGTCTAAAAGCACAATGCTAAGAAAATAAATGTCTTCTGCGCATGTGCGTAATCTCAACGCTTAGAATTTGAAATAAATCTATTAATATACTAAAGAAGAATTTTATTTTTGAACTTTTATGACTGATTAATGCAGAGTATTCAAAGATAAAATAATTGGAACAATATTCAGAATAAAAAAAAAGAACAAAAATATATAAAACAAATTCTCGGCTTCGAGACTCGAACTGAGGAAAAGAAAAAGAAATCTTTGATTCGACCGGTCACTCTAGCCATCAAGCCACTTATTAGCTATACGATTGAAGAGACTTTCCTTCTTAATACGATTATTCCAGTCTCAAGTACGGTGCGAATCTGGTCTAAAAGCAGAATGCTAAGAAAATAAATGTCTTCTGCGCATGTGCGTCAGCTCAACGCTTAGAATTTCAAATAAATCTATTAATATACTAAAGAAAAATTTTATTTTTGAACTTTTGGGACTGATTAATGCAGAGTAATCATAGATAAAATATTTGGAATAATATTCAGAAAAAAAAAGAATAAAAATATATAAAACAATTTTTCGGCTTCGAGACTCGAACTGAGGACCAGAAAAAGAAATCTTTGATTCGACCATTCACTCTAGCCGCCAACCCACTTATTCTCTGCACGGTTGAAGAGCCTTTCCTTATTAATACGATTATCCCAGTCTCAAGTACGGTGCGAATCTAGTCTAAAAGCACAAAGTTAAGAAAATAAATGTTTTCTGCGCATGTGCGTGACCTCAGCTCTTAGAATTTTAAATAAATCTTTTAATATATTAAAGAAAAATTTTATTTTTGAACTTTTGGGACTGATTAATGCAGAGTAATCATAGATAAAATATTTGGAATAATATTTAGAAAAAAAAAAAGAATAAAAATATATAAAACAATTTTTCGGCTTCGAGACTCGAATGAGGACCAGAAAAAGAAATCTTTGACTCGACCAGTCACTCTAGCCGCCAAGCCACTTATTCTCTGTACGGTTGAAGAGCCTTTAATTCTTAATACGATTATCCCAGTCTCAAGTACGGTGCGAATCTGGTCTAAAAGCACAATGCTAAGAAAATAAATGTCTTCTGCGCATGTGCGTGACCTCAGCTCTTAGAATTTCAAATAAATCTATTAATATACTAAAGAAAAATTTTATTTTTGAAATTTTGGGACTGATTAATGCAGAGTAATAATAGATAAAATATTTGGAATAATATTCAGAAAAAAAAAGAATAAAAATATATAAAACAATTTTTCGGCTTCGAGACTCGAACTGAGGACCAGAAAAAGAAATCTTTGATTCGGCCAGTCACTCTAGCAGCCAAGCCACTGATTCACTGTACAGCTGAAGATTCTTTCCTTCTTAATACGATTATCCCAGTCTCAAGTACGGTGCAAATCTGGTCTAAAAGCACACTGCTAAGAAAATAAATTCTTCTGCGCATGTGCGTAAGCTCAACGCTTAGAATTTCAAATAAATCTATTAATATACTAAAGAAAAATTTTATTTTTGAACTTTTGGGATTGATTAATGCAGAGTAATCATAGATAAAATATTTGGAATAATGTTCAGGAAAAAAAAGAATAAAAATATATAAAACAATTTTTCGGTTTCGAGACTCGAACTGAGGACCAGAAAAAGAAATCTTTGATTCGACCATTCACTCTAGCCGCCAAGCCATTTATTCTCTGACCGGTTGAAGAGCCTTTCCTTCTTAATACGATTATCCCAGTCTCAAGTACAGTGCGAATCTAGTCTAAAAGCACAAAGCTAAGAAAATAAATGTCTTCTGCGCATGTGCGTGACCTCAGCTCTTAGAATTTTAAATAAATCTTTTAATATATTAAAGAAAAATTTTATTTTTGAACTTTTGGGACTGATTAATGCACAGTAATAATAGATAAAATATTTGGAATAATATTCAGAAAAAAAAGAATAAAAATATATAAAACAATTTTTCGGCTTCGAGACTCGAACTGAGGACCAGAAAAAGAAATCTTTGATTCGACCATTCACTCTAGCAGCCAAAACACTTATTCTCTGCACGGTTGAAGATCCTTTCCTTCTTAATACGATTATCCCAGTCTCAAGTACGGTGCAAATCTGGTCTAAACGCATAATGCTAAGAAAATAAATGTCTTCTGCGCATGTGCGTGACCTCAGCTCATAGAATTTCAAATAAATCTATTAATATACTAAAGAAAAATTTTATTTTTGAACTTTTGGGACTGATTAATGCAGAGTAATCATAGATAAAATATTTGGAATAATATTCAGAAAAAAAAAAGAATAAAAATATATAAAACAATTTTTCGGCTTCCAGACTCGAACTGAGGACCAGAAAAAGAAATCTTTGATTCGACCATTCACTCTAGCAGCCAAAACACTTATTCTCTGCACGGTTGAAGATCCTTTCCTTCTTAATACGATTATCCCAGTCTCAAGTACGGTGCGAATCTGGTCTAAAAGCACAATGCTAAGAAAATAAATGTCTTCTGCGCATGTGCGTAATCTCAACGCTTAGAATTTCAAATAAATCTATTAATATACTAAAGAAGAATTTTATTTTTGAACTTTTGGGACTGATTAATGCAGAGTATTCAAAGATAAAATAATTGGAACAATATTCAGAATAAAAAAAAAGAACAAAAATATATAAAACAAATTCTCGGCTTCGAGACTCGAACTGAGGAAAAGAAAAAGAAATCTTTGATTCGACCGGTCACTCTAGCCATCAAGCCACTTATTAGCTATACGATTGAAGAGACTTTCCTTCTTAATACGATTATTCCAGTCTCAAGTACGGTGCGAATCTGGTCTAAAAGCAGAATGCTAAGAAAATAAATGTCTTCTGCGCATGTGCGTCAGCTCAACGCTTAGAATTTCAAATAAATCTATTAATATACTAAAGAAAAATTTTATTTTTGAACTTTTGGGACTGATTAATGCAGAGTAATCATAGATAAAATATTTGGAATAATATTTAGAAAAAAAAAAAGAATAAAAATATATAAAACAATTTTTCGGCTTCGAGACTCGAATGAGGACCAGAAAAAGAAATCTTTGACTCGACCAGTCACTCTAGACGCCAAGCCACTTATTCTCTGTACGGTTGAAGAGCCTTTAATTCTTAATACGATTATCCCAGTCTCAAGTACGGTGCGAATCTGGTCTAAAAGCACAATGCTAAGAAAATAAATGTCTTCTGCGCATGTGCGTGACCTCAGCTCATAGAATTTCAAATAAATCTATTAATATACTAAAGAAAAAAAAATTTTTTTTTGAACTTTTGGGACTGATTAATGCACAGTAATAATAGATAAAATATTTGGAATAATATTCAGAAAAAAAAGAATAAAAATATATAAAACAATTTTTCGGCTTCGAGACTCGAACTGAGGACCAGAAAAAGAAATCTTTGATTCGACCATTCACTCTAGCAGCCAAAACACTTATTCTCTGCACGGTTGAAGATCCTTTCCTTCTTAATACGATTATCAAAGTCTCAAGTACGGTGCAAATCTGGTCTAAACGCATAATGCTAAGAAAATAAATGTCTTCTGCGCATGTGTGTGACCTCAGCTCATAGAATTTCAAATAAATCTATTAATATACTAAAGAAAAATTTTATTTTTGAACTTTTGGGACTGATTAATGCAGAGTAATCATAGATAAAATATTTGGAATAATATTTAGAAAAAAAAAAGAATAAAAATATATAAAACAATTTTTCGGCTTCGAGACTCGAAATGAGGACCAGAAAAAGAATTCTTTGATTCCTCCAGTCACTCTAGCCGCCAACCCACTGATTCACTGTATGGTTGAAGAGCCTTTCCTTCTTAATACGATTATCCCAGTCTCAAGTACGGTGCAAATCTGGTCTAAAAGCACACTGCTAAGAAAATAAATGTCTTCTGCGCATGTGCGTAAGCGCAACGCTTAGAATTTCAAATAAATCTATTAATATACTAAAGAAAAATTTTATTTTTGAACTTTTGGGATTGATTAATGCAGAGTAATCATAGATAAAATATTTGGAATAATGTTCAGAAAAAAAAAAGAATAAAAATATATAAAACAATTTTTCGGCTTCGAGACTCGAACTGAGGACCAGAAAAAGAAATCTTTGATTCGACCATTCACTTTAGCCGCCAAGCCATTTATTCTCTGACCGGTTGAAGAGCCTTTCCTTCTTAATACGATTATCCCAGTCTCAAGTACGGTGCGAATCTAGTCTAAAAGCACAATGCTAAGAAAATAAATGTCTTCTGCGCATGTGCGTGACCTCAGGTCTTAGAATTTTAAATAAATCTTTTAATATATTAAAGAAAAATTTTATTTTTGAACTTTTGGGACTGATTAATGCAGAGTAATCATAGATAAAATATTTGGAATAATATTTAGAAAAAAAAAGAATAAAAATATATAAAACCATTTTTCGGCTTCGAGACTCGAACTGAGGACCAGAAAAAAGAAATCTTTGATTCGACCAGTCACACTAGCAGCCATGCCACTTATTCTCGGCACGGTTGAAGAGCCTTTCCTTCTTAATACGATTATACCAGTCTCAAGTACGGTGCGAATCTGGTCTAAAAGCATAATGCTAAGAAAATAAATGTCTTCTGCGCATGTGCGTGACCTCAGCTCTTAGAATTTTAAATAAATCTTTTAATATATTAAAGAAAAATTTTATTTTTGAACTTTTGGAACTGATTAATACATAGTAATCATAGATAAAATATTTGGAATAATATTTAGAAGAAAAAAGAATAAAAATAT
Organism: Argiope bruennichi; assembly: GCF_947563725.1. Lineage (NCBI taxonomy): Eukaryota > Metazoa > Arthropoda > Arachnida > Araneae > Araneidae > Argiope > Argiope bruennichi. Next base: position 2,300,940 of record NC_079152.1, read on the forward strand.
ATAAAACAATTTTTCGGCTTCGAGACTCGAACTGAGGACCAGAAAAAAGAATTCTTTGATTCGGCCAGTCACTCTAGCCGCCAAGCCACTGATTCACTGTATGGTTGAAGAGCCTTTTCTTCTTAATACGATTATCCCAGTCTCAAGTACGGTGCAAATCTGGTCTAAAAGCACACTGCTAAGAAAATAAATGTCTTCTGCGCATGTGCGTAAGCTCAACGCTTAGAATTTCAAATAAATCTATTAATATACTAAACAAAAATTTTATTTTTGAACTTTTGGGATTGATTAATGCAGAGTAAGCATAGATAAAATATTTGGAATAATGTTCAGAAAAAAAAAAGAATAAAAATATATAAAACACTTTTTCGGCTTCGAGACTCGAACTGAAGACCAGAAAAAGAAACCTTTGATTCGACCATTCACTCTAGCCACCAAGCCATTTATTCTCTGACCGGTTGAAGAGCCTTTCCTTCTTAATACGATTATTCCAGTCTCAAGTACGGTGCGAATCTGGTCTAAAAGCATAATGCTAAGAAAATAAATGTCTTCTGCACATGTGCGTGACCTCAGCTCTTAGAATTTCAAATAAATCTATTAATATACTAAAGAAAAATTTTATTTTTGAACTTTTGGGACTGATTAATGCAGAGTAATCATAGATAAAATATTTGGAATAATATTCAGAAAAAAAAAGAATAAAATATATAAAACAATTTTTCGGCTTCCAGACTCGAACTGAAGACCAGAAAAAGAAACCTTTGATTCGACCATTCACTCTAGCCACCAAGCCATTTATTCTCTGCACGGTTGAAGATCCTTTCCTTCTTAATACGATTATCCCAGTCTCAAGTACGGTGCGAATCTGGTCTAAAAGCACAATGCTAAGAAAATAAATGTCTTCTGCGCATGTGCGTAATCTCAACGCTTAGAATTTCAAATAAATCTATTAATATACTAAAGAAGAATTTTATTTTTGAACTTTTGGGACTGATTAATGCAGAGTATTCAAAGATAAAATAATTGGAACAATATTCAGAATAAAAAAAAAGAACAAAAATATATAAAACAAATTCTCGGCTTCGAGACTCGAACTGAGGAAAAGAAAAAGAAATCTTTGATTCGACCGGTCACTCTAGCCATCAAGCCACTTATTAGCTATACGGTTGAAGAGACTTTCCTTCTTAATACGATTATTCCAGTCTCAACTACGGTGCGAATCTGGTCTAAAAGCATAATGCTAAGAAAATAAATGTCTTCTGCGCATGTGCGTGAGCTCAACGCTTAGAATTTCAAATAAATCTATTAATGTACTAAAGAAAAATTTAATTTTTGAACTTTTGGTACTGATTAATGCAGAGTAGTCATAGATAAAATATTTGGAATAATATTTAGAAAAAAAAAGAATAAAAATATATAAAACAATTTTTCGGCTTCGAGACTCGAATGAGGACCAGAAAAAGAAATCTTTGACTCGACCAGTCACTCTAGCAGCCAAAACACTTATTCTCTGCACGGTTGAAGATCCTTTCCTTCTTAATACGATTATCCCAGTCTCAAGTACGGTGCGAATCTGGTCTAAAAGCACAATGCTAAGAAAATAAATGTCTTCTGCGCATGTGCGTAATCTCAACGCTTAGAATTTCAAATAAATCTATTAATATACTAAAGAAGAATTTTATTTTTGAACTTTTGGGACTGATTAATGCAGAGTATTCAAAGATAAAATAATTGGAACAATATTCAGAATAAAAAAAAAGAACAAAAATATATAAAACAAATTCTCGGCTTCGAGACTCGAACTGAGGAAAAGAAAAAGAAATCTTTGATTCGACCGGTCACTCTAGCCATCAAGCCACTTATTAGCTATACGGTTGAAGAGACTTTCCTTCTTAATACGATTATTCCAGTCTCAAGTACGGTGCGAATTTTTTCTAAAAGCAGAATGCTAAGAAAATAAATGTCTTCTGCGCATGTGCGTGAGCTCAACGCTTAGAATTTCAAATAAATCTATTAATATACTAAAGAAAAATTTTATTTTTGAACTTTTGGGACTGATTAATGCAGAGTAATCATAGATAAAATATTTGGAATAATATTTAGAAAAAAAAAGAATAAAAATATATAAAACAATTTTTCGGCTTCGAGACTCGAACTGAGGACCAGAAAAAGAATTCTTTGATTCGGCAAGTCACTCTAGCCGCCAAGCCACTGATTCACTGTATGGTTGGAGAGCCTTTCCTTCTTAATACGATTATCCCAGTCTCAAGTACGGTGCAAATCTGGTCTAAAAGCACACTGCTAAGAAAATAAATGTCTTCTGCGCATGTGCGTAAGCTCAACGCTTAGAATTTCAAATAAATCTATTAATATACTAAAGAAAAATTTTATTTTTGAACTTTTGGGATTGATTAATGCAGAGTAATCATAGATAAAATATTTGGAATAATGTTCAGAAAAAAAAAAAGAATAAAAATATATAAAACAATTTTTCGGCTTCGAGACTCGAACTGAGGACCAGAAAAAGAAATCTTTGATTCGACCATTCACTCTAGCCGCCAAGCCATTTATTCTCTGACCGGTTGAAGAGCCTTTCCTTCTTAATACGATTATCCCAGTCTCAAGTACGGTGCGAATCTGGTCTAAAAGCACAATGCTAAGAAAATAAATGTCTTCTGCGCATGTGCGTAATCTCAACGCTTAGAATTTCAAATAAATCTATTAATATACTAAAGAAGAATTTTATTTTTGAACTTTTGGGACTGATTAATGCAGAGTATTCAAAGATAAAATAATTGGAACAATATTCAGAATAAAAAAAAAGAACAAAAATATATAAAACAAATTCTCGGCTTCGAGACTCGAACTGAGGAAAAGAAAAAGAAATCTTTGATTCGACCGGTCACTCTAGCCATCAAGCCACTTATTAGCTATACGGTTGAAGAGACTTTCCTTCTTAATACGATTATTCCAGTCTCAAGTACGGTGCGAATTTTTTCTAAAAGCAGAATGCTAAGAAAATAAATGTCTTCTGCGCATGTGCGTGAGCTCAACGCTTAGAATTTCAAATAAATCTTTTAATATATTAAAGAAAAATTTTATTTTTGAACTTTTGGAACTGATTAATACATAGTAATCATAGATAAAATATTTGGAATAATATTTAGAAGAAAAAAGAATAAAAATATATAAAACAATTTTTCGGCTTCGAGACTCGAACTGAGGACCAGAAAAAAGAAATCTTTGATTCGACCATTCACTCTAGCCGCCAAGCCACTGATTCACTGTACGGTTGAAGAGCCTTTCCTTCTTAATACGATTATCCCAGTCTCAAGTACGGTGCAAATCTGGTCTAAAAGCACACTGCTAAGAAAATAAATGTCTTCTGCGCATGTGCGTAAGCTCAACGCTTAGAATTTCAAATAAATCTATTAATATACTAAACAAAAATTTTATTTTTGAACTTTTGGGATTGATTAATGCAGAGTAAGCATAGATAAAATATTTGGAATAATGTTCAGAAAAAAAAAAGAATAAAAATATATAAAACACTTTTTCGGCTTCGAGACTCGAACTGAAGACCAGAAAAAGAAATCTTTGATTCGACCATTCACTCTAGCCACCAAGCCATTTATTCTCTGACCGGTTGAAGAGCCTTTCCTTCTTAATACGATTATTCCAGTCTCAAGTACGGTGCGAATCTGGTCTAAAAGCATAATGCTAAGAAAATAAATGTCTTCTGCGCATGTGCGTGACCTCAGCTCATAGAATTTCAAATAAATCTATTAATATACTAAAGAAAAATTTTATTTTTGAACTTTTGGGACTGATTAATGCAGAGTAATCATAGATAAAATATTTGGAATATTATTCAGAAAAAAAAAAGAATAAAAATATATAAAACAATTTTTCGGCATCGAGACTCGAACTGAGGACCAGAAAAAGAAATCTTTGACTCGACCTGTCACTCTAGCCGCCAAGTGACTTATTCTCTGCACGTTTGAAGAGCCTTTAATTCTTAATACGATTATCTCAGTCTCAAGTACGGTGCGAATCTGGTCTAAAAGCACAATGCTAAGAAAATAAATGTCTTCTGCGCATGTGCGTGACCTCAGCTCTAAGAATTTCAAATAAATCTATTAATATACTAAAGAAAAATTTTATTTTTGAAATTTTGGGACTGATTAATGCAGAGTAATAATAGATAAAATATTTGGAATAATATTCAGAAAAAAAAAGAATAAAAATATATAAAACAATTTTTCGGCTTCGAGACTCGAACTGAGGACCAGAAAAGGAATTCTTTGATTCGGCCAGTCACTCTAGCCGCCAAGCCACTGATTCACTGTACGGTTGAAGAGCCTTTCCTTCTTAATACGATTATCCCAGTCTCAAGTACGGTGCAAATCTGGTCTAAAAGCACACTGCTAAGAAAATAAATGTCTTCTGCGCATGTGCGTAAGCTCAACGCTTAGAATTTCAAATAAATCTATTAATATACTAAAGAAAAATTTTATTTTTGAACTTTTGGGATTGATTAATGCAGAGTAATCATAGATAAAATATTTGGAATAATGTTCAGAAAAAAAAAAGAATAAAAATATATAAAACAATTTTTCGGCTTCGAGACTCGAACTGAGGACCAGAAAAAGAAATCTTTGATTCGACCATTCACTCTAACCGCCAAGCCATTTATTCTCTGACCGGTTGAAGAGCCTTTCCTTCTTAATACGATTATCCTAGTCTCAAGTACTGTGCGAATCTAGTCTAAAAGCACAATGCTAAGAAAATATATGTCTTCTGCGCATGTGCGTGACCTCAGGTCTTGGAATTTTAAATAAATCTTTTAATATATTAAAGAAAAATTTTATTTTTGAACTTTTGGGACTGATTAATGCAGAGTAATCATAGATAAAATATTTGGAATAATATTTAGAAAAAAAAAGAATAAAAATATATAAAACTATTTTTCGGCTTCGAGACTCGAACTGAGGACCAGAAAAAGAAATCTTTGATTCGACCAGTCACACTAGCCGCCAAGCCACTTATTCTCGGCACGGTTGAAGAGCCTTTCCTTTTTAATACGATTATACCAATCTCAAGTACGGTGCGAATCTGGTCTAAAAGCACACTGCTAAGAAAATAAATGTCTTCTGCGCATGTGCGTGACCTCAGCTCATAGAATTTCAAATAAATCTATTAATATACTAAAGAAAAATTTTATTTTTGAACTTTTGGAACTGATTAATACATAGTAATCATAGATAAAATATTTGGAATAATATTTAGAAGAAAAAAGAATAAAAATATATAAAACAATTTTTCGGCTTCGAGACTCGAACTGAGGACCAGAAAAAAGAAATCTTTGATTCGACCATTCACTCTAGCCGCCAAGCCACTGATTCACTGTACGGTTGAAGAGCCTTTCCTTCTTAATACGATTATCCCAGTCTCAAGTACGGTGCAAATCTGGTCTAAAAGCACACTGCTAAGAAAATAAATGTCTTCTGCGCATGTGCGTAAGCTCAACGCTTAGAATTTCAAATAAATCTATTAATATACTAAACAAAAATTTTATTTTTGAACTTTTGGGATTGATTAATGCAGAGTAAGCATAGATAAAATATTTGGAATAATGTTCAGAAAAAAAAAGAATAAAAATATATAAAACACTTTTTCGGCTTCGAGACTCGAACTGAAGACCAGAAAAAGAAATCTTTGATTCGACCATTCACTCTAGCCACCAAGCCATTTATTCTCTGACCGGTTGAAGAGCCTTTCCTTCTTAATACGATTATTCCAGTCTCAAGTACGGTGCGAATCTGGTCTAAAAGCATAATGCTAAGAAAATAAATGTCTTCTGCACATGTGCGTGACCTCAGCTCTTAGAATTTCAAATAAATCTATTAATATACTAAAGAAAAATTTTATTTTTGAACTTTTGGGACTGATTAATGCAGAGTAATCATAGATAAATATTTGGAATAATATTTAGAAAAAAAAAGAATAAAAATATATAAAACTATTTTTCGGCTTCGAGACTCGAACTGAGGACCAGAAAAAGAAATCTTTGATTCGACCAGTCACACTAGCCGCCAAGCCACTTATTCTCGGCACGGTTGAAGAGCCTTTCCTTTTTAATACGATTATACCAATCTCAAGTACGGTGCGAATCTGGTCTAAAAGCACACTGCTAAGAAAATAAATGTCTTCTGCGCATGTGCGTGACCTCAGCTCTTAGAATTTCAAATAAATCTATTAATATACTAAAGAAAAATTTTATTTTTGAACTTTTGGGACTGATTAATGCAGAGAAATCATAGATAAAATATTTGGAATATTATTCAGAAAAAAAAAAAGAATAAAAATATATAAAACAATTTTTCGGCTTCAAGACTCGAACTGAGGACCAGAAAAAGAAATCTTTGATTCGACCATTCACTCTAGCCGCCAAGCCACTTATTCTCTGCACGATTGAAGAGCCTTTCATTCTTAATACGATTATCCCAGTCTCAAGTACGCTGCGAATCTAGTCTAAAAGCACAATGCTAAGAAAATAAATGTCTTCTGCGCATGTGCGTGACCTCAGCTCATAGAATTTCAAATAAATCTATTAATATACTAAAGAAAAATTTTATTTTTGAACTTTCGGGACTGATTAATGCAGAGTAATCATAGATAAAATATTTGGAATATTATTCAGAAAAAAAAAAGAATAAAAATATATAAAACAATTTTTCGGCTTCGAGACTCGAACTGAGGACTAGAAAAAGAAATCTTTGATTCGACCAGTCACTCTAGCCGCCAAGCCACTTATTTGCTATACGGTTGAAGAGCCTTTCCGTCTTAATACGATTATCCCAGTCTCAAGTACGGTGCGAATCTGCTCTAAAAGCACAATGCTAAGAAAATAAATGTCTTCTGCGCATGTGCGTGACCTCAGCTCTTAGAATTTTAAATAAATCTTTTAATATATTAAAGAAAAATTTTATTTTTGAACTTTTGGGACTGATTAATGCAGAGTAATCATAGATAAAATATTTGGAATAATATTTAGAAAAAAAAGAATAAAAATATATAAAACAATTTTTCGGCTTCGAGACTCGAACTGAGGACCAGAAAAAGAAATCTTTGATTCGACCAGTCACACTAGCCGCCAAGCCACTTATTCGCTGAGCGGTTGAGGAGTCTTTCCTTCTTAATACGATTATCCCAGTCTCAAGTACGGCGCGAATCTGGCCTAAAAGCACAATGCTAAGAAAATAAATGTCTTCTGCGCATGTGCGTAATCTCAACGCTTAGAATTTCAAATAAATCTATTAATATACTAAAGAAAAATTTTATTTTTGAACTTTTGGGACTGATTAATGCAGAGTATTCAAAGATAAAATAATTGGAAAATATTCAGAATAAAAAAAAAAAGAACAAAAATATATAAAACAAATTCTCGGCTTCGAGACTCGAACTGAGGAAAAGAAAAAGAAATCTTTGATTCGACCGGTCACTCTAGCCATCAAGCCATTTAATCGCTATACGGTTGAAGAGACGTTCCTTCTTAATACGATTATTCCAGTCTCAAGTACGGTGCGAATCTGGTCTAAAAGCACAATGCTAAGAAAATAAATGTCTTCTGCGCATGTGCGTGACCTCAACTCATAGAATTTCAAATAAATCTATTAATATACTAAAGAAAAATTTTATTTTTGAACTTTTGGGACTGATTAATGCAGAGTAATCATAGATAAAATATTTGGAATAATATTCAGAAAAAAAAAAGAATAAAAATATATAAAACAATTTTTCGGCTTCGAGACTCGAACTGAGGACCAGAAAAAGAAATCTTTGATTCGTCCATTCATTCTATCCGCCAAGCCACTTATTCTGAGCACGGGTAAAGAGCCTTTCCTTCTTAATACGATTATCCCAGTCTCAAGTACGGTGCGAATCTGGTCTAAAAGCAAAATGCTAAGAAAATAAATGTCTTCTGCGCTTGTGCGTAAGCTCAACGCTTAGAATTTCAAATAAATGTATTAATATAGTAAAGAAAAATTTTATTTTTGAACTTTTGGGACTGATTAATGCAGAGTAATCATAGATAAAATGTTTGGAATAATTTTCAGAAAAAAAAGAATAAAATATATAAAACAATTTTTCGGCTTTGAGAATCGAACTGAGGACCAGAAAAAGAAAACTTTGATTCGACCATTCACTCTAGCCGCCAAGATACTTATTCTCTGTACGGTTGAAGAGCCTTTCCTTCTTAATACGATTATCCCAGTCTCAAGTACGGTGCGAATCAGGTCTAAAAGCACAATGCTAAGAAAATAAATGTCTTCTGCGCATGTGCGTGACTTCAGCTCTTAGAATTTTAAATAAATCTTTTAATATATTAAAGAAAAATTTATTTTTGAACTTTTGGGACTGATTAATGCAGAGTAATCATAGATAAAATATTTGGAATAATATTTAGAAAAAAAAAAGAATAAAAATATATAAAACAATTTTTCGGCTTCGAGACTCGAACTGAGGACCAGAAAAAGAAATCTTTGACTCGACCAGTCACTCTAGCCGACAAGCCACTGATTCACTGTACGGTTGAAGAGCCTTTCCTTCTTATTACGATTATCCCAGTCTCAAGTACGGTGCGAATCTGGTCTAAAAGCACAATGCTAAGAAAATAAATGTCTTCTGCACATGTGCGTGACCTTAGCTCTTAGAATTTCAAATAAATCTATTAATATACTAAAGAAAAATTTTATTTTTGAAATTTTGGGACTGATTAATGCAGAGTAATAATAGATAAAATATTTGGAATAATATTCAGAAAAAAAAAGAATAAAAATATATAAAACAATTTTTCGTCTTCGAGACTCGAACTGAGGACCAGAAAAAGAACTCTTTGATTCGGCCAGTCACTCTAGCCGCCAAGCCACTGATTCACTGTACGGTTGAAGAGCCTTTCCTTCTTATTACGATTATCCCAGTCACAAGTACGGTGCAAGTCTGGTCTAAAAGCACACTGCTAAGAAAATAAATGTCTTCTGCGCATGTGCGTAAGCTCAACGCTTAGAATTTCAAATAAATCTATTAATATACTAAAGAAAAATTTTATTTTTGAACTTTCTGGACTGATTAATGCAGAGTAATCATAGATAAAATATTTGGAATAATATTTAGAAGAAAAAAAAAGAATAAAAATATATAAAACAATTTTTCGGCTTCGAGACTCGAACTGAGGACCAGAAAAAGAAATCTTTGATTCGACCAGTCACACTATCCGCCAAGAAACTTATTCGCTGTGCGGTTGAAGAGTCTTTCCTTCTTAATACGATTATCCCAGTCTCAAGTACGGTGCGAATCTGGTCTAAAAGCACAATGCTAAGAAAATTAATGTCTTCTGCGCATGTGCGTAATCTCAACGCTTAGAATTTCAAATAAATCTATTAATATACTAAAGAAAAATTTTATTTTTGAACTTTTTGGACTGATTAATTCAGAGTATTCAAAGATAAAATAATTGGAACAATATTCAAAATAAAAAAAAGAACAAAAATATATAAAAAAAATTCTCGGCTTCGAGACTCGAACTGAGGAAAAGAAAAAGAAATCTTTGATTCGACCGGTCATTCTAGCCATCAAGCCACTTATTCGCTATACGGTTGAAGAGACTTTCCTTCTTAATACGATTATCCCAGTCTCAAGTACGGTGCGAATCTGGTCTAAAAGCACAAACCTAAGAAAATAAATGTCTTCTGCGCATGTGCGTAATCTCAACGCTTAGAATTTTAAATAAATCTATTAATATACTAAAGAAAAATTTTATTTTTGAACTTTTGGGACTGATTAATGCAGAGTAATCATAGATAAAATGTTTGGAATATTATTCAGAAAAAAAAAGAATAAAAATATATAAAACAATTTTTCGGCTTCGAGACTCGAACTGAGGACCAGAAAAAGAAATCTTTGATTCGACCATTCACTCTAGCCGCCAAGCCACTTATTCTCTGCACGGTTGAAGAGCCTTTCCTTCTTAATACGATTATCCCAGTCTCAAGTACGCTGCGAATCTAGTCTAAAAGCGCAATGCTAAGAAAATAAATGTCTTCTGCGCATGTGCGTGACCTCAGCTCTTAGAATTTTAAATAAATCTTTTAATATATTAAAGAAAAATTTTATTTTTGAACTTTTGGGACTGATTAATGCAGAGTAATCATAGATAAAATATTTGGAATAATATTTAGAAAAAAAAAGAATAAAAATATATAAAACAATTTTTCGGCTTCGAGACTCGAACTGAGGACCAGAAAAAGAAATCTTTGACTCGACCAGTCTCTCCAGCCGCCAAGCCACTTATTCTCTGCACGGTTGAAGAGCCTTTAATTCTTAATACGATTATCCCAGTCTCAAGTACGGTGCGAATCTGGTCTAAAAGCACAAAGCTAAGAAAATAATTTCTTCTGCGCATGTGCGTGACCTCAGGCCTTAGAATTTTAAATAAATCTTTTAATATACTAAAGAAAAATTTTATTTTTGAACTTTTGGGACTGATTAATGCAGAGTAATCATATATAAAATATTTGGAATAATATTTAGAAAAAAAAAAAGAATAAAAATATATAAAACAATTTTTCGGCTTCAAGACTCGAACTGAGGACCAGAAAAAGAAATCTTTGACTCGACCAGTCACTCTAGCCGCCAAGCCACTTATTCTCTGCACGATTGAAGAGCCTTTAATTCTTAATACGATTATCCCAGTCTCAAGTACGGTGCGAATCTGGTCTAAAACACAATGCTAAGAAAATAAATGTCTTCTGCGCATGTGCGTGACCTCAGCTCTTAGAATTTCAAATAAATCTATTAATATACTAAAGAGAAATTTCATTTTTGAAATTTTGGGACTGATTAATGCAGAGTAATAATAGATAAAATATTTGGAATAATATTCAGAAAAAAAAGAATAAAAATATATAAAACAATTTTTCGGCTTCGAGACTCGAACTGAGGACCAGAAAAAGAAATCTTTGATTCGGCCAGTCACTCTAGCCGAAAAGCCACTGATTCACTGTGCGGTTGAAGAGCCTTTCCTTCTTAATACGATTATCCCAGTCTCAAGTACGGTGCAAATCTGGTCTAAAAGCACAAAGCTAAGAAAATAAATGTCTTCTGCGCATGTGCGTGACCTCAGCTCTTAGAATTTTAAATAAATCTTTTAATATATTAAAGAAAAATTTTATTTTTGAACTTTTGGGACTGATTAATGCAGAGTAATCATAGATAAAATATTTGGAATAATATTCAGTAAAAAAAATAATATAAATATATAAAACAATTTTTCGTCTTCGAGACTCGAACTGAGGACCAGAAAAAGAACTCTTTGATTCGGCCAGTCACTCTAGCCGCCAAGCCACTGATTCACTGTACGGTTGAAGAGCCTTTCCTTCTTATTACGATTATCCCAGTCACAAGTACGGTGCAAATCTGGTCTAAAAGCACACTGCTAAGAAAATAAATGTCTTCTGCGCATGTGCGTAAGCTCAACGCTTAGAATTTCAAATAAATCTATTAATATACTAAAGAAAAATTTTATTTTTGAACTTTCTGGACTGATTAATGCAGAGTAATCATAGATAAAATATTTGGAATAATATTTAGAAGAAAAAAAAAGAATAAAAATATATAAAACAATTTTTCGGCTTCGAGACTCGAACTGAGGACCAGAAAAAGAAATCTTTGATTCGACCAGTCACACTATCCGCCAAGAAACTTATTCGCTGAGCGGTTGAAGAGTCTTTCCTTCTTAATACGATTATCCCAGTCTCAAGTACGGTGCGAATCTGGTCTAAAAGAATAATGCTAAGAAAATAAATGTCTTCTGCGCATGTGCGTGAGCTCAACGCTTAGAATTTCAAATAAATCTATTAATATATTAAAGAAAAAATTTTTTGAGCTATTGGGACTGAATAATCCAGAGTATTCATAGATAAAATATTTGGAATATTATTCAGAAAAAAAAAGAATAAAAATATATAAAACAATTTTTCGGCTTCGAGACTCGAACTGAGGACCAGAAAAAGAAATCTTTGATTCGACCAGTCACACTAGCCGCCAAGCCACTTATTCGCTGAGCGGTCTAGGAGTCTTTCCTTCTTAATACGATTATCCCAGTCTCAAGTACGGTGCGAATCTGGTCTAAAAGCACAAACCTAAGAAAATAAATGTCTTCTGCGCATGTGCGTAATCTCAACGCTTAGAATTTCAAATAAATCTATTAATATACTAAAGAAAAATTTTATTTTTGAACTTTTGGGACTGATTAATGCAGAGTAATCATAGATAAAATGTTTGGAATATTATTCAGAAAAAAAAAAGAATAAAAATCTATAAAACAATTTTTCGGCTTCGAGACTCGAACTGAGGACCAGAAAAAGAAATCTTTGATTCGACCATTCACTCTAGCTGCCAAGCCACTTATTCTCTGCACGATTGAAGAGCCTTTCCTTCTTAATACGATTATCCCAGTCTCAAGTACGCTGCGAATCTAGTCTAAAAGCGCAATGCTAAGAAAATAAATGTCTTCTGCGCATGTGCGTGACCTCAGCTCTTAGAATTTTAAATAAATCTTTTAATATATTAAAGAAAAATTTTATTTTTGAACTTTTGGGACTGATTAATGCAGAGTAATCATAGATAAAATATTTGGAATAATATTTAGAAAAAAAAAGAATAAAAATATATAAAACAATTTTTCGGCTTCGAGACTCGAACTGAGGACCAGAAAAAGAAATCTTTGACTCGACCAGTCTCTCCAGCCGCCAAGCCACTTATTCTCTGCACGGTTGAAGAGCCTTTAATTCTTAATACGATTATCCCAGTCTCAAGTACGGTGCGAATCTGGTCTAAAAGCACAAAGCTAAGAAAATAATTTCTTCTGCGCATGTGCGTGACCTCAGGCCTTAGAATTTTAAATAAATCTTTTAATATACTAAAGAAAAATTTTATTTTTGAACTTTTGGGACTGATTAATGCAGAGTAATCATATATAAAATATTTGGAATAATATTTAGAAAAAAAAAAAGAATAAAAATATATAAAACAATTTTTCGGCTTCAAGACTCGAACTGAGGACCAGAAAAAGAAATCTTTGACTCGACCAGTCACTCTAGCCGCCAAGCCACTTATTCTCTGCACGATTGAAGAGCCTTTAATTCTTAATACGATTATCCCAGTCTCAAGTACGGTGCGAATCTGGTCTAAAACACAATGCTAAGAAAATAAATGTCTTCTGCGCATGTGCGTGACCTCAGCTCTTAGAATTTCAAATAAATCTATTAATATACTAAAGAGAAATTTCATTTTTGAAATTTTGGGACTGATTAATGCAGAGTAATAATAGATAAAATATTTGGAATAATATTCAGAAAAAAAAGAATAAAAATATATAAAACAATTTTTCGGCTTCGAGACTCGAACTGAGGACCAGAAAAAGAAATCTTTGATTCGGCCAGTCACTCTAGCCGAAAAGCCACTGATTCACTGTGCGGTTGAAGAGCCTTTCCTTCTTAATACGATTATCCCAGTCTCAAGTACGGTGCAAATCTGGTCTAAAAGCACAAAGCTAAGAAAATAAATGTCTTCTGCGCATGTGCGTGACCTCAGCTCTTAGAATTTTAAATAAATCTTTTAATATATTAAAGAAAAATTTTATTTTTGAACTTTTGGGACTGATTAATGCAGAGTAATCATAGATAAAATATTTGGAATAATATTCAGTAAAAAAAATAATATAAATATATAAAACAATTTTTCGTCTTCGAGACTCGAACTGAGGACCAGAAAAAGAACTCTTTGATTCGGCCAGTCACTCTAGCCGCCAAGCCACTGATTAACTGTACGGTTGAAGAGCCTTTCCTTCTTATTACGATTATCCCAGTCACAAGTACGGTGCAAATCTGGTCTAAAAGCACACTGCTAAGAAAATAAATGTCTTCTGCGCATGTGCGTAAGCTCAACGCTTAGAATTTCAAATAAATCTATTAATATACTAAAGAAAAATTTTATTTTTGAACTTTCTGGACTGATTAATGCAGAGTAATCATAGATAAAATATTTGGAATAATATTTAGAAGAAAAAAAAAGAATAAAAATATATAAAACAATTTTTCGGCTTCGAGACTCGAACTGAGGACCAGAAAAAGAAATCTTTGATTCGACCAGTCACACTATCCGCCAAGAAACTTATTCGCTGAGCGGTTGAAGAGTCTTTCCTTCTTAATACGATTATCCCAGTCTCAAGTACGGTGCGAATCTGGTCTAAAAGAATAATGCTAAGAAAATAAATGTCTTCTGCGCATGTGCGTGAGCTCAACGCTTAGAATTTCAAATAAATCTATTAATATATTAAAGAAAAAATTTTTTGAGCTATTGGGACTGAATAATCCAGAGTATTCATAGATAAAATATTTGGAATATTATTCAGAAAAAAAAAGAATAAAAATATATAAAACAATTTTTCGGCTTCGAGACTCGAACTGAGGACCAGAAAAAGAAATCTTTGATTCGACCAGTCACACTAGCCGCCAAGCCACTTATTCGCTGAGCGGTCTAGGAGTCTTTCCTTCTTAATACGATTATCCCAGTCTCAAGTACGGTGCGAATCTGGTCTAAAAGCACAAACCTAAGAAAATAAATGTCTTCTGCGCATGTGCGTAATCTCAACGCTTAGAATTTCAAATAAATCTATTAATATACTAAAGAAAAATTTTATTTTTGAACTTTTGGGACTGATTAATGCAGAGTAATCATAGATAAAATGTTTGGAATATTATTCAGAAAAAAAAAAGAATAAAAATATATAAAACAATTTTTCGGCTTCGAGACTCGAACTGAGGACCAGAAAAAGAAATCTTTGATTCGACCATTCACTCTAGCCGCCAAGCCACTTATTCTCTGCACGGTTGAAGAGCCTTTCCTTCTTAATACGATTATCCCAGTCTCAAGTACGCTGCGAATCTAGTCTAAAAGCGCAATGCTAAGAAAATAAATGTCTTCTGCGCATGTGCGTGACCTCAGCTCTTAGAATTTTAAATAAATCTTTTAATATATTAAAGAAAAATTTTATTTTTGAACTTTTGGGACTGATTAATGCAGAGTAATCATAGATAAAATATTTGGAATAATATTTAGAAAAAAAAAGAATAAAAATATATAAAACAATTTTTCGGCTTCGAGACTCGAACTGAGGACCAGAAAAAGAAATCTTTGACTCGACCAGTCTCTCCAGCCGCCAAGCCACTTATTCTCTGCACGGTTGAAGAGCCTTTAATTCTTAATACAATTATCCCAGTCTCAAGTACGGTGCGAATCTGGTCTAAAAGCACAAAGCTAAGAAAATAAATGTCTTCTGCGCATGTGCGTGACCTCAGCTCTTAGAATTTTAAATAAATCTTTTAATATATTAAAGAAAAATTTTATTTTTGAACTTTTGGGACTGATTAATGCAGAGTAATCATAGATAAAATATTTGGAATAATATTCAGTAAAAAAAATAATATAAATATATAAAACAATTTTTCGGCTTCGCTGATTCGAACTGTGGACAAGAAAAAGAATTCTTTGATTCGACCATTCACTCTAGCCGCCAAGCCACTTATTCTCGGTACGAATGAAGAGCCTTTCCTTCTTAATACGATTATCCCAGTCTCAAGTACGGTGCGAATCTGATCTAAAAGCACAATGCTAAGAAAATAAATGTCTTCTGCGCATGTGCGTGAGCTCAGCTCTTAGAATTTCAAATAAATCTTTTAATATATTAAAGAAAAATATTATTTTTGAACTTTTGGGACTGATTAATGCAGAGTAATCATAGATTAAATATTTGGAATAATATTCAGAATAAAAAAAAAGAATAAAAATATATAAAACAATTTTTCGGTTTCGAGACTCGAACTGAGGACCAGAAAAAGAAATCTTTGATTCGACCAGTCACACTAGCCGCCAAGCCACTTATTCTCGGTACGGATGAAGAGCCTTTCCTTCTTAATACGATTATCCCAGTCTCAAGTACTGTGCGAATCTGGTCGAAAAGCATAATGCTAAGAAAATAAATGTCTTCTGCGCATGTGCTTGATCTCAGCTCTTAGAATTTCAAATAAATCTTTTAATATATTAAAGAAAAATATTATTTTTGAACTTTTGGGACTGATTAATGCAGAGTAATCATAGATAAAATATTTGGATTAATATTCAGAAAAAAAAATATATATATAAAATAATTTTTCGGCTTCGAGACTCGAACTGAGGACAAGAAAAAGAAATCTTTGATTCGGCCAGTCACTCCAGCCGCCAAGCCACTTATTCTCTGTACGTTTGAAGAGCCTTTCCTTCTTAATACGATTATCCCAGTCTCAAGTACGGTGCGAATCTGATCTAGAAGCACAATGCTAAGAAAATAAATGTCTTCTGCGCATGTGCGTGAGCTCGGCTCTTAGAATTTCAAATAAATCTTTTAATATATTAAAGAAAAATATTATTTTTGAACTTTTGGGACTGATTAATGCAGAGTAATCATAGATTAAATATTTGGAATAATATTCAGAATTAAAAAAAAAGAATAAAAATATATAAAACAATTTTTCGGCTTCGAGACTCGAACTGAGGACCAGAAAAAGAAATCTTTGATTCGACCATTCACTCTAGCCGCCAAGCCACTTATTCTCTGTACATTTGAAGAGCCTTTCCTTCTTAATACGATTATCCCAGTCTCAAGTACGGTGCGAATCTGATCTAAAAGCACAATGCTAAGATAATAAATGTCTTCTGCGCATGTGCTTGATCTCAGCTCTTAGAATTTCAAATAAATCTTTTAATATATTAAAGAAAAATATTATTTTTGAACTTTTGGGACTGATTAATGCAGAGTAATCATAGATAAAATATTTGGAATAATATTCAGAAAAAAAAATATATATATAAAATAATTTTTCGGCTTCGAGACTCGAACTGAGGACAAGAAAAAGAAATCTTTGATTCGGCCAGTCACTCCAGCCGCCAAGCCACTTATTCTCTGTACGTTTGAAGAGCCTTTCATTCTTAATACGATTATTCCAGTCTCAAGTACGGTGCGAATCTAGTCTAAAAGCACAATGCTAAGAAAATAAATGTCTTCTGCGCATGTGCGTAAGCTCAACGCTTAGAATTTCAAATAAATCTATTAATATACTAAAGAAAAAATTTAATTTTGAACTTTTGGGACTGATTAATACAGAGTAATCATAGATAAAATATTTGGAATAATATTCAGAAAAAATAAGAATATAAATATATAAAACAATTTTTCGGCTTCGAGACTCGAACTAAGGACCAGAAAAAGAAATCTTTGATTCGAAAATTCACTCTAGCCGCCAAGCCACTTATTCTCTGTACGTTTGAAGAGCCTTTCCTTCTTAATACGATTATCCCAGTCTCAAGTACGGTGCGAATCTCATCTAAAAGCACAATGCTAAGAAAATAAATGTCTTCTGCGCATGAGCTTGATCTCAGCTCTTAGAATTTCAAATAAATCTTTTAATGTATTTAAGAAAAATATAATTTTTTAACTTTTGGGACTGATTAATGCAGAGTAATCATAGATAAAATATTTGGAATAATATTCAGAATTAAAAAAAAAGAATAAAAATATATAAAACAATTTTTCGGCTTCGAGACTCGAACTGAGGTCCAGAAAAAGAAATCTTTGATTCGACCATTCACTCTAGCCGCCAAGCCGCTTATTCTCTGTACGTTTGAAGAGCCTTTCCTTCTTAATACGATTATCCCAGTCTCAAGTACGGTGCGAATCTGATCTAAAAGCACAATGCTAAGAAAATAAATGTCTTCTGCGCATGTGCTTGATCTCAGCTCTTAGAATTTCAAATAAATCTTTTAATATATTAAAGAAAAATATTATTTTTGAACTTTTGGGACTGATTAATGCAGAGTAATCATAGATTAAATATTTGGAATAATATTCAGAATAAAAATATATAAAAAATTTTTCGGCTTCGAGACTCGAACTGAGGACCAGAAAAAGAAATCTTTGATTCGACCATTCACTCTAGCCGCAAAGCCACTTATTCTCTGTACGTGTGAAGAGCCTTTCCTTCTTAATACGATTATCCCAGTCTCAAGTACGGTGCGAATCTGATCTAAAAGCACAATGCTAAGAAAATAAATGTCTTCTGCGCAAGTGCGTGAGCTCAGCTCTTAGAATTTCAAATAAATCTTTTAATATATTAAAGAAAAATATAATTTTTGAACTTTTGGGACTGATTAATGCAGAGTAATCATAGATAAAATATTTGGAATAATATTCAGAATTAAAAAAAAAAGAATAAAAATATATAAAACAATTTTTTGGCTTCGAGACTCGAACTGAGGACCAGAAAAAGAAATCTTTGATTCGACCATTCACTCTAGTCGCCAAGCCACTTATTCTCTGTACGTTTGAAGAGCCTTTCCTTCTTCATACGATTATCCCAGTCTCAAGTACGGTGCGAATCTGATCTAAAAGCACAATGCTAAGAAAATAAATGTCTTCTGCGCATGTGCGTGAGCTCAGCTCTTAGAATTTCAAATAAATCTTTTAATATATTAAAGAAAAATATTATTTTTGAACTTTTGGGACTGATTAATGCAGAGTAATCATAGATTAAATATTTGGAATAATATTCAGAATTAAAAAAAAAAAGAATAATAATATATAAAACAATTTTTCGGCTTCGAGACTCGAACTGAGGACCAGAAAAAGAAATCCTTGAATCGACCAGTCACACTAGCCGCCAAGCCACTTATTCTCTGTACGCTTGAAGAGAATTTCCTTCTTAATACGATTATCCAAGTCTCAAGTACGGTGCGAATCTGATCTAAAAGCACAATGCTAAGAAAATAAATGTCTTCTGCGCATGTGCGTGAGCTCAACGCTTAGAATTTCAAATAAATCTATTAATATACTAAAGAAAAAATTTAATTTTGAACTTTTGGGACTGATTAATGCAGAGTAATCATAGATTAAATATTTGGAATAATATTCAGAATAAAAAAAAAGAATAAAAATATATAAAACAATTTTTCGGTTTCGAGACTCGAACTGAGGACCAGAAAAAGAAATCTTTGTTTCGACCATTCACTCTATCCGCCAAGCCACTTATTCTCTGTACGTTTGAAGAGCCTTTCCTTCTTAATACGATTATCCCAGTCTCAAGTACGGTGCGAATCTGATCTAAAAGCACAATGCTAAGAAAATAAAGGTCTTCTGCGCATGTGCTTGATCTCAGCTCTTAGAATTTCAAATAAATCTTTTAATATATTAAAGAAAAATATTATTTTTGAACTTTTGGGACTGATTAATGCAGAGTAATCATAGATAAAATATTTGGAATAATATTCAGAAAAAAAAAGAATATAAATATATAAAACAATTTTTCGGCTTCGCTGATTCGAACTGAGGACAAGAAAAAGAATTCTTTGATTCGACCAGTCACACTAGCCGCCAAGCCACTTATTCTCTGTACGCTTGAAGAGAATTTCCTTCTTAATACGATTATCCAAGTCTCAAGTACGGTGCGAATCTGGTCTAAAAGCACAATGCTAAGAAAATAAATGTCTTCTGCGCATGTGCGTGAGCTCAACGCTTAGAATTTCAAATAAATCTATTAATATACTAAAGAAAAAATTTAATTTTGAACTTTTGGGACTGATTAATACAGAGTAATCATAGATAAAATATTTGGAATAATATTCAGAAAAAAAAAAGAATATAAATATATAAAACAATTTTTCGGCTTCGAGACTCGAACTGAGGACCAGAAAAAGAAATCTTTGATTCGGCCAGTCACTCTAGCAGCCAAGCCACTGATTCACTGTACAGCTGAAGAGTCTTTCCTTCTTAATACGATTATCCCAGTCTCAAGTACGGTGCAAATCTGGTCTAAAAGCACACTGCTAAGAAAATAAATGTCTTCTGCGCATGTGCGTAAGCTCAACGCTTAGAATTTCAAATAAATCTATTAATATACTAAAGAAAAATTTTATTTTTGAACTTTTTGGATTGATTAATGCAGAGTAATCATAGATAAAATATTTGGAATAATGTTCAGGAAAAAAAAGAATAAAAATATATAAAACAATTTTTCGGTTTCGAGACTCGAACTGAGGACCAGAAAAAGAAATCTTTGATTCGACCATTCACTCTAGCCGCCAAGCCATTTATTCTCTGACCGGTTGAAGAGCCTTTCCTTCTTAATACGATTATCCCAGTCTCAAGTACGGTGCGAATCTAGTCTAAAAGCACAAAGCTAAGAAAATAAATGACTTCTGCGCATGTGCGTGACCTCAGCTCTTAGAATTTTAAATAAATCTTTTAATATATTAAAGAAAAATTTTATTTTTGAACTTTTGGGACTGATTAATGCAGAGTAATCATATATAAAATATTTGGAATAATATTTAGAAAAAAAAAGAATAAAAATATATAAAACAATTTTTCGGCTTCGAGACTCGAACTGAGGACCAGAAAAAGAAATCCTTGATTCGACCAGTCACACTAGCCGCCAAGCCACTTATTCTCGGTACGGATGAAGAGCCTTTATTTCTTAATACGATTATCCCAGTCTCAAGTACTGTGCGAATCTGGTCGAAAAGCACAATGCTAAGAAAATAAATGTCTTCTGCGCATGTGCGTGAGCTCAGCTCTTAGAATTTCAAATAAATCTTTTAATATATTAAAGAAAAATATAATTTTTGAACTTTTGGGACTGATTAATGCAGAGTAATCATAGATAAAATATTTGGAATAATATTCAGAAAAAAAAAGAATATAAATATATAAAACAATTTTTCGGCTTCGAGACTCGAACTGAGGACCAGAAAAAGAAATCCTTGATTCGACCAGTCACACTAGCCGCCAAGCCACTTATTCTCGGTACGGATTAAGAGCCTTTCCTTCTTAATACGATTATCCCAGTCTCAAGTACTGTGCGAATCTGGTCGAAAAGCACAATGCTAAGAAAATAAATGTCTTCTGCGCATGTGCGTGAGCTCAGCTCTTAGAATTTCAAATAAATCTTTTAATATATTAAAGAAAAATATAATTTTTGAACTTTTGGGACTGATTAATGCAGAGTAATCATAGATAAAATATTTGGAATAATATTCAGAATTAAAAAAAAAAAAGAATAAAAATTTATAAAACAATTTTTCGGCTTCGAGACTCGAACTGAAGACCAGAAAAAGAAATCTTTGATTCGACCATTCACTCTAGTCGCCAAGCCACTTATTCTCTGTACGTTTGAAGAGCCTTTCCTTCTTAATACGATTATCCCAGTCTCAAGTACGGTGCGAATCTGATGTAAAAGCACAATGCTAAGAAAATAAATGTCTTCTGCGCATGTGCGTGAGCTCAGCTCTTAGAATTTCAAATAAATCTTTTAATATATTAAAGAAAAATATTATTTTTGAACTTTTGGGACTGATTAATGCAGAGTAATCTTAGATAAAATATTTGGAATAATATTCAGAAAAAAAAAAAGAATATAAATATATAAAACAATTTTTCGGCTTCGCTGATTCGAACTGAGGACAAGAAAAAGAATTCTTTGATTCGACCATTCACTCTAGCCGCCAAGCCACTTATTCTCGGTACGGATGAAGAGCCTTTCCTTCTTAATACGATTATCCCAGTCTCAAGTACTGTGCGAATCTGGTCGAAAGCCCAATGCTAAGAAAATAAATGTCTTCTGCGCATGTGCGTGAGCTGAGCTCTTAGAATTTCAAATAAATCTTTTAATATATTAAAGAAAAATATAATTTTTGAACTTTTGGGACTGATTAATGCAGAGTAATCATAGATAAAATATTTGGAATAATATTCAGAATTAAAAAAAAAAGAATAAAAATATATAAAAAAATTTTTCGGCTTCGAGACTCGAACTGAAGACCAGAAAAAGATATCTTTGATTCGACCATTCACTCTAGTCGCCAAGCCACTTATTCTCTGTACGTTTGAAGAGCCTTTCCTTCTTAATACGATTATCCCAGTCTCAAGTACGGTGCGAATCTGATCTAAAAGCACAATGCTAAGAAAATAAATGTCTTCTGCGCATGTGCTTGATCTCAGCTCTTAGAATTTCAAATAAATCTTTTAATATATTAAAGAAAAATATTATTTTTGAACTTTTGGGACTGATTAATGCAGAGTAATCATAGATAAAATATTTGGAATAATATTCAGAATTAAAAAAAAAAAGAATAAAAATATATAAAACAATTTTTCGGCTTCGAGACTCGAACTGAGGACCAGAAAAAGAAATCCTTGATTCGACCAGTCACACTAGCCGCCAAGCCACTTATTCTCGGTACGGATGAAGAGCCTTTCCTTCTTAATACGATTATCCCAGTCTCAAGTACTGTGCGAATCTGGTCGAAAAGCACAATGCTAAGAAAATAAATGTCTTCTGCGCATGTGCGTGAGCTCAGCTCTTAGAATTTCAAATAAATCTTTTAATATATTAAAGAAAAATATAATTTTTGAACTTTTGGGACTGATTAATGCAGAGTAATCACAGATAAAATATTTGGAATAATATTCAGAATTAAAAAAAAAAGAATAAAAATATATAAAACAATTTTTTGGCTTCGAGACTCGAACTGAGGACCAGAAAAAGAAATCTTTGATTCGACCATTCACTCTCGCCGCCAAGCCACTTATTCTCTGTACGTTTGAAGAGCCTTTCCTTCTTAATACGATTATCCCAGTCTCAAGTACGGTGCGAATCTGATCTAAAAGCACAATGCTAAGAAAATAAATGTCTTCTGCGCATGTGCATGATCTCAGCTCTTAGAATTTCAAATAAATCTTTTAATATATTAAAGAAAAATATTATTTTTGAACTTTTGGGACTGATTAATGCAGAGTAATCATAGATTAAATATTTGGAATAATATTCAGAATAAAAAAATGAATAAAAATATATAAAACAATTTTTCGGCTTCGAGACTCGAACTGAGGTCCAGAAAAAGAAATCTTTGATTCGACCATTCACTCTAGCCGCCAAGCCACTTATTCTCTGTACGTTTGAAGAGCCTTTCCTTCTTAATACGATTATCCCAGTCTCAAGTACGGTGCGAATCTGATCTAAAAGCACAATGCTAAGAAAATAAATGTCTTCTGCGCATGTGCGTGAGCTCAGCTCTTAGAATTTCAAATAAATCTTTTAATATATTAAAGAAAAATATTATTTTTGAACTTTTGGGACTGATTAATGCAGAGTAATCATAGATAAAATATTTGGAATAATATTCAGAAAAAAAAAAGAATATAAATATATAAAACAATTTTTCGGCTTCGCTGATTCGAACTGAGGACAAGAAAAAGAATTCTTTGATTCGACCATTCACTCTAGCCGCCAAGCCACTTATTCTCGGTACGGATGAAGAGCCTTTCCTTCTTAATACGATTATCCCAGTCTCAAGTACTGTGCGAATCTGGTCGAAAAGCACAATGCTAAGAAAATAAATGTCTTCTGCGCATGTGCGTGAGCTCAGCTCTTAGAATTTCAAATAAATCTTTTAATATATTAAAGAAAAATATAATTTTTGAACTTTTGGGACTGATTAATGCAGAGTAATCATAGATAAAATATTTGGAATAATATTCAGAATTAAAAAAAAAAAAGAATAAAAATATATAAAAAAAATTTTCGGCTTCGAGACTCGAACTGAGGACCAGAAAAAGAAATCTTTGATTCGACCATTCACTCTCGCCGCCAAGCCACTTATTCTCTGTACGTTTGAAGAGCCTTTCTTTCTTAATACGATTATCCCAGTCTCAAGTATGGTGCGAATCTGATCTAAAAGCACAATGCTAAGAAAATAAATGTCTTCTGCGCATGTGCTTGATCTCAGCTCTTAGAATTTCAAATAAATCTTTTAATATATTAAAGAAAAATATTATTTTTGAACTTTTGGGACTGATTAATGCAGAGTAATCATAGATTAAATATTTGGAATAATATTCAGAATAAAAAAAAGAATAAAAATATATAAAACAATTTTTCGGCTTCGAGACTCGAACTGAGGTCCAGAAAAAGAAATCTTTGATTCGACCATTCACTCTAGCCACCAAACCACTTATTCTCGGTACGGATGAAGAGCCTTTCCTTCTTAATACGATTATCCCAGTCTCAAGTACTGTGCGAATCTGGTCGAAAAGCACAATGCTAAGAAAATAAATGTCTTCTGCGCATGTGCGTGAGCTCAGCTCTTAGAATTTCAAATAAATCTTTTAATATATTAAAGAAAAATATAATTTTTGAACTTTTGGGACTGATTAATGCAGAGTAATCATAGATAAAATATTTGGAATGATATTCAGAATTTAAAAAAAAAGAATAAAAATATATAAAACAATTTTTCGGCTTCGAGACTCGAACTGAAGACCAGAAAAAGAAATCTTTGATTCGACCATTCACTCTAGTCGCCAAGCCACTTATTCTCTGTACGTTTGAAGAGCCTTTCCTTCTTAATACGATTATCCCAGTCTCAAGTACGGTGCGAATCTGATCTAAAAGCACAATGCTAAGAAAATAAATGTCTTCTGCGCATGTGCGTGAGCTGAGCTCTTAGAATTTCAAATAAATCTTTTAATATATTAAAGAAAAATATAATTTTTGAACTTTTGGGACTGATTAATGCAGAGTAATCATAGATAAAATATTTGGAATAATATTCAGAATTAAAAAAAAAAGAATAAAAATATATAAAAAAATTTTTCGGCTTCGAGACTCGAACTGAAGACCAGAAAAAGAAATCTTTGATTCGACCATTCACTCTAGTCGCCAAGCCACTTATTCTCTGTACGTTTGAAGAGCCTTTCCTTCTTAATACGATTATCCCAGTCTCAAGTACGGTGCGAATCTGATCTAATAGCACAATGCTAAGAAAATAAATGTCTTCTGCGCATGTGCGTGAGCTCAGCTCTTAGAATTTCAAATAAATCTTTTAATATATTAAAGAAAAATATTATTTTTGAACTTTTGGGACTGATTAATGCAGAGTAATCATAGATAAAATATTTGGAATAATATTCAGAAAAAAAAAGAATATAAATATATAAAACAATTTTTCGGCTTCGCTGATTCGAACTGAGGACAAGAAAAAGAATTCTTTGATTCGACCATTCACTCTAGCCGCCAAGCCACTTATTCTCTGTACGTCTGAAGAGCCTTTCCTTCTTAATACGATTATCCCAGTCTCAAGTACGGTGCGAATCTGATCTAAAAGCACAATGCTAAGAAAATAAATGTCTTCTGCGCATGTGCTTGATCTCAGCTCTTAGAATTTCAAATAAATCTTTTAATATATTAAAGAAAAATATTATTTTTGAACTTTTGGGACTGATTAATGCAGAGTAATCATAGATAAAATATTTGGAATAATATTCAGAATTAAAAAAAAAGAATAAAAATATATAAAACAATTTTTTGGCTTCGAGACTCGAACTGAGGACCAGAAAAAGAAATCTTTGATTCGACCATTCACTCTCGCCGCCAAGCCACTTATTCTCTGTACGTTTGAAGAGCCTTTCCTTCTTAATACGATTATCCCAGTCTCAAGTACGGTGCGAATCTGATCTAAAAGCACAATGCTAAGAAAATAAATGTCTTCTGCGCATGTGCTTGATCTCAGCTCTTAGAATTTCAAATAAATCTTTTAATATATTAAAGAAAAATATTATTTTTGAACTTTTGGGACTGATTAATGCAGAGTAATCATAGATTAAATATTTGGAATAATATTCAGAATAAAAAAAAGAATAAAAATATATAAAACAATTTTTCGGCTTCGAGACTCGAACTGAGGTCCAGAAAAAGAAATCTTTGATTCGACCATTCACTCTAGCCGCCAAGCCACTTATTCTCTGTACGTTTGAAGAGTCTTTCCTTCTTAATACGATTATCCCAGTTTCAAGTACGGTGCGAATCTGATCTAAAAGCACAATGCTAAGAAAATAAATGTCTTCTGCGCATGTGCGTAAGCTCAACGCTTAGAATTTCAAATAAATCTATTAATATACTAAAGAAAAAATTTAATTTTGAACTTTTGGGACTGATTAATACAGAGTAATCATAGATAAAATATTTGGAATAATATTCAGAAAAAAAAAGAATATAAATATATAAAACAATTTTTCGGCTTCGAGACTCGAACTGAGGACCAGAAAAAGAAATCCTTGATTCGACCAGTCACACTAGCCGCCAAGCCACTTATTCTCGGTACGGATGAAGAGCCTTTCCTTCTTAATACGATTATCCCAGTCTCAAGTACTGTGCGAATCTGGTCGAAAAGCACAATGCTAAGAAAATAAATGTCTTCTGCGCATGTGCGTGAGCTCAGCTCTTAGAATTTCAAATAAATCTTTTAATATATTAAAGAAAAATATAATTTTTGAACTTTTGGGACTGATTAATGCAGAGTAATCATAGATAAAATATTTGGAATAATATTCAGAATTAAAAAAAAAAGAATAAAAATATATAAAACAATTTTTCGGCTTCGAGACTCGAACTGAAGACCAGAAAAAGAAATCTTTGATTCGACCATTCACTCTAGTCGCCAAGCCACTTATTCTCTGTAGGTTTGAAGAGCCTTTCCTTCTTAATACGATTATCCCAGTCTCAAGTACGGTGCGAATCTGATCTAAAAGCACAATGCTAAGAAAATAAATGTCTTCTGCGCATGTGCGTGAGCTCAGCTCTTAGAATTTCAAATAAATCTTTTAATATATTAAAGAAAAATATTATTTTTGAACTTTTGGGACTGATTAATGCAGAGTAATCATAGATAAAATATTTGGAATAATATTCAGAAAAAAAAAAGAATATAAATATATAAAACAATTTTTCGGCTTCGCTGATTCGAACTGAGGACAAGAAAAAGAATTCTTTGATTCGACCATTCACTCTAGCCGCCAAGCCACTTATTCTCGGTACGGATGAAGAGCCTTTCCTTCTTAATACGATTATCCCAGTCTCAAGTACGGTGCGAATCTGATCTAAAAGCACTATGCTAAGAAAATAAATGTCTTCTGCGCATGTGCGTGAGCTCAGCTCTTAGAATTTCAAATAAATCTTTTAATATATTAAAGAAAAATATTATTTTTGAACTTTTGGGACTGATTAATGCAGAGTAATCATAGATAAAATATTTGGAATAATATTCAGAAAAGAAAAGAATATAAATATATAAAACAATTTTTCGGCTTCGCTGATTCGAACTGAGGACAAGAAAAAGAATTCTTTGATTCGACCATTCACTCTAGCCGCCAAGCCACTTATTCTCTGTAAGTTTGAAGAGCCTTTCCTTCTTAATACGATTATCCCAGTCTCAAGTACGGTGCGAATCTGATCTAAAAGCACAATGCTAAGAAAATAAATGTCTTCTGCGCATGTGCTTGATCTCAGCTCTTAGAATTTCAAATAAATCTTTTAATATATTAAAAAAAAATATTATTTTTGAACTTTTGGGACTGATTAATGCAGAGTAATCATAGATAAAATATTTGGAATAATATTCAGAATTAAAAAAAAAAGAATAAAAATATATAAAACAATTTTTCGGCTTCGAGACTCGAACTGAGGACCAGAAAAAGAAATCTTTAATTCGACCATTCACTCTAGCCGCCAAGCCACTTATTCTCTGTACGTTTGAAGAGCCTTTCCTTCTTAATACGATTATCCCAGTCTCAAGTACGGTGCGATTCTGATCTAAAAGCACAATGCTAAGAAAATAAATGTCTTCTGCGCATGTGCTTGATCTCAGCTCTTAGAATTTCAAATAAATCTTTTAAAATATTAAAGAGAAATATTATTTTTGAACTTTTGGGACTGATTAATTCAGAGTAATCATAGATAAAATATTTGGAATAATATTCAGAAAAAAAAAAGAATAAAAATATATAAAACAATTTTACGGCTTCGAGATTCGAACTGAGGACAAGAAAAAGAATTCTTTGATTCGACCAGTCACACTAGCCACCAAGCCACTTATTCTCTGTACTGTTGAAGAGCCTTTCCTTCTTAATACGATTATTCCAGTCTCAAATACGGTGCGAATCTGGTCTAAAAGCACAATGCTAAGAAAATAAATGTCTTCTGCGCATGTGCGTAAGCTCAACGCTTAGAATTTCAAATAAATCTATTAATATACTAAAGAAAAAATTTAATTTTGAACTTTTGGGACTGATTAATACAGAGTAATCATAGATAAAATATTTGGAATAATATTCAGAAAAAAAAGAATATAAATATATAAAACAATTTTTCATCTTCGAGACTCGAACTGAGGACCAGAAAAAGAAATCCTTGATTCGACCAGTCATACTAGCCGCCAAGCCACTTATTCTCGGTACGGATGAAGAGCCTTTCCTTCTTAATACGATTATACCAGTCTCAAGTACTGTGCGAATCTGGTCGAAAAGCACAATGCTAAGAAAATAAATGTCTTCTGCGCATGTGCGTGAGCTTAGCTCTTAGAATTTCAAATAAATCTTTTAATATATTAAAGAAAAATATAATTTTTGAACTTTTGGGACTGATTAATGCAGAGTAATCATAGATAAAATATTTGGAATAATATTCAGAATTAAAAAAAAAGAATAAAAATATATAAAACAATTTTTCGGCTTCGAGACTCGAACTGAGGACCAGAAAAAGAAATCTTTGATTCGACCATTCACTCTAGCCGACAAGCCACTTATTCTCTGTACGTTTGAAGAGCCTTTCCTTCTTAATACGATTATCCCAGTCTCAAGTACGGTGCGAATCTGATCTAAAAGCACAATGCTAAGAAAATAAATGTCTTCTGCGCATGTGCGTGAGCTCAGCTCTTAGAATTTCAAATAAATCTTTTAATATATTAAAGAAAAATATAATTTTTGAACTTTTGGGACTGATTAATGCAGAGTAATCATAGATAAAATATTTGGAATAATATTCAGAATTAAAAAAAAAAGAATAAAAATATATAAAACAATTTTTCGGCTTCGAGACTCGAACTGAGGACCAGAAAAAGAAATCTTTGATTCGACCATTCACTCCAGCCGCCAAGCCACTTATTCTCTGTACGTTTGAAGAGCCTTTCCTTCTTAATACGATTATCCCAGTCTCAAGTACGGTGCGAATCTGATCTAAAAGCACAATGCTAAGAAAATAAATGTCTTCTGCGCATGTGCTTGATCTCAGCTCTTAGAATTTCAAATAAATCTTTTAAAATATTAAAGAGAAATATTATTTTTGAACTTTTGGGACTGATTAATTCAGAGTAATCATAGATAAAATATTTGGAATAATATTCAGAAAAAAAAAAGAATAAAAATATATAAAACAATTTTACGGCTTCGAGATTCGAACTGAGGACAAGAAAAAGAATTCTTTGATTCGACCAGTCACACTAGCCACCAAGCCACTTATTCTCTGTACTGTTGAAGAGCCTTTCCTTCTTAATACGATTATTCCAGTCTCAAATACGGTGCGAATCTGGTCTAAAAGCACAATGCTAAGAAAATAAATGTCTTCTGCGCATGTGCGTAAGCTCAACGCTTAGAATTTCAAATAAATCTATTAATATACTAAAGAAAAAATTTAATTTTGAACTTTTGGGACTGATTAATACAGAGTAATCATAGATAAAATATTTGGAATAATATTCAGAAAAAAAAAGAATATAAATATATAAAACAATTTTTCATCTTCGAGACTCGAACTGAGGACCAGAAAAAGAAATCCTTGATTCGACCAGTCACACTAGCCGCCAAGCCACTTATTCTCGGTACGGATGAAGAGCCTTTCCTTCTTAATACGATTATACCAGTCTCAAGTACTGTGCGAATCTGGTCGAAAAGCACAATGCTAAGAAAATAAATGTCTTCTGCGCATGTGCGTGAGCTTAGCTCTTAGAATTTCAAATAAATCTTTTAATATATTAAAGAAAAATATAATTTTTGAACTTTTGGGACTGATTAATGCAGAGTAATCATAAATAAAATATTTGGAATAATATTCAGAATTAAAAAAAAAGAATAAAAATATATAAAACAATTTTTCGGCTTCGAGACTCGAACTGAGGACCAGAAAAAGAAATCTTTGATTCGACCATTCACTCTAGCCGACAAGCCACTTATTCTCTGTACGTTTGAAGAGCCTTTCCTTCTTAATACGATTATCCCAGTCTCAAGTACGGTGCGAATCTGATCTAAAAGCACAATGCTAAGAAAATAAATGTCTTCTGCGCATGTGCGTGAGCTCAGCTCTTAGAATTTCAAATAAATCTTTTAATATATTAAAGAAAAATATAATTTTTGAACTTTTGGGACTGATTAATGCAGAGTAATCATAGATAAAATATTTGGAATAATATTCAGAATTAAAAAAAAAAAAGAATAAAAATATATAAAACAATTTTTCGGCTTCGAGACTCGAACTGAGGACCAGAAAAAGAAATCTTTGATTCGACCATTCACTCCAGCCGCCAAGCCACTTATTCTCTGTACGTTTGAAGAGCCTTTCCTTCTTAATACGATTATCCCAGTCTCAAGTACGGTGCGAATCTGATCTAAAAGCACAATGCTAAGAAAATAAATGTCTTCTGCGCATGTGCTTGATCTCAGCTCTTAGAATTTCAAATAAATCTTTTAATATATTAAAGAAAAATATAATTTTTGAACTTTTGGGACTGATTAATGCAGAGTAATCATAGATAAAATATTTGGAATAATATTCAGAATTAAAAAAAAAGAATAAAAATATATAAAACAATTTTTCGGCTTCGAGACTCGAACTGAGGACCAGAAAAAGAAATCTTTGATTCGACCATTCACTCTAGCCGCCAAGCCACTTATTCTCTGTACGTTTGAAGAGCCTTTCCTTCTTAATACGATTATCCCAGTCTCAAGTACGGTGCGAATCTGATCTAAAAGCACAATGCTAAGAAAATAAATGTCTTCTGCGCATGTGCATGAGCTCAGCTCTTAGAATTTAAAATAAATCTTTTAATATATTAAAGAAAAATATTATTTTTGAACTTTTGGGACTGATTAATGCAGAGTAATCATAGATTAAATATTTGGAATAATATTCAGAATAAAAAAAAGAATAAAAATATATAAAACAATTTTTCGGCTTCGAGACTCGAACTGAGGACCAGAAAAAGAAATCTTTGATTCGACCATTCACTCCAGCCGCCAAGCCACTTATTCTCTGTACGTTTGAAGAGCCTTTCCTTCTTAATACGATTATCCCAGTCTCAAGTACGGTGCGAATCTGATCTAAAAGCACAATGCTAAGAAAATAAATGTCTTCTGCGCATGTGCTTGATCTCAGCTCTTAGAATTTCAAATAAATCTTTTAATATATTAAAGAAAAATATAATTTTTGAACTTTTGGGACTGATTAATGCAGAGTAATCATAGATTAAATATTTGGAATAATATTCAGAATAAAAAAAAAGAATAAAAATATATAAAACAATTTTTCGGTTTCGAGACTCGAACTGAGGACCAGAAAAAGAAATCTTTGATTCGACCATTCACTCTATCCGCCAAGCCACTTATTCTCTGTACGTTTGAAGAGCCTTTCCTTCTTAATACGATTATCCCAGTCTCAAGTACGGTGCGAATCTGATCTAAAAGCACAATGCTAAGAAAATAAATGTCTTCTGCGCATGTGCGTGAGCTCAGCTCTTAGAATTTAAAATAAATCTTTTAATATATTAAAGAAAAATATTATTTTTGAACTTTTGGGACTGATTAATGCAGAGTAATCATAGATAAAATATTTGGAATAATATTCAGAAAAGAAAAGAATATAAATATATAAAACAATTTTTCGGCTTCGCTGATTCGAACTGAGGACAAGAAAAAGAATTCTTTGATTCGACCATTCACTCTAGCCGCCAAGCCACTTATTCTCTGTAAGTTTGAAGAGCCTTTCCTTCTTAATACGATTATCCCAGTCTCAAGTACGGTGCGAATCTGATCTAAAAGCACAATGCTAAGAAAATAAATGTCTTCTGCGCATGTGCTTGATCTCAGCTCTTAGAATTTCAAATAAATCTTTTAATATATTAAAAAAAAATATTATTTTTGAACTTTTGGGACTGATTAATGCAGAGTAATCATAGATAAAATATTTGGAATAATATTCAGAATTAAAAAAAAAAGAATAAAAATATATAAAACAATTTTTCGGCTTCGAGACTCGAACTGAGGACCAGAAAAAGAAATCTTTAATTCGACCATTCACTCTAGCCGCCAAGCCACTTATTCTCTGTACGTTTGAAGAGCCTTTCCTTCTTAATACGATTATCCCAGTCTCAAGTACGGTGCGATTCTGATCTAAAAGCACAATGCTAAGAAAATAAATGTCTTCTGCGCATGTACTTGATCTCAGCTCTTAGAATTTCAAATAAATCTTTTAAAATATTAAAGAGAAATATTATTTTTGAACTTTTGGGACTGATTAATTCAGAGTAATCATAGATAAAATATTTGGAATAATATTCAGAAAAAAAAAAGAATAAAAATATATAAAACAATTTTACGGCTTCGAGATTCGAACTGAGGACAAGAAAAAGAATTCTTTGATTCGACCAGTCACACTAGCCACCAAGCCACTTATTCTCTGTACTGTTGAAGAGCCTTTCCTTCTTAATACGATTATTCCAGTCTCAAATACGGTGCGAATCTGGTCTAAAAGCACAATGCTAAGAAAATAAATGTCTTCTGCGCATGTGCGTAAGCTCAACGCTTAGAATTTCAAATAAATCTATTAATATACTAAAGAAAAAATTTAATTTTGAACTTTTGGGACTGATTAATACAGAGTAATCATAGATAAAATATTTGGAATAATATTCAGAAAAAAAAGAATATAAATATATAAAACAATTTTTCATCTTCGAGACTCGAACTGAGGACCAGAAAAAGAAATCCTTGATTCGACCAGTCACACTAGCCGCCAAGCCACTTATTCTCGGTACGGATGAAGAGCCTTTCCTTCTTAATACGATTATACCAGTCTCAAGTACTGTGCGAATCTGGTCGAAAAGCACAATGCTAAGAAAATAAATGTCTTCTGCGCATGTGCGTGAGCTTAGCTCTTAGAATTTCAAATAAATCTTTTAATATATTAAAGAAAAATATAATTTTTGAACTTTTGGGACTGATTAATGCAGAGTAATCATAAATAAAATATTTGGAATAATATTCAGAATTAAAAAAAAAGAATAAAAATATATAAAACAATTTTTCGGCTTCGAGACTCGAACTGAGGACCAGAAAAAGAAATCTTTGATTCGACCATTCACTCTAGCCGACAAGCCACTTATTCTCTGTACGTTTGAAGAGCCTTTCCTTCTTAATACGATTATCCCAGTCTCAAGTACGGTGCGAATCTGATCTAAAAGCACAATGCTAAGAAAATAAATGTCTTCTGCGCATGTGCGTGAGCTCAGCTCTTAGAATTTCAAATAAATCTTTTAATATATTAAAGAAAAATATAATTTTTGAACTTTTGGGACTGATTAATGCAGAGTAATCATAGATAAAATATTTGGAATAATATTCAGAATTAAAAAAAAAAAGAATAAAAATATATAAAACAATTTTTCGGCTTCGAGACTCGAACTGAGGACCAGAAAAAGAAATCTTTGATTCGACCATTCACTCCAGCCGCCAAGCCACTTATTCTCTGTACGTTTGAAGAGCCTTTCCTTCTTAATACGATTATCCCAGTCTCAAGTACGGTGCGAATCTGATCTAAAAGCACAATGCTAAGAAAATAAATGTCTTCTGCGCATGTGCTTGATCTCAGCTCTTAGAATTTCAAATAAATCTTTTAATATATTAAAGAAAAATATAATTTTTGAACTTTTGGGACTGATTAATGCAGAGTAATCATAGATAAAATATTTGGAATAATATTCAGAATTAAAAAAAAAGAATAAAAATATATAAAACAATTTTTCGGCTTCGAGACTCGAACTGAGGACCAGAAAAAGAAATCTTTGATTCGACCATTCACTCTAGCCGCCAAGCCACTTATTCTCTGTACGTTTGAAGAGCCTTTCCTTCTTAATACGATTATCCCAGTCTCAAGTACGGTGCGAATCTGATCTAAAAGCACAATGCTAAGAAAATAAATGTCTTCTGCGCATGTGCATGAGCTCAGCTCTTAGAATTTAAAATAAATCTTTTAATATATTAAAGAAAAATATTATTTTTGAACTTTTGGGACTGATTAATGCAGAGTAATCATAGATTAAATATTTGGAATAATATTCAGAATAAAAAAAAGAATAAAAATATATAAAACAATTTTTCGGCTTCGAGACTCGAACTGAGGACCAGAAAAAGAAATCTTTGATTCGACCATTCACTCCAGCCGCCAAGCCACTTATTCTCTGTACGTTTGAAGAGCCTTTCCTTCTTAATACGATTATCCCAGTCTCAAGTACGGTGCGAATCTGATCTAAAAGCACAATGCTAAGAAAATAAATGTCTTCTGCGCATGTGCTTGATCTCAGCTCTTAGAATTTCAAATAAATCTTTTAATATATTAAAGAAAAATATAATTTTTGAACTTTTGGGACTGATTAATGCAGAGTAATCATAGATTAAATATTTGGAATAATATTCAGAATAAAAAAAAAGAATAAAAATATATAAAACAATTTTTCGGTTTCGAGACTCGAACTGAGGACCAGAAAAAGAAATCTTTGATTCGACCATTCACTCTATCCGCCAAGCCACTTATTCTCTGTACGTTTGAAGAGCCTTTCCTTCTTAATACGATTATCCCAGTCTCAAGTACGGTGCGAATCTGATCTAAAAGCACAATGCTAAGAAAATAAATGTCTTCTGCGCATGTGCGTGAGCTCAGCTCTTAGAATTTCAAATAAATCTTTTAATATATTAAAGAAAAATATAATTTTTGAACTTTTGGGACTGATTAATGCAGAGTAATCATAGATAAAATATTTGGAATAATATTCAGAATTAAAAAAAAAAAAGAATAAAAATATATAAAACAATTTTTCGGCTTCGAGACTCGAACTGAGGACCAGAAAAAGAAATCTTTGATTCGACCATTCACTCCAGCCGCCAAGCCACTTATTCTCTGTACGTTTGAAGAGCCTTTCCTTCTTAATACGATTATCCCAGTCTCAAGTACGGTGCGAATCTGATCTAAAAGCACTATGCTAAGAAAATAAATGTCTTCTGCGCATGTGCTTGATCTCAGCTCTTAGAATTTCAAATAAATCTTTTAATATATTAAAGAAAAATATAATTTTTGAACTTTTGGGACTGATTAATGCAGAGTAATCATAGATAAAATATTTGGAATAATATTCAGAATTAAAAAAAAAGAATAAAAATATATAAAACAATTTTTCGGCTTCGAGACTCGAACTGAGGACCAGAAAAAGAAATCTTTGATTCGACCATTCACTCTAGCCGACAAGCCACTTATTCTCTGTACGTTTGAAGAGCCTTTCCTTCTTAATACGATTATCCCAGTCTCAAGTACGGTGCGAATCTGATCTAAAAGCACAATGCTAAGAAAATAAATGTCTTCTGCGCATGTGCATGAGCTCAGCTCTTAGAATTTAAAATAAATCTTTTAATATATTAAAGAAAAATATTATTTTTGAACTTTTGGGACTGATTAATGCAGAGTAATCATAGATTAAATATTTGGAATAATATTCAGAATAAAAAAAAAAGAATAAAAATATATAAAACAATTTTTCGGCTTCGAGACTCGAACTGAGGACCAGAAAAAGAAATCTTTGATTCGACCATTCACTCCAGCCGCCAAGCCACTTATTCTCTGTACGTTTGAAGAGCCTTTCCTTCTTAATACGATTATCCCAGTCTCAAGTACGGTGCGAATCTGATCTAAAAGCACAATGCTAAGAAAATAAATGTCTTCTGCGCATGTGCTTGATCTCAGCTCTTAGAATTTCAAATAAATCTTTTAATATATTAAAGAAAAATATAATTTTTGAACTTTTGGGACTGATTAATGCAGAGTAATCATAGATAAAATATTTGGAATAATATTCAGAATTAAAAAAAAAGAATAAAAATATATAAAACAATTTTTCGGCTTCGAGACTCGAACTGAAGACCAGAAAAAGAAATCTTTGATTCGACCATTCACTCTAGCCGCCAAGCCACTTATTCTCTGTACGTTTGAAGAGCCTTTCCTTCTTAATACGATTATCCCAGTCTCAAGTACGGTGCGAATCTGATCTAAAAGCACAATGCTAAGAAAATAAATGTCTTCTGCGCATGTGCATGAGCTCAGCTCTTAGAATTTAAAATAAATCTTTTAATATATTAAAGAAAAATATTATTTTTGAACTTTTGGGACTGATTAATGCAGAGTAATCATAGATTAAATATTTGGAATAATATTCAGAATAAAAAAAAAGAATAAAAATATATAAAACAATTTTTCGGCTTCGAGACTCGAACTGAGGACCAGAAAAAGAAATCTTTGATTCGACCATTCACTCTAGCCGCCAAGCCACTTATTCTCTGTACGTTTGAAGAGCCTTTCCTTCTTAATACGATTATCCCAGTCTCAAGTACGGTGCGAATCTGATCTAAAAGCACAATGCTAAGAAAATAAATGTCTTCTGCGCATGTGCGTAAGCTCAACGCTTAGAATTTCAAATAAATCTATTAATATACTAAAGAAAAAATTTAATTTTGAACTTTTGGGACTGATTAATACAGAGTAATCATAGATAAAATATTTGGAATAATATTCAGAAAAAAAAAGAATATAAATATATAAAACAATTTTTCATCTTCGAGACTCGAACTGAGGACCAGAAAAAGAAATCCTTGATTCGACCAGTCACACTAGCCACCAAACCACTTATTCTCGGTACGGATGAAGAGCCTTTCCTTCTTAATACGATTATCCCAGTCTCAAGTACTGTGCGAATCTGGTCGAAAAGCACAATGCTAAGAAAATAAATGTCTTCTGCGCATGTGCGTGAGCTCAGCTCTTAGAATTTCAAATAAATCTTTTAATATATTAAAGAAAAATATAATTTTTGAACTTTTGGGACTGATTAATGCAGAGTAATCATAGATAAAATATTTGGAATAATATTCAGAATTAAAAAAAAAAGAATAAAAATATATAAAACAATTTTTCGGCTTCGAGACTCCAACTGAGGACCAGAAAAAGAAATCTTTGATTCGACCATTCACTCCAGCCGCCAAGCCACTTATTCTCTTTACGTTTGAAGAGCCTTTCCTTCTTAATACGATTATCCCAGTCTCAAGTACGGTGCGAATCTGATCTAAAAGCACAATGCTAAGAATATAAATGTCTTCTGCGCATGTGCTTGATCTCAGCTCTTAGAATTTATAATAAATCTTTTAATATATTAAAGAAAAATATTATTTTTGAACTTTTGGGACTGATTAATGCAGAGTAATCATAGATAAAATATTTGGAATAATATTCAGAAAAAAAAAGAATATAAATATATAAAACAATTTTTCGGCTCCGCTGATTCGAACTGAGGACCAGAAAAAGAAATCTTTGATTCGACCATTCACTCTAGCCGACAAGCCACTTATTCTCTGTACGTTTGAAGAGCCTTTCCTTCTTAATACGATTATCCCAGTCTCAAGTACGGTGCGATTCTGATCTAAAAGCACAATGCTAAGAAAATAAATGTCTTCTGCGCATGTGCGTGAGCTCAGCTCTTAGAATTTCAAATAAATCTTTTAATATATTAAAGAAAAATATAATTTTTGAACTTTTGGGACTGATTAATGCAGAGTAATCATAGATAAAATATTTGGAATAATATTCAGAATTAAAAAAAAAAAGAATAAAAATATATAAAACAATTTTACGGCTTCGAGATTCGAACTGAGGACAAGAAAAAGAATTCTTTGATTCGACCAGTCACACTAGCCGCCAAGCCACTTATTCTCTGTACTGTTGAAGAGCCTTTCCTTCTTAATACGATTATTCCAGTCTCAAGTACGGTGCGAATCTGGTCTAAAAGCACAATGCTAAGAAAATAAATGTCTTCTGCGCATGTGCGTAAGCTCAACGCTTAGAATTTCAAATAAATCTATT
Organism: Argiope bruennichi; assembly: GCF_947563725.1. Lineage (NCBI taxonomy): Eukaryota > Metazoa > Arthropoda > Arachnida > Araneae > Araneidae > Argiope > Argiope bruennichi. Next base: position 2,339,144 of record NC_079152.1, read on the forward strand.
AATATACTAAAGAAAAAATTTAATTTTGAACTTTTGGGACTGATTAATACAGAGTAATCATAGATAAAATATTTGGAATAATATTCAGAAAAAAAAAGAATATAAATATATAAAACAATTTTTCATCTTCGAGACTCGAACTGAGGACCAGAAAAAGAAATCCTTGATTCGACCAGTCACACTAGCCACCAAACCACTTATTCTCGGTACGGATGAAGAGCCTTTCCTTCTTAATACGATTATCCCAGTCTCAAGTACTGTGCGAATCTGGTCGAAAAGCACAATGCTAAGAAAATAAATGTCTTCTGCGCATGTGCGTGAGCTCAGCTCTTAGAATTTCAAATAAATCTTTTAATATATTAAAGAAAAATATAATTTTTGAACTTTTGGGACTGATTAATGCAGAGTAATCATAGATAAAATATTTGGAATAATATTCAGAATTAAAAAAAAAAGAATAAAAATATATAAAACAATTTTTCGGCTTCGAGACTCGAACTGAGGACCAGAAAAAGAAATCTTTGATTCGACCATTCACTCTAGCCGCCAAGCCACTTATTCTCTGTACGTTTGAAGAGCCTTTCCTTCTTAATACGATTATCCCAGTCTCAAGTACGGTGCGAATCTGATCTAAAAGCACAATGCTAAGAAAATAAATGTCTTCTGCGCATGTGCGTGAGCTCAGCTCTTAGAATTTCAAATAAATCTTTTAATATATTAAAGAAAAATATAATTTTTGAACTTTTGGGACTGATTAATGCAGAGTAATCATAGATAAAATATTTGGAATAATATTCAGAATTAAAAAAAAAAGAATAAAAATATATAAAACAATTTTTCGGCTTCGAGACTCCAACTGAGGACCAGAAAAAGAAATATTTGATTCGACCATTCACTCCAGCCGCCAAGCCACTTATTCTCTGTACGTTTGAAGAGCCTTTCCTTCTTAATACGATTATCCCAGTCTCAAGTACGGTGCGAATCTGATCTAAAAGCACAATGCTAAGAAAAAAAATGTCTTCTGCGCATGTGCTTGATCTCAGCTCTTAGAATTTATAATAAATCTTTTAATATATTAAAGAAAAATATTATTTTTGAACTTTTGGGACTGATTAATGCAGAGTAATCATAGATAAAATATTTGGAATAATATTCAGAAAAAAAAAGAATATAAATATATAAAACAATTTTTCGGCTCCGCTGATTCGAACTGAGGACAAGAAAAAGAATTCTTTGATTCGACCAGTCACACTAGCCGCCAAGCATCTTATTCTCTGTACTGTTGAAGAGCCTTTCCTTCTTAATACGATTATTCCAGTCTCAAGTACGGTGCGAATCTGGTCTAAAAGCACAATGCTAAGAAAATAAATGTCTTCTGCGCATGTGCGTAAGCTCGACGCTTAGAATTTCAAATAAATCTATTAATATACTAAAGAAAAATATAATTTTTGAACTTTTGGGACTGATTAATGCAGAGTAATCATAGATAAAATATTTGGAATAATATTCAGAATTAAAAAAAAAAAGAATAAAAATATATAAAACAATTTTTCGGCTTCGAGACTCGAACTGAGGACCAGAAAAAGAAATCTTTGATTCGACCATTCACTCTAGCCGACAAGCCACTTATTCTCTGTACGTTTGAAGAGCCTTTCCTTCTTAATACGATTATCCCAGTCTCAAGTACGGTGCGATTCTGATCTAAAAGCACAATGCTAAGAAAATAAATGTCTTCTGCGCATGTGCGTGAGCTCAGCTCTTAGAATTTCAAATAAATCTTTTAATATATTAAAGAAAAATATAATTTTTGAACTTTTGGGACTGATTAATGCAGAGTAATCATAGATAAAATATTTGGAATAATATTCAGAATTAAAAAAAAAAAGAATAAAAATATATAAAACAATTTTACGGCTTCGAGATTCGAACTGAGGACAAGAAAAAGAATTCTTTGATTCGACCAGTCACACTAGCCGCCAAGCCACTTATTCTCTGTACTGTTGAAGAGCCTTTCCTTCTTAATACGATTATTCCAGTCTCAAGTACGGTGCGAATCTGGTCTAAAAGCACAATGCTAAGAAAATAAATGTCTTCTGCGCATGTGCGTAAGCTCAACGCTTAGAATTTCAAATAAATCTATTAATATACTAAAGAAAAAATTTAATTTTGAACTTTTGGGACTGATTAATACAGAATAATCATAGATAAAATATTTGGAATAATATTCAGAAAAAAAAAGAATATAAATATATAAAACAATTTTTCATCTTCGAGACTCGAACTGAGGACCAGAAAAAGAAATCCTTGATTCGACCAGTCACACTAGCCACCAAACCACTTATTCTCGGTACGGATGAAGAGCCTTTCCTTCTTAATACGATTATCCCAGTCTCAAGTACTGTGCGAATCTGGTCGAAAAGCACAATGCTAAGAAAATAAATGTCTTCTGCGCATGTGCGTGAGCTCAGCTCTTAGAATTTCAAATAAATCTTTTAATATATTAAAGAAAAATATAATTTTTGAACTTTTGGGACTGATTAATGCAGAGTAATCATAGATAAAATATTTGGAATAATATTCAGAATTAAAAAAAAAAGAATAAAAATATATAAAACAATTTTTCGGCTTCGAGACTCGAACTGAGGACCAGAAAAAGAAATCTTTGATTCGACCATTCACTCTAGCCGCCAAGCCACTTATTCTCTGTACGTTTGAAGAGCCTTTCCTTCTTAATACGATTATCCCAGTCTCAAGTACGGTGCGAATCTGATCTAAAAGCACAATGCTAAGAAAATAAATGTCTTCTGCGCATGTGCGTGAGCTCAGCTCTTAGAATTTCAAATAAATCTTTTAATATATTAAAGAAAAATATAATTTTTGAACTTTTGGGACTGATTAATACAGAGTAATCATAGATAAAATATTTGGAATAATATTCAGAATTAAAAAAAAAAGAATAAAAATATATAAAACAATTTTTCGGCTTCGAGACTCCAACTGAGGACCAGAAAAAGAAATCTTTGATTCGACCATTCACTCCAGCCGCCAAGCCACTTATTCTCTGTACGTTTGAAGAGCCTTTCCTTCTTAATACGATTATCCCAGTCTCAAGTACGGTGCGAATCTGATCTAAAAGCACAATGCTAAGAAAATAAATGTCTTCTGCGCATGTGCTTGATCTCAGCTCTTAGAATTTATAATAAATCTTTTAATATATTAAAGAAAAATATTATTTTTGAACTTTTGGGACTGATTAATGCAGAGTAATCATAGATAAAATATTTGGAATAATATTCAGAAAAAAAAAGAATATAAATATATAAAACAATTTTTCGGCTTCGCTGATTCGAACTGAGGACAAGAAAAAGAATTCTTTGATTCGACCAGTCACACTAGCCGCCAAGCATCTTATTCTCTGTACTGTTGAAGAGCCTTTCCTTCTTAATACGATTATTCCAGTCTCAAGTACGGTGCGAATCTGGTCTAAAAGCACAATGCTAAGAAAATAAATGTCTTCTGCGCATGTGCGTAAGCTCAACGCTTAGAATTTCAAATAAATCTATTAATATACTAAAGAAAAATATAATTTTTGAACTTTTGGGACTGATTAATGCAGAGTAATCATAGATAAAATATTTGGAATAATATTCAGAATTAAAAAAAAAAGAATAAAAATATATAAAACAATTTTTCGGCTTCGAGACTCGAACTGAGGACCAGAAAAAGAAATCTTTGATTCGACCATTCACTCTAGCCGACAAGCCACTTATTCTCTGTACGTTTGAAGAGCCTTTCCTTCTTAATACGATTATCCCAGTCTCAAGTACGGTGCGATTCTGATCTAAAAGCACAATGCTAAGAAAATAAATGTCTTCTGCGCATGTGCGTGAGCTCAGCTCTTAGAATTTCAAATAAATCTTTTAATATATTAAAGAAAAATATAATTTTTGAACTTTTGGGACTGATTAATGCAGAGTAATCATAGATAAAATATTTGGAATAATATTCAGAATTAAAAAAAAAAGAATAAAAATATATAAAACAATTTTACGGCTTCGAGATACGAACTGAGGACAAGAAAAAGAATTCTTTGATTCGACCAGTCACACTAGCCGCCAAGCCACTTATTCTCTGTACTGTTGAAGAGCCTTTCCTTCTTAATACGATTATTCCAGTCTCAAGTACGGTGCGAATCTGGTCTAAAAGCACACTGCTAAGAAAATAAATGTCTTCTGCGCATGTGCGTAAGCTCAACGCTTAGAATTTCAAATAAATCTATTAATATACTAAAGAAAAAATTTAATTTTGAACTTTTGGGACTGATTAATACAGAGTAATCATAGATAAAATATTTGGAATAATATTCAGAAAAAAAAAGAATATAAATATATAAAACAATTTTTCATCTTCGAGACTCGAACTGAGGACCAGAAAAAGAAATCCTTGATTCGACCAGTCACACTAGCCGCCAAACCACTTATTCTCGGTACGGATGAAGAGCCTTTCCTTCTTAATACGATTATCCCAGTCTCAAGTACTGTGCGAATCTGGTCGAAAAGCACAATGCTAAGAAAATAAATGTCTTCTGCGCATGTGCGTGAGCTCAGCTCTTAGAATTTCAAATAAATCTTTTAATATATTAAAGAAAAATATAATTTTTGAACTTTTGGGACTGATTATTTCAGAGTAATCATAGATAAAATATTTGGAATAATATTCAGAATTAAAAAAAAAAAGAATAAAAATATATAAAACAATTTTTCGGCTTCGAGACTCGAACTGAGGACCAGAAAAAGAAATCTTTGATTCGACCATTCACTCCAGCCGCCAAGCCACTTATTCTCTGTACGTTTGAAGAGCCTTTCCTTCTTAATACGATTATACCAGTCTCAAGTACGGTGCGAATCTGATCTAAAAGCACAATGCTAAGAAAATAAATGTCTTCTGCGCATGTGCTTGATCTCAGCTCTTAGAATTTCAAATAAATCTTTTAATATATTAAAGAAAAATATAATTTTTGAACTTTTGGGACTGATTAATGCAGAGTAATCATAGATAAAATATTTGGAATAATATTCAGAATTAAAAAAAAAAAAGAATAAAAATATATAAAACAATTTTTCGGCTTCGAGACTCGAACTGAGGACCAGAAAAAGAAATCTTTGATTCGACCATTCACTCTAGCCGCCAAGCCACTTATTCTCTGTACGTTTGAAGAGCCTTTCCTTCTTAATACGATTATCCCAGTCTCAAGTACGGTGCGAATCTGATCTAAAAGCACAATGCTAAGAAAATAAATGTCTTCTGCGCATGTGCGTGAGCTCAGCTCTTAGAATTTCAAATAAATCTTTTAATATATTAAAGAAAAATATTATTTTTGAACTTTTGGGACTGATTAATGCAGAGTAATCATAGATTAAATATTTGGAATAATATTCAGAATAAAAAAAAAGAATAAAAATATATAAAACAATTTTTCGGTTTCGAGACTCGAACTGAGGACCAGAAAAAGAAATCTTTGATTCGACCATTCACTCTATCCGCCAAGCCACTTATTCTCTGTACGTTTGAAGAGCCTTTCCTTCTTAATACGATTATCCCAGTCTCAAGTACGGTGCGAATCTGATCTAAAAGCACAATGCTAAGAAAATAAATGTCTTCTGCGCATGTGCTTGATCTCAGCTCTTAGAATTTATAATAAATCTTTTAATATATTAAAGAAAAATATTATTTTTGAACTTTTGGGACTGATTAATGCAGAGTAATCATAGATAAAATATTTGGAATAATATTCAGAAAAAAAAAGAATATAAATATATAAAACAATTTTTCGGCTTCGCTGATTCGAACTGAGGACAAGAAAAAGAATTCTTTGATTCGACCAGTCACACTAGCCGCCAAGCATCTTATTCTCTGTACTGTTGAAGAGCCTTTCCTTCTTAATACGATTATTCCAGTCTCAAGTACGGTGCGAATCTGGTCTAAAAGCACAATGCTAAGAAAATAAATGTCTTCTGCGCATGTGCGTAAGCTCAACGCTTAGAATTTCAAATAAATCTATTAATATACTAAAGAAAAAATTTAATTTTGAACTTTTGGGACTGATTAATACAGAGTAATCATAGATAAAATATTTGGAATAATATTCAGAAAAAAAAGAATATAAATATATAAAACAATTTTTCGGCTTCGAGACTCGAACTGAGGACCAGAAAAAGAAATCCTTGATTCGACCAGTCACACTAGCCGCCAAACCACTTATTCTCGGTACGGATGAAGAGCCTTTCCTTCTTAATACGATTATCCCAGTCTCAAGTACTGTGCGAATCTGGTCGAAAAGCACAATGCTAAGAAAATAAATGTCTTCTGCGCATGTGCGTGAGCTCAGCTCTTAGAATTTCAAATAAATCTTTTAATATATTAAAGAAAAATGCAATTTTTGAACTTTTGGGACTGATTATTTCAGAGTAATCATAGATAAAATATTTGGAATAATATTCAGAATTAAAAAAAAAAAGAATAAAAATATATAAAACAATTTTTCGGCTTCGAGACTCGAACTGAGGACCAGAAAAAGAAATCTTTGATTCGACCATTCACTCCAGCCGCCAAGCCACTTATTCTCTGTACGTTTGAAGAGCCTTTCCTTCTTAATACGATTATACCAGTCTCAAGTACGGTGCGAATCTGATCTAAAAGCACAATGCTAAGAAAATAAATGTCTTCTGCGCATGTGCTTGATCTCAGCTCTTAGAATTTCAAATAAATCTTTTAATATATTAAAGAAAAATATAATTTTTGAACTTTTGGGACTGATTAATGCAGAGTAATCATAGATAAAATATTTGGAATAATATTCAGAATTAAAAAAAAAAAAGAATAAAAATATATAAAACAATTTTTCGGCTTCGAGACTCGAACTGAGGACCAGAAAAAGAAATCTTTGATTCGACCATTCACTCTAGCCGCCAAGCCACTTATTCTCTGTACGTTTGAAGAGCCTTTCCTTCTTAATACGATTATCCCAGTCTCAAGTACGGTGCGAATCTGATCTAAAAGCACAATGCTAAGAAAATAAATGTCTTCTGCGCATGTGCGTGAGCTCAGCTCTTAGAATTTCAAATAAATCTTTTAATATATTAAAGAAAAATATTATTTTTGAACTTTTGGGACTGATTAATGCAGAGTAATCATAGATTAAATATTTGGAATAATATTCAGAATAAAAAAAAAGAATAAAAATATATAAAACAATTTTTCGGTTTCGAGACTCGAACTGAGGACCAGAAAAAGAAATCTTTGATTCGACCATTCACTCTATCCGCCAAGCCACTTATTCTCTGTACGTTTGAAGAGCCTTTCCTTCTTAATACGATTATCCCAGTCTCAAGTACGGTGCGAATCTGATCTAAAAGCACAATGCTAAGAAAATAAATGTCTTCTGCGCATGTGCTTGATCTCAGCTCTTAGAATTTATAATAAATCTTTTAATATATTAAAGAAAAATATTATTTTTGAACTTTTGGGACTGATTAATGCAGAGTAATCATAGATAAAATATTTGGAATAATATTCAGAAAAAAAAAGAATATAAATATATAAAACAATTTTTCGGCTTCGCTGATTCGAACTGAGGACAAGAAAAAGAATTCTTTGATTCGACCAGTCACACTAGCCGCCAAGCATCTTATTCTCTGTACTGTTGAAGAGCCTTTCCTTCTTAATACGATTATTCCAGTCTCAAGTACGGTGCGAATCTGGTCTAAAAGCACAATGCTAAGAAAATAAATGTCTTCTGCGCATGTGCGTAAGCTCAACGCTTAGAATTTCAAATAAATCTATTAATATACTAAAGAAAAAATTTAATTTTGAACTTTTGGGACTGATTAATACAGAGTAATCATAGATAAAATATTTGGAATAATATTCAGAAAAAAAAGAATATAAATATATAAAACAATTTTTCGGCTTCGAGACACGAACTGAGGACCAGAAAAAGAAATCCTTGATTCGACCAGTCACACTAGCCGCCAAGCCACTTATTCTCGGTACGGATGAAGAGCCTTTCCTTCTTAATACGATTATCCCAGTCTCAAGAACGGTGCGAATCTAGTCTAAAAGCACAAAGCTAAGAAAATAAATGTCTTCTGCGCATGTGCGTGAGCTCAGCTCTTAGAATTTCAAATAAATCTTTTAATATATTAAAGAAAAATATAATTTTTGAACTTTTGGGACTGATTAATGCAGAGTAATCATAGATAAAATATTTGGAATAATATTCAGAATTAAAAAAAAAAGAATAAAAATATATAAAACAATTTTTCGGCTTCGAGACTCGAACTGAGGACCAGAAAAAGAAATCTTTGATTCGACCATTCACTCTAGCCGACAAGCCACTTATTCTCTGTACGTTTGAAGAGCCTTTCCTTCTTAATACGATTATCCCAGTCTCAAGTACGGTGCGAATCTGATCTAAAAGCACAATGCTAAGAAAATAAATGTCTTCTGCGCATGTGCGTGAGCTCAGCTCTTAGAATTTCAAATAAATCTTTTAATATATTAAAGAAAAATATAATTTTTGAACTTTTGGGACTGATTAATGCAGAGTAATCATAGATAAAATATTTGGAATAATATTCAGAATTAAAAAAAAAAGAATAAAAATATATAAAACAATTTTTCGGCTTCGAGACTCGAACTGAGGACCAGAAAAAGAAATCTTTGATTCGACCATTCACTCCAGCCGCCAAGCCACTTATTCTCTGCACGTTTGAAGAGAATTTCCTTCTTAATACGATTATCCCAGTCTCAAGTATGGTGCGAATCTGATCTAAAAGCACAATGCTAAGAAAATAAATGTCTTCTGGGCATGTGCTTGATCTCGGCTCTTAGAATTTCAAATAAATCTTTTAATATATTAAAGAAAAATATTATTTTTGAACTTTTGGGACTGATTAATGCAGAGTAATCATAGATAAAATATTTGGAATAATATTCAGAAAAAAAAATATATATATATAAAATAATTTTTCGGCTTCGAGACTCGAACTGAGGACAAGAAAAAGAAATCTTTGATTCGGCCAGTCACTCCAGCCGCCAAGCCACTTATGCACTGTACGGATGAAGAGTCTTTCCTTCTTAATACTATTATCCCAGTCTCAAGTACGGTGCGAATCTGATCTAAAAGCACAATGCTAAGAAAATAAATGTCTTCTGCGCATGTGCGTGAGCTCAGCTCTTAGAATTTCAAATAAATCTTTTAATATATTAAAGAAAAATATAATTTTTGAACTTTTGGGACTGATTAATGCAGAGTAATCATAGATAAAATATTTGGAATAATATTCAGAATTAAAAAAAAAGAATAAAAATATATAAAACAATTTTTCGGCTTCGAGACTCGAACTGAGGACCAGAAAAAGAAATCTTTGATTCGACCGTTCACTCTAGCCGCCAAGCCACTTATTCTCTGTACGTTTGAAGAGCCTTTCCTTCTTAATACGATTATCCCAGTCTCAAATACGGTGCGAATCTGATCTAAAAGCACAATGCTAAGAAAATAAATGTCTTCTGCGCATGTGCTTGATCTCAGCTCTTAGAATTTCAAATAAATCTTTTAATATATTAAAGAAAAATATAATTTTTGAACTTTTGGGACTGATTAATGCAGAGTAATCATAGATAAAATATTTGGAATAATATTCAGAATTAAAAAAAAAAAAGAATAAAAATATATAAAACAATTTTTCGGCTTCGAGACTCGAACTGAGGACCAGAAAAAGAAATCTTTGATTCGACCATTCACTCTAGCCGCCAAGCCACTTATTCTCTGTACGTTTGAAGAGCCTTTCCTTCTTAATACGATTATCCCAGTCTCAAGTACGGTGCGAATCTGATCTAAAAGCACAATGCTAAGAAAATAAATGTCTTCTGCGCATGTGCGTGAGCTCAGCTCTCAGAATTTCAAATAAATCTTTTAATATATTAAAGAAAAATATTATTTTTGAACTTTTGGGACTGATTAATGCAGAGTAATCATAGATTAAATATTTGGAATAATATTCAGAATAAAAAAAAAGAATAAAAATATATAAAACAATTTTTCGGTTTCGAGACTCGAACTGAGGACCAGAAAAAGAAATCTTTGATTCGACCATTCACTCTATCCGCCAAGCCACTTATTCTCTGTACGTTTGAAGAGCCTTTCCTTCTTAATACGATTATCCCAGTCTCAAGTACGGTGCGAATCTGATCTAAAAGCACAATGCTAAGAAAATAAATGTCTTCTGCGCATGTGCTTGATCTCAGCTCTTAGAATTTATAATAAATCTTTTAATATATTAAAGAAAAATATTATTTTTGAACTTTTGGGACTGATTAATGCAGAGTAATCATAGATAAAATATTTGGAATAATATTCAGAAAAAAAAAGAATATAAATATATAAAACAATTTTTCGGCTTCGCTGATTCGAACTGAGGACAAGAAAAAGAATTCTTTGATTCGACCAGTCACACTAGCCGCCAAGCATCTTATTCTCTGTACTGTTGAAGAGCCTTTCCTTCTTAATACGATTATTCCAGTCTCAAGTACGGTGCGAATCTGGTCTAAAAGCACAATGCTAAGAAAATAAATGTCTTCTGCGCATGTGCGTAAGCTCAACGCTTAGAATTTCAAATAAATCTATTAATATACTAAAGAAAAAATTTAATTTTGAACTTTTGGGACTGATTAATACAGAGTAATCATAGATAAAATATTTGGAATAATATTCAGAAAAAAAAGAATATAAATATATAAAACAATTTTTCGGCTTCGAGACACGAACTGAGGAGCAGAAAAAGAAATCCTTGATTCGACCAGTCACACTAGCCGCCAAGCCACTTATTCTCGGTACGGATGAAGAGCCTTTCCTTCTTAATACGATTATCCCAGTCTCAAGAACGGTGCGAATCTAGTCTAAAAGCACAAAGCTAAGAAAATAAATGTCTTCTGCGCATGTGCGTGAGCTCAGCTCTTAGAATTTCAAATAAATCTTTTAATATATTAAAGAAAAATATAATTTTTGAACTTTTGGGACTGATTAATGCAGAGTAATCATAGATAAAATATTTGGAATAATATTCAGAATTAAAAAAAAAAGAATAAAAATATATAAAACAATTTTTCGGCTTCGAGACTCGAACTGAGGACCAGAAAAAGAAATCTTTGATTCGACCATTCACTCTAGCCGACAAGCCACTTATTCTCTGTACGTTTGAAGAGCCTTTCCTTCTTAATACGATTATCCCAGTCTCAAGTACGGTGCGAATCTGATCTAAAAGCACAATGCTAAGAAAATAAATGTCTTCTGCGCATGTGCGTGAGCTCAGCTCTTAGAATTTCAAATAAATCTTTTAATATATTAAAGAAAAATATAATTTTTGAACTTTTGGGACTGATTAATGCAGAGTAATCATAGATAAAATATTTGGAATAATATTCAGAATTAAAAAAAAAAGAATAAAAATATATAAAACAATTTTTCGGCTTCGAGACTCGAACTGAGGACCAGAAAAAGAAATCTTTGATTCGACCATTCACTCCAGCCGCCAAGCCACTTATTCTCTGCACGTTTGAAGAGAATTTCCTTCTTAATACGATTATCCCAGTCTCAAGTATGGTGCGAATCTGATCTAAAAGCACAATGCTAAGAAAATAAATGTCTTCTGGGCATGTGCTTGATCTCGGCTCTTAGAATTTCAAATAAATCTTTTAATATATTAAAGAAAAATATTATTTTTGAACTTTTGGGACTGATTAATGCAGAGTAATCATAGATAAAATATTTGGAATAATATTCAGAAAAAAAAAATATATATATAAAATAATTTTTCGGCTTCGAGACTCGAACTGAGGACAAGAAAAAGAAATCTTTGATTCGGCCAGTCACTCCAGCCGCCAAGCCACTTATGCACTGTACGGATGAAGAGTCTTTCCTTCTTAATACTATTATCCCAGTCTCAAGTACGGTGCGAATCTGATCTAAAAGCACAATGCTAAGAAAATAAATGTCTTCTGCGCATGTGCGTGAGCTCAGCTCTTAGAATTTCAAATAAATCTTTTAATATATTAAAGAAAAATATAATTTTTGAACTTTTGGGACTGATTAATGCAGAGTAATCATAGATAAAATATTTGGAATAATATTCAGAATTAAAAAAAAAGAATAAAAATATATAAAACAATTTTTCGGCTTCGAGACTCGAACTGAGGACCAGAAAAAGAAATCTTTGATTCGACCGTTCACTCTAGCCGCCAAGCCACTTATTCTCTGTACGTTTGAAGAGCCTTTCCTTCTTAATACGATTATCCCAGTCTCAAATACGGTGCGAATCTGATCTAAAAGCACAATGCTAAGAAAATAAATGTCTTCTGCGCATGTGCTTGATCTCAGCTCTTAGAATTTCAAATAAATCTTTTAATATATTAAAGAAAAATATAATTTTTGAACTTTTGGGTCTGATTAATGCAGAGTAATCATGGATAAAATATTTGGAATAATATTCAGAATTAAAAAAAAAGAATAAAAATATATAAAACAATTTTTCGGCTTCGAGACTCGAACTGAGGACCAGAAAAAGAAATCTTTGATACGACCATTCACTCTAGCCGCCAAGCCACTTATGCACTGTACGGATGAAGAGTCTTTCCTTCTTAATACTATTATCCCAGTCTCAAGTACGGTGCGAATCTGATCTAAAAGCACAATGCTAAGAAAATAAATGTCTTCTGCGCATGTGCGTGAGCTCAGCTCTTAGAATTTCAAATAAATCTTTTAATATATTAAAGAAAAATATAATTTTTGAACTTTTGGGACTGATTAATACAGAGTAATCATAGATAAAATATTTGGAATAATATTCAGAATTAAAAAAAAAGAATAAATATATATAAAATAATTTTTCGGCTTCGAGACTCGAACTGAGGACAAGAAAAAGAAATCTTTCATTCGGCCAGTCACTCCAGCCGAAAAGCCACTTATGCAAGTGTACGGATGAAGAGTCTTTCCTTCTTAATACTATTATCCCAGTCTCAAGTACGATGCGAATCTGATCTAAAAGCACAATGCTAAGAAAATAAATGTCTTCTGCGCATGTGCGTGAGCTCAGCTCTTAGAATTTCAAATAAATCTTTTAATATATTAAAGAAAAATATAATTTTTGAACTTTTGGGACAGATTAATGCAGAGTAATCATAGATTAAATATTTGGAATAATATTCAGAATTAAAAAAAAAAAGAATAAACATATATAAAACAATTTTTCGGCTTCGAGACTCGAACTGAGGACCAGAAAAAGAAATCTTTGATTCGACCATTCACTCTAGCCGCCAAGCCACTTATTCTCTGTACGTTTGAAGAGCCTTTCCTTCTTAATACGATTATCCCAGTCTCAAGTACGGTGCGAATCTGATCTAAAAGCACAATGCTAAGAAAATAAATGTCTTCTGCGCATGTGCCTGATCTCAGCTCTTAGAATTTCAAATAAATCTTTTAATATACTAAAGAAAAAATTTAATTTTGAACTTTTGTGACTGATTATTACAGAGTAATCATAGATAAAATATTTGCAATAATATTCAGAAAAAAAAGAATATAAATATATAAAACAATTTTTCGGCTTCGAGACTCGAACTGAGGACCAGAAAAAGAAATCTTTGAAACGTCCAATCACTGAAGCCGCCACCCACATATTCGCTGCTAGTTAGAAGTGTTTTACTTTCCTTACACGATTATCCCAGTCTCAAGTACGGTGCGAATCTGGTCTAAAAGCGCAATGCTAAGAAAAAGAATGTCTTCTGCGCCTGTGCGTGAACTGAACGCTTAGAATTTCAAACAAATCTATTAATACATTAAAGAAAAATTTTAATTTTGAACTATTGGGACTGAATAATCCTGATTATTCATAGATAAATTAATTTGAATAATATTCAGAATAAAAAAAAAGAATTAAAATGTATAAAACAATTTTTTGGCTTCGATACTCGAACTAAGGACGAGAAAAAGAAATCTTTTATTCGACCAGTCACTCAAGCCACCAAGCCACTTATTCGCTGAACCGTTGAAGAGTCTTTCCTTCTTAATACGATTATCCCAGTCTCAAGTACGGTGCGAATCTGGTCTAAAAGCGAAATGCTAAGAAAATGAATGTTTTCTGCGCATGTGCTTGAACTAAACGCTTAGAATTTCAAACAAATCTTTTAATACATTAAAGAAAAATTTTATTTTTGAACTATTGGGAATGAATAATCCAGGTTATTCATAGATAAAATAATTGGAATATATTCAGAATAAAAATATATAAAACAGTTTTTCGGCTTCGCTGATTCGAACTGAGGACCAGAAAAAGAAGTCTTTGATTCGACCATTCACTCTAGCCGCCAAGCCACTTATTCGCTGAGCCCCTTTCCTTCTTAATACGATTATCCCGTTCATGGTTTATATCAAAGAAGAAGAGTTGAGTGACTATGAAAAAATTAAATCTAATGTCTTAAAAGAATATCAACCAACTTATCAAGAATGTCTAAAACAATTTAAAAGTGCAATAAAATTGTCAACAGAAAATTATTCGCAATTTGCTTCAAGAGTTAGATCTGTTTTTGAGTATTACATTCAACTTCGTAATGTGAATGATTTTTCTAAATTGTGTGAGTTAATGGTTTCTAATCAGATTTTTTGCACTCTTCCTCAAGATTTAAAAAGTCATTTCAGTATTAAACATGGAGAATCTGCTTTTAATGTGCAGGAATTAAGTAGAGAATGTGATTTATTTGTGGCTTCTAAAACCGGAACCAAAATGAGTGCAGTTTATTTTCCTGCGCAGTCGTTACGAATAAAAATGAGCAAAGGAATTTCGGTAAAGGAAATTTTGAGAATCGTAATAGAAATGTTTCTAAAGTGTTCTTATCGAATACTAATTCTAAATGCGTTATGTGCCAGAACAACCACTCAATATTTAAATATCAGGAATTTCAAAAACTTTCTGTTAGTGATAGAGTTGCATTTATAAAATCCCAAAACTTATGTTTTAAATGCCTCTCAACAATATGCAATGTAAAAAAGTGTTCTGCTAGAAATTGCTTTTGTAATAAACCTCATAATAGGTTACTTCATTATCCCAGAGAGTTTGATCATTTCAGTGGGAGTGGTAAAAGCGAAACTATTACCATAGTTAATAAAGGGGAAAGTTCAAAATCAACTTTAAACCCGGAAGTTAATTCCTTTTATCCAACTTTTTGCGCAACTAATGAAAATGTGCAATCGACATTTTCAGCTACGAGTACGGTTGAAAATAAACAAATGAGAACTGTATTGTTAAGCACGGCTAAATTTTATATTCGAGATAAATTTGGGAATCTGCAATGTGTTAGAGGGTTGCTGGATGTAGGAAGTCAGTCCGATATTATGACTTCGGAGTGTGCAAACAGATTAGGGTTAAAACAAGAAAAAATAAATGTAACAATTTCATGTTTAAATAATTCCTCAATGACTGTTACCAAATTTATTAAAGCTGAAATTTCAAATGCTGATAAGAGCTTTAAGCAAAATTTTGAGTTTCTTGTTGTAGATAAAATCACTGAGTTAACCCCAATTAAATATTTAAGTGTTAAAAAACAAATTCCTTCTAATATTAATTTGGCTGATAATTTTATGGTTCCCCAAAAAGTTGATTGTCTCCTAGGTTCTAAATCGTTCTATCATTTGTTGAGGCCAGAAAAGATCTACTCATCAAATGCAGAGTTGTTTTTTCAAAATAGTGTTTTTGGATTTTTGGCTTGCGGTAGTGTAATGGAATTTGACTCCCCAAAAATTCATTGTGGGTTAATTATTGATGAAGATTTAAACAATACCATGAAAAAATTCTGGGAACTAGAAACTGTTGAGTTACATACCCCTATGAGGCAAAAATCGCTGAGGAACATTTTGTTAAAACTCATTATAGAGAGCGTAGTTGAAAATATGTAGTCACAATCCCACTCAAAGAGGAACCTAGTTGTTTAGGCGAGTCTAAAAGTATAGCCTTTAAAAGATTAAATTCACTTTGGAGTAAACTATCTCGTGATAAAACTTATTTAAAATTGTATGAAGAATTTATTAATGAGTATGAAAATTTGGGACATATGAGAGATGTGACGCATGAGACAGAACCAGAGACAGTGTATTACATGCCCCATCATGGAGTATATAGACCAGAGAAAATGACCACTAAGCTTCGTGTAGTATTTAATGTCTCTAGTGAAACCACGAATGGAACTTCATTCAATAGCTTGCAAATTAATGGGGGAATTATGTAGGAGGACTTAATTTCAATTATGATGCGATTCCGCAAACATCCAGATGCATTTATTGCGGACATTGAAAAAATGTATAGGATGATTTACATTCATCCCAGTCAGCGAAACCTACAAAGAATACTTTGGAAGGACAGTGAGTTTGGTTCAGTGAAAACGTTTGAACTGTCGACAATTACTTACGGTACTACTAGTGCCCCATTTTTAGCTACTCTAAAGCTAATTCAAATTGCAAGGGATGAGGGACACAATTTCCCCCTTGCAGCGCCCGTTGTTGAGAAAGATTTTTATGTGGACGATGTGCTATCTGGTGCTAAGACTTTACCCGTATGCATAGAGATGCAACAGCAGCTCACTTCCATGTTAAAACGAGCTGGCATGAACTTGCATAAATGGCGAGGCAATCATCCTCAGTTGTCTACCACTTCTGGATGCAACTACGACTTTGCAGATTGTGATAACAAAACTTTAGGTGTCACGTGGGACCATACTAATGACTGTTTTTGTTTTAAGGTGTCCATAACTTCAACGGATGTTCATACTAAACGAACAGTTCTATCCACAATAGCCAAGTTGTTTGACCCTCTGGGCCTCCTTGGTCCTGTGATTTCACTAGCGAAAATCTTTCTACAAAAATTGTGGCTTCTGAATCTTCAATAGGATGATCAGCTTCCCCCTGAAAATCATAGTGAATGGGAGAGGTTTTCAAACTAGTTACAGTGCATTAACAACATCAAGGTGAGCAGATGCATTCTTCCATTTTCCGACGTCGAAGCTATAGATCTTCGTGGGTTCAGCGACTCTTCTGAAGCTGCCTTCGGAGCTGTTGTGTACTGCAAATCCCAAACACCTGATGGTAAGGTTCTTGTCAAGATGGTAGCCAGTAAATCCAGAGTGGCTCCACTTAAGAAGCTCACGATTCCGAGATTGGAGTTCTGCGCTGCTGTGCTGCTGGTGAAATTGATGCAGCGTATCCAGTCGGCTCTTCGATTGAAAGTGTCCAATACCTATTACTGGAGCGATAGTATGATTGTGCTGTCATGGATTAAAAAAGAGATGTCCCAGTTAAAAACCTTCGTGGCAAACCGTGTAGCCACACTTCAAGACCTTTCGTGTCAGGAGCAGTGGAGACATGTTTCGTCAGGAGATAATCCAGCTGATCTTATCAGTCGTCGTGGTGTAAATCGTCCAAAATGCTCTAGAGTCACTTGTGGTGGGAAGAACCTGCCTTTCTAAAAAACAGTGAGTATCCGTGCAGAGAAATCTCTGACTCTGTGATAAAGGACAATGTAGACTGTGAACTCAAAAAAGTTGACTGTGAAAGTGTTTTAGTTACTACATTGAACAATTCATTTGTTACTGATATTCTTAATTGTAATAATAGTTATACTAAAATATTGCATGTATTAAGTTATATTTACAGGTTCTTGAATAATTGTAGAGCTAATTTTCCTAAGAATTTTGGAATCTTAAAAGCTATTGAATTAAAGGAATCTGAAATGAAGCTCCTTAAAATTGGTCAAGAGGAAAACTTTCACAAGGAAATCAAGTCTCTCAAGGTATCAGGTTTTGTCAATACTGACAGTCAGGTAAAAAATTTATTTCCCTTTTTGGATGAAAATGGCATTTTGAGAATTGGTGGAAGACTTACCCACAGTGATTTAGATTTTGATAGTAAATTTCCAATTCTTTTATCTAAAAATCATAGACTGTCTTATTTAATTGTAGAACATTTTCATCTAAAAAATTTGCATGCTTCACCACAATTATTATTATATCTCATACGTCAAAAATATTGGATTATAAATTTTCGTGATTTGTGTAAAAAAATAGTTCATTCATGTATTGTGTGTTTTAAGGCTAAACTTGTTACTTTAGACCAGATAATGGGAGATTTGCCGAGAGATCGAGTAACACCTAACTATCCATTCAATGTGAGTGGAGTTGATTTTTGTGGACCCTTCTTCATAAACTATCGCAATCAGAGGAAAGGTATTTTAAACAAAGTCTATGTGTGTATTTTTATCTGCTTTGTAACCAAAGCAATTCATCTAGAGATTGTGAGTGACTTAACGAGTGAAGCTTTTATTGCTACACTAAAAAGATTTTTTGCAAGGAGAGGCAAATCTTCAAAAATTTATTTGGATAATGCTCATACTTTTATTGGAGCGAATAGGGAAGCTAAGAGATTACTTGAGATTGTAATTGATCAAGATAAAATTCTTGCTGAGTATTTACTCTCAGAGGGAGTTGAATGGAAATTTATTCCGCCCCGTTCACCCAATTTTGGAGGCCTTTGGGAGGCTGGAGTGAAGTCCTTTAAGTACCATCTGAAACGTGTAGTAGGTAACGCTAGGTTAACTTATGAGGAATTTTTGACAGTTACAAATCAAATTGAAGGAATTTTAAATTCCAGACCATTATCACCATTGTCCTCAGATATAGATGACTTAAATGTCTTGACCCCGGCACATTTTTTAATAGGCAGGCCTATCAATGCTATAATTGAACCAAATATTACGAGTATAGACACTAATAGGTTAAAATTGTGGCAAAGTGTAACGAAAATTGTCCAACTTATTTGGAAACGTTGGCATATGATCTATTTAAGCCCTTTATAAAATCGCACGAGATGGCAAATAATTAAAACCAATGTCAAGATAGGTGATTTGGTACTGTTGAAAGAGGAAAATTTACCAAGTACCAAATGGACCATTGGTCGTATTTTGAATATTTACCTCGGTAGGGATGGTAACGTAAGAGTTTGTGATGTGAAAACACAGAAGGGTGTTTTCAAAAGAGCTATTTCCAAATTGTGTAAATTACCTATGGATAATAGAATTTAATCAGTGTAATATTGTATAGTAATTTAATGTAATTTGTATTTTTCCTATTGATGTGTAATCTTATATTAGTGTTCTTTATTGTGTGATTAATGTTATTACCTTGTAATGTGTAGTGTTTAAAATCTGAATTTGTGTGTTTTTATTCAGCATTGTGCATTGAATTGTGATATTCCATAGTTTTTCCTTGTGTGTGTGTGTGTTGACAACATTATGTCAAGACGGGCGGTATGTTCCGACCTGTCACTTGTGCTGCCCTCTTGCGGCAAACGGAAAAACACTTCAGTGTATCGTGAGCGAGTGTGTGTGTGGTAGCAAGGCAGGGTGCTGCTAAGCAATGATGGCCAGAATAAAAGGAAAAAGAGTCCAAAATTACTCTTGTGTGGTGATTTTTTAATAATGTGAGAGCAATCGACATAAATTTAGTGCGTGGATGTTCAATTACATAACGACCTCAAAATTGAGCCTGTTTCGGAATTTATCAGAACATCAATTTATTTCTTCGACAAACTACTCCAGATTCGTAACAAGTTATTAAAACTACCAGCTTACGATCCTGCTGTATTCAGCTCGAAGAAGAGACCAAGAGCTGCGATGGATAATGTTTGCATCCATTTTCCCTCAGTTAAAAAAACTGAGAACTCAGTTTTCGGAACTCAGTTCGGTGGATAAAATTTTCAAAATTATACCTGTTTCGGCCCTAGATAGCTACGTTGAGCTACACGCGTGAAATTTCTGGAAATTTTTCAAATCTAATTAATCAAAATAGTTAGAACAGTCCCAATAGTTAGAAAGGCACGCGCAACGTAATTCCATTAAAATTTTTTACATTTACCCCATAGATAATCTAAATATTTTTAATTAATTAATTGTATCAAAAAAATCATTTACCAAATCCCATGACATTAGAGTTTTATTGCGCTCGTCTAAACTAGTTTCAATTCATTTTAACTTTCCCTAAACTTACAAATTAAAGTAATCTATTCCAAATGATGATGTGGAGGTGCTCATGAACACCTTGTCACACCGCGGAACTCCGAATCATCACGACATTACCGCTGCCGTTACTGGACAACTATCGCCATCTATACGAATACATTCGGACATAGTAAAGGTCCGAAAGCCGTATGTGTTAGAAATATTTTGAACGTATTTTCGATTCATTTTAAGCACGACAGAATTAAAAAATATTTTATTATTGCGTTCTCATATTTATATTTTGTAATTGCCTAAAATCGAGCATTAAAAGCTTTAATAATTTAGTATTAGGGATTTGAAATATTTTCAGTTATTTATAAATAACTGAAATTTGAAAAAAATATTATCTTTCAATGAATTATAAATTTAATTATTTTGTGAATTAATGTTTTATATGGATACAATAATTGCAAACTGTGCATGCTTCAAAAATTTGAATCACATATTTCTGTTTGAGTAACTGCCCATGTCAGTTAAGCAGGTGTCGTGTACTCGCCTATGGTACACGGGTTCTTTTACTGTGATTCAAAAAAACTACTCTCCTTCAAAAAATAAACTATAACATTTATTTCTACGACAAGACAAGCTATTCTATATACATATTAAGTTTAAATGAGTGCATTTCCGAAAGAAAATAGTTCAGAATCTTTTCAGCTGCTGATCACAACGCAGTTCCGTTTTTCAAGTTTGATTCCCAGTTGTTGTTGTTTTCAATACGGAGTTGAGTTGTTACTCGCTTCGTCGAAAATTGCGGATTCACGCTACAGCAGGTATAGAATTAAACGTTAGTTCTAACTAATATTTATCTTTTTTTAATAAGATAACTTGTTATGAAATCTTTCATACCATTTTTTTTCAGATCATTTAGCATATAAGTTATATTTAGAAAGACCTACTTTATTTAGCTGAAATATTTTGCCATATATTTTTAGGAAGTTTATATATCTATATCTATACTTATAATAAAGCTCAATGTGTGTGTGTGTGTGTGTGTGTGTGTGTGTGTGTGTGTGTGTGTGTGTGTGTGTGTGTGTGTGTGTGTGTTGGCGCTCTACAGGCAAGGTCATTTGACATACAGCTATCAAATTTGGTACATGTATACCTTAGAGGTCGGGAATGTGCACCTGGGGTCCTTTTTTTTGAAATTTAAATTACAATTTTAATTATTAATTAAAAACTAACTTTCCCGCCAAAAATATCTTCCATTTTTCCCACCGCCAACTTTTCCGCCAAAAAAATCTTCCATTTTCCCCACCGCCAAATCAGTAAGGCGTCAGCATTTTTTTTCTCCTCCCAACAGTAATGAGGCTAGGGTTAAATGTTTTTCGGCGGATTATTTCGAACGATTCTGTTTATTTTCTTAATGTTTTATGCATTTAAAATTAATCATTGTTAATTAATCCATGTTTCAGATTCATTCTGAAGTACTTTTGAATTAAAATAACATAGAATAAAGGAAATTAAAAATGTATAATCTGCATAGCGTTACCCCAACTGGCGTAGAAAAATTCACGCATTTGCATTACCGTAATTGGCGAAGAAAATTCATGCCTGCGCATTGTGTTCCGATTGTTGCCATGACAACCATTATCAACCAACGATTTAAATTATTTTTAGGTTAGTTGCATGCTTTTGTAAGTAAATTGTATTTATGTTAGTTATATATTTTTTGTATATGCTTATAGTTTTAAGTACATCGTTTTTTAAGTAGTTTTTTTTTAACCTGTTTTCAATGATTTAAATTATTTTTAGGTTAGTTGCATGCTTTTGTAATTAAATTGTATTTATGTTAGTTATATATTTTTTGTATATGCTTATAGTTTTAAGTACATCGTTTTTTAAGTAGTTTTTTAAAACCTGTTTTCGACCGATTATTTTAAACGATTCATTTTATTTTTCGAGTGTTTGATGCATTTAAAATTAAACATTGTTAATGAATCGATCTGTTCCTGATGCATCTGAGAAAATTTTGTTGACAAATTCTTGAGATATTACATAAATTAAGAAAGATATTCTTATTATAGTGCCGAGAAAGTTTAAACGCTCAGTGACTCTGTTATCAGTAATCATATTATAAAAAAATTCTTTGTTTCAGTAAAAATATATTATTATATTAATTGTAGATTAATTCGTTCCACTTTAATTTAAAGCATAAATTCTACGGGAGCTAACAGAAAATTAGAGAGATACATATTACGTTATGATTGAAGGACTTTATAATATTATGAGTGAATTATATGACTATCAAAATTGAAGTTTTAAAATATTTTGATGAAGAATCTATTAAAGTAGGAATTGCGTAAAATATTTAATTATTAAAATTTAAACGCACATTAAGATTGGCGAACCAGCTGGTCGCCAAAGGCGGCTAGTTGATAATAAATCTAATACACAACTATTTTTATAATTTAAAAAAAAAAAACATTTCATTGACCATTGTTATAAAAGATGGACAAAAGATTATACTCAATTGGGTAAATAAATTCCACAGCAAAGTGGGAATTGAAAGTATATCTTGCATTCAGCTAGCAAAAATCTTGCTTTTGTTTTCTAAAGTCTTTGAACTGTGTTTGCTTTTATTATAGGATTTTTTCCTTATAAAATTTTTTAAGAAAATGCTTTTTTCCATTTGAAAGTGAAAATGTTTATTGAAAATTCCTTTACATTGAATGGTAATGCATGTTTAAAATTATGGATCTCTTTATTCTGTTATAGTTACGATTTCATAATGTGCTGAAAACAAAAGCACTACAAACGTTTTTATACATTCAGAAAGAAAATATGTATATGATAAATTACCATGTATATTTCATTATATCTGAGAATTTTTTAAAAGATAAATCTTACTTTATTATTGTAGATTTATATTTGATGCTTATTAGTAGATTTCTATCATATTATGTAATTAAATTTTATTTGTGTATCATGTTCCATTATTAAAATATGACTTATAATATTTTTTGTGTCTGATTGTTTTAATTCAAATACCAATTTCACTTATACAATGAAATTATCAAAAAAGCCAATTAAATTTCTTTAATATGGAATGACAAATAATTCTGTTTGTCATTCTTCTTAATTGTGTATATTGAATATTAGAATCGGTTTAGATTTTTTTATTATATTAGAATGATTGTATTCTAGATTTTTTTTACCTTCTTGAACCACAAATTTTTCAGAGGTTTAAAATCCTGCATTTTATTTTGGAAAATAAAAATGTATATATAAATAAGATTTTCAAAAACTGTGAAACTTTCAGACATTATCAAGTTTAATAAAATAATCAAACTTCTAGTCCGGGTAAATTAGTTAATAACCAGTAATTTTTTTAAAAATTAACATATTTGTAAAATATTCTGTTTTGCATAAACATTCTGAATTATTCAACATTATTTTAGATTTTTAAAGCATATTCAATTTTATAATTGGGAAATGCAGCTGGCTGCTGTAATTCTTTGTTTTAATCTGTCTATTGAATAAATTTAATTTATATATGAATTTACAAGTTGAAAGTTATAGTAATATATAATATGCATAGTCATGATTATTTTTATATATTATTATAATTTATGCTTGTCTTACTATATGTTCCCTGCTTAAAACATCTTTAAAAAAAAAAAGGTTTTCTTTTTGAAAACGTTGATGTATTTCAAAAATGTCATATAAAAAAAGACAAACTAATATCAGTGATTTTCTCCTTGCATGATCCATTTAATTTCACCCTTATTTCTATTTCAGAAAATAAGTTATCAGTGGTGATTAAATACAAATAGACGCAAGAAAAATATTTTCCATTCTGGATCTGGTAGAGGACTTATTGCAAGTCAAGTGAAAAAAATTGTTTATATCTCTGAGTGCTTCAAAACAGAGTAATATCTTTATATTTATATTTTTAAACTTGTTTCAGAAATATATGTTATATATCTATGGAGAAAATTTACAGAAATGCAATAAAATTTTATTTCCAAGAATTTCAAATCCTCAGATTTGTTTCCTCTGCAATTCTCAACCTTAAATTTTTTTTTTCTTGCATATTTTTCATACATGCAGTATTTCCTGAAATTGATCTGTTAAGGGGGCTAATTAAGAATTTTAAAAATTACAGCAAAAACATTTCATTGACAATTTTATTATATACTGTTATGGTTTCTGGACCATTAATATATTTATTGTGTCACTGAGGGTTAAAATAAACTATTTGTTCTCATTTTTCGTCTGAAATTCCTAAAATTATTCAGTAATGCAATTCACAAACTTGTATGATAAATGTATACTTGCATACTTCAGATAATTCTCATCATTATTACTACCATTGCTTTTGCTGTACACAAACATTATTAATATTAATGTTCTCTATTTTTTAACAGAATTTCTCATGCGGAGTGTTCAAAGAAATTTTAAAGTAAATGAGTATTTATATGTAATCTAATTTCTTAGTGATTTTATTTAAATTTTTTGTTGCAAATATAACCATGTTCACAAGACAATTTTCACTAGTTGTGTTTATGAGAGTATGTTTTCTAAAATTAAGTCATATTTCTGTTTGTTAGAATGCATGCAGAAATTTTCTCAGAATATTTCACCTTTCTTGTTTCATACAGCTTAATCCTTTCACAACTATTCTAGTCATTATTTAAGTGTTAAACTTATTGATATATTTGTTCTGTTGAAATTACATGCTTATAATTTATATACAAAATATAAATACACATATCATATTTTTCATTACTAGTTTTACTGACAATCTGCTTTAAGTATCTATTTGGAGTAAAAGCTCAAAAACCTTAACATGTACATAATGAAAAACAAAACATGTAATTAGTTACCATCAAATGATCAGTATCAACTAGCAGGCATTCAAAATATAGCTGCCATCAAACTGACATTTATTTAATTAAAAGGATTCTACACCCATGGGTGTAATAATTTATTTTAAATATTTACACAAAAGCTCTCTCTAATTGCATTTTAAATTGCTTAACTCTTTCATAAATTCCTCTCATTTTTTATAGCAAAGATGGCAAACTCATGTTAACCTGGCCAAAATAAACAAGATTTATATGGGAGACAAAAAAAAAAAGTTTTATTTTGAAAATGTTGATTTATTTCAAAAATGTTGTAATATAAAGAAAAGACAAATTAATATGAATGCTTTTTTCCTTGCATCAGGCATCTAATTTTACCCTTATTTCTATTTCAGAAAATAAATTGTCAGTGGTGATTAAATACAAATAGATGGAAAATGAATATTTTGAATTCTGGATCTGATAGAAGACTTATTGCAAGTCAAGGGAAAATAATTGATCATATCTGTGAGAACTTCAAAATAAGGTTATATCTTTATATTTATATTTTCAAACTTGTTTCAGAAATATATATTATATATCTATGAAGAAAATTTAGAGAAATGCAATAAAATTTTATTTCCAAGAATTTCAAATCCTCAGATTTGTTTCATCTGCAATTCTCAACCTTAAAATTTTTTTTCTTGCATATTTTTCATACATGCAGTATTTCCTGAAATTGATCTGTTAAGGGGGTTAATTAAGAATTTTAAAAATTACAGCAAAAACATTTCATTGACAATTTTATTATATACTGTTATGGTTTCTGGACCATTAATATATTTATTGTGTCACTGAGGGTTAAAATAAACTATTTGTTCTCATTTTTCGTCTGAAATTCCTAAAATTATTCAGTAATGGAATTCACAAACTTGTATGATAAATGCATACTTGCATACTTCAGATAATTCTCATCATTATTACTACCATTGCTTTTGCTGTACACAAACATTATTAATATTAATGTTCTCTATTTTTTAACAGAGTTTCTCATCCGGAGTGTTCAAAGAAATTTTAAAGTAAATGAATATTTACATGTAACCTAATTTCTTAGCAATTTTATTAAATTTTTATGTTGCAATTGTAAGAAGCAGGTTTACAAGACAATTTTCAATAGATATGTTTTTGAGAGTATTTTTTCTAAAAAATTTTTTTAAATGCATGTAGAAGTTTTCTCAGAATGCTTTACCTTTCTTAATTCTTACAATACCAATTAGATTAGTGTTGCACATCTAGATTTAATTGCTTTATACAGAAATAAGAAATATTAGATGAAATTATTCTTTTCAATAAAGTATACCATTTTTAATATTTGCTTGTTTTTATGCATTTAAACATAATGCAATGTTTATAATGTATGTAAAATGAGGATTAATTTGTTCAATATATATATATATATATATATATGGAGAATGTAGCATTTTGATAGCACCTACAATTGAACAAATAAATGAATATTATAAAACACTAATTTTTCTCTTTTCATTTAAATATTTTTAACCTAGCTGAAGTGGTTAACATAATTTGAAGAGGAGTAATGATTTTTTGCCACTCTTCTTTGAAATCTTATTTTTACACTAAAGGTAGCAAAACATATGATGATATAAATTGTTAAATAATGTATTGTTTAGATTTTTAAATTAAAAAAATATGTTTTTCTTTTAATATATATATATATATATATATATATATATATATATATATATATATATATATATATATATATATATATATATATATATATATATATATACTATTTTAAATTGCATAATAAATTATCTTGCTTTTAGAAAAGGTGAAAGCACTAAATTTATCACTTTTGATCCATTCTCTAAAGGATAATCTCTATTCTAATAATGATAATGATGAATGTTTTGTGTTGACTCTACAGACCAGACCATTTGAAATATAGTATCAATTTTGGGACATAATTGAAATTAAATACAACCAATATCTTGACAAACCAGCTATGCCGGCAAAGACAGCTAATAAATAATAAAGCTGATAATTAAATTTCAAATTTAGCACACAATTTTTTCATTGGCTATATTTCTATACTAAACTTTGATGGACAAAATCACGGCTTTTGGCATTTATATGTTCTACTAACCTTAGTTATTTGGATGTGCTTGAATTTACAAGGATCAAATTCTTATTATAATTTAATATTTTAGAACTTTAAACATTATCTTAATATAAGATCCTATCATTTACAAATTTTGTCAGCAAATAAAAATATAAAAAATTATTTTCATTAATAAAAATGAACATTTACATTTCAAATCATAAATTTTCAGTTATATATTTATATATATATGTAACCGAAAGTTTAGTAAAATATTCAAGAAAAAGGGACCCATTTTTTGATTATGAATAAGAAATTTTATTATTTCAAATTGTTAGTTTTACATATTTCTTTTAAAGTAGGTACATTTTCAAAAAAAAAAAAAAATCAATAAGCAATTATATATAATATTTCCAATAATTAAATCATATGGAAATTTAGATTACATAGTAATTATTAACCTTTGTTCTCATTGAGGCATGAATTAGGCTCTTATTTTAATTCATTTATTTAAAAAAAACTGAATTTAAAAAAGAAAAGGAAAAAAGGACCACCGTATTATGTTTGTACTAAAATACATTGTTAATGCAGGATCAGCAATTAACTGTTTCATAAGTATCAGTTGGATAATAACTGATTTAACAATAATTTAATAATGTGGGAGTCAAATGAAACATGAAATAATTCAATGATACAGATATCAAAGCTAAATATGCATGCATTCAAAACTGTTTTATATTATTTGTTTGTTTATATGTTTTTCTGTCCATTAATAAAGAGTTTCCATTATTTCACAGGTGTTTGTATTATTTTGTCCTATACCTGTATATATGTAGTCTCTTAGTGATTTTATTAAAATTTTGTTATTAATATAAACATTTTTACAAGACAATTATTGATAGATGTGTTTATGAGAATATATTTTCTAAAATTAAGCCACATTTTTCTCAGATTGCATACAGAAGTTTTCTCTAAATATTTCATCTTTCTTATTTCATACCATACCATTTAGATTAGTACAGAACATATGAATTTAATCACATTATACAGAAATAAACAAATATTAAAAATAAAGAATCTTTTTAATAAAGCAATATCACTTTTAATATTTGCTAACTTTTGTATAATGTTTTTGAAATGGCTAACATAATTTGAAAAGGAGTAATGATTTTTTGCCAATCTTACTTGTATACTTTAGATAGCAAAACATATACTGATATAAATATTTAAATAAAGGATTTTTAGATTTTAAATTTTAAAAAAACAACATCTCAAATAATCATAAAAATACATTTCTTTTTTCTATTTGTTCTTTTATAATATATAACTAAGTATTGTTTGATCTAAAATAAACATTATTTTTTTCATTTAATATATTATATATTTACATATTATTAAAATTATTTTACTGTCAGAAAAGGAGAAAGCACAAGATTTATCACTTTTGATCCATTTTTTAAAAAAAATTATCTTTATTATAGTAATAATCAAGAGGATTGTATGTTTGTTGACTCTCTACAGGCCACATCATTTGACCTACAGTGTTAAATTCGAGACATAATTGAAATTAAGTACAACCAATTTCCTGACAAACTAGCCATGTCGGCAAAGACATCTAATAAAGTTGATAATTTTAAATTCAAACATGATTTTTTTATTGGCTATATTTCTATACTAAACTTAGATGAATAAAATCACAGCTTTTGGGCATTTATACTTTATTTAGATGTGCTTGATTTTACAATGATCAAATTCTGATTAATATATAGAGGTCTAAAACATCATCATAAGATGCTATGATTTACTAATTTTTTCAGCAAATAAAAATATTAAAAAGTATTTTTATTAATAAAAACTAATATTTTCATTTCAAATCATAACTCTCAGTTTATATATCAGTAAAAATTTATATTGCAATCATAAGCATTAATAGGTCAAGGTAAACTCCAAAGGCATTGATCTGACTATAACTATCGAATAAATAAAAGGTATTTTAAGTTACAGAAATCTTTTTCTTGCAATTGTTCTTCTAAAAATTATCATTTTTCATACTTTATTTCATAGATACATGTTAAGAATTACGTTTTCATGGATTTAGTTTTTTTGTGAGCCTATTAGTTTTAGTTTTTTGTAGCCTATTAATTTGAGCTTTTGTTAACATGATAGCAAAACATTGAAAGATCATTTTTTTTTTTCCCTTCATACAAGCATAATGCATTTTTGCATGTTATATGTCTTGTGTGTGTATGTATGTATACAAACATATTATTGAAACACATGTTTAAATTATTTAAAAACTGACTGAAAATTGAAAAATATATATATATATATTTTTTGTTGTTGTAATATTCAAATGTTATTGCCAAAAACCAAGACAACAAAAAAGATCTAGAAATAAGATAAAGAAAGTGAATACGGCTTTTAAGTTGGCTGTTAATTAATAAGTTTATAAGTAACAAGAAAATATCACAATTTGAATAACAATTGATTACATTTTCAATTAACATAACAGGATTATTTCAGATGCAAATGTAAACCACTTTAACTGAATTTTCATTTCCTATTACTGAAAAAAATTTACAGTACATTTCAGCTTACATTAAATAAAGCTTCCCACATTTAAAAAGGTTCTTGAACATTCCTGAAAATTAGTTCTACATTCCAATTTCAATGCAGAATTGATTACTTCAGCTGAATCTAAAATACTTAAAAGAAACTTTCATAAAAGTTAAAAGCTTAGGAGAAAGCCAGAAAATATCTAGACAATCATTTAAACCCAACCATTGGGAATGTTATTCCTTTATTAGAAGACAAAATAAATAAAATGGGATTTTTAATAATGCAAGCAACAACATGAGTACTTAATTTTTTCAACCCTTCAAGCACATAAAAATGCACACACTTCAATATCTAGAATTCACATCATAATCTTTTAATTTATATTACAGATTTAAACTCCATATACTTACTAGGAATTTGGGTTCTCCATTCTCACATCAATGCAACACTGATAATTCGCATTTGATTGTTACTGAAACAAACAAGGATTTTTCCTAAAAGTTAAGAGCTTAAGTGAAAGCCAGAAAATGTCTAGACAATCACCTAAACCCAACCATTGGGAATTTTATTAATTTAAAATATTAATGGTGTACAGTCCAATTCCCATTATTTTTAACTACTTAAAGAAATGTAGTGAGCATACAGTGCTGAAAATGTGTATTCAAAACAAAATTAGCATTTTAAAAATTTAAGCCTGCAGTGATTTATGCAAACACTAATGCTCTAAAAGCAACTATATTGAAATTTTCAGTCAATGACAAATTCTTTCATTTTTGATACACATAGTAACTAATATAGAAACTACAATTAAAATCGTATATTTGCTTTACATGACGTGGAAAAACAATCTGCCAGTGGCTATTTGAATCGAGCGAATAATTTAATACTATACACCAACAGTTTATTAATGTTGATGTATAGTATTAAATGTTCTTATCTGGCTTATAACAAAATGGATCAAAATATTCAAATATTTTATTTTACAAATCAGCTATAATTAATGTCCAATAGGAATTTAAATTTACAGGAATTATAAGAAAATAAAAATTTGCTATTTCTTGAATCCAAGGAAACTGAAGAATGTTTTTTTGATTAAAACTCAAAAGAGAATGTAAAGATTCTATAGCTTT
This sequence comes from Argiope bruennichi, assembly GCF_947563725.1. Classification (NCBI taxonomy): domain Eukaryota; kingdom Metazoa; phylum Arthropoda; class Arachnida; order Araneae; family Araneidae; genus Argiope; species Argiope bruennichi. Next base: position 2,369,895 of record NC_079152.1, read on the forward strand.
GAAATTTGTGAATCTTCTAGTTAATACAAAAATAAATCCATCAATAACTGAATCGTATAGCCAACCTTTGATATTGATTTAAGATATTTTTCTCCTTTGACAGCAACATATGGATCTAAAGATTTTAACATATAAAATGAAAGATCAATATTATTAATTAGTTAATATTGTAGCAATAGGATTTGTGACATTAAACTTATTAAATCTCTGAAACACGTCAAGATTAACACATTCAGAATTTTTAACATTAAAGTATTTTATATCTGCGTCTTGCTCAAAAATATTATTAAGTTCATCAAGAAGTCCTTCATTTAATTTTTGCTTCTTATTACATTTTTCACGGCCCGAGCAGTTCCTTTCGTTTTCTATGAGAAGTTTTTAAAAACTTAATCGGAGGATTAATTTTTTCATTAGGTGTAACAGAAGCCGGATTATTTTTAAGATTCAAAATCCCACGCATACCAGCTACTAAATTATTCAAAGAACTAACTACATTATTTAACATGATTTCTTTAATTTGAGGAATTTCTATTAATTCTAATACTTCCGAACATAACTTTTTGAACCCTGCCTCCTTTGATCTGCACTTCTTGATAGATAACATGTTGGGATTTAATTTTCACTTAAAATATCAGAATTAATTGTAAAACTTTTCTTCATCAAATTCATGAAAATCATCAGTTGTGTACATATTAGGTTTGGAAGACATTAAATGAATTTTATGTATGTGCTTACACAAGTTGCTGCAGTCTTCGCAAAAGCGATGATAGAAATGACTGCACAAGGCCGCATAAATAATATCTGAATATTTAAAGCTGCAATGATCCAATAAAACACAAGCATCTGCAATTTTTCTTACTACATATATCTTTCTTTTTAGAGACTGAGACTTAACCTCCCAATGATTGTCATATTCAATGACATCTATATTCTGAATTTTTACAGGCCTGTCATGTTTCTCTATAACAGTTTTAGTGAACTCGGAATGAGTAGGAATATTATTAATAACATTACAAGAATATTTTAGAAATCAATTCCTTTCTATTTTCAAAAGAGTTCAAACAAGATCATCTATTTGCCTATTATACTTACACTCAAGATATATTGTTTTTAGCTGATTGTGAAAAGATTCGTAATAATTGTAAGTATTGGTATTACCAAGTGGAAATCGCATGTGCAGTCGATAAACATTGAAAGTTATTTTCAAAATTTATTTCAGACACTTCCTTCATTATTTTTAATAACTCCCGTAACATTTATTGACGGCGAAACTTATCACATACTTTTGAAGTTAACTGCTTTTTCTAAGCACGAAAACATAACAGCAGAATTTTATCTGTATGGTTAACTAACATATCCTTTTATGCTTTAGTCTGTAAACCTAATGCAAAAGAACTTTCATAATTTGGCAAATAATCTAAATCACCAGGGCTTCAAATTGTTTTTGACTTCTGTAATTTAAAAATTAAAATAGGATTGTAAGGCTCTTTCCTTAATTCCTCTACTATACAAGAAACAGACATGGCATCATTGGCTGGTTGAATTGAATTGCGCAACCACCTCAAATAATTGTGTACAGTTTTACGAGATATGAAGGCTTCCTTTTCAGCAAAAAAATTTCTATTAACTCGACATCCTACATCGCCACGTAATAAACTTACAATTTTGGAAATGGGAAAGGAAAGTAATAAGTAAGATTTAATTAAATCACATGAACTTTCCTTAAGGGTTTGATATTTAGTGTTCTTGTAACCGACTTGATAGTTATGAATATAATATTATGTAAGCTATATAAAATTCTTCTGTTCACATATGCAAATCTTAACAAGACAACTTATACTGAAAGGAATTACCCCCTTTTTATTTTTACGTTTACCATTTCGTTCTGCCCTCGAATCAATCCTTGATTGATATGACGGATGAAAAAATTAACATGAAAAATAATAGAATGTTTTCTCACCGCATACTTTTTTACCAGCAGATTTTTTAAAAATAAATATGAGTGCCAATAGTTTCAGATTTTAACCAAATTTTAAAACTTGTCTTAGAATTGAAAGAATAAGTTTTGATGTTTTTAATGTCATGCACAACATTAAGATACTTATTTAAATTCCATACACTAACATAAGCTTTATTACATTCTTTACAAAAGTACGATTCATGCTTCTTGTTACCTGTACAATTTTTTTTGTGTTCATTAAAATATTCATTACTGCTATAAAATAGAACACACTCTAGATACAACTGGGGAGATTTTTCACATTTATCAGTTAAATATTGAGTATCTAAAGTTGTCTCAACTGGCACTAAACATAATTTGGGCGTTTTTTTGCAATTTCTACTTGAGAACTAACACTAGCCTCCAATAAATTATTACAATTGCTTTTTGGCAGAGTTAAAACATTACAAACTTTTGGTTTACAGTGTTTTAAATGATTTGCAAAAGAGGATCTTGAGGAATAAGATTTTAAGCATACCTCACATTCTTTAGGATACGTACTCTTAACATGATTAACTAAGAACTGTTTTTCAACAAATATAAAATAATTTGAAAAATTATAAGAATTTCTTTGTCAATATCAATTCCTAATGTTTATCTGGAGATCAATGTAAAAATTAATTATAATTTTAGCATCAGTGTTATCATTTGACACCATAGATACCTGCTTTTGAATGGCAAATGTTGTCAAAGGCAACCAATTACATGCAATGCTGAAATACACTGCAAATAATTGTCAAATTCTAAATTTTTAAAAATTACTTGAAGCAATCTTGAAAAATAGTAAATATATGATAATGTAAAAAAAAAAAAAAAAAAAAAAAAGGAGGCACAGAAGTCTAAAGCAAATTAAATCATAAAAGGAAAAGACTTTACTTATTTACAATAGATCAACATTTATAACAATTAATAAAAAAACAGCATCTAAACTTTTTCATGGCTATAGTTAACTAATACCTTAATAGCCCAACAATATAATAAATCAACAGAATTCAACAGAATCAACATATATTCATTACACAATATTATTATATAACTGAATAATTAACATTTGATAATATTAAATTGAACTGTGTTAAGTGTGACACTCATGAATATGAGACAACATTAAGTCACACAGCCTGATACTATAATTATTTCCATACTTTAGATTATGTGCAACCATTGTTTCAGAAATCAATTTAAAATCATAAAGAATTGAGAAAATTTACTGAATTTCATATTTAAACATCTTAAAAATAATTTTCTTAAAAGGCCAATGTGTGAGGTTGATGGAAAAAAAAGGAAAAGTACAAAGGGGTGAAAAAACAAATATGTAACAAAATTTTTGCTTCCTGATGACTGATCAATGAAAGGGAAAAAAAGAGCTAGGAACATGTAGACGGTTCCAAGCATAGCTGAATTTATAATATTCTATTTAAAAATTGATATATTAAACATAACTTAAGTTATCATTAATATGAAATCATATTTAAACTATATTTCAGGTAATATTTACGAAGAATCTAATATGGATTATTAATACGTCTACAAAATACAAATCTTAGAGACACAGAAATAAAATAAAAATTGGAACTCATAATACTATTATTAATATTCAAGCCTAAGTGAATTTTATAGAAAAAGTACATCATCAATCAGAGAAACATTAAGTCTTTAAATGAATAAACAAATCAACACATAAAAGAAATGTTACTGATAATATGAAAATCATGGTACAATACACTACATTATTTAATTTCAATGATTTTTATATAATTATTTAATTTTCTAGATACAGAAATGTAGGAGAGACGTGTTACAAAATGCTTACATAATGATTTTAACACTGTATCATAATTATCTGACTACTGTCTGTCTTTAAATTAATCTTATTAATTATCTGTTTATTTTTATTTTTTTAATAATTATTTGCATTTTCTATTAGGTTATATCCTTATTTGATTTATGAATCAGTTATCTTTCTTCATTAGCAATACTGAAACACCTTTTAATGGATATTGAAAATGCTGACATAAGAGTTGACATATCTTTCACTGAAATGTAATAAGTATGGATAACTTCCTACACTCTTACTCGATACTATTAATCATCAAAATGACCATAAGATATGTTAAAATATCAGTAATTGAAAATGATTAATACTAATTACAACATTCAGAAAATATTCTAGTATATGGATTAAAAATATTTACTTAAACTCATGCTATCTTATCAATCAGATAAGAGTCAATATCTTTTCGATCAAATAAAAATTCAGTTCCCAACAATAATGAAATGATTAATGCTATATTTGATAGCATTTTTTGTAAAAAGAAGTAATTGATATATAAGGGAAGACTTGCACACACATAAAGACAAATGAGAATCGTTAACCGGAGGACGCTTGAACCCCCCATTTGAAGTTGAAAGGGGGGAGCAGTGGGGGGAAGCAGCACTGGAGGACGGATTTCATTCCGCTAGAGATGGAAATGGGGGAATCGATGTATGGTTGCTTTTGGAAAAGCTTTTTTCGCCAAAATTTGAAAATTTATTTACCCGCCAAGAATGAAGCGCATTTTTGGAATGTATAGGGTGGAGTGTGGACGAATGTCGGTTGGATCTATGAAGGCAGACCTTATTTAAGCACGATCTTTTTTAATAAAAGAATAATACCGTGTTATATTATATTTATTTTTGCTCATAATTAAGTTTTATGAATCTAATTTTTGACTAGAAATTAATGTTGACTGTGGCTGGGAACTTGGGAAAGCTGAATATTCTACAGGCGTCTTCTATTTATAATTAATTAAATGGCAAGAAACTAATATGTTAACTCATAATTAAATTCTATCTTCTATTGGTTTGTTAAATGAAATTTAAAGATTTCACAAAGTAATGGAATGAACTTACAAGTTTCATTAAAATTCTTAATGGAAGCTAAAAATGATGCTTTATTCGGAATACAAATTCGATGTAGTTTTCATTTTATTTCTTGCAATTTGGCTGTATTCATTGGAAAGTATTTTAGTTTTTTTATACTATTAATTTTAATGCCCATATTTTGTTTGTTTGTTGTTGTACAAAGCTAAATGTTTTTTTAAAAATTAGCTAAAAATTTTTTAAATGATGCTTTTAAAAAATTATATATATATTTTTACCTAATTAAGTAATAAATTAGTGTTATAGAACATTTAAAACATTTTTGATAACTGCAGGCATGCTTTGATTTTGTTATTTGTAGTAGCAATAAAGCCTTTATATTTTGTGGCGTAAAAATTGCAATAATAAAAATCTGTAATCTCTTTCTTGCAGTTTTGTCCATTCTTTTTTTTTATATATATATTGATAATGTGCATGATAAACTCATTAAAATTTGTTTTCAAATTGTATAATTCATACTTGTAAAAATATGCATTGTAAAGATATATATATATAATTTTAGCTAAGTTTTTGATAAAATATGGCTTATTCTCTGTCAACAAAGTATGATAACCAAAAATCCTCAAAGGAATCATCAAATTATTCAATATTTTCTATTTAATAAAAACTAATTTTTGTTTTGTTAAAATAAGATTTATATTGAATTAAAAATTATATGCATAAGTTGATTAATATTACATGATTTTAAAAAGTACTTTTTCAATACATATATTTCTTATTCTAATTTATTAATTTTTTTTCATAAATGTTTAATACATTTATTTATGCTTACAGCAATTTAATTCTTCTTTTAATGCTAAAAATCAGAATTTTGATTGAAAGTAGCCAAACTAAATTTTAAAAGGTAATAGAATCAATTATTTCTAATTATATGATTGGTGTAATAATATTTTAAAAGAAAAATTGTATTAAAAATTCTAATATCTTGGATAAATTTGTTCTAAATGTTGAATTTTCTATTTTTATAATAATGCACAGAAGTTAAACTTTTAAAGAAAATTTGGAATGTAATTTTTAATTTCAAAAAATAAAAAAAAAATTTTTAATTTAATATAAAAATATTAGTATATTCTAAATTAGTCAGTAGAATTTTCAATTAAATTGTAAAATATCATTTGTTAATTTTTGCATAATATTTAAGTCATATTTTATTCAACACCTACATTTTCTCAAGATATTTTTCTTTTCCTTAATTTTTGTAAGCTTAATTTCTTCTCATTTTGATTTTCAGTGATAATTCATGAAATAAAAGTGATTTTCTTCACAAGCATTCATTATTATAATATACAAATGTATATTAGTTGACCAAACCATTAACAAAATAAGAAACATTTACTCCACCTTAATAAATGCTATACTAATATTGTTTTAACTGATTCAAATGAGTAGATAAATACCAAGTGGTGAATATTTCTGAGATATTGTGTAAAAAAATTTATAAAGGATGATGAAAATCCTTAAAACCTATAAAACTTGTATAGTTTATATACCTACTTTATCTTCTAAAATTAAGGTTTTGACTGAATTAATAAAAGACAATTTTTATGAGGATATAGAAAAAAAAAATGTTTTAGAAAAATAAAATGGGAAAATAATTTTTATTGTTTTAAAGTAATGATAATTGCAATGGAATAATGAATTTAACACTGTTTTTGTTAAATTGAAAAAAATTATTTACAATTTAATAAAAATAATCGTAATCTCTGAATCAAATTATCTGCGAATTCATTTGTTCAATAGGAATTTAATAACTTGGAGAATATGACTTTAGTCACTTGGAGACTTTAAAACAATTTCCATTGCCCCCATTATAAAAACGTTAAGAAAGGCTAATTTTCAAAAATAATTTAGTATTGATTCAATTCACCTTCAGTAAAAATTTTAAACTAATGACACAAGTAGGTTAAAACTGTCTGAGTCGTTTAACTTACATATATCAATTGGATCAATAAAAGAAAATAGATGGCAATCAACTGAAGACAAATTTTATTCATTACAGAAAAAAGGATGGACAGAGAATTAAAAATATCAGAAGGATCACAAAAAATGTTTTGATGAAGGAGTTTGTATGAAACCGGTATTTTAAAAATCAACGTAGTTTTGTACATTTTAAATGCAACTGAAAGAACTTCCTGGGCTATTGTATTCACAAAAGTAGAAAAAAGAAATTTTTAACATATGAAAGAGCAATTGAACTTGGATATGTATCATATAATTGGGAACTTCTAAAGAGATAAAGAGAACTTGATAGGAAGAAAAAAAAATAATAAACTTAATGAACAAAGAGAAAGCACAATCATTTACAAGTGAAATATATGATATAATATATTCTCAAGATGTATCAAAGCTGATAATCTATGCAACTCCTCTCAAAATTCAAATTCTACCTCTAAAACATGATTCTTATTAATGCTTAAACCACAGTCTGGAAATTGGAAGGAAAAAAACTGTAAACAGTATCTTTCACTTTTGTTTCCAATATCATTTTAAGTAAAAGAAAACAAAAACTCTTTCTTTTTTATTTGATTAAAATTACTTTTTAAAAAATCGTCTACCTCATTATTGTTCATTGTACCTAAAAAGAATTTAAATCAAGTATGTTCAATGTATGATGTGTTATTCTTTGTTTTTTTATTAATTTTTTTAAAAATTTTATGAAATAAAAAATATGATATGCTTCCCTCCCTTTCTCTCTTTTATCTTTATACTTTTTCTGCCTCTTTATAACATTAGCATATAAGATCATACAGTTTTTTTTTATATGAATACAATTAATTGAAAAATAAATAACCATTGTGGATATTTATCCTTAAAATTAGATACCTGAATGCCATCACTAATCAACTCACACTTAAATTTCTTTACAGCATTTTTTTAAAAGAAAATTTTACTTTTGAAGAAAAATAATTATTTTGCAAATAAAAGAAACCTTGGTTAATGCTTCAGAAGAAAATTTCATAATTTCCAAATGTATTTTTTTAAGTTTTAAATACTAAATCTGAATGATAAAATGGTATTTTAACAAAATTTCGAATATGGCTGTGTTAATTTACCTAAGCATTTTTATTGAACAAATAAAATATCTTGAAGGGTACGAGAAATTGTGTTGTTTCAAGATGTCATAAGGAATTGTTTTCCTCGTTTGTAGATTTTTCAGCTACTACTGCAAACATAATATTCCATTTTTTTCAAAGATTATTGTTATCAAATAATATTATTGCTGTTATACTTTTTTTTTTTTTTTTTTTTTTTTTTTTGTAATCACTATATTGCATACAAACAAACACATAATGTTCAGTGACAGAAAAAACAAGTTTAAATAAATGACAAAAGAATAAATTCATCTTTACTTGATTAGTTAAATTTTGATAGTCTTGGGAATGAAATGAATTTTATTACAATAATAAAAATTATTGTAGAAATGCATTCTAAAATATTTTTTTTAGTTTATTTATATTAAAAAGACAATTGTATGATAATGAAATTGATATCAATAAAGGATTTTGATATTAAGTTTGGAAAATGGTGTTAGTATCATTTTTGTACAATAATATATTTGGGAATTATAAGAGGAAAACATCAACATTTTGTTTAGTTAAAATTATAACTGGAAATTTTGATGCATTGCATCAAAACACACACTTTCATCTTTTAAAGCATGTTTGATAGATTTTCAGTTTCTGGAGTTGGCAGTCTGTGTTATAACTCATGTTAAAGTATAGATAAATATATGAACAACTATATATTTCTTCAGTAAGATTGAAATTACAATTGCATATCTGAATATTGACCTAATGTTATTCTTAGATTTGATATCCACCGGAATGCAGCATCTTGTAAAATTTTTATTCATCTACTATTCTATTTAAAAGTGAAGGGTTTTTTTTTATCAATTAATTTTAATAAACATTATTTTGATATTTTTCTTTAGCATTTTAATCATCAAAATGAAATTGCTTAAATGTAATTTCTCAAAGAAAGCTGATTTGGAGAGAAGTATTTCTTAGATATGGCAGTAACTGATGCTTTTACGAGCATCAAGAAAGAAAAATAGATACGTATGACAGTTCTGTAATTGATTCCTCCACTTCCATTTACTGCTTACTATCTGCTGCTTTTGAAAAGCTACCCCAATTTGCCTAAGGCAACAAAACCAGCGGGCGGTTGTATGGCAGATGCGCTCTTAACTAGTATCATATGTGCTCAAGTTGTAGGATAAATGGAATTTAATTACCTTTTAGAGGAAACTTGGTAAACAGTTAGAGAAGCTGTAGGGAATGCATATTTCTCATTCTTGTAATGAGAGTGATTGATGGATAATGATTCTTTTTTATGGGATTTTTATTCATCTTCTATTCTGTTTAAAAGTGCAGAAGGTTTCTAATCAAATAATTTTGAAGAGCATTAATTTGATATTTTCCTTTTATTGTTTGGTATTGTAATCATGAAAGAAAAAAAAATCGCTTAAATGTATATTCTCAAAGAAAGCAATTTTTATTAGCAGAGTAGCATTTCTCAAACAGGGCAGTAACAGATGTTTTTATGAGCTTCAAGAAAGAAAAATAGACACATACGATAATCCTATAATTGTTTCCTGTATCTTTCTTACCATTCTTTGCTGCTTTTAAAAAGCTCCCTCAATTTGCGTGCCAACGGGTGGTCGTATGCAGATGCGTTCTAACTAGTATCATATGTGCTAAAGTTATTCTGATAAGATAATAATTGATGGATGATGATTCATTTTTATAGGATAATCAACATTTTTCCCACGCGAAGCTTGATAATTATGCTTTAATTCGTGCCTGGAGATGGGAAATTTCAGTGAACTCATGGTTTCGTTTCTTTCACATTTGTATATAATTCATACAAAGGCAGATAAATAAAGTTTTATTGAAATGTTTTAAAACATGACAAGCTAAGAAACGAGTAAACAGACGATTATTTCTCTCCAGAAATAATATAACAATTTGTTTAATATTCGCATTGGCCTGTGTATATTTTAAACAGACGTTTTATAATGTCTTATAAGTAAAACTGATTAAACTGCATCTGTTTTTCCCTTGTAGCATATAAATATTACAAATGCTTGATAAAGAATATTGAAATTATGATAATCATGATGAATCTATTTAAACTTTTTTTTTTTCGTATATATGAATTATACCTTTCTGAATCAGTTATACTATATAGAGATACCAAGTTTTCATTTCGAGTTAATGTTTCAATAATTTATTTCTTATTTAATACTTTTTCAAAAATAAATTCAAGCTAAAATACCGCTTTTTATTTATTCTTTTAGTTTTTAATTTGAGGAGGATTGATTAATCCATAATGTTATTTGTCATGATCTGACTCCATGTAAGGGTTTGAAAGCAATCACTCTTCGGTTATATCAAAAATATATCTTTATTCGACACACAACATCGCACGCCCTGCCCCTCGGAGCTATCTGGTTATGTTTCTCTGCGCTCCCCGAGAGGCGGGAAACTGAGTCATGCTGCGCATTCAAGGCCATTTTATGATTAATGGAGATGCAACGCACATCACACTTTGGCGCGCTTTCTCTGAGAGAATTAGAACGATCGCTACAAATTATATTTTTTTTTATATTGGGCTCAATTTTTCTTTCAGTTGATATGTCTCATTTTTTTGAAAAGAATGTCACATTATTTACAAAAATTTTAACATGATTAAATTTATGGACTGGATGTTGTCTCTGAATTAAGTTAGGAGAACATTTATAATGCAAAAACATATTCGAGATTTCTGAAAGCTAGACCGTTCGACCGAAAGTTAGTTCTTGATTTGAATAGTAGATGTTCAATAAGAAAGGATTTTAAAATTGTAAATAAGTTTTTTCTTTAAAAATTTATTAACGTTTTAACCTTTTGTCTCAATAACTTCCGAGAGTATTGTTGCATAGAAGGCATTCTTACGCCATTTTAAAATTCAAAATATTAATTATTCAGTGATATTAATTTTATTTCTGTGTAATTTCTTTTCATATTTTAATTAAATATTTAAAAATATTTTAAAGAATATTTTATAATAATACTTTCTAGTGCCTTTGTTACAGGGGTGGTCTTAGAAGACGCGAGACCCAATTTGAAACTATTTTCTATAATACTTATTTCTAGACAATTTTGACCAGTAATATAAAATAACTTTTGTAAAAAAAAAAAAAAAAAACTTTTTAAAAGATAGTTTAATTAGGGAATTAAAAGTAGATTTTTAAAAATTTTAATTGATTTTTTTTAAATTTTTAAATCATTGTTACTATTCTCCTTTGGCAACTAGCTGGTTTGCAAGAATAAACGTTTGCTTTTCAATTAAATTTTTTATGTAACTTGCTCCTTAATAGATTCTCAAGCAAAATGTTTTAAGCTTCAAATTTTAATAAACGTATCACCGATACAATTATAAAAGCATTACCTTATTCTGTTCGTTCTTCGATGCCTTTCTCTAATTTTTTATCAGTTCCCGTAAAATGTGAACTTGAAATTTAAGCTGGAATTGATAAAACTTCAATAAACACATTTTTTAAAAACCAAACACGTCTTTTAAAAAAAATATGAGTTCAGAATTGAAATCTAATTTGTATAACAGAATATTTTAATAATATATGAATTATATAAAAACATTATTCAATAATATTTTCTTTGGCCTCATCATGAAATTTTATTTTCAATTTTGCTTTCTGAATGATTTAAATGTGGTGATATTTTATTTTATTTCAATAAAAAAAAGTACTTCTGTAAACGATTATGAAGTCTAAATTTTATTTTGTCCTTTAGGCCTACGAATCCTATTCAATAAAATAATCTTGATCATCTAACGTTTCCATCTTTTGCGTTATAAATCCTTGAATATATTTTAGGACAATCAAAACTGTAATTATTTTAGGTCGATCAATCTTGGAGAAACTCAGGGCATTCATTGAATATCTTCGAGATGGTCAATGGAATTCCGCGTTTTTATAAAACAGTGACATTCAAATTGTCATAACTCACTCAGTTTTGGTCACAAAAGGGCGAACTTTTTTTATTTAAAGCAACAAAATATATGTAGAAAAATTATTAAAAGCATGCTTCATATTTAAGCCAACTCAACATGGGAAAATAAACCGAACCTTCATATCTTGGTCATATCAGTGGGAGAATGCCAGGATGAGGTATTAGGAGCAACAATGTAAATGGTTTCAGTTTCTCTTCAATAATTAAATACAGTGTTGTAAAATAAACTTAAAAACTTTTAAAAAATAAAAAATTATATGGCAAAAATTTTGGCATCATTAAAAAGATAATGTTTTGAATTTTAAGATGCTGTACAAATTGTTTTTCTGCTATATTTTCAGAAATTATTGCAAAAACGCCAACATTTTACAAATTTTAATTAACTGAAAATTCAAAAAAATCGCACCGAAATTTCAAATTTCCGCACTGCATATATGTGCAAAATCTGGTTGTTATAGATCAAACGATTTGCCCTGTACAGGAGCAATACAAACACACACAAATTTATCTTTATAATTAGTGTAGATTATATGCTTTTTGTAATTTAAAAATAAATTGTTTTTTTCTCATATTCAGTACCGGATGGCACTACTCATGTAAAATTAAAAATTAAGTAAATTGACAAGTTAATTTTCAGTAAAATTATGTATAGTCATAGAGAATACAAACGTGCCGTGCAATTTTGAAACTCTGTCTCCTGAGAGAGTGAATAAAAATTCCATTACAAAACTTCATTTTTACAAACAGGAAATGCATTATCTATGCTAATTATAAAGATGAATGTATGTGTCTTCGTGCGTATGTGAGTATTTGCGTAAGACAATAAAAGTAACGCATCTTTGATGTCTGGAAATTTCGCGGTATCATGGGTATATAGTTATATCTAAATAACTTATTTGGAATTAAATATAATCAATATTTTTGTCTTACCAGCTGATCACCGGGAGCGATATTTACTAATAATAAAGATGAGTATGTGTTTGTGCGTCTGTACATCTGGGTGTTGACGCTCTATTAATCAAACCGTAAGACCTATAGCTACCAAACTTAGTACGCAACTATGTTGGACGGATAAAATGTGCACTTCGGAGCAATGTTTTAAAAATTTCATTTAGAATTTTAATTAATTAAAAATTAAGCAAGTTCTTGATGTTTTTTTCCCTCGATAACTTTCGAAAATATTACAGTATAAATGTTATTTTTATATATTCAGAAATTTTTTTTTCAATGATTGTAATTTTTTGCTGTATAAATATTTTTTTCATATTTAATCAATTTTCTAAAATTATTTTAGGCACATTTTCCAGCAAAAATATTAAGAATTCTGAGCAAATATTAAGCGTATCAAGATTAATTATACAAAAGCATAAGAATTCTTGATGAACACCAAAGTTATTAAATTTGCAAAAAAATGTTCAGTTTTCGTTTTACTGTGCGAATTATTATTCTGTCCTTTACAAAAATTATGACTGGCAAAGCTGATTTCAGGAAAGTAAGCGATATAATTATCTAATTCTGCAAAAAAAAAAAAAAAAAAAAAAAAAAAAATCTGAAAAATTTACATTTAAAATATTTTTAATATGAAGAAAAATGCCAATTTTTGTTTCGCTCTAGGTTAGAAATTAGATTGTATTGTTAAAAGATTAAATATCAAAGTGCATCCACGATGCTTAGTGGCGTTGGCAGAAAATAAGGGAAATGCATAGTAAAATGAATAGAATCACAAGTGTCTTCTAATATTATATTTATTATAGACTATCTATCAAAATGTGAAGCTTATAAATAATTTGCTTAAGACGCTATTAAGACCCAGTTACGTAAAGTATTTAATTGAAAATTTTAGCGACCATTAACTTTGGCTAGCCAGTTGGTCAGTGACTAGTATTAAATAAAATGTTGCTATAGATATAACTCAGCAATAGAATGGAAATCACAAATAGAAATTAACGCTAAATAGAAAATGATTAAAACGTGTTTTTCACACTGATTAATAAACCAAACATACTCGTAAATTTATATATACTTTAAAACATATGCTTTAATTTTTAATTTATGAATGCACATACGCTAGCCAACAAATGAACAAAAATTTGTATACTATTTGTAATAAGTAAATAGGTCACTATACTATTTATTTCAGTGACTTAACAAAGATTTATGAAAATTCTTTATTTGGTACAAAAAAAAAAAAAAAAAAAAAAAAAATTGAAATGCAAGAACATTGTCAGAAATAAATAATTTTTAGGATTTACATAAAAAATAATTGAAAATTCATAGATCATTATTGTCGTTTATTATTAGGGAGCAATTTTTCTTGTTTTTATTTCCTTTTGCGAACTTTTTATATAAATCCGAAATCCAGCTGATTTCAGATCCAATCGATATAACTGCCCAACAATTTAAGCGTCCTTGCTGAATTAATGATCGTAAGTTTGTTTTATAATTAATGATTTAATGATCGTAAGTATGTTTTATAATTAATGATTTAATGGTCGTAATTAATTTCAAGTTGGAAAACTTTCTTTCTACAAATGCTAAAGAAACTGAAATTGTCAAGAGAATCTGTAGATGAATATATAAATTTGAAATGCGTCTTATCTGTTATCACAAGCCAGAAATTCAAAATTTTCATGTTTTTTTTTAATTTTATTTTATTACCAAAGGCATTCTTTAATTTCCTCACAAAGCATTCAACTATCATATTTTCATTCAAAAAAGAAATCGGAATGGGATTTTTTTCCCCTTCTGCAAAATATTTCACGAAAAAAACTATATTATTCCAAATGTTCCCAATAATGACATATGGATAAATGCGTCTTGTTAAAATGGTGATTAATAAAGAAAAATGTTGATAGAATATCCATATCTACCATAATGGAAAAAAGTTTTAAAAATTAAAGAAAAAAAAAAACTTATTTTTGTGAGCATTTGAGCTTGCAAAAGTTAAAAATAAAATTTTTAAAAATAACCCTTCAGGATTACAGGAGAATTCGAATTAAGAACAAATATCTTGTTTTTGAATAAATTCAGTGCAGAATAATAATTTCATAAATTCACATTTCCTAGTTAAAAGGCTTTTATTTAAAAATTCCTTTATTCAAATTTTACAGAAAACACCACTTTTATAATGAACCAGAATCCAATGCATAAAATGCTAATTATTTTTTAAAGAAGAAATGCCTTGAAATTTTTATTTTCTGCTCATCAAAAGCTTCGCCACGGATCAATTAGTAAATAGCATGTTAAGTGGACAAGAAGTTAATAATTTCCGTTGCTGAAGAGTTTTAACTTTCCGAATTCTTCTAAATTGTAAATTCTAAAAAAAGATAGAAACAATGATAGACAAAAAAACTGGTAGCAATGATGGAAACAGAGAAAAAAAAAGCTGATACAAAATTTGTAGTAACATTGAAAACAGCTTTGAGCTTTTTTTTCAACAGTGAAATATATATTGTTGCAAAATA
Organism: Argiope bruennichi; assembly: GCF_947563725.1. Taxonomy (NCBI): domain Eukaryota; kingdom Metazoa; phylum Arthropoda; class Arachnida; order Araneae; family Araneidae; genus Argiope; species Argiope bruennichi. The sequence goes on from NC_079152.1 coordinate 2,385,293, forward strand.
CGTTTAAAATATATTTCAAAAAGTTTATTAAATATTGTAAGAAAAATTGTATGATAAACAAATTTGGTATCATTAAAAGGATATATATATATATATAAATATTAATTTTATAATGTTATAAAAACTATTTTTCTACTGTAAACTTTTAAAAAGTTATCCCGAATAAAGACCAATATTTCGCTTAATTTTTAATTAACTAAAAAAATTTTAATCACTCTGAAAAGCACATTTTTACCCATCAAACTAAATATTTGCCAAATTGGATTGATACATGTCAAAAAGGCTGGTTTGTAAAGTCAGCACATGTACAAACAGTCAGAAGCTTTTTCCTTATGTTTAAGTATCAAAATTTAGTTAAAATACCAATACATTTTCACACTAAACATTCTTGCCAGCAGGCTTATGTGTTTTTAGCAAAGACTAATCACTCCCTAGCCCCTTTTTTTAATAAGCTAAGAATGATTTATTGGACGTTTGACTCGTACGGAAATGTCTGGTCCCAATACCCTTCTCGTGCCCCTTCCCCCTTTTTTTCCCTACTAAATAGACAAAGTAGCTGTAAATTTTATGTTAACAACATACAATACCCTTCGTAAAAAGACCACTAGGATTCTTTTATGTTTGTTAAGGTCCATGGCAAGGCGGAAGAAAAATTAACCCTGTATGCAGGAAATAAGAAAGAGACCTTATGAACGTCGCTCAATTGGAAGCAATCGACTAAAAACCGATCCTGCTTAATTGTTGGTCTTATACTCAAGAATGTGTTTGATATCGTAGATATTAAACACCATTTTTATTTACTTTATTGCTGTTGTAATTAAGGGAAAAGAATAATATAAAGATAGATTAAAATGAAACCTAAAATATTATTATACTACGATATTTCGAATTAAAGGTTCGAATCACCTTAATATTAATTTTTTATATAATTTCTGTGATAAATTTGAAAGAGAATATAAGTAGAGTCTATCGAAAATATAAGGATCTTTTTGATCTGCAGTCAAAGACATTTTTTTCCTTAATTTGTTCTCTCCTAGCAGATAACAAGTGGTCAAGATCAATTACATGATGTCATTGATACCGGATAAGATTAATGTATTAATCATTGGAAGAAGTAATAGGATTTAATTGAACAAAATTAAAACACAGTGCCTGAAAATTTGCCATTGTAGAATATCCCCTTTCCGAAAACTAAGAGAACTGCTCCACTTCGGGCTCCTTCATGGTTTTTTTTCTATCATTTTTCCTGATAGGTTTTCCAATATCCTTCTATTGATAGCGTTTGAAAAAGTCATAACAATAGTTTTTGATGCAAATTTAATTGAATTTTTTTTTCTTAAGATTTGAAGTCTGATTGGAAGAATTTACTTGATAAAATCAAATATCATAAATCCCATTATGGGTTTGAAGGGGTTTATACATTCCAGCTTATTTTCATCAAATAATCTACAAACAAGTTCATTACATTTTCAGAGAATAAATGTAGATTATTCAAAGAATAGTAGTTGATTAGAAAAGATATGTAGAAATTTATAGAACAATTAAAGGTCTATGCTACAAATTCAACATTAATATAGCAATATAGGCGTATACCCGGCGGCTGAACATAAATGCTAAATAGAGAATCAGTCAATAAATATTAATTTTGGATTTTAAGAGGAGTCGGTGCATAACTAAGCAGGTATTCCATGTATGACATGGCTAGAGCCGAAGAAGAAACATGAGCTCTAATGTTAGCTAACTATTTAATATATAGACACCGCGTTCCCCAATGATATAAGTAGACTGTTTTGTTTCACATTGAAAACACATTTATATTATAAGGATGATTATTGTTAGATGTATACTTTGGAAACGAAATCGAAATAATTAGGGATGTACCAGCTGCTTTCAGTGACCAGCTGGTCTGTCCATCATACATTTAGTATTACTTTAATTATGTCAATTAAAGTATTTGCAATAAATTTAATTTTTGTTAAATTAATGCATGAATTGCAAAAAAATAACAAGTTATATATAGTTGTAAATTATTATAAAAAATACTGTTTGTGAGAATTTTTTTGAGAATTATTTTTAATACTTAATTTTAGTTTAATTCTTCTTTAATTCTTAGTTTTTTATGACAATAACTGTTTAAGGAAACTATAATATATAAATAATTAACATAACCTTTGAAAAGAAATATCTTGCAGTTGATAGAAGACTTATTTAATGATTGAGCTAAGAAGTAAATATATTAAAACTAATAGAAAGTTAATTTTTAAAATTGCCGTTTATTAAATGATAGAAAAAAGCCCTAAAAAGGCTGGTCAAATAAAAAACAACAACTGTATTTTATTAGGAAAAAAAAAGAAAAAAAGATGATGCTCCAATTATACCTAATTTTTAATTTTATGTTAACCTAAAATAAATGAAATAAAATAAATAAAAAATAAATAATAGAAATGAAAATAATAAAGTAGATTTGAATCTTCAACCAAAATATTATAGAAAGCCAAGATTGTAGATTTTAATTGTTTAGTTTTATATTATCTTTAAAAAATTAAAATGACAATAATATGCGCATAAAATTGTATTGAATATCACTGCAATGTGCTCATATAGAAGTATAGTTTACTAAACCAATGAAAAATATTTTCGAAAAATATGTTTAAAAGTATTTTGAAAAATACTAAGATCAAAGAAGAAAAATATTGAATTGAATTAAAAAAAAAAGATAACTGAAAAACTAATTTTTTTAAAATTTAAAATGTTTTTGGTCAATGATATATTTCGAATTTATAAAGAAAATGCTGAAATTTTGTTAATTTTTTATTAAAATTTTAATTTAATTTTTGAAACAAGATTTCTTAATATTTCTATCTAAGAAATAGCTAATTGCCAGCCAAATTTGGAAGCTCTAAGTCCAACAACCTGCCTTGAAAGATGCAATTTATTGATAGCATGCCAGCCTATAAATTTTATAATAATAAAAGTATGAATAATTTTATCTCATATTTTTTAACAAAGAAAAATCATTCAGATTTGATTGAAAAATGAAAATGATTTGTCTTTCATTTACGATATTGCTGAAAATCAAAATTTAAAAATTTGTTAAAATAAAGAATATCATAAGATTTTATAATTAAAAAGATATATGTCTAAATATACTTTTATTTTAAAGATGAATTAAAATCTTTTTTTTTAATTTGGAAACATTTTCGAAAATTATTGCAGAAAAACTTCAAACTTTTTCGCTGTTTTTAAATAATAAAAATTAAAAAATTGCTCTAACAAACCTTACACTTTCCTACCCTCCAAAACATATTTATTCTTCTCTGCATACACACGCGCACGTTTTCTTTTATTAGAAAAAAAATTTGCATATAGTAAAAAATTTATATATATATTATAAAGAAAGTCCTTGCAGTCAAATGTTGTTTCGAATCGCAATAACATAAAAGCATTTATTTATTCAAATTTCGGATGAAAATATTTCTATTATTTTCGACTGTTGGAGACGTTTTCTTTCAAATGAAAAATAATTATACAATAATAAAATAAATAAAAAATAATAAATAAATACATTTATATTTTCAATAAGTTATTTAATAAATAATAATTTTTAACAAATGACTTAAAAAAATTCTTAATAAATAAATACATTTTAATAATAATAAAGAATTTATTTACATCAAAATCAATTTAAAATAAAAAAAATTATCAGATGAATTTCTGAAAGAGTTTAAAAGAAACGAGTTAAGTTTCAGAAAGAGTAAAAGAAACGAAACAGTTTGAGGATTCCAAGTTTTGGCGGAATAAAATAAAAAACAAAATCGCATAACAGGAAAAGAAAAAGATTGGCATAATTCGCCACAAATGTGCATATTTGCCAAATCTTATAACCCCTATTAGAGCTAATCCTGCAATTGGGATAGTTCTTGTTAGCGCCTATAGATGGCTGTAGACTGCTGGCGCCGTCTACAGGCACTAATTGGAACCTAGCTTGATCCTCCAATACGTCCTCCGGTTAACTCTACCCAAGACAAATGTGAAATAAATAACAGATAATATCAATATAGAGACTCAAAACTTAAGCAGCGCTCACACTTTTTAGTGACAAAATTCGTAACTACAGTCCTAACAAAATTCGTAACTATTCACATGATAGAGTATCTCAAACATCTGGCGCAATTGTTTCATTTCTGGTGGAATGTTTTTGACGTTCAAGATTTAATTTTCAGCAGTGGAAATCTATTCAGCATTTTATTTAACGATGTTAATTAGCATTTGAATTTTTTTTAGTGTCCTGGCTTGAGAATAATATAAAAAAATTTATGTTTTTATTTTAATTGCTTTAGATGTTAAATTAAATCCCAAATCTCAGTTTTTGAAATAACTATAGTTATTTACTTTGTTTTGTAGCATTTTTATTGATACGTAAACTTGTCTTGTTTAAAAGTAACTGTAGCACTGCTTCAATTACTTGGTTGAAACCTCACTGCTGTCTGAGATGGTATACTACTCTGAAAATTTCTTTTCTATAACATTGCGAAGATGTTTGATTCTTCATTAACTGAACGGTAGATTTAACTTTGAAAAGGCACACATAAACTGTAAATCTTCTGTAAAAGTAAGTTTTGTGTCAAGAATTTTCAAATATCTGACATTCCCATTAAGTCACCGTAGCCTTCTAAAGAATTTAATGCAGCTGAATTTCGGTCCCTTTTAAAAGCAGTACGAAACTTATTTTGGAAAGGAATTCGTAAAAAAAAAAAAAAAAAAAAAAAAAAAAAAAAGCTACCTTTACTTCCACATGAGAAGAAAATCATATCTTCGCCATACATGGAGGATATTTAAGGAAATCAAGTTTGATACCTGGAAACTAAAATTTACACGCCGGGGACACGATGATTTATTTCGAGATAGAAATTTTGATACTCACTTTATTCCAATTTAATTTATAATCAAGTGATTAATTCACACAATAAAATAATTCATAGTCAATTAATTTTAACTATGTAATGAAAATAAAAGTGAAGTCCTTGAATGGTAGACTGAATAATTTCTTTAAAAAAATTAATGAATAAAACATGCAAAAAATAAGGCATAGATCGTCGAAGAAACAATTGAATGTCGATTTTAAATCAAAAATAGCTAATATTTTTAACATCTACTTTGATAAAACTTTATCTATTAAAATATTTATAGACAAGAAAATAATTTTTTAAAACCAAAAATTTCAGCAAACTCCATTAATTTAGAACAATATCTTTCCATGATAATCAATTAACATTTTTGATTATACTAATAATTATATGTATTATTTGAGTACTTGTTTTATATTCTAATGAATCTTTAAAAAGAAACATCAAACATTTTCATTTATTAATTTCCGATTGTTGCAATATTTGTTATGAAATAGCGTAGAAAATGAAGGTAAGCATATAAAAGTGTAACCTGCAAGATATTTTAAAACTCTCCAGATAAACAAATACTTCAAGATATTCTATTTTTCCAATAATTTTTAAAAACCAAGTGTTTGCTTCAGAAATATAAAAAATTTATTTCGGAATTACCCCAAAATTAGGACATTTACATTTGTGCCTTTTTTCAGGAGGGAGGCTTTTATTTACTAAGGAAACATTACAATGTCTTAAAAGTAAAGTAAAGCTTTAAAGTAAAGTACGGAATGTTTGCAAAATAATCTTAGTATTGGGATTAAGAATACTAGTAAACTATATAGACAGGGCCCAGTCTAATAAAAACATTCTATTAAATAAAATTTTATTTTGAAATTAAATAAGCCAGCTGTAGTGATTTTCCAATAACTTCATCGTTATTCTATAATAAGGGAGTTATCCCTATCCCTGTTCCCACATAAAATTTGCTGATTTTGGATAGTCTTGTATCTTTTTTATAACATTAGCAAAGAACGGTTATGAAATATAAATCTTTGGCGTAAATTTAGTGTTTTTACGGAATTTATCGTGTGATTTTCGACGGTTTTTTTACAAGGATATTACTCCATAGCATGCGGTTAATAGAAACCGAAAATCAAGTTTGAGTTTTAGACGAATTTTTTCCCCACTCCATTGAAAAGAAAATTTGATACAAAACTACAATTGCAGTTACAAATTCATAGAGCAAATAGAGTTTACATGCTTGTGAAAATTCAATTTTTAATATACGGAACAACAGAAGGTCAACCCCTTGACTGATTTAGTTCCGAATGTGACAGATATCTATACATAACATGTTAAATCTATGTACCAAATTTTATCCCTCCAGCTCAATTCCTTTTATTATGTTAATTTATATTCACACAGCTGGACAGATAGACTATATCTGAGTGTATTTCGATCAAAATTTGGTAGAAAACCAATTTGGTGTAAATCGTGATGTATACGACATCTATTAAGGTCCATTTTTGTGGTAGGAGGAGGGATGATAACATTATTATTAGAGAGTATACAAAAAAGTTTCAGGAAGACTATTTCTGTTAACATTAAGTTTAGCTGCGATTTTTTCAGATTGCGACTTCAAAAAATATTTTGATTAGTATAAATATTAGAGTGAAGATCGACAAAATTCCTCGAATTATAATAAAATAACTCCATTGATATGATGTGGAAGTTTGAAGAAATCGAAATGCTGAAAACCACTTATAAGACTTTATATTAATACTTTAAATTGACTTTCATGCCAATATTTGTGTCTTCAGAAAAAAATTTCACTTTCCATTTGACAGGTTATGAAGATAAAATGTGCAAATTTTCTTAATTTTCTCATCTTTGGTTTTTAAAAATTTCAGTCAATAAACGGGAAGGCGTTGAAAAATATTGTTTACTAAGCAATAAAGTAATAAAAAAGTACAGCTCTTCCGTCATTTTCCCACCAACTTTATAAAAACAGAGATACGAAAATGAAAGAAGATGTGAGAGAATGTAACCAGCATGAGTATTCTAAAGAATTGTCACAAGCAATGCTTAGAAAATTTAAAGAATATTCATACTCCTAATTCAATACCCAGTGCTTGACAATGTATTAAACTGGATTAGTTATTATTTTGGAAATTTAAACTAAATGCCTGAAAAGAAATAAAATGACTGAAATAATAAAAAGTATTACTATAACATTAAAATACAGTAAACTCCAGATCTCTTCAATGTAATAAATTATTGGATGAATAAGGAAAAATGTCAGTGAAATTAGACAAGAATATTATCTGTAATGCGTATACGCAACACTGAGGAAGCAATGAGGAAGTTTAAACGCTTTCATTTTTCACGTTCCCATTTTAGTTCAAATGACTGAAAATTAAAGAGATGCATTGCACGAAACGCGGAATGGTATAACGCTTTTAGAACAGTAGTAAATTTACATGTCTAACAGAATTTGAAGTTAAATATACTCTTGTGAGTAAGCGATCAAGAACAAGCTAAGAAAATTATAGCAACAATAAATCTCGATTATAAAAATGAACGAAAACTAATTTGGTCTCTGTATTCACAAAACTTTTTCTTGTATGACAAAGAAATAATGCTTTTTAATGTGTATTGGCATTTGTGTAACAATATATTTTAGAACTATTTTTCTTCCAATTCCTGGTTATATAGAAGAGATCATAGTTTCTATTTTGAACTAGTTTCCTACCAAGTTATTTAATTGAATCTCGCTAAATTTTTTAAAAAAAATTTAGTTATTTACAAATAAACAAAAATAGCTGATAAGCTTTCAGAAATGCAGAACAGCCTTGTCTTATGCTGAATGTAGAGAGAAAAAGGTTTGCACTCATTTTACTCTTTTTTTTTTTTTTTTTTTTTTTGTTAAATGTAAGTGACCGTATTATACATATTGCGAAATATCGAAAAAGAATACTTTAGAAATTAGATTAATTTAAAAAAATTATCTTTTTTATTATTTTCAAATTATTTTTTTTATATATAAGTAAAAATTATTACAAATCTTAGATGAATTTTCAGTCAGAAATATTCCAGAACTCTGATGCGAAATATAAAATCCTGGCTAAGCAGATGAATGGTGGTACTTGCAAAATCCAATAGATAATTAAAACAAAATAAATTTTAGAAATGATCACTCAATAAATGGTTTAAAAATTTCAAAAACCAGGAGACATTTAATCTAATATATGCATTTTATAATTTAATTTATTATTTTTCGTCCAATTTATGAACATTAACATATTTAAGTTGGTTATATTCCACGTTTAGAAAAGCCGAGGAATAGAATTCGTCCTAACATTATTTCCAAAGTAACTAAATTTATCTTTTTTTTAATATGGTACAAATGAACCATTTAATTAAAATTCAGGATATTCTCTTTTTTGCTAAAATCAGGCATAAATTAGGAATATCCTAGCTACACAGAAACATCTGGTCATTTTACACATATCAATTACGTCGCATGAGTTGAAAAATTCAACTTAATTTTGTTCGTTTCCTTTCTCAATTAAACATATTTAATATTTTTTAAATAAATAATTTACTTCTAAAATTCCAAAAAAAAAAAAAAAAAAAAAAAAGGGACATTTTATTAAAATTCGGTGTTAGTATCAAAACCATTGAGAGAAAGGATTAAGCCCATTCTTTGGGGATGAATTCGAGGTCTTACAATTTCATAGGCATATAGATCTTGCCCGATCCTCCTGGATTGAAAAATTACTAAACGCAATTATTGTTAAAAATAAAGCCGTGTCAAACGAAATATTATAAATATTGAATTATTCAATTACTCCTTCTAAATTGAAGGATTCGGTAATATTAATTAACAGAATTATTAAGAGCAATTAACAATGTCTAAAAATGGAAATCCTTCAATAATTAATCAGTGATGAGTTTTATGTTCTAAGAGTCCTTCTAGCATTCACGCGCCCTCAGTACGATTTTCTGTGCAAGCAGAGGAAATCTAAAATATCTAACTCGAAGAGTATTTTTTTCAAACAAGATTGGGTGGTTCTTTAACCTCACCAAATCCATCTCGTGATGTACAAAGACAGCGTCGGTTTTCGAAAGTCCTCTTCAAAGAGTGAGAGAAAGTTTTATTGGGGCTATTTTATAATTTGGTGGGTCAGTTGCCCTTCTGAATGTTACACTTCCACACAGCAATATCTCCTGGGGGAATAGGAATTCTTTTCTTGTTGGCTTGTTAATCAAGCATTTTAAGCCTCTTCCTTCGTTAATTTGGACACCGCCTTATTTCCCCCCCCCCCCCCATCGTTAGGAAGTACTTTCGTCGACATCAGGTTTCTTTCTCTGTATATGGCACTCTTAAATAATAATGAAAAAAATATATAAAAAAAGAAGAAAAATATTAAAAAGTTATTCGTCGGAAAACAGCAAAAAGTAGTATAAAAAAAACCAAGTCATTCGATCCACCAGGCCACGTATTACTACTTTAGCGCTCTGATCTACGATTCTTAATATGATTAACCACCAAGTTTCAAATGCGATGGAAATCTCGTTTGAAAGCAAAATGCTAAGAATACGTATGATCTCTGCGCAAGTGCAAGATCTAGATGCTTAATATTTCAATTATATTTGTAGATATTTTGAAGTTAGTTTCTTTTATGAAGTATTAAAATTGATCGAATTCGTAATAAATGTAAAATTAGTATTGAAATTATAATGAAAAAAATTAAAAAAAAGAACAAAAATATATAAATATTATTCGCCGGCTTCCAGATTCGAGCTGGAAAGCTGCAAAATACACCATGTCGTTCTATCCAGCATGTCATACATTCCTATTACTGCTCCATAGTATAGGATTCTTAATATGATTGACCAAGTTTCAGATGCGATGAAAATCTCGTCTGAAAGCCCAATGCTAAGAATACGGATAATATCTGTGCAACATTTAAATTAAATATAGAAATATTTTGAAGTAAAATTTTAGTTTTTGTAGTATATGGTTTGGAATAGTTCTTAGTATTTATAGGATTACTTTGGAAAATAATACCCAAGATATATATAAAAAAGTAAATGTATAAACCATATATCAGTTGCGAGATTCGAACTGAAGACCTACAAAAAAAATCTATGAAACACCGAGCCGATCTATCCACCAAGACATGTTTTTAGCCAGCGGTTGAGGGATCCAAGATTCATAATACTACTATCCAATTCAAGTTTTAAACACGGTGGGAATCTGGTCTCAAAGCCCAATGCTAAGAAGAAAAATGAATTCTACGCATGTGCTTGATTTCGACGCTTAAAATTTCCATTAAATATAGATGTAAAACTTTGATGTAAAATTTTAATTTTTAAGTATATGATTTGGGATAATTATCAGTAACTATAGGATTTGTATGGAGAATAATACCCAAAAATAAAAAAAGAAAAGTATATAAAACCATAAGTCGGTTTCGAAACTCAAAGTGATGACCTACAAAAATCAGTGAAACCAGCAGCCAAACCAGCCACCAAGCCACGTATCCCGACAGCGGATGAGGGGTCCGGGATTCATAATACGATTCTACACTTCAAGTTTTAAACACGGTGGGAATCTGATCTAAAAGCACACTACTAAGAACAGGAATGAATTCTGCGCATGTGCTTGGTTTTAACTCTTAAAATTTTTACAAAATATAGAAAAATTTTGAAGTATAATTTTATTTTTTAAGTATATGATTTGGAATAATTCATAGTAACTAAAGGATCAATATGCGGAATAATACCCAAAAATAAATAAAAAAAAAGAAAAAAAAAGAAAGAAAACAATATATAAAGTCATACGTTGGTTTCGAGACTCGAACTAAAGACCTACAAACATCAATGAAACACACGGACGATCTATCCACCAAGCCACGTGTCACGACAGTGATTGACGGTTCTAAGATTCATAACACAATCATCCAGTTCACGTTTTAAACATTGTGTGAATCTCGACTAATGCGCAGTGGAATTGTGTGAATCTCGACTAATGCGCAGTACGAATAAGAATGCCGTTGTCTTTCATGGTACTTCTCACAGACAAGCGCGCATGACAAAGACAGCGGTTTATAGCCTAGAGAGCGTCTCTTGTTTCAGTGGTGGCATCTAGGTCCAAGAGCACGTCTTAGCTACTCATCTATCATATTCGCTTGCTCAACCCCTTTTCACGGGGTGGGGGGCATTCACGCACCTATCAGATAGAACACATATGAAGAACAACCATGCCCGAACCGTGACTCGAACGCATGACGCTCAGATCACGGGGAAGGGGAGCTACCCTTCTCGCGAAGAAGTGAAATGAATTCACCCGCGAAAGAAGAGAAATGAATTGTGCAACTGTGCTTGATTTCGACACTTAAATTTTCAATTAAATACAGAAATATTTTCAAGTAAAATTTTAATTTTGTAGTATATGATTTGGAATAATTCATAGTAACAATAAGATTAGTATGGAGAATAATATGGAAAATAAAACAAAGAAAAATATATAAAACTATATGTCGGTTTCGAGACTCGAATTGAAGACCAGCAAAAGTCGGTGAAACACCTTGCCGATATAGCCACCAAGCCACGCACCGCGGCAGCGGTGGACGATCTAAGATTCATAATGCGACTATCCAATTCAAGTTCCAAACACGGTGGTCATAACTTTCCTGTAATAGTTTCACAAAATGACATTGTTGAGGTGACTCCATGTTCCCCTCATTTCTTATTCCAGCGTGCAAACTGGAATGCTTTCTCGCAACTTGCAAATATTACAGAGAAAATGCTCAGAACTGCAGACATCTTGGAAGCAGTGCAAAATGTCGTTGATATCATAATGAGCGCCACTAATGAAACCATACCAAAGAGTTCCCCACGTCTCAGAAAGTTTCGAAGACCGTGCTAGAATGAAGCTTGTCGCAACAGTTATAAGATACCCCCCCCCCCCGAAAAAAAAACTTTGGAACATATTTAGAAGGTACCCAACGACAAAAAATCTAATTGCTTTTAAACAAGCCAAAGCCTTTGCTTGCCGAATTCGCCATCAAAGTCAGAGGGTGTCATGGGCATCTTTTGTTTCCTCCATAACATACTCCACTACCGTGGAACAAAATTAAGGCCGCCAATGGGATTTATAGAGAATTTACCTTCCCTGTTTTGAATATAGGAGAAGTAAAGCAATCCGCTCCATTGTACGTAGCTAACATTCTTGGCCAAGCATTCGTGAAAGTTTCCGCAAATGATTCTTATAATCCTGAATTTATGGCAATTAAGAATCGCGTGGAACGGTCGTCATAGCGTTTTAATACCAATAGAACATTTCCATATAACTGCAAATTTAAAATGTCTGAACTGGAAGCAGCGTTATCTCGCACCCATGATACCAGCCCCAGGCCATATGCAATTACATACAACATGCTTAGCCATTTGAATAGAATTTCCCTTTCCAATTTATTATTTTTATTCAATAGAATCTGGAATGAGCAGAGATACCCTCATCAATGGTGCGAAGGTTTTGTGATTCCAGTGTTAAAACCTAGCAAATAACTATCGAACCCTCTGAATTATAGACCAATTGCTCTGACGAGTTATCTCAGCAAGACCTTTCAGAGTATGGTCAATGTCCGCCTACTGTTTGAATTAGTCAAGCAAGGATACATCTCCCCGTTGCAGAGTGGTTTCCCAAAAGGACGATCAACTTTTGATAACATGATCCTTCCGGAAACCCAAATTCGCAACGCTTTTGTCAGGAGGAACCATCTTGTATTTGTTTTCTTTGATATTGAAAAGGCATATGACCGTACATGGCGGTACGGCATACTTTCTACGATTTTTAATCTTAGTTATAGGGGAAACTTGCCCATCTTTTTAATGAAATTTTTAGCATACCGAACGTTTCGAGTTGGCTTAGTTAATTTTTATTCTAATTATTTTATTCAAACTGAGGGTGTCCCACAAGGAAGTGTCCTCAGTATTACACTTTTTATCCTTCATTTTAATCAGATACTTAATCATTTGCTATCCTCTGTTCATGGAAGTTTTTGCGTTGATGATAACAGATCTTTTGGCAAGGAAGAAATATGCGTTTAATTGAGCGTCAGCTACATAACGAAATTAACAAGCTGGTAGCTTGGTGTGATACCAACGGACACAAAATCTCACCCGAGATATGTCGGTGCATTCACTTTTGTAGAAAACGGAACATTCATTTGGGCCCTGTACTATATATACGCACTATTACCATACCTGTCGTAGAGGAAATAAAATTTTTAGGGATCTTCTTTGACAGTAAACTAACTTTCCTCCCACCTATTCAATTTTTGAGACAGAAGTGTGAGAAAACCTTAAACATTCTGAAGGTTCTCTCCAAAACAACTTGGGGGTGCGGATAGAACTTCCCTTCTCCGTGTTTATCAGGCTGTTATCCTTTCTAGCATTGACTATGGATGTATGGTGTATGGATCTGCTCGTCCTAGCTTCTTACGGTGTCTAGACATCATTCACCATTCTGCTTTGCGAATTTGCTCGGGCGTCTTTCGAACATCACCCATAGAGAGCCTTTATAACATCCGCCTCCAGTTACCACTTGACTTAAGGTGTAAAAAAAAAATCTACTTTATATTTTCTACACGCACAATCTAACTTGAAGCATCCATTAAATGAAATGACATCATCGGCTGGATTGCGGAGACTCTATGACGCACTTCCCTTTCACGTACGCCCTTTTTGTGAGAGAATGAAAATGCTTCTGAATAACTTGGAACTTAATGATGTTACTGTTAAATTAGTTCGTTTTTTTTCAATTATCTCTTTGGAATATTCCAAAATTTTCCTTTTTGAACCCGTTTTCTGGATTCAATAAAGACACAACTGCACCAATTCTTTTCCAGTAGCTTTTCCACTATCAACTCTATCAATATCTTTTGCACCAATTTTTACAGATGGTTCGAAATCGGATGGACATATCGGTAATGACATCATACTTCCATCTGAGACATTGAGCTATCGTTTGCATAATTGTTGCTCAGTGTTTACTGCTGAGTTGGTTGCAATTTTCTGTGCTCTTGAGAAGATCTCGCCATTTTCTCAGGGTAATTTCATAATCTATACTGACAGCGTGAGTGCATTGGAGACATTATCCGACTACCATAGTCGAATGCATCCGATTGCCATTGAAATATTGTCCCTTTTATGGACTCTTCAAGAAAAAGGGATTTAATATTATATTTAGTTGGGTACCAAATCACGTGGGCATTGTTGGAAATGAAGCAGCAGATTTCGCTGCAAAACATGTCTATGTTAAATCATCCCATATTTGACTTCAAAACAGCCATTGTTTCCCGCCTGCTATCGATATGGCAAGGAAAATGGGATCTGCACACTGAAAATAAGTTACATTCAATCAAACTATTCATTAGTTTATGGCCTACGATTCCTATACGAGAGCTCGATGTTAAACTGACTCGTCTCCGTATAGGAGACACACGTTTTACACATACGTAGGGATTGCAATACCGGACCAAAAGTTCAATACCGGTATTCTGTATTTTTTAAATCTTGATACCGGGATACCGGTTTTAATACCGGTATTAGAAATTTTAGAAAAAGAAAGAAAATACAGGTGTTTTATTTGCCAGTTTTGTTAGAGAGTGTAAATATCACAAAAAATAATTTGTAACTTATAAATTATAACAGTATATAATCACAAAAAAGTAAAGAAACATCTTATTTATTTAAATCACAAAAAAATGTAAATATCATTATTCAGTCTAGGGTACTAATACAAATTTTTGAAATGTGATCTTAAAAAACAGAATGCATCTATTGTACTGTCATTAAGCCTAAAAAGTAATTTTGTGTAAAAATGACCAGCTGTCGAAAACGCTCTTTCGCCATCTACGCTAGTTGGTGGTACTGTTAGCAATGCGTGATATACTTTTTCCAAGTATTTACCTCTAAATCCCTCATCTTCAAACAAATCGATTTCTCGTCGGATGGTTTTGGATATAGCTGATTTCTGTATTTTATTTTGGTCCGTTGAAATTTTTTTACTTATCGCTAATTCTAATTTTTGTTCAAAAGACAATTCCTTTTAACTATCGACAGTAGTGGCAACATAATCTTCGATAATTGAACCGAATTCTTCTGAATGTGGATAGGGTTGTGGGTAAAAAATTTTAAGAAAATTTACTCTAAACTTAATCATATTTGAATTGGTTATTTTCTTTTCTTCTTTTTCATTTTCCATTTTTAAAATCATTATAATTATGTAAATACCTTAAGACATTTTCTATTTCGGTATGCCTTTCTTCTGTGCTATTTTTCAATGTAATATATAATTCTTCAGATAGTGATGTGTGCTGTTCTTTCAGTGACTGCAACATGAAATTTATTGTTGCATTAGCTGTTAATAAATTAGAATCTCTCCGATACAATGCCTCAATAGTCAGTTTTATTGGAAGTAGAGCTGAGATAATTCTGGATATTAAATCGAATTCACTATCTGAAAAATTAATTTACAGGTTGAAGTCGATTATTGCTTTTTGCATTGGATTTCCCAGTGTCAAAAATCGTTCCATCATTAGGAGTAAACTATTCCAACGTGTTTTAGAATCTAATATTAACATATATTCTGTTTTATTTTCAGTTAGTATTGTAACAAAATTTTTCTTCTACAACAAATACCGCTAATCAATTGTAATAGCGCAGCACATTTAATTGCTATAGTTCAGCAGCTTTCTTGCTGTCTAATCCTCCAAGACCTCTACGTGTCGGCGACTCCGACTTTCACCACACACCGCCTCTTTTTACGATCCACACGACTTCTTCGCAGCTTCAGATTTCCCGTCTTTTATAGTTCCGGGAGGCGGGGCTGGAATCTTCAGACCAATCGGGGCGTACCTGGCTGTATCTCGGGTCTTAGTGAATGGATCGTGAAAGTTCTCGAACTTTCCAGTAGTATCCATTTAGTCGCCAAACTCGCCAAATTCGTCGCCAAGCTCACAGGTCATTGACGCACTGGACAGATCTTACAAAGGGTCTTTCTTACGTTGATACTAGCCGTGATGGGAAGCAAATTACAAGCTTGTAATAGTATATATTTTAGTAAAATATCCTTTTTATAGGGGAACGTTTAAATATCTTAACAATTTTTCGAACTTTATAAATTATAGGAAGCAATTCTTGATAGGTTAATATTTCATCCTCATTAGCAATATCTTCTTCAACAATTACATTGTCATTATCTTCATTGTCAATATCACTCTCACTCTTACTCTTTTCAAAGTTGGAATCCGAAATTTCTATATGCACAGTATTTGTATTCTTCTGTTCTTTATTTGTTTGGTATAATACATCTATTACTCCTAATTGAATTCCATGTGCATAGCACAACTGCTGATTTGCACCCATCAACTTTCCAACTTTTTTCATAATTGTTGTTCCATCAGTCATTATGGATACAATTTCTTCTTTCAGGGATAATCCATGTTTCGCTAATTTAGATTTAAGCAATTAATTAAGCCATTAATTAGCTAATTAATTTCGCCCGTTATGGAGACATAAAAACAAAAACGCATACTATTTTGCTATGTTGGCGATCCCAGAACATAGTGGGAACATAGTAAATGGAGACCATTTTAAAAATTTCTAGTAAATACCGAAAAACCGGTATTTAAACTTGTGAATACCGGTATTACAAAATTGTACAAATGGCTCAAAATACCGGTATTCGTTATCCCGGTATACCGGTATTGCAATCCCTACACATACGCATCTCATTTTTGGAGACAGCGCACCGATATGCCTCGCATGTCGGGAAGTTTTTAGCATTAAACTCATTTTAACAGAATGTTGCACTTTTAACTCTCACATAATTCGCTTTTTTAAATAATCGTCTTTAATTTTATCAGACTTGGTGGGGGAGATGCACCACCGAGTATTTTCAGATTCTTAAAGGCTATTCGCATTTTCACACACATCTAATACATTTTTTGTGTTTCCAATTGGTGTGACAACTAAAAATAACATTATTACTTTCACTTTTTACTTCCACATTTAAATCATCATTGCTTAGTTTAAATTTCTGAATTTTATATATTCATTGTAATTTAATCAACTTTCGCTTTCTCTTACCGTGGCCGAATGATTTTATATTTTAATTAATAAAGCATTTTTTATATAGTGTGATTTTAGACCATATGTTTAGCGCAACGTGGCCAGATATGGTCCTTGAGCCAAAAAAAAAAATTCAAAACAACAATCGAAACACGGTGGGAATCTGGTCTAAAAGCATCATGCTAAGAATACTAATGTAGTCTGCGCATGTGCTTGATTTTGACACTTAAAATTTCAATTAAATACAGAAATAATTTGACGTAAAATTTTTATTTTGTAGTATATTATTTGGAATAATTCATAATAACTATATGATCAATATGGGGAATGATATATATATATATATATATATGTTGATTGAAGACCTACAAAAATCAGTGAAACAAACTGCCGATCTAGCCACCAAGCCACGTATCCGACAGCGGCTGAGAGGTGTAAGATTCATTATACGACAACCCAATTCAAGTTTAAAACACGGTGGGATTCTGCCCTAAAAGCATAATTCTAAGAATAGGAACGAGTTCTGCGCATATTCATGATCTTGGTACTTAACATTTCACTGAAATATAGAAATATTTTGGCTTAACATTTTATTTTTGAAGTATACGATTTGGAGTAATTCATAGTAACTATAGGAATAGCATGGGGAATAACACCCGAAATAAATAATTTCGTGATCATTTGGCGTCAGAAAAAACAGATAATACTGGAAACTTCCGGAATTTTAGCGATTGGGCCAATATTAACCGATATATGTTTGAATGTTCCAGTACCTTCTCTGCCCGCCTCCGGGAACTATAAGAGACATGCAGTCTAAGCTGAAGGTAGTCGTGTATTGAATCGTGGAAAGAGTCAACGGCGAGTAGTTGGATCAGCCCAGCGAAGAGCAGATGTTTTGTGAAGTTCAAGCGATTGCTAAATTCAGTTGTGTGTCGAGTTCTGGTGTTTATTCATCAAGGAAACATCATCGAGTCGTGTGAGGAGTAGCCAGTCGTTCAGAAGTGAATCGGCATTTGGATGCAGCTAAAACTTGAAGACAGTGCAGAATTGCAGGCTTTTGGAGAAACCGTAGATAGTAGCCACGAAGAATCCCTTCCGATGCTGAATCGTGTCTGGCCTCTTTGTGTGCTGTTGTTTTTATTATTACTTGTGAGGTACTGCTGTGTGTTGCCTGTATTCGTCTCAGCTGTGTATTTGTTGTCTTTGTATTCGTGTTAATAAAAGTCGTCGTCCTTTACTAAAGGACTGTTTCTTCATCGATCAACAAATCGCAAAGAAGCACGGAATTTCCGTAACAATATTGATGACATCCTTGCTTTTAGAGATTTTAGTGTCTAGGAAATTCAAATTATGATGTCCCTTTTTAAATAATTGGTCAGTTTAGTCTACATATTAACATATCTTTAGCTTACTGAACATGTTAATGATATTATATATTTTGTAATTCATGGAATTTATATTTTTTTACTAACTTATGTATGTGGCAATTGGATAAAAAATATATTTCTATTTATCGGATCCCTCCAGCAAACCTGGACAGATAGCTGATTAGCCGAATTCAAATTCAAAAATGAGCGTCACATGCACAAATCTTTCGGAGATTTCCGTTCATCCAGTTGATGCCGATATATTAATGGTCCAGCTAAAAAATATTACACTCATTAGCTAATACAGGGCAAATATTAAAATGATGTGAAAGACAATGATTTCAATTACTTTTATGAAAATTTATTCTGTGTGAAAATTTTCATTTGAGCTTCAACTGCTGAGCTTCAATCGCTGTTGAATTTAACAAGCTTGTCTCAAAAAGTTTCTGATTCGGAACTTTTTTCTTCATTATTTCAGGCCTATCGTAGAGGTTCCAACGAGTGTTGAAGTAAATCAATGCAGACCTGACATCTGTTGACATACCTCCTGCCCCGAAAAGGAGATAAAACCATTTGTAATCTCTTAATACCTGCCTAATCATACTTGTATTCCAGAATCAACCGATCAGTCATTTTCGTCAATGACTTCCATTGAACGAAGCAAATTTCTCTGTAAAACTCAAACCAAATTCCGTAACTCATCCTTGGAAAAAAATGTGCACACAACAATAAATTATCACTGCATTTAATTATCTGCATGCTAGATGCAGAGCATTGGGCGTGTTACTGATAAACCTAGCATGGCAGCAAATCGAACATTTTGGAGCAGTTCCAGCTAACTAGACAGCATTAGGAAAAGTGTGGATGTGGAATATCTACATGGGCATATTAAATTCGTGTAGTAACCATAAGGAAGATTTCGAATGCCTGAAAACCCATTTTCAAATTGGTATCCCTAATTCGTTAACACTTCCTTATAAACATAGCAATATTGTTATAGAATAAAATAGAACTTGAAATAGTGTCGCAAAATGCACGATCTTCCACCAAAATTCTTGATAAAACTAGCTAAAAATGAAGAATATGATTACATTCTCTGGTATTTACAAGTTATGGAAAAAATTGTCATTTGAGTAAATTTCTTTAAATGCTTTCATAGCAGACCTACCTTTTTTTTTTCCCTCTCAAAAACTTTTTTTATATTTATGTCCCAATGAGCTTAATGAAGCTGAATCAGAATTCTCTAATTATTCTCTAATTCTCTAATTAATACGAATTATAGAGGAAATATTGCACTCCTCAAAAAATTCTAGCTTTTTTCAGACTACCTTGAATCAGAAAAACACATTCTTGGCATTATATTTGTCTGTCTGTTTAATGATAACTCAAAGACACTTTGAGCTAGACAAATGAAATTGGGTATATGGAATTGCAAGCAAATTTGTAGAGTTCTGTCAAATTTTGCACGAAATGCGTTCAGAGGAAGTTTGAGCACAAGTGAACTCGATAACCACAAAATGCAAAGAGTTAGGCATATAAAATTTAGAACACAGGTTTAACATGTAAAGTAAAGAGATTTGTCAAATTTTGAACAAAATCGATCAAACGATGGCCCGTCTGTAGGTCTGTACTTTCACATGCATGTTGTAAACGCACTTATTCATTCATGAAAGGATTCAATCAAAAAAAAAATCAGTATATTATTTTGTGATTGCAGCTATAGTTTTTGCCAAATTTTGGTGTCAATCAGCTGGAAAAACGGCGTCCAAAAATATATTCTAGCGATAGATTCAGTAAAAATGTTAGATTAAAATCAAAGATTTCTTAACTATCGTTCGCCAATTTCATGCAAAGTATTCGCGGCCTTACTCAAAGTATCCAGTTTTATGCAGAGAAATAATGATAGGATCTTTATTGGTTTAGTTTAGTTGTATTAATGTCCCGTGTTAAAGCAATGCTAAGGCTGTTTGGGGACGGACCTCGTCCTTTTGAACCGCGACCAGGTAACAAGAACAACATCTGAGCTGAACCCCCTCTGCATACTTCCGCACCACACCACACCAGCGGGGGGACTTTTGGCCCAGACGGATTTAGTGTACACCAGACCTACATACACGACGGCTCTGAGGTAGGATCGAATCTTGAACCTGCAGCCCTCTGGTTCCGAAGTCGAGATCTTATCACCAGGCCCTACGATCTTCATTGGAGAGTAAGCAAGAAATTTTCCACTCCCACTGATTTATGGTATGTGACGCAAATCTGGACGCTTTCGGTCGTTAGTATGATATAAGACTGCCTTTCACTCAGAAGGAAACCAATCTCAATTTAATGTTTTCCACAAATATAGTCTATATTTCTTTGTCGTTCGATCACTTAATTTCCATTTCCGGATCTTTGAGAACTTCACCAGTTGTTCGATTTCTTAAAGTAATTTGGTGCAAAACTCTATTATGCTATAGTATTAGTTATCTAGAGAATCATCTGAGCTAATCAATGAATATCAGATAGAATCAATGGATATTTCACATACGACAATTCTGGCTGGATAAAGAATAGGACTGCCATAGGATCAATAACAAAATGGCCATCCTCCTAAAGAAGGTGAGTCCCGCCACCAGAAGGCCTGCACAACAGCAGCACGTTATTGAACTTTCCAGGAATCACTCACTGAGCCGGTGGATCGGCGGTCTTTGCTGTGGGTTGAAGTGCACACCGGCGGAACAGGAGAGACTTCCTACTCTCCGGTTTATTCCAAAATTTGATGGGCATCCGTGCTTTTTTGTGTCAAGACCATATACCAAATTTCATTCGTCTAACTGATTGCGTTTTTGAGCTGACTTTCACAGGCGAACAAACATAATCCGAAAAATATGTTTTTCCTAAAAGTTTAAAAAGTAAAGTTTTACGAAAGTCTCGTGGCCGAAACTCGCGATGATTGCGGTGGTTCCACTTTGAATATGAGAGAGCAAAATCTAAAATTTCATTTTTGCGCTCATTTAAACCGCGAGTGGATTTCTGCTGGGATCGCCGCCCCACTGTGACTGCTCTCCTTTCTACCTGCCTATCGAGTTGTCCCTCTCCTCCCTCGCTCTGCGTGACGTCACGAGGCTTTTTCCCTCTGAATAATGCAGAACCCCGCAGATGGCGGCGGGGGAGTGAAACGTGTTGCATTGCGCATGCGTGGGAATCAGCCGGTGCCTTTCTCTCCTCAATACTAGAAGATATTGTTCGTCGGTGCTCAAGTTGAAAATATATTTTTCATTTATAAAATATTTTTAATGTAAAAAACAATTTTACATTGTTTTTTAAATATTATTTTATTAGTTTTTGAATTTTTAAATAATATTATACTACACAAAATACAGCGGTCTTTAGTCCACCGACCGATATCAGATTGCCGGAGGTTAGTTTAAAAAATGTTCTAAACATCTAAATCTTGCATAAAATAATGTAAACTATGAAAAATAATGTACTGTATGTGGAAAAAATTTTTACGGCCACCTATCTTCTTCCAAATGAAGGGCGAAACAATGAAAGAATTTTTCATTTCTTCTCTCTGCATCCATTCCACAATAAACTGCCCTAGACCATTGGTATATGGCCAACTCTTCCTATCCTTGAGGCTGATGTCGTGTCTCCGTGTGGGACATACATGCTTTACTCAAAAACATGTGGTCTTTGGTGAAAGGGTGCCATTGTGCCAAATGTGTCTTGGTGATCTTAGCGTTAAACATATTTTACTCGAATGTCCTCCTTATCACTCCCATCGTGTCCGTTTCTTTCATACATCGCCTTTAAATCTACCCGATCTGATGGGCCGCTGTGACCTGGTGGGTAAGGTCACTGCTGTGGAACCGGAGGGTGACAGGCTCGGGATCCAATTCCATCGAAGAACTGTCTTGTAAGCGGATCTGGTATACGCTAAATCCGTCGAGGAGAAACGTCCTGCCGCTGGTGTGGCGTGAAAGTTTGGAGAGGGGATGCCAGCTCAGGTGTCGCCCTCATCATCTGACTGTGGTTCAAAAGTGTAAGATCCGTTCCAAAATAGCCTTAAAATGTGAAAATATAACTATAACAAATGTAAACTAAACCACTCTACCTGATGGATGAGAAATACCAACCAGATATTTATAATTTTTTTAAAACTATTCACTTCTTATTTGCATCTAGTTATTTTTTAATCTTTTTAATGGTTCTTTGTGGTGTTGTAGCATCCGTCTCGCAGTTTGTTTCAAAATGATTGTTTTCCTTGTGTGAACCTGAAATTTTAAAATTTTATCAATTGATTTTTACATTTTTATCTCAGTTAATAATGATTTGTAATTCATTGAACGGATTCGTATTAATACATTATTTACCGAATTATTTTACTATCAATTTTATTTTTGAATCGGTCATTGAGATTCCTTGCAGAATAATCCCAGGGAATCCAAGGAAATTTTTTATTATTCGAAATATCTTCATTAACTTAATGAATAATGAAATATTTTTAATTTCGACTTTTAGCTTTTATGCTATTTGGGTTACATTCTCCGTGTTCTTTTGAATACCATCAGAAAAAATTGTCATATTACGAAGATATAAGCCAGATTTAAATGGTATTTTTAAGTACTCTCAGTCAATAAAGGGTTGATGTGACTAAATCTTATGCTCGGCGCTGTGTGGCCTTACGTTGCGGTTGTGCCAATAGGCCCTACTTATCTACCTATCTGTAACAGATTTTTTCCTTCTAGCTCAAAGCATTTTTCAATTATTTTTGTTATAAAAAAAACAGATTTTTTCCGAAATGTGTAGCTCGAACTCGGGGAGGCCTAAAAGATGGAGATTCAACAAAATCTCTAGTTTGAATTTTTGTGTGAATTACAATTCTTTCTCTGTTCTTCGTTTGCGAGAAAGTAAACACTTTTATTTCGGAAAATGGCGCATCCAGTCATTCCGCAGTTTCAAATAACTTATAAAGTGGAAATAGGAATTGATTATGGTATACAGAAATTTATGAAGTATATTTATATAAATGAAACAAAATAAAGTACCCCAGATCTTATAGAAAATTTCAAACAAGTTGAAAATCTGAAGTTTTATGTGCACAACACAATATTCGGTTTTTTGATTGTAATTTCTCAAAAAAAAAAAAAAAAAAAAATGACTCAATACAAATTTATCTGATCCATTATTCATTTAAGTTTTTAATTTTACTTTCATAAGGATTTAAATGAAAGTAAATAATAATAATTTTTCTTTCAGTCAACAAATATACATTTGAAAAAAAAAAAAAATGGTGACATTTTTGAAAAAAAAAATTATGTAAGCATAACGTGCTCTTTCAGGTTAAATCTTACTTTTATCTTGTTTGAAGTATATTGCTGGAAAGTCTGAAAGCAGCGTTCAAACGAGGCCAACTATTGAGAGCAAGGGAAAGCCACGCCTACCTCAGGAACATCACGTGACCCCAATGGGACAGTGGCAAATGATTGCCTTGATGAGACATCCATTTGCCACTGTCCCATTGGGGTCACGTGATGCTCCTGAGGTAGGCGTGGCTTTCCCTTGCGCTCAATAGTTGGCCTCGTGTGAACGCTGCTTAAGAAATGTTACTTCCTTGGGCTTCACTTGTCGCTTCTGGTGTATAAAAAAATCCTATCTAGCATCAAGGCAGATACCGAGATAAGGAATTTCCTTAGCTGGTAATCTTGGTGTGTGGTGCCATCGATATCCAAATATTAATCTCCCTTCCATGGGTAAAAAAAAAAAAAATGAAAAAAAAATGTACGATTTACTTAACAAAAGGAAATTTCGAATCAGAATTTGTCTTCAAAAAACACAATGGATGAAATTGTCAACACTCTATGCTTCTTGATTCGTTCTGTGCCTAATAATGGATCATTAAAAAAATCTCCTTCGGCCATTTGAAAGGGTTTCCATAAAATTATTAAGAATTTGAAGTCTGTAAAAATGTTTTCCGTCTGGCGATTTGTTTCTTGAAACGGATTCCACTCTGCAAAGTAAATGTTTTCTTCGAATCAAAACCTTTTTCCCTCTACCAAGGACCCTCACTTTTCATAAGACTCTTAAGTTGTGTCGCAATGTTGTTTCTGATAATAAACGTCATCGGATGAAGAAATTCTGCAAGTTCTTTTCTCTTAGGGAATTGTTAGTGCTAGGAGAATTAATATTAAAAAATGAAACAACCACTATTCTTACTCAACGTGTTGTTCGGCCATTTTTCTTCTGTCCTCCATCCAATATGAAAGATTTAGGCGGAGGGCTCTCTTTCTTTTGGTGTGACGTGTTTCACGATCACAAGGCACCCTAATATCTGACCTTCTTTCAGTTTACTCTCCTCTACGGCTTCTGCTATTGGCTTTTGTTTTTCCTTTTCCCGAGAACAGGTGAGAGAGCTTTCCATGAGAAGCTGTCAACGCTCTGTTTCCTACTCATGGAAAGCAAATACCCCCCACGTGTTGTCCAAACTTGGTGACCCATGAGACGCATGATGCATTTTGGTTCCCGGTGCATCAATCGGCTGTTATACCAAATATGTGGATGCTTTGCTGGGATCAAGTAAACGCGTCACTTCTTGGGCTTGCCGTTAAGGGTGGCCACTGTCCCTGAGAGTGAGTGACTCTTAGCATATAGGTTCCGGTTAACACCATGGTGAAATACAAGGCTAGGAATACCAAGACCCGGTGACTGCCTTCCCTTGTTGGGCTCAGAAATGGGCGGTGCTGTCGGACCGGAATTATCTTTTTTTTATAAGACTTTTTTCTCAAATCGTTTCCGACAAGTCAATTGTCATTGCACAAATTGAGCTTACAAAATTTCTTCCAAAGCTTTTAATTATATATGGTAAAATGATAAACGTAAACATATATCGCTTTTTCTGACACAAAAGTATATTCAAAGTACTGCTTGGAACGTCACATTTGGAAAGAAACTTAGATCTGGAGATCTGTTTGCAGAGTCGCCGACTATGAAGCAGTCTGACCAGTCTCTTCTTCCTCAGAGGCATACATTTTATCGGTATGACGAGCTTCACGATCCCGAGGTGTCCCAGTGATCTGGTCTGCATTCCACATCGCCCCCAATCTGCTGCTTTCCCTTGTCTTTCTTCCTTCCCTTGATGGCAAGGGGGAAGGCTATCCATGAGAAGTTGTCGTCGCTCTGTTTGCTTCTTGCTTTTCATGGACAGCTAAGAATCCCTTGGATTGGCAGCGCGTGGCGAACCATCAGACGGTGGTCCTCAGTGTATCAATCGCTACTGAGTATAATCACCTTATTCTACTTGTGATTGCATTGCACAATTCATTGCAGTAATTCCCAGTGTTATATTTTGTGCTGGATTGTTCAAGACAAATATTTAGCATGAAACTATTGTTTCATATAAAGCAGGAATGGGCAGACTTTTCCAGGGTACAGGCTACTTCTAATTTTTCAAGGTGCTGCCATCCATCCAGTGGCGTAGGTGTGATGAGCTAGAAAAAAAGGTCGATAATGTTTATTACAATTTAATAATCAACAGGGAATATGCATTTACCTACGTAACTACAAACGTAATAAAAATAGCAAGATACAAACATAATAATAATAGCCAAAAATATAATATCATCAAATGAGCATTTAATTTCAAACAATTCAAAATACATTAAAAAATAAATCATTTTCATCTAAAGTTAGCTCTTGTAGTTATAGTTTGTAGAAGACTTAAGCACCACTCTTGAATATCTCTGTATATAATTACTAACTGCTAAACCTGCACTGGATTCTAAGAGCTTGTCTGTGAGACGTAAACGATATGTTGTCTTAATTATTTTCATCGTTGAAAATGCAGATTCACACAAATAGGTGGAGTCAGAGTAAGATGTTAAATGATATGCATTTTTTAAAAGTTAGGACACTTCACTTAGTCTATTAGATTCCAAAAGTTATTCGTAGGTGCTGAACTACGTGCTTTTAAAATTATGCCATTTTAAAGGAGAAGAATTTCGTTTTCCGCAAGAAATAAAAATAGACTGTAATTTATATTTTCAATTATTTCTTCTAAATCAACATTGCCAAATGGGTAAAGCATGAATGTAACAATTGGTTTCTTTTAGTATGCGCATCTTAGTAAAGGCGGTCAGCCCAAAATAGGGTTGATGTATGTACCGGTTGACTTAATACCCAACCTTGATATAAAGCATAGAGTTCAGTGTTGTCTGTCTTCATGCCCACCGCTGCTATTTACTGTGGGTTGCATTTTCCTTTGTTTCTTGGACTTCTGGCTATATGAAGTGAACGATGCACAAAAATATTATTAAACAAAGACTCGGCATGAAAATGTGAGCTCAGAAAGGAAGTACTTTGCACTCGGTATTGACAGAGAATCAACAGGAATCGACAAACAGCGCTATAAATTATTAAAAAAAAAAAAAAAAATGTAAAACCCTTGGCCTTTTCATGGAAGGGCAAAAAGGAGAAGGCACATTTTTGGCGACAGAAGTAGAGATGCCAATTTATCCCATGAAACTGTTTTCTTCGTTTGGTAAAATAAATGCAGAAATTTGTTAGAGGCTTCAGCAAATTATAAAATGTAGCGGAAAAGTTTGTCTGTCTAATCCCGGACAACACTGAATGCAATCTAGACTGCTGTCGAGCAGAACTTCCAGTTTGAACAAATTCGAATATAGGCTTTCATAACTACCACAGGCAACGAAAATGAATGAGTACCCATTTGGATTATTGCGAAATTCAAGTTTCTCTCCCAATATCACAATGATGCTCCAAATATTCCTCACAACTGACTTAAGTAATTAGTTAAGGGCAAATGTTTTATTTATAATTCAATTAATTTTTAACTAAAATATATGATATCGGTGGCGGTCTAGTTCTAACTGAAAGTTGATTTGTGCATTATATTCTATTCACTGTTATCTGTTACATACACTTTGGAGTATTCGGTTCGCTACTATCCGACCTAGTTTTCCTTTATTGTAATTGAATGAAAAAGACAAGGCGTTGATCGGCAACATTGCCAAGGCGTTAGAAGCGGGCATCTGCTACGATCCTCCTACGTGTCGTCTGCAAAATACAAGTTGTGACAGGAAAAAAGTAGCTATCTGCTCATTCTTCATCGTTTCGTCAGTGTGCAACAGACCTGAATGGATGCCTCTGTTCCTGATTATAACTGCATTGTACTTACAGGATTCGTAAATTGTTCTTGGGATATACTTAAATTTTTTTAAATCTACCACACGGAAGATTACAGAACTGATTTTAAAATGTAAACATTTTATATTCTTGAACTTACTTTTTCTTTAATAAACTCTTGAAACGTGCAATGCAGTATATAAATATATATAAACTACCAGTGCAGAGCCTTCTATTTTAACTCAACATGTTGCCAGCAACTGCTTCTATGATTCTCTGAGCAGCGTTCACATTCTACGTGGCTTGAGATAAATGAAGGGCTTGGTACTCAATAACAAGTGAGAAAATACGTATTATAACAACGAGTTATTACATAAAAACTGGTATTGGTGGGAAAAGAAATGAGTTCACAGAACTCCGGGCCTATAAGGCTTTTTTTGTTATCCGGCCTGTCCTCTCGCCACATTAGGCCGGATACTCGGGAGTGTACTGTATTCCTAACTTTATATAATAATAACTTATAGGTGCATATCATAAATACTGCGTATTTATTAGTATGTGGGATGTATGTAAGAAGTTTAACGATTTTTTTTAATCATATCAAATACACATACATGTCTTCTTTATGCGTACAGTCTACAATAATAAATTTATTCTTACCAAAATGTTCTATAGAATTTCTGTACAGTTGGACTTTTTAAATTTAAATATTTATATAAAGGTACGGAGAATTTGACTTAAGCCTCGGGCGGCTGAAACCCATCATTCGCCACTGTATGCTTCACAAAGGAGAATAAATGTCTGTCTGCGAGCTCCGCACTTAAATGCCCCACGGGTTTCGAAATTCTTTCCTTTTCTTTGCAGTATTTTCAAAATCGTATAACTCCTCCCGTTGGTGTGGTGTGGAAGTTTGGAGAGGGGTTGCCGGCTCAGGTGTCGTCTTCTCATCTGACCGTGGTTCAAAATGACGAGGTCCGTCCCAAAATAGCCCTAGTACTGCTTTAAAAATGGGACGTTGACATAATTAAACTAAAGTAAATATATCGTACAATATTGTTCTTCCACTTCATTTAAAAGAGCTGTAAGTTCGAATTTATCCAAAATTAAACCAAGAATCGTTTGAATTTCAATTTTTTTTTATTTTTTCAAATTTATTCAGATGAGTTAGTTCCTTTTTACCTTTTCGTATATAAATTACAGAAAAGGATTGTAATCGTCAAAAAATTCGACTTGAAATTTTTATGAATCTCCACTCTTTTAAGCCTCCCTAAGTTTGATAAACACATTTTTGGAAAATGTCTGTTTGTGAAAAAATAACTCAAAAAGGCCTTGAGCTAGACTTATGATTTCTATCAAATTTCGGATGACACCAATTGAGAGGAAATTTGTCTGTTCGGCTATTCGTATATTAATTAACAAGATAACTACAAGCGAAAGATGCTAGATGGATAACATTCGGTACACAGATTGAATATCTTTAGTGTGCTTATCCTATCCTATTTTGAGCCGAAGCCGACAAGAGATTGGATGTCTGTCGGTCTGTACTTTCAGAAGCATGCGAACACGAAAACTCAAAAACGCAATGATTCAAATACATCAATGACTGCAATTGTAGGTTTGGAACAAAGTTTGGGTTCAGTCGGTCAGGAACAAAAAACAAATTCACCTTCTTGAAAGAGTATGCGAGAAAGTTTGGGGGGAAATTACTTACGGTGTTTTTTTCTTCTTGTAGCTGATTGATTGATTCACAAGTCAACTGGCCTGCAAAGTTTGCATGAGAGCAATTAGATTGCTATAAAAACATCACCCATTTTTCTTTTTAGCATTTTGCTTAAAACTGCCTTTTCGTTCACTTTTTTAAAATCATGCTCCCTGAAGGTTATACAAAATTATGGCATCCTGCTGCTACTTACAAAATCTACAATATTCATAGCTTTAAATCTCATTGCGAAGTTTATTATAGTTTATTTTTCTAAAAACATTTCAGAAAATATGATTTAATGTCTTGGAAGATTCAATCATTTCCTCGTGCCGGCCAAAATCACTCGTTATTCAGTTTAACTGTCGGAAAAGTTTTTAACATCCAAATATAATCCTAGTTTTTTAAATTAATTTATTCTAGTTTATTTTTTATTCGCATTCTTTAATAAAGTTATTCCAGTTTACTTTAATAAATATTCTGGAGATCTTGCAGTTTTCTATTCTTTTAATTTTTTGAATACACGGATATTACTGCTATTTAATGCTCATTTGTTCTGTGATGTGCTCATATTTTTGTGTCATTCATCGTCATTAATTTTATATTCCGAGCACTTCATCTTACTCTGGTTGTAAACCAGTGTATTCACTCAAGTTGAAATAACGCGCATGAGCAGTGACACATTAAAAACTCCTCTTAGGCTATCACAGCATGCTGTTCCAACAGCTTTCCGTCACCCCCTTTCATTACACGAATGAGAAATCCACCTTCGACAATCGAGTTTTTTTATTCTGCCCTTCGTTCGCGGAGTGGAGTGCACACCGGCGGAGGTGCTACGATTTTCCGCGCAAAATTCAGTCGCACTGTCCGGAAGTCGATCGCGATCAGCTTCCGGTCGATCTTCGATCCGGCGAAATCATCATTTGCTCCCTCTGGTGGTGGGTGCATGCGAAATTGTGCCGAAAAGGTGTCGCGAGGAGGTGTCTTTTGTGTGTTCCTTTTCATTACAAAAATCGTTTGGATATGTTTTTAGGCCTACCTCAGTTTTCTGCCAGAAGGATTATCGTTTGATACAAGTGAGTCTGATTTTCATCCGTTTCTTCTCTATTCGCTCTTCTTTAAGGATCTTTTTTTTTTTTTTCTTCATTTCACTCTTTCTCTTCGGCATCCTTTTTCCCGGTTACGGTTTTCGCAGGCGTGGGGGTGCTCCAGAGAGATGCAGAAAGGGATGGACCCTGTGAAAAGGTCGCCGATCAGGTGTTCCATTTCATATCAAAATATTTGCTTCTTTTCTTAAAAACAGGAATCATTTTAATCAGCTTTTTCATATATGAGTGCATTTCATTTCTTACAATTTAATTAAATTAAATTTCATATCTGTTTATTTGCTATGTTTCCTAGAACTAGAATCCCTTTCAGTTTACATTTCCAGTACAGTTTATCCATAGAATGGATCTTGCGCTAGAATAATACTCACTCACTTATTTTCATAACTGCATGTTATGAAAATAAGTGTTGCTAAAAATAATTTTAATTCGTCATACCTTCAAGTGTGAATTCACGGAAGATTTATTTCGGAATCCCTAAAGTATTCACCGTAACATTTATTTTTCGGATTCGAATGAAAATACACCGAAGGAGAGAAATTGAGAAAACTCCCTCTGAGGAAATTCGATTCACATATCAAAAATATTTTTTTCCTCTTTCTAAAAATGCATTTTAAACTATTTTGTTAATATTTCATAAATGTTTTGTGAGAAATGACAATCGCCGCTTTAGAAAACATTTTATTGCACACGTTCATTTCTTTTATCACAGTGCGATTTATGAATTATTATTAATTCTGTAACATTCTGGAGGAATAAATTTTGATGCCTAGAATTATATGTGGCAAATAATATTCATCCAAGGTTTGTAAAGAAGTTATTAGGTACACGCAAAAAAAAAAAAAAAAAAAAAAAAAAACTTTGAATTTTGTTCATTGCAATTGCATTAGATTTTTCAAGCATTCTTGAAGTTGTGATTCATTTTTAATGAACTCATCTTCTTTGTTTCAAAACTGTTCATCGATAGTTTTTACATTTATGTTTTTATTGTTTTAGATTTTATGTTTCGCGAAAGACTTTAAAAAATAAGGCACTTTTTTTGGTTGAAAAATTAAAAATTAAATTAAAATTTATTCATGAAATCCAGTTAAAGACATTTGTATTTTGTTTATTTATTTTACAATAAAATCTACAAGACCAAAGTTATTTTATATCAATGAAATTGAAAGAACCATTTGCTTTCCCTTAAACAAAACAATAATCCTGTAATAGTTGAAATAAATATTATGAGATATAAAATAATTCGTAAGCACTTCATTAGTTAAAAAATATTGGCATAGATTGGCGAAAGGGTGTAGAAGTATATATTCTGAAGTTTAAATTTAAGAAATTTCTACAGGCCACTTCCAGATAATTCAAACAAAATAATCATTCGAAACATTAAAATGAGTTTCTTTTTTGTAAATACTTTTGTAAAGTGAATAATAAAACTCTTGTGCAAACAAAACGGATTATTTAGGAATGCAAGTTAATCTTCAGTTTGCTCTCTCAGATCCGAACAATAACACAATATCGAAAGGACGCCATTTTACATTCATTTAAATCTTTTGTGTGAAAATAGAGCAAAATTCCATATTATGGTATGTCTATTTAACAGTGCATGTGCTATTTTTTTTTGTCGGATTTATATAATTCGATTAAACATATGTGATTTTTATAAAAATATGTATGCGATTATTATAAAAATGAATGCACGTTGTTGGAAGCTGAGTCTTGATTGAGATGTCTGAAGAAATTATTTTACGAATTGGAGAAATTTTTATTATTTTACGATTAAATTTATATCTGTAATGAATAAATATTGTTGCTTTCTTTTAAGATTTTTACATATGTATAATCCAAAACTGATGCAATACTAATCAAAGCAATAATACTAATAAAGCAATAATAATAATCTTAACTAACTTTTTTTCTCAAGCTCACTATTTTGGAATGATCACCAACTCAATCACACTCTTACTATTATTATTTTTAATATTTTAATACACCCGAAATGTTTAATGCTGCATCCTATTTGTAAATGGAGTCGTGTATGCATCCAATAGGGTTCAAGAGGGTGAACCTGTAGACTGAGCGTAACCTAGTAGTAACCAAATGTGGCATGTGATTACTCCTTGCGTAGAAGATGCTCATTAAAAAAAGTGTTTCAAAATTTGTTATTAGATTTTTAATTAACAATGAATCAAAATTTTTGGGTTTTTTCCCCTCAATAACTTCGTGTTGTATTATTTCATGAAAAACATTTTTTACATGAAATTAAAATTCAAAATAAGGTTTTGGGTAATGCCAATTTTAAGGTTTTGGATAATACAAATTTTATTCTAGTGCGATTTTTTCAATAATTTTGATAAATTTTACTGATGTTTTGAGTATATTTTACTATAATTTTAATAATTTTTGAAACAAATTCTTATTGCGACGATATTAAATGCATTTTATCATACAATTAAGAATTTTTTAAATATTATAAATGTAATGAAATGCATTTTTATCATAAGAACTTATTATCATATATTTTTATCATAAGATTAAACATTATAAGTATAATCTAAAAATATTACCATGCTATGATATTTTGAACTAAAATTTCGAATCTCGCTACTTTTTTTTCTTCCTATTATTTTTTATATGATTTTAAAGTATTAAATTATCTGTCTTAAAATTTATGAAATTTAAGAACTAAATCATCCGGTATCAAATCCAAACATTTGTATTTAAAGTGATTCTATTATTTTTAAGATAATTATTAATACCTAATATTATTGGATTTAGATGCATTATTCAAATACATCAAGGCTAATAATGTGGAATAACTCCAAGCATAGTTTAGCGTGAGGTAAAACGAAAACTGATTTTCCTCTTTTGAAACCGTAAAGAAAGTCATAAAATATATAGCGTTTCATTTTTCAGCTAAGTATCATAAAGTAGATGGAAAATAAGTTAAAAGTTTTTATTTTTATTTTACATAACATCGTTGAAATAGAAAAAAATTTATAAATCGAGATATATAACTTCATATATTGATGATAAGCATGATTTTTTTTTTCACTTTCAGGTATGATAGTTTAAAACAATAAATTATTTTTTTTAATTCACTTGCATACGATGATACAGCGCCTGATTTTTATTCTTAAAATATTTTTTGTTTAATCGAATGTTTTTGAATTCAGAAGGATGACGTTTCAAAACTCCGATTACGTTAAACCTAAAAATCTGGAATGGCCTCGAACCCAGTTTATTGTTATTTAAAAATGAATATTGGTATTTCCGTTTTGGAAACACGAAAGAAATTCCCAGAATAGTATGTAATTTATTATTTATTTTCGTTTAATAATTCAATTATTTTTTAACCAATATACTTTTTATATACAATAAGAATGAAATATATTTTAAAAAAATATATATTGTTTCTTAAAAATCATTTTTCTGTCACTTCTGAATAGCACATATGTATGGTTAATTCCTCATTTTTTTCAGTCTTATTATTGTAAATTGAATTGTGTTGATCTGCCTCATCACTCAAAGAAATGCCGGGTCAATAAATGTTGAACAAAATCTTTGTCTCGGACGCATAAAATGTTTGGTTTCGTTTCCGCACTGTTTTCTGTTTTGGAAGCGATCCTGTTCACGTGGCTCTTCATTTTGCAAAATTGTATTAAAGATAACCTTTTACCTAACAAAAAAAGTCCTGTGATTTCCCTTCATCGTTTAACAGCCTGAATTTCATGTATGTAAGGAGATTAGAGTGTTTTTAAATTAATTCTTTTAAATTTCAAATAATAATTCATAAAGTGAACATTAAAGTCTTGTATTTTATGAAAAAAGTTATTTTTTTTTTTTGTCGAACTTCCCCTTTATAAAATTGACAGTTTTTAACCTGCTTCAGAAATGTGTAATACTTATAAGTTTGAAATGTCGAAGGATTATAAATTAACTTTATACTAGTTTCTTTTGTCTACAGGTAATTTTATTATTTTTTTTGAATCTTTAAAGTAAATTTTTTTAAATGCAAGCGCAGATATATTAAATAACTTTCACTGTAGAAATAGGAAAAAAATATATTTAAGAAACTATTTATAGTTTTAAATGTCATGCATTTTACAAATTATACAATATTCAATATTTAGAAGAAATTATTTTGAGAAGAGTAAGATGGAAATAACTTCGCAGCAAATAAATTAAATTTCCTTACATATATAAATTTTTGAGCGATTTTGATTTTCTGAGCGAAACGATTTGTTTTTATTTATCAGTAGATTATCGCATTGCAGTGTATTTTCGCTTTGATACTAAACAAATATTTGCATTTTTTAAATAATTCTGTATTTTACTTTATAATGAAAACTTCACATTCATCCTTTATTATACTTATAGGGTGTTTCTAAAAGCGTGAGACAAACTTTAAGCGTAAATCAAGAAAACGGATCATTTTTGAAATGGCGTCTCAAAAGTGAAAAGGAAACTAAGATGCGGAGTTTTTTTTTCTGAGAATTAAGAAAAACGAAAAGGATATATCAGATGAAATTTACCACACAAGTTTATAAGTATATTTGCCATGTTGCGGACAATTTTATTATTCGTGCAGCTAGGTAGCTGTTGTGAATTCGTATTCCATTGCACCAATGATGTACACTCTTTGATAGGTGCATCCTTTACATTCCTTTAATCCACTGACAAAGAGAGCTCTTGGATATGACGCAAAAATTATTCATATCCTTCATTCAAAAGTTATTCATTCCCATAAATCTGAGAAATTTTTATTAAGTAATCCTTTGAGATGTGGTATAAATGATAAGAAATATTCCATAATAGGAGAGAATGCGAAACCTTTGCTAGATTTTCAGTATTCATTTTTTATTGACTTCGTATGCAAGTTCACAATTCTGTTACGAATGCTGAACTTAACTCTGCATTTATGACATGTCTTAAAATATCGAAATTTTCAATTTTCACTTAAAAAGATTCTTTAAGGAAAGAAACCCTTCCACGGTGAACAAAGATACTTTGACCTATTCTTTTTATGAAAACAAAGGTCTATGAGAGAAGGAATTTTCTTCTCATAAAATGATCAGATAGTTAATTTAATAATCTATCGATAAACTATCATACTTAAAAACAAGTTTTTTACATTTCGTCATTTTATAAAGTTTGTTCTTTTTAAAATAAATTTATTATGTTACTATTTAATGAATGAGGAACGCCTTTGCAGAATTTTATGATTTGAAAAAACGATTTTCATTATTTTCGGAATTTTTTTTCCCATTAACCATTTTTCTTGAATCGGCAAAATTATTTTGAGTCCTTTTTGTATTGCTTTCATTTGTGGGGCATTTTTCGTTGCCTGTAGGGCTACTTTTTCATGACTGTCTGTGATAAACTCTGATCTACCTCTACTTGTTCCTATTCGTCGGAGAGCTTCAGGGAAAGACTTCACATTTTCAGAACATGTTACATGGCATGTTTAGATTGATTGGACATGGGATCAGAATCTGTGTTGACGAAACAGCAGTGGCTGAATCATGCACGAGTTCCGGATGAATAATCAGCCTACCAGTGTTAGATGACAGAAACTCCTCCTCAACAAAAATATTCTTATAAAATGGAACAAATACTGTCACTTTAAACACTTCCATGATAAACATTAGTAAGCCAATTTATTAAATTATATATGGTAATAGGTTTACCACTATTGTCATGTATAATGTGCTAAACATACCAAATATAGTGTACTTTCAATATTACCATATATAATATTTTTAATATTGGTGTTAATATCAAGTTGTTTGTTCATTGTTTAGTTATAATTAGTTTTGAATCCATTAAATGCCCGAGTCGAATGTATGCATCCGATGATTATTGTGAGAATGAAAATATATGATATTTACACAAGGTTTTTTTTTTATTACTATTTCAGTAGCAGGAATAGGTGCGTGAGTTTCGTGCTTTTTAAGGAGTTCAACACCAGTGTAATTATTTCAAGACTTGGTCGGATATGATTGGCAGAGTACGATAAAAAAAAAGTAAAATTATAAAGTTATATAAAGCTCGAAAAGTGAAATAAAAATCGAAAAGTGCTCTCATAAAAAAAAACGGAAATTCAAAGTAATTTAAATATCGAAAAATGATTTGAAAGTCGAAAAATATTTTCGTCATAAAAAAGAAAAAAAAAAAAAATCGAAAAACCAAGAATAATCTAAGCCTTAAACCACCTAGAATGAAGATTGTGCAATATTGTATATCAAATCATACTAGAAGTACGCTTAAAACGAAATATTTTAATTTATGTCAAAACTTCTAATTTACAGAGAAATGAAAAACGAACATTTACATTAGGTTTCCCAACATTTTAATTTTCTAACATTATGATGGATTTGAAGATTGGAATGGAAATCGCTTGTGATCGGTCATGAGACCATGGGTCAAATCGCGATGGCAAACACAAATCATTTTCCTCATAATCTGAGAAAATGATCTTCGATCCGTCGTTTCCGATTCCTCTAAATAAGAGGGCCACGGTGGCCTGGTATTAAGGACTCTGCCTGGTATTAAGGTATTAAGGACGGAACCGGAATGTTGCAAGTTCGAGACCAGATTCCACCGAAGAAATGCCGTAAAAGTGGGTCTGGTGTACGCCAAATCCATCGGGGCGAAATGTCCTCCTGCTGTTGTGGTGTGGAAAAAGGTATTCAGGTGCCATCCTCGTCATCTGATCATGGTTCAAAGTTACGAGGTCCGTCCCAAACAATCCTTAGTGTTGCTTTAAAACGGGAATTATATAATTAAACTAATCATCTAAATAAGAATTTTTGTATCTTTGATCTGATCGAAGAAACAACACATCCTGTTAGTTTAAGGTACAAAAGGATATCGTTCCATATTTAAAAGTCTATAATTGACTTTTGGTTGAAAATATAAAAATTTGCAGGAAATTTTAATATTATAAAATCATTATTTTATTTAATATTTTTCTTAGTTGTATAAAAAATGCTGTGAGACAAAAGGTTTGGATTATAATACTTACTTTTTAGTAGTGAAAACAAATATTTTTATTCATCAAATGATGTTCATCCATTCATGTTTTTTTTAAATAGTAATCAGCAACATTAGGTAAGAAACTATCAACCAATAAAAGCAATCATTATGAAATTCAATTTAAAAAAAAATATTTCCTCTATCCAAATAAATAAAAGATACATTGCATTTAGAGAGCGCTAATGCTGCTGCATCTAAAACACAAATGGACTTCACCAAATTAGAAATAAATCTTAAGTGCAACAATGGAACCAAAAAGAATGAAATGATGAATCCTGCCCGAAGTCTTTTACAAGGGTCACCCTCAGGCAAGGACTCAAACCAGGAATTTTTTCTGTGAGGGGTCTGAATTTCTTCCAAAATATGGATCCCTAGTGACCCAAAAGTCTCAAGAAATGGAGGTTTTGGAGATAAGAATGAGTATCATAAAATCAAAGAAATAAATGACATAATAATAAGAATAATATTATTTCAAAAATTTTAAATCTAAGCAAGACCACAATAAAATTAAATTAAACCAAAATACAAAAAGACCATTTAATAATGAAACTAAAAACCATCAATAAAATATAAAAGCAAATAACATACCAGTTGAAAGTAAAAATGCATAAAACTTTCTGAAGAAAATGAACCTATCAATGCAGACCCACAATGTTAAACTAAAATCAATTTTCCCGCGTTTAAAGTTGCATACGGCTACAACGCTTGGACAGTGTCTCGTGATCATAAGAAATATATTGAGCTGTGTAAGTGTCATCTATTGAGTTAAAAAAAAAAACCAAAGTGAATAAATTAAACAGCACATCTTTACTTGTGAAAAAATAGAATATGTTAGAAAATAGATATACCTTCTCTTATTAAAACTTCTATTTTGCAAAAGTTTTTGAAAAAATCATTAGAAGTTAAGTTTTTAGTGAGTTTGTTTGTTGCTTCAATATAAGAAATTTTGTTATTACAAATTTTTTTTAATCCTGTTAAATTGTGTGAAAATCAATTCTTTGAAAACTTTAGAGTTTAAATTAAAATGGGTTAGAATTTAATTACGAAGTTTAATTACTTTATGTTTTATTACTCCCCTGGGATAGCCTGGTTGGTAGGGTGTTGGATTCGCATCCCTTGGATTGTGAGTTCGAAACCCGCCGCCCCCCACCAGCCGAAGACTCTCTGTGTGTGTGGTGGCTGCTGCACATATAAATATGTCGTGGGCACAAAGTCCTCCAAGTTGAGGCAGTACCACTGAGGTACTAGATCAGAGGTGATCAATCTCTGATTCAGATCTAAATTACGATTTGTGGAGGAGTGAATGAAATACATGAATGAAGTCCGCCCCGTAAGAAGGGTTTTGACACATGAGTAGCTAAGACGTACTCTTGGTCCTAGATGGTGCTACTGAAAAACAAGAGACGCTCTCTAGGCTTAAAAGGGATGACTTCGCCAGCGGGCTTGTCTGTGACAAGTGCCATTAGAAACAATAACATTACTTTGAAGTTAACATTACTTTTATCGTAACTATAACTATAATCTTCTAAAGTTTTTCCATGAGAAATTTCTATTTTTAAATCCAGATAGGTAGCTTTGTGTTTAATTTCGTTTTTTTCAAATAAACTTAAACCTTTTGAATAATAATCAATTACAACATAAGAATTATCTATGTTAAACGAAAGTAAGTCATGAATATATCTCCAAATCTTTTGGATAACAATCAATAACAACATGGCATTATCTATGTTTAACAAAAGTAAGTCATCAATATATTTCTAACCGTTTATTAAATCATGTTTAATTATTTTTTTTTCATAGTAATGTAGAAAAATACTGGCCAAAGCAGCTGGAAAAAGCTGTTGGAATTCCCTTTACTTGTTTATAAATATTAATTCCATTAAAAACGTAATTTTCGGAAATATTAAATTGAATTAATTCAAACCAGTTACTTTTTGTAATAATATCTCTATATAAATATTCGTCATATATATAAAAATACAAACATCTTTTAATTTTTCATGAAGTAGATTGTACAAATTTTCAAAATCATAAGTATTAAGTTTATTAATATTGTTATCTTTTAGGTCCAGAACTTTTTTGTTATTGTTGATTATAAAGTTATCCTCGCCTGTAATTTTATTTAGAATAATTTTTAATTATTTAAATATTCAGAATAATTTTTAAATATTAAGTATTTTCCCCATGTAATAATTATAACTGCCAGGGCTACAAGTTACAAATCTAAAATTTAATGTTTTTTTAAAGAAATTTTACTGTAGGGAACAAATAATGATAGCTTAAAGAGCAAATCTTAGTTTTTTTTGTTAACGAAAGCCAACTTTCTTTTATCCAATTCCTTTTTCCGGTACTATTTAACATGTATGCCGAATAAGAGTTATATTCATTAATTAAAAGTTCTTTATAGTAATATATACAAATTAAACAGAAATTAATTACTGATTTATCTACTACAGTAATAATTAATCTCTCTTTTTAAATTTTTAAATTTTTTTTAAATGATTTGTTAAAATAAATTCCTTGTTCTTTGGATCTGCCACTATCCGAATTAATTTTAGTCTTAATTTCCTCTAAAATTCTCGCTTTCTTTCCTCTGAAACCCTCCGAAGGCCAATGGTATTTCCTAGATAATTTAGAAATAAAAATATCAAAATCTTACCATTAAAATTTGTTTAATGTTTACTTTTTCTCTCAGCCTAAATTTTGTTCCCTTTTCCATTAATTCTTTTAAAGAGCTGAAATCAATAATTTTTAAAATTTCCTGTTATGACATGGCCTTTATCAGCATCTATATAATCTTTATAAATTTCTTTGTTACAATTGCAGTCTGTTTAGTTTGTTATCTAAATTTTTGCTATGGCAATTATAATCACAAACTCGTTTCCTTAAAGTTGTCGAATAACTAAATGCCATTGAAACAGTTGCATTATACTTTATAGAAAAAAAAAAATGTTTCTTTTTTTCATTTTATGATTAAATGGTCTTTTTTGTAATTTGGTTTGATCCAATTTTATTGTGGTCTTGCTTAGATTTAAAATTTTTGAAATAATATTTTCATTACTATTGTGTTATTTGATTTTATGACAATAATTCTTATTGATTGGTATCATTGATTGCTTTGATTCTTATCATCGAAACCTTTATTTCTTGGAATTTTCTTATGTGTCTTGGTCATTACTTATTCTTCTTGGGTTATTACTTTGGACGAAAATCAGACCCGTCACAGAAAAAATCCCTGGTTTCAATCCCTACCTGAGGGTTACCCTGGAAAAATTCTTCAAGCCGGATTCATCGTTTCCTTCTTTTTGGTTCCATTTTGCATTTAAACTTAATATTTATTTCTAATGTAGCTAAATTCAGTAACTAATAGTAAATATTTGTACTAAACACTAATATATGTACTACAATTGAGCTTGTTAATATTTTTCAGTTTGACATAAGTCATAAATAAGTGATCAAAAGTACAACACTATCTTCTACGCAAAAGACTTTACTGCTGGATCGTTTTCTTTTCTGTACTCATTCTTATAAAAAAAAAAGTTTGGTTTCAGCAAAAACGTTTTTGTAATGCAGTGAATAGTGTAAGGCTTGTATAATGGTATGAGTTATATGACTATCAAGATTTGAAGGTTAAAAGTATTTTGCTAATGCAGCCATTAAGACCAAATTTCATGAAATATTTCATTGAAAACCTGAGTGATCAATTGGCTAGTCGCCAGAGATGGCTAGTAATAAATATTATAAAAAATATACTACAGAGCAATGTTTTATTCACGCCAAAGTTATAGATAGCCACATGGAGTAACTTGTTTGCCCTTTAATACTTCCTACTCTCTCTTCTGAAAACTGTGAGAAGGGGGGGGGGATGACTTGGAGTCTATTGTGCTTAAGAAATTCTTATGCGGTGAGTTTTATTCACTTTTAGCTTTGAACTGAAACAACTCAGCATGATCACATTAGAAATCACTGTGAATGGTTGCAGTGAAGGAAGAGATAAAAGGAATATTTTCCTCGTCACTTCACGTTCTCATTATGTTTTCTTAACCATCTTATTCAACCAAAAATCCTATTTTTATAGTTAAAAGTTGATTTATTTGGCAAAAATACAGCACTATTTCTGCAGAGATTGTATTCAAAATTAAAAATTCCAAAGGAGCTGACTTTTTTTTTTCGGGAGGGGTCTTTGCATACTCTCACTAGGAAAACAATCTCTCTCTCATGCTCTCACTTGGAAAAAAAGATTGTGGAAATTATGTCAGTTCAGAGTTAACTGTAAATGTCATCATATATAACTATTTTGTATGCGGAATATAACAAATTGAAAACTGAAAGATTGAAATAAATTGCAAAAACTGGAAATCTGTGCGAAAATATATTTGGATAGGAAGAGATGGCATAAACTTAATGGAACGGTCATGGCCTGTTCTAGGCTGTAGCACTATAGAAGAAGAAATAAATTGCAAACTGCTACCATTTAAACCAAAACATTAAAAGTATTAAAAAGTTGTAAGATTAAATCTGCGAATTCCTATTAGTATTAAGTAATAATTTGATGTCCACTCTATAAAAGTAATTCTAGAAATTTTCACCAAGTGCAAATAAAATTTTTCAACTTGCTTGTAGAATTATATTTTTCTCAGGTTTAAAATTCTGTAGAAATTTTTATTTTATATTATTTTTCTTTAATTACAAGATGATTCCCCTTAAATACTGGACTATATTCGTTTGGTCGTGCCAATTAGAACTTTTAGGAGCATAAGCCTATTTTAGATTGTTTTATTAAAATTAGTTTTCTTTAGTGATTTTTCTTATTACAAATTCTTTAAGTTCTTAGTAAATAGTCTGAAGATTTTGATATTTTTTGCGACTTTAAATGTCTTCAACCTTTAAACTCATTTTTCACAATCCTCCTCTGTTATCTGATGCTTATATTGTTCTGTTATGCAAAGGCTTTTGTGTACATTTTGTTTTGTATTGTGTGTCTTATGTTTAATCTCTAATAGGAATTTGTTTTATTGCGAGGTTCACATTCAAAAACAATAAATAAGATTTATCGTGTATTGAATATTCTTATTCAAATAAAAAGAGATAACTTTATTCAAAAATTCACTGATACAATGTTTTTTCTCTCCTAGGTGGACACATGTAAATACCCGAACATTACTTCCCATCTTCCTTTGCCAAGAGAGAGTGCAGGTGGAATCATGAAGACCCTGCCTCTCCTTCTGCTCCTCTTCGTCTGTCCTCTCACTCTGGGATCGGACCTGGCTTTCAAAGGGCACGGCTCGGACATCCCCGTTTTGCGTGTCTCCGTTCCCCACGACGCATATCCGGGCTACTCTATAACCAGGCTGAACTATCGAGGGCAAGCGTTCTCATTGTTGGAAAACGAATTCTCCTGTCTGTTCGCCATACTATCTGATGGTTTGCTTATGCCAACTGGAGACATCAGCCACCTTGCTGATTCACCACCTTTGACCTTGGTAGTCAAGGAGGATTCCGTGAATGGAACGAAGGAGCAGATGGTGGTGGTGCACGTTGTGGATAGAAACAGGTTGGTGAGATTCACTCAAGATGCTTACAGCGGCAGTGTGTACGAGAACGAGCCGGTGGGAACGGTGATTGAAGGTTTGGACCGACTCTTCGCCACCTCAGACCCCCATCATCCAATGGTATATACCTTTGTATCTGGCAATGAGGGGGATGCCTTCAGCATTGTGCAGCCAGTGACGAACTTGTCAACCCCTATCCTTGTTCGTACAAATAAAATTCTCGATAGGGAAGAGCAAGAAGTTTACGACTTGGTTATCCGCGCAACAGACGTCGAGGAAGCCAATTCTGCTGACGCTACTTTAACTATAACTGTGGACAATCTTAATGATAATGCCCCAGTGCCTGATAGGACAGTCTATGAATTCAGAATACCCGAAGATTTGGAATTGTATTCCATTGTGGGTAACGTAAGTGCGTTTGATGCTGATGGGGACAAACCAGTGTATCATCTGGTGTCTCGCCATCCGGTTTTTGCAATCATCCCCAAAACTGGTCAGATCTTGCTCATAGCTACACCCGAGCTCAAGACCTACAAACTGAGCGTCCGGACTCAGGACACGGCCAAACCTCCGCGAGTGAGTGCGCCGTTTTCTGTGTACGTGGAGGTCTACAGCGAGGAGTTACTGCCGGAGGAAGAGGCGGACCTGTCCAACGAGATAGTGCCTGTTCGACAGAAAAGAAGTGTTCGGCCGACCAAGAGTTACGAGTACAAGGAAACCGACGGCTCGAAGCCCGGGAAAGTGATGTTCCAGTTGGATAAGAAGCACCCACAAGAATCTTACAAAATGGAAGGCCCCGTTAAGTGGGTGGAAGTGGATTCGTCCGGAGACGTCAAAGTGAAAGAGCCTTGGGACTACGAACAGTTGGGCAAGGAAAAAACCATCGATTTCTGGGTATTTGTGACCGGACCTAACATTAACGGTAAGTTACAGTTTTAGCATTTTTTCAATTCTGCCCCACCCCCAATCTTTCTCAATCTCTTGAAAGTTTCGTTATCTGTTTTATTATTACTTGACACCTTCAGACAAGTAACAATTGATTCACAATTTTGGATTTTTTTTTGCAAATTTAAGGATATGGCTTTTAGACTCTTAACCACTTTTGATATAGTTTATCTGTGGAATGAGATATTGTTCACATACTTACTTACTTAGTGGGAACTGCCAGAACGATTGGGTGTTCATCTCATTTGTTCATTAATGCTCCGCTCATTAGAATAAATATTAGATTGCAAAAAATGGTTAACTATAAATGTAAATGTGTTATTGTTTCATAATGAATTTCCATGAAAAAAAATGCATGTTAATGAATTCCTTCTCTTTTTCGACACTGTTAAAAATGTTTCAATGGTTTAAAAACAGTGAATTTTTCACATAAAATTTGTTTATTTTCTATTATATTTAATTGTGTATATGAATATGCGGAGGCATATTGGTATGGGATACTGTGTTTGCTTAGAAAGTCAAGGTAACCTGGCACAAAATTACATTAATGTTTAAAAGCATTGTATTTATTAATTAAATAAAATAATATCTATCGGTCCATTTTTATCAAATAATTTTATATTCGAGGAAATTAGATCTGTATGATGAGTTTCTGTTGAACCCATGAAGTACATTGTTCAG
This sequence comes from Argiope bruennichi, assembly GCF_947563725.1. NCBI lineage: Eukaryota > Metazoa > Arthropoda > Arachnida > Araneae > Araneidae > Argiope > Argiope bruennichi. The sequence continues at coordinate 2,429,831 of NC_079152.1, forward strand.
TGTTATATCACAACTTATTCCTTCTTTGAAATAAAGCTGATTGCAAGGCACCATTCTGTTGTTGCTTAATCTCATAATGAAACGCCAGTCACCAATTGTTGGCAGAAGACAGACGAGGTGTCATGTCTAACATTGACCCGGATCCTTCAACCGGAGCAAATAATGTCTCTAGCTCAATGTATTTTTTTAAAAAACAGTTTATTGTGGAACTCAACAAAGATATATCAAGTTATGATTTGATTAATACTAATTAAATAATTAAAATGCATTATAAAATTGCAATATTAGATCACACCCTCGCTTAATAGGAGGTAAATGTGAACAAGAGAATTTCGTCTCCTGTTTTCAGTAGAGGAGCTCTGGGTGCAGCTCGCGCGAGAACCGAGTCTGGACTGAGGAGTTCCCACTTTCGCCACCCCAGGGGGGAATGGGGGCTGCAAATGAGCTTAAACACCGGTAATTCTTTCCATTAAAGTTAAAAATTAAAATCCAATTTTTATAGCATATCCGAACCGATTCAGGAATCTTCTAAACTGACAAAAAAAAAAAAAAATCTACATTTTTCTGATTGAAAGTTGGAGAATAGGAATAAAATCACAGTCTCTTTTACTGTTACTGGTTCGTATTAATTAAAATTGTCATTCATTTTGAGGACTGGATTGATTTTAATGCTGGTCTACTTTTAATATTTATTAATGATCATCTGAGTACCGAACCATCGCAATCTGTGCAAAAAAGATTCGCCCGTACATTTTTATTCAATTTGCGGAAGTAATTTTTTGGCTTAGTCTCTACTTTTCCTCTTTATTCATAACCGTGATTTGACAGTATCTGTTTTGAACGTTTTTATATAATTTTTAAATAATTTTTTCACGTCATTTCGTAGTATTTTCACTTGTTCATTCCAAAAACTAAAAATCTCCCATAATTTTTTAATATTTTTTTTTCCTTTAGTATTTTTAAAAATCGTTTAACGAACGCAAGTCATATCTTTAAAAATTTTGTTTTATTTATTAGTACAGATAATTCTTCAAGTAAATTCGGTGATTTATTCAGGGTGGTCAGCCCGGGAATTCCGAATGGTCTAGAAAAATCAAGTAAATTTATTATAAAACTGGAAATTTTTTTTTTATAAATCGGTAATTTTTATCGAACATGATAATTCGCCAGCATTTTTTCCTAAGTAGAATGAAACATCGGTGGCAACTAATGAAAATCAAACTCTTGCTGATAGTCTGTAAAGGAGAAAGATTAACCACCATCTAATCTATTGATATATGTATAAATATATAATGTCTTTTTTTTCCTAACGACAAGTTATCGACATAATTAGCGAAAATGTTTTTGCGTACTTTGGGAAAAGGCAGCCAAACTAAAGCCCAGCTTCTTTTACTGTTATGATTTTTATCTTTAATGGGTCTGTTTTATTTCAAAAGATATATATGGAGTTGTCTCTTTTCCTCCTTCGAACGCCAAATCGATTATATTGCGTTTTACGAGAGCGAAAGTATGCATTTTAGGTATTAATATTCAAAGCTGGTAAAATATTGATCCATTATTATAATTCAAAAATAGTTTATTTTAATTAAAAAGTATTTTACAATAATAATTTTTTTTCTCACGTCTCGGAGACCTTTTTGTTGAATTATGAAGCATCGGACATTATTGCTATTACTTCGTAAAACAATTTTTTTTGTTTATTTTTTAAACATTATGAACACGGATAAATAAATTCTTTATGTGAATGGATACTGTGAACGATATGAAATGGACGTTACTGCTAATATTTTCTTTTAACATTTTTTTTTTATTTAGCGTTTGTTTAAAAATTTCCCATACATTCAACAAAATGCTCTATAATTTAAAAATAATATTAAACACGAGAAATTTATTTGTTTCATACATTATAGATACAAATGCCTCTTGTAATTTTTTCAAAAAAAAATTTTTAAAGAGAAGGGCAGCATTTTTTTATGCGGTTTGATAGATATGAAACTGCTTGCCACAAAAATTTACAAAATTCATTCATACTATCTTTTTTTTTTATTTTTTTTTACTTTGTTCCTCTAAAACATTTTTCTTTTTATATAATTAAGAAAAAAATTGGTAAGGACTCATTTTCCACTTTTTTTTTCTATTTTATGAGTTAAGCATTAAGGTAACGTGCAAGCGATTTTTTTTTTATTATAGTTGGTGAGCTAAAAGTCAATGCCATTTTGATTTCAGAATTTTTTCTTATTTTGATGTAGAAATTTCATTTTGTATTCGTAAATGAATTTTTTTCTGTTAGTGAAATTACTATTCGGTTTTGATTGGTAAACAGTGTTATAGGGGGAGACCTCACCGGAAGGAAAAAAATCATTTCAATCTTAAGCATTCCGCCAATGTGCATTTGTTTTTGTACTTCATTTTTCGTGAGTAAATTTGACAAACAGTTCTGAGATATGACTGGTTAGCTAAATGTCGGTCAAGATGAGCATGTATCTTTTTTAGTGTGGGTTAATATATTTGCAAAAAAAAGGGAAGGGTTTTATTTAATTGACGCTTTTCTGAAATTCAATAAGTGAAAATGTTTTTTTCTCTTAATAATTAAATTTTACTTTACATTGATTTTAATTAAAAGAATAGAATAATTTTTTAAATAAAGTTAAGAACATATTGTTCAACAATTAAAGAGAATAAAATAAAGCGACATCGTTCTGTAGATATTAGAAACTTCCGAAAATTTATTAAAAAACCTGGAAAAGTCACTGAAATTCAAACAGCAGAAAGGCTGCCCACCCTGTTTAAAATTTTATCTGAATTTTTTAAAAATATATTATTGATTGAAATACGTATTTCCCACCGATTCTGAAGAAAAAAATTATTTTATTTTATATTATAAAAGATATATTTTCAAAAATTTCAAAATAATTTCTTGGTTATATCTTTATTAATTTGTATGAATTCTAATTGCATTCTAATAAGATTCTAATTCTTCCGTGTTTTTAAAAGAAAACAGTTGTTTTAATTTACTCTATTACAGAACGTTTTAAAAAGTTTTCAAACAAAATATCCGATTCTGTTCTTTTTTTTCAGGCTAAATTATAATTTATTTCCTAATAAAATTGCACTCATAGTTAAAGTACTAGAGACGTCTGAGACTAAAAAAAAAAAAAAAAAACATTAAGTCCTAATATGTTAGTGAGAGTTCTGCCATTATCCAAGATAGTAATTTTGCTTTTTTTCTTCGTTGAACGAAAAAAGAATTTAAAAAAAAAGGGAGGAAATATTTCGGTAACCATGCCAACGAAAGCAATGTTTGACCTTTTATCCAACAGCAATTTTCTTAATAATTTATCTCAGACATTACTTATTCGAAACCAACGGAAGTATGGCTTCCATACATAAAAACTGGAATGAGCGAATATATTTGTGTATAGACTTATGATATTTATCTTTCTTTCTCCAGACAGTAAAAAGTAAAAGGCTGGTGGGCGTTAACGTTTATTAACTACTACCGGATTTTAATACCCAACTTTGTCCGGTATTAAAACCCTTCCATGGGTAATTCTTTTAACGTAAACACGATTATTCTAATCCTTTTGTCATTTGCAGTTGCATCTTTTTGGGTCTCTAAAGAAATGAAATTCTTTTATTATTTGATATATTTGAATTAAAATAAAATTATTCCTTCGAAGTTTCTGTTGGGAAATACAAGAAATATGTTAATTTCTCACAAGCTGAAGCGATTGCACTTAGTGTTTCATGTGCTAACAAGAGTTTTACTTTTCTCGCTTCCGTTGAGTGATGCCTGTTTTCAGGTAATGATTACATTAATGGAAGGCTCGTACAAAGAGAGATATTAAAATAAAACACAAAATAAAGAATAGTAGTAAATTAGTTCAAGTTAACATTCATTTTAATGTTTTAAAACTTTAAAAAAATTTATAATCATTTGAAAGAAATATTGTTCAAACCAGAAATGATTTTACTGAAGTGGCAAATTTTAGGAGGATGTTCAAATATTTCATTTAAGACCATTTGATCTGAAGTGAGTGTAGAACAGGGGTGGGTAGACTTTTACAGGGTACGGGCTACTTCTAATTAATTCAAGGTATTGCGGTCCACCAAGTGGCGTAGGTGTAGTGAGCTAGAAAAAAAAGTCTACAATATTTATTACAACTTAATAATAAATACGGAATATGTACTGATCTACATAATTAGTAATATAATAATAATAGCCACAAATATAATAATATCAAATGATGTATTTAATATCAAATCATTCAAAATACATCAAAAAATAAATTTTCATCTATAGTTGGTTCTCGTAGTTGTAATTAGTTGAAGATGTAGTCTGCACACTGTCCGGCCAATCTTGAACATTTCGGTATAGAATTACTAACTGCTCATCTTGCCTTGCATTCTAAGTGGTCGACTGTGAGACGGGAACGATATGTTGACTTAATTATATTCATCGTTGAAAATGCAGATTCACACGGGTAGGTAGATGCAAAGAACAATTTTAAATGATATGCAACTTTTTAAAATTAAGATACATTACTTCGTCCATTAGATTCCAAAAGTTATTCTTTTCTGAACTAAATGCTTTTTAAATAATGTCATTTTGAAGCACAGAAACTTCCTTTCCCTCAGTTTTGGAATTTTCATTATTTCTTCCACATCAACATTGCTAAATGGGTAACGCATGAATGTAACATTTGGTTTCTTTTAGTATGCGCGTCTTAGGTCTTAGTAAAGGCGGTTTCTCTAAAAAGTCTTGGTGGTCCACCGGTCGATCGCGATCGACTTAATGCCCATCCCTGGAGTAGGAAAGAGCAAAATTTCTGCTAATTAACTCTTTCTAATTAATTGAAAATTTGTTTCAATTTTAAACAATTGAGAAATTGACAGTATTTTTTTTTGTCTTAAATAATGAATGTGCAATGCTTGGTTGAAATTTCTATTAGAAGGGAATGTGAAACATACACAGCTACAATGACTTTCATTTATAGTACTGCATTGCAGCGAAGGACGCGGAGAATGACCAAGAAACAAATGCATTCGAATTTTTTGTTCTAGATTGTCATTGTGATCAGATATTCAAACACACCGTCATTTGGTCATTTTCAACATCATGCAACTTTTAAGTCGACTCCAGCTTATTTTTATTTTGTCATGCATTATAATGTCAAACCACTGGATTGGGACCACTGGTTAATTGGAAACCACTGGTGCACGTGTCAGACGCCCGTTTATATGAAGAAAATCATTTTGGAACTGTGGCTATGTCTGTTCGTGAATACGATGGATATGCAGTGGTCAGGACGAATGAAATCATATATGATCTTCGTGCCAAATTTATAGATTTTTATCACATTTTGAGCATAAATTCGGTAACGGGAAATTTATTTGTTGATTCGTGTTCATATGAACGTGGCAATTCAAAAATGCAATGATCTGGTTGGATAATATTTATCTTATAAATTTTATCGTCAAAATTATAAATGTGCGTCAAATTTTGGGTGAAATTTATCAGATGTTTGGATTCCCTTGAATTCAAAATCGAGCGAACTTAAGTGAATTTGGTATGTGATTGTCTCCTAATCTTTCTCATATTCCGGCACCATTTGGGATGTCTCGTGATTCGTTGTTTATTTTTAAAAAAATCCAGTGTGCCTTTTAGGCATCTTGTTTTGACAGATTCGGTCCACAGTTTGATACAGATTTATATGTTTGGTCAAAACACTGCAAACCAAATTTCATTTATCTGTTCTTTTTTCATTTATTGCTCTCTCGTACTCGCTAATATACAGAACGATGGCCAACCTTCGACCGTATTGGCTCTATAATTTAATGTGCATTTTCATTCATATTTTTAATGTGATTTATATTAAATGTATTATCAAATCAAACGAATTTAATTGCATGAATTTTATTTCCTTTTTTTTTAAAAAAATTAATATTTCTTCCTCTCCAACGATATAAAATTAGATTGCAGGGTAGATTGATTGTTGGAAGATTTGACTCATGTTTGCTCTTTACCGGCAGTTATCGTTTGCAAGTAAATCAAACAGAGATCCAAAAAATTCCATATCATTTCTTACAATTCCGTAAATGAATTAGCATTAAAATAAGGAAATTAATTAGCTCCTATTATTTATATGCTCAATAACTTAATGTTGAACATTCATTCATACTTTTTAAAAAAATTCGGTGGAAGATATTTTCAAAATATCCGCAAAATGATTCCCTCAGAGTACGGAAGTATTCTCTTTTGTAAACTCAATTACATTATAAAGATAAAAGTGCTAAATTTCAACCATCTTTCACTTTCCATTTTTGAAGGATAGTATTCATATTCATTCTGACAAACAGACAGACAGACTTGCCATAGATGAATTTTCCTCAATATTTAACCCAAATCTATAGTTTTGGAGAAAAGATTATCAAATTGGATCCGTTTAGCTCATTCGTTTTTGAGACTAACAGAACGGATGTAATTCGAAAATGTCTTTTTCGAACTCATGGATGCCTAAAGCTTCGAAATTTATCTGATTCATGAGGTGGAGATTTTTATACACTTCGCATAATCATAGACTGACTACTCCGACACAGAAAACTTGAATGACCGGACCGCCGCGACAGAAACATTGGCAAGAACTATGGCTAAGTTCTAAGGGCCATCATCAATCACAGTATAACCCTTCCCGTCATCGATGGAAGGTAGCCAACCCCCACCTTTTCGTATACCCACAAGGGTGGCGAGAACCAACCACCACGGTGGAATTTTCTCATCCCCAATTACGTTGTGCAGTGAGACAAACGCAATAATAAAAGAAAAAGTTGGAATTTTTTTGATATTATCGAATACATTTTAATATTATTTAATTATATGATTACAAATTTAAAAAATTGTAATGCTCCATATCTTTTGCAAACGATATTTATTTTGGAAATTATATTTTTCAAGATTTTTTTTTGTTCGAGTTCAATGCACATGGAACCCAAATGAAAGCACACGAGAGTGAATTACCCTGAAAACACCAAAGGAAAAAGAGATATCTGATAAATTCCCACCCGCCAAATTAACAAATAATCTTTTTTTAAAAGGATTCGAGTTTGATAATCCGATACTGTGCAATTGCTTCAATTACGAGGTGCCCCCCCCCCCCATTTGGCATAACACTTCACATAAGAGAAAATGAAGAATCGATTTTTTTTAATCAAATACTTTTAGTTTTGTTTTAGTTTTAGTTAGTTTAGTTTTTATTGTTGATTTGATTGAGATTTTCAGTTTCTCAACAGATATGTTCTCTGGAGAGATAATTCCTCCACTAGAATGTGTCACCGGAGAAAAATCTGGACAATGATGCATTAGTTTTCGAGCTGTTGTTATTTGGCCGGCATTCCATCTCGGTAAACAAGCAGCGAATGAATGCTCCGCATGGAGAGCGGTGCATTTTTGCATAAGCTGGCCTTACTTGCTCTAATGCGATTCATATATTGTTTCCCCGAACGAAGGTCCTGTTGGCGAGGAAATTTCTGGTATTCTCCCGTTCGTTTGATGACGTAGACATTTGAAGCCAGTCAGAAGAAGTTCACGTAAAATTCATTTAGCAAGATGAATTTTAAAGCCTGGATACAAATTGGGATGTCAGACCAGAGGTGTTCGGTATGAGAAAGTTTCGAAATATCTAATATTTTTATGTGGAACTTACAACAATGCTTTACATTGTTTTCATGAATGCGTTTCTTTTTATGAGTTTTAATAAAAGAAAGGTTTTAAAAAACAATATAAAGAATGAAAAATCTAAAAAATTCTTAAACGTTAACTTTCTCATGCTACGATGTTCCGTGCTCACTACACGTATATGTCTGTCAATCTGGCTCAAATTCCAGCTTCTAATCAGAAACATTGATAATGATTAGTTCACTTTGTCAAAGGATTTTTATCTGCCTGCGAAAACGATGAAATTGTAAGGTGAAATCCGTCTCAAGCTTTTAACCTCAGTGTTACTTTATTGAATATTTCTGTACAGCCGTAAGCACATCTCTGAAGCGTTTTTATTGATTATTACAACTTCACAAATTTGGTGTCAATGAAAAGGGCTTAAAAGGACAGGTTTGTTGAGAGTGATAAACTATTTAACCAAGTTAATTAGCACAGTTAATTAACTACTATCTCGAAATTATTCTATAAATTATATATATTCAAAGAAAAAAAAAAACTGTTCCAAGGTTTACATTCCCACCTTTCCAATAACAACTGTACCAAATTTGGTAGCTATAGGCTTTGCTTATAGAGCACTAATGGACACTTATATACATCTATCTCCTTTATTATTTGTTGAAATGGAAGTTAAAAAAAAAAACAGCATTTCGTGATTAACAATAACGGATGGTAAACAAATAAGATAATTAGTCGCAAACAGATAATTGTATTTTGAAACGAATTTGAATTAATTTCGTGGCATCAATACTTGTGCCTCATCTGCGTTGTAAAACACATAAGTTTCTTTAAATCGACGCGATTCGGTCAAGACATTTTGTAATAAAAACTGTGCCACCCTCGCAACGTATCTCAATCACACTGAATTCCTGCAGAAAGCGATAAAAAAATAAATAAAAGGAGGCCGAATCGTCACAGGGCCAGATTTTCGCCATTATTCAGAACACATTCCCGCCAGAGTGGAAAAAATGTAGAAAATGCGCCTCTAGAAGTTACAACAAAGGCAACGGCAGGGGTGCTTTATTGTCTTCGAGGGAGAAGAAAAGCCGGAAAAGCCATTTTTTATTGTGTTCGGAGGAAGATATTTGTCCGACTGCAGACCCAGCGACCCGTGACGGTGAGCGGTCAAACCGTTTAACGGACTCGATCCTGTTTGGTGCCTTATTTGGATTGGCGCTTCTTTGACGCTCACACTTTGGCGACGGATCTTTAAATATAAAAACTCATTAAAATTAATTCTGTGCACAAAGAAAATAAGACACTTTGCATTATAGTAAACGACGTCCTGTAAAACGACATACAGTAACGGATTTAGGCATTTTATGGTTTTAGACAGTTCGTGTCCTTAGGGCCTCTTTTAATAAATTGGACAGTTTAATTTCATTTTTCAATATATTTTTAACTCAATCACTAGTTAAATCTTCGGTTATTTTTTACTATAGTAACTTTGTGAAAATATATGTTTTATCAAAGGGGTTGATATATTGCGTATCAGGGGAAAAATTACTGAAGCAATAGCTATAAATACCAGACATATTTCTTTAGATAAAAATAATTGCTTTTAATTTTTAAAAATGGGTGAGATGATGATAATAAGCTTTAAAAAATATGATATTAAAAATTAATATTTTTTGAACTCTGTCAGCTGAAATGTGGCCATAATTTAAATGTCTTTCACTAACTAAAGTAGCCATAACTTAACTGTCTTAAAATTTTTCACATTAATTTTCGGAATTATAGTAAACCTACAACTATTTCTGAGCATCCAAAGGAAGCCTTGCATACATACATATACTAATGCATCTCGTCTTTTTTCGGAATGATAAGGGTTAATAGGACTTGGAATAAAAAAATATCTGAACTGAATAAAATATCGAATTTTGTCAAATATAAGTACAGGGAAGTAAAATAATTATAATTAATTGAACAAAGAATAGATAAATGTATACAATAAATATACAAAAATACTTGACATAATGAAATACTGTAGAATCATTATATGAAAAAAAATTAATAAATCTCAAGAAAAATAAAATTAGATTCTGAATTTTTTAAAAGATACATTTTATGTTAATCATTTAAGAACCTAAACTAATCCAATTTTTGGTTTATTGAATTATTAGTTGTTAATCATTTAACAAACAATAATCTGGGCGAGCGTGCTGTTCGACAAAGGCGGCTAGTAATATAAAAGTAGAGCAGGTATAGTGAACTGTTTTTAATTTCTGTTTATAAACGTAATATAGATTGCTCTTACTTAAACATTGTTGACTGGATACATCACTTCACCATCATGTACTTAATGCAATGCAACAATTCCCAAGGTGTATAAAACTTATCCTTTTTATTGATCAACTTCACGAAACTTCTTTTGAACTCATTTTTTTAATTGGTTTAGTGTCACCATATGCGGTTTTGCACCATAGTGTCACACCTGGGTTTAGTGCCACTATATTGTTCTTACTCCATAGTGTCACATCTTTATCAGCATTTGCATGCTTTAGAAAAGAAAATGCAACTCCAATTTTTTAATAGTGTTGCCGCTACCACGTTTTACTTCTGATAAATTTAAATCTTTTTGGAGATTCTCCAAACCGCAATAGTTCCATGCATTAGAACAACAGATGGTTCGAATAAAATCCGAAATCATGACTGGCACTTTCCCATATTCCAATACAGAGACTAGAGCAGCAAATTATGTCCACTGCAGCTCATTTTCAATACAATAATTTCGAAATTTCGGTTGTTTCTTTCGCTCCGTGAAGTGGTTAAGTGTTTGATACAAATTGATGTAGACTCCCTTTCCTTCTTCATTCCGCATTTAGTTAATGAAAATGGAAGTTTTCAAAACTCTATTAATCATAATTATGGAACGTGTTTCCAAAATTCAGAAAACACCACCGAAAAAACTACGTTCTTTTTTCTTTTATTCCCCCTCATTCCTAGCCAAATCCGGATCATAATACGTGGATATTGATCAGCTGCATGTGGTTGCTATGACGATGGTTCAATTTCCGACAAGTCCAATCTCTGAACAGTAGGAGGAAGGTGAGATGAGCCTTTAAGGAGGGGGAAATGACCTCTTGTTTATTTACTATACTGCTGTATGCTGCAACTTGGCCAGTGTTTTTCTGGGTATCTAGTTGCAGCTCGTACATTTTTTTTTCTCTATAAAGATTTACATGTTATCCTGTATTTGTTACAGAGGGAATTGATGGAGAAATGGTTTCCGTCTTATTTTAAACGTTCATTTCTTGTTTCTTCTCCGAAAATTTTGATTCTGAAAATATTTCTAATGAAGAGGCTAAAATCTTAACCAGTAAGCTATTATTGCATAGCAGCCTCGTTCGAGAGATTTATTTATTAGAAAACGCCTGTTTAGAAAGTCCGTTTACATAGTTGCGCCGTTATAAAATTAAGAACAATGAATCCCCAAAAAATATTTGCACATCACAGAACAGTGTAATCAAATAACTGATTTTAAAAGCTGTAAGCATGCGCATTAAAAGACACGTTGAGATTATCCAGATCTGTAGAATATTTCTAAAGAGTTTATAAAATGTAAGTGTTGAAAATGTGTCAGTGAAATTATTAAATTGTATAAAAACATTTTGATATAGTTTTCTGCTTCGAAACTTTTTTTCAGTACAACAAAATGAATGGCAATCGAATATTTCGCGGGAAAATATTGATGTTGTTAATGATTTTATAGAAAAATAGCATACTATTAATGTATATCGGAGCTTTCAAACAACAACCATTTGAAAAAATAAATTAAGCACACCTCAACACTTAAGACTGTGGCTCAAAAGTATGAGATCATCTTGTGTAGCTTCAAAACAAATGTGAATTCTTTTCCTGTGTTCCTTAAAATGTGGGCATCGTTGATTCTCGTGTGCACTTGAATATGCACCTTAAAAATAAATTTAAGAAGTGAAACTCTCGAATCATTTTGTTCATTTTTGTTGGATGCTTTATTTCAACCGGCTCTAATTCATTTTATAAGCATGACTTTGATTTTCTTATTTATGATAAAATTTTATTCAGAAAAAAAAAGAGTTTGACAGTTAGAGCACTGAGAGCTATATCTGAATCTGATATGCCTTTGTTTTTATTTTTATTTATCGTATTTGAAGAGTCATCAAAATATTTGACTCCAAAATTCTTCATGCCCCGTGATTAAAAGAAAATGTCATTCGGTTTTTAAACACAATAATTCAAAAACGTAACGACTTGAAATTTGTCAACTCAATGTAACATGGCTAACATTTTCACGAAATATGAAGAGTTCTTTCAAGTATTAGACGAAATCTCTTTTCAATGTTATCGCCAATCTCTCTTCAGCTATCCGTCCATGAGCAAAATAATTCCAGAACGCAAATAACTAGATCTGTGAAATGAAGCATGTTGAATTATTATTAGAATTGTAGCATTATATTAAATGTTTTGACAATTTGTGTAAAGGTTAGTCTATATATGTGTATATAAGTGAGCACAATATCTTGAAAATGTTTCGACTTAGACAAATTAATTTGCGATGTATCAGCAATGAGGCTGTAGCGATTTTCGATTTATCGAAAAAAAATGGGTTTTACTATGTTACTTTTCGAAAAATATTGATCCATCGAAATCCTGATCAGTAATAATAGTTCACGAAAAATCGCGATACAATAAATCGGTATTCTTAATTAATTTATGTTTTCTATATTGTTTTGGTTACCGGTTAGTGTTTATTTTTGTTGCTCTTCATTCTTATTGTCCACCATACGGAATTTTTGTTAATATTTCACTGTTATATTCTAATTTATATAAAAATACTTGTTTAAAACTCAATTTTATAATTCTGGCATTGACATTATAACATTGGCATTCATGTTTGGCATTGACACACTTTATTGAACGGGTTTCAACCAAATTATTTTCTAACTATTTTTATTCAAAAGAAGAAAAAATATTTTTTTTTATATCAATTGAAGCATCCTTTCATTTGGAGTCGTTCTGATCAGTCAACATGTTAAAGAGATGCTATTTATAACGAGCAACAGCTATAAATAAATAATGATATCACGATATATCGAAAAATATCTATATGTGTTGGACGATATATCGAGATGATGAAGTTCCGTCATCGCCCAGCTCTAGTCGGCAACATTGTGGATTTACTTAAAAATGTGGATCCATCTTGTAGAAAAAAAAATAATAAAAACCAAAATTCGTCATCTATATTTTCACTTCACTATTGAGTCCATCTATTTGTATGTAGACGGTGAGTGCACTCGACTTGAAAATGGAATATCCTCGCCGATTCATTACTGCGCTGCTGGATCGGCGGTGTGCAAATGTTTGAATTCATAGATTTCTTCTTTCACCGCTTGTGGGCCGCAGAGTTCATAAAAGTGACAGTTGTGACATCGAGACGCTCCTCCGTCTATTTCTGTACCTTTCTATCTTTAGACTGCGGCGCAAACGGAAAGCGTGTGCCCTCTGTCATCTTGCTCAGGGTGTACATTTCGATTAGAAAGAAGATTCAAATCCTTTATCTGGATAATATTGTTCGCATTTTTTTGTGTTTTTGTCCTATCCCTGATCACAGCAGCAGTCAAATATATGCGTTACGGTCAGTGTGAATAAGCGGCTATTATTAACACTAACCCGTCATTATTAATAAGAGCAGCTTCTTTTGGCCAAAGCGAGAAACCACGCAAATTATTCACTTGAACCGGTTATCATTAATAATTCCCAGTGAAGTTTGATCTTTGTGGCTAAACGGTTTATATAGGATTGGGACATAGATGTGCCTCTTTGTATACGTTTTTTAAACTTGTTAGAAAAAATATCATGGAAAAACTTCTTTATTTCATAATTCTCTTGCAAATAATTCATGGTGTTTCCCTTGTTTTGAATTGAGGATGTCTAAAGGGTTGTTGAAACGTGAGTTCATAACTTCTAAATCGTCATCCATTTTGTCGTAGTAAAGTTTATTAATATAACTATCTTAACTTGTGAAAAACATTATTATAAACGCCAAAAACTGACAACAAAAGAATCGGGAGTCTAACGTAAAATAAACAATCAACTGATATCGTTTAGCTGTTGCCAACACATAAAAAACACTGGAAAAACCGACATTGACCTTACTTTATTGTTTATTATTGATAAGAATCTGTTAATGTAATAAATGCTCATAAATTATTAACTATAAACAGCTTATTTGATTATTATTAAAATAACGTCCGGTTAGTATTAATAATAACCGATATGAACACATTGTATCCCATGAACCGTTCATATATATTAACATTATGCATTAACCATAACATATATATTTAACATCGTCATGCGCAGTAACGAATATAATGAAAAACATTGTTATGGCAGAAAAGTTTTTAAAAATATATTATAAATAGAAAACGTACAAGTTGCATGGAAATAAAACTAGAATAATTGAAAAGCTAATTTTATAAATTTTGAAGTGATGTGAAAACTGCTTTGGCGCGATAATATACTCCGAAACTACTGTGGAAAAACATTGACTTTATGGTTCCATTTTAATTGAAAATATAAATAGAATTTTGAAAAATCCTTTTTAGTGAGCACGTAGTACTTAGGAAATAACTGCACGCTTTCTGAAACTATGAACTCTCTATCAGATAACCAGCCGTGTAGATCTCCTTCAAGGAATGCATGTCACACTACATTAGCGCAATTTTCAGATATCATGCAGTCTATATCGCATTATCCATTCAAGCTTAAAATAGTTGGAGTCTTGTAAGATAATTTAATATTAGGTTTGCGAGTTCCATCAATATGGCAAATTTTATGAGCAAATTTACAAAACTCTTTGAGCCAATCATTCATGACCACTTCACGCCAGTCCATTTAGTCCGGTTGGTCACGACCACTAAACAGTCCGGTTTGGTTCTCATTTATCTGGCCCTGTTTTGGTTTCAGATTTTAATAAAATTTTGGAAAAAGAGCTGATTTTCTTTATACAATGGATTTTAAAATGTCATTAGTCGATTTAAATGTCAAAATTAGTGACACGAACGGATTCCATGGACTTGAATGTTTTAAAAATGTCGCTGAAAATGAGTTGAGGATTTTCTCATCATAAAGCAGTAGGGATTCTTTTGAAAGCAACGCCATCGATTAATTATCGAGGAAATACGAAAGGAGTGCCAAAAATGAGTTGCATGAACGAACCTCGCTCGCAGTTGATTTCTAAAGTTTAAACACGTGTTTAATACTTGCCGGTTTATTTTTATAATTTCTGATTGGAGAACTCTCTTTTAAGAAAGGAATACAATAATTTAATATTGTCTCTAATATCCTCTGACTCTTCGATGCGATTTACGATTCCAGCCAGCTCAGATAAATGAAGGTTGCCAGAGCATCCAAAGAATACTTCTATACGTAAACAGAATGTGCCGGCAAAACGTATTCTATACGAAGCATAGCGGTTTAATTGTTTCGAGGCATCTTTAAAAAAAAGAGGGGCGATATGCAGCCATTGCAATCTAGTTTATTGCTGTCTTGATAAGTAATTAAAAATGGACAGAAGCTTAAATTTAAGTTATCCTTCTCAAGACCATTTCCGATGAGACGCAGCGCGCATGTCTCTGTTGAAGTGTTCAGAGCAGAAAGGGACAACATGGTTGAGGCTTCTATCAGCTCTAATATATGTTCCGTTTGTTAGGAAAGTGAAACTAAAGAGTTTGCTAGATCTGCAATTTTTTGGACGGGACTGAAAACCTAACTAAGTCGATTAAAGTTACAGCTAAGAGAATTTGAGAAATATGGATAAACGCAATTTATTTTAAATGCGAAATTAAATTGAAATGAAAATTATGCTCTTCGGATTATAGTAAAGGGAACTGTTACTTTTGTCATTAATTGCATGCCATTGGAGAACAATAGTTACAAATAGGGATTGCAATACCGGTATACCGAGATACCAAATACCGGTATTTTGAGCTATTTGTACAATTTTGTAATACCGGTAGTCACAAGTTTAAATACCGGTTTTTCGGTATTTACTAGAAATTTTTAAAATTATCTCCACTGTATGTTCAGGGATTGCCAGCATAGCAAAATTGTATTCGTTTTTGTTTTTATGTCTCCCTAACGGGTGAAATTAATTAGCTAATTAATGTTTAATTAATTTCTCAAATCTAAATTAGCAAAACATGGATTATCCCTGAAAGATATTGTATCCATAACGACTGATGGAGCAACAGTTATGAAAAAAGGTGGAAAGTTGATTGGTGCAACTCAGCAATTGTGCTATGTTCATGGAATTGAATTAGGAGTAATAGATAAATTATGCCAAAAAAAAAAAAAAAAAAAGAAAAAAAGAACATAAGAATCTAAATACTGTGGATATAGAAACTTTGGATTCCGACTTTGAAAAGAGTGAGAGTGATATTGACAATGAAGATAATGACAATGTAATTCTTGAAGACGATATTGCTAATGAGGATGAAATATTAACCCATCAAGAATTGCTTCCTATAATTTATAAAGTTCGAAAAATCGTTAAGATATTTAAACGTTCCTCTACAAAAATTGCCATATTACAAAAATATATACCAACTGAAAATAAAACAGAATATCTGTTAATATTAGATTCTAAAACACGTTGGAACAGTTTATTCTTAATGATGGAACGATTTTTGAAACTGAGAAATCCAATCCAAAAAGCAATAGTTCGACTTAAACCTGTAAATTAATTTTTCAGATAGTGAATTCGACTTAATACCCAGAACTGTATCAGCTCTACTTCCAATAAAACTGACTATTGAGGCATTATGTCGGAGAGATTCTAATTTATTAACAGTTAATGCAAAAATAAATTTCATGTTGCAGTCATTGAAAGAACAGCACACATCACTATCTGAAGAATTATATATTACATTGAAAAATCGCACAGAAGAAAGGCATACCGAAATAGAAAATGTCTTATGGTATTTACATAATTATAATGATTTTAACAATGAAAATGAAAAAGAAGAAAAGAAAATAACCAATTCAAATATGATTAAGTTTATAGTAAATTTTCTTAAAATTTTTTACCCCAAACCTATCTACATTCAGAAGAATTCAGTTCAGTTATCGAAGATTATGATGATACTAATGTCGATAGTGAAAAGGAATTGTCTTTTGAACAAAAATTAGAATTCGCGATAAATAAAAAAATTTCAACGAAACAGAATACAATACAGGAATCAGCTATATCCAAAACCATCCGACGAGAAATCGATTTATTTGAAGATGAGGGATTTAGAGGTAAATACTTGGAAAAAGTATATCGCGTATTGCTAACAGTACCACCAACTAGTGTTAATGCCGAAAGAGCGTTTTCGACAGCAGGTAATTTTTGCATAAATTACTTTTCAGGCTTAATGACAGTACAATTGATGCATTATGTTTTTTAAGATCACTTTTCAAAAATTTGTAATAGTACCACAGACTGAATAATGATATTTACACTTTTTTGTGATTTAAATAAATAAGATGTCCCTTTACTTTTTTATGATTCTTTATATACTGTTATAATTTATAGGTTACAAATTATTTTTTTTGTGATATTTACACTCTCTATTAAAACTGGCAAATAAAACAAAGAAACAACTGTGTTTTCTTTCTTTTTCTAAAATTTCTAATACCGGTATTAAAACCGGTATCGCGGTATTAAGATCTAAAAAATACCGAATACCGGTATTGAACTTTTGGTCCGATATTGCAATCCCTAGTTACAAATGATAGATCTCTTTTCATTAATCCAGCGGTTTTACTGAACAGACAACTTTTAATGATTGTTTTTCGATTAATGGCTGCCATGCAATTAATACTCACACATCGAATATATATTTAGGACGACTTTTTTTCCGATCCATTGAAACCGAAATTTGACGCAGGATTGCAATTATAGTTACAAGATAACATACCGAATTTCATTTATTTAAATCATTCGTTTCTGAATATCACATTTACATACGCATCTCGTAAGATCAGTCTTTATGCAGTGTTTTAAATAAGAATTGCTTGCATGCTGGCGTCAAGAAGAGTTGTCTACAAACTTTTGCTTAATGTAACAAAAATTGGTTATTTTCACAATAAAGCGCAAAAGATCATAAACGCTGAGGCAGACGATTGCTACAGAGAGACTCTTTGCAGTAAAAGAAAAAGGACCCACCAGTACGAAGCCGATTCGCAGTGACGCAAGAATTCCATTTGCGTGAGAAACAGTATCACACTTCGAATCAGCATGATAGGTACAATACCTATCAGGATACTGTGTGAACAAGAATCTTTCTGTTACTTCATGTGTTTTCAAAGCACTTTCCTTTCGAAGCGATACACGCTTTGTATATTCTCATTCGCAGAATTTTATTTTAGAGTAATTCCTTTATCTTCGGGATGTATGCACACTCGGATCAAAAGAATAAAAAACCCCGATCGATATTAAAGAAATGAGGGAGGAGGGGCTATGAAAAGGTGTGCAGTCGTAACGGAGTCATTCATCATCAGTGGTTCGGAGAAGTAAATCAAATGATCTCTTTATTCCGCAGTAGCGAGTGCCGTGCGCGGGTTTTTATTTCCTGTGGAATTTTTACCTCATTTATCAGACTTCGTTCTCTGCCTAATGGCCCATCGCCGTCTGCTTTCAATCAATGCAAAAAAAAAATTTTAATGGAATTCTACAACCGCCAGAGATGTAAATAGTTTCCAGAATTTACACCTGACGTGCATTAAATTACAAAGATGGGATTTTCTTTTATTGGGAAGGCTTAATGCACCCCGTGATTATTTTTTGAACCAAAGTTTTTAAAAGGAATATTTATTCATAGATGTATTTTATTTTTCAAGAGGAACATATTTTCCCCTAACAACGCGTTTATCTTCATGTGGGTTATTGTTCGGAGATGTTTTGCACAGGCCTGTTTCTCTCTTTTCATATATTTTTGTATTTAAATTGCTATTCTAGTTGCCTTTGACAACCAGCTGGTATGCATGTTTCTATTATTTCCGGTTAAATCTGTAATGCTCGATATTCCTATAAGAAAATAATTTTAAACGAAAAAACGTGACAGAATCAAACCCGACTAATTATTCCTTTCAATTTATACTGACCGACTTTGGAGACCAGCTTTATCACCGAGATAAAAAGTTGCTAAAATGTTCAATTAATAATTAATTCATTTGCTATAATGAGTTCACACACGTCATGATGGCTGGTATTAAAATGAATTTTGATAAGAAATTAGAATTATTTCTGTAAAAGAAAGTAATTATACTCTATACATAATAAAAATTGAAAGAGAGAAAACAATGCAGAATAAAAGTTTCTGAGTTTATGTAAACAATGAACTATTTGTAATGAACTAATTGTATATTGTTATTTAAAAGTGAAAGAAAAAGGGCAATTGGGATTTTTATGCAAAATGATATCGAAAATTGGAGGCTCTGCGTTTGACCACCAGAACTGTAAAATTTGCATGGCTTTTTTTCATATTAGATATTTTATTTTCATTCTTAATGATGCAAATTATCTGATCTAAGTATGAATTTATAATTAATTACATTGGGTAAGAAATTTTCCACTGTTCAAGCAGGAAGACTCAACAAATAACAAAAATATCGCCAACAACATTTACTTGACCCCTTCGCGACGGGCATGTCATATATGCATCACGTAGGAACATCTCTCACAAGCGGGCTTCCCATCCGTGCATTTCTGGAAATAGAACTCTTGGGACGGTGATGCATATATGCATTCAAAACTGGAACCAATTTAAACGGCAATAGATGGCTCCCTGTGCCATTAATTTTGAAATGAATATAGTTTTAGTATCCTGATGTAAAATTTGTTCATATACAGCCTGACTTTGGTATTTTACTCATCAGTTGTTGCTTGGAGGAGGGTAAAAGTAATTTAAATAAGCAGAGCTGGGTTGTGTAACTTTCCAATTGATATAATCATTCGCTTTTCTGGCCTCCCTCCGAATTCTTTTCTTGTTTTGTTATTAAGGTGTAACTGTAACTAGTCTTTTGGGGTTTTACCCACAGTTTTGTTGCATCTTGCGTAGCTTTCGGATAAATTTCGGGCATTTCCCATTTTATTACGGAAAGCTTTGGTTTCGGTTTATTATGGCAAGAACACGCTATTTGCCAGAGGAAGAATTTGCTCGTATTATGAATGAACTAATAATCTAAAAAGGTAACAAAAACAACAAAGTTAGAGTTTAAGAGCAGATGTGAAATTCCAGTCTAGGAATTCAGACCATTCTATCCAGATCTTAAAAGAAGTCGGCTGCTTCGAGAACGAAGTTTGTGCCGACAGAGGGCAATAGAATCTCATAAAAGGATTGTGTTCTGCTCAATCTTAATGTCGATGGAAAATTCGCTTTGCATTTGTGTAATTTGCGTGCATTGCTTGTTGTTGAGAAACGATAAGTTTCGATGAGTCATAACGAAGGTTTCTGAATCTGACGTCGATGAAGCGAGTTAGAAAGGGGAGAAATTCTTAATTAATTTAATCTATTATTTAGTAACACTGTCCGAATTGTGGAAGGGTTTATCTTTACATCTCCTATCTTCGAATTCAGAATGGGCCTCGACTTCATTCTTTGAAGTATGGTGGAAAGTAAAGTTTGCAGATATGAAATGTTCAAAAATCGTAGTCTAACCATGAACTGATGAATAATTTTAGGATTAAACGTTAGTTTACTGATATTTTCGCTCGATTTATTTATTAAAGTTTATGACATCTACATACGTTGTTTGAAAATGAAATCCTGATTGATGTGTTTTAAGACGAAACGTATAAACCATTTTCTCTCAAACCAATCCTTGCCGCGGTGGCCTGATAGTAAAGTCTGGAATTCGGAACCGGAGGTTTCTGGTTGGAGACCCGATTCTACCGAAGAACCGTCGTATAACGGGTCTGCTGCATATTCAATCCGTCGGGGCCAAACGTCCTACCGCTGGTGTGGCGTGGATGCTTGAAGAGGGGAGTGTCAGCTCAAATGTCATCCTCGTCATCTGATCGCGGTTCAAAATTGCGAGATCCGTCCTCAAATAGTCCTAGTGTTGCTTTAAAATGGGATGTTAATAAAACTTTAAAAAAAATCCTCACACCTATTCTTTGGAACAGCAACTGCTTAGAGTCTTTGGACTGAAGACATGCCGTCAAAAAAATATTACTGGTTTTGATGCCAAATCAATAAATTTGTTTTAAAATTTAAAATGTTTGCGTTTACATTTAGTTATTAATTATTTTTATAAATGAAATTGAAAATAATTATATATATTACATATTGAACTAATAATTATTCATTTCACCTCTTATGTTATATTCCACCTGACAAATGATTTAAAATAATAATTTTTTACGTTGTATTTGTGTGAATATTAATTTTCTTCTGTTTATCATAATGATTTAATGCTTTTATTTGTAAGAATTTTGTTCCAGAATTTTATTACTTTTGTCATTTCTTCTCATGATATTTCTAAATAAATTCTGTTTACCAGCTTTTAGAAGAGAACTTCACAAGGCGCGCTACTTGAGAATACCAAAATACACCCGTCCTATACGAAACGCCTGAATCCACTCTTGTCTGGCAGTCAGTTAACTATTCGTTGTAGTTACAAGTTAAATCGAAAGAATCCAGCCATTCTATTTCGCCATCAATAGAAGAAAAAACAGTGAAAAACAAACGGAAGAATTTTAAAAAAATTCTCATTTCTTAAAGATTTTTTTTCTCTTTAGAACTTCACATTCAAAAAAATTCAAACTTGATTCCATTTCTTTTCCATTTTGATGAAATTCCGAAAAGAAAGCCCTTGATTTAATTTCAAATATTCATTTTAAAATCTCGAATGTGCAGATCTTGCTTCTTTATTTCCTTTTTCAAAAGTGACTGGGGGAAGGATATCGTTATAACATCGAGAAACAACTTTCTTCAAAGTTTTACACATCAGTCACGAAAAACAGTTTCTTAATTAGCATGCTTCGTTTTAATTTTTCAGTTTCTTCTTTTTCTAATTTTGATACACGAGTATTTTCGTCCTTTTCTTCTAATGAATAAGTTTATTTTTTTAATTCATTTTCAATTTCACAGTTCATCGTGTCGAGTGGTTTCGATCCTTCCCAGCGGCATCGTTTTTTTTCTGCCTCCACCCCTTCTGTTGATATTTTTTGTCCACCCTTCTCTCCTTCCAATTTAAAGGCCACTTGGAAAAAAAATTCAGTTCATTTTCCACCCTCCTAGCTCATTAACAGTGAATTTTTATTTCATAAAAGTCATTTTTTTTTGTTGAAAACTGAGTTTCAACTTTTCATTTCAAAGTCATTCAACAGAAAACGCATCTCTTCTGTTGACTAACTTGATTGAGCAATAGCTACGTGCCTTACAAATTCATATATCGATAATGCTGTGACTCGATTTCGCCGAATTTTGAGGCATAACCAAACGCAAATATCTTTAGACAACTTTATTTTTTTTTGAAAAAAAGCGTGCATTATAATTAATAAATTACGTTATTATTAATTTATTTGTGTGTGTATATTTCTTTTTCGGAATGGAACGGCTCAATTTTACAAGAAATCCTTTGGAGAAAATTGTGTCGCTGAAAGGAATGTTTCGCATGACGAGTTAAATTCGAGAACGAATGATGCTCTTTAAGAGAGATTTCGCTGTAGCATTCTTAGTAAGAAATCACGCCACTTTTCACATTCTTTTTCGATTCGTAGTTTGGCATCACTTAGATTTAAATTTCTATTCATTTCTTTTCATAGTGTGAAATAGTTAAGTTTTTTTTTTTTTTTTTTTTTTTTAATTTTCACGAAGGAAAATTTATTTGAGAGCTTTCCATTTGCTAAATCTACTCCGATGCTCTCATGTTGATTTGCTGTCTGTCTTGGGAAACAGACGATAACAAAAACAATTTGCGGAATTTTGTGAGCGGAATATATGAGTGATGTTGCTTCCCAGCACGGTTGGTTCAATCACTTGAAAGACCGTTTTACGGTCAGCTCTATCAGATGCTGATGCGTTGCCGGAACAGTAACCCCCGGGCTTGGCGACAATCTTGGCAACCATTTGGCGACGCATTTGGTGATAAATAGATAATATTGAAATCTTCAAGAATTTTGACGATAGAAGCAACAGGAGCCGAGATATGCTTGAAAGTTCCAGAGCTTCTCTGCCCTGCTCCGAAAACTATAGAAGGTTGGCAGTCTAAACCAAAGATCGTCGTGGAAAGAGTCGTCGTGAGGTTTAGAATTGCACAGCGAGTCAACGGCGAATGAGTTGGATCAGTCCAGGGAAGCGTAAGCATTGAGTGGAGCTCAAACGATCGCTGAATTGAACTGTGTGCCGAATCTTGGAATTTTTTATGATTGTTGTTAGCTACCGATTACTACTTGTAGGCTACTGTTTGTTGTAGTGTGCTGTTGCGTATTGCGTGTTTACGTCTCGGCTGTGTTTTTGCTGTCTGTGCATTCGTTTCTTCGTGTTAATAAAAGTCGTCGTGAGGCCTGTTGATTGTATTACACCATACACTCACTACAAGCAAACCCGCTGACTTAACGGACTTAGTGGAGGAAGTTATATGACAATACTAATCACGAAAAAGCAATTCCTTCATCGCAGCCGTTTCCTAATCTTCTTTTAAACCAATATCAGCTCACTGACTGAACATTAGTTGGTAAGAAATGCCTCCATTACTTTTTAAATAATTGGAACCGTTTTACTATTTGGAACCAGAAATGATTGTTTTTCCAGAATCTGCATCAAATTTAAGAAGCCCCATGACACACTCCTTGGCAGTTTCTGACAATGCAAGAAAGACTTCTTTCTATTTTGTAAAATCCGTTTTCTCATCTTTCAACAAATATTTTTTTATAGTTATTTTCCCCATATTTATGCAGATCTCCGATTTAAAATTATCTTCATCCTAATGTTGTGTTATAGTTTCAAATGCGATACCTTCCTTACTTTGTGCTTCATTCTTATATTGATGCAAAATTGTGGTGTTAGGGACTGCATAAAATCGGGTGAACTACTCTTTCCTGGTTTTGAAAGAAAGTTTTCATGAATATACTGATTTTTTAAAGATTCTTTCGCCTCTCTTTTACGTCCTTTTGGATTTTTTTTTCCATGGCAGGATGTTTTATAAATATTAACTAAAATAAAATAAAAAAATAGAATTGCCGAAGCAAAAACGCGATGAACGCGTTAAACAATTGGATTATCGTTGCAAGTTTCTAATAGAATTACAAAAATGAAATTTTATAAATATATTAAAGGTAACGTAGAAAATTTAAAAGTAAAGAAATTTATGAATGAGTAAAAATATCGAAATAATTCCTTCACATATATCGAATGACTCCGTTTTAAGTCTGCAATTAAATGAAAATATAACGTAATTTAAAATGCAAAAATCTTATTAGGAAGTTAAATAAATTCGTAGGTCAAGTAGTTAATGACCGGTTATTTATCTATACCTTTTGAAATCGTAGCATAGAATTTTATTTCTTATAATTTTTATAATAGGTCCTTTTTTTTAATGGAAGTTATTTCTGGATATCCCCATTCAAAGCATCAATCCTCTAAATCCTTTAGCTTGGTTTGGTTATATTAACATCTCGTTTTAAAGCAACACTACTACTATTTTGGGAAGGACTTCGTCATTTTGAATCGCGGTCAAATGACGAGGGTGACACCTGAGCAGGCACCCGTCTTTCCAAACATCCACACCACACCAATCTAAATCTTCTAAACGAGTCGTTCAGATTCGTGTTGGATTTTTCTTGCTGACTAACACGAATGTTAATGAATGAAAATAAATGACGTGATGTTTCGAGTATATTTACATGCAGCCTGGCGCCACGGTTTTCACCTTTCATATGTTGACATTCCAAAAAACAAAAGCTGAACAATTTAGTTTCATTATGAGTGTTTTTCTGTTCATTATATCATCGTGAGGTATATGTCCGCTTATCAAAACTATTCTTTCTAACACTCTAAACTTTCTGATTCAATTTTTAGGAATTAGTCTCGCATGACATCAGCCACTTATCATATTTTTCATGAAATAATTTGAAATTGATACAATATTTAGCTATCGTCGAATATTCGTTATTCTCATCAGTATCTAAAATAAATCTTTTTTTCCCCAGAAAAATTCGAAAGATTATAGATTATTCGAAAGATCTCTACCTTTTGCTTTTCACGCAAGAAAGACTATTTTATATGAGTTTTGTAATAATGTTCTTCGTTTAACGCGTAAAATAATCAATTAGGGAAGATTTTGCTATTACAAGCCTTTAATTTACCCTCATTTTGTCGAAACTGTACTAATCTTTAAATATCAGGGAATGAGAACTTGTTAGAAACCTGCTTTTCTTTTAGATACAACGAATTAATTTTTTTTTTTAAATTTTGCTATTTTTTTAAAAAAAATTTCTAATGACTGCGACCAGGGTACATGCCTAAACCACGTAAGTTACACTACTTCTGCAGTAGAAACAATTGAGTCATGTATTGTGCTAAAGTAATGGACTTGCGGTAAACCACAAGATTGAATCCGCCGACTCAGTGTGACTGGTTTTATGCTATATTGTATTTGTACGTCGGCTCTTTCGGTGCTTCCCGTAACAATAAAGAAAACTGCCTTTCAACCGAAAATGGGTTAATTCCTTTCGATCAAAATTCTGGTTTCTCGAAAAAAATATTTCATCTTCAAACAGTAAGAAAATAATGAGGAAAAATAGCTTTCATGTTTGAGCTGCTAAAAAAAAAACGTTTATCAGTAAAATAAAGAAGTAGAGATGGAAATTAGCTAGATGTTATTAGAAGAAAAGGACTAAAAATAATTTTGGGTGCCTCTAATTTTTGTTTGCGAAAGTAAAGTATATGTTTGCAGTACATAACTTAAATTTTTTTTATTTGATGAAGAAAGTGGCGTTCCTCTTGGTGTTCAAACACTTTTCTGTTTGGCTGTAAGACCGAATACCCAGAATTTAAAAAGGTGACTGTATGTGGCTTTTCTAAATTAGCAAACCCCTCTTTCCTCCCTCTCTTTTTACTTGCTTCAAAACCACAATTTAAAATATCACAAAAGAAGGAAGTGAAAAGCAGAGAGGACAAAGAAGCTTTTTTCACAAATTTTCTCCTGAAAAAAAAAAAAAAAAAAAAGGAAAGGATTCGAAACGACACGATGGTTCGACAACACCTCGAACAAATTCAAGAAAAGAAAAGAAATTAACAGGAGTAAAAGAAGAATTGGGAATAAGAGAGAGGAGGAAAAACAGCCAAAAATAAGACATCCAAATAAAATTCTCCTGAAAAGAAAAGGACAAAAAAGAAGAAAAAGATTCTTCATATCGATTCTTCGCGAAGCAGCTCGCTGCTTACTAACAGAGTTTGAAGATTCGAAAAATAAATACTGGAAAAAAGATGGAATAAAATAAAAACCTGGCGCTTTGCCAAATGAAAACACAATGACCTTTATTTCCAGGGAATGTGTCTGTTGGAGGGAGGGGATCACTCACTGCTCCGTTCCCAAACGGGAGAGAGACAACGCGCTTTTTTTTTGTTTTAGGTACATCCTCGGAGATTCGGGCATTAGCGCATTGCTCGAAGTTAGATGCTTACGGATTCTTTGTTAAATAGGCTTGTGTTAATATTTTTAAACAGATTATATTTAATCAAAAAAATCAATAAATCCGAAAAGAGTGGTTGTGGTGGGAGTGAGGATCCAAATCTTTAGTTTGGAATATCATAGTGTGATTATATTTTAGGCTTGCTTTTCTGTGTTTATTCTTGGCACGATGGGGAGGGCCTCGGTGGCCTAGTGGTAAGGTCTAGACTTCGGTATTCAAGTTCGATTCCCGATTTTACCGAAGAACTGTCGTGTGAGCGAGTCTGTTGCGCATTAAATCTGTCGGGGCCAAACGTCCTCCCGCCAGTGTGGTGTGGAAGTTTGGAGAAGGGAAGGCAGCTCAAGTGTCCTCCTCGTCATCTGAAAGCGGTTCAGAATGACGAGGTTTGTCTCAAAAAAGCCCTAGTGTTGCTTTAAAATGGGACGTTAATATAACTAACTCTTGACATGATGGGAGAGGGAATATTTTGTCTCCCTTCCCGAAAGGAATTAAAATCCCAGTTTCTGAGAGAGGGGAACTCTCCCCTTTTTTTCTCATTGTGCTACCTCCATTGTGGCGCTGTATGCCGTCCCTAGTTTGCTAGATAATTTTCAAAACACTATGAGAGAAATTGACAGAGGAGGCGGTTTTGCCTCTGCCCTCCGCTTCATCTTTGGTGGCATTTCTCGTAGAATTACAAAATGTGCTGATTCTATCGTTTAGCACAATTGCATAGTGTGCGAAATAGAAACTTTTAATTCTCTCTTTTGAAGAAAAAAGTGGAAAAAGAAAATCTAACATTTTGATAAGATCCTTTTTAAGACTTTTACATTTAGATATCTTTACATTAAGATTTTTACTTTATATCGGAACTTTTACCATTGTTGTCGATTACTTCGATCCGTTTTTGAACGTCGAGGAACGCTACCCTAGTGATTCATTTTCGCCACATTAATGCCAGTTTTTAACCATTCATACAGGATTTTTGACTGAATACGACGGTTTGAAAATCATTTGGAAAAAAAGCTGAAAAATAATTCCCTTTCATTATTCTCTCAATTCAAATTTTTATTTTAAATTAGTTTCTCGTTGCTTAAATACGAGCGGATTCGTCCGATTCACGGCCTGTGAAATTTCTTATGAGCACGTGACTTTTTAGCAGAATTCTTAAAAAGTCGGCATATTTTGTTTCACTGTTTATTCTTTCCTTTTTATTCTCACAAACTCTAGAATTTGTGGCATCCTTGGCACAGTATGATTTTTTCGCCCCTTTTCAGTAATTTACGGGCCGCTCCGATTTTCGATTTATCGAGAAAAAAATCGATTTTTCGATGCCCGTTTTCGAAGAACATGGATTTATAGAAATCATGATCATGAGTAATAGTTCACAATAAATGGATAGCCACAGTTAATTTGCGTTTTCGATTCTGTTTTGGTTACCGGTTAGTATTTATTTTGTTGCTCTTCATGCATAATTTTTTTAATATTTCTAGAAATATTGCTGTGTTCTAATATATAAAATGACTTGTTTTAATCATGTCATTTTGGAATAAACTGTTTTCTGTTCTCTAACTGAATGATACCATTATGGAAAAATGATTGCGCTTATCAGAAGATTGTAGGCTGTCCTTTGTTTAATCGCTAAATATTCATCTTCAGGAATAAAAGCGAAAAGGATTCATTCAGATAAAATTCACAATTTTATTCGCAGCTCGCATTTTCACACACTCGTATAAAAAGAGAAATTCCGTTATACTTCCGATTTTGCCTAGCGGCTCACGATAAATCGCGATACAATAAATCGATATTCACAATTAAATTATGTTTTCGATTTTGGTTTGGTTACCGGTTGTCGTTTATTTTTGTTGCTCTTCATTTTTATTGTCTTTCATACAAACATTTTGTTAATATTTCTATAAATACTTTCATATTCTAATATTTAAAAATACTTGTTTTAAACGCAGCGTTATAAATTGTAACATGCAGACATTGCTTTGGCATTGGCACACTTTATAAAGGATTTTTAACAAAATTTAACTATTTTTACTATATAAATTAAATTTCCTTTTATTTGGAGTCATTCTGATCAATCAATATGTTAAGAGATGTTATTTGTAACTTATAATAGCTATAAATAGATAATGATATCACGATACATTGAAAAATATCGATATGTGTTGGACGATATATCGCGATGATGAAGCTCGGTCATCGCCCAGCCCTAGTCATAAATGGCGTAGAAAGTGAAAATGGCGCTGTAGGCCATGTCCACGCCCTTTCGTCATCAATTTCTTAGGAAGCCATCGTGTCATCAGTGACTTTCATCCCCATCCGTCATCAGTGGTTTAAGAAGCGTCAATAATACTAGGAGAATGGAATTATTTAATCGTCCCCACACGTCATTAATGGATGAGTGACTGTAAATGCAGTCTTGGGAATTGTTCAGTTTTTCCGTATCACATTTACTTTTAAAAGCGACTTGCACGCCGTTTTGTCTCCATGGAGAGACGGATACCCTGGGCATTTGGACCCTTCTCAGCATTGAGCTTTGCAGAAGCCATGAAGCAATGTGGACTTCAGCATTCTCTTCGTTCCTTCCAAACACAATATGTTTCTAATTCATTTTTTTAAAAGCACCAATTCTTTCGAAGAATTGAAATACTCAAATATTTAACTCTAGGCAATCTTCTAGCAGAATGGATTATCGTTTAGCTTTCAGAAAATTTATATTTTAATTAATATTGATTATAATGTAAATGAATAATAACAAACAATTTACAAACTTTCTAATGCATTTCAAATGCTCAGTATTTATCCAAAATATTTGGGGTACGAATCAATCAGCTAATTGTAAAACGAATTGAACCAGAGCTGCAGAAGAAGTTGAAGACATAAAAACAGAATGTTTTATAAACGAGGCGTCATTTTCATTTCAATATGTCCATGCATACTGCCACTGCAAATCAAATAAAAGTGCAATATTAGATTACTTTGCCTCAAAAAACATCGAGGCCCCAATGTTGCAGGGGCCATAAATATTTTCCTATTGAGCCTATTTGATAATCTGGCCCTGAATATGCCTGTATTGCTCCCCACTCCCTTGCCACCGCTTGTCATCGCCGTCTGGAATGATTTTAAAAGAACGAGTTCATTCATTGAGAATGCGAAGTCATCTGAAGCACGTGGGATGTTTGTTTGGAAGCGTTCCCAAGGTCGGCCTTTGAAGACACGCCGATAACATTGCAACACAAACAATACTGTTTTAACGGAGTTTCGTTTTCAACTGAACTCCGTAAATGCTTTGGTTATTGTTGTTGTTTTTTCGTATTCGAAGTATACATATATAGTATTGTAAGCGGCAAAAAATTCGAACTCGAGATTTCGACATATTTCTAGGTTTTAGATCTCTCTGACTTCAAAAAGCATATTTTTTTAAATAAAAAATGTCCTTCCGTTCGTTTGTCTGTTTGTAATAAAGATGATTCAAAATGGATTTGATCTAGACGGATGAAATTTAGTATATTGTATTTACACCACGATTTTTATAATACAGCAAAATAACAACATAATTCAACATAAATGACTTAATGAACTGAATTATCTACAAATATGAACTTAATAAACTTAATTTCTAAAAACTGTAAATTTTTAACCATAAATTAGAATCAAATTACTCTTAGAAAATCATCTTCCCGTCTTCATGTGTGTCATGTAGTTTTATCTTCACCATAACAGAGGCAAGGCACTCAGCATTTTTTGAAATTCCTTTATTCTTTGTAAATGGCACTTTATTGAATGAACTATATTGACAAACAAATTATCATCTGGTGGTATATGGCGGCAGCAGGAATCGGTAATTTAGTATTTGTCGCATCTACAATGAACAAAATGAACTAACTAAATAATTTCAAAAGACCCCAGTGTTGGGCATTTGGGATTGTCACAAAACTGGAAAAGCTGGAAAATCAAATTGGATTATCAAAAGCTAGAAAAGTCCCAAAAATACACATCAAAGATTGTGAAAGAATGATGACTCTTTCGACTTTTCGAAGACTTTGTACCATTCTCCACAGTCACCAGATCTAAACTCCGTTGAAAATTTATGGGAATTATTTGAAATTATTTGAATAATTTATTTGAAATGAAACCTTTTCTGTATCAATCGTGGGTGTTTACTTTCTTTTGAATCTAACTGTATATATAGATAGAAAACACACAACAAAGCACAACGACAGTACGTTTTTAAGAAATGACGGAAATACAGTCCTGGCAATACGAATTGAAACTACAGTATACTCCTGAATACTCGGCCTAATGTGGCGGAAAGGCAGGCCAGATAACAAAAAAGCTGGATGGACCGGAATTCTACGAACTCATTTCTTTGCCAACCACTACCAGAAGACAAAGTTTTTACACCAAAATTCATTGTTATGATAAGTATTTTCACACTTCTTACTGAGTAGTAAGCCCTCCATTTATCTCAAGCTGAGCGTGGCCCTGTGAATCATAGAAGCAGTTGCCGGTTTTTGTTGGTTACACCAGAGTTTAGTCGCTGTATAGTGCGTAATTTCTTTTCCATAGTTACTATGCTACATTTTTCCGGTTATCACCCATTTTGAAATCTTCACTTGGTGCACTTAAAAAAATATTAAGCATACACCAAGAACAATTTACGAATACTATACGTACTGTGAAGTTGTACTCAGAAAGAGTGGTAACAACTGTGGGCCATTATACAATGACGAAACAAAGAACAACGAGCAGAATGCTGCTCTTTTTCTGTCGCAACTTTTATTTTGCATACGACACGTAGAAGGATCGCTGTTGATGTCCGCTTCTTCAATGCCTTGACAATGTTGCCTATGTAACGCGTTGCCTTCCTCTATTAATTACGACAAAAGAAAACTAGGCCGGATAGTACGGAAGCCGGATAGTCGCGCACCGGTACTCGGGAGTGTACTGTATCAGGAGTGTACAGAGTGCGCGGCGTTGCGAACTAATGATATTACCAGATTTTCTTCCATATATGAAATAGGGTAGGGAATGGGATTATGCGGAACGGCGAGATGAGTCGATAACTACTGCTTTGTTGACCACATGTGCCCACGCATTCAGTGGACACTGGACTAAAGGAAAAGCGGATCAGAAAGCAAGAAAGGGCCATTTCGTGCGTGACGACTGAAATTGTCGGATTTCATTATTTGCCAGAGATTCGAATCGCGCCGTTGATTTGCGGGCGGATGGATTCCTTATTTAGATAAAATCTGCAATTAGATTTGCGTGTAGAGATGGGGATTTTCAAAAATAAGGAGCGCCGAATTAAAAATAAATAAATATTTGTAAGCAATTTTATTTTTAAAAAGTGGTTATATTTTCTTTTCTTTCCTTTTTTTTTTCTTTTTTTCTTTTTGAAGTTATAGCAGATTTTATTGGATTTGTTATTAAGTTCACATTTTCGTTAACTTGTTTGCCTGCGGTACCAGATCCAAGGCTTGAAATTATCATACAATAAATAAAATATCTAGATGAGAACCATTATAGGATGATGAGGCTGGATTGTGTCAGCCGTTACATTCTGTGCCTACCGTATCGCGCATTATACTGGGAGAAAACTAGTCTAACAAACATTATAATGTTCATAAAAGCGAAAGTGAAATTCTGCTTTTAAATGAATGTCTGAAAAAATCATTTTTTAAAATTCTAACTTTAACATTAGCTAAAGTGCCCGAATTTAATTTGAATTTATCAACATCGATAAAAAAAAAAAAAAAAAAAAAAAAAAAAAAAACGTTGTTACAAATCCTTTAGAAACAATTTTTAAAAATTTTAAATCACATGGAAAAAGTATTAATGTCACTAAAAGGTAACATTTTCTTTATCTTGAATTAGAATTAAAATGGCTTTTGTACGATACGATAATATACTTTAACATTACCGAGATAAAAATTTCGATAAAATTTTAATTGATTGAAATTTTGGAAAGCCCTCTCTTAATGAGTGCCTACTACCAAAGCTACGAGGCAGCTTTGGTTACTCTAGGCCTGTCTTGTACAGCTTCGCGTGACGCACCCAATTGCATCTCACCGTTTAAAGTCTGACTTGCGTTAACGCATATTTTTTAAAAAACTTTTTCATCTTCTACATTGAATACAAAAAAAACCCATAATAGCATACTTTTTTTTAATGCTATTCCGAACGCTCCGCGACACTGAAATACACACATGAAACATGATTTTTCTGGCCAGTGAGCTGTTAAAATTTTTCTATATTATCTTCTCAAATCTTTCATTTTCTTCGGATTCAAACTAAAAATTCTTTATTAATATTGCGTTTATATGTGTTTGAAAATACAGACTGACAGATGGACAACCCTTCGTTGGATTAGACTCAACATTTGATAGATGTCTACATTGTAGATGCGAAATCTGTATGCCAAATTTTATCCATCTAGCTGTCTTCGTTTTGTAATGATCGTGTTAATTTATATACGAATAGCCGAAGAGACAGGTCTACACATTGGGTGATAAAACCGTTCACCCATGAAGCTCAAAGAATGAAGAGGTTTTTGAATTATCTTTGTCCTATGACCTTTTTTTAAGTGTGCTTTTTGAACTCAAGTAAGTTAATAAAACGTAGAAATGCGTCAAAATCTCGAGCTCTGACGGTTGCAATACTTTCTCTATACTTCGTATCCGAGAAAGATCAACTGGCGAAGGGAAGTATTATCCTTGATTATTCTACTCGGAGTAAGTTTGTTATTTCAAAAATATATTGTTTTCCGAAATGCTTTTGTAATATTTTTTAGGATAGTAGGATATTAGGTTAATGAAGGATACAACTACAATTTTTAAATATTCAAAAAGACGCTGGTATTTGCATTTTCAGTTCATTTTGTTTTATTTAATGACATGTTCCGACTGAATGATATAAACAATCTACTTTTACGTTAAAGCCACTTGAAGTGAAGAAAATGATTATTAGCTAAAAAAATTCCGTATATTCTATGTTTGATATCGGATTGAAATATCAATCCGATAATAATGAATTTTATCCTATAATAATCCTATAAAAGGAATTTTCTTACTAAAGTTTAAAAAATAAATATTTTTACATTTATATCTTATTACGTTAAAGAATATAAGAATGATTTATTATAACAAAGATATACAATATATTCAAAGATAAGAAACGACCCTTTGAAAAGAAGCGCTCAAAAGATAAACATCACGATGGAACGCAAGCAGTTTGGAAATGGGCGCGAAAGAGCCTGAGGTACACATATGTGTACCTTAGTTAAATCTGTATTTTCACTGATTCTATTATGGATAATAAGATGTACTTTGGTAATGACTTTAACCAGACACTTAGTTTCGCAAGTGTTTATTTTAATAATAAATATTAAAAATGTACTTATATTTGCTGTATTTTCTATTCGACGCTATTTTCTTGATGTCTCTCATGAATAGCGATGGATATGAAAAAAATATCGAACTGCGGTGATATTTATGGATGCAAAATGGAAGCTACATTCATAAATATTGAAATGCATACATTATTTCGACACAATTTTACTTTACCGGAAATGAAAAAAAAAAAAAAGGAAATATATATATATAGAGATAGATACAGGATGTACCTACATTTACCTCATTACCTCAGGATTGAAAAGGTTATAAACTTATTATGAAATGATCTGAGAGGTCCCGGAGACATTTTTATATAAAACAAAAGCTGAAAGACATCGAAACAAAGTGCCTTTTTCTTAGTTATAATAGACCTGCCTACGACGGTGGCTTCGAGCGATACTTGATCTCGCGCATTTCTGAGCAACACTGCTTTGAATCTTACAAGTTGGATTTTTTTTAGAACAAACTTCCTCGTATTTCCTCTTGAACATAAGCCGAGGAAAGATTGAATTTCCTCATACTATCATATAATGAATGCCATCTATTGAAATCCTGTGAAAAACAATCTTGTAAAATCTTTTTATGTACTCATTTATATTATTAAATGCACTTCCATATTTTAAAATACATGAATTGTTGTGCCACTTTTTCGAAACAGCAGCTATGTCCGAAGGTGAAGAACCAAATGATATTTACTCTTTGAACCAAATGGACAAGAGATAACTCCTTGACCTACGGATTTACTTAAATTTTAATGAGTTGACACATCTTATTTGGGAAATTTATTATTATTTTAATTCCTATCATAATGTAGGAGTATTTGAGATATTGAAGCATTTTAAGCAATTTTTGAATTTTAAATAATTTAATACTTTAGCTTAATGACAGATTTAAAATTCAGAGTGCGAGTCAGATTCATTATTATATGCGCATCGAAAAAAAGCCACAGTTCCTGTTTGTTTTACGCATAGTTTCACGACGAAACCAACACTTCTGGTGCAGCCTGTATTTATCTATCTGCATATAACGTTACTCTCTGGAGTTTCTAATAGACATGTTTTTTTTGTCCCTGAATGAGTATCGTTTGCATACGTTTTTACTTGGTTGCTGTTAGGGTTTGAAACCCGTGGCATGAAACAGTCGATTCATTTAGTTATCTTTTTGCTTTTGCGTCTTTCGCATCCATTTAGTAAGCTCAATGAATGTTTCTCGAGTTCTTCCTATTCATTCTGTGAAACAATTTTCCGAAAGAGAATCTAGTCGGAAAGAATGTCATTCCGTTCGGAATCGTCTTACGGACGTAACACGATAGAACTTTGCTCGTCAAATTTCCATTGATGTACTTCTTAGTGGTTTTCTATCAAAGTTCTCAAGAATCGGATTTCATTTTTTTGTGTTCTGCTCTGCTGAATCAGCGAGATGGAGGAGTGGAGAGGGGGGGGGGGGGGAGAAATATTATACTGGGTTTAAAAAAAAAAGAGCCTATTTATTTTGGAATTATTTCTGAGCTTCTCTGAGTCCCCTCCCAACGCATTGGCCTTTTCTATTGCCTTTGAAAGACCAAATTTAGGAAATTTGGACTTTATTCGAATTAATTATAACTTCACTTTTGGTGTTATATATGCTCTATTTTTAGTCAAAGCTTTTAGAACTTGCCACGTTAGGCGACCCACTTGTTCGCTCAGAATACTGAGTTTTCTGGTTATTTAACTATTAACTAAGCTCCCTGCTCGTTGCCGGTCGCCAGCCCCCTATAATTATTACCCAATTACCCTTTTGCTTTTTGAAAGCACATTGCAGTGGTTGAATGAATTTCCGCTGTATACATAGTGTATACATACAAGGAAATAAAGAAATGCGTGGTGAATGAACATCTTATGTTAAGTAAGCAAGATGAGGTAAAATGGATTGTAGGACATTTACCGAAGCACATTTGGCAGACATGGTCTTTCTCAATTAATAGGTTGTCGGACGCTCCTTGTAAAGTGCCTAATCCCCCCCCCCATTAATTTTCAAATATAAAGCATTAAAATAATTTATGAACAAATGCATTTGAATTATTAAACATAAATTACTATAAATTAATACGTTACATAATATTATAAACTATTTTGATCTTTGCATAAATTTGAAAAACAAAAAAAAAAAAAATTAGCTTCTATACTGAATAATAATGAAAGCATATCTAATAATAATGAAAAGCACATTTTCAACAGTGATGCGTTTCATACTTCCTAATCACAGTAAAAATACCAAATTTTTTTTCAATTAGAGGAAGACTAAAATGTAGATTCGAAAAAAAAATTATTAAAACTGAATGAATTCAAATTTGGCACCCAAATTTTAACATTAGTAAAGAATTTTTCCTTACTGAATAGGAATTAAAAAAAAGCAAAATATATTAAAAATGAAGGAAATGCTATAATTCTTTTTTAAAATAATGAATAACAAATCTTCCCTGTGTACTTATGAAATATCCTTATATATTATACTTTTTACTGATATTTTTTCAATTTCGTTTCATGCACCAACGATTTATACTTTGATGCTCTGTTTAGATAAGCATTTTGAAAGTGCAACATAAAGTTGACCATGCCAAGAAATTGGTTTAGTTTCATCTATATAAAGACCCATTTTGTATATACATATATATAATATAAATAATATAACTTTTTTAATGTAAGTTTTGAAAATTTCAGTTAACTTTTATCCTTCACATTCGCGAATTCAAAATCTAACATCATGAAAAATCTGAATGGATTTTTCATGATATTAGAATAAACTGTTTATGAATAACAAAAAAAAATTATTTAAAAAGAATTGGTGGCAAATTTGGTTTAAATATGCTGTTAAAATATATAGATAAAATGATCGTAACTAAAAAAAACCTGAATAAAATAGTAATACCGAAATGTGTATGAATATTAAGTATTATGGAGAGTACCCTCATTTTAATAAGCTAAAGGTTTGAGAAAACTCTTTCCTTCTAAAAAAAATAAGAATATATGGGTATATGAAAGAAAAATACTCCCTTACACAACATCCTTAATATGCAAACAAAACGCTTATGGGATTATTAATTCCATTTTCGGTTATTAGATAAATTATGAAAAACAAATTGTGAAATTGAAAATTAGAATATCAAGAAATAAGGCAATAAATTGAAAAACCGCCGTTAAAAATAAACATTATGATAAAGATAAAATGAAATATTTCAACGAAAAATATTTTAATAATTTAAATGGGTGATATTTTTAGACACTTAAAATGATTGATTATTTGAAAAGAAGAATAAATATTTTTAATTTGTGAATGAGTGTAAAACAAAGAGCTCAGCGTCATCGAAAGCCCTTAAAAACAGCATATATTTAATGGTCCTTATATAAGGGCCTTAAAAGTGCTTTTTTTTGTTCAAATGTTTATTTTTTTTCTTAGAAAAAATAAAATTTCACCACACCACATAATCATGCCAAATTTAACCCATTGTATGATTGTCTGATTTTTTATTTCTGAAAGGCTCTCAATAAATCCAGAAGTTTGTGACAAAGTGTTTGAAAATACTAATAGTAAGGAGAAAAAAAATATTTTTCGTTTATTTACTTAACTTTCATTTCGTTTTGCTTTTTTAGATAGGGAAAGAATTCGTTTCTTTTTAGGGATAATTTTATAGATTCAAACTTGGATATGGATCTGCACTTAAGATGTTAAAACTGTGGACGAAATTTCGTTTACCTAAGTTGTTACTTTTTCGAATTATCGCTGTTGCATTCATGCAAAGGTTCAGACCGACAGACTTTACTCAACAGACAGACAGACCGTCCCCTTACCGGATTTAGAACCAAATTTGGTCTGGATTTACATTTCAGAAATGAAATCTACTTACCAAATTGTTTCTGCATAACTCCTTACGTTTCATATTTCTGATCTCACTTATGTTCAGTGAGCGGAGTAACAGGATTTCGTTCAAAATTTAACAGTTATCTACAAATTCGGTGTAAATACCGTACATCAAGTTTAATACATCTAGCTCCACGCGTCTCTTCGTGTACGAGAAATCAATTCGCATGTACATCTGCAAGTAAAGTTGGCAACTTTACCCTATGCGTATAAAGTTGGGAAAGTTACCCTACGCATATTCTACCTCCATTGAAGGTGAGCAAATATCTCAATGTATGCTCTAAAATGAATAATTGCTGTGAAACCACCTGTGAATGAAGAAGATATTGCATTATGCTATACATTTCAGATTGGGGTAACTTCAAGTTACTATGGGCGAGTTTGAGATGGGCCAGCAAATTTCCAGCGCATGAGGTTAAAGTAGTTAATAAGGATTGCGATTTCGCAACATTACAAAACTTATTCAGAAATCGTAGATTTTTAACTAGCTGTAGTTTGTTTCTTTCACAATACAATACACTCCCAAGTATCCGGCCTAATGTGGCGAGAGGACAGGCCGGATAAGCCAGAGTTCTGTGAACTCATTTCTTTTACGCACCAATACCAGAAGGCACACATTTTTAGGCCAAAACCCACTGTTATAATACGCATTTTCTCACTTCTTAATGAGGGTTAAACCTTCCATTTATCTCAAGCCACGTAGAATGGGAATGCGGCTGCGGCCCGGTGAATCATAGAAGCAGTTGCAGGTAACATGTCTACTTAAAATAGGAGACTCTGTACTGGTAGTTTATATATGTTTTATATATACTGCACTGCAAGAATGTATTAGAGCAAAAGTAAGTTTAAGTATATCAACTGTTCACATTTTAGGATGAATTCTGTACACTTCACTGTGGTATACTTAAAAAAAAACATTAAGCATATCCCAAGAACAATTTGCAAATCCTGTATGTACAGTGCAGTTATAATCAGGAACAGAAACATCCATTCAGATCTGTTGCACACTGATGAAACAATGAACAAAACAAATAAAACTAGGCCGGATAGTACGAAAGCCGGATACTCGGGAGTGTACTGAATTCAAATATGTCAAAATGTTTAATCGATATGTCAAAATAATCAATCGATTATACTGTTTAAGCTGTTTTGTAAAACTTTTAGAAATGAAAAACTTTTTTTTTGTGTAAAAATTAATTTATAGATATGTAGTCCAGTATCCCCTTTCTTCCAGACAGGTGACAATTCCCTCCCTTAAATTTAGCTAAAGATTTTTTTTTTAATTGTGTATTGAGTGATCTTTTGTTATTTAACACTGTTTAAGTCCTGGTTCGAAGCATAAACATACAAAAGTTATTTTTTTATTGTATTTGAAAGTAAAATATCGCTTTTTATATCTGTTGATTGAAAACGTTTCAGATAAACTGAATTAGCTCGTTATAGTTTGACTCATAATTGATTTCTTTTTCTGTTATTTCTTGTGCTCTTTCATAGTTATTAGCGTAGTTATACGAGGCTATCCTGCCTGAAATGTGTTTTCACTGGGGGCCAGTGAATACTTATTGATTCAAGACTATTATTATTCGAACATTTGTCTTCACTTGAGCCTGACTAGCCGAATTTATTCACAAAGGGATCTTGGGGTGTCGGGGGCATGGTGGTAAGGTCTCGGCTTCAGAACCGGATAGTTTCAGGTTCGAGACCCGATTACACCGAAGAACCGTTGTGTAAACGGGGTTGGTGCTTGCTAAATCCGTCGGGGGCAAACATTCTCCCACTACTGTAACGTGGAAGCTTGGAGAGGGGAGAGCCAGCTCAGGTGTTGTCCTCGTTCATCTGACCGCGGTTCAAAATTACGAGCTCCGTACCTATATAACCCTAGCGTTGCTTTAAGAAAACGGCACGGCAACTAAACCTAACTGGATCACGCATCTAAAGGGCCAGAATCGATCTCTGCTGTTAGTGGCGTAATTAAGGATAAATACTCAAACCACATA
Source organism: Argiope bruennichi (assembly GCF_947563725.1). Lineage (NCBI taxonomy): Eukaryota > Metazoa > Arthropoda > Arachnida > Araneae > Araneidae > Argiope > Argiope bruennichi. The sequence goes on from NC_079152.1 coordinate 2,469,494, forward strand.
CTATGGCGCGACTGCGAGAGAGTGCGAAATTGAGTTTCAAAATTTGAGAAAGTCACTTTTTGCTTTCTCGCATTCATAGTGTAAAAGCAGATTGTATTATTATCATGAAAAACATTCCATTTCCATATTTTGATAAATTTCCGTCATTTAGACCTTTCAAATTTTGGGAATTATGTGAATTTATGAGAATCATAACTAAAGAAACTGCTCGCGTTCGACCAGTCTTCCCATCCAAATCTTCATTTCATCAATCTTTATCTTCATTTGGGTGCTGTCTATGTATAATTTTTTTATCTAATAAATATAAAATCTTATTCACCTTATTATGATTTTTTTTATTGCAAAATTTACTATGCAACTATTTGTGTTGCATTGCGTTTTCGGCAGACTTTAAAAAAAGAGGACTTGGTAAGACTTTCAACATGAAATCCCGCAGATAGCTGGTCAGCACTTTAATGATTGCACACCTACGTAGTCGAACGTTGTTAAGGGTCGGCAATATTTGAAGAACTAATTAAAAAAATTATTTATGTTCATCAGTCACTATACAAAAATTATATTACTGGCCTACTGCTGTATCATCACATGTATGTGGAGGGTGATGGCCAATCAATAACAAGTTCAAGTTAGTTGATATTTGAGAATTTAATGAGTGACAATATGGTTACGTTAATTATGATACACAAATGGAAAATATCGAATTTACTGGATGAGACTACGATAATTAAGTTTAGAGCTAACTTAAAATTTGTCGTTTAAACAACACGCCGTAATAGTTCGTCTTCACATCGCCTCGTCTTGGCGTCAACTGACAGCAACTCTCGTTCACACCGTCAGAGGCGGGAATTGAGATACCTGGTACCACACCTATTGTGTGAGCGGACACTAAGAGTTGGTCCAGTTGTCGCATTTTGAGTGACCAGTAGAGTGTTAACTTACGGTTTTTCTATTAGAACTGTAAATATGTAAACAGTCTGTATATGATCCATCGAAGAGTTGTCTGTCACTCGATTTCTTTATTCTTGAGTATAGGAAGTTGAGTTTGAAAAAAACAATAGGCTAGATGAATAAATTTGGTATGGAACATCGTCATTTAATTGAAGATCTTTGCACACATTTTGGTTCCATTTGGAAAAAAAGGAAGCATCGAAACTGCACAGTCAATTTTCTTCGTTGTTGTTGCTTATGGCACTTGTCATAGATTATTTTAAGCGGAGCTTTACCGTCTTTGTTTCAGTAGCGGGCCAAGAATGTGTCTTAGCTACTCATGTGTCACAGCACTTTACACGGAGGGGGGGGGGCAAATTTCATTCACAGATCGTAATTTAGACCTGAATAAGAACGATCACCTCTGATTCAATGCCCCCAGTGGTATTGTATCGATTTGGATGACTTTGTAACTACGACATATTTATGCGTGCACTAGTCACCATGTAAACGGAGAGTCTCCAGCTGGCGGGGTTCGATCTTACAACCCAAGGGATGCGAATCCAACGCCCTACCAACCAGGCTATCACAGCCGCCAATTTTCTTTGTTATACTAAGAAGAATGTCGAAGCTATTCCCAAAATTTGCAAATTTTTATATCTGTCTATATATTTCCACCGATCTGTCTCTTTGTTTGTCCTTCTCCATATTATCCCGACATCTCAAAACCGCAAGTAACTAAATGGATTATATTTAGTGTGTAAGTTTATCATTAGAATCTTAAATTTGAATTGAGTTTCGGGTCCAATCAGTCAAATTATTCCCTGTATATTTACGGAGATGTAAAGGGGCCGCGGTGGTCTGGTGGTAATGTCCTGCTTCCGGAACCGGAGGTTTCAGGTTCGAGAGCTGATTCCGTCGAAGAAGCTTCCGTCGTGTAAGCGAGGCTAGCGCTAGTATGGTGTGGAAGTATGGAGAGGGGGTACCAGCTCAGGTGTTATCCTCGTCATCTGACAGCGGTTCAAAATTATGAGGCCCGTCCCAAAATAACCCTAGTGTCGCTCTAAATTGGGACGTTAATATAAATAAACTAAACATGCGAAGATGTGTATGCTAAAACGCAACAACTTAAATAAATGAAATTTAGTATGGGTTTTGATTTCACAAATTGTTGAACTGAGTCAAAGGTTGGCTATAACTGCGAGAAAGGAAGACCTTGAAAAACCCATACGTGTTTTTTTCCATTATGCTGTGAAGCATGCAAGGCCCGTTTTAGTTACGCGAGTGCTGTTAGTTGCGTGATATTATCCTCAAAAGCGCGTGCATATGAGAATGTTTGGGGGAAAACATTCCAGTTTTTTTTTGTGAAAATTTTTAGATTTTTTAAAAATTAGGAACATATAATAATGAGGAACAAACTTGTTTTCATAGTGGGTCTCTCACCTTCTCCAAACCTACTTTTCATTCATAATACATTATTTTATTTATACAAAAACTCCTTTTTGTCCACTGAACTGTTTTTTTTAGTGTGTGTGTGCTTTTATTCTTCCTTTTATGAGAATTGAAACATTTCTAAAACCTCACTTTTTTTCCTCGTAATTCTGGGATTTCTCCTTTGTTATCTTCGCATTGTGCCAGGAATACAAAAGACTTAAAATTTGTCAGATCTCTTGTTTTATTCCTTTTGACGATTCTATTGAATGGAAAAAAAGTCGCCTTCAATGATGGCATCGTGATAAATTATTAGAGCAGAACGGAACATAAATATGTAATTAATTTCCTTATTTTCTTTCAGATAGCAAATATCTGCTCCGGTTCTGAGGGAAATAAGTGTTTACATAGACATGAAAAAAGATATGTAGGGGGACTTCATTTCAAAGGCATTGCGCGGGATTAAATCTTGCGAGGACCTCTTCGCTGATTTCTGACAAAAGAATCTTAGGGATTTTAGCAATCCTTAAGTTTAGTAATTAAGAATCTTAGGGAAAATCTATATTAACAGTTTTGGAATAAAAAAATATTACGTCAAACAAAATATTTAATTTGTGGACTATCTTCAAAAGAGTATATTTGAATACCTTGCATTAAAAAATTAAATTTATAAGTATTTTAAAACAAATGAAGGAACGAAATTTTAAATATTATTTTAATATTTTAACACAAAGACTGCAGGATCATTGACATGTGAATCAGTTAGCCAACAAGTTAAATCGGGCATTGCTGAAATCCTTAATAATATTTGGAAATTTAAACGTTATTTGAATTCAATTCGAACGAGTTCGAGTATTTGTGAATCGAATGAGGACACAGAATTAGTTATCTTAAAAACAATTCAAAAGAAATACATATAACGAGGCTTCAGGGAGCCCCCCCCCCCCAACACTTGCGGAGCCTCTAAACGATTGCCTACTTTGTTTATTTGATGATTCGCTCCTCTAAGTGTACAAAAACAAAAGACATACAAAATGTCAGTTTTATAAAAGAAACAGGTACAGAAGTAGCCACTGCAGGGGATTTTTGCAAAGATTGAAGTGAAAGAGAAAAAGGTGCTCCAGATAAAGCGTACAACTTAAGTTCCGCTGAACACAGATTCACAACTGTAAAACCACTCAGTAGGTTGAAACAATGCATAGCTTCGGTTGATAAATCCTTTGTGTAATTTGTAGCTTTACTGTCGATGATGCTCCTAACTCGGGGCTTTTCCATAAACTCATTAATTTCTTATAATTCAATACAAAGATAGGCGAGAGAGTAATTTAGTTTCAGTTTGCCTAATGTTATAGCCATTTGAAAGCGGATTCAGCAAGAAAACATATTGGTATTTTAATTAAATTTTGATGCTTATACATAAGAAAAATGCGCTTAAAATTTTGCATTTTATTCCTTTCCAAATACAATTTTTAAAAAATGCACCAGAATTAAGAATGAATCAGTTAAACGGACATGAATGATACAAAATTTTTAAATGTTAAAGGTACAAAATGGTATACAGTGTTAATGGTACAAAATTGTTTAAAAAATGCATCAGCATTAAAAATGTATGAATCAATAAAATGAGCCAGAAAGATCTAAATGCATGATAGCAAGTTGGTATTCTGTAAATTAGTGTTTTGAAGCTGATATGTCAAGTCATCTCAGGAAATATACTACTTACTTGGGACTTCCTTTGATTATTCATTGCATTTCACTTGCAATTACTTTCTTCTTGCAGGTAAGTCGTTTCAACATCACGCATCACACATAATCATTCTGCAAGTTCTAGAAACAATTTTTTTTCCCCAATAACCATAATAAAATATTAAAAAAAATTGTATTCTTAATTACTGTATTAAACAAATGAGTTAAAAAGAAATATAGTAAAAACTGATGAAACCACATGATATTTGTCGATTAGTGAAAATCGTTATATCTCAAAAAAGTAACGAATTGATAGTTCAAATGCTGTTGATTCAAAATATAGAAAAAAAAATGTTTTGCCTTAGGTACATTATTTATGCGATAGCAAATGTCATTTATCTTTGATTTTCCTGTAATATGTGTGCCAAAAATAATGCTTGTAGATATTATTTAAAATGTTGCAATATCTTCCAGAACTGCTTCCTATCAATTTCTCAGCCGGTAGTCAAATGACCGTTGAATGATGGCTTTAGATCCTTTATGCAACAGTCACACAATCATGCTTTCTAGATGCAATTATATCTGTCATCGTATGTACGATTTATAACGATCGAACAGCGTAGTTATGCCTTTCGATATATATATGGATTTTGATATAAATATGGCTTTTTCCTCCATATTCCAAATTCGTATTCCATTAAACCTTGTTAGACATTTTCATCCCTTTAATCGCTGGTAAAAAATTCCTGAAACACCCTCTGCGTTTGGAATTCTTTCCATTCTTGCTCTCTTTCTTTCTTTCTTTTTTTTGTAAAAATATTTTACTTCTGGAGATCTGACGTATCTTTCGGGGCCGCGGTGGCCTGATGGTAAGGTCTTGGGCTTGGAGTCGGAGGGTCTCAGTTCGAGACCCGATTCCATCGAAGAACCGTCGTGTAAGTAGGTCTGGTGCAAGTTAAACCCGTCGGGGCTGAATATGATCCACCTGGCGTGGTGTGGAACTTTGGAGAGAGGGTGCCAGCTCAGGCACCGTCCCCGTCATCTGACAGCTGTTCAAATCTACGATGTCCATCCCAAAATAGCCCTGATGTTGCTTTAAAACGGGACGTTAATATAACGAAACTAAGAAATCTCTTCCAAAACTGCTTCCTATCATTTACTCAGCCGGTAATCAAATGGCCATTGAATGAGGGCTTTAGATCCTTTACGCAAACAGTCACACAATCCTGCTTTCTAGTTGCTATTATATCTGTCATCGTGCACATGATTTATAACCATGGAACGGTACCGTTATGGCTCTTTGTATTCCATTAAACCTTGTCACATACTTTCATCCCTTTAGTCATTGGCAAAGAATTCCTGAAACAATCGACCTCTCCGTTGGAATTCTTTCTTTTCTTGTTTTTTTTTTTTTTTTTTTTTTTGTAAAAATATTTTGTTTCTGGAAATCAGACGCAGCTTTAAAGCATGGCTAAGGCATTTTGAAACATTTCATAAGTTCTACTCAGTTAAACCGGCTCGTTTTGCATTAGCTGTTTTCTTTCTCTTTCTTCTTTTGACATAATTATGCTAATAGACTGGCTTAAATTGCATGTCTGAAAATCATATGACGAATGGAAATATACAAATGCTTTAGTGCAAGACAAATCGTTGGCCTTTGAGCTACCAAAATTAGTGTGTAGTTACTTCTTGAGTCAACGTTGCTCACTAAAAAAGAATTTTAAAATTTAAATAAGATTTTTCATTAAAAATTAATTTTCATTTAATATTTTTACGTTATAATTTAACATTTTCCCTTAATGAGCTTCGAAGCCTGGTACTGTTCACAACTCATTTTAAAAATTCAAAAAATAGCATTTTCAATAAAACTAATGCTATATCCGTGCATTTTGATCTCTAATTTTAAAATATTTTAAATTATATTTTGCATTTTTTCATTATTTTAAGGAAGAAGAATCACACGTGTTGTAATGTTATTAAATGTTCTTATCTGTTTAATTCCTACTATAATCAAAAGTAAACTTTTGAAATCATATTCAGAAGGATGAATCTAACCTAAAGTGTTTTCTTGCTCCAATGCCTTGGATTAGAGTTCGAATCTCCCTTAAGTTCTATTTATTTACTTATTATACTAATATTCAGATAATGAGAAACAGTATTTCAAAATGAAACCGAAATGAATACATTTTTTTAAACTATTTTCTATTGTTTTTTTCTGTCAACTGATAATGTGTTTTTTAATTGTGTGGCAATTATATCGATGCATTTCACAACTAAGGTAAAACTGTGTTGCATTGTTTAAAAATATCATAAATACTTTGTATCACCAAAAAGGTTTTCCAGATTTAATGTGCATTTGCCATAATTGTGCTAAAAACAAGTGAAATACGAGATTCACATTAGATGTCGCAGCAATATGGCTATATTCAACACTTTTTTCAGCAGATTTCACGCTTCGAAAAATACACAAACTTCAGAGCGGAATAAAAATTTTAGTCTGAAAAATCTGCAGAATTTTTGCACTATTTGATGAAGTAGTTCCATCGCAGCAAGAGATACTAACACACTGGGGTCATGTCATAGGAATCACCGGTGCCCGGCTCTGAGTTTGCTTCTAGCGCCACGGGAAGCAAAGATTATTAAAAATAAAAAATTCGAGTAAATATTTAATGTTTTCAAATATTATCATCATTACTGAAGCGGTGTGAAGAAATGAATACCATGTGGAACAGACGAAAATAATTGTGTTTATATAACCTGGCATTTCAGCGCCGTAGAGTTCGCCGGTGACCTCAGTAAAATAATGCATTAAGAATAATTACATAATTTAACTTGTCTATTGTAATGAATGCTTCACTAAAATTTTCAACACATAATGAGAAATTCATGTTGGCCAGACGGGTAAGCCATGTGAAATGAGCGTGGCTAGGGACGGCGTACAGGAACTTGTGACCTATCTGAAAAGCAGACTTCTGTTCTTCTGCTCTTTGTATTCTGGCGAGTGTTCGATATTCCTATTACAGGATTTCAGCACCTGGCCTCACGGACCTGGAAAGGGGGAAGTTCTGGTTGATCAATCATGCGCCTCGAGAGATTGGACATCAATGGGCAGAATGAAACTTTCTTTCAAGTTATTGAAATGTGTAGATGGGTTAGTAAAGAAGCTAGAGAGGACATTATACAGCGGAAGTAGTCCCTCCTAAATTTTCTCGCTTACTCTCTAATAGGTGAAGGTGTTGCCCTCTACAGCCTTCTCAAAAAGTTGTGGACTTTGGGTAAGGCAGAGAATGCCTTACATGGCACCGCCATACAATAGTTACGAAATATTAACCTTTGGCTTGAATTTAGCATTTCTACTTAATGGATCGTGGAATCCTTGGCAAAGTTTTTGGCGATTAATCCCTGGCATGCGGTTAATAGTGTCAGAAAATCGAATTTGTGTTTTAGATGCTTTTTTTCCCAACCTGTTTGAAACTAAAATTTAACACAGAACTGCTATTGTAGTCACAAAATCGCATCGAAATTTTATATATTTGAATCATTGTGTTTTTGAATTATATCCTTTACTTGCTTATGAAAATACTGACCGACAGACGTTCTGCAACTTCTTGTTAGATTTAGCTCAAAATTTGATAGGTCTAGAACATAGATGTTAAATCTGTGCACCGAATTTTATCCATTTAACTCTTTTCGTTTTATATTTATAATGTTAACATATTCGAATAGCCGAATCGAGAGATGGTCTTTCAATTGATTTTACTCAGAATTTGATATAAATCTACATATTTGATTTAAGGCCGTATACCAAATTTAATCCGTCTCGCTCAAAATGTTTTTGAGTTAGCTTTGTCACATACAGATAGACAGACGGACTAACATAACGCCAAAAATGTGTTTTTCAATATTAGGGTGGTCTAAAACATGGCGATTCGTGAAAATCACAAGTTCGAATTGTTTGATGGTTACAATATTTTCTTCAAACTTAGTATACGGCAAAGTGATAAGTGGTGTCTTTTCTAGCGCGACAGAAAAAATAATATATAGCTTGCAATCACTTGTAAAGTATTTTAATTAATGGCAAATTTAACTCCTTGCTCATGCATAATTTTAAAATATTGTGCAGAAATATGCTTTTTTCCCGCTCAATTATTATTATTGCCATAGAAATCGTTACTCGTCTGCTCATGTTTAATGTTAAGACAGAAAGTCCGCAATCGTCAGTTTTATTGTAAAATAATTATGTGCACACTCTCGTAGTAGTGTTGAAAACACAACTTTCCGCCGAATCATAAAACAAATTTAGAGAATAAATAGCCGAATCTAACAGAAATTCCCTTTACAGTTGATTGATGCATGAAGAATGAATAGCTTCCGATTCATTAATGAAGGAGGTGTGTTTTTATGTTTTCAAGACACGAAAAAGCATACAATAATCACTCGTATTATCTAGAAACTCACTGTAGAATTAACAAATGAATGCATTGATGATAATATTTCTTTTGTTATGAATGAAAGCATGGAGGGCGATTGTAGTTGTCATTTGGCTGCATATCGCCAAATGACAACTACATTCGCCCTTACCCTTACCCTTACCCTACCCCAATTGTTTACTTAAAACACTTCGTCATGAGGGTTTGGTTATGGTTACTATTGGTATTGTTTAAATGGATTTTCAAAATGACACTTTCGTAAGTGCACTAAAGGATGCAATTTTTTGTTTTATTTCTACACTTTAATCATTAATATGTAGTTCGTTATTACAAATTAGAGAATCTAAGAGTTATTTTTTTTTTCTTCTTTTATTTCCGATTGGCGCTGCTGATATATATCATCCAGAGCACACTGCAGGCTTCAGGTGGTGAGTGATTACAAAACTGTGTTTATACAAGCAAGAAACCATGCGAATAAAATTGTTTACTTAAAAATATTTTATTTTATGAAACAAATGTAATTAACTCATTAAACAAATAAAGGTAATCACTTACTTCTAATGCTTAAAAATGTCAATAGCAAGCTTCTGACAGAGGAAAGGAAATCTGATTCGAGTGGGTGGTTATCGGGGTGCTTGGACTTTTCAACTCCACTGCTGAAAAGAATAAGATAACAATTGTAGTTACATGACTGATTGAATTTTACAGAGAAAAATTTACAAAAGTAAATTCAAAGAACAGGGATGATAAAAAATTACGAAACAGTTGGGGAAAGGAGGTTCAGAAGAAAAAGAAAAAAGATATGCCTCGAGTAAGCCATGGATTTACGCTAATGAAAGAAATGCAAGAATCGCCAGGATATTTATTGAGTACAGGGATATTTAGTTATAGAGAGCCCTACTCAAGAAAAGGATTCTCCCACTGCAAGCGCAGTATTGAAGAATGTAGCTGATTGCCATTTGAACATTTTTATCTTTCTTAAGTTCGTCTTTACGAAAGAAATGAACTGAGAAATCAAATGTATGCTATTGACCCTTTGCACTCAGATGTCTCCTCTCAGACGGTGCATCATTCTGGCGATTTATTTATTTTTAAAAAATAATTTTTGTAATAAATAATATTTTCAGTGTGGTAAGAAAATGTAAACTAATTTTTATGGGTTTGTTTAGTTTAGTTATATTAACTTCCCGTTTTAAAACAACACTAGGGCTGTTTTGTGACTACCTTCGTATTCAACCGCGGTCGGATGGCGAGGCCGACACTCGAGCTGGCGTTCCACACTCCGGGCTTCCACACCACACCAATGGGATGACGTTTGGCTCCGATGGATTTAACATGCACCAGTTCCACTTATATGACGGTTCTTTGGTGAAATCGGGTCCCGAACCTGTAACCTCTGGCTTCGCAGCCGTGACCTTACCATCAGGCCACCGCGGCCCATCAGATCGGATAGATTTAAAGGCGATGTATGAAAGAAACGTACACGATGGGAGTGATAAGGAGGACATTCGATTAAAATATGCTTAACGCTAAGATCAACAAGACACCTTTCGCCAAAGATCACATGTTTGTGAGTAAAGCATGTATGTCCCACACGGAGACATGACATCAGCCACAAGCATAGGAAGAGTTGGCCCTATACCAATGGTCTAGTGCAGTTTATTGTGGAATGGATGCAGAAAGAAGAAATGAAAAATCCTTTCATTTTAAGCCCCGATGGATTTAACCTGAATTAGGTGAATAATTATGCATCGAATTATTTTTCCGACTGCAAGGTTTGTACTTGTGATCAGCCTAGATATTTTTCTTTTTTCTCTTGAGGTTGATATGCCTAGATTTCATGGAAATCATGCTTGTCTTTTGAAGTGTAGGGATTCATTTGAAATCTTTTCATTCGACTTACTTTCCATTGTGATTTTCATACAATTCTTTTTTTATAAATTTGATTTTTTTTAATTAGCGATTTATTGGTACAATTATTTCAATTTAAAATCCTTTTGTGGTTGGTTTCAATTCAAAGTTATTATTTCAATTAAATGAACTCCCTTCACTTAGAATAAAATGGACATAGCTCACTTGGAGTATTAATTATTTTAAGCACAGTGCGAAGGTTTTTTTACATTATCTTAGACTGAATCATTATTTCATTTTTACCTATGAATTTATTTAACGTCCTAAAATAACTTCCGAACTGTTAGGAGCACTTATTATTACTTTAATTTCTGTAATTATACGAAGGAGTCTGAGATATTGAAGCGTCTCTGTATTGGACAATATATGTGAAAGGGTTAAGAAACGAACTTACTGGCATCCCAAGAATCATTAAAATTGTTTTTAGACCTCTATATAGCTTCCGCAAACATTTTAATTTCTTTGTCTATTAATGTATCTTGTCTTGTTAATGTATTTTCATTTTTAATTATAAATTTTGATTTTTTCAGTATACATCATTAATGTGACGTAAATAACGTGCAGAATCATTACTGCTTTATCTAGATTTCATTGATATGTCTTTATTTTATGTTTATATATATAATTGAACCTAATATGCAAACTTGGTCGTTCTATAATGTATCATTTCATTTTCGATTAACTTTACATTCATTAGAAAAGAGGAAAATTGTAATAATGTAAAATCTATTATGCGTTATACGATCGAAGATCTTGCAAAAGTAATGAGAGAAGAGATAGTTGAAAAGAAATGTCTAATAGTGGTTTTCATTCCGCTTGTATCATCATGTCATGATTGGTTAGTAAACGAAATGAAGATTTTAAACAATATTTTGTTAGTTTGTAAATCGGGAAATATTTTTTTTTATTCGAAAACCTCTAGTAACAATAGTACTTCTAGTAACAATATAAATACAATATAATCCTGAATCAATATAAAAAAAGAAATGCTTGTGATTCCAGTGGAAGTTAAAATTTATAATAAACTAACTGTCTTTGGCGACCAGCTAATCCGTCGGGAATGCTGGCTGTTTGCTTTCAATTAAATCTCTTGTGTATTTCTCAATGTTCATGGTTTTTCCAAGGAAAAATTTTTGAGTATTCAATTGTGGTAGAGGGTGAAAACGTGTTGTTTTAATAATCTTACATTTGCTTGATTAATTTTGTATATAACTATCCTAATAAAGCTCCGTGGGAGTTATGAAAAGTGTAACTTTCATGATAATCTTCTTACTTAAACGGTTTTGTAATTTTAATTTTATTCGTTTTGTAAACCACAAAAAAATTAAACAAAATCCTTGCTTCATTTTCAACATTAGAAGACAATCTTGTGATTAATATCTGTTGAAACAATGAATGAATTTATATTCAACAGTGAAATTGTTATTAAAAATTAAGCAAAAAAAAAAAAAAAATCGAAAATTAGTAAAATTTAGAAGGGGGGAAAAAAAGCAGTATTAAAACGTAGCATTAAAAAAACAATTTTTTTGAATTGTAAAAAGAGTAAAAATCAGTTTGTGAGGTAGTATTTTTGAGAATTACCGATTAAAAATGGTAAAATTTCGTTTAATTTTTAGTTAATTAAAACTTTAAAAAAATATTTCGATGTGTACATATCTACGCATTCCTAAAGTATATCTGTAAAATTTTTAATAAATCTAGATCTAACGGTCTGTCCTATTGAGCGGTAGGACAGACCTACATATAGAAACACACATTTATCTTTATTATTAGTAGAGATATGGCAAATAAAATGGAGAAAAAACCGCATACACACACAAAACCTCGCATCAGAAAAAACAAAGAGCAAAAAATGTCGGAATTAATTTATAAAAAGTAATCAATTTTTTGAGGCAAAAAACAAAACAAAAAAAACCTGCAAAATTTTACAAATGCATGCGCAGTAAGAAAAAAATACAATACAGCGGCATGTTGTTGTCCCTTCGGGAGAATTACTTGCCACGGACAGAACAGCATTTTTCAGCCTTTCTATGTATGCGCTGCCTACTGGTCGAGTGTAAACCCGGCAATATAAATGGAGGATGAAGTTAATTTTACAAGAAATCTCTTTGAATCTGCCGTGGCATATAGTCAAAAATGAAAGAAACTAAATGAATGGGGAAAAGACAACGAGTTGCAAGTCTGTCGGTCTATGCATTCACGGTCGTGTGGAATAGTAGCGTGAAAATGACATAATATAATTTAGTAGTGTGATCTTGTTACTATGAACATTATGTGGACTTCTGTCAAATCTGAGACACTAAGGGAAGAGGATGGGACGTTGTCCAAAAACTAGGCTTTGCTTCACAGAAAAACTAAGCTTCAATAATATATATTTTGTTAGTTTATAAACAAGTCAGAAAGTAAACACTCCCACCCGTTTTTTTTTTTTTTTTTTTGGAATGCCCCCCAACTTCCCTAATGAGGAAAAAAGCATTTTCAAAATGCAGTTTCCTGTTTCCCGTATACCTCCCCTTATTGCGTGAAAGAAGTTCCCTCCACCCTGGTCGTCGCGTGATGATTGTTGTATCGATCAACCGGCGTGACGTCATCCCATCGTTCTGGTACTCACCCCCCGGCCCCTCCACAGCTGTTGGCAAAACAAGGGGCATCTGTTTGACTTTTTTTTTCTGTGTGTCTGTTGGAAAAAACTTTCTTTTTTTTAGCTAGTTGAACTTTTATTAGTTTTGGTTTCACAGTCAATTGTGGATTTTTAATTAGCACTGAATGGAGTTTTCAGTACCAGTTTTGATTATTAACCAAATCACTTAATAATAAAACTCTTTCATTCAAATATACGAAATTCAGGATTTCTTTTTCTTTTCGATGAAAGTAACAAACAAACAAAAAGCTTTACTTTTTTGGGAATACGTTCACGTGCAAAATTTTCTATAGTTATTTCTAAAGTGCCGCCTAATAAAAGATTTTTCAAAATTCTATTTTAAATTTTAATTAATCCAAGTTTTTCCTAAATAATTTCAGAGTGCCAGCTGAGGTGTCGTTCTCGTTATCTGACCGTGGTTCAAAAGAACGACGTCCGTCCCAAAATAGCCTTAGTGGTGCTTTAAAAACGAGATGTTAATATAATATAACTAAACTAAGCTTATAATATAACTAACCTTTTCTGCATTCTTTCTACTTTTTATGAAACTGGAGGAGGAAAGGACCGCACAGCTTTTAACAAACAGAATCTGTCTTCCCTTCTGACTGGAGTTTTTTGTTGGGAGGGGGGGGGTGGATTTTTGATATAAACACAGTCAGATTTAGAATTCTTAAGCAAATTATATTCTTATTATATTTTCTTCTATAGCGCGTCTTTTACTTATCTGCGCAAGACAAAATTTTCGGGGACAAAATACTCATTCAAATTCAGTACTTTTTGCTAAATTTAATTACTCTGAGTATTTAACAATTATTAAGTTTTATAAAGCTAAATATCTACAATTTATAATTGAGTAATGCTTTCTTCTTTCTTTTTAATTTTTTAGCTTTGTTGAAAGGCACTGCAAAAAATTATATCACGATTAAATTATGCCTTCTCATTGTTACGTCATCAAAATGGCCGCTTTCATCGGACCTAACCTATCTTTAGTCTTAAAAGCGGCCCTTAATATAATAGAAGCTCATTAAAAATTCTAGATTATAAAAACATCTTAGTACAGAAATGGTTTATAAAATTTATCTTTGATAAAATTTTGCACAAAGTTGAGTCTTATATACATGCTATAACAACAATTGCGTGTTTAAGATTAAAAAATTTTGGCCATTAAATTTGGCACATATGTGTATCTATGTTGATTTGGTAAAGGTCTTTTAATATATTTCTGGCATAAGGCATAGTTTACTTTCGTAATAAAGCATAATTTACTTTCGTAATAAAGCATAATTTACTTTCGTGGCTTCTTTTTCTTATTGTGTACAGCCGACCACCCTGCCACCACTGAACGAGGCAGCATCGACAGGATGTGTTGTGGCCGACTGCTATCTTTAACATAATCCATTCATATTGCTGACAAATTTTCAGAACTGGTATCCTCTTCTAGGCGGTTGGCCCAAAGCCACAGGTGGTCAATCTATGATCTTCCTCCTCATCTTCCCCTACATTTGTCAACCTGTTTTACGAGTAGCAGCTCAACATTTTGAGAAAACCTTATCAAAATCTCTGTATTTCTCCAAATGTGCGTCCCACAACAGAAGAAAGGCAAACATTTTTAAGCTTTAAATTTTTGGCAAAAAACTCTCAATTTTCAACATCATGTCTTTCAGTATTTTAAGATTATCTGGCATCATTAGTACTGAACTTAAGTCATCATTTTCAACTTTCAGATTCTTCCTTCATTCCGAGATTTCTATGCATTCCTTTCAATAATCTTAATCAGTACCGATTCCTCCACAGATGTATTTATTTTCCTACGTTTTTCAAAATCTTTGGAAATATGAGAGAAATTTCCTGATATAATTTGGATTACCAGTGGATAGTATCTGGTTATTTTTATTCCTGGATTAGGAATGAAGTCGTAAGTGACTCTTCCGTGTTTTGGACATATACCATCTGTCAAATCGTTGTAGCTTTATTTCTTCTCTTCCCATTTTTAGACATTATTTGATTTGAGGGACAATTATATCAACACTCTCTTTCTGTGCCGCCAACTTTGCACATTGACCCGTCTTTTCATTACCATATATTCCAACATGGGAGTTAACTCAATTCGACTCTATCCATTTGTTAATTTTTACATTTTTTATCTTTTCTTTTATCGTCCATATTTCCCTATTACAGTTGTGAGATGATTATATGGCTTGTACGACTGACAGAGAATCCGAAAAAAATGAATCATTTCTGTCCGTCCTCCATCCTTTCATAATATTCAATGGCCATCTTTAAAGCTTGCACTTCTGCCTGGATATAAGACGTGGCTATTGGAAATCGCAGTGTGGAAAATGCATCAGCGCAGGAACTCCACCATAAATAAATTTGCTGCTATTTCCTATAATAAGTATTCATAGAGGCACGTCTCGTTTTAACTACTGCAATTTTTAGTTCAAACATAATACGTAAGGATGCCAAAACATGTCTTATACGCCACCCATCTTTCATGCTGTCCTGGCCCAGGGGTAGGTCTGGACGTCCCGGGTTCGAGTCCTGGTTCGGGCAGGGTGGTTCTTCACCCTTTGTTCTATCTGTGAGGTGCATGAAAGAGCAGCCCTCTCTGCAAAAAGGAGTTGTGCAAGCGAGTGTGTGAATGTCATCTTCATATGAGCTAGAAGTCAGACTTCGGGTGCTCAGGGGCTTTTACCCTCAGAAGCTACTGCACAAATTCGGCTTGTCCATGGCAAGTACAAGTATGTCTAACAAAACAACCACTTTTACGACAACTTAACAAGTGAGTGGGGGTGAAAAGATTATCTTCTATTACGCATCGGAAACAATCACTGGTTAGAAAATGAAATGTTTGAGCGGCTGCGTTGTTTAGAAGAAAACAAAACAAAACAGAAACCTGAAGCTTTAGAAATGACAAAACGACGATTAGGAAAATACTAAATAATACGGATATGAAAAATCGTCATTTTTCATTTTCTGCTTGTTTTATTAAGTGCTTGCATGTATTTTGTTTATTTTTTTTCACTGTAAAAAGGCATTTATTGATAAAATGGGTACAATATACATCCATCAAAATATTCTCCATCATGTTCTGCCATTTTTTTCCCATTTTCGTCCAATAAGTCTTGCAATGGATGGTCTTCGAATTTTTTCGTACCCCAGGTCCTTCTTTATTCATTTCAATCGAAATCATCACACTTAAATCATTTAAATCCAAACCGACTTCAGGGATATGACGGAGTAGCATCAGCATAAGTTTCTAAAAGTGTCTGATGGGCTTCGGCCAGCAGATTTCTTCAAAAAAAATAAAAAAAAGCAATGAATATCGAAAACGCAATTTAGAGCGTTGGTCTTTATACACTGAATAACTTGATAATATTAAATGGGAAACTTTCAAAATGATAACAATAAAGTAATCGTAAATCGGTAAAACCCCCAAACCATTGTCGTTTCTATAGACAATGTTTACCAATAGATGTTGCTGATTAAAATGCATGCAAGCGCCTAATATTTCGCAATCTGTGTTTGTGTTTTTTTTTAATGACTATTCCAAAAGTAACGGTAAAATGGATTGAAATAACTTGTTTCCGAAACATTTTGCGTGTACCCACTATAAAATGCATTTTTAATCACTCCCGTTTATTTCGAAACACACTATTAGTCATCAGTTTATCGTTTCGGAATACTTTTAAATGCTGTTTAATAAGTTATTTTTCACACATGTTTTTCTAGCAATTTCTAATATAAATATTTTTTTAAATCCCTTTATTTGACTTGACTTGTTTCATGTGTGTCAAATTTATCTTGTTTGGTAAATACGAATTCTCAGTAACAGTCTCTCTTCTCTCTCTTGATGATAGGAGAAATTTTTGGTAATCTTACTTTTTTCCTTAACATCAGCCAGAATGTTCTCCCCTCAACTTCTTTGCTCGCCGACACATTGTGTTTCGTAATATGGGAAGACGGTATGGAATTCCTTTCCACCCACTGAGTCCAAAATTTGATGCAAATTTACATATTTCGCATTGTTGGGATATCTCATTCACATACAAACAAAATGGGCACATGGCCGATCTGTTACCTGAATGGCCTAAAATTTGATAAATGTCTTCGATTCTGAGGATGAAACGATTATCTCTTAATGACGCATCTAACTCGTTGCTTTCTTCAGTTATTATATTATTTGTACATGCTGTATATTTCTATTTGTATATGCTTCAAGCCGTTTTTGTTTTCTTACAAACAAACAGGGAACGACTCGTACATGTTTTATGACCAACAGTTCATAGAAATATGCCATTTTGAAGTTAAAATCGCAATCGCAAATTTTCTCCGCCCAGCTCATTATACTTTTGGCCATAGATGGATGGTCGTGATTCTAAATGCATTTCTTTTCGCTCCTTGAAGATATGAGGCAAATTTTTTCCCGATGATTTTAACGTTCACAGAAAGTAATAAAACATTTGGTGATATGAGCCGAGGCCACCTGAAATGTCACAGAAACATCCCAAATCACTCATGTTCCAGGAAGATGCAGAGAAGCATCTTCTTCCCCCTGGATGACATCCGGGCACTTCGGGCGTAGTAGTAAGAATAGTAGTAGCTGTAGTAGAAGCACCGACCGAATCCAGTCGGAGGGGTCGTCCAGAAAGTACAAGATATTAAATTTAGTTCTTTCCACTAAGGATTAAAGGAAAGAACAAAAAAAGAATTTTTGTTATGATGTACAAGTCGACGGAGTAACAGAAATTATTTTTCTTATAATATTATAGCCATTCTGTTTTCCTGCTGTCTTCGACATAGTATCTACGAAAAGAGTATTTTAATTCTCAAAAAAAAAAAAAAAAAAAAAGGCAAGATTTAGAAGAATCCCCACGTCTTAGATGTACATGAATTTGTCAAACACAGTTCTGGAATCATGTCTGTTTATCTGACTTTGTCTCTTTACCACAATTTCTATTTGGCCCATACCTCAAAAATGGTGAAAGCTAGTATCACTTTTACACCAAAATTGTACGCATGCATAAAAATGTGGAAATAAATGACATCTCTCTCTGCTTAGATGCATAATGATGTTGAACAGCGGAGTCCTGTCCTCTGCAGGCAGTGGAACCGGCTCAGTTTCTCTTTCCTCTCATCTCTCATTTTCGCATCCCTTGATTGTGTGAATCTCCTGTATGAACCCTTAAAGTTGTACCGTGGTCACATTTGGTAAACCAATTCAAAGTACTGATGCGATGAGGGAATTTCGAGACCACATGCTAGGTAATTGGTACCATGTGGCTTACAAGAAATGGTATTGCATGAATCTGATTTATTATGAAGCGCATCGTTTTCGAGTTGTTTTGTACTGAAAAATTCTGCTTACTCAGCAGCTGAAATTTATCTTTCCGGTGGCAGGAAACTTAAGTTTATCAACAATGGAGTCTAACGAAAGCGATTTAAGCAACAAAATGAATTATTTTCAATTTCACCTCTCTAATCACTGACTTAATGACTCATTTTTGAGATTTATATTTATATTTACTCTATTAACTCTCATATTTCGCCATCGTTCAAAAGGATCCATCTGAATGACCGATGTGATGGTCCGAATGACTGAGCAAGAGGAGGAAAGAAAGCAAGACAGACAGAAATACATAAAAACAGCATTTTACTCATTTTCATGAATGTACATTGAAGTTTTTATGTTTATTTCTATTACTAGTCTTTAATTCATAATTGATTACTATTTATATTATAGAACACTAAAATGAATTTTACTTAAATTCATTTTCAGATGGCGTCATGATTGCAGAACCATAATTTCATTATTTGATTTAATGACTATTAATTTCTGAAAATATTGAAATAATATATTATCATTGAGAATGCACAAGTATTCAAATTTTCAGAATTCCAACTTGAAGCAAGCAGAAATTCAATTAAAAGAATTCTATCTTAATGAACATGACACAAACCAAGTTAAATAAAAAGTGCTTCTTAAAAGGAGAATGAAAAGTGTTTCAAAATTTAATAAAAACTATTTTTAAAATCACATTTTTATTTTCTTACTAAAAAGCAGAGTTCTTACCTTTGAATTACTTTGTATTTCTTAGTCTTTCATTTATCCATATTTGCATGATAAATCTTAATCTGGAATCTTATTATGGAATTTCGAAGCTATTTTTTTTCACTTCAAATTTACTGTCTGCAGATGTCAGTGATATGCAAACAAAATTTATTTATATCAATAGAATAAATGATAAGTAAGCTTTGAAAACATTGAAAATAGTACAGTGTTTCATCAAGAATACACAATAGTATGAATCAATAAACGAGAACACAAGTCCATTTCAAAATTTTTTTTTCCTTTCCGAACAAGAATTTAAATTAGCCTTAGTGCTTAAAAAAAGATAACAAAAGAAAGTATAATAACGCAGATGGTTTTATTTTTGAAATAAATAAAATAAAAAAATATTTAGGAAAAGGTCACACCAGTCGCATAAAATTTTTCAAAAATACCATTTTCAACATGATGCTGTATATAAATCGTATGCTCCCAGTAAATTGTGGATGCGTCATTTGTTTAAAACGTTTTGCTCGGAAAATAGTGGGACATGAGGTAACAAATTTAGCTCATAGGTAGTTGATAATTAAGTTTTTTTTTTTTTCAAAATTTTAACTAGATTTTTAAGGAAAAATAAACTGAAAAGTTAACTTTTTTCTTCAATAACGTCGGAGCATATTATTGCTCAAAAATATTCTTGCACCATTTTGGCATATAAAAAACTTAAATCTTTAATAAATTCAAATTTGATTCCGTACAATTTTTGTTTCTAATTTCAAAATTATTTTTAAAAGGTTTCAAAATATATTCGATAATATTTAGTTAAAAAAATTTTAGCATTAAGTTGTTACTTTGTGTGTGTGTGTGTGTACGTCATCATTGTTATAATTAAACATATATTTAAAATATACAAAGGTACACGAATCGGGTGTAAAATATCATAATTCGGCTTTTTAGAGTAGGAATTCGAATCTCCTTTTTAAATATCTACGTTTCTTTTCTACACGTCATTTTGATTTTCTTCATAAATTCCAAGTAAACATTCTCCGTAGAAAATTTTGATTATTTAACTATGCATCTATAGAAATTCGCTTTTAAAGATCGTTTTACTAAATTTTTTCGCACAATAATTGATTTTCAATGAAAGTTACTCCTAAAAAACGAGGTCTTCTCCCTTCAGCAACTTTCCTTCAGGTGGATCAGATCAAATCCCTCCCTCAGTCTGTTCCGTTCTTGGCGCCGTGCCAACTCTTCCTCCCCCCACCACCGAGAACAGTGACCCTCGTGGGTTGAATCCGGAGGAAGGTAACTAATTGCTTCGTCCAGCGCTTTCATTTTAATCTATTAGCCGAGATGAACATCCACTAGATAGGAATATCTTCTTACTTTTGATATTTGATAAATACTAGCCGTCTTTGGGGACCAGTTTGTTTGCTCAAATGAATCACCTTTTTTAGACAATTTAAGAAATGCATTGAAAAAAAAAAAAAAAAAAGCTTTCACCTTGTTACCTGACATAACTGAAAAACATGAATTCAGTTCATTCGGATTACTGCAAATTACAAAGTGTATACATTTAAAGTGGAAGTTAAAATTCTAATACTGAATTCATGATTAGCATTAACATGTGATGGAATGTTTTGATAGGTGAGTTAAAAGTTCACCAAAATATTTAAAAACATTATTACATATGGTGGATCAAACTAAATTAAAACTGTTATTAAAATTAAGGGAAAATGATTCAAAAATGAAATTGATGTCATTAAAGAAGTAATTTTTTGAACCTACAGATAACAAAAAAAAAAAAAAAAGAATAAAGATGCATGATAATTATTTTAGATGAATAGCAGTTTTCAATGGCAAGTCATCCCCATCACCCCTCTGGAAACGGCTAAGCTTTATTAAATTTTTTGATTGCAGCCACTTTTTTATTTCTTTTTCCAGATGGAATGTTTTTCACCATGTAAACGGAGAGTCTCCAGCTGGCGGGGTTCGATCTTACAACCCAAGGGATGCGAATCCAACGCCCTACCAACCAGGCTATCACAGCCGCCAATTTTCTTTGTTATACTAAGAAGAATGTCGAAGCTATTCCCAAAATTTGCAAATTTTTATATCTGTCTATATATTTCCACCGATCTGTCTCTTTGTTTGTCCTTCTCCATATTATCCCGACATCTCAAAACCGCAAGTAACTAAATGGATTATATTTAGTGTGTAAGTTTATCATTAGAATCTTAAATTTGAATTGAGTTTCGGGTCCAATCAGTCAAATTATTCCCTGTATATTTACGGAGATGTAAAGGGGCCGCGGTGGTCTGGTGGTAATGTCCTGCTTCCGGAACCGGAGGTTTCAGGTTCGAGAGCTGATTCCGTCGAAGAAGCTTCCGTCGTGTAAGCGAGGCTAGCGCTAGTATGGTGTGGAAGTATGGAGAGGGGGTACCAGCTCAGGTGTTATCCTCGTCATCTGACAGCGGTTCAAAATTATGAGGCCCGTCCCAAAATAACCCTAGTGTCGCTCTAAATTGGGACGTTAATATAAATAAACTAAACATGCGAAGATGTGTATGCTAAAACGCAACAACTTAAATAAATGAAATTTAGTATGGGTTTTGATTTCACAAATTGTTGAACTGAGTCAAAGGTTGGCTATAACTGCGAGAAAGGAAGACCTTGAAAAACCCATACGTGTTTTTTTCCATTATGCTGTGAAGCATGCAAGGCCCGTTTTAGTTACGCGAGTGCTGTTAGTTGCGTGATATTATCCTCAAAAGCGCGTGCATATGAGAATGTTTGGGGGAAAACATTCCAGTTTTTTTTTGTGAAAATTTTTAGATTTTTTAAAAATTAGGAACATATAATAATGAGGAACAAACTTGTTTTCATAGTGGGTCTCTCACCTTCTCCAAACCTACTTTTCATTCATAATACATTATTTTATTTATACAAAAACTCCTTTTTGTCCACTGAACTGTTTTTTTTAGTGTGTGTGTGCTTTTATTCTTCCTTTTATGAGAATTGAAACATTTCTAAAACCTCACTTTTTTTCCTCGTAATTCTGGGATTTCTCCTTTGTTATCTTCGCATTGTGCCAGGAATACAAAAGACTTAAAATTTGTCAGATCTCTTGTTTTATTCCTTTTGACGATTCTATTGAATGGAAAAAAAGTCGCCTTCAATGATGGCATCGTGATAAATTATTAGAGCAGAACGGAACATAAATATGTAATTAATTTCCTTATTTTCTTTCAGATAGCAAATATCTGCTCCGGTTCTGAGGGAAATAAGTGTTTACATAGACATGAAAAAAGATATGTAGGGGGACTTCATTTCAAAGGCATTGCGCGGGATTAAATCTTGCGAGGACCTCTTCGCTGATTTCTGACAAAAGAATCTTAGGGATTTTAGCAATCCTTAAGTTTAGTAATTAAGAATCTTAGGGAAAATCTATATTAACAGTTTTGGAATAAAAAAATATTACGTCAAACAAAATATTTAATTTGTGGACTATCTTCAAAAGAGTATATTTGAATACCTTGCATTAAAAAATTAAATTTATAAGTATTTTAAAACAAATGAAGGAACGAAATTTTAAATATTATTTTAATATTTTAACACAAAGACTGCAGGATCATTGACATGTGAATCAGTTAGCCAACAAGTTAAATCGGGCATTGCTGAAATCCTTAATAATATTTGGAAATTTAAACGTTATTTGAATTCAATTCGAACGAGTTCGAGTATTTGTGAATCGAATGAGGACACAGAATTAGTTATCTTAAAAACAATTCAAAAGAAATACATATAACGAGGCTTCAGGGAGCCCCCCCCCCAACACTTGCGGAGCCTCTAAACGATTGCCTACTTTGTTTATTTGATGATTCGCTCCTCTAAGTGTACAAAAACAAAAGACATACAAAATGTCAGTTTTATAAAAGAAACAGGTACAGAAGTAGCCACTGCAGGGGATTTTTGCAAAGATTGAAGTGAAAGAGAAAAAGGTGCTCCAGATAAAGCGTACAACTTAAGTTCCGCTGAACACAGATTCACAACTGTAAAACCACTCAGTAGGTTGAAACAATGCATAGCTTCGGTTGATAAATCCTTTGTGTAATTTGTAGCTTTACTGTCGATGATGCTCCTAACTCGGGGCTTTTCCATAAACTCATTAATTTCTTATAATTCAATACAAAGATAGGCGAGAGAGTAATTTAGTTTCAGTTTGCCTAATGTTATAGCCATTTGAAAGCGGATTCAGCAAGAAAACATATTGGTATTTTAATTAAATTTTGATGCTTATACATAAGAAAAATGCGCTTAAAATTTTGCATTTTATTCCTTTCCAAATACAATTTTTAAAAAATGCACCAGAATTAAGAATGAATCAGTTAAACGGACATGAATGATACAAAATTTTTAAATGTTAAAGGTACAAAATGGTATACAGTGTTAATGGTACAAAATTGTTTAAAAAATGCATCAGCATTAAAAATGTATGAATCAATAAAATGAGCCAGAAAGATCTAAATGCATGATAGCAAGTTGGTATTCTGTAAATTAGTGTTTTGAAGCTGATATGTCAAGTCATCTCAGGAAATATACTACTTACTTGGGACTTCCTTTGATTATTCATTGCATTTCACTTGCAATTACTTTCTTCTTGCAGGTAAGTCGTTTCAACATCACGCATCACACATAATCATTCTGCAAGTTCTAGAAACAATTTTTTTTCCCCAATAACCATAATAAAATATTAAAAAAAATTGTATTCTTAATTACTGTATTAAACAAATGAGTTAAAAAGAAATATAGTAAAAACTGATGAAACCACATGATATTTGTCGATTAGTGAAAATCGTTATATCTCAAAAAAGTAACGAATTGATAGTTCAAATGCTGTTGATTCAAAATATAGAAAAAAAAATGTTTTGCCTTAGGTACATTATTTATGCGATAGCAAATGTCATTTATCTTTGATTTTCCTGTAATATGTGTGCCAAAAATAATGCTTGTAGATATTATTTAAAATGTTGCAATATCTTCCAGAACTGCTTCCTATCAATTCCTCAGCCGGTAGTCAAATGACCGTTGAATGATGGCTTTAGATCCTTTATGCAACAGTCACACAATCATGCTTTCTAGATGCAATTATATCTGTCATCGTATGTACGATTTATAACGATCGAACAGCGTAGTTATGCCTTTCGATATATATATGGATTTTGATATAAATATGGCTTTTTCCTCCATATTCCAAATTCGTATTCCATTAAACCTTGTTAGACATTTTCATCCCTTTAATCGCTGGTAAAAAATTCCTGAAACACCCTCTGCGTTTGGAATTCTTTCCATTCTTGCTCTCTTTCTTTCTTTCTTTTTTTTGTAAAAATATTTTACTTCTGGAGATCTGACGTATCTTTCGGGGCCGCGGTGGCCTGATGGTAAGGTCTTGGGCTTGGAGTCGGAGGGTCTCAGTTCGAGACCCGATTCCATCGAAGAACCGTCGTGTAAGTAGGTCTGGTGCAAGTTAAACCCGTCGGGGCTGAATATGATCCACCTGGCGTGGTGTGGAACTTTGGAGAGAGGGTGCCAGCTCAGGCACCGTCCCCGTCATCTGACAGCTGTTCAAATCTACGATGTCCATCCCAAAATAGCCCTGATGTTGCTTTAAAACGGGACGTTAATATAACGAAACTAAGAAATCTCTTCCAAAACTGCTTCCTATCATTTACTCAGCCGGTAATCAAATGGCCATTGAATGAGGGCTTTAGATCCTTTACGCAAACAGTCACACAATCCTGCTTTCTAGTTGCTATTATATCTGTCATCGTGCACATGATTTATAACCATGGAACGGTACCGTTATGGCTCTTTGTATTCCATTAAACCTTGTCACATACTTTCATCCCTTTAGTCATTGGCAAAGAATTCCTGAAACAATCGACCTCTCCGTTGGAATTCTTTCTTTTCTTGTTTTTTTTTTTTTTTTTTTTTTTGTAAAAATATTTTGTTTCTGGAAATCAGACGCAGCTTTAAAGCATGGCTAAGGCATTTTGAAACATTTCATAAGTTCTACTCAGTTAAACCGGCTCGTTTTGCATTAGCTGTTTTCTTTCTCTTTCTTCTTTTGACATAATTATGCTAATAGACTGGCTTAAATTGCATGTCTGAAAATCATATGACGAATGGAAATATACAAATGCTTTAGTGCAAGACAAATCGTTGGCCTTTGAGCTACCAAAATTAGTGTGTAGTTACTTCTTGAGTCAACGTTGCTCACTAAAAAAGAATTTTAAAATTTAAATAAGATTTTTCATTAAAAATTAATTTTCATTTAATATTTTTACGTTATAATTTAACATTTTCCCTTAATGAGCTTCGAAGCCTGGTACTGTTCACAACTCATTTTAAAAATTCAAAAAATAGCATTTTCAATAAAACTAATGCTATATCCGTGCATTTTGATCTCTAATTTTAAAATATTTTAAATTATATTTTGCATTTTTTCATTATTTTAAGGAAGAAGAATCACACGTGTTGTAATGTTATTAAATGTTCTTATCTGTTTAATTCCTACTATAATCAAAAGTAAACTTTTGAAATCATATTCAGAAGGATGAATCTAACCTAAAGTGTTTTCTTGCTCCAATGCCTTGGATTAGAGTTCGAATCTCCCTTAAGTTCTATTTATTTACTTATTATACTAATATTCAGATAATGAGAAACAGTATTTCAAAATGAAACCGAAATGAATACATTTTTTTAAACTATTTTCTATTGTTTTTTTCTGTCAACTGATAATGTGTTTTTTAATTGTGTGGCAATTATATCGATGCATTTCACAACTAAGGTAAAACTGTGTTGCATTGTTTAAAAATATCATAAATACTTTGTATCACCAAAAAGGTTTTCCAGATTTAATGTGCATTTGCCATAATTGTGCTAAAAACAAGTGAAATACGAGATTCACATTAGATGTCGCAGCAATATGGCTATATTCAACACTTTTTTCAGCAGATTTCACGCTTCGAAAAATACACAAACTTCAGAGCGGAATAAAAATTTTAGTCTGAAAAATCTGCAGAATTTTTGCACTATTTGATGAAGTAGTTCCATCGCAGCAAGAGATACTAACACACTGGGGTCATGTCATAGGAATCACCGGTGCCCGGCTCTGAGTTTGCTTCTAGCGCCACGGGAAGCAAAGATTATTAAAAATAAAAAATTCGAGTAAATATTTAATGTTTTCAAATATTATCATCATTACTGAAGCGGTGTGAAGAAATGAATACCATGTGGAACAGACGAAAATAATTGTGTTTATATAACCTGGCATTTCAGCGCCGTAGAGTTCGCCGGTGACCTCAGTAAAATAATGCATTAAGAATAATTACATAATTTAACTTGTCTATTGTAATGAATGCTTCACTAAAATTTTCAACACATAATGAGAAATTCATGTTGGCCAGACGGGTAAGCCATGTGAAATGAGCGTGGCTAGGGACGGCGTACAGGAACTTGTGACCTATCTGAAAAGCAGACTTCTGTTCTTCTGCTCTTTGTATTCTGGCGAGTGTTCGATATTCCTATTACAGGATTTCAGCACCTGGCCTCACGGACCTGGAAAGGGGGAAGTTCTGGTTGATCAATCATGCGCCTCGAGAGATTGGACATCAATGGGCAGAATGAAACTTTCTTTCAAGTTATTGAAATGTGTAGATGGGTTAGTAAAGAAGCTAGAGAGGACATTATACAGCGGAAGTAGTCCCTCCTAAATTTTCTCGCTTACTCTCTAATAGGTGAAGGTGTTGCCCTCTACAGCCTTCTCAAAAAGTTGTGGACTTTGGGTAAGGCAGAGAATGCCTTACATGGCACCGCCATACAATAGTTACGAAATATTAACCTTTGGCTTGAATTTAGCATTTCTACTTAATGGATCGTGGAATCCTTGGCAAAGTTTTTGGCGATTAATCCCTGGCATGCGGTTAATAGTGTCAGAAAATCGAATTTGTGTTTTAGATGCTTTTTTTCCCAACCTGTTTGAAACTAAAATTTAACACAGAACTGCTATTGTAGTCACAAAATCGCATCGAAATTTTATATATTTGAATCATTGTGTTTTTGAATTATATCCTTTACTTGCTTATGAAAATACTGACCGACAGACGTTCTGCAACTTCTTGTTAGATTTAGCTCAAAATTTGATAGGTCTAGAACATAGATGTTAAATCTGTGCACCGAATTTTATCCATTTAACTCTTTTCGTTTTATATTTATAATGTTAACATATTCGAATAGCCGAATCGAGAGATGGTCTTTCAATTGATTTTACTCAGAATTTGATATAAATCTACATATTTGATTTAAGGCCGTATACCAAATTTAATCCGTCTCGCTCAAAATGTTTTTGAGTTAGCTTTGTCACATACAGATAGACAGACGGACTAACATAACGCCAAAAATGTGTTTTTCAATATTAGGGTGGTCTAAAACATGGCGATTCGTGAAAATCACAAGTTCGAATTGTTTGATGGTTACAATATTTTCTTCAAACTTAGTATACGGCAAAGTGATAAGTGGTGTCTTTTCTAGCGCGACAGAAAAAATAATATATAGCTTGCAATCACTTGTAAAGTATTTTAATTAATGGCAAATTTAACTCCTTGCTCATGCATAATTTTAAAATATTGTGCAGAAATATGCTTTTTTCCCGCTCAATTATTATTATTGCCATAGAAATCGTTACTCGTCTGCTCATGTTTAATGTTAAGACAGAAAGTCCGCAATCGTCAGTTTTATTGTAAAATAATTATGTGCACACTCTCGTAGTAGTGTTGAAAACACAACTTTCCGCCGAATCATAAAACAAATTTAGAGAATAAATAGCCGAATCTAACAGAAATTCCCTTTACAGTTGATTGATGCATGAAGAATGAATAGCTTCCGATTCATTAATGAAGGAGGTGTGTTTTTATGTTTTCAAGACACGAAAAAGCATACAATAATCACTCGTATTATCTAGAAACTCACTGTAGAATTAACAAATGAATGCATTGATGATAATATTTCTTTTGTTATGAATGAAAGCATGGAGGGCGATTGTAGTTGTCATTTGGCTGCATATCGCCAAATGACAACTACATTCGCCCTTACCCTTACCCTTACCCTACCCCAATTGTTTACTTAAAACACTTCGTCATGAGGGTTTGGTTATGGTTACTATTGGTATTGTTTAAATGGATTTTCAAAATGACACTTTCGTAAGTGCACTAAAGGATGCAATTTTTTGTTTTATTTCTACACTTTAATCATTAATATGTAGTTCGTTATTACAAATTAGAGAATCTAAGAGTTATTTTTTTTTTCTTCTTTTATTTCCGATTGGCGCTGCTGATATATATCATCCAGAGCACACTGCAGGCTTCAGGTGGTGAGTGATTACAAAACTGTGTTTATACAAGCAAGAAACCATGCGAATAAAATTGTTTACTTAAAAATATTTTATTTTATGAAACAAATGTAATTAACTCATTAAACAAATAAAGGTAATCACTTACTTCTAATGCTTAAAAATGTCAATAGCAAGCTTCTGACAGAGGAAAGGAAATCTGATTCGAGTGGGTGGTTATCGGGGTGCTTGGACTTTTCAACTCCACTGCTGAAAAGAATAAGATAACAATTGTAGTTACATGACTGATTGAATTTTACAGAGAAAAATTTACAAAAGTAAATTCAAAGAACAGGGATGATAAAAAATTACGAAACAGTTGGGGAAAGGAGGTTCAGAAGAAAAAGAAAAAAGATATGCCTCGAGTAAGCCATGGATTTACGCTAATGAAAGAAATGCAAGAATCGCCAGGATATTTATTGAGTACAGGGATATTTAGTTATAGAGAGCCCTACTCAAGAAAAGGATTCTCCCACTGCAAGCGCAGTATTGAAGAATGTAGCTGATTGCCATTTGAACATTTTTATCTTTCTTAAGTTCGTCTTTACGAAAGAAATGAACTGAGAAATCAAATGTATGCTATTGACCCTTTGCACTCAGATGTCTCCTCTCAGACGGTGCATCATTCTGGCGATTTATTTATTTTTAAAAAATAATTTTTGTAATAAATAATATTTTCAGTGTGGTAAGAAAATGTAAACTAATTTTTATGGGTTTGTTTAGTTTAGTTATATTAACTTCCCGTTTTAAAACAACACTAGGGCTGTTTTGTGACTACCTTCGTATTCAACCGCGGTCGGATGGCGAGGCCGACACTCGAGCTGGCGTTCCACACTCCGGGCTTCCACACCACACCAATGGGATGACGTTTGGCTCCGATGGATTTAACATGCACCAGTTCCACTTATATGACGGTTCTTTGGTGAAATCGGGTCCCGAACCTGTAACCTCTGGCTTCGCAGCCGTGACCTTACCATCAGGCCACCGCGGCCCATCAGATCGGATAGATTTAAAGGCGATGTATGAAAGAAACGTACACGATGGGAGTGATAAGGAGGACATTCGATTAAAATATGCTTAACGCTAAGATCAACAAGACACCTTTCGCCAAAGATCACATGTTTGTGAGTAAAGCATGTATGTCCCACACGGAGACATGACATCAGCCACAAGCATAGGAAGAGTTGGCCCTATACCAATGGTCTAGTGCAGTTTATTGTGGAATGGATGCAGAAAGAAGAAATGAAAAATCCTTTCATTTTAAGCCCCGATGGATTTAACCTGAATTAGGTGAATAATTATGCATCGAATTATTTTTCCGACTGCAAGGTTTGTACTTGTGATCAGCCTGGATATTTTTCTTTTTTCTCTTGAGGTTGATATGCCTAGATTTCATGGAAATCATGCTTGTCTTTTGAAGTGTAGGGATTCATTTGAAATCTTTTCATTCGACTTACTTTCCATTGTGATTTTCATACAATTCTTTTTTTATAAATTTGATTTTTTTTAATTAGCGATTTATTGGTACAATTATTTCAATTTAAAATCCTTTTGTGGTTGGTTTCAATTCAAAGTTATTATTTCAATTAAATGAACTCCCTTCACTTAGAATAAAATGGACATAGCTCACTTGGAGTATTAATTATTTTAAGCACAGTGCGAAGGTTTTTTTACATTATCTTAGACTGAATCATTATTTCATTTTTACCTATGAATTTATTTAACGTCCTAAAATAACTTCCGAACTGTTAGGAGCACTTATTATTACTTTAATTTCTGTAATTATACGAAGGAGTCTGAGATATTGAAGCGTCTCTGTATTGGACAATATATGTGAAAGGGTTAAGAAACGAACTTACTGGCATCCCAAGAATCATTAAAATTGTTTTTAGACCTCTATATAGCTTCCGCAAACATTTTAATTTCTTTGTCTATTAATGTATCTTGTCTTGTTAATGTATTTTCATTTTTAATTATAAATTTTGATTTTTTCAGTATACATCATTAATGTGACGTAAATAACGTGCAGAATCATTACTGCTTTATCTAGATTTCATTGATATGTCTTTATTTTATGTTTATATATATAATTGAACCTAATATGCAAACTTGGTCGTTCTATAATGTATCATTTCATTTTCGATTAACTTTACATTCATTAGAAAAGAGGAAAATTGTAATAATGTAAAATCTATTATGCGTTATACGATCGAAGATCTTGCAAAAGTAATGAGAGAAGAGATAGTTGAAAAGAAATGTCTAATAGTGGTTTTCATTCCGCTTGTATCATCATGTCATGATTGGTTAGTAAACGAAATGAAGATTTTAAACAATATTTTGTTAGTTTGTAAATCGGGAAATATTTTTTTTTATTCGAAAACCTCTAGTAACAATAGTACTTCTAGTAACAATATAAATACAATATAATCCTGAATCAATATAAAAAAAGAAATGCTTGTGATTCCAGTGGAAGTTAAAATTTATAATAAACTAACTGTCTTTGGCGACCAGCTAATCCGTCGGGAATGCTGGCTGTTTGCTTTCAATTAAATCTCTTGTGTATTTCTCAATGTTCATGGTTTTTCCAAGGAAAAATTTTTGAGTATTCAATTGTGGTAGAGGGTGAAAACGTGTTGTTTTAATAATCTTACATTTGCTTGATTAATTTTGTATATAACTATCCTAATAAAGCTCCGTGGGAGTTATGAAAAGTGTAACTTTCATGATAATCTTCTTACTTAAACGGTTTTGTAATTTTAATTTTATTCGTTTTGTAAACCACAAAAAAATTAAACAAAATCCTTGCTTCATTTTCAACATTAGAAGACAATCTTGTGATTAATATCTGTTGAAACAATGAATGAATTTATATTCAACAGTGAAATTGTTATTAAAAATTAAGCAAAAAAAAAAAAAAAAATCGAAAATTAGTAAAATTTAGAAGGGGGGAAAAAAAGCAGTATTAAAACGTAGCATTAAAAAAACAATTTTTTTGAATTGTAAAAAGAGTAAAAATCAGTTTGTGAGGTAGTATTTTTGAGAATTACCGATTAAAAATGGTAAAATTTCGTTTAATTTTTAGTTAATTAAAACTTTAAAAAAATATTTCGATGTGTACATATCTACGCATTCCTAAAGTATATCTGTAAAATTTTTAATAAATCTAGATCTAACGGTCTGTCCTATTGAGCGGTAGGACAGACCTACATATAGAAACACACATTTATCTTTATTATTAGTAGAGATATGGCAAATAAAATGGAGAAAAAACCGCATACACACACAAAACCTCGCATCAGAAAAAACAAAGAGCAAAAAATGTCGGAATTAATTTATAAAAAGTAATCAATTTTTTGAGGCAAAAAACAAAACAAAAAAAACCTGCAAAATTTTACAAATGCATGCGCAGTAAGAAAAAAATACAATACAGCGGCATGTTGTTGTCCCTTCGGGAGAATTACTTGCCACGGACAGAACAGCATTTTTCAGCCTTTCTATGTATGCGCTGCCTACTGGTCGAGTGTAAACCCGGCAATATAAATGGAGGATGAAGTTAATTTTACAAGAAATCTCTTTGAATCTGCCGTGGCATATAGTCAAAAATGAAAGAAACTAAATGAATGGGGAAAAGACAACGAGTTGCAAGTCTGTCGGTCTATGCATTCACGGTCGTGTGGAATAGTAGCGTGAAAATGACATAATATAATTTAGTAGTGTGATCTTGTTACTATGAACATTATGTGGACTTCTGTCAAATCTGAGACACTAAGGGAAGAGGATGGGACGTTGTCCAAAAACTAGGCTTTGCTTCACAGAAAAACTAAGCTTCAATAATATATATTTTGTTAGTTTATAAACAAGTCAGAAAGTAAACACTCCCACCCGTTTTTTTTTTTTTTTTTTTGGAATGCCCCCCAACTTCCCTAATGAGGAAAAAAGCATTTTCAAAATGCAGTTTCCTGTTTCCCGTATACCTCCCCTTATTGCGTGAAAGAAGTTCCCTCCACCCTGGTCGTCGCGTGATGATTGTTGTATCGATCAACCGGCGTGACGTCATCCCATCGTTCTGGTACTCACCCCCCGGCCCCTCCACAGCTGTTGGCAAAACAAGGGGCATCTGTTTGACTTTTTTTTTCTGTGTGTCTGTTGGAAAAAACTTTCTTTTTTTTAGCTAGTTGAACTTTTATTAGTTTTGGTTTCACAGTCAATTGTGGATTTTTAATTAGCACTGAATGGAGTTTTCAGTACCAGTTTTGATTATTAACCAAATCACTTAATAATAAAACTCTTTCATTCAAATATACGAAATTCAGGATTTCTTTTTCTTTTCGATGAAAGTAACAAACAAACAAAAAGCTTTACTTTTTTGGGAATACGTTCACGTGCAAAATTTTCTATAGTTATTTCTAAAGTGCCGCCTAATAAAAGATTTTTCAAAATTCTATTTTAAATTTTAATTAATCCAAGTTTTTCCTAAATAATTTCAGAGTGCCAGCTGAGGTGTCGTTCTCGTTATCTGACCGTGGTTCAAAAGAACGACGTCCGTCCCAAAATAGCCTTAGTGGTGCTTTAAAAACGAGATGTTAATATAATATAACTAAACTAAGCTTATAATATAACTAACCTTTTCTGCATTCTTTCTACTTTTTATGAAACTGGAGGAGGAAAGGACCGCACAGCTTTTAACAAACAGAATCTGTCTTCCCTTCTGACTGGAGTTTTTTGTTGGGAGGGGGGGGGGTGGATTTTTGATATAAACACAGTCAGATTTAGAATTCTTAAGCAAATTATATTCTTATTATATTTTCTTCTATAGCGCGTCTTTTACTTATCTGCGCAAGACAAAATTTTCGGGGACAAAATACTCATTCAAATTCAGTACTTTTTGCTAAATTTAATTACTCTGAGTATTTAACAATTATTAAGTTTTATAAAGCTAAATATCTACAATTTATAATTGAGTAATGCTTTCTTCTTTCTTTTTAATTTTTTAGCTTTGTTGAAAGGCACTGCAAAAAATTATATCACGATTAAATTATGCCTTCTCATTGTTACGTCATCAAAATGGCCGCTTTCATCGGACCTAACCTATCTTTAGTCTTAAAAGCGGCCCTTAATATAATAGAAGCTCATTAAAAATTCTAGATTATAAAAACATCTTAGTACAGAAATGGTTTATAAAATTTATCTTTGATAAAATTTTGCACAAAGTTGAGTCTTATATACATGCTATAACAACAATTGCGTGTTTAAGATTAAAAAATTTTGGCCATTAAATTTGGCACATATGTGTATCTATGTTGATTTGGTAAAGGTCTTTTAATATATTTCTGGCATAAGGCATAGTTTACTTTCGTAATAAAGCATAATTTACTTTCGTAATAAAGCATAATTTACTTTCGTGGCTTCTTTTTCTTATTGTGTACAGCCGACCACCCTGCCACCACTGAACGAGGCAGCATCGACAGGATGTGTTGTGGCCGACTGCTATCTTTAACATAATCCATTCATATTGCTGACAAATTTTCAGAACTGGTATCCTCTTCTAGGCGGTTGGCCCAAAGCCACAGGTGGTCAATCTATGATCTTCCTCCTCATCTTCCCCTACATTTGTCAACCTGTTTTACGAGTAGCAGCTCAACATTTTGAGAAAACCTTATCAAAATCTCTGTATTTCTCCAAATGTGCGTCCCACAACAGAAGAAAGGCAAACATTTTTAAGCTTTAAATTTTTGGCAAAAAACTCTCAATTTTCAACATCATGTCTTTCAGTATTTTAAGATTATCTGGCATCATTAGTACTGAACTTAAGTCATCATTTTCAACTTTCAGATTCTTCCTTCATTCCGAGATTTCTATGCATTCCTTTCAATAATCTTAATCAGTACCGATTCCTCCACAGATGTATTTATTTTCCTACGTTTTTCAAAATCTTTGGAAATATGAGAGAAATTTCCTGATATAATTTGGATTACCAGTGGATAGTATCTGGTTATTTTTATTCCTGGATTAGGAATGAAGTCGTAAGTGACTCTTCCGTGTTTTGGACATATACCATCTGTCAAATCGTTGTAGCTTTATTTCTTCTCTTCCCATTTTTAGACATTATTTGATTTGAGGGACAATTATATCAACACTCTCTTTCTGTGCCGCCAACTTTGCACATTGACCCGTCTTTTCATTACCATATATTCCAACATGGGAGTTAACTCAATTCGACTCTATCCATTTGTTAATTTTTACATTTTTTATCTTTTCTTTTATCGTCCATATTTCCCTATTACAGTTGTGAGATGATTATATGGCTTGTACGACTGACAGAGAATCCGAAAAAAATGAATCATTTCTGTCCGTCCTCCATCCTTTCATAATATTCAATGGCCATCTTTAAAGCTTGCACTTCTGCCTGGATATAAGACGTGGCTATTGGAAATCGCAGTGTGGAAAATGCATCAGCGCAGGAACTCCACCATAAATAAATTTGCTGCTATTTCCTATAATAAGTATTCATAGAGGCACGTCTCGTTTTAACTACTGCAATTTTTAGTTCAAACATAATACGTAAGGATGCCAAAACATGTCTTATACGCCACCCATCTTTCATGCTGTCCTGGCCCAGGGGTAGGTCTGGACGTCCCGGGTTCGAGTCCTGGTTCGGGCAGGGTGGTTCTTCACCCTTTGTTCTATCTGTGAGGTGCATGAAAGAGCAGCCCTCTCTGCAAAAAGGAGTTGTGCAAGCGAGTGTGTGAATGTCATCTTCATATGAGCTAGAAGTCAGACTTCGGGTGCTCAGGGGCTTTTACCCTCAGAAGCTACTGCACAAATTCGGCTTGTCCATGGCAAGTACAAGTATGTCTAACAAAACAACCACTTTTACGACAACTTAACAAGTGAGTGGGGGTGAAAAGATTATCTTCTATTACGCATCGGAAACAATCACTGGTTAGAAAATGAAATGTTTGAGCGGCTGCGTTGTTTAGAAGAAAACAAAACAAAACAGAAACCTGAAGCTTTAGAAATGACAAAACGACGATTAGGAAAATACTAAATAATACGGATATGAAAAATCGTCATTTTTCATTTTCTGCTTGTTTTATTAAGTGCTTGCATGTATTTTGTTTATTTTTTTTCACTGTAAAAAGGCATTTATTGATAAAATGGGTACAATATACATCCATCAAAATATTCTCCATCATGTTCTGCCATTTTTTTCCCATTTTCGTCCAATAAGTCTTGCAATGGATGGTCTTCGAATTTTTTCGTACCCCAGGTCCTTCTTTATTCATTTCAATCGAAATCATCACACTTAAATCATTTAAATCCAAACCGACTTCAGGGATATGACGGAGTAGCATCAGCATAAGTTTCTAAAAGTGTCTGATGGGCTTCGGCCAGCAGATTTCTTCAAAAAAAATAAAAAAAAGCAATGAATATCGAAAACGCAATTTAGAGCGTTGGTCTTTATACACTGAATAACTTGATAATATTAAATGGGAAACTTTCAAAATGATAACAATAAAGTAATCGTAAATCGGTAAAACCCCCAAACCATTGTCGTTTCTATAGACAATGTTTACCAATAGATGTTGCTGATTAAAATGCATGCAAGCGCCTAATATTTCGCAATCTGTGTTTGTGTTTTTTTTTAATGACTATTCCAAAAGTAACGGTAAAATGGATTGAAATAACTTGTTTCCGAAACATTTTGCGTGTACCCACTATAAAATGCATTTTTAATCACTCCCGTTTATTTCGAAACACACTATTAGTCATCAGTTTATCGTTTCGGAATACTTTTAAATGCTGTTTAATAAGTTATTTTTCACACATGTTTTTCTAGCAATTTCTAATATAAATATTTTTTTAAATCCCTTTATTTGACTTGACTCGTTTCATGTGTGTCAAATTTATCTTGTTTGGTAAATACGAATTCTCAGTAACAGTCTCTCTTCTCTCTCTTGATGATAGGAGAAATTTTTGGTAATCTTACTTTTTTCCTTAACATCAGCCAGAATGTTCTCCCCTCAACTTCTTTGCTCGCCGACACATTGTGTTTCGTAATATGGGAAGACGGTATGGAATTCCTTTCCACCCACTGAGTCCAAAATTTGATGCAAATTTACATATTTCGCATTGTTGGGATATCTCATTCACATACAAACAAAATGGGCACATGGCCGATCTGTTACCTGAATGGCCTAAAATTTGATAAATGTCTTCGATTCTGAGGATGAAACGATTATCTCTTAATGACGCATCTAACTCGTTGCTTTCTTCAGTTATTATATTATTTGTACATGCTGTATATTTCTATTTGTATATGCTTCAAGCCGTTTTTGTTTTCTTACAAACAAACAGGGAACGACTCGTACATGTTTTATGACCAACAGTTCATAGAAATATGCCATTTTGAAGTTAAAATCGCAATCGCAAATTTTCTCCGCCCAGCTCATTATACTTTTGGCCATAGATGGATGGTCGTGATTCTAAATGCATTTCTTTTCGCTCCTTGAAGATATGAGGCAAATTTTTTCCCGATGATTTTAACGTTCACAGAAAGTAATAAAACATTTGGTGATATGAGCCGAGGCCACCTGAAATGTCACAGAAACATCCCAAATCACTCATGTTCCAGGAAGATGCAGAGAAGCATCTTCTTCCCCCTGGATGACATCCGGGCACTTCGGGCGTAGTAGTAAGAATAGTAGTAGCTGTAGTAGAAGCACCGACCGAATCCAGTCGGAGGGGTCGTCCAGAAAGTACAAGATATTAAATTTAGTTCTTTCCACTAAGGATTAAAGGAAAGAACAAAAAAAAGAATTTTTGTTATGATGTACAAGTCGACGGAGTAACAGAAATTATTTTTCTTATAATATTATAGCCATTCTGTTTTCCTGCTGTCTTCGACATAGTATCTACGAAAAGAGTATTTTAATTCTCAAAAAAAAAAAAAAAAAAAAGGCAAGATTTAGAAGAATCCCCACGTCTTAGATGTACATGAATTTGTCAAACACAGTTCTGGAATCATGTCTGTTTATCTGACTTTGTCTCTTTACCACAATTTCTATTTGGCCCATACCTCAAAAATGGTGAAAGCTAGTATCACTTTTACACCAAAATTGTACGCATGCATAAAAATGTGGAAATAAATGACATCTCTCTCTGCTTAGATGCATAATGATGTTGAACAGCGGAGTCCTGTCCTCTGCAGGCAGTGGAACCGGCTCAGTTTCTCTTTCCTCTCATCTCTCATTTTCGCATCCCTTGATTGTGTGAATCTCCTGTATGAACCCTTAAAGTTGTACCGTGGTCACATTTGGTAAACCAATTCAAAGTACTGATGCGATGAGGGAATTTCGAGACCACATGCTAGGTAATTGGTACCATGTGGCTTACAAGAAATGGTATTGCATGAATCTGATTTATTATGAAGCGCATCGTTTTCGAGTTGTTTTGTACTGAAAAATTCTGCTTACTCAGCAGCTGAAATTTATCTTTCCGGTGGCAGGAAACTTAAGTTTATCAACAATGGAGTCTAACGAAAGCGATTTAAGCAACAAAATGAATTATTTTCAATTTCACCTCTCTAATCACTGACTTAATGACTCATTTTTGAGATTTATATTTATATTTACTCTATTAACTCTCATATTTCGCCATCGTTCAAAAGGATCCATCTGAATGACCGATGTGATGGTCCGAATGACTGAGCAAGAGGAGGAAAGAAAGCAAGACAGACAGAAATACATAAAAACAGCATTTTACTCATTTTCATGAATGTACATTGAAGTTTTTATGTTTATTTCTATTACTAGTCTTTAATTCATAATTGATTACTATTTATATTATAGAACACTAAAATGAATTTTACTTAAATTCATTTTCAGATGGCGTCATGATTGCAGAACCATAATTTCATTATTTGATTTAATGACTATTAATTTCTGAAAATATTGAAATAATATATTATCATTGAGAATGCACAAGTATTCAAATTTTCAGAATTCCAACTTGAAGCAAGCAGAAATTCAATTAAAAGAATTCTATCTTAATGAACATGACACAAACCAAGTTAAATAAAAAGTGCTTCTTAAAAGGAGAATGAAAAGTGTTTCAAAATTTAATAAAAACTATTTTTAAAATCACATTTTTATTTTCTTACTAAAAAGCAGAGTTCTTACCTTTGAATTACTTTGTATTTCTTAGTCTTTCATTTATCCATATTTGCATGATAAATCTTAATCTGGAATCTTATTATGGAATTTCGAAGCTATTTTTTTTCACTTCAAATTTACTGTCTGCAGATGTCAGTGATATGCAAACAAAATTTATTTATATCAATAGAATAAATGATAAGTAAGCTTTGAAAACATTGAAAATAGTACAGTGTTTCATCAAGAATACACAATAGTATGAATCAATAAACGAGAACACAAGTCCATTTCAAAATTTTTTTTTCCTTTCCGAACAAGAATTTAAATTAGCCTTAGTGCTTAAAAAAAGATAACAAAAGAAAGTATAATAACGCAGATGGTTTTATTTTTGAAATAAATAAAATAAAAAAATATTTAGGAAAAGGTCACACCAGTCGCATAAAATTTTTCAAAAATACCATTTTCAACATGATGCTGTATATAAATCGTATGCTCCCAGTAAATTGTGGATGCGTCATTTGTTTAAAACGTTTTGCTCGGAAAATAGTGGGACATGAGGTAACAAATTTAGCTCATAGGTAGTTGATAATTAAGTTTTTTTTTTTTTCAAAATTTTAACTAGATTTTTAAGGAAAAATAAACTGAAAAGTTAACTTTTTTCTTCAATAACGTCGGAGCATATTATTGCTCAAAAATATTCTTGCACCATTTTGGCATATAAAAAACTTAAATCTTTAATAAATTCAAATTTGATTCCGTACAATTTTTGTTTCTAATTTCAAAATTATTTTTAAAAGGTTTCAAAATATATTCGATAATATTTAGTTAAAAAAATTTTAGCATTAAGTTGTTACTTTGTGTGTGTGTGTGTGTACGTCATCATTGTTATAATTAAACATATATTTAAAATATACAAAGGTACACGAATCGGGTGTAAAATATCATAATTCGGCTTTTTAGAGTAGGAATTCGAATCTCCTTTTTAAATATCTACGTTTCTTTTCTACACGTCATTTTGATTTTCTTCATAAATTCCAAGTAAACATTCTCCGTAGAAAATTTTGATTATTTAACTATGCATCTATAGAAATTCGCTTTTAAAGATCGTTT
Organism: Argiope bruennichi; assembly: GCF_947563725.1. Lineage (NCBI taxonomy): Eukaryota > Metazoa > Arthropoda > Arachnida > Araneae > Araneidae > Argiope > Argiope bruennichi. The sequence continues at coordinate 2,509,281 of NC_079152.1, forward strand.
TACTAAATTTTTTCGCACAATAATTGATTTTCAATGAAAGTTACTCCTAAAAAACGAGGTCTTCTCCCTTCAGCAACTTTCCTTCAGGTGGATCAGATCAAATCCCTCCCTCAGTCTGTTCCGTTCTTGGCGCCGTGCCAACTCTTCCTCCCCCCACCACCGAGAACAGTGACCCTCGTGGGTTGAATCCGGAGGAAGGTAACTAATTGCTTCGTCCAGCGCTTTCATTTTAATCTATTAGCCGAGATGAACATCCACTAGATAGGAATATCTTCTTACTTTTGATATTTGATAAATACTAGCCGTCTTTGGGGACCAGTTTGTTTGCTCAAATGAATCACCTTTTTTAGACAATTTAAGAAATGCATTGAAAAAAAAAAAAAAAAAAGCTTTCACCTTGTTACCTGACATAACTGAAAAACATGAATTCAGTTCATTCGGATTACTGCAAATTACAAAGTGTATACATTTAAAGTGGAAGTTAAAATTCTAATACTGAATTCATGATTAGCATTAACATGTGATGGAATGTTTTGATAGGTGAGTTAAAAGTTCACCAAAATATTTAAAAACATTATTACATATGGTGGATCAAACTAAATTAAAACTGTTATTAAAATTAAGGGAAAATGATTCAAAAATGAAATTGATGTCATTAAAGAAGTAATTTTTTGAACCTACAGATAACAAAAAAAAAAAAAAAAGAATAAAGATGCATGATAATTATTTTAGATGAATAGCAGTTTTCAATGGCAAGTCATCCCCATCACCCCTCTGGAAACGGCTAAGCTTTATTAAATTTTTTGATTGCAGCCACTTTTTTATTTCTTTTTCCAGATGGAATGTTTTTTGTGACACGGTGAACCCTCTTCGGAACATTTCTAATAATATTTTGCATTTCCATTAATTAGCTACGGGAAGCGTTGAATTCAATGCAGCTGCGAAACCTTTCAATTTAGTAGTTTGAAATTCGTATGTTTGTTTACATTTCACTCTAGCCATTCGACCATAATTAAAGAGAGTGATTTCTGTGCGACGTGAGTTAGTGCTTTTTATATACAGATATTTAATGAGGTCTGTTTTTAAAAACACGGTTTTATTGACAGTCAAAAAGTAGAAATTTTCTCATTTTAATTATTTTTTACTCTTTGTTTCTAATTTATAAATAATCATTATAAGGATGGATTTTTTTAGTAATCGTTTTCTTAAATTCACTACTATTTGGCGCCAGTCACATGGAAAGGAAATTCAATTTAATTAAGGTTTTACTGATAACTAAGCTATGAAAACTTTAAAAGTCTAAGCTCAATAAGAAGGCACAAGAGTACAAATTTCGAGTCTAGCACAGCACGAAATGCTTGAAAAATTAACTGCAAAGGTATTTCAATAGACCTTTGATGTCTGATTGATATTTTATCTTCTTTGAGATGAAGAAGCAATTCTATATAAACCTTCGAATGCACTGCATGATTAGTTTTCAATTCCCTCTTCTAAATATTGCTGCTTCATTCAGCACATTGCAGGCAATGCAGATTACAGTGTTTCACAAATGATGGTTTGAGTGCATTTCATTCATGGGGAATAATCAGAATGGTTGCTCCTCATGAGAAGATTATTCATTCCCAAAATAATATGTCAAGACTGAAAGAGATATCAAGTACATCAGAACCAAACAAAAACATACAGATATTGATTAAAATTTACAACTGTCTTATTCAAGGATTGAAAAGGATAATTTTGTTACGACTTGATTGCAATCCAACACTTACCTCCGGTCTGCGGAATTCGGATTTCTAATGAATTTGCAACGAATATAAGAAAGTTCCCGTAATTCCTGAATGAAGTGGAAACGTGGAGCTACTTATGCAATCTGAAGAACATTACATACCAAGTACCCTGTACTTTCGTTCTTCCGAGGAGGCACCTCAGATAAGGGGATAGGAAGCTTCCGGTATAATGGTTGGTTTTGGCCTCTTGGTGGGTACAGAAAAGGTGTGGGATCAGCTATACCCTTAAAGACAGAAACGTACCTCCTACGGGAGGGATTGTACCGTAACAGGTCATGACCCTTAGGACTCAACCTTAATGCCCGCTTATGATATAGGAGCATCCGCACACTCAGATTTATGCATGTGCTTTCGGGGAGGGGGAGGGGTCGAGTAGCTGTTTGTGGTATCATATACTTCCATTTCATATAGAGTCCTGCAAGTGATTACAATACCATAAATGTTCGCCTAGTTTTGTTTCCCCAAATGACATATATACATTTAAAATTCTATATTTTTATTTAGTTTTTTTATTTAGGTAGTTTGTTTGACTTTATGCGCTGTTTTCCAGAACAAAGATTTCTTTTGAAAATTGAATAAAAAAATTACTTCTGTAGATTCTTGAAGAACAAGAATACAAACAAAAAACTGTTGTCGGAAATCATTAGCAGAATTTCGAAATAAAACTAAAAGAAAAATTAGATGTAGATGGTTAATAATTCATATTAAAAATAATTATTTATTTAGTTTATATTCAGGCTTTTTATGACAGAAAAAATATTTATTTACTTAATTATCTCAAAACTTTCATTAAAACATTTCTTTATTCTTCAGTATTTGTAAACAAATTCTGAAAACATAAATATTGATAACCAATGTCGAAAGTTAGCTGTTTGATCATAAAAAATAACTTGGTTCTATTAATATTCACATTTTTGTTCAAAATGATTTGGGCTGTTAAAGGATTTTGTACGTTATAATATTTTATTCAAAAATAGATTTAGATTAAAAGTATTCGACGTGCCCATCAAACGACGGATATATGGACTGATCTATATAATTAAAATTGAACTATTATTCCCTCTCCTTTACAGAAATCAAATTACTTCGCAAATTTTCGTCAGATTTTGAAGTCAATTCATTAAATGGTTAATTTCTTATTCATTGAAAACAGTTTGCATTGCTCTTGCTCAAAGTTGAGCTCATTAATTTCAAGACTAAACTAATTTCTTTACTAAACACACTCCGAGATTTGTTTAGCAAATTTACTTGAAAATAATGAAAACTCCGGTAAAAGAAATATCTCAATAATATTTATTTTGTTTCATTGTTATAAAAAGAATGCTTTTTTGATATTCTATTACTTAAAAAGTTATTCGAACCTTAATTGTTTGCTTTTATTAATATGTAAGGAAGGTTCCGTGTTGTTGAAAAGGGATGGAGGATGAATTATAATGTTTATTAATATTCAGCAAACATCAAGATTGATATTATATTCGATTCTTACTGAAATTTTCTTTTTGCATAAATTTCGAGAAAAGGTAATTGCCAGAAGACATTTCTTCCAACTAATGGAATGCAAGCAAACTGTTTTTGTAGCCAATAAGGCTGCAAAGGCTACAATAATATTAACTAGCAACACAGAGTATCTCTCCTCCCCTCAGTGACCACAGGAACGATGCAGTATGCAATATTCAATACGGAAAAAAAATCACTCTGTAGTTAAACAATGATCAGGCACTACAAAGTACATAAAATGCAATAATACATATAAATGTATATTGGGTATATGTACGTAATGATGTCTCTTCATTTCATTTAAATCCCAAATAATTTCTTAATTTTTATCTTAAATTAGCTCATTTGAAAATTTTTTTTTACTTCTTCATCCAAGTCCTATTTTTTTATTTAATTATTTCTGTAAGAAGTTTTAGTAAAAAATTGCTGAGTCGGGAAAAAAAAAATCATAAATTTTTTAAAAAATTAATTTTGAATCCTCATAAATTTTCATTTTGAATCAGTTCCTCATTGTTGAAATTCTGTCTTACCCTTGTGAGTTTTGTGCACGGAAGATGCAGGAAGTGCAACAAGCGTGCAATGTTTTTATTTCGATATTGATGAATGCCCAAAGTTTATTAATTTATTTTAAAATGATGTTTTCTTTCTTTTTAGGTAAGTGTCCCTTGTTCATCTTCGAACTATTCTACGTTCTTTTAAGGTAAGCAAAGGCAAATAATTCCCGCTGTGTATCTAAATAAATATAAATGTACTAGCTGACCCGGCAAACATTGTTCTGCCATATAAATTATTTCTAGTGAATATTTTGGTTGTTAATTAAAAAAATAGCGAATGTATTGTAAGTGTGTCTATGACAGAATGGGATGGATCTGTGACAGAAAGAGGAATGGAGCTCTGTAGACGATGATCACCAATAAAAACAAACAAAAAAAACACCAACCATTCATTTTCTCAATACAATGTATTTCATTAACGTAACGAACATATATATTGTTTGATCTCTTAAAAGTTAAACGTAAAGTGAAAAAAGTAATATATTTTTTTATCCTAAAATATAAAAATGAAATAAAGAAAACCAATATTCATTTCGAAGAGCAGTTGAGTGTACGATACTTTTTGTCAGTCCGTCTTTTGCCAACACAAATAAGCTCGATGGTTTGCCCACGCGAGAACATGCCATGTATAATTGTCCTTGTGAAAAACATGGTGTGCCCAAATCTAAGTCGCGAACAGACATCGTTTGGCCTTGCGACTTATTGATTGTCATTGCGAATGCCAATCTAATAGGAGCTTGAACGCGTTTGAATTCGATTGCACGTCTGTGAGAATCATTGGAATTCATGGCACTAAAACATTTTCGGCCCGGAATTTGCCATTCAAAATGGTTGCTTCGGTAACGTTTTTCATCAATTTTTTAATGACCAATCGCGTGCCTTTGCACAGCTGTGGTGGGTTCTAATTCCGAAGTAAAATAACCGGAGATCCAACTTTCAGACGTAAAATGTGTGGTGACATGTCTGGGAAAATCCAGTGAGTTCAAAAACTCTGTTGGATAATTTACAGCTTCGTTAGCATCGCAAACTTTATCGATCGATTTGTAGGATACCAATTCACATGGAAGCGACTGCTGCATCTTGAAGTTTAAATCGTCGACGTCCACATTTTTTTGCACCCAAAATGGCTCTTTCTGCCAGCCACGCATAATTTATGCATTGTGTGCGTATATCGGGAAATATGCGGTCAATGACAGCATTTTGAGAATCAATGATAGTGCAGAAATGAGTGGACAATTTTATGCATCCAGTATTTTCATAGACAGCAACCCTTTCATCGCCGATATCTAACAATTGGTCCGGGAATGTGTCAGCAGATCGATCTTGTAGCATTTGGACGCAATGAGTGCCACCAAATAAGTTTTTTTTTTTTTTTTTTTAATTCTTTGAGTGTTCTGTTCAGCGCCTCAAGAGAATGTTTGTGTGCCATAGCGCATTCATCCCAGATTATAATTTTGCATTCTTTCATTACCGTGGCCTTGAACGATTGTTTTTTTTATGTTGCACACTGCGTCTGGGTTATTTTGAATATTCAGTGGCAACTTCAATGCTGAATGAGCTGTTCTGCCTCCATCCAATAAAGTTGCTGCAATGTCAGATGGTGCAACGGCCAATGCGATGCTATTATTAGATCGTATTTCGGCGAGAATTAGCGAAATGAGAAATGTTTTGCCAGTTCCACCTGGTGCATAAATAAAAAATCCACCTTGTCCCGCCGAAATTGCCAGCATAATGCGGTCGTAAATGATTTTTTGTTCATGCCTCAGTAGTGGGACATTGCGAGTAACAATCGCTGTCATTTCTGCAGTATCATACTGACCTTGATAGCAATTAATGTTTCATTGTACATAGTGTCGCTGAATGTGATCGTTAGATCGTTGCACCCTGTACGAATTCGATGCAATATATCGTCAGTCATTGAATCTTTGAGCTTATCCCACAACGTGTCTGCTCGTCCCGAGAAACATGTAGTCAACACTACAGCGAATACGAATACAGTATACGAATTTGTGTTGCTGTACAGCCTAATGCTGCTTCAGCAAGCATATCGTCGCAGTGATTGTCGTTTTCGAGCAAACCGAGTGCAAGGCATGCATCTTTATATGTTGGATACTGTTGTCCAATCACTTTGCGAAAAAAATTCTGGATAGGGGCACCCTAATAACCTAGCGTTATGAAATATACTTTGCAACCTATTCTCATACCTACCAAATACCCATAAAAAATTTCATAAAAATCGGTCGAGCCGTTTCGGAGGAGTACGAACACAAACACCGTGACACAAGATTTTTATATATTAGATTACATAATAGTTTGTATGCAATACAAATTTCTGAATATACTTGTATCAAATTTTTCTCTCAAATACTTTGAGGCATTAAAAGTGTTTTAGAAAATATTTCGTAACAGATGATTAAATAGGAAATTTTATCTGGATTAACTGCTTCGGGAGATGAAGTCACCGACCATTAGCTCTTAACTACGGCAAATGTAAACCAAATTTAGAATTATTAGAATAATTTAGAAAACTTTGGTCATTGCATCCTATTTTGAAGTCTGATTGAAAATTGTTTAATCGTCACTGTCCTCCTTCGTATTGGATGAGAAGAGTAGAGATGTTGCCATTCACAATGTTTAATTAAATTCTGTATCATTCTTTAAACATTGTTAATAACTTACCGTAAAAGAATAAGTTCGAAAGATAAACGTTTTGCGGACAGTACTTTTTTCGAAGTTTAAAAAGGGTCATTCATGAGAAGGATAATTTATAAACGTTAATGAGACTTTATTTTTTTTAAAATTAAGTTGTCAACAATAAGAGTGTTTTATGTGTTAGATTTTATTTATATTAAGATAGTTTAACGTTTGTAATATATATGCATTTATTTGCCTTCTCATTGGTATGTCATCAAGTGCTAATGTAAAAAATATATTTTTAAAATTTCTCGTGGTGTCGAAGTGTCGTTCATACTGTATAGTAATCTGCATCTGACGTAATATGAGTCAATTACAACGTCATTGTTTTTAGGGACTAAAAAAATCAGATTTTGCTCACGAATAGTCTAGTTGTGAGATTTATTCGCGCTGTGACCGAGATACTGAATGACAGGTTCGCCGCGAATAACATCGATACTGTTGTCGTAAAGTAACAAATTAGTTCATGCATCCAATCTTTCCTGTGGGAAAACGTCGGAGAGGCCACCGATATATATTCCTGGGAAAACCGTAAATAGCTGCTACAGCCTGCCTCAAGGCATACGGAAATATTTAATGATGGGAATGCCAAGATAATAGATGATGTCAACTATGTTTGAGTCTTGAGAGCCATCACCAGCCACAGTACAACCTTCCCTGAAGATGGCACGTCCCGTCGTCAGTAGGGGATAGCTGACTCCACACCATTTCTGTACTCACCAGATAGCGAAAATGAATCATCATACCGAAAACTTCGCCATCCCCATATTACGCAGAAAAAATTAGTACTAAAAGTTGCCAATAGAAGAAATATTGGCACTGCTGTCACGTACGAATGAAGAAATTTGCATATCGTTACGTAAAATTCCTTGAGTATCATTATGTAAAATTCCTTGTGCGTGCGTGACAACAGCGCCATGCATTCCTTATAAAAAGGGAAGAGCAAAATATCTGTTAGCAGTTTGTTCTTGACTATTGATGTGTTCTTGACTGTTGTTTATGATTGACTGTTGATGTGTTCTTAGTATGGACCCTACCCTACCCCAGCGTGCTTTACTGTAAAACCGTTTTACACTAGACAGTGTAATGACGTGGCTGCTCTAAAACAAACCTGCATGTCTTATGTGCAGAACATAAGATGGGCTTTTATAAACCTTCGAAATCGACTGTTAACACGCAGCAGTGGAGAACATCATACACCGTATGCAATATGTTGTACACAGGGAAGGTTAGCCTATTGAAAATGTTGCGCGGAGTCCATGGAGCCCTAATATGGATGCATAAAAGATTATTCTCTGTGAGTTTCATGAATCCATTTATAACTGTACTCCCACAACAGCAGTATTTACCCTATCGGCAACTTTTGTTACAAATTTTTTATCTTGCGGAATTCATTTTCTCATGTCTTCCACAGTCTGAATATGAAATGTGGTTTCATTTCGTTCATTCGTTTCAGCTGCAGATGCCACCAAACTGGAAAAGTTATTTTATGGCCACCCTGTATATACTTCCGTGTTGCTGTTGCGTTCAGGGTGACGCGGCCGTCTCAAATCAGGTTCTGTAATGGATGAATATAGGTCTTTATTACGAGTGGCACCCTGCAGACAAGTCGCAAACGATGTGCTCACTGACTACGCACCAACAGTGCTAGTGTATTCTCCAGGGAAGCTAGAAATCGTTCATTTGTATATATTTATTTGTATGTATTCAATTTCTGAATCTCATAGTTGAAATACCCCTGGAAGGCTAAAATTATTGTAGCATATGGGAGATTTTATTGAAACTTTCGTGACTTTAACTAGTTATTTTTCTCACATATGTAGTTTATTAACAGATTTTATTGTAATCGTGAGAAAATTCAACCCTGATATTTGGGATGATCTTCTCATTTTAATTCTCCCTAATTTCCTCAAAATGCATTTCTTCTTTTCAAGGAATGCCTAATGTGCAACACCATCGCAACCAAAGAAAACAGTGAACATCACCTTGATTTTTAAGTAAATTTGGTGTAGTGTTTTCAGTTTTGCTTCCATTTTCCAACGCCATTATCTTTACCTTTGAGTTTTTCCGTATCAAAAGTATATATCCGAACTTCATCACCTATAATAACGCGTCCTTGAGAGGAATCATTTTGATAAAGCATCTCTCGAGTCACTTGAGCACATTGTTGCTTCTGAAACATTGGCGTGTCACAACTCTAAATGATCTTTTAAAATTAATTGGCACTAGCTCCATATATTGGAATGTTGAAAAATTTCGATTTTTTTTTTCTTTTTTGAGATAAGAGAATGAGGGCTTAGTGAGAGAGAGTTACAGACGAATCCGAAATGACGAATTCTAAATGTTTTGTTAACAGATTATTGGAGAGATTTTAATTTGTGATACATGCAATAGAAATAAATTAATAATTTTCTCTAAAAATGTTTGAACTGTTGAATGTGTAATTTTTCTCATTAATTGTAGCAGAAACCAAATGATATAAGAACTTGTTCACTAAAGTTTCATATAAATGTTACGGATCTCCTTCATAAAAGTCCGTAAAGTCAACGGGTTCGCTTGTAGTGGGTGTATGGTGTAACACAATCAATAGGCCTCAGTAACAAATGACAGCTTTTATTAAACAAGAAGAAAGGAATACATAGACAACAAATTCGCAGCCGAGACGTACACAAACCATACATAGCAGCATACTACAACAAATAGTAGTCCACAAATAGTAACCGGTAGCTAATAACAAACAGCTACCGATACATAACAAAAAGCGGTCAGACAGAATTTAGCAGCAGGAGGGAATCTACGTAGTTATTCTCTACGGATCTCTCCAAACGCCTGCAATTCCCCATTGTTTTCTCACTTTGGTTGCATCCAACTGCCGACTCACTACCACACGACTGGCTACCCCTCACACGGCTCGATGCTGCCTCTATAATAAATTCCAGAATTCGGCATACAGCTCATTTCAGAAATCGCTTGAGCTCCACTTAACACCTGCGCTTCGCTGGACTGATCCAACTTATTCGCTGTTGGCTCGCTATGCAACTCTAAACCTCTCAACGACTCTTTCCACGACTGTCTTCAGCTTGGACTACCGGTCTTTTATAGTTCCCGGAGCAGGGCAGAGAAGGTAATGGAACAGCATATCTCAACTTCTATTGGTTCTATTGCCGAGATTCTTGAAGATTCTAGTATTGTCTATTTTGTCGTCAGTCGCCAAATTCGTCGTTAACCCAAGTCCTGGGATTATTGATTCGTCATCCGAAATGCATCCGACAGAGCTGATCGTAAAACGGTTTTTCCAGTGATTGAACTAACCGTGCTAGGAAGCAACATTACAGATTTGTAACAATATTGTCAAGCCATGATCATCGAGCTCCAATTGATTCTCTGACCTAATCGAAATGGATGGTCCATCAGATCGTGGATCATGTACGACAAATGCTCTGCCATCTTTAAACTTTTTACACTTCTCAAATACTATTGCTTGTGATAAATAGTGTTTTTTAAACGATTTTTTCAACATTTCAAATGCTTTTGCAGCAGAAATTTCATTTTGAAAACAACATTTAATGCATGTTCTTTGCTCAATAGCATTCACCATTTCAGAAAGTCGTCGGAGCGATAGCTTTTTGTCACATTAAAGTAAATTTTAATCGCAATCAGAAAATGAGATAAGTTCCTTGCAGTTGCCAGATGTTTGTAGAAGTCGCGAAAATGTTTGATAAAAGTTTGTATACTATAGATGTATTTTGAATGTAGCATTCCGGGTACATTTTGATCACAGTAAAATATCAAATTTTGTATATCATCTATTTCGAGAATTTCAATTTTGATTTGAATATTCTATAGTTAAATTAAACATTCCACATCTTGAATAAATAAATTTTACTATGCTTCTTGTGACCAAAGAGGTAAATAGATTTTTTATCAAATGTTGTTCCTAATCAATCGAAATGCGTGTTTTATTTCCTGCATTGCTTTACGAAGCACCCTGTTTTGTTAGTAATCAAAAGGAGGACATTTCCGCTGGTTTTATGAATAAAAGGCAAGAAACTATTCTAATCCTGAGCATCACTCGGTGTATCTGTTACAGTGAAAACCCGAAATCAGTCAAAACACGAATTAACTTGTCTAATTGAAAACGCTAGTGAGAACCGGTTTTCTGTGGTTATTACCGGTTTTGTCCAGTTAAAACCGTATAAATCTAGATTTGTTGCTTGTGAAATAATAAAAACAAATAAATATAATAAAGTGTTAATAAAGAACAAATTAAAAAGTAAAATTAAGAAGTAAGTAAACTATAATTAAAAAATAAATAATTAAGTATTTTCTTTCTTCAATGATAGGTTGTTTTCTCAAAAAATATTTTATTAAGCATAATTTAATACAATAATTTTGGATAGATTCAAATAATATTGTCTAACAAATCAGTCAAAACACGATTAAAACAGATTCTCCCTAGCGCTGCCCGTTAGAACGCGTTTTCCCTGGTTAATTCGGGTTCTCCCTAGCGCTATTAGTTAAAACACGTTTTACCTAGTTAATTCGAGCATTGACTGATTTCGGATTTACACTTTAAAATATCAACTCATATTCATACAAATTTATCACTGTGTGTATATTGTGCATATCGTTTAAATGTAAGATGCATAGAAATATGCAATATTTGCTGATTTCAGCGAGGATTGTATTCCTATAGAGGGAAGGGGCACAGAAAACTTATCAACTAATAATTGCAAATTCGTTTCTTCTATCGCAGAGGAATACGCAGGTGATAAATCTTGGTCAGTGTGGCCTGACGACATAATTAGAACACTCGCACTTCTGCCACCGTTATCATCTGTCCAATCCCCGAGGAGCGAACGATACGGTGGGAGCTTTTCTTCGGGCGAACATGCCCCTTAATTGTGTGTAATGGAAAAATCAATAGTCTGCTACTGGATTTAATCTTCAGGGCCGTTTAAGGTCACGGACGATCGTCGGGCATTTGTGTGGCCTGAATTATCGAGGGAGATTCTTGAGAATTGTTTAGAAGTTGGCCAGAGCCATTTTCGGCGACCCGTTTATTCGCCCAGATGACTGGTTTGTTAGATTTTAAGACTGATAAATAATTTATGGATTGTGTTGCCACTCCTAATAAGTTTTATATTTCCGGTTTCTTTTGCATCTTATTCCAACATGGAATCCAGCAACCCGGTTTTGATATAACTAGAATATGTGTGTTTGCTTTAAGTATGGAATTTATACGTTACATTATTTCATCTCTTTGATGTACGGATCGTTTGATCAATTTAAGTCTACTTCATCTGTAAATACGCTCATCAGTTTCTGTCATCATTGTCTAAATAGCCTCACGAAATTCTCTGTTTTGTGTTGTGCAAAAATAAACTTATTCGAAACCGAAAGTAGAGTTCCGAGTCATAGCAACCTGGCGTCCGTGACAGGACATTGTACTCTGCAATACGTAATGAAGCAGAAATCGTCACATTTATGATCCGGATATTATTTTGTTCAAGATAAACCAGTTAATGAATGATTTTTGATTTTTGACTGATTCTGCTTTATTTATATACGAAATTCCGTTTTCGTGTAGAGTGTTTATGTTCAATTGATTTACGTTTATTATTAAGTAAAATGACTCTGGATTCTCAACAAGCAAAGACTGAGGCTAAATTAAATTACGGAACGAAAGAACTAATCTAAACAGTCTTTTTACTATATCGGCAAATACATTCGATGAAATTCATCGTAAGGTCGATAATGAAAAAGATATTCATATTCAATATTACAAAGTTATCGAGAATGCGGAGCGTTTATTTAAAGTTGATGAAGAAATTAAAGAGTTGATTAATTATATTGATGAAAATTATGATGTGATAGAATCTTATAGAGACAGATTTACAGAAATAAGAGTAGTATACGAAAAACATTATAGTCAACATGCTATAAGTAACTCTGTGGTTACAAATAAATGTTCCCCTGTTAATTTGAAACTACCGAAATTACGTTTGAAGGAATATGATTTCATTCCCACATCATGGGTTGCTTTTTGGGGACAGTTTTGTATGATTCGTGAAGATGACAGCATAAGGGAAGAAGACAAGTTTCAATATTTGTTATCATCCCTAAAGCCAAAAACAGAAGCACGCGAAATTGTTGAAAGCTACCCACCATCCAAAGATAATTATTCAAAAGTTATCGACCCTTTAAAATCCCGATTCGGTAGAAAAGATTTATTGATTGAAATTTATATGCGGGATCTTTTAGCATTAGTAAACAACAAATAAAACATCAAGCTAACTGATTTATATGATAAACTTGGTTCGTGTTTAAGAGCCTTAGAAACATTAGGTTTGACAACGTCCAATTATGCAGCGATGCTGCTTCCTGTTGTGTAATCATGTCTTCCAGCAGAGATCCTGAAGGCTTGGGATAGCCATAGACTCAATAGAGAAGTTCAAGAAGAGGATCCTGTTCTCACAAAGGAGAAGGTTTTGGAAAATCTAATGTCCTTCTTACGTCATGAAGTAGAAAGCGAAGAACATCGCGTTTTAGCAGAATCTTCATTTGGAAGTGGGATAAAACGAAAGGATTCTCATAAATCAGTTCAGAGAGATGAACCTTCGGCATTTATTGCAAATGTTACCTCAGGAAAAAGGTGTTGTGTTTTCTGTGGCCGTTCTCATCCAAGTCAGGACTGTCAGAAAATATCGAATATGAATTATGAGGATAGAAAATTGCATGTAATGCACAAAAGTTGCTGCCTAGTTTGCCTGAAGCCTGGTCATATAGCGAAAAAATGCCACAGTTGTGTAAAATGTTTGATTTGTAAAAGGAGGCATTATGCGTTGCTTTGTCCAGATTTACACAAAAGTGATAATGGTTCATCAAAGAACAAAGCATCAGATGAAGAGCAAAATTCGACAGAAGTCTTGTTAACAAATCTTCCCTCAGAGCGTGAAATATACCTAAAAACAATAAAAGTCAGACTTCGGCACAAGGGTAACGAAATTTGTGTCAGAGCATTAATGGATGATGGATCTCGTCGTTCGTATATTGAGAAGAGTTGAGTCTTTCTCCCTCTGGAAAGGAAGTATTATCTCAAGGACTATTTGGAGGTGGCATTTCTCCTGCAACAGAGCACGGTAGATTTACAGTAACTGTTGAAAGTTGTGATCGTAAATATTTTACTTCAGTAACTCTCCTTGATAAACCGAAAATTTGCTCAACTTTACCTAGGATTCGTGATGAAAATTTACTGACTGATTTTGCTTCTCGAGGTATTAATGTTGGAAAGGATAAGCCACCCATACGAGTTCTTCTAGGAGCTGACGTATTAGGCATCATTTTGACCAGAAGGATTGAAGTGTTTACGTCTGGAGTGTCAGACGTAGAGACTTTATTTGGTTGGGTAATTTTAGGACTAGGGAGTGAAAGGCAAGCAGTTAACATGGGCACGTTAACCTTACAAAACATCGAGTTACCAAAGATTTCGGATTTAGAAGTTTTGAATAGAAAAGATCCAACTGAAAGGAAAAACAAGACTATTCTTGAAGAAGAAACTATGACCCATTTCCGGGAAACCTTAAAGATCCGTGAAGATGGGAGATATGAAGTAGCTTTACCTTGGTTGTCTGGACATCCACCTGTTTATGATAAACACGATGTTGCTGAATCTAGACTACGTCCAGTAACAAGACGCTTACTGAAAGAAAATATCTACAAGATCTACGATGATGTCTTGAGACGATGGCAAAGGGAAGGTATTATAGAAACTATACCAGATGGTGAAATTTCGAAGCCAGGTCATTATTTTCCTCACAGGCCCGTCCTCAAATTCTCTAGTGCAACAACTATAGTTCGACCTGTTTTTGATGCCTCTTTCAAACGACCTGGATATGCTTCTCTAAATGAATGTTTAAGTGTTGAACCTTAAGTGTCATAGGAGTGATTGCAGATATTAAGCAAGCCTTTTTACAGTTGAGCGTCAGACCTGAGGATCGTGATTTTTTGATATTCTTGTGGTAGAATACCAAAGACCAATCGAAATTAGGATTTTTTAGACATTGCCGAGTCATCTTCGGAGTGACTTCAAGTCCATTTCTCTTGAATTCTAATATACGTCATCATCTTAATTCGATAGAATTTCAAACTCAATTTCTTCAACCGACTGTGGAAAAACTTAAGAAATGATTCTATGTAGACAATCTAACAACCAGCGTTGAAAGTCTAGAAGAACTAAAATAGTTTAAGATCCAAACAATGAAGATAATGAATGCTGCTTCATTTGAATTAAGATGTCGGGCCCACAGTGGGATTGAAAATAAAGAAAGTCAAAATGTAATTGGCCTTAAGTGTGATAAAAAGAGCGATGAGTTTTATTGTGTTAATCCCAAAATTGATAAGGAACTTAATGAAACTGTTACTAAGAGAAAATTACTCCCTATTGTTAACAGTATATACGATCCATTGGGTTTCACATGACCTGCAACACTATTGAAAAAATTGCTACTGCAAGAAGCTTGGCGTAATAAGTTGGATTGGGATGAAGAGCTGCCAGCCGACATGCAATTACATTATCATCGATGGGCGAAACATCTAGATCTTGTAGAAAATTGTAGAATTCCTCATAAGATATTGCATGGAACTATTGAGATGCTTCAGCTCATGCGTATGCCTGTTGCGTCTTTCTATGGTGTGAAGAAGACGAAGATATGAAAATCTCATTTGTTTCAGCAAAGGCTAGAGAGGCTCCTTTGCAAAGACCAACAATTCCGCGACTAGAGCTTTTAGGAGGTGCCATTGGAGCTAGAATTGCTTCTTTTATACTAGACAGTTTGAATTTGCTTTTAAAGATATATTTTTGGGCAGATTCCATGATAGTTTTGGGATGGATTACTAACACAGAGCCCTGGAATACATTTGTTGGTAACTGAGTTAAAGAAATACGAGAACTGACAAACGTAGAAGATTGGAGATTTGTTCCTGGACATGCCAATCCAGCAGATCTACCTTCCCGCTTCTGTGACTGGTCTGAATTTTTACGGAGTCAATGGTGGGAGGGACCAAAATGGCTTTACGAACGTCCAGAATTATGGCCGTATACTGAAATAATCCTTCCTGAAAAGGCAATGCTTGAACGACGTAAGTCTGTGGCTGTTGACTTAAATATCGAAACCAAAGAATCATTTGGAAAAAAATTTTTATACTTTTCCAGTTATCCAAGGATTATCCGCTTGATAGCTTGGGTAATAAGATTTTATCAGAACATCAGAGTGAATTCACCAAAATTGAAAAACAGTTATCATTTCAAGAACTTCAACGAGCCGAGGAAGCTCTGATACGAATAATACAATCAGAATGGTCAGTGGAAATAGGGGAGAAGTACTCTCAAACAATACAATTTTACGAAGAAAATAAAAATTCCTAGGGCTATACCCAGAGGAATTTGTATGATCCACAGTTTTGCCAGATCACCCCATTGTCAGAAGAATGATAGATCATGCTCATAAGACACTTTACCTTGCTGGTGTGCAAACTACCCTGTCTCACCTGCGTGAACGATTTTGGATACCTAGGGGCCGGAGGATTGTTAGAGACGGTTCTTCAAAAGTGTGTAACATGTAAAAGGTATACATCCAAGTCCGTACTACCAGTTGGTCCATTTAAAATAAAATATTTCACCTTATTGTTTTATGCGTCTGAAAGATATAAATTCAATTAAATTAGCTTACAGTATAGGAAAAGATGCTTTTATTACGAAATAAAAAGCAATCGTGAAACTCCTGCCACGGAGTAACTGATTCGCAGAAACACGCAATGGAATGGTTTGGTGGATGAATTTGAATTCCATCATAGCAATTAAAGACATTATTACGCATGATGTACGACATTGAATTAAAAATATTAAAAGAAAAGAAAAAAAATTGTACGGAAATTAAATTTATCTCATTAAAAAGGTAATTTTGTGAGTCTTAAGATTATATAAAAATTATTTTTGTAAGATATGATCATCCATTTCCGAAAGAAAGTCATCCCCACCATCATGTTTAAAAATATTAAACTGAAATTTAAAATTCCCATACATTCATTAAAATGCTCTATAATTTAGAAATAAAATTAATCTTGAGAAATTAATTTGCTTGATACATTATAAGTACATATGCCTCTTAAAATTTATTTATTTTTAATTTATTAAAAAGAAGGTATTGATGTATATGAAACTGCCACAAAAATTTTCAAAATTCACTCATACTATCTTTTTTGAAATATGTACCTTTAACACATTTTTTTTTTTGCAATAAAGGGAAAAAAATGTTCAGAACCAATTTTCCACTTTTTTCATTATTTTACAGATTAAGCATTGAGCTAGCGTGCAAGCTTTTTTTTTTTTATCGCAGTTGGTGAGCTAAAAGTTCATGCAATTTTGATAACATTGAAGAATTATTCTTATTTTGGTGCAGAGATTTTATTTTGTATTGGTATATGATTTTTTTCCGTTAGTAAAATTTTTGTTCAGTTCTGATTGGCGTGTTGTCAAACAGTATGGATAGGGGAGACCCCATTTTGTACTGCATTTTTCTTCAGTAAATTTGACAAACAATTCTGACATATGATTGGTTGGTTAAAAGTTGGGTCTAGACGGATATGGATCTTCCAGTGTTGGTTAATATAATATATTTGCAAAAAAAAAAAAAAAAAAAAGAGATAAGGGTTTTACATAATTGGAGTTTATTTGAAATTAAAAAAGTAAAAATGCTTTTTTTTAGAATTATTTTATTTTACATTGATTTTAGTTAAAAGAATAGAACAATTTTCCAATTACAGCTAGGAACATATTGTGCAAAAATTAAAAAGATTGAAATAAAGCGACATCGTTCTAAAGATATTAAAATCATCCGAAAAATGCCAAGGAAATCTCTTGGAAAAAAGCCTGGAAATGTCAGGGAAATTTAAATAGCAGAAATGCTGAACACCCTGCTTATTTTATTTTATGATAATATTTTGTAAAGAAAAACCTAACATCGATTATATGCAATTCGAAATGAAATTCATAAAACAATATGTGGTTTTTGAAAGCTGGGGAGGGGAAAGGAGGCTCGGAATTTCGCGTTCTTTAACACCTCTCTTCCTCCAACAGACGTTATTTCGGCTGAGCAAAAATACATGGTGGCCAACAAATAACGTGTGATGTTTGGAATATCATTGTAAAAAAGTTACTCAACCAAATGATACAAAATATGGTCTGCATACTATCCCAGGCACGGAATTTTGTTTTATGCAAAATGCTCTTGCACCTAAACCGAGGGAATAACATTACAAGAAATCACAATTTTCTTCATGGATTTTATTTTGCCTCATCCATTTAAGTTTTCGGGTATTTCCAACAATGACTTTCGTCTGAATAACGTATTTAACAGTTCAACGTTGATTTATTCGACTTTGTGTTCTTTCAATGTGGCTAAATTTCCACCCTTCTGTTTATAAACCTCACTCTCAGATGACCCCAGTATCAAAAATCAGAGGGAGTGAGATCAGGGGAAATCGGTGACACTACCATGAAGTTTAGTTTTGTTATAAAAGTTTTGAAGTTGAAGTTGAAGTTTAGTTTTGTTATCGATTTTAAAAGCAACATAAGGGTTATTTTGGGACGGGCCTCGTAACTTTGAATCGTGGTCAAATGACGAGGACGACACCTGAGCTGGCAACCCGTCTCCAAATTTCCACATCACACCAGCGGGAGGGCGTTTCTTCCAGACGGATTTAGAGCACACCAAGCCCACTTACACGATGGTTCTTCAGTAGGATCGGATCTCGAACCTGAAGTTCTCCGGTTCCGAAGCCGAGACCTAGCCTCCAGACCACCGCCGTCTCTATAAAAATATTATGGTCAACACTATTAAGGAACAAAAATTTAATTAAAGCTAATTAAATTATAACTGAATTAAGTTATGTTTGAAAATATGAACTTAATGTACTGACATCGTGTCAACACATGTGTGCAGAATTTGAAAACTAGCCCATCGGGAAATGAATAAAAAATCGTTTTAATGAGTGCAAACATGAAAATAATTGAGTAAAATGAAAGTATGTAATGAAGCAATCATGCCTGAACGTAAACGAATGAAGCACTCCTTCTGAATCGGAAGCGGAGACATCAAACACAGTAATAATCCCTCTGAGCTCGGGCACGAAGAATGTTTTCTGTCTGTAGTGCTCTGTTCCCATCTCACCGAATTCGGACGCTTCCATTTCCGCTAATAAATAACATTCCAAATTGGAATCGCTCGGAAATGAAGCCCTTTGTCGGCATTTCTTTGTGTTGGCGGTGGCCGGCCGAAACTGAAAGTCAGTTTATATGGGATAGAATTCCCCCCAAATATCTCTTAACATTTATTTCAAGATAATTTCGTCAGATGACTAAAATATAAAATGACAGTTTATTCCCCGGCTATGCTCGGAATCGAGTCAAACTCATTCATTACTTACTACTTGGAGGACAATTGATTCGCCAGCGGTAGTTATCAGTTAAATTCATGCGTCTTTTAAGAACGCAAATTGATATAAATATTTAAGACACTGTCGTTGTCACCTGCCCCTTTTTTATTTATTGTGTACACTGATGTCATCAATTCATGTTGTTGTCATTTAAATGCACATTTGCACTGATTCGACCTCTACAAGCAGATAACGGTTTGTTTGTTTGTTGTTTTATGGCGCAAGAACCATATTTGGTTATACCAAGCAGATAACGGAAAAAAGAATTTACGTAGATTTTTGTCTCAGAATATGAAAACAAATACACATATTCTTTATCTCTTGGTTCTAAAACATGGAAGAGAAACACGCAGTTCAAGTTTTGTATTAGTAATAAAAGTGACTTGAATTTTATTGCAACAATGAAAAGCATTGTTGTAAATTACGTATAAAAGTGTTGTTTTAAATATCTTAAAATTAGAAAAAAACTGGAAAAACTAATTAAAAATGGTTGAAAAGATAATTTATATGTGTGTGTGTAAAAAATATATTTTGTGCAGCTTCGTGGCCGAAGAGAGAGAGAAGGCACTTTAAATTTTTAAACTTCGCTTTTGTTCCATTCCGAGAGGCACAATTTATGTACAAGCAAGAAGCGACGAGATGCTTCAATCTACAGCACAACACAAATAATATTTTCCATGATGATTATATACCGATAGGGATTTCTTTACACGTGTCGATTTAGAAAAGGGAAAAATAGATATATTTTAAAAGAATTTGCTTAACTTGACATATTTTTTATCCTTTCATTCGAAGCGTGAGAACCGTTGATTTAAGCATTTTTACAGAGTTTCTGTAGCATTAATTTAATAAAAAAAAAGGTGGAATTGGATCAGGAAATAAGAGAACATTTTAGAATGAAGTGAATATGAGCTAAATTAAGATAAAAATTGGGAAATTAATTAGGATTTAATTTAAATTTTGAGATATCATTACACACACACACACACATATATATATGATCATATTATTTAGTAGTTGCATGGCCAAATAGAAGAAATTTTCGAAAATTTAAAACTTTGATTTATTTCACTTCAGTAGGTACATTATGCACAACAAAAAAAGCGACGAGATACGTCAGTCTACATCGAGACACAACAGAAGAAGAGCAAAAATGACCTAAATTTTCCCTTCAGTGGTTTTTGCAATGAGATTTTGATGTACATTTCTTTAACACATGTATATTTAGGAAAAAGAAATTTAGGTATCTTTAAAAGAATGGTGCAAACATTAAGGATTTTTAGCCCTTCACTCGGAGCCTGAGAAATTTCTCTCAGGCTGAGAAAGAGCCTGAAAAAATAAAAAAATTTTGTTTGCTAATGTTTTTTGAAAATGACGAGTAATTGCTGCCTTTTTGCTTCGATTTTAAGTAATTAAAATTTTTAAAAATCGTTTCGAGGTTTGTAATCCGGCTCTCCAAAATAAGTATTTGTATATCCCTTGTCTATCATAAAGATAAACTTAATTAAGTAGAATAATTACTTGGGTAGTTTATTTCTAAAAGAGCATATAAGGCACTTTCTCTTCAAACTGAGTCGAATGCATTCCCTCTGTCTAAAGAAATGATAGTTGTCTTTATCTTACTTTTTATCGTTGTGCTGATTTTTCTTTATAATAAATTGTGCGCTGTTTCACACGAGTACATGAGCATGAAAACCGTATTGATTTGTGGCATATACTTGGTTTATCTTTACAAAAGCCAGCCGCCCGGCCTAGAAGTGGCGCGTCTTCCCCGGGATTTGGGCGTCCCAGGTTCGAGTTCTGGTTCAGGCATGGTTTCTCTCCCCCCCCCCCTCGTGTTCTATCTGTGAGGTATGTGAAACAGTCCCCTGTAAAAAGGAGTTGTGCAAGCGAGTATGTGAGTGTTATCTTCATATGAGCTAGAAGTCAGGCTTCTGCCCTCGGGTGCTCAGGGGTCCTTACCCTCAGAAGCTACTGCATCCCGCTTTCCGTGGTAACGCGGACAAGACATCCTCTTTACAAGATGTTGCATCCTTTGTGTAATAAATTTATCCAAAATCTTAGTTGCATTGGAAATGAGACAGATTGATCTATAAGACGGTGGATTTTCTGGATCCCTACTTCATTTGGGGATAAGAATTATTTTTTAGATTTTCCATGAGTTTGGAAATGATTCTAATTCCAGACACTTGATGGAAAGCTACGAAAGAGTGTTCGGAATTTTGTGGTTTATTTTACCTAATAAACCCATAGTTATATTATCTAGTCCTGGAGCTTTCCTTTCCGTCATCTTTTTTATTGTTGCTCTTATCTCATTTTTCGTGAATGATTTGTCCTTCTGTGTCCTTTCACATTCTTCGATTTGGTTTCTTAGCAGTTTTTGCATTCTGTTTTCATTATTAATATCACCATATTGGAATAATCTACTTATTATCATTTTTTTTTAAAAAAATTATGATTTATTTCCTGCTTTGTGCATTAAATTTTGGTTCAATCGATCAGAAGGCTCCTACGTTGTTTCCTACTTTATACCGCGAAGTTCACACGTAACGCGCCGTTGTGTGTTCCCGCGATGAATCGGAAATCAGCGCAGCCCCGTTGAATGCAGTGACAGATTTAAAACTGTGCGGATCTCAGATCTCTTCGAGCCCCATCCAGTCACTGTCCCCGATCCTTCTCAATCCAATTTATTTCTCGTAATTGGGAGTGGGGGAGCGACGAAGTTGTCGATTGGGATTAAATTGCTTTTTAATGCGGTTACCATCTCACTCTGTGGTGGTTCATGGAAGAGTTGGCTCGTCATGGCTGAATCTTCCGAGTGTGGGGCCCAAAAGGAAACAATTTTCGCTAACATGCTTCATTTTTAAGAATCGCAGAATGTAAAGTGAGAAAGAAAAAAGAAACGAAAAAAAGAACGTTCTTGTGTACTAAATGACATGTTTTGCATTTTATTTTGATGCTGTCTTTTGATATGAACTGAAATTTGATATCGATTTACAGTTTTGATGCTAACATCAAAAGTCTAATTTTGTTAGTGCAGCTTTTTTTTGTTTAAAAATAAAAGACACCTGATTTTTTAAAATCCTTTTACAATGATTTCATGTTTCTAAGAACCAGTGAGTTGTATCATTTGAAAATGTGAAGAACTCGATAAATAAAATGTGTTACATAGGTTTAATTTACAAAATCTTATATCTATGCTTGGTATCTATCTTATCAAATTTTGAATAAAATATGATAAAGGATGGAATATATGTCGATATGTACTTTCGTATGTACATAAAAGGAATAATTGAAATCAATGAAATTTGATAGACAATAAAATTCTGCAAAAATCGATGGGTTCGCCGTAGTGGGTGACCCAGTCAACATACCTTAATAATAAATAAGGACATCTCTAACGCGTCCACAGACGACGACAAAACACAGTCGAGACGTACAAATGCGATACACAGCAATACTTAGAATAAGCAGCAGCCCACAAGTAGTAATCGGAAGTAAACAACCTCCACAACCCACAAAGCAGCCAGACAGAACTCAGTGTCCACGTGTCTTTTCACAGAGGTCTCTCCAAACGCCTGTTATTTTCCACTCTCTCTTCGCTTTAGCTTTATCCAACTACTCAGCGCTCGACTCGATGCTATTTCAATACTAAACTCCAAGACTCGACGCATGGCTCAATTCTCCATCCACTCATTGGTTCACTCCACTCAACGGTTGCGCTACGCTGAATGGATCCAACTCACTCTTCGCTGACTAAATATACAATTAACTCCGACATGGTTTTCCACTTCAATACTAATTTTATGGAATCCTTTGCAGGACGCATAAGGTTCTCGAAAAATCAATATAATTCGTCTATTGGTCCTATCACCAAAATTCCTGAAAATTCCAGTATCGTCTATTTTGTCGCCACATTCATCACCCACTGGTCACTAAATTTGTCACCAAGCCAGGGTATCATTGATACAGCATCCAATAAAACTGTCCGTAAAACTATCTATCCTGTGATGGAATTAATTGTACCGAGAAGCAACATTACAGATACCTAACAGTATTAACCAATGTACAAAATTTTGGTTTCATTTCGTCGGAAAAAAGGCACCCAAAATATACATCCACACGGTAGATTCAGTAAAAAGGCTAGATTCACTTCAAAGATCATGTAAGACATTCCCCATCTTACCCAAGGTCCACGATTTCATCGGGGGAGAAAATAAACTTTTTATTGAAGAGTATGCAAGAAAATTCCGGGAAGATTATTTCAGCTCCTTATGATGTTGTGAACAAGCTTATTACTTTTCCGATCAATTTATAGAATCACAATTCTGCATATATGCCGTCATTTTCGAATTTTAGAATTTACGCAATACCCACCATTACAGCATTACTTTCGCTCACCTATCATTGCTCCACTTTGTTTACCATAACACAAACTGCTGGTGTTTCACTGAATCTCAATAAACTTCTTTATTGGATCTATCCATCTTGAACCATTTCTCTTTTTTACCCAATCAAAATAATACTATATAAAGGAAATAAAAAAAAAAAGAGTGAGGGGGGAGGAATTGGCACAGAATCGCTGGGCGGTCTCAAGCTCCTATACAAATCGCTGCTCCGCGTGTAACTATGGCAACAGTCGGTCGAGAAGAATGCGCGCCAAAAATCGATGACGTAGGTCAAACACGTGACGCCGTGTTGTTTACTACGCAGTATTAGATGGGATGGATGGTTCTTTTTGCGATGCGCCCATTGGCTAAGAGATTTCTCACTTCTCTTCGGATGGAACCTGAAATCTAATTTGGATGATCAAAATGAACCGGCTCGGCTGTGTTTTCATTTTTGTCAAGAAGGTAATTTTAAAAAAAAGTTGTCCTTTCGACCATCGGTCAGGAAAAGTGCTTAAGGTCACTAAATAAATGATGGAATTTATTTGTACTTGAATTATCTTCATTTTAATGAAAACAAATTGCTCTCATCATTAAAAGTTGCACGGAGAAAGAAATATTCCGATATAATTAAAATTTATTCAGTACGGGAAAATTTGTTTTTTCGGACAGGGGGGGGGGTCTGAAATGGCAAATTTCTACATCTCTAGATTGATTTTTTTTCTTTCTTATGATTTTCTTTTTCTTTTAAATTTTATTTTTATTGTTACAAATTTTCTCCTTCGTGTACGAGAGAAAAAAAAAATGTGATGGACGCAAGAAAAAGATTTATTTCCTCTAAAATAAAGAGAACTTCCAACTTTGTATGCATTTTTGCATCTGTTTTGTGTGGGCATTTTCATCTTGTTCAGGTAATTATCTGATGGAATTTGTGACTGAGTGAATGTGTTTAAGTGATTTAAAAAGTTATGACTCATAGAAAACAGGACTTTTTCAAAGACTTTCTTAGGATTTAAATTATATAAGATGCGCTATTTTGCAATTACAGTTCTATTAAACAAATATAACATTTAAATTAAAATGAAGTATAGCTATTTATTTCCCTTAAAATAATAATGTATATACAGTGGTGGCCAAAATTCTGGACACTTTTGAAAATCATTATGTTTTCTAAATTTGTTTGCTTATAGAAAATATTAGATGTAACAAAATTCAAACTCTTACATATCATTTTAAAGAGCATTTAATGCTGATTTCAATACAAAAAGCAAAATTCAAATATTTTCAATGCAAAAAAAGTTATTCTTACTTTAATCTGAATAACAAACACAATGATGAAATTGATTGTAATTTCTAACTTTCCTGACCAATCACTGTTCTTGTTCTGGGAACCAATAAAATGTTAATAACTGCCAGAAGAAGATGACATCATGTTTAAAGTTGGAACAGGTCATTATTGTGCTTTTTTTTAATAGAAGGAAGACTGTTTTTTATGTAATCAAATCACAAGTAAGAAATTTGTTAAGCTTTTTAATATTTAGTAGGAATTGTTGTAAATATTTCCAATATTTAGTCATGAATATATTAGACGCTTAGAAAGAGAACTAAGATTATTGTTTTACATGAATGTAGTCTTTCCAATGCTGAAATTGCAAAACAGGTGGGTGATTCAGTAATTACATATGGCGTCCGAAAATTTTGTTTGAAATACCAGGAGACAAATTCAATAAAAATCAAAGCAGGAAATGGCTGAAAAAGGTACACCACATCTGTTCATGAGAGAAGAATTAAAAGAATATATCTCCATGATGGAAGAATGTTATCAGCGGCCACCGGAAGTGAATTGAATGATACTGGCATTTATATCAGCTCAAGAACTATCAGAAGACTATTAAATGTTAGACTAAGAGGTGGAATTCAACGAAAAAATTTACAGCAATGTATAAAAAGATTACATTGGGCAAAAGAACACATTAATTGGCCCGATGATCAGTGGTTACAAGTTATACGGAGTGCTGAAATAAAGATATTGTTATTTGATAGCGATGACGAAAATAGGTAAGATATAGAATAGGCGAAGAGCTACATCCTGACTGCATTCAGGTAGATATGAAGAACTCAGTTAGTGTAATGATTTGGTCATGCATGTCAGTAGACGGTGTTGGTCTCTTTCATGTTATCGATGGGACATTAAATGCAAGAAAATACACTGACACTATTCTAGAGCCAAAACTTACACCTTCCATCAGTGATCGCTTTCCCAACAATGCATCATTTATTTTTCAGCAGGATTCAGCTCCTTGCCATACAGCAAAAATATCGAAAGTGTGATTTAGTACAAAGAACATTGAATTGTTATCATGGCCAGGAAACATTCCTAAATTCAAAATTATTGAGAACTTATGGGATCGTTTGAAAACTCTTATATATATGAAGCGTTCATCAAATAAAAGAAGATTGATTGAGTCTATAATTGTTTCCTGGCATCAAGCAATAACGAAGGAAAAGCTTAAAACTGTCGCCAGCTCAATGAAACATCAGTGTGAAGCTGTAATAAAAAATAACGGCTACCTTACTAAGCACTGATAACTCACTGCAGTCATCAGCATCTAATGTATCTCGATAATTATTGCCTCTTAACTTTTTTTCTATTGCAAATATTTGAATTTTGCTTTTGGTATTGAAATCAGCATTAAATTTCCTTTAAAATGATATGTAAGTGTTTCCATTTTATGAAACGTTACATTTTCAATAAGCATACAAAGTTAGAAAACATTAAAATTTTCAAAAGTGTCCACAATTTTGACCACCACAGCATATGAAAGTCGCAATTTGTCTACTGGTACCCGAGGGAAATTAAAAAATTTCTGTTGCTCGTCTTTCTTTTTCAGTTTTACATGCCTTTACACAATTCATTTCTAAAAACAGTGATTTGGATTCGATTTTTCGGCTCACTTCCGGTTATAAGTGAGCTAAAATTTTGCACATTTGTGTGTTTTTGAGGGCATTAAATAATCTGAATATTTTCAGAGTTTAATTGGTAGTTTACCGATTAATATTTATTAGATTTTGAATTCATATTTTAATTCCATGCCAGAGTTGCCGTCTGAACAGAGCCGGTCTTCTCTATGAAGGGGCCTGGGTGAAAACACCATTTGGGGTCATAAATTGTTTCACAACAAAAGAACAAAAGGAAAAAAAATACAAATACAAAAACATATTATTATTGCATGTTTATTTAATGTGTGATTTTGTTTTTGCTATTAATTACTTCAGGAAAATCGCAACTTTTTGCAGTTTCTTTTTCGATGCTTAGTATAGCAAGAGCATTTAAGCGTTATGCATACATACTTGATCGGAGCTAATTCTTTATTAAGTTTAAATTACTAAAAGAGCTCTCAGAATTTATTATAGTAAATGGCAATGTAAATAAGTAGTAGGAAGTAGCACACAGTTAAATCATAATAATTACTAATTAGTGTATATTGAAATATGTGTTGAGCGTTATTTACATCTCTTTTTATTCATAAATCAATTTCCGTAGCAAAACAGTTATTTTTATTAGGTTTTCATCTACATCGTTATTATAAAACGTTTCAAAATTTTTGGAACATTTTTCTAATTCATGTTTTTTTAAAGTTTTCATATGAGTGACTAATTTGAAATAATTTAAATCTATATTCTATCTGTACAATAACAGTATCAGTTACCGAGTTAAAAAATAACACCTAGATTCCTCAACTGGGTTTTCATTAATTTCATCTTCTGCTGTTTCGAAATATAATTTTTCTCTTTTTCAAATTCGTTTTTCAGGAAAATGTTCTGATAGATTCAAATTACGTGCTGTCGCTTTTGCTTCATCTAAAAATAAGTTAAATTTTGTTATTAAATTTTGTATTTCAGTTTTAATATTGTTGACTAAATTAAAGGATGAATTGTTTTTACTTGAAATAGTTTGTTGATAATGTTGATTTTGGACAATATTGTAAACCATACTATTAAACATAAAATAAATGTCACTTCTTATATGGAATGCAATAAACTTTTAGCTTAAGATACCACTCTGTTATTTTTATTTCCATCCATAAATTCTTCTAGAGATTTACAAGTTAGTTCAAACTGCATATGCACTGCTTTAACTATATCTATTTATCTATTTTGGCTTCCCAAAGAGTATCGCATAATGGTTTAAGAGTAATGTTTAAATGTCTTTGTAGAAAATAAGCAATATAAACGTTACAATATCCAAAAAAAAAAAAAAAAAATGCAATACATATTGCTGAAAGCGACATCACAAATTAATAAATTAAAAGAGTGTCATTGGCAAGGCACATAAATTGCATGAGGGTTTAGAGCAATTATTCTAGATTGTATATACCTTTATATTTACCTTTCATGCTGCTGTCGTTGTCGCATGCCTGTCCACAACAATCCATAATATCTAAATCAAGCTTGCTTAGTATTTTCAATAGAGATTTTGCTAGTCCCTCTCCAGTCACAATAGTTACTTCAAAAACCCTTTAAATGACTGATTTATATTTAATCTTTTCTATTCAAAATTTATATACCTAATAAAGATTGAAATTTTTTTATGGGAATTATCAGTAGTAGAATCCATTTGGACACTGTAATCTTCTTTCATTTTGTTAAGGGCTTCCTTTCCTAACGCAGGAATAATTTGTTCTAGTGATGTATGTACTAAATCATGCAGAATTCTATTTTGGGAATTTTTTTATTCTGTTTATAGGGTCCATAAGCACAGGGTTGTATTTGCTTAATAATCCAATTCAACTCAAAAAATTTCCCTCATTAGGCGTTCCTATTATTTTATGGTTTCCTCGAAGTGGAAGATTGTTACACACTAAAAATAGAATCACGTATACAATTCTTTGAATGAGGGATTTTAAGTCGTTCCGTTTC
The DNA here is from genome assembly GCF_947563725.1 of Argiope bruennichi. NCBI lineage: Eukaryota > Metazoa > Arthropoda > Arachnida > Araneae > Araneidae > Argiope > Argiope bruennichi. The sequence continues at coordinate 2,537,616 of NC_079152.1, forward strand.
CTTATTTTTATTAACTTGATTTGTTTCATCAATAGTCGAGCACAAATTGAGTTGTTTCAGTCATTCTTTCCAAGCATTAAATGAATGAAGTGACAAATAGAACGGCCATGATCTTGGATTATAGTTGATAACTTTCTCTAGTTATTATAGACACCTATAAATCGTGTAGATTTTTCATTTCCTCTGAAAAATAATGAACAGCAAAACCTAAATACCGAGTCTTCCTTTTTTGAATGAATCCACCAGCTGCGAAGTCGCATTTCACCATTTGACACTTTTTTTAAAGTAACAAATAGTGGAAAATGATCTGCCTTCAGCTTTCCTCGCAAAAGCTCCTTTGTGAGTTTACAGGTCTGCTTTTAACACAAAACATTTTAAACTTAACAGTTATAATGGTTGGTCACAAACCTGAATCACTTATATGCACTCGATTACATTCGTTATTGTCATTTTCATCGTTATTTTCCGATTCAATTACATTTGTATAAACATGTGGTTCTTCAAATATTTTCACAGTTTCTACTCTTTCATTGCAAGAGTGTGTAGTTTGTGCTGAACTTTCTTCGCCAGTTGAAACTTGAATGGTAACTTCTGAAGTCGAAGCCATTTCATTGCCAAAATGACCTCGTAGACAAGAAAAAAAAATATACTTGTGACTTTCTGAAATTTAGCTTTTCTTCTTTTTTCTTTTCTGCTCATTTTCTTTTTTGAAACCAAGTCTTGACCAGAGGGATACTTCCTTAGCATGGACATGATTAGATCTAACACTATTGAACATTTTATAGTATGAATGATCAAAGTAATATACGCAATTGAACCTAATAGGTGAGGTAAATGACCGTACTTTATAATATGTTGCACACTTACACTTAACTGTATATTTCAAAAATCCTTGATTGTTCCACTTAAATTTCTTCTTCTCTTCTTTCCATCCCGGCCTTACAGTCCAGAACATTATTTTAGTTCTTGATTATGTTGGGGGTCCCTCAATCGCGGAGCCCCGTTGCATAGCATCCGCCGCACCCCCCAGTTGGCCGGCCCTGCGTCATTACAAAATTCAACAAACAATAAGATCCCATTCTATTTATAAAAATAAATTTTAAGTACTCTATTATTGACATTAATCCAAAATACATACGTAATTAGATGACCATTACCAGACTCTCCTTTAAATATAATTAGGACGGGGCTATTTAATTAGATAGGTGTGAATCAAATTGCTTTAGCGGTAAAAAAAATGAAGAATAAAAATTAGAAATCATAAAAAAATGAAAATGTTATAAAAATAATGACATAAAGGACAATAATTTTGGGGTTCAAACAAATGTTAAAACGAACCATGAAAGCATGAGATTCTGTAAGCATTTTCGTATCCCCCCCCAAAATGAAACTCCTGGGCATTCGTTAAAAGTATTTCACTGTGCTAATTTACTTTAAATGCATCCATCAGGCATTAAATGCAATCATTCAAGATTTTGATTTGATTTCCATATTTTTAATTAAAAATTTTTATTTTAAAATACGAAAGGTGTGCTTTCTTTCTTTTCTCTATTTTAATTATAGAAATGTGAATGAATCAGTGGAGGGAGTGTAATATAAAGTTCTAAGACAGAAATCTTGAAAATGTGACAAATATATATGGTACAAACAAATATGCATTTCTTTATTTTAACAATTCGTTAAAGTATCATGTTCAGTATTGTACCTTTTAAATTTATAACTGAAATAGAAAGTAGAAAACGGAAAACTTAATAAGAACAATTCAGCATCTGCTAGATCAGGACTTTCCAGACTCAATTCATTAACACTTTTATTTGAGCATATTTCTCGAACAATCTTTCACCGTAGCTTACGAGTCCCATTATTTTTTTACTTTCTCGTGGACCCCGGTGGCCTGGTGGAAAGGTCTTGGCTTCGAAACAGGTTCGAGACCCACTTCCGTCGAAAAATTGTCGTGTAAGCTGATCTGGTGCACGTTAAATCCGTCGAGGCCAAATGCTCTCCCACCGGTGTGTTGTGGAAGTTTGGAGAGGGGGTGCCAGCTCGAGTGGCGTCCTCGTCATCTGAAAGCTATTCAGAATTGCGAGGTCCGTTCCAAAATAGCTCTAGTGCTGCTTTCAAACGGGACGTTAATATTACTAAACTAATCTAATCTGTTGGTATGCATGCAAAAGTCGACTGGGAAAAACCTGTTCAAATAACGTATTCGCACGATAGATTAGATACTCGCCAAACATTCATACGTTGTAATTCCTTTTCGCCAGCGTTATGCAAGATGTTCGAAACTGTACCCAAGGACCATCATTTTATGCGATGGGGGGTGGGATCAAATTTTTTTGGGGTGAATATTCGGGAAAGCTTCGAGGAGAGCCCTCCTGTTTATTTCCATTTTAGTGTCTGTAAAGGCTTCAAGGAACTCCAGATTCGAAACCCGGTTTCATTCAATATTTGTCGTGTTTGTGGGCCTGCTCTACGTTAAAGTCGACGGTGAAAGCCAACTCTCCTCCTGCTGGTGTGGCGCAGAAGCTTGGAAAGGAACTGCCAGCTCAGGTACCATCCTCGTTATCTCAACAGAGCTTAAAATAGCAAAGTCTGTTCCAAAATAGCTCTCATGTTGCTTCGAAATGGGGCGTTAAACTGAAGTAGGCAACGTTCCGCGTTGTAACCTGCTCGATGTTGAGGCTCTGACATTTGCAGCGATGGCAGCATTATCTACTGGCTGTCAGGTGGTGTACAAATTCCTAATATGTTTTTGTTTTCAATGAGTAAGATTTAATTTTTCCAATTTTTACTCTTAATTTGTGAAAAAACGCTCTAATGCCCCCCCCCCTCTAAGGCGTCTCTTAAACTGCCGCCTAGAATGTCTATACCTCCTTGTCCCATCCCCCATCCACATTGTCAGACCTGTTCTTAATACAAAACCAAACACCTTTCTGCGACTTGTCCATAACATATCGGATATTTTTGTTTAATTGAAAAATAATCAAATCATTCTTTTTTTTTTTTTATCGTTACATGTTCATTTAAAAATATTTCTTAATTTTAGTGAGCAACATATCTCAAAGTATGTCCAACGTATCTCTTGAATTCGTAATTAGCGAAGCACAATTCTTTTGGAATATAGACATATACATGTTTTTTTGTTTTTTTCAAAACTCATGCGATCCTGAAAGATGTGGGTGGGGTCAACTTCGCAATATAAAGGCTACATGTGTCTTCCTCACTGCTTTCATGAAGACGATAGTGTATAAATCCCTCATCATCCTCGTACAAATCATTTTTATGGCGCTTTTAGACGGCAACTGTCGTTGTGCGAGGCAGGGAGAAGGTTATTCCTAGAAGGCACTTCCCTGTGACCCCCACAAAGCATTATAGGAGCTGTGACAGCCTCGTTTGTCACACACTTAACGCCAGCGAGCGCGATCTGTCTTCCTATAACATTTTACAACTGGCGACATTTGAACGTCTTGGGAAATGCGGGTTTTTCTGCGTCGCCCCCAAAGACTTTTGGGAGACAAATAGATGAATCGTGTCCTTAAAGAAGAGTTCCGTGAAAAATTTCAGGGCTTTTGATGTAGAAGAAAGGATTGGGGGAAAAAAAAAAAACATAGCTCTGAGAAAAAAAAATTTGCACATCTGATTTTTTTTTCTCTTTAAAAAAATACAGGGTGGTTATAAAATAAATTTCCCTGTTAGGAGACTTCTACATCTAAAACGAATGAACGAAATGAAACCACATTTCATATACAGACTGTGGAAGGCATGGGAAGATGAATTCCACAGAAAAAAAAATTAGTACTAAAAAGTTGCCGATAGGAAAATTTGACGCTATTGTCACTTAAGAATGAAGAAAATTGCATAATCGAGATGGATTATGTAAAATTCCTTGTGCGTGCGTGAGAGCAGCACCCAGAATTCCTTGTAAAAAAGGGAAGAGCAAACGACTTGTTAGCAGATCGTTCTTGACTATTGAAGCGTTCTTAATATGAGCCCTACCTTGCCTCAGCGTGCTTTACAGATAAAACTGTTCTACACTGGACAGCCGTCGCTGCTCTTAAGCAAACCTGCATGTCTTATGTACAGAACATAAGACGAGCTTTTATGAACTTTCGAAACCGACAGTTGACACGCAGCAGTGGAGAACGTCATACACTGTACGCAATATGTTGTACACAGGGAAGGTTAGCCTATTGAAAATGTTGCGCGGTGTCCATGGAGTCCTAATGTGGATGCATAAAAGATTATTTTCAGTGAGTTTCAAGAATTAATTTATAACTACTCCTACCGCGCCAGTATTTCCCCTATCGACTACTTTTGGCACCAAGTTTAGTTTTTTGTGCGGAATACTTTTTTCCCATGCCTTCCACAGTCTGTATATGAAATGTGGTTTCATTTCGTTCATTCGTTATAGCTGCAGATGCCGTCAAACGGGGAAAGTTATTTTATGGTCACCCTGTATCCAAGTACAGGAAATCGGGCGACCTTAAAGGATCAGGACCCAACTGGAAGCGATTTCGTTCAGTAGTAGTTGAGTTTCTTTTCATTCTCACAACTTTTAAGATTTTTAGGTTTGAAAATTAAGATAAAAGAAGGAGGGGGGAGGGGAGGGAATAGCGAGAGTGTTTTTTCGTCGACAGACGGAATTTTGCAAGTTTTAAGCTTCATAATACGTTGGAAAAAATAGTACAGCGCATCCTTTTTGAACATGTTCTTTTCGTCCCAATAAAACAAGCCTAGTAATAATAATCTTGCATCATTATTGATAATTTGAGTGACTGCTTTACCAAATTTCACTCATTTTGCATGGCGCATTTATGATTTATAATGTTCCTATACAGTCCAATAGCCACACCGATACATTCAATCTTTAGATTGGTTTGATATTCAAATTTAATACTGAATTACAATTTTTGATGGTGAAATGTTATATTCAATTTACGCTTAAAATTAAATATTAGGCTATCTCTGCGATTTTTGAATATCGTGTTGTCGTGTATATTGGTGGGAAGTTAATTTTTCGTTGGTAGAATTTTTGCCAAATTTGATTGAAATTTACAATTTTAATGTTGTGACAATATGAACCAAACTTCATATTTTATTACTCAAGCGTATGGTATTTGCAAACAGATTGACTTAATTCAAACAATTTTTTTTTTCTCCGTTTAGATGTGTAAAACATATAAACGGCAAAAAGTGGATGTGGAAACTAATTCTTAGTTTTTAACGATTGTCAAATGTTGTACATTTCCTGTATTAGGAATATATATATATATATATATAAAATAGCTGTCTTAAATTCTTAAACTTAATTTTACAATCGAGAATAATGGCAACCAGAGCTGGTGTCAAGTCTGATATACTCTAGATATGCCACTTTAGTGAGAGGATGGAGAGTAGGTAAGATTGTGGCGTTGGTCTCAGTTGGGAATAATTTGTCCAAATGATTGAAGATTGATTCTGTTGTAGGTGAAGTTTAGTTTGGATTAGTTATATTAATGTCCCGTTTTAAAGCAACATGGGGACTATCTTGGGACGGACTTCGTCACTTTGAACCGCGGTGAGATGACGAGGACAATAGCTGAGCTGGCAGTCTCTCTTCAAACTTCCATCCCACACCAGCGGAATGAACTATTGTTTAGCGCCGGTAGGACTCCTGTTTCTGGCGGTTTATTGCGGTTTTCGGATGATCATGAATTGTGATTTGTAATAATGAATTCAAATAAAATAAAAAAATCCTAAAATAAATAAATAAAATTTGCTGGAACCAACATGGTGTCGCTGGAGAGTATAGCGTTAAGTATATATTTACGTGAATAGAAAGCTGCAGGCGCACTTGGTGTCGAACGCGCTTTAAGTGATGTGCGAGAAATTGGGTCATCGCTGTGTGTTCAATGGCAAATGAGAAGAAGTCAAACGCATTTATTGAACGTGCCATGTTTCCTATTTATGAAGATGTACTATTCTATTTGATTACTTATTTACTTCATGGTTAGACAACATTCCGTAGACTTGATGACATTGCACTAACTCAGTATTTTAGAATTTAATTATCAATTGACTAATTTAATTAATTTTTACTTGTGGACTAACTGTGCTATTTTTTAAAAAAGATTTACGATTTAAATTGAATTAACTATTTAATTTATAAGACTATTGACAGTCATTTGGAAAATTTCACTATGATTGCCATTGTGCATGCCTTTGTTCTTAGGAATGACTTGATATTTACTACTAACTTGCTATTTTTCGTAAAATTCTAGGATGTTTAACAAGTACGGTTTGTTGTAGTTTAAGAGAATTTTTTTTTGTTTTTCTTTATTTGTTTTGTTTAAAACAAATTATTAGTCATCGGCTATTATAATTTTACTTGAACCAGTGGTCTTTTTATTGTTCTGAAAACAACTAAATTTTAGGTTAGAAACTGTTCATTGAGAATTTGGGGTTTCTACAAAATACTTAAACAATTTTTTTTTCTCTTTTAAAGCTGTTTTAAGCATCAGCAAATTTAGTCAAATTGAAATAACAGAATATTTCATTTCAATCACTTTCAAGATAGCTAATTTTTGATAGATAATAAATGAAGGCAAAAAATCAAATTAAATTAAACTCAATAATAATCCTAGACTCTCTACTCCTCCCCATCCGAAGGCACTCGGAAAAATTTGAATGACAGGGCCACCGCGACAACAACACTGGCGGAAACTGTGGTTGAGTCCTAAGAGCCATCACCGGTCACGGCACAACCCTTCCCTAAGGAAGTACGTTCCGCCATCGATGGGAGGTAGCCAATCCCCAAATTTTCATATGCCCACAAAGGGGACGAGAACCAACCACCATGCCGAAAGCTTCTCATCCTCAATAACAAGGGCCCTCCAGTGAGACAAATGTAATAATAAAAGAAAAAGAAAGGATTTTTTTTAATACCATCGAATATATTTTAATACTACTTACTTATATGATTAGACATTTAAAAAAATGCAATGATCCATATCTTTTGCAAACGATATTTAATTTGGAAATGATATTTTCTTTTAATTTTTATTTGTTCGAGTTCATTGCACAGGCAACTCAAATGAAAGCAGGCGAGAGTGAGTTACCCTGAAAACACCAAATGAAAAAGAAATAACTGCTAAATTCCCACCCGCCAAATAAATAAATAATCTTTTTTGAAAGGATTCGAGTCTGATAATCCAGTTCTGTGCATCAGTGTCAAGTGGATTACAACGAACTGAGGGTCACAACCACATGTTCGTTTGTTCACCGAAAAAAATGACTGATGCTGGCCCACCGCACAGTGTGGGTTTCTTTCTCATTCGAGAGAACTAGCAGTATCCAATTGCACCTGCGAACGCGTAACTGCACCATCCCCCTTCGAGGAGCAAGGCCGCGAAAGTGACAGTCACTCATTCATTAGGCGCGTCTTCATTCAGTCGCTTGTTCTTGGAGGATCGGAGTGTGACGTCCGTGTTTTGGTGCTGATCGTTCACCCTCGAGCGATGGAGATTTTGTTTCGGAGTTTACTTTGTTGAAGTTTGTTCGGTTTCCCGGAGAAAGTTTTCCCAAAAATTTTTGATTCCGGATTATTTCTTCTCATCGAGTCGCTTTGTCCCTGTAAAATAACTACAACTGAAAAATGGTGCTGATGCTTGTTTACTTCTACAGTTATTCGTCGGAAACTGTGCTGTCAAAAAAATCATCGGACATTTCCTCTCAAAAATTATTCAAAGCGATATCTACATCTGAATATTGTCGAATTTAGACTCTCAGACTATCAGAAAAGTTGTTTAGGACTTTTTTTATGTTGTATGTATTCATTTTTATGTACTTCCCAAAATTTATTTTTTATATAATTATATTCTTCGAAACATTATTATAAAAAGCAGTTGAAGTGGATGAACCAGCTGAGTCAAGTAGCTGAAAATTTACCAAAGTTTGATCTGTTATTTTCAAGCACTGTATAGCTGATTACTGTTAATATCCACTTGCTTTGCGCATATAATTTTTTCTTTATGCTGAAAGGATTTTGAGGCAAATGATTAGCTTTAATCCATCTTTGCCTTTAATTAGTTTCTGTTCAAATGCAAATTAATATGGAATATCATTATGTTTGCTTGCGGTATAGTTTTAGATTGTAAATTTTATTGATAAAATTACCAACAATCTAACTAAACTCTCGCTCTTCAAATATCTCACTGCAATGTTTTCTGTTCCTGTGGTGAAATTCTAATTAATTGCGGAATAAGAATGACTGTAGAAATTCCATATTTGGAATATATCTGGTGATTACATTGGAATTCCTCTTGTTTCAGCTTCGGAATTCTACACAAACAAAGAGATCCTTTAAAAATATCCGTGCTTTGGCTGAATTATATCTGATGAACCAGAGCAGCCTTTCCCCCTCTTTCTTTTTCGATCTGAATCGAACAAAGTTTTGTGATGCTGGGATTTGAATAATGCATCGTTTCTTTCGGGATGAACAGACCGAGTGAGAAATTCGGAAAGAAAGCCTGATCCGCTTTGCATTTTACAGATTCGATGTTCCGCGAAAATCTTTCGCTTCTTTTGTTTGGCGCAATGTTTTCAAGAACTTTTTGCTTTATAGATCCAATGCCTGACTCTTTAATCTTCCAGTCTTTCGACGAAACGTTAGAATAAAAAAAGAAGTCTTTAGACTATCAGCTTGTGGAATTAATCAATATTCAGGTCAAAGTACTGGATTAAATACTAAATGTTCTTTTCTAGTTTTTTGCTTGAAAGATTTTTCTAGTTTTCTAGTTTTTTGCTAGATACCATTTAGTTTTTGATTGAAGATTTTGTCAAATGTTTTTCATAAAATTCAATGTAAATGACGAGTTGTAACAGCTTTCTTTGTTGAAAGATCATTGCTGTTTTCAATTTCGAACATCCATTTATAATCCAAACTTTTTTTATATACAAGAATTATATAAAAATATTTAATTACAGCTCCATTAAGTATTCTCTCTCTGATTTCGGGGAGCTTTATTATTGATAAAGATTACCATCAGTTATACTTTAACCCATGTTCATTTGCTTCATATCCGAAAGAAGAATAGGAAACATTAACAGTTTACGTTTCATTAACAAATATAAAAAAGATAAGCTCTTTCTATCCGATTTGATAATCTACTTATATCTGAAGAAAGCGTTCGAATTTTGTTCACGAATGAGGAATAGAAACTCGGAAGTATTTTGTTCTTTAATATTCATCTCATTCAGAATTTTATGAAGAGGTTTTATAAATGTGTGCAATAAGTGTGTCATTTGAAAAGAAATTGGTGCACACGACAAAAAAAGAAGAAGAAAAAACTGTTTTTTCATACTGGTCGGTGCACACAGTTATATTATAATTGCAGTTTCTACAGATTGGTGCACTCGAATAAAGCACAGTGAGGAACGCTGTTTTTATATGTTGATGCACACAAGGAAAAGTCTGGTACCGATCATTGCATTTCTGGGAGAAAATTCTGCACCTTTATTCTGCCGTTTTATTGTGAGGGAAAAAACTGTCATCAATTCTTTCAATATGGCGAAAACACTCTTCAGCATCCTCGCGATGCTCTGTTTCCTGGGGTGGGCGGAATCCGCCCAGGAGCCCTTTTTGTGTCCTGAATCTGATTGTGAAACGGAAGAGTGCAGGCACATGGAGAGGTCCGGTCTCTGCGACGAAGTAGCGAAAGGGGCGTTGGAATTGACCGTGCAAAACTGTGGCTGCTGCTTCCTGTGCTCGGACAGAAGAATCGGTGAGTGATCTTTGCCTCAAATATTTCTCAGTTGCCAATCAAATGAACTAAGTGTTTCTTCTGTCGACGTCCTCTTGTTAATCAGAAACGTATTAGGTAAGCGAGACGAACTCATTAAATCTCCAAATATTTTTACAGTAAATGTTCAACATGATTTTCATATGATTTTTTAAAAAAAAATATTATTTATTGACGAACTGATGACTAAAATTTATCTAACAAAAGAAATTTTTAGATATTTTCTTTATTCATTTGCTCAGTTGGAGTATTATTGATATTATATAATGGAAGAGTTTATTATATTTTCATAATTTTCTCAATATTTAATTTTTTTTCTCCCCATCTTAAATGCACATCCTATTCTTAGCTATAAGCCTCAAAATTCCCTCCTATATTGCTAAAAGCTTATATTCGTAGAATTTAGCATAAATGCATCATTTACAAAATTATTATCCTCATTCAAAAAACTACTTTTAATGTTTTGGAAAATTTTTAGAAAAAATTGAGTTAATTTTATTTTGAAATGGCCGAGCTAAAGGCACAAAATATTGTGTAGAACTAAAATATTTATTTGAAAAGTTTTTAGAATATATTTTAATGCGCATGAAGGAATTTAAAATTTTATAATATTTTAATGCATTTCCTTTATTTATTACTGAAATGTCGCTCATTACTGATGAGTTTTGTAGAGAAACAATTTTCACCATAACAGTGATTTAAAAACATTTCATGAAAATTTCTTAACATTTACTTTTAAGTTATAAAACTGTTTTAAGCGTGGTTTGTACTTTAATGTAATGGACAGTAACCACGCGTAAAGGCTGATTTTTAAATTCTAAATGAAGACTAGATAATATAAAGATTACATTGTAGTAATTTCTCAATTTCCTATTTCCAGGAATGAACTATTTAATAGACAGCGTAGACAACGTATCATAGGAGAATTTTAGATATTTTTAGGGTAACCTTATTTTGTGCTTTCAGTTGATTACCCATTGCTAGACAATCGCTCTTTGGGAGTATAAAATCAAGTACAGATCTAATTTTAAATATTTACATTTTATTGCTACAAATTTATGAAAATGGAGAACGAAATGGCTGTAAAAATTTCTTTCCCTTGTATCTCTTGGCAACGGAAATCTACTTTCACCTTGCGACTTATGGATAGGAGGTTTGATTCTTCTCTAATTTTGTGATTAGTAATCACACTTCTATTAAATTCAAATCAAATTTCCTTGCTGTTTTATTTCAAGACGAAGTTAATACATTGTTACATTAATTAACTGCTTACCATTTGCAGGTTCTATTGACAATTCTGTTCATAGAAGCTATGATGTGTAAGATTTACTCTTTATTTTTTGGGAAAGGTCCTACTGGCTGTTAAAACAAACTATTAGCTGCGCACTATATTATTTGTTTGCATTCTAAATCGGAATGTTTAAAAAAATATCGAGTGCATACACATTCTAATTTTAATGCATTTGCATTTCTGTAATGAATCTTTATTTATAATTTAATGAATGCTTTTTCTAATATATAAATCTTGCAAAATTTAAAGTTTTTTGTACCATACATTTGTAAAACTTGAATTCCTTCCCGTTCTATTTCTGCCTCCTCTTCCTCCTTTACTTTCTGACCTTTACTTCACTATCCGAATTTTCACATATTCGATTTCAATAACTGACGTTCTTCGATACGTCTGAATATAATCGCTGTCGCTGTTAAAATTCTTTTCAGACAGCGAGAGAGGAAGACAGAAAAAAGAAATAAATCGTCTCTCCTTTACTGTTGCGAAGACAAAGAAAACAACCTCCAATCCGTAATTGCTCATTGGGCGCGAAAGGAAACGGTTAAAGGGAACTTTTATTTCTGCTACATTTTTTTTTTCAAGTTTCATTTAGGTCAGAATGAATCTAAACTGTTTTTTTTTATTTTAATTTATTCCATCGTGTCGTACTTTTCAGAATTTTGATATAGGTTCTTTTTCAATTTTTATTTTGCAGACTGTATATTGTGTATATTGTGGAGATTTTGGATTTCATTCTCTCTTTTTTTCTACACTTTAAGGAAAGGAAAGAGCGCAAAAAAAGAAAAAAAAATTTTAAAAAATGGAAACTCCAGTTGTTATTGAATATCGAAAGAATATCTTCCTAGTAATATATTTATCGAGTTGCATCTGTGACGCACCAAACCACTTTCTCCAATCTCACTCATGCGTCCTAAATCTCTGTATTCTTTTAAAAAGTCTCCATATGAAGTTAAGTACTTGGGATCTCTTATTCGCCTATTCCACAATGAATTCAACCTACGCAATCGCAATCTCTCACGTTCATTTTCTCATAATGTTCCTAATTTGTCACATTTCTCTCTAGACCTCAGAATTTCAACTCATTGAAGTCGCTTTCCTTAACTAAATCACATAAGCATTTGGAGTCGATGCTATATTTCGACGCTACTACTAGTGGCAAATTCGAAAACAGCATTGTGCAGAATTAAATTAGAATACTGTTCCAAAAACTCGTAAAATATCTCCACGCCCAACGAAATAGCCATTTCACCTGGCGCATTAAATGCATTTCTGTTAATTGAATCTTTTTTGAACTTCAAAGATGGACCCCTCCTAGATCCTCTATTTTGATCCCTTCTAGATTGTGTAAAATCAAGTTATTTTTTCTATCACTAAAAATGTGAATTCCCTTTCAAAACTTTTCCCGTTGTCTGTAGCTCAACAAAAAAGTAGGGGGCTGTAGCTTTTTAAAGAGCTCATTGTGAAACTCAACAAAGACATGCTAATTAAATTATTAAATAATTAAAATATTGTAACATTGGATCGCACCCTCGCTCAGTAGGAGGTAAATGTGAACAACAGTAAATCAGAGAATTCCGTCCCCTGCTTAGTAGATGTGCATCTATCTCCGGGTCCAGCTTGCACGAGAACTGAGTCTGAACGGAGGGGTTTTCCTCTTTCGCCATCCCAGGAGGGACTGGCGCTGCAAGTGCGCTTGAACACCCGTTATTTGCTATACACGTTTTTACACTTCATCTAATGGGCGTCGACGAATCGTTTAATCAAGAAATTGCTGTTTCTTACCGTATACATTACAGCTGAACTCAGCTATGCAAGTAGGATAGGCAGTTGAAGCATAAATTACGAGTTTTAACAAACTCTACTCGTTCAGTCACTGATTTATTTTTATTAGCTTGCCGCTTGTAAAAAGGGTGCTCTTTATTAAACACTTATAAGGATTACAATTAGGAACACTTTTGACGCGTTTTCTTATAGCTATTGAGAGTGTTCGCATGATAATTGCTTTCGATTAACAGCTCGGCACATGACGTAAAGTGTAAGGCGCATTATTTCGCTAGCTCAAGAAGCGCGTATCCCCCCCCCCTCGCCTTGTTGAATACTTACATGTGCCGTTATCTATTTATGTAGTGTTTAAAATATTTTATCTGAAGCAATTAATTGTTCTAAAATTTCGAAATCAGCAACCGTTCTTAGTATAAATTAGTGCTCAAAATTTTTAGTTTCTCGAGAAACGAATTGTACACGCGATTCGTGGATGTGCTGCGGTGTGCTTTCGAACTAAGTTGAGCAGTCGGCTCAAATTCTCTTATCACTACTGATTTTACTATTTCATAGCTATTAAAATATTCATCTTTAATGCATATTCATTGATGTTAGATGACTTTCCAATTAATAAATTTCGAAGGATATCCGTCTTCAACTTTTCGAGTGTACTTTTTCTTTAAGAATGATCTTTTCAGGGTTGAAAAAGAGAGTCACCGTACTTCCGGTTTTCTAGGAATATTAATGTCACAGTTCTTATACTTTTTTTCATCTAAGAATCTAAGGTAGAAACCTGACTACGGGTTTCGGTTTCAGCGGAACTTTTGTTTTTATTTGAATTTGATTGAGATTTTGTTTTTTCTAACTCAAGTTTTAATCGTTCTATTTTAATATCTTATATCTCAACTATTCTATTACTTACTTCTTTGCGAGACTTTTTTTTCATTAAACGATTTAAAGATTTTAATAAAATATTCAGTGACACTCACCTTGGCTTGTGGTGGTACATCAACACAAAATTCCTCAGCCTAAGGTTTTCTTTGAGGCAGTTTTTGAACATTTCCTTCACTATAACGCATAAACTACACAACAACGAAAGACAAACTACCCACAATTGTAATCATAATCCTATAAAATGCTTTAATGGTTGGTAATTTCTCCCTCTGCGGACGGACACATGATGCTGATAGCTCAGCTGAAAAACTACATGTTTTCTTTTAATATTTTGATTTTCACTATTCATAGACGTACGAGCTCCCTCACAAAATGCTACTTAGCACTTGAGAACTCACTGCACAGAGTAAATATCTATTCGAATTGGTGATTGAATTGTGAATGATGAGAATTCACCATAGTTCTAATTCGTAAAATTGTGATCGTTAATGTTTATCGAATTTTTTTTTTTTTTTGTAATTGAGAAATTGTTTTTAATTTAATTTACAGAAAATTTATGTCCATAAATATTTATTTTTGAATCTATACAGGTTTAAAATTGGATTTTGAAAAAATTTATTTTAATAAATGCGGTATTAATAAAATTGATAATTTAATAGGTTGCTATTATAAAATTCAATTGTTCAGTGGTCATATTTTCTTTCTATGTTCACTATGTGGCGCATTAAAATACATTTATATATATAAAGTTAATAGTTGTGAGTACATATTGTTTAGTTTAAAGATCAATGTAATTTTTTCCTCACTTTCCTACTTTTTAATATTTAGTTTATTTAATTTTGTGGTATTCAATTTTCTTATATTTCACTCTGCGTTTGATATTGGAAGTAGAATTTGTTTTTGTGTTTCGTATTGGTTTTCTCTCTCGCTGATAGATTATTTGTTTCAGCAGTTTTGCAGATTCCGCTCAACCCCTTCTCAGAATTGATTAAAGAAATGTTTAAAAATTCAATTAGAATAATTATTAAAAAAGTGTTTTAAGACATTAAAAAATTTATTTTTGTTAAAATGTATATTATTAACTTGTTAGTACAGGGATTAACTGTTTTATTACGGCCTATTTATATATAGTCCCCCCTACTATAATATTATTATAAATACTATTAAAAAGAATTTTGCGTTAATTTTTATTCTCTTCCGGCCAGTTTCCAGACTATCCCCACCACCCGATTCCACAGATACAGTCGCTCCAAGCCAAACCTAGAAAGATACTAATACAATCAGAATTTTTTAACCAAAATTGATAAGAAGCAAATGAATTTTCAATAGCATATTTATTTCAATTATAAAATCAAATAACAAAAATTATAAATGAATTCATTTTAACGAGAAATTATATCAAAATACAAAACAAAACAAAAAGTAATGTACAGCTCAAACTCGGACAGATAATAATATTTTGAAAACTAATTAATATTTCCAATGAATTAATATTTTGTATGTAAACCCTTGTTTTTTATAACGATTTTAAGACATTTAGGATAGATTGCATTCATTTTTCACAAAAGTTGGGTTTAATATTTCCCTATTCCTGCAACAATACTCTTTTCAATTTACTGGAAACGGCGTGTTCTCCGACTTTTTTCTTAAAGTATCCCCATGACTTTTCGATGGGATTTATCTTGGAACTTTGGGATGGAGTGTCCATGAGATGAGGGCAATTATTTAAGAGCCAGGAACGCGCCCAATAAGCTTCATGTTTCGGATCATATCCTAATAAAATTGCCAGTCTTTGCCAAGGGCAAGTTTCTGCACACATTACGGCAATTTTTTTCTTTAAAATGTCGAGGTAAAGACTTTGATCCATTCTTATATTAATAAAATGCAGGATTCATGGGCCAGTAGTTGAAAACGAGTCCCCAGACTATAACTAATCAGCCGCCATTTTTCAAAGTTGTTTCCAGATTTTTTGTGCGCAATTCCTTGTTCGATTTTCTACAGATATAAGGCTTGTCATCGGATTCAAAAATGTCGAAATTGCTCTCAGTTGTGAATAACAACATTTTTCCAATAAGAAAAGTCCATTTTTTTTTCGTTCATTGCGTATTTGTCCCTGTTTCGAGAATTTAAATCTTAGATCTGATTTCGCTTATTTATGAAAGGCTTTTGTCTGGTTTTTCTTCCATTGAGATCTGCCTTACGGAACACATTTCTTATTATTGATAGGCTGACTTTTTTTTCTAATTCCTTTCCAACAATAATAACTAACTTTGGTGCATTAAGGAATGTATTGGCTTTCATTTTTCTTATCAAATATTGCAGATCTGCTTCAGTGAAAGTCTTATTTTGGGCTTTCTCAGGCTTATTTTCCACATAATTATTGGTTTTGAAGCGTTTTATGTTGTCACGAACCCTTGAATGGCTTTTTTCGAGAAGCTCTGATATTTTTGATACAGACATTCCATCTTCAGCATGCTTAATAACCAGTTTTCTTAATTCAATGCTTGTGTGGCTCCTTTGCCTTAATTAAATTAATGTTTATTTTCACAATAAATGAAAATAACACAATTGGGAAGTCTCCTTGAACAATTAGAATGTTAACCATAAAATTGTCAGTAATTTTCACCAGAGTTGCAATTATTACGCACTGAATTGTGAGATGTCCTAGTTTGCTTACGGGTTCTTTTTCACAAATTTTACTTTTATGTCTAAATTATTAATTATAATTTATGAATTGGCGCTAATTTTTAGCTGTACAATAAATTCACTGTTAAAAAAATCTTTTAACGTTTTCCTAATTCATTTTAATTAAAATATTTTAACAGTACAAGTTTTTCCCCTATGATGTCCGAGTTTGGCTTGTAGCAACTCTATTTGGTGTTATATAGCAATTACAAAAACGCGTTTCTCAGACTCTGGGAGCAACGGCGACCTGTGGGCAAGGATGATATAGTCGTCGGGTGCCAATCGCAGGGACGTTATGGAGGGAAAACTTTGGTGCTTTGTGTAACAATTTTTTTTTTTTTCCATTTCTTCTGGGAGCATAGAAAAAACGTTATTGCCATATAATTCCATATCACTTCATCAATATTTGGAGGTGTAATTTTTCAATGATTTTGGCATTTAATACGTGAGATAGTAATGATGATAGTACTCATGAAAAGAAGAACATCCCAGATCTGATAATTCGATTAAGACCACAGCAACCGCCGAGTCCAAGGCCAGCTGCACTTCTAATCTTCTTATTGTTTATTTCCCCCCTTTGAGTCATCGTCAACATGTGCCTGTCTCTGAAAGAGAGTGCATTGTTCGGGAAAGGCGGGAAAGCGGCAGGAAGCAGCGCGCTGGAAAATGAGTGCGTCAATAACGAACGCATCGTCTCGCCCTGCTGCTTGCTCTCTCCTAATTACTTCTTCTGTCATTTGAAACACAAACATTTTTTCTCATCGTTTTGGATTGCTGATGCGCTTTGCTATGTTTGGAATGAAATTATTTAAATATTCTATTTCAATGGAATATTAACTATTTGATTATTTATCCCGAAATATTAATGGAACGGTAATCTTTTAGAGTCAACCATTTATTGCAGAATGCGTTTGTCATATTTAATTAAAAAGCATGTCCCAAAATGAACGCAAGATTTGAATTTGTCACCATTCGTGCTGTAAAGTGTTTGCAACCCTATTAAGAAACCATTTGACAGCTGATAGTTTAGGGTTAATAAAAATGGAGCTTTACACGATCGAACAACGTGTTTTCATTGCTGAACAGTATTTCAAAAATACTGAAAGTATGGCGACCACATTTCAAAAATTTGAGAATTGGCCTCTTAAATCGTGAGATTTATCACCATTGGATTTCTTTTTATGGTATTATTTGAAATGAAAGGTCTATACCAACAAGCATGCGTGCATTGAGTGAGGAAATGCAACGCTACATCAACGAAATTCAGCCTCATTTATGCAAAATGGTTATGGAAAATTTCGGCAAAAGCGCCAGAAAAGCCATGGTGGCCATTTGCCCTATGCGTTATTCCATACATAACCCTATCCTGTGTACTTTACGATTGTATAATAATATAACAATTTAAGAAAAAAAACTGTGTTTCTTAATTCAAATCTTGCTCTAACAAGTTGTTTTATCGTGCAATTCTCTATTTTTACAGACATTAAACTATCAGCTGTCAAATGGTTTTATAATAGGGTTGCTAACACTTTACTGCACGAATGATGGCAAACTGGAATCTTGCGTTCATTTTGACTGGTTTTGGTAGCTAGCTTGTTCGCCAACATTGTTGAATTTTTAAATTATTTGTGTGGAATTGTTATGATTTCATAGCAATTATCTGGCAACGATTAAGCCTATTTTAGCACTTGTTAAATTTTTAGTTTGGTGCCTATATCTTTTACATCTTATTTCTTCTGATGCATTGAAATGCCAGCCCTCTGTAGAGCATTTCTGTAACATTTGGAGTCTCCGTTAATTAGCAAAAGATTGAATTAAGTGCAGTAATGAAAACATTCTCTGGAACAGCCTAAAAAATTGGTGTAGCGATTTGTCTGCATTTCGTTGTTTCCATTCAGAAATAAGTAATAAGTACGGCTTCAACGTCATGTATGTCAGCATTTTAGATATAAAGGTAGTTGATGTGATTTTTTCAATTAATTAATTATTCAATTTTAAATTGCAAACTATTTAAAATTGAAATTCTACGGTATGTAGACGTGCACATAAATAAAATCATTTTTAAAAAATTATGTATAACATTTTTTAATGAGAAATAATTTTATATAAAATATCTCAATTCTTCTTTACGATGGTTTTGTATTTTTAATTAAAACGAGATTATCAACTACGTGAAACAAAATTTTGATCTCGCACGCTAATAGATTGCTTCAAACTATTTTTAAAAATGGCCGAAAACTATTTTTTTCTTTATTTATCAATTATTCATAGAAAGCTATAAAAATGAATTAAATACTGATATTAACCATTTAGAACCAAATAAATAAATACGTATATTAATATATATTATATTTATAATATGTATATTTATAAAGATTTAAAATTATTACTCCATTTATAATTTATGTGCAAAATTTTAAAAAAAAATCCATTGCACAATTTGGATTTCTGAAGCTACAAATTCTGTTTGAATTTCTATTTTATTATTTAGACATTTTTTGTTTACTGTGACGGGAACTCCATTTTTCCCCCATAAGCACGTTTTTAGGTTTTAAGCAGATAAGCGGATACCGTAACAGAAGAATAAATTATTTTTGACATAATTTTTGTCATAGATTTCGTGTGAAATGATTAAAGAGACAGATTTCTGAGAGCGCATTAAAAGTTTGCATTCATTAATTATTTTATACTCTTTATATTAAAGAGGAGGAAGTTCTTTGACTTCAAGTAAGGCAATCAAAGATTTAAAATTAAATATTTGATTGAAAAGACCTCTAATCAGAAACATCGCAACGTAATAAGGTTTTAGGCTTGATTGCTTCAACCTTTGCATTCTGTGCCTAGCGGTTTTCTTATAGCGCAGTCTATACACATAAAATGTTAACACACGTGGTACAGAAATCGAACTCATTACTTGTTGCCAAATGGCAACAATCAATTGTAAACTAACAATCATACAAATTTCTGACTACTTCATCGGACGTTTCTACAGCTACAATGAATTGAGCGCTTCGCTTATCTAATTAGCGAAGCTGCAAAATATGGCTAGAAAAGTTCTAGAGAGAGTTCGCCGTGTCTCCAAAAGTCTATTCAGTCAGAAGGAACCACATAAAAGAAATCAAGAAATAGACATCTACTTCTTGATTTCTGTAGAGAGTTTTTAGTGCGCAAAAAGAGACTTTGCCATCGTCAGATGAGTAACCGCTATGACTTACCAATGTAATTTGCTGTTCACATCTTCCAAAACAGTTATTTTAGAAAAATGATCTTCGTCTTACCTTAAAACTGAAAATATTACTTTATTAATGATATCAATTCCATCTTCGTACACTTCTCCCCTTTAGTAATGATTTTTTAATTGTTATTCAATTTTTTATTCAGTTTAAAAAATGTCTTTAAATGTTAAGCTAGAGTTCAAACCCGTCCTCGATACTTTCATTCGTGCACTTTTAAAGACATAAAAGGATTTTCGCTTCCTTTTCATTTTTTGATATATCCCCCCTCCCCTTTTTTTTCCAGTGACCTGATTTAATGGAATTCATGTTTTTCATTCGCAACACATAGTAAAATAAAATAAAAAATGTTTTTCTTTTTTTTATTTCATATTTATTATTTAACTGTGTAAAAAAATCATTAATATTGGTGACCGATCTGGTCGCTGAAGGGGCGAATTTACAAAACAAGATCTAAAGCATTGCTGCGTTGATGCGATAAAATATGTTAAAGCATTAATTAATAATAAACTGATGAAACTTTAGTTTTGCTCAGCCATACCTAGAGCTATTCAAATATTTTCATTGATTATTCTTACTCTTGTTATGAACGAATATATAAAGGAAATACATTGTTACAAAATTGTGTATGAAACTCATTTTGAAAACATGTTTAAATTTAAAAGAGAAAAATTCCATGAAGAAAGCATATATTAATAAAAAGTAATACATTTTTTTAAAGTAATATCAACTTTTTAAAGCATCTTATCGATCATTTGAAATAAATTTTTCTATCCCGTGACACAATTCATGAATGATGCGCCTGTAGAAATGAAAAGAGACAGAAAGATAGAATCACATTTTGTAACTGAGAGAAAAAAAAAAAATGACTCAATTGAAGAATCTATGCTTCAAGCATGCGTCGTGAATCTCCCGTCATTGTTTAATTGAACTGAAAATAATTTATTGCGTCCAATTAAAGTCGATAAAGAAAGTTTTAGATCTCCGGTCATTTGAAATGCAGCGAATCACTTTACCCTTCTAACGCGGTCGTTTTAATCTTAATGCAATCGATTGTAATGCTGTAGGCGCATACTTCATGTGCAATGATTTGTTTTTCAATTTCTTTTCGTTTGTGCTCTTTTACTGATGCTTACGTTGAATTCCCGTGCAAGAAATTTCTCAGCAGCTGTCTGAAGCTTCGGGTGCTGTAAGTCGAGGTGTTACTAAAAAGAAGCAATTACCGGATTCGTCGAGATGGGCTGCAAAATGCTGTTTTTGCTCGTGTCTTAATAATAAGAAATAATGGCGTCTCCGGAATGCAAAAGGGAATTACGTTTGAACGGAGACATAAAGAACATACATTTTTCATCCCATCTGTCCTCTCATTTCATAAAGGCCAAATAAATAAATAATAAAAAGGGCAAAGGTCATAACGGTCAAGGTTTCGAAAGGCGGAAGGCAACTAATGTGAGCTTTCAAGGGAGGTGTCGCATCCTTAAACTTTAACTGGGGACGTTGCGGTTTACGAGACCGCATTTTCTTTACACCCAAATTAAATTTTCTAATGAAAGTATAAGTGTGAAAATCAGCCAATATATTCTGAAGATATTTTTCTCGATATATAAATATGTTTTAGAAATTTTTCAAAATGTATTATCATTGGAAAAAAATAACTGCGTTTAAACATATATTTTCTTCTCAAATTTCATGTTACAATAACTAATATTCTTCTTCAAAAAAATTGCTTTTTACTTTTTAACATAAATTTATTTTTTAGTATACAAAGGTATATAGAAAAAAAATATAATAGAAAATTCAACAATTATATGAAAAATAAAAAATTAACAATGGGTACAATTGAACCTATTTTTTTATCGACATCATTTCTACGTAGAAACTTGTGAACGTTCGTGGCATGATATTCGCTGACGTTTTAAACATATTGGTTAAATACGAGTATAAAAATCGGCCTGTAAATTCTACAGATATTTCTCTTAGTATATTAATATATTTTATAAATTTTTCAAAACACATTATCGCTAAAAAAATGAATTATATTTGAACATACATATCAAAATCATTCGAATTCTAACCTTCAACGAAAAATTCTTCCGTACTATGAGCTTCATCACTTTCTGCTTCATTTAAAAATCTTTGGAAATCTGCTTCATAACCGGGATCTGTAGACTGGATAATATTTCGGGAACCAAGATTTAGAGCCGTCTGCTAAGCCTTGTATAATACTAGAACACTGAAGGGCGGTGTAGTCTCACAGACGCTGGGCAAAGAAATAGCTAAAATATTTTTAAAAGCGTACGCTGAAACCGGTTAAAAAAGTGCAAGTGGAATGAACTTTACGAAACAAGAAGCTACAATACCAATCCATTCGATCGAGCTAAATATAGAATAAGGGTGACCGAAAGTCCAACTTAAGCGGTCTGAGATACCATACCCCCCCCCCCCCCCCAGTTAAGGGTTAATCAAAAAACAGTCCAAGTCAAGGGTAGGAAATCACTTTTCAGTCAGTCTGTTTAGCATTTGCAGCTTTCAAGAAATTTCCTTCTGAAAAATTGCTCGTTATGTTGAACCGATTATTCGTCTGATTTGAATTATCACTCTATCTTCAACCAGAGGGGCACAAGGGGAAATAAAAATTTCAAACCCCTTTGAATGTGGATAGCTTTTCTACGATCTCGGCCGCGATTATTCTCTTTCCAACAACACTGGTTCAAATCAATGAAAACTGTTCCGTTTGAAAAGGTTTTGGGTTCTAAAGGCCACGATTGGAAAAACGAATTAAAATTTTACAGAAATGATGTCATGAAAACCATTTTATTATGCAGCCTTCTCATAAGGAATCTTCTGAAATGTATCGTGTATAAACATTCAAATATTTAATTACATTATAAATTAAACTGACAAATTCACGTATGTTTGATAATCAATAAGGTTATAAATATGCGTGAGTTTGGGAATGAACAAGAGGCTACATTTGCAACCTCAGATCCTTTTTATAATCTTATTAAAATCAAATGAACTTGTTACTGCAATTTTTATTCTTCGAAGGAATTTTATATTTATCTTTTTTTTAAGCAAGTTCCATAGATGTTCTGTTAATCACGGAATTTATTTCTATTTTTTTTAAATTTTGTTTTTATAAATAGTTAGTGAATAGTTTTATAAATAGTGAGGCGAATGGATTGCACTATCTATCAGGTTGGGGGGGGGTTATAATTCTTAGGAATAACACATTTAGAAAGGATCGCAATTAAGATAAGATTTTCTTTTGGTGGGCATTTCTTAAAATAATGTTCTTTTATTTTAAAGCAACTTTTAAAAATATGCATTTCTTATTTTCAATTTTGTTTCATTTTGACGAATTACAAGTAAATATTTTGGAAATGCACAAAACCTTCCATAAATCTAAAATGGGGGGAAAAAAGAAAAAGAAAATCGAAAACTTTGAAAGAAAAATAAGCATTTGATTTCATTTTAATCTCTTCGCCGTCCGTGACGCGTCTAGCGCGTTCAATTGAAACTTCTGTAGGGCGGCAGTAACGAGCTTCAAGCGTTCTTCTTCATTTTAAAACTTTGAAACGTTTAAAACGCTTTGTAAATGTTTACTTGTTTGAGTTTTTATTTTTGTTTGTTCTAATGCGGCGAAAAAAAGAGGACCACTGGTGCGAACATTTCGCAGACTGGAGAGGACGGTGAAAGGGTTAAAGTATATTTACTTATGGTTTCAATTCTGGAAAGGAGGAAGGGAGGAGAGAGAGAGACAGAGAGAGAGAGAGAGAGAGTAATTACCACTTTTGTTAGCTAATGTAATAAGGAATTATTTTCTCTCAATTGATTACTTTTCACCAAGAATATCTGAATGATCGTGTGCTTCCTTTTCATACAAATAGTGATAAAGATAGACCCTTCTCAAGTGCAGTATTATTTATGCTTATATTCAACCATTATTCAATGTTTGATGGAAGAATCTTTATTCGAATCATCTAACCATTTTTATTAACGAACAATGAACTCCCTCCCGCTGGTGTGGTTTGGAAACTTGGAGATGGAGGTGTCATCCTCGTCATCTGTCCGTGGTTCAAAATTAGTGGTCGGTCTCAAGGAGGTAAAGGGCCGTTTATCTATCTAAACTAACCTAAAAACTATGACACAGAAGTTATTTAATTAAAACGTGTTATTTCTTTATTATCACATTCATGTAATGAACTTTATAAGAAATGATAATTTTTTTATTTAGTATTGTCATAAATCCGGTTAAAGTAACCAGTTTAATAAATCGGATTATTCTTTTCTTTACGGACAATTAAAGCAGAGTCACTTTTTAGTTTTCAATTTCATACCAATACACAATATATGAAACCGTGTATGATAGTTTATGAACTATATGAATTTTTTTAGCATATGAAATTTTAACCTACCATTTGGTTTTTGCTTTCTTTTCTACGACTTGTTCTTATCCTAAATTAGAAAGATTATTATTTATTATAATTACTTTTTAAATATTTCCGATGTTAATGGCTACTGTAAAGAATTTTTATTTGAAATAATATATATATAAAAAAAACAATGGAAGTCGTCTATATACATAATACTCTCTCATATTCTCTAATAAAGATGAATTTGTGTTTGAAATGCACTTTTTCAGAAC
Organism: Argiope bruennichi; assembly: GCF_947563725.1. Classification (NCBI taxonomy): domain Eukaryota; kingdom Metazoa; phylum Arthropoda; class Arachnida; order Araneae; family Araneidae; genus Argiope; species Argiope bruennichi. The sequence goes on from NC_079152.1 coordinate 2,561,907, forward strand.
CAATTGAAATCAACATTTAACATTTTACCATTGCAATCCTATATCATATTAGATATATTGAAGTCATTGCGTTGTTTACATGCTTGTGAGAGTACAGACCGACAAACGTTCAACCCCGTGTTATATTTAGCTGAAAATTGGATTGGTGTCCACGCTATAGAATCTACGTTCCGAATTGAATCCGTTTATCTCTCTTCTTTTTGCAGTTATCTTGTTAAATTATATTCGAACACACGGGCAGAGAAATTTCATCTGAACAGACTTTTCTCAAAATTTGTCAAAATACAAATTTGGTATAAAGACGATATACGAAATTTCATCGGCCGTGTCCCCAAGCATTTTTGAGTTATTTAAACTCATATAGACATAACGACAAAAACGTATTTTTCGCACCTCAAAGAGGGCTAAAATGTAGAGATTCTTTCAAATCTCGAATTCGAATTTTTGGACGATTGTAATAATTTCTCTATACTTCAAATACAAGGAAATTTAAATGAAAAAGAAAAAACAGACATCATTTAAGAAACCTTTCATCTTTCAAACTGTTTCAGCAAATTGCAATCAAGCAAATATCCTTCCTGACCATGTATTGACGACATGAATTTGCTAATCATTTTAACATTTTTTTTCTGTGTGAAAGTAGTCTATTCTGAATACAAGCATTCGTTCTCTGAATACAGCCCCGCTGCTCCATTTTCAAAAATGATCTCACAACTCACATTTACATCATTAATGTATCAGTTGTTCATTTTACCGCCCAATATTCATAGTTAATATAAGTTTTTCATAGTCACATTTTTGTAAACTGTACAGTACACTCCCGAGTATCAGGCGAATGTGGCGAAAGAGCAGGCTGGATAATAAAAAAGGCGGATAGGCCGGATTTCTATAAACTCATTTCCTTGCCTACCCATACCAGAAGACAAATTTTTTATACAAAAATACCCTGTGTTCATAGGTATTTTCATACTGATTGAGTACCAAGCCCTCCATTTATATCAAGTTACATAGCGTTTGAGTGGGTTTTCTTACTTTTATTCTGCTTCCACTAGCTTGTGCAACACCCCACTTTTCAATTCCTATGCAATTTTTTACCAGTTCACCATTGCGCTTTTTACAACTCCTAACTCCAAGTCATATATTTTGCTGTTACACCAGAATCTAGTCACTGTTTGGTGCGTAATTTCTCCTCCATATTCACTACAACTTCTTTTCGTTTGTCACTCATATCGAAATCTTCCCTGTGATACATTTAAAGAAGATTAAGCATACCCCAAGAACAATTTACGAATACTGAACGTATCGTGATAATCAGGAACAGCAGCAATAATTGAGGTCAGTTACACTCTCACGAAGAAAGGAACAGCGAGCAGAACGCTGCTCTTTTTCCTGTTACAACTTGTATTTTGCACACATCATGTACGAGGATTGTAGCAGATGACTGCTTTCAATGCCTGGAAATGTTACCAATGCAACACCTTGCTTTCCTCACTTAATGATGCTAAAAGAAAACTAGGTCGGATAGTACGGGAGCCAGATAGTCTCGAACCGAATTGGGAGTGCACTGTATTGCCAATCTTCAAAGTTATTTGCGATGAGCCGTTTTGCTTTGTCAGTGAATCAGTCATTATTTTGTCACCTGTGAAACTAAACTGTGCTATTCAGCATGTAGAAACAGTCCCACACTCATTTGTAAGAATGTTAGCTTGGAGATATTTCGACAGGGGAATTTAATTGTGAAAATAGTCATGAGAAAATGAAGGAATGCTAAATCTGAACAATGTGAATACAGTGAGAAGAATTACGAATTCTTCTCACTGTACTTGAAAAGAAGAGCCGCGTTCTTTGCTGCGAAGAATAGTTCCAATTCGCACCTCATCATGATGAGTTCTTCCTTTCATTTCATTTGTATAATATTATTGAATTCTTTCCACGGAATTTTCACAAAGTACAGATTTTTAAATCATGCCCAACAATTTTCACATAATTCTCTTGATTTGGACAAAACTCGAATTTTTTTTGGCGTCCTATTTTATAAAATGTATCGTCAAAAAACGAACATTTGTGTAGTGGCTCTAAAAATTATTCCACAAAAACCTTTTAAGCTGAAATACTCTCTTGCTCTGTCCCTTTGATCGCAACTTGGGACATTTCTGAATTATTTTTCACTTTAACTATTCAAAAGGGTGAAACGTTTTCATTTGCGACTAGCAAGATACATTTAAAATTCCGAGAACACTGACAGTAAAAGTGCTCCAACAGCGAGTCCATTCTGCCTTGTGTTTGGAAATCGAATCTTCTGCGTCTGGCGCTCGGATTCTCGGAATCTTGTAGGGAGGTCGCAATGTCAAAATAAACGGAACAGATGCGCTTCAGGAATTGATATGTTTGCTCATTTGCATAAGAAAACCGTCTCATCTGGCGACAGATGGCATTTTTTTCACCTTAGACGACTCGATATTTAAAAGTAGAAAAAATCTCTGGGAATATTGCTCTTCCTTGTTCGTCCCCCAATCTGTTGTTGGGACTCCGTGGCCAACCAGTAAGGATTAAGAAGAAATAATGCTGGCAATAACAGCAGAAAACATGAAAATAAAATACCGTGGCTCAGTTTCTTTGCTTTCTTGTGAGATCTTACTTGCGGAATATAGATGCAGAAAAGCTGTTTTTAAATCCATTCATAGAAAAGTTTCTTTCTCTCTTTCTCAATAAGCCGAAAAATGATCTGTCAGGATAACAGTGAAATATAAACCATCTTGAATCGTTCTCCCCCAAACTTTCTCGGTGGAAAAAGGTATAGATCTTAGGTCAGTCCGGGCATCCATCTTAGGTGTCGTTATGGAGACAAAGCATTATTGTATTTATATCACTTTTTATATAATTTCTCAGGTTGTGCTATGTTTTGTGAATGGAAATAATAATAATAATAATAAAAAGATAATGAATGCCTCTGACACTCGTTGCGCCAGTCGTGGTGTGTTGCGTTGATGTGCGAGAAAGTGGAAGCCAGGCGACTCCCGTTTGTTTACAAAAATTTCAAGACATCTGTGGAAATCAGTTTTCGGGAAATAATATTTTTTTTCAGCTTAAACAAAGTTATCAGAAAATTGATCTAATCCATCCACCTTGTCTCCTTCGGAATCGAATGCTTCCCCATCTCTAGTACGGGGTTGTTAAGGGAGGAGAAAAGAATCGGATTTATAATAAGATGGACGCGAAGAGCACGCTTATGGTTATCTCTAGCCTAATAAGAACGGATGGGCCGATGGCTGCTGCTATTGGTTTCTCTATCTCTGCCTACTCGTCTCTTTCTTTTTTGGGGAGGAAGCGGAAGAAGATGATGAGCTTCTGTTGAATATATTTCCGGAGCCACTGATAGAGTCCGAGTCGGATTTTCGGATCGATGGGGTTGTAACTCTGGCTTTTCCAGTAAATATTTTTCAAAGGGAATAAATACCTAATTGTCTCATCTTCGGAATATTTCAATGAATTCTTTAAAGTACCCTGGGGTGTAGCTTAGAGAAAAGAAGGGACCATAAATGTCCATTATCAAAATCGATTTGGAAGGGGGGGGGAACTTTGGAAAGAAATTTTAGTACCTCTGGCCTTTTTCTGCGTAAGTGCAATAATGATTAGGCAGGGAATCAAAGCTATCAGTGATAACACATTTATTAAATGATGGATGTCAATGACGTCGATAAAAATCATAATATGCGAATTATTCAAAATGACCTATTTGCGTTCTTCCACTACACATAAAATTGCATACGTGTGAAATATGGCATACTTGGGAATAATGCCTATTTAACGCTACTCGACTTGTATGAATTCAAAATCACGCAGTTTCAGACTTTTTCCTATTCCATTTAATATTTTTCATTAAAAAAGGTAAAATTCTGAAATAAAAGGGGCAATTGAAATATGCAATTGAAAGAAGGGAGGGGAGGGGCTGTTGTAACTTATCATCTTTGAATATGAAAGACACTTTGAATTCTGTTTTAGTATTGTGAGTGTAAAAACACCTGTTAGCGCCGTATTTCTTTAGTGTGAGTGGTTGAGACAGAGATCACTTCAATATTTAGTTCCAAATTTTTTTTCTCATTACCATACGAAACACAGCACAAAATTGAAACGAAAAAACACAGACACTGTAACATATCTCCATTCTCGTCTGAGGTTCCAGACGATCTCACTGTCATTTATTATTGCTTTCAAAATTGTAGTAATTTATTATAAATTAACTCATCATTGATATCATTATATAATGTATGTGAAATATAAATTTTGGGAAATGAGAAGAAAGAAATTATCTATAAATGACAGCTTTATTAAACTATTAAAATTATGATCTAAATTGATTATTATTAGATTCTCTATCGAAGCTACTTAGTCTTCAATTTATATCATCCTTTTATCTCTAATGCTTCAGACATTCGAGCTGCTCAGAATGAGTTATGAAATGGAAAGAAAAAGCTACTGATTGACACATTCCATTGGAATTCCGCGACAGCAAGGACATTTTGGATATCTTGGGAAACTGATTACTGATTTCTAACGCGTTTCTGAAAAAAACAACGTTATTGCCGAAAATAGGCGAGTTGCATATTCAATCACTTCTCGATTATGCAGCCTAAAACAGAGGAAATAGTGAAAGAATTTTTTTAAAAAAAATATGTTTGTTTAGAAAATTCGCTTTAAAATTCGAAAACGTTTCTGCAATCAATAATATCCTTATACAATCATTGGAAAAACGCTTTTCAGTTTTTCAAATTCCGCACTACCCAAATTGACAAAAGTCCATATTTTCGCCAAGTATGCATTTGCACTCCTGTACAATCGCAACGTCAGTAAACGTTCTGCTAAATCCTTCACTGTGCTCTGAAAAATTTCCCTGCAGCTTAACTGTCGTAAGACGATGAAGTCAGAAGCCGTTTCAACAGCTGATATTCGAGCGGCCAAGAACAACTAAAGCGTTTCGATTTCAAATTTAGTGAAATCTTTCGTCAGTCGTTATTAATGTTTAATTAGTTTAGTAAAACAAACGTCCCATTTTAAAGCAACACTAGGACTAATTTGGGACGGACCTCGTCATTTCGAACAGCGGTCAGACGACGAGGGCGACACCTGAAATGGAACCCCCTCTCCAAACAGAAGCCAGCGGAAGGGCTTTTGGCCCAAACGGATTTAACGTACACCAGACCTTCTTACAAGACAGTTTTTCGGTGGAACGGATCTCGAATCTGATACCCTCCGGTTTCGAAGCCAACACCATACCACCAGGCCAACGCTGCTTTTGTTAATGTTTGAAGCACAGCTTTTGTCACTCATTTAATTTCATTGCTGAATAGGACACAAAAGAAAGAAAAAAAGAGAGAGAGAGAGAGAACCTAGTTGATATCTACCAAACAATTGAAAATATAAAACTCTGGCACACTAAAAGCAAGTAAGTGGGCCATGAAAATGAAAGTTGGACAAAATCACTTCCTATAGCATTACTTGGATTACGAGAGATCCGCCTGTAACTTCTTCAGTCTATTTCAAAAATATTTCTCAAAGGTGAAAAATTCGTTTACTGTGCGTTAATATATGATTTCAACTTCGATCAAATCAGATGTCGTCCTCGTCATCTGACAGCGGTTCAAAATGACGAAGTCCGTCCTAAAGTAGCTCTACTGTTGCTTTAAAACGGGACGTTAATATAACTAAACTAAACAAATTTGATCAAAATGTGTCCAAAACTTTTAAATAGATGTCCAGGCAATTAACTAAATCCTATTTTATATATCTGCAAAAAAAAAAAAAAAAAAAATCCAAATATTTTGAAAGAGCTTTAAGGATGCTCATTTGCGTTTGGCGGAATTTCTCATTTTGGGTTATGAAGTGATCTGAGTAAATTTCTGTTTCTAATAAACAATTAAAATATTATTTTTATAGATAGATTCAAAGTGTGTTTTTTCGATATTTCATCAGAAACGGCATTAAAAAAATTGAGGGAGGATGACTTTACACCATTTTCTGTTGCTCCCTCAAGCAGATTGATCTGAAGAAAATGTGGAAGTCGTTAACCAGATTATTTTATCAGTGAAAGATAGCGTTACAAATCTGTAATGTTGCTTCCCAGCACAGTTAGTTCAATCACTGGAAAGAGACCGTTTTGCGATCAGCTCAGTTGGATGCTGATTGGATTCCGGATCAGTGATCCCCGGACTTGGCGACCCTTTGGTGACAAAATAGATAATACTGAAATCTTCAAGACTTTTGGCGATAGAAAACATGAATTTAATTGAATAAGTCAGATCAGATTGTAACGAAAGCTGAAATGTGAATGTAACGAAATGAAAGCGGAAATGAAAAGCCTATTTTGGAAATCATATTCAAAGAAAGCATTTTTTTTTAAAGGTGATGAATCTTTGTTTCAATGCCTGGAAAAGTACGCGATTGAATGTTTTGAAGGAGGAATTTGAATTTAAATATGACATTGAAAACTGAAGCTTATCTATTGACATTTTCGGATGATACAAGAACTATTTTTGTGAAGTAATAGTTTTTGAAAACGTTGTTAAGACATAGCGATTATTCTTGTGTCAATGGTTAAGAGTGTTTTCGCGGGTGATTAAACTTTGTTTGGCGCCCATTCCTTGCTTTCGTTTATATCTTCTTTCCTTGAGTGAAATGATCTTTTAGTGAGACTTGTCCAGAACATTTCTAATAAAATTTTTCAGTATAGTTAATTAGCGAAACGTTAAATTAAGTGCTGCTGTAAAAAACATTCAATGAAGAGTTTGAATACTTCTAATAGTCCGATTTGTGTAGATTTGACTGTTTCCATTGGGGACTTCGTAATAAGAGCGATTTCTGAGCCACGCATGTTCGTGTTCTCTGTCTCTGCCTCTCTAACACACACACATTTAATGGATTGTTTGATCTCCAAAAGGGTGTATTTATTTCATTACCAAATGCAAGCTTCATGCTGACTATTGTGTATGTATATTGATCTAGGATCTAGGCAATATGCAAAGTGTTTTTAGCATTATTAATAGAAGGGAAAAGTATTATTTAAAGCTATCCTGCAGTAATCGATATTCTGTAATTATATTTAATTACATGGTACTTGTACCATCTATAGAACGTAGTTTAGTCCGTATCGTACAGATGCATATCTACAGTTCTGATCACAAACTTCTTGTGGGCAGATGTCATCTAAAATTTGAATTTTTCTTTTTAAGTTTTGTTTTCGCTTAGTTTGGTTATATTGACGTCCCGATTTAAAGCAACATCAAGTCTATTTCGGTACGGAACTCATCATTTTGAACCGCGGACAGATGAGGAGAACATCACCTGAGCTGATACCCCCTTCTCCAAACTTCCACACCAAACCATCGGAAGGACATTTGGCCCCTTCGTACACCAGATGCACTTACAGGGCTGTTTTCGGGTGGAGACCTTACTACCAGGCCACAACGGTATTATCATCTTTTTAAGATGTGTATTTCGTTGTTTATTTGTAGTTTCTTAATCAATGTGATTATTTTTTTTACTTTTGAATCTGCAATTGCTTTTCGTAATTTTCAGAATTTTACAATTTGATAGGAAATAAAAATGCCAAATTTCATCCGTATAGCTCGTTGCGTTTTTGATTCATAGTCAAAAAATAGCCCTAAAAATGTTTCTCGTTCTCTTAAATTAGAGATGCACAGAGATTCTTAAAATCTCGCAGTGGCATTTTTTGACTCCCTTTGTTTACGATGAAATAAAAAATGTGAATAGCGCTCATTTGAAAATTCATTTTTTCGATGTTTTTCTACATGTGAGAGAACATTTCCTATTAGAATTTTCCTGAGATGTTTTTCACAAAATTCCATTGATATCTGTGTTGCGATTGCTATCGTCTGTGAAATTTCATGGATGATAGCGTTTGAATCTTTGGTTCTCGAGCAAACGTTTCAAATCATTCACTCTTCACGTTTGCTGTCTGACTTTTAAAACCTCACGTGTTTCGAGAACAGCTCTTTTCATCAGACAGATTTCGTTATTTATTTATAGTTATTTCGTGAACCTGTTTCCTTTCCTCCCTTCCGCTGATGGAATTGCTTCCCGGAATGTATGACCGCAACGCAACCAGCTCAGTCCTACACTTCGGCGAGGTTTCTCAGGTTTTAAGAATATACAGAATATCCCAAAACGTCGTTCAGAAAACTTTAAGAACAGGTCAGACATATAAAAGTCTTTTTTACAGAATGTGATGTTGTGAACGCAAAGGGTGACTCTGGAATGGAATAAAATAAGGGGAAGGGATTTACTAGAAGAGGTATCCAACACAGACTTAATGGAATATAAATTTACAATAATGCATGTAATGATATCTCTTAATTTAATTTAAATCTTAATTAATTTTCAATTTTTGTGTCTTAAATTTGTCCGTGTTACTTTATTTTACAATTTTCTCTTGCTTCCTGATACGAATCTCGCTCTTTTATTAAATTATTTCCAACAAGAGCTATAAAAAGTTGATGGCCACTGAATTTTTCCGCTCCAAGCGAAGGGATAAGATTCAATACCGACCACGCATTCCTTCCAAAAATTTCTAAGATCCCCTTTTCTAAATCGACACATGTCATAGAAACCCCTGTAAAAGTCTCTTAGTAAAAACTCTATAATGAAAAACTGTCTGTTACTTTGCTCTTTTCTTCTCGTACTAATGAAAAAAATTCTCTCCCTTTGATATCAATACGGCGGTGGACTGGTAGTAAGGTCTCGGCTTCGGAACCAAAGGGTTTCAGGTTCGAGACCCGATTCCATCGAAGAACCGTCGAGCAACCGAGTCTGGTAATGTGAAATCCGTCGGAGTCAAACGTCCTCCCACTGGCGAAGGGTGGAAATGCGGAGAGGGGGGTGCCAGCCTAGGTGTTATCCTCGTCATCTGACAGCGGTTCAAAATGAAGAGGTCCGTCCCAAAATAGCCATAGTGTTGCTGTAAATGGAGCGTTAATGTAGCTTAACTATTCTGAAGGCACACGCATTGCTTTGATTTTGACTATTTGATTTGCTTTTATAATGTCCGATTTCTGTTAAGGTAACGATTACATTTTTTTCTGCCGTATTTTATTGTCAATTTTCCAGCGAATTTTAAAATTAAAAGAATTAAAAAAACGTACATATTTTAGACATTTATACCTATACATACTTTTTCTCAGAGTTACTTTTTTTTACAATTCTTTTAAAAATCAGCTCTGGAATCCTCTGAAAATATTTATTTCTTAAAATTATCTACATCAATCAAAATTTTTCACCTTTTCTTTCAATTCCACAAATATAAGTTTAAGAAAAAAGTTTCTTAGCAACGCATACTGAATTATTTCATTCTGATTTTAAACATTTTCACAGTTGCTTCACATTTTCAAAGTTGCTTCTCAAGAGCGCTTTACGGATACACCTTCAAGATCCAAATCATATAATAATTTTCTTTTTTATGTTTAATTTAGTTTAATTACATTAACGTTCCCTTTTAAAGTAAATCTATGGCTGTTTTGGAACGGACCTCGTCATTTTGAACCACGGTCAAATGACGAGGACGATACATGAGCTGGCACTCCCCCCTCTCTTCAAACTTCCACACCACACTAGCAGAAGGATGCTTGGCCCCGATGGATATAATGTGCACCAGACTCACTTGAAATAAGATTCAGGTTCTTCTTTGAAATCAGATCTCGAACCTGAAACCCTCCATGTTCCGAAGCTGAGACCTAACTACCAGGCAACAGCGGCCTTTCCTTTTTTAAGGATAAATTCATATGATTGAAAACCTTATCCTGCCATTTACTTTTAAAAGATTGTTATTAGGAAAAGTTTCGTTAAAAACTCTCTCTATAAATCGAATTGTCATTTATTTGGTGAAAATTATGATAATTTTAGTTGGTTGTAAAAAAAAAGATTTAATAGTATTTCTATAGTATGTGATATAAGAAGTGTTCTTGAAGTAAGTTGATTTTTTTAAATATCTTGAGAGGAATTAGCCTCTAAATCTCTATATGTTGATGGCCTAATATATTTAAATATTGGGAGAAAATATTCCTGTCAAACTTCACTAAAATTTCATAACTCCTTTTTTCTTCATCATTATCTTCTTAATTTAGTAACATTTTCTCGATTAAAATTTTTTTAATTGATTAGTTTCGATGAACTTTCTGAAAGCTTTCTCTTTACAGAACAATTTAAAAATTTGTTATAAAAAAAGTAAGTATATCCAACCGAATATTATGAGACTTCACGGGAGACAGCGGAAGTTTTATTTCCTGTAAAGTATGCAAATTTAAAGACTGTTATTTTTCACTCCGACGCTATTATTTCCACTCGCTGGTGTGGTGTGGAAGTTTGGAGAGGGGGTGGAGTGCCAGCTGAGGTGTCCACGTCATCTGACCGTGTTTAAAATGACGAGGTCCGTCCCAAATTAGCCCTCGTGTTACTTTAAAACGAAACGTAATATAACTTAACTAAACTAAGCTATGATTTTCATCTTGCTGGAAAGCGCGACTGAATCAACGAATATCATCAGTGGGGATGAAATTCTGTGGGACAGGTCTTCTTCAAACAAAAATCAGAAAGAATGATGTGAACGGCTGCGTTGCTTGATCGCTCTCAAAAGCCACTCTTAGCTATTCGCCATAAATATCAGGGACTCGGGGATGGAATTCTATACATTCCCCCTTCCTAATGATTTTTTCCCTCTGTGAGAACGCGCTTGATATGAATGGACTTGACTGACAAGCTTTTTTTTTCTTGTATCACCCCGTTTTGTGCCAAACAATTTTCTCTACAAATCCTAAATCAGGATGCACTCTGCTATAGTGCTGGGAGAGGGATTGATAAAAATGGAAACGTGCCTGGCACGCGCTCTATAATTACGCTTGGAACTTTTTCGGGGGTAGTCTTGAAATTGCTTGACAGTTTCATTCGAACGGTTGCGCGGCTTATCTCCTGCGGGTATGCGAGTGTTGTATTGGTTGTGACACAAAATACGAAACAAAAGCGAATAAAATCAAATAAATTTGTGAAAAATTAATGTCCGAAAGTCAATTTTGTAGAACTGAAAGAAGAATACCAACGTTAAAACAAGGAAATACGTTATTTTTGTAACGAACTCAAAACGTGGGGAAAGAACATACCCGTTTTATGCGCATGTGTATAGCAGATATTGTTGTAACATCGACGAAGCCCTAGCCACGAGATCCTCGAACTTAAATTTATAAAACCTTTATCAAAGAACCTCAGGTATCGAATTGAAGTTGTCTTCCATTTGAGTAGTTGATGATCACGATGATGGATGGTCAGTTTTCATCATAAGTCGATGCGAAATCATTTCAGTATTGTTAGAACGTGGAATCGGTATCATTATAAGTAATTCGAATAAAATATGAAGTCAAGAAAAAAACCTATAATGTTATTGAGCTGATTCTAGCCATTTGTCTCGTAAGATAGTCCAAGAACTTCTGACTTTTGAGCGGAAAAAAGGATCAACAGAGGAGGGCGAGCAGATTAGACGTTTGGGAGTTCCCAAAATGAAACGAGGCGACGTGAAGACGAACTATTACGACGTGTTGTTTAAAAGACGAACTTTTATGTTAGCTCTGAACCTGATCATTGAAGTCTCATCCTGTAAATTTGTCATCTTCAATTAGTTCATCCTATTTTGTGCATCACCATTAACGTAACTATATTGTCACTCATTAAATTCTCAAACATCAACTAACTCGAACTTGTTATTGCTTGGCCATCACCCCCCCCCCCACCCATATATATATATATATAATATACATTCATGACTGCATTGCATTTAATGATACCTGTGATCTGAGAAATCATATCTTATTAATGGTTTTCATTCTCATTTATGCCTGAAAATTTCGTCGACTTTCTCCCAGAGCAGTGACGTCATCTCGCATCTTTCTCACATTCCCTGGAATTCGCAGATGGGCCGATGATGATAATTTTCTTCCAAGAAAATCAGTTGAATGCGGATTGCTTTAGAGAGTAAGAGTCGTTTTGATGGATTTCGTATCTGTGACGAAACTCATGCTGGAACAGGGTGATTCGTCAATCCTCGCGAAATAACCATAACTTCTAATGTCCACAACTGCATGACACCAACTGTAATGCTATTTATATTGAAACAGAATGTCGTTGACCGGACATCCGTATTTAACTCTGACGAGCATGCGCAGTTTTAATACAATTTGTCATTATTTTACACATTTCTTAAACACTCTCGAGAAACACGCTTATTGCAAACTGGTTATTAAGAATATTTCAGCGCTCATTTTGTTCTTATCTGGTTCATGTGTCTTTTATTCTGAAATTATGTTCTTATGCTCTTTAATGATTGTTTGCCCTACACTCTCCTCCTCTATTTGTGTTATAAGTTATATTAGTCCGTTTGGACTAATATAACTTATAGCACACCTAGAGGAGGGGTTAACACACATAACCACAACTAGGGGTTAACTTCGAGTAAATTTAATATCTTAAAGAACCATGGAATGATTTTGATTTCACTGAATGAAATACTATCAAAAGGTAAAAATTCGTTTCAACATTCGCAATGAATTTGGCAATATGAATAGACTGTTCTTTCTTTGACCCTTAACAATGGAAGAAAAACACACTTTTAAATGTTGGATGGAACAGTGAAAAGAATGACTGCACATGATGATACACATAAAAATAGGATGTTTGCGAAAAGTTTTTAAAGTAATTAAGTCAAAATTCTAATTCAGATTTTTTAAAAATCGCTCCTTGATGTGCCCGACTTACCTATTCAAGAAATTACATTTTTACCTAATTTGTTAGCTGTAGGTCGAATGGTCTGTCCTATAAATGGCTGCCACTCATTTTCCTACTTTATTATAAATGGAAATGATAATATTATTAGAATTTATATATTATAATTTTTAATTTTATCTTATATAGTACATTATTACTTTATCTTATATATTATCTTTATATCTTAAATAGAATTATCTTTATTATTATAAATATTTGTGTTTGAAAACATCTAAGAAAAGAATTGAAATTTTTAAAATTTTGGAAATAAATAATGGAATTCATTAATTATATTTTCTAAGTATCGTTTTGTGAAATTTCGTATACTCATTTTTCAAGTATATTTTTAAACCTGATGTATAATGATGATGGAGAAGAAAAATGAAATAACAATGGCTTTGAATTTGTACACGGAAAAAAATGATGAATCAAATCTACGGATAATTTTGAAAAATGACTTCTGATTGACGTCAGATGCCTGAAGTTTTTATTGTATTCCTTGCGGAACTGCGGAAACTCTTTAACTGAAAATTTGAAATCTCGCGCATCTGAGTCGGATCGGAACTTATCTGACCGGATTCAATGATTATTAGAAACAGCAGTAGAAGGGTAGCAACATCTGGTGTAAAATTTAATCATTATATTCCATTTTTTCTGAATTTAATGTACTCACAGATTAATTTAAAACATAGATTTCAGTAAATTAAAAATAATTATTATCGAATTCCTTGCATTACACAAAAAATGAATGGATGAATTTAAAATTCTGACTAATCATGATATACTCCAGTTGAAAATAATGAAGTTCAGAAATACATGATATGAGGGGGAAAAAGGCAATGAGAAAGTGGAATACACTGTTAATAATTTAACCCCATTTGATATTTTATTTTAAAAAAGGACGTTAGTACACTAATGTATTATCTTCCTTGTGCCCTTAAGATTAATTTCTGTCCCTTCCCCCTCTCCATGGTCTCTATGTTGTTGCGCGCAAATATTCGCTCATTCTTCCGAGACATTTTGAACGCTCTAAATCAAAAACGCAGCAAACCAAATGGATAAAATGTTGCGTGAATGATCCGTATTTCGCAAAAGTATGGGGAAAACTCTCACTGCGTTTCCTTCGAATCATCTGTTTCATGGAAATGCATCTTTCATCGATCCTCTTCGAATAATCGGGAATCGTGTCCTTGTTTAGTGATGCATTTCGAGATTTCTTTATTAGTTTTTAAAATTGACTCTGTTCTCCAAATTTCCCTACCAAAATGGCACGATATACCACAGCTAGAGGAAATGCTGGCCACTACGTAATTAACAGTTCTGCCAATTCTAGCGCCATAAGATTCTGTCATAACGAAATGAACGGTTATTTTATGTTTTAATATTACGCTCGACAATCTTTCAAATCACCTAATAATGCCTTCAAACTGGCGTACTATCTTTAAACTGCGTGATGCAAAAATGGTCAAACTCAAAATGCAATGCTTCGCTGGACTGAGAACCATCTAACGTAGAAGTACTTGCATCTCGCATAGCAGGTGTTCACCAAGACAGGACACTTTCTTTTATTATAATTAAATATTAATTAAAATGATCTGAAATTGAATTGGAAAAAAATTCCACACTTTAAATGATTAGTTTTTAATGGCAACAATTTTTTTTCATATAATTTTAATAAATTCTTTAATTTAATAATTCATATAATTTTAATAAATTGTCATTTTAAATACAATTTTTCAAAGTTTTTGTTGTCGTTGAACTTAAATTGAAATTAGTTTTTTTACTATTCTGTTCATTCACCGTTTTAATTCGGGGGGGGACATTTAACCAGGCATACTTTTGAAGAATTTTTTTTTTGATTTTATTAACACAATATATTTTTTTTTAAGTAATGTTCTTTTTATAAACTGCGCGATTCCTGACTCAATTGACAGGCGAATCAAGCTTAGAACCTTAATCTGTTACGATGTTTTAGAATTGAGGTTTGAAATTCATTTTGTCTACTAAGTCGTTATCTTTAATATCTTGAAAAGGAATTCGGTTTAAAATCGCTGATGAGCTTGCTATTGATTCTTTCATTTTATTCCTATTCTAAGAATAGAAATGATTCCTCCTAAAAATAAAAACGGTTACTGTGTGGACAACCCCTCCTCTTGATCCCTCCCACTTCCATAATAGAGTAAAACGTGGAAATAACGGAAAGTGTTATGCATATGAATACGACTCTATCAATCATACGGGCTGCCCTCCACCCCCTGCGTTGTTACTTCTGCATGAGCACTGCTGCCCCGAGAGGCGGGGTATCGATTTCATTTGGATGCTTTGTTTTAAGAAAGGCAATCGTTATTATAGACCGAGTCTTTTGTTGGGTTGAAGATGATATCACCCCAAGACATCCTTGAAGGTAACCATAGCAACGCGTCATTTCCAGTACGAAGCAGGCCCCTGTTTTTGCCACGATACATTTTATACAAGGCAGAGCAATTTTGTCGATATTCTCAGTGGCGGATTTAGACATTTTGTAGCCCTGGGAAGTGTACATCAGGAGGACCCTTCCCTTCTTTAATAAACCGTTCAATTTAATATTTTCAATGTTTGAACACATTTTTAACTTAATCTACAATTAAATTTTAGGATTTTTTTTCTTATTGTAAATCTGCAAAATCTGTCTAACGGCTAAAGACAGAATAAGATTCTGCATTTCTGCATAATCCCGTTAATTAAATAAAATCATAATACTGCCTTGCTTCGAATATTTACATAAGAATTTAAGAACATATTCCATAAAGACTCACCTAGCCCCCAGAACTGCATATGCAGTTGCCTACATAACGTATTTCATAATCCGGACCTGTCGGTCCTGCCAACCAGCGGACTGTCAGATATTGTGTACATCCATCTAGAGATAAATACGTCTTAATTTTATGTCTTGAAAGGCTCTGAATTAAGATATTACGTTCGCGTACAGTAGAACTTATAGTATTTACGGCGTGGTAATAAAATTGGATTTTTTCTCTTGGCAACAGAGTTGATTGGATGGGATTTTTCCCTGAAGGTTTTAGAATGGGAGTGGGGACATGCTTTTCGGAGAAGAATCCCCAGAATCATGTGATGTTTCAATTTTCCTTTCAGATTACTCACCTTACTAAGCTCAGATGAAGGTTTGGAAGGGCCACTCATCGCTTTAATGGTTCTAAATGGGAAGGAAGGCGGGATGGCCGAGGATATGATCCACTGCAGCAGGATAATGGATCGATCCAATCATCCTCTCTCGATAGGGAGAAAAAAATCCACCATCCTACCCATTAATGCAAGCCTGATTCTATCACTCAGCCACCACAATTTTGCCGCGTAATCACACGAAATTTCTATTTCTTTTCTGATTTTCGCCAACCAATGAGTCTAAAGAGTGTAATTTAAAAAATAAATATAAATATATATTTAGCTCTGAAAATAGGCCCTAAATATCTGTTTTGTTAAATTAGGTGGTTCACTAACTTAACAACAAAACAGATTTTCAGAGCCTGTTTTCAGAGTTAAATTTCATTAAGTGAGCTTTTATAAACGACATAACAGACTGTCTCTAAATTCTTAACTAACTGTATTCTGAACTGAGAATCCTGTTGTTGCTGAAAATATAATACAGAAAATCGAATGTTTTGACTCATTGCCAAGATGGGTATCGTTATGTCAGATAATGAATCATGTGATATGTATTTATGGGTTAAAAAAATTATATCCAAAGGTAGATATATAAATGAACTCAAAAGATCACTTTGAGATTCACCACTCAAAAAAATCAGAAGCGGGTAAAAAAAAAAAAGAAATATTAGCATTTTGATAGAGAAAATGGGTTATTAAGATTTATGGTAAATTAAATTGAACGAAAAGAATTAGGAATACAGTTAAACCTCGCTCAGCACACATAACGAGTGATTCGTATAATGAACAAAACAAAATGCATAAAAGTGGCTGGCTTAGCGAGCGATGTTTCGCGGAACGATTGGTGAGGAGTCATGGTGACTCATATGCTGGATTAGCATGTATTACTTTGCGTTGAGGGCTTATTTGAAGATATCTACATGGAAAAATTCTTAGTTGGGTAGCGTTGTCGAACGTGACTCCGAGGGCTTTCAGCAAGTTTTGTGGAGTGTTAATCAACGAGATTGTGTCTGTAGTCAAGATTTTAGGGCTAGAATTAAGAAAGTAACGACACTGATGTGCTGATGCAAAAACTAGTATGGTAGCCAGAACTACCGAAGAGCTTATAGAACTGTATTCTGTGCCAAAACAAAAAAGCTGCAGAGGAGATCTGGGCCGAAGGGGAAGGAAAAAGAGTCGTTACAGAACAATTTCCGATCGAAATACGGGAGATGCTGAAAACATGAGAAATGATTGCTCCATATGCTGAGAAGCATCCTTCTGATAAGACAGTAGTTATGCGCATTAAGATTTCATTTAACGATAATGCTATATCTCATTCACACCAATTTTGAAGTATTGCAGCTGATAAATGTCTTTACACATTTTTTTAAATAAAAAAACATACATTATAAATGATGAATTCTGTTATTTTAAATCTGTTTCAGTATTTTTTTCCGAGTGGATCGCATTGTCTTATTTAGCAAGAACGCCTACGGAAAAAATCGCTTCTCTTAAAGAGCAGAATGGGGAACGAATGACACCCGTTAAGCACTGCATTTTCATTCAACCAAATGCGTAAAGGGTAACTACATTAGTTGTTTTGACTAAGCAAACTGATCATTTGCGGTTAAGACTTCGGTTCATTAAACTGAATGAAGAGACTTGAGTATATTTTTCTTTAAAAGTAGAATTGTTGGATGTGGAGATATGAAATGCTAAATTAAGATCGTTCGCTTCACAGTGAAAAAGTAGCTTTAGCAGATTTGGTTTGATTTCAATAAATTTGATTTCATTTTGGAAAAAAAAATTTAGTTAGTAACCCGAGTTTTCCTTAGTATTTCATGTTCCAACGTATTATTTCAAAGAATAATTTATTTATAGTTGTACAAGTTCCCTGAAACTCAGAAAGAAAACACAATCGTTTAAGTTTTATAAGAATACAAATGCGTTTGATGTACTGAAGTCTTCTAATGATCCAATGAAGTATAGCATTCTAATTTCAAGTTAAGCTGGAGTGCAATATAGCGTCCATTCAAATTTGTAGTAAAAATTAGCTTTACTACAATCTCTTTCATGGAAAGGAATCATGCATTCGAAAGAATCATTTCTAGAATGAAAAAAATAAAATTGAAATAAATGAGAGAAAAAAATATGGGATATAAAAGTAATATCACCGAAAAGTACATTTTCAGAATCATTTCAAAGTTGTGTATAAATGGGTTTTGTGTAGTCATAGTGCTGTGAAGGATGTTAAATTTTTGATGATTTCTGAATGCAAATATAAATAATTTTTTTTAAACTCTCACTCAGCCAGTACCTATTAGCTGAGGTGCCAGATTTGGGAGCTCTTCATCCAACGGTTTTGAGTGAATGGAGCGTTTTGTACGATTCTTTTGTCTTGCATGTTGCGTCTCTCAATTGACAAACAGCCTGTAAGGGCAATCATTTTAACTATGCAGTTATGTAAAATCATTACTCTGTTCAAGAGAAAAAAAGGTTTAGTAAATTTAGAAGGGGGAAAAACCCGATCCATTATAATTTTGTAAGCGTTTCCGAGCCGAATTTTCGGGCTGCCATTTTTGTGGATTTTTCTATTTTGGATCGCTTTCTGCCGAGAGCTTTGTGAAGATATTCTCGACGTCTCCCTTCCATTTCTAAATAGAACACTCCCCCTCTCTCCTCCAGGGAAATGCGTGGAAAGTTCAGCACTTCTCACACCCACTTCATCTTCCGAAATCGTGCTCTATCTCCGGGATTGAGAGATTTGGAGCGGAGGGTGTTTGTTGAAAGAACTTATTCTCTGTGAAAAATCGGAAGTGTGGTATATTTTTCCAACTACACTTGCTGCATAAACCTCGAGACGTGTGATATGTAGAATTATTAATGCTTTTTTTTAGAAGTTGATTTTCAATAAGGGGAAAGAGACGCTCTGCACCTTTTACTTTAAAACGCTTTTAGTTCTGATGAAGTTTTTGTATCCTTCTTCAATTAAAAAAGCATAATGAAATCTGCTGTCACAAATTTCAAGTTCTTATGTGAGAACATTATTTTTTAAAGCCACCTGGTATCAATCCGACAGAAAAACATCATGTTCTCACATGACTCATATTTCGCTATTAGCAACATTTAGAAAAACGGTGGTTTTTGAACATCTCAAAATGAATTGAGTTCTAAAATTTTTTTTCCCGAGGCTATAATTCCCCCTCCCCTGAAAAACCAGTTTAAACTGGTTTTAAACTATCGCTTGACTATCAGATGACGCATGCGTCGATCCCCTCAGGGGCTCACCTACTATAGGTGAGTACGGGTGTCCCAATCCCGAGGTACCCAGGGATCTATACTCCCTTTATATTTCCACTCCCCTACGCCTTCTGCTTTCGGCTGTGTCTTTCCTTCCCTCGACGGCAAGCGAGGGAGCTCTCCATGAGAAGCTGTCGCCGCTCTGTTTGCTTCCTGCTTCTCATGGACAGCCAAAATCCCACGTGTTGGCCGTGCGTGGCAACCCACTAGAAAGACGGGTGGTGCACTGTGGTCCCCGGTGTATCAATCGGCTGGTACCTAGTCACCTGAGTGGCTAGTCTGCTAGGGATCAAGCAAAGGGGTTACTCCTTGGGCTTGGCGTTAAGGGTGGTCACTGTCCCCGGGGGTAACTCCGAGCGTATAGGTTCCGGCTAGCACCAAGGTAAGCGCCGAGGCTGGGAATGGCCAGAGCCGGTGGCTGCCTTCCCTTGTTGGGCTCCGTGGTGGGCGGTGCCGTCGGGCCTGAATTTCTCTCAATATCACATGGGCTCTTCCAAAAAGTCTCCCTTCAGTGGGCATAATAAGAATCAAAAATTTGTCAACTTACAATCTACCAACTTTCATCATTTTGACTCCTTTTTTATAATGAAACGCGTGTCTGAAAATAATGAAACATTTAATAATATCTCCCCTTTTCTAGTACAAAAAGCTATTACAGCAACTGTTGGAGACGTGTCTTCCATTCGAAAAATGCGTTCAGGTGATTTGCTGGTGGAAGTCGGTTCTAAAAAACAAGCACAGCAAATCATTAAAATAAAAGCTTTGACTACATATCCAGTGACAGTTACACCTCATAATTCCTTAAACTATACTAAGGGAGTAATTACGTGCGGGGAATTGTTCAATGTCCCTCTTGAGGAAATAACAAAAGAGCTTAAACCTCAAGGAGTTACGCACGTACGTCAAATCAATATTAGACGGGATGGTCAAATTCAACCAACAAAACATTACATTCTAACGTTCCATAGTACCAAATTACCAGAATTTATATATGCAGGATACATAAAATTACCGGTTAGACAGTACATACCAAATCCGTTGAGATGCTTTCAATGCCAGCGTTTTGGGCATTCCAAAATTAATTGCCGCGGGACCCTAACTTGCGCCCGCTGTGCAGGAAAAGGCCATGAAAGCCAACAATGTAACGCAGAAGAAAAATGCGTGAATTGTGGCGAAAATCATACATCTTATTCTCGGACCTGTGAACGCTGGAAACTGGAAAAACAAATTACAACAATTAAAATAAAAGAGAATATATCGTATCCCGAAGCGAGACGGAAAATTGTAGCATTAACACCCAAACCTGGTTTAAGTTATGCATCCGCTGTTCAAAACTCCTATTGTAAAAACTGCTCTTGCACAAACTGTACAAAAAAAGGCATCAAAACAGAAACACAGGTAAAATTGTCTGATTCTGATACTGAAACTTCCCTGAATAGTACTCCTGATAATAGTAAACCAAATGTCACATTTAAACCAAAGCAGAAATCAAATAAATCCCTCAAGCTAAAGCTCTCCAAACGTGGACTGGCTACTAAAGATCTTGCCAGTAAACTTAAAAAAACAACTTTAAGCAGTTCTGTTGCTCTGGGACTTGCGAACAAAGGTGTTGCTCATAAGGACTTAACGTCCATTTTTGGTGGCACATCAAAAAGTCCCGAAATCATCTCGCTCCATCCATCTGAGGAGGAGGATGAATTTGAAATGAGGTGCGATGTCACGCAACCTCCGAACACTGTTCCCACACCTTCCCTTGCAAAAAGACTTTCATAATGGGTACCTTCCTCTCTTGGAATTGTCGCGGCATTCGGTCCAAACTTCATGACATCAAGACCATTATTAACAACTTTCATCCAGTTTGCCTTGGTGTTCAAGAAACATTTTTGACACCAAACATTCCTATAAAACTGCGCGGTTATACCTGTATTCGAAAAGATGCAGACACTGGATCTCACAATTCTGGAGGTGTCTGTATCTTCACGTCAAATCTCCATCCGAGCTCACAACTAAATTTACATACTTCTCTACAGGCAGTGGCTGTGCAAGTTCACGTACGAACATTAGTCACAGTCTGCTGTATTTACTTACCGCCTCATGATGTCATCTGTCAACAAGACCTTGATAACCTAGTGGACCAGCTTCCTTCGCCTTTTATTTTACTCGGCGACTTCAACGCACATAGTACCTTATGGGGTTCGGAGAGTACAAATTCTCGTGGGAGACAGATTGAGCAGTTTATTGCCAATAACTGTCTCAGTTTACTAAACAACGAAGAAAAAACATACTTTCACGAACCCACACGTAGCTTCCATACAATTGATCTGGCCATATGTTCTCCTGAACTTCTGCCATTGCTGACCTTTGCAGTGAGCAGATATCTTTATAATAGTGATCATTTCCCTGTTATTGTCTCCCATGCTGATAGAAGTGGTGTGACTCATTGTCCTCCACGTTTCCTATTCCAGCGGGCAGACTGGGATGCTTTCATGCGATTGGCAAATGTCACAGAAACTATGGTCAATATTTGCGACATCACGGAAGCAGTGCAACATGTCGTTGATAACATAATAAGTGCCGCAAATGCCACCATCCCGAAGACTTCCCCACGTCTAAGAAAACTTCGTAGACCGTGGTGGAACGAAGCTTGTCGCGACAGTCATAAGAACCAAAAACGACTTTGGAATATTTTTAGAAGGTACCCTACAACAGAAAATCTAGTTGCTTTTAAGCGTGCCAGAGCCCTTGCTCGTCGAATACGCCGACGTAGTCAGAGGGAATCTTGGATTAAATTCGTGTCATCCATCACATCCACCACTTCCAGTAAACATTTGTGGAAGAAAGTAAAGGCTGCTAATGGGATATACAGTGAAACCCACATTCCTGTTTTAAATACAGGGAATATGGCGCATTCCGCCCCGTTAGATATTGCCAATATTCTCGGTCAAGCATTCGCACAAGTATCCGCAATAGATTCTTACAGCCCTGAATTTCTGGCATCTAAGAATCGCGCGGAACGGTTGCCTTTGCACTTTAAAGCCCAAAATACCAGTCAATATAACTGTGAATTCAGGATGTCTGAACTGGAAACGGCTTTATCTAAAGCCCATGATACTAGCCCTGGACCAGATGGGATGACGTATAATATGCTCCGCCATTTGAACGCAACTTCACTTTCAAATCTGTTATTATTATTTAACAGAATATGGATTGAACAGAAGTACCCTTCACAATGGCGAGAAGCAATTGTGATCCCAATATTAAAACCTGGCAAGGACGCATCTAACCCTCTGAACTACCGACCAATTGCTTTGACGAACTGCCTCTGCAAAACCTTTGAAAGAATGGTCAATGCACGTCTTATTCACGAATTGGAGAAACAAGGATGTATTCCCCCGTTGCAAAGTGGTTTCCGAAGAGGTAGATCTACTTATGATAACCTCGTACTACTGGAAACCGAAATTCGCAACACATTTGTTAGAAGGAACCACCTCGTCTCCATATTTTTTGACATTGAGAAGGCGTATGACCGGACATGGCGCTATGGAGTACTTTCTACACTTTTTAAATTTGGTTTTAGAGGAAACTTGCCCATCTTTTTACAAAATTTTTTATCATATCGGACTTTTAGAGTTCGTGTAGGCAACTTTTATTCTGATTCTTTTATTCAATCTGAGGGAGTTCCGCAAGGAAGTGTCCTCAGTGTTACACTTTTTATTATTCACATTAGTCAAGTTTTATCTGTTTTACCTTCATCTATTCAAGCATCACTTTATGTTGATGACCTGCAGATTTCATGCCAGGGCAGCAATATGAATTTAATAGAGCGACAGTTGCAAAATGCCGTTAACAAAGTAGTAGCTTGGTGCGATAAAAACGGGCATACTATCTCTTCAGAGAAGAGCCGATGCGTTCATTTCTGCCGGAAACGAAATATCCATCTAGATCCTGTCATTAAAATACGAAATGCGCCTATCGCTGTTGTAGATGAGGTACGATTTCTGGGAGTAATTTTTGATAGAAAACTCTCCTTTCTTCCTCATATTTTAAACTTGCGGAAGAAATGTGAGGTAGCACTAAACATTTTAAAGGTACTCTCTAAAACATCTTGGGGTGCAGATCGGACATCTCTGCTCCATATTTACGAAGCAGTCATCCTCTCTCGCATGGATTATGGGTGCATAGTGTATGGTTCCGCTCGTGCTTCTTTCCTGCGACGATTGGATACCATTCACCATTCTGCCTTAAGGATTTGTTCCGGAGCGTTTCGTACCTCTCCCGTAGATAGCCTCTACTCTATTTGCAACCAGCTACCTCTTGACTTAAGACGCAAAAATTTGTCTGCTTGTTATTATTTCCGTGCAAAATCTTTTTCTTATCACCCCATCTCTAATATAAAGTTACCACTTAATCTTCGCAGACTATATGATGCTCGTTCCTCTCACATTCTTCCATTTAGTGAGAGAATGAAAGTACTTTTGCACGACTCAGGCCTTTCAAATGTTATCATTAAGACTGTAGATTTATTGTGTTTTCCCCCCTGGGATATCCCAAAATTTTCCTACATGAATCCCTTTATAGGCTTTGATAAATCTTCAAATGATCCAGCTATATTTAAACATCTGTTTTTGCATCATCGCTATCAATATTCTTCCTTTGTACCAATTTTTACGGATGGCTCAAAATCAGATGGGCATGTCGGTTGTGGCATAATTCTTCCGTCTGATACGTTGAGCTATCGTTTACATAATTGTTGTTCAGTATTCACTGCTGAGTTGATGGCAATTTTCTGGGCCCTTCAGAAAATTTCGCCTTTCCCTGAACGTAACTTTATTATTTATACCGATAGTATGAGTGCATTAGAGACACTTTCGCACTACAGCAATCGGATGCATCCGATTGCGATAAGAATCCTGTTTACTTGGCGTCTCCTTCAAAATGAAGGTTTTCATATCCTTTTTAGTTGGATCCCGAGTCACGTAGGCATTTCTGGGAATGAAGAAGCTGATTCCGTGGCAAAATCTGCAGACTCTTTTTTGTCCCATAAACTTCCATATTGTGACATTAAGAGATTTTTCATAAAACATATTCATTCAACATGGCAATTAACATGGGATTTGAAAACCGAGAATAAGCTTCATTCCGTCAAGCCTACAATTGGTTTATGGCCTGTTCACCCTATACGAGAGGTTGATGTAAAATTGACTCGCCTCCGTATAGGACACACCCGCTTTACTCATCGTCATCTCATCTTGGGTGAAAGGGTGCCAATTTGCCCTACTTGTCATATTGCTTTTAGTGTTAAACACATTTTAATTGAATGTCCTGATTTTAATGCTCATCGTCATAATTTTTTCAACTCGTCTTCTCTTAACTTGCAAGACCTGGTGGGTGAGAAATACCATCCAAATATTTTTAAATTTTTAAGAGCTATACGCTTCATCAACTGCATTTAACACTTTTTTCGTCTGGTTTTCATTTTATGTAAAATAAGTCTTCATTGCATGATTATTTTGCATTTACATTAATCATTGTCTTTCGTTAAAATAGTTTTATAATATTTGTATCGACATTTTTATGGAGTCTTACTTACACTAACTTTTAAAATCGTTTTGGTTTAAATGTCTGTCTTGATTTTACCGTAAGCTTGGCGCAGTATAGCCAAAAATGGCTCTTGCGCCAATAAACCATACTACAACAACAACAGCATGCGTCGATATTTAAAAAAACAGTAGTCCCCCCCCTCAAAATTGTTTGTTTCAGATGATCACGTGACTATTGCATGGCGCAATCGTCAACTTTTAGAAAAGCAATTCTTTTCCCCCTTCATCTCAAAATCGTTTGAGCTCCAAAACATCTTTTGACAGCTAGAAAACTTCAGATTTATATGTTCGAAAGTTTTTTCATGGGATAAGACAGATTTGAAATGAATAGTTGGAATCAAATCAAACTTTCTATGTGCCGAAAGTATCTAATGGGGTATTTAACAAAGTTGATTTTTTATCAAATTAGAAGTAATAAAAATGATTTGTCTATCTTGTGATTTTAAATAGTTTGATGAAGTTATTGCGACATGTTACTGCATGGAAATAAAAATGGTTAAAGTGGAAGAAATCAAAAATTATTTCATCGATCTTTGCATCTTACATGAAGCATGCAAAGCTAAAGTATCGTCGAAAAATCCGCCATCTCGATTTTAATGATCCTCTGCTTATCATTCTGCGATGCATCATCTGGAGTTTTAGAATTCCACTGCATTTGAATGATCATAAAATAACGGGCGGTGTTTGAAATCCTATTGTAAAAATTATTTTTTTCAAATACAAACCAAATTTGATTCATTTGTGTACAGTTTCAATTGAATTTCGTTTCATGAGGATTCAATTTTTATCAGCAATTGAAGTGTCGCTGCTTAGGATTGCCGAACCAATTTCGCGAAAGAATGACAGAAATCACAATTTCAATAACAAACTTCGTTTTGGCATCGCTGATTCGATCAATGGGGAGTGGTCTCCCCAAAACTTTCTCGCGCACTCTCGAATAAAAGTGAATTTGAGTTTTTTCCTCTACAGATTGAATACAAATTTTGACTCAGAACTGCAATTGCAGTAAAAAAAAAAAAAAAAAAAAAAAAAACGATTTACAATACATACAAATTTAACAAAGATCTGCACTGATTGCATATGAAAATTCATTACTCTAACTTTTAGTAGTCAAACGTCGCCAGGGACCGGCAATATTTTGGAAGAATTAATTTTAGAAAAGTATGCAAATTCACGAAATAATTCAACTTGTGCGAACATACACCTAAAACAAATCAGTAGGAGAGGTCTTCACAAAACTTTCTCTCATACTCTCTAATAAAGGTGAATTTGTGCTTCAGACGCATTTTTCTAAGCAAATGAAATTAAAATTTGACTCATAACTATAATTGCAATCATAAAATCACACATCGAATTTGATATATTTAAGTCATTACATTTTTGAGTTGTCGCCTTCAAATGCTACAGAAAGTACAGATCAACGGACGGACCACCCCGAGTTGGATGAGCGCAAAATTTGATAGATGTCTATAGTATAGATGAATCTTAGTACCGAATTTTATTTTTCTAGTTCTCTTCTTTTTGCAATTCTCATTTAATATATATTTGAAGAGCCGGGCAGCCAGACTTCCTCTGTATAAGTTTTGCTCAAAATTTGATGTAACGAGCATATTCCAAATTTTATACGTTTAGCTCAACGAGTTTTTGAATTATCTTTGTCACATACAGATGGATGAACAGACAGACATTTTCTAAAAATGCATTTTTCGAACTCAGCGCGGTCTAAAACGTGGAGATTCGTCAAAATCTCGAGTGTGTGTGTGTGTGTCGTCCTCGTTAATATGCTTTCATTTTTAATTTCAGTATGCCGTCGAAGTACTTGCTGGTCACGAAATCCAGTGCTGTGTTCTATCACGTATGGATAAGATAGAAACATTTTCTAGAAATTTGCAGTGTAAAATCGATGAACCACTTGTCTTAACGATTGCGTAATATAAGATAAAAAGAAAGTAACTTCCTGTATGCATCAAAATCCCATGGTCTTAACAAAATATGGATCAAGTTCGGTTATACTTGGTTAAACGGTTTCCCTATCGTTGAATTCAAAACATCTCATCTTATTTTATTTTGTTTCTGATATTACTTTGCTAAGTATTAAAAGCCAAATAATTTCGTAAATGTAATTTGTAACATCGTAGCTGATAATATTATAGACTTCATTCGTCTACCTTGTTTCCGTCTGACCTTTTGCGTTACGGGTTACATTCGAAGTGTAACAATATTGTGAATTGTTGACATAACCATACTTTAAGAAAGATTCATTTAAAGAGTTAAGTGATTTCTGAACGAAATTTAAACCATGGTTAATTCCTTAACTGTTTTTTCTTCGCTGTGTAACTTGATGATGTTTTTTTTTTTGTTGCGCTCTTCATTGAACTCGGAATCCATGAACACTTGAGATGTTGATAGATTGTGTATAATTTTTTGTATCGAATTATAAAGTCTTTGACTATTTAATTTTGTGTTATAATTTTGAGAAACGGATATTCAATGCACGCATGCTGCTCGTGCACGACGATTAGAGGGTGAAGCGACACCATCTGCTGTCATTTGCCCAAGCGACGCACCTACCGTAAAACAGCATCTGCCTAAAATCGAATGTAAGCGCGATTAATTACGAGTCAAGTAGCTTCGACTCGCGCCTGGCACGCTTTTCCAAAAAAACTTGTTCTGATGCTTAGGCGACCCCTTGGACCAGTTTTGGAGAAGGTCAGACATTTGACAGCAGTCTTCATTGCACATATCAGCAGACCCCCCCCCCCCTTCCTCACACACACAGTCATACATAACGTCTTCGCTACCGTTTGAGGCAGCTGCACGCGCCGGAGGATCGCCTCCTCGTTTGTTGTCATCAGTTATTTCAATCACGATTAATATGTATTTTATTCGAATGAGGCGCGTATCTGTCGCAGCTCTCGTGACCTTGAACTGTCAAATGGCTACTCCCCACCCTAGCAACTTTTTGCGACCAGCAATATGTTCTTTTTTTCTCTATTTAAGGCATTATTTTTATGTTATGATCGAATTGACGCGCCATCTCATCTGCGATGCCTTATTTTGGTATCACTTCATACATTTGTTTCGAAATAAGCACTGCAGGAAATCCCTTTCATTTCATGAGATAAAAATGATAAATCTCATAACAAAAACAATAAATAAAACAACAAATATCTTATGACAAAAATGTTTGCACCTCACTAATCTTTTATGATTTGTGGATGTTCAATTTTAAAAACATTCAAGGGTATATGGAAAACAATTAAAATTTTCAGAATATTTATTATAAAATTTATAGAATTTGTATATGGAACTTGTGGGAGAGACCTTCCCTAATCATTTTCTATAATAAACTCTATAATAAAGGCAAACTTGAGTTTTACACGCGTTCTTTCCAATTAAATATACAGGGTGATTCAGTTTCAGTTTCAATGAACTATAAGTCAAGGAACGACGCTGGGTATTATATGCTACCTGCAACAGAATTGTATAGGATTATTTTAAGTTTTGTTTGAGACAGTCACAGGTGTTCTATGCGTAACACTTTAGTCACACCATAGACGTCGAGCTGGTAATCTATTTCTGCCCAAACGCGTGTTAGGGCATCTGAATCAAGCCCATCGATACTGCTTGAGATATGCTGTCAGCTCCGCTAGATCAACAGGAAGGGGAGGGAGGAATACCTTGTTTTTTACGTACCCTCACAGGAAGAAATCGCAAGGTGTTATGTCAGGACTTATGTGCTCCCATTGTTAAGTGGTATGTCCAATCCATTGGTGAAGGAGATATTTATTGAGGTAATTTCGCACACAGTGTGGTGGTGCTCCCTCCAATTGGAGAATGAAGTTGTCAATTTCTCCTGCAGATGTGGCATCAACCAAACAGTTACTGTATACAAAAAAGTGGCTCAGTTTGCCATTGAAAAAGAAAAAAAAAGTTGCCATACCTTTTCTTTCTGGACATGGTATAGAATACATTTAGCTTAAAGGAGTCCGGCACATATTGCACTGTGAAACTGAGATTCCCTGTTCCTCAAAAGCGAACATTGTGCTTGTGTACCTTCCCACTGACATAAAATGTTGCTTCATCAGTGAAAACTAAGCAATCGGCAAAATCATCATTTTCAAAACGAAACTGAATATCGGCACAAAATTCGAAGCAATTTTATTTGTCAAAGTCACTCAGATTTTGCAATTTCTGCACTTTATATGGAATCCATTTCAGCTTCTTTCTCCAAATTCCTCTTATATTGCACTGAGAATTCTGCACTTCACCACTCAATCTCCTCGCTGATTTTTCTGGGTTTCGTTGAATGGTGGTGTAAACTCTATCGAAGATTTATTGCGATACAGATGGAATTTTTACCTTTGCACAAACAGCCCGTAGTTTTAAATTCTTCATGTCATTGACAGATAGATTTTCTAATTGGGACTTCTTTTTCGAAGCGTGAGGGCCACGTTAGCCTGGTGGTAAAGTATCGGCTGCGGAGCAAAAGGATTTGAGGTTCGAAACCCGAACAACCGTCTTGTAAGTGGGTCTGGTGCACTTTAAATCCGTCGGGACCAAACGTCCACCCGCTGGTATGGTGTGGAAGTTTTGAGAGGGGGTTTCCAACTCAGGTGTCGTCCTCGTCATCTGATCACGCTTCAAATTTACGAGGTCCGTCCCAAAATAGTCCTAGTATTGCTTTGAAAACGAGACGTTAATACAACTAAGCTAAACCCTCAATCTTCAAAATTGATTTATTTTCTCTTCGCTTTTCTTGCCCTTATCTGAAGGAATTTTTGGAATGCATCATCAAATCTTATCTGAGTGGCACTAATAAATTTTTAAAAGCAAATTGCGATGTTAAACGAGAGGTACACTGTTTTTTACAGTCTTTATTTTGTTTCATTTTTCAAAGAACGCAATTTTATAACGGAATGTGTATTCATTTCTAGATATTGAAATTTGATTCACTTTTTCATTCTCAATGGCAGTACGCTGTTTAAAGCTCGGTTTATTCTGGGTATTATTTACTTATCTCTGAAAAAATGGTCCCTTACTTAATTATTCAGTAAGTTGCATTAAGCAGCGTAGTATCATGTTTACCCGAAATGTATTATTTTTTTCCAAAAAATGCGTCAGGGTTTATTTTTTGGGAATGTTTTTTTCCACGAAAATTTTACTTCCATTCTTATAAAAGATCTTATCTCCATTTATTTTCTATGCAAATGCATGCGTTTACATTTATTGAAATTCAATCAAATCTGCTTTAAGAGCACAGAGCAAATCCAAGATTTTTTCTTCTTAGTAAATTTCTGTTCCGAATGACAAAAATTCCATTTTCCCAAAATGACACAAATCAAGTTAAATGAAAATATTTAAAAAAAATTAAATTTGCTCTAAAAATTAGGAAAAATTTCATGACAAAATAAGAAAAAATAGAGAAAGGGAAAAATAGGGAACAATTTTAGGGAAAAATAAGAAAAATTTTGGACGAAAAATAGAAACATTTTAGGGAAAAATAATGAAAAATTTTAGGGAAAAATTGTGAAAATTTTAGGGAAAAAAGGCAAAAAAAGCGAAAATTTTTAAAGAAAAATAGGGAAAATTTACGGAAAAAAAAGGAAATCTTAGGGGGGAAAAAAGAAAAAATAGGGATAATTTTAAGGAAAAATTTTAGTGAAAAAAAAAAGTAAAAATAGGGATAATTTTAAGAAAAAAGTTTAGGGAAAAAATATGAAATTTTTTTGGAAAAATAGGGAATTTTAGTGAAAAGTGAAAAATTTTAAGAAAAATAAAGACAAATTTTAAGGAAAAAAATAGGAAAATTTCAGGGGAAAATAGAGAAAAATAGGTAAAATTTTAGGGAAAAATTGTAAAAAATTTTAAGAAAAATAAGGAAAATTTTAGGAAAAAATAAAGAAAATTTTTAAGAAATGGAGGGGAAAATAGGGAGCGTACCATAGCATAGTTAAACATGTCCATTTCTTTCTTCCTATAATATTTTTAATATTTCGGGTCATGAAAATTTGTGTATTGTCACATTTAAAGTGAGCTTAGCAATTTTATTGAGTTCCTGATATTTCTTAGTATTTTTTGAAATTTAACATAACGCATTAAAACGCAGAGCAGATTTTTCAAAAAAAAAAAAAAAAAAAATTAAAAAAACTTTTCTACAAACTAAGAGGTGATTTTCTTTTTCTTTTTTTATTTTGGATTAAAAGGGTTTATGCCGACTTTAAGTGATAAAGCTTTGATTAGTTACGCATATATATTTAACTTAACTTATTTCAGCTTTGTGAAGTTGGAATTTTTTCTTTCATTTTCACATTCATTTCCTGATGAAATAAATTTGAAATGTTCAACCTTTCTTTTCCTTTAATGACAGGACTCTATTTTACTATTCCAGAACTTAATAATGATTTAATCGATAAAAATTTAATCAAAAATAACACAGAAATTACATATTTCAAAATTTCATTCATACGTGTGCATAACTTGACAATGAACATGATTTTAATTCCACAATAATTTATAATAAAAAATAAGACTAAAAATTGAAAAATAATTGAATCGCTTATTTCAGATGTTTCGCATGTATTAAATTACAAATTTTGAGATATTTATTAAAGAAATTATAAAATTATAATTGATTGTAACGCAACCTTTTAGCCCTGTAGAATTTGCCAGATAAAGAGGCGGACTGGCTATTCACTATTTTGTATTTCTACCGTGAGCGCGTATTTAGGCGTCTCATTTTTTGTGTTGTTTTTTATATTGCATGCTGTTTTCTTCTTAAGAAGTTACTTATAAAGGAAAATTTTAAAAAGAAAATTCTGGAAAACTTTCAGAATATGAAATAGCAATTGTAAAAACGAAAAAAACAAAACAAATAAAAATAGAATATTTGCGCTAGTTGCTCCCTTCATTGAGTAAAACTGGAACTCGTCCAAAATGAGAAGCAGAGATCCCGCCATCTGACGATCGATGAAGACACTATGTGGAAGCAACGACCCGAAGCGGTCACTTGTTTTATTTTTCTTTTACAGCTGAGTAGTATCTTTTTACCGCCGCTATTACTATAAGGCGCGCCCCGATCACTATCGACTCCAGTTTCTGGGACGTAGTAAGAGAAACTTAATGGCTTGTTGTACACTTTCGTCCGGCGCGGTCGTCTGTCTCATGCTGGGAAAATGTGTGTTCTTCATTTGGAATTCAGAACCATTTAATTCATTTCATTTTTTAAATTTTCATATGACAGCCATATTGTTAATTAGGCATCTCACTAAGATATTGCAACTTTTAAGAGTTTCCGTTTTGTTTCTTTTCACGATATATTTTGAGCGATTTCAGTTTGTGCTTTCATTTCATTTACAAAACAGAGCTTTTAAATTTACTAAAACTAAGTATCGTTTAAATTAAGAACATAATTCTGATGGCAATTTTAACCGAGCATCTTATTAGAAATACGAATTCTTAATTAAACATTTTATGCTGAGTGGTTAAAAAATATGATTGGCGAACTAGCAGGCCATGGTGATAGATTAAAAAAAAATACGTTGTTTTATAATTAAAAACATATTGTCTCCTATAATTAAATAACTCTCAGATTGTACTTAAAATGTGTTATCATTTTTATAGCATTTTTTTTTTCAAAAGTTACTTTTAGAAAACTAAAATTTAATAGTGAGATGCTGAAACTAATTTTCTTGAAAGTGACTAGAAATTAAATGTTGTTATATCATTTTGTCGAAAATCATAATATATTATTTCATTTTGTCAAAAACCGTAATCTATTGTCTATATATAAAACTGATCTTACATTTATGGAAATTAAATCATTAAAAAAACAATACCAAATTTTGGGAGAGGAAATGTGGAGCCTCGCGTCATGCGTTGCTTAACAATTCTTATAGGACTCTGTCCGGCACCATGGCCTGCTAGTTCGCCAATCATATTTTTTAATTTACATCTGAATCATTCTGAAATGTGCAGTTTATTTTGTTTCATAAACATAATAAAAGGCATACGATATGTAGTATTCTACATTTCTGTTATTGTTACGAATCTTTATCATAATTTTCCTGTAAATCTGGCATCATCGCTGAAAAGAGTGATTTACAGATAATGGATACCATGTCATTATTTAGGGCATCACTCGGCTACAAATTTGGCGAATTTTGCCAGAAAAATGGGAGTTCTGGAAAATACAAGAATTATGGCGACTCCTAAAATCCTTATTCGTATCTATCATGAGATATAATATGAATCTCCTATTAATAGTTACTGCTCTTATTACTGTTCCGCTGCTCTAATTCAAGTAATTGTCAACTTGTGTGTTGTTTAATTCTACTGGCACTTTTACTTGTACTATTACTTGTACTTCAGATTTGGTTGTGGAATAAAGCACTGTTTCCCATTATCCAACATATTGGACCTTATGCCGTAATTTTATTTCCATAACAATATTTAGATGAAATGATTTAGCATTTTTGTGTAAGTGCATGGAAAAAAAGGGGGAGGGGCCAATTAATTTCACAAAACTCAAAAAAATAAGTGCATTTGATTATGATATTATGGGAGGCAACTGCAGTTTTACGCAACATTATTGAAACAGACTTTTATTTCTATAAATATTCTAATATCTAAGAGAACGTAATGAAATTAATATGAATCGACCAATATTAACACTTGGGGAACTGCTAATGTTATCCTAATATTTTTTCATTTAGAGAATTTGTGTTTTTTACAAACTTATTTATTTAGAAATATAAAAATAAAGTTTTTAATGTTGGTTTTATTCTCTCAGCCTACGGATCCGCAGCAGCTGCCTAATCTGCTTGATTGAAAAATAGCTACTTTCTAAATTCAAGACTCGTATTAAGTGAAGTCTATTATTTCATTAGTAATAATAATTCATTTTTTTTTCTCTCTAAAGATTCCTTAAGATTTTTCAGTAAAAATAAAATAAAAAGTAAGAGACCTTTGAAGTCCTACCTCCGTAGACCTTTGAAGTGGAAAGCTCCAACTTCAATAAGCTTTTTAAGTAATTCAGACTGTTGCTATGACAACAGACACTCTTGCAGCGTCTTGAGGAGCATAGTAGACGATAAAAGTCAAGATTTTTGAGAGGTCGAGGAATAAAGACGAGTTTTTGCTCTCTTCTTTTATTTATTTATTTTTCCTTGCATTTTCAATTAAAAAGTCCAATAGTAAAATAGAAGTCTTAAAATTTAACTTCTTGTTAGTTTTTAAAAGACTGATGGTGGTATTTTAAATAATTCAAATTCATTTTAAAAAACATTATTAAATATAAAATGTTTAATAGTAATGCTTTAACGTAAAAATTAAAATCAAAAAAATTATTTATGTAAATGCTGGACAAAAATATGGTTACGTCAGTTGGAAAGAAGAAACAATTCAATATATGATTTATATAATAAATACTTTCAAATTTTCATCACTCAGTCAGTTTTAATTGCAATAGAGTAGAACTTTATTATTTAAAATATTGGTGTCCCAATAATAGTTTATTAAATATGATTCCCAGAATAGAGAATCTATATAAAAATTGAAAATTCGCAATTCATCAGAACAATTATTGATTCAAACTACATAAAATATAGTTATTTATTTCATTTAGACCCTTTTTTATTAGATATATACGCCAAGTAATATAGTTTTAGAAATTAGCTGTTGGGCCCTGTTAGAGTGGATATTCTTTATACACTCTCTACCAATAAGTAATTGGACACCTGTGATAAAAGAGATAAACACAATTTTCATATTCAATAGAGGGTAGAGCCTCCACCTGAGGCAGTTACAGCCCTGATACTCCAGAGCATACATTACACAAGTGCTTGGATCATGGGCAGTTGTATTTTCTTCCACTCGGTTTGGAGAAGGCATGTGAGTTCTTTCACCGATTTTGAACGGTTGGTGCACCCCTTAATTCGGCAATCCAACTCGCCCCTCCTCATTTTTTTATAGGACTCACGTCTGGAATCTGGGAAGGCCAGTCACGGTCGGTTCATCCCAACGTCATCATACCAATCCATGGTAGACCTAGCAAAATGACAAGTGGCATTGTCATCTTGAAAATAACAATGATTTTACCCTTAAAATATCCACACGCAGGAAGCACATCCTTGTCTAAAATAGTGGAGTGGGGTCGGCGTTGAGCTTCCCATGAATTGAGATTAAGGATCCCAGACCATAATTCCACCTCCGTCAAATTTTACTGTAGGCACAGTGCAGTCTGGCCAAAGGCATTCTCCACTCCAAATCCAGATGGCTTACTCCATGACATGCATACTCCAAATCCAGACTCTGCCATCCGACTGGTAGAGATTGAGTCTTGGTTCATCACTCCAGAGAACCTGTTTTCCCTCATCTACGGTCCAATTTTGATGAGCCGTGCATCACTTCAACCGAACAGCATGGTTGAACTTTGCAATCAAAGGCTTATGAACTGCAGATCACGGCTTCGGTACTGGAAGGTTTCAAGCTCGGGACCCAATTATATCGAAGAACCAAGGTGCAAGCGGGTCTAGTGCACGTTAAATCCGTCGGGACCAAACGTCCTTCCGCTAATGTGGTGCGGAAGTTTGTAGGGGGTGTTGCCAGCTCAAGTGTCGCCCTCGTCATCTGATCGCGTTTCAAAATTACGAGATCCGTCTCAAAAAAGTCCTAGTGTTGCTTTAAAACGGGACTAAACTCTGGCAGAATACTCTCCCTGGCTTATTGAGGGCAGTGAGCGGCTTGTTTGCAAAACAAAGCTGGCAATTTAAGACTTTGGGAATTCAAATTCATTCTGATACGAACAACCTTTCCTCATTTAAAAAAAACAACCATGAAGAACTCATCGAATATTAGTAAGAAATATTGTGAACATGTTCACAATATTTTTTATTAATATTCGATGAATTTTCGAAGAAATGCTTCAAAGGAGATTAATTGCAAATGCAGATAACGCTTCATTGTACCAAAGATCATCAAAATTGTTTCGGTGAAAGAAAGAGAAAACCGTGTTAATCGAAAATTTTTTGAACATAACTATGGCGATGAACAATTGAAGTGCAGAATTTTCCTTTTAAAAACAAGATAATTAAGGATTTTTGTTTAGTGAAAGAATTCTGATTTTCTCGCTTTTCATATTTTCTTTTAAACTTGTTTAGTTTGGTACAGTGAGGAGGAATTCGTTCTTTTACAAAATGCGGGAGGAATTCAGAAATCGATTTTCCTGTGCTTCGATGCTCACTTCCGTTGATTTAGGCTATTTATAATCGAAAAATTGAATATGGAAACAAAACTGCGCAGAATGAAGAGGTATGATTGGAATGTTGCTTTTAAAATTCATTATTTGAAATTTTTTTTATTATTTTTTGTTTGCAAATTCTGGTATTCGGAGAGAAGCGGGGAAAATTCTGCCTCGGAAAGTGGACGCATAATCCACCTGCCAGATCTTACTGAGGTGGATTGTTCGTTTCAGTATTCTGAGACTACCATTTTTCGACAATTCTATCTCATTTGGGAGTGAGAAGCGGAAGGATGAGAAAATTTGAGGAATTCTTCGTCGTTGTTTTTACCTTGATTTCCTCCCTATTAGATAATTTTCCGTTCATGTTTTTCCCACGTGTGTGTCGTTTCTGACCGCATTATTTTATTTAAATTCAAAATTGTGTATTGATTGTTTATATGGCTAATTCAAATGTTGGTTCAAATTCTGCTTATTATTTCATGTAATATATTCAAAATAATAATATTTTAAAAGCAAGAAAATCGATATGAATGATATTTTTTAAAAATAATATTTATAATATTCTTAAGACGTTCCATATTTACAGCAACTCCTTAAATGAAAAAAAAATTAAATAGAGTGAACTCTCGAGTATCTCAAAATATTGTCAAAAAATTCAATAACATATAAAAAATGAAGCATTTTAAAATTTAAAAAATCATTATTATTTTCTGAAAAAGTAAGTCACCAAATTTTAACATAATCTTATGATGAAATAATGTTTATGTCCCTTACAATAATTAAAAAGTGCTCTAAAATATTTTACTGTGAATTAGTATTTTTTTCCGACGTTGTTGCGAATTATCTGCAATGTTTACGCCTCATAAGTTCTCAAGTAATCCTAGTTCACTTAATGCAAAACATCTTCTCCTAATTAAATGCAAACATCTTCTCCTTTCATTTTTCCTCTCATACTTATTTTGATGAATTAAACCCATCCTAACACCTGCGTAAAAGAGCGGAATGTTTTAGAATCCTTTGCAAACAATAGACCTGTGAACAGGATACCAGCGAATTACCATCATCTTAGAGCTATTAGGCTGAGGATGATGGCTTGTAAATAAATTTAAATAAATGCTATTCCACTAGTACTCAAATATATGTGAATTAGAAAAAAAACATATAAATTCTTTGAATTATGAACTATATTATATGTTTATATTAAATTATGAAAATTAACGAAGAATTAATCAGTTATTTATAATCTCTTGGAATAATTATTAATTTTTTCTGGTTATGTTATAGATGTTTTTTTTTATTAATTTTTTAAATTGTACCATAATAATTAAACA
Organism: Argiope bruennichi; assembly: GCF_947563725.1. NCBI lineage: Eukaryota > Metazoa > Arthropoda > Arachnida > Araneae > Araneidae > Argiope > Argiope bruennichi. The sequence continues at coordinate 2,599,340 of NC_079152.1, forward strand.
TCTGCTGGTATTTGCAAATAAGGAAATTACTAAATAATAATTATGATAAATTTTTTTAAAAAAATATTTAGTTATTTTTTTATTATAAAATATTAAAAACCAAATCAATAGAATCATATATTTTCAGAAGGTTACTTATATAAAACTAGTTTAAATTACTGACATTTTGATCTCAGATAACATTGCGTCGAAATGTCGAATTAAATTGATAAATTATTTGACGAGTAGTCTCATAGTGTTCATTACAAAACGCCTAAGAACCGTTAACCCAGAATTATAGATTTTTATCAAGTGTTGGACAACATTTTTTTCGGGAAGTCTGTCTGCCCATCTGTGTACATATTATTCAAAAAAATAATAACATGATAGTTAAAAATAATAGTAGCTAACTATTTGGAACTTGGTATAGGTTTAATTATCAGGATTGGTGATGCATATCAAATTATGAATCAGTTTCGACAAAAGATTAACAATCTGTCTGTCTGTGGACGCACGTAAATGTAATAACTCCAGTTTGCATAAATTCCGATGGAAGAAATTGGGTATAAGTCTTCGTGAGTGTGCTTCAAGTATTGCATCCTCTCTGTGTAACGGAAGATAACCAAAATGCATATTCCATACACGTGGCGAATAATTAATATAAATTAATGAATATAAATTATTAGTAATATATTTTGATATTTTCATATTACATAAAAATAGAACATTGTTAGCGATTTTTTTTTCACTTTCGGTTTTTTACTTTTTTGCACTTGTATATTATTGATGCTAATATGGTACTATAATATTTTCAAAAAATTATCAATTCTTGGATTAATTCTTTCATTTTGATCTTAGAATGAGTGCCTTGTGATAGTGTGTTTAAAAAAAATGATTTTCATAGTTTAAGATTGGAAATTGCAAAAATTATTAACATATTGAGAAACTTGTATAATTAGAAACTGGAGCGACCAAACTAAGAATTCGAAATATACAAAAACTGGAATTCAACAATACGGGGCGAAGTTAATATTATGTTAATTCTTTGAACTGTGAATTTATTTAAATTAATAAGATTATATGTCTTATATTGAATATTTATTATGACTTTTTCCCATATAAGAATCAAAAATACATCTGAGAATAGTTAAGATTTTTTTTTTATTTTGAATTAATTATTATTTTGAATTGTAGTATTAAAATTACTGACTGTAGTGTAAAAAAATTCAGTAATTCGATGCTCGAATGTGAAATTTCATATCAGTGTTAATCATGTAGTTAAACAGAAAATTCAAAGTGATTCGAATGGATTGGAATTCGCAAAGATTACACTGGATAATAATAAAATAGTTTTTATTAAGTATTAAAAGTGTGTTTTTGAAAACGGTTTTTTATCAACTCCTCCTCAGATCCTGAGCGGCAGCGCGTCATCATCCACCTGAAGGACGTGAACGACGAGCCGCCCTACTTCATCAACCGGCCACTGCCCATGCAGGCGGTGGTGCAGCTGAACGCTCCGCCCGGGACGCCTGTCTTCAAGCTGCAAGCCAGGGACCCGGACACAGACCACAACATACATTACTTCCTCGTCAGGGACAGAAGTGAGTGGCTTCACTGCATATGGGCTTCTTTATCTGTAGATAAGAAAGTCACTAAATAGAGTGACATACTCTATTTACCCATGAAAATAATATAATGACATATACTCTATTTACCCATGAAAATAATATAGTGACATACTCTATTTATACTTTCATTACTTCCTCGTCAGGGACAGAAGTAAGTGGCTTCACTGGATACGTGATTATTTGTTTTAAGATGATAAAAGTCACTAAATATAGTGACATACTCTATTTACCCTTGAAAAATTCCGAAATTATTTGTTTGAAAAGAATATCATAATTAGCTTTACAGCATGCAGTTTTATTCTCACTGATACACGCCTTTCCTTATTCTATAGAGACATCAGTACAGAAGAATAAAAAATTAGGAAAAAAGTACAAAAAATTGTATTTATTGTGGTTTGTTTTGTTTTGCTGTGGTTTAGTGGCGTGAAAGCAATTCTTTGACAATACTGCGCCTTGTAAAGGCTTACAGATAGGTTTCATCCCCCTTCGCTTAAAAATGCTCGAACCGTCATAACAAGATGGCGGATTTAGATATTTTGTGGCTTTGGCTGGGCCCCTCGTTTAATTCATATTTATTTTTAATAGCTAATGATTATTTTAAATTAATTTATTTGGTAATTTGGTGAGTATGTATTTGCATTTCGTCTTATGTTATGACTCCAGTTTGGCAGCAGCCACGTTTATACATTACTATAGCAGGTGCTCGGTTTCTTAAATATTTTAATAACTAAGTGGACCTCATGAAAGAACTAAGAGCCTAACCAGTTATACTTGGCTAATATTAGTGATATTGTTAATATTAGAATACTTAAACTGGAATAATATTAGGCTAATATTTAATCATTCATAGAATTTAGCGTCATAGAAACACATTTGGTAAACTAAGAAATCTCGGCCAAAAGCAGATGTTCATTCTGCATGTCGCTGGTTTTAGAGGAAAATAAAATGAATTGCATAAAATTCAAAGTGGAATTCTGCGAAATGATGATGCTTTTTCTTTCCATGCAGCCGGTGGGAGATTCGAAGTGGACGAGCGGTCAGGGGAGGTGCGAACACTGGGCAGCGACCCCTTTATGCTGGACAAGGAATATGTGCTGTACGTTAAAGCCGAGGACCACAACGGCATGACCGAGGATCGCCAACATCAGTCCACTGGCGAGGAGCGACTGTCCATCATGGGCGGGAAGAGGCCCCCGCAATTCTATATGCAGAAGTATGAGGCCACCATTCCCGAAAACCAGAGGAAGGATTCCGAGTGAGTATTTCATTCCCCGTGAATTAAATACTAAATTTCATGACGTTAGAGCTTTATTGCGCTCTTCCAAACTAGTTCAATTAAATTTAACTTTTCCCTAAACTAACAAATTAAAGTATCTATTCCAAATTATGATGTGGAGGTGCTCGTGACCACTTTGTCACATCGCGGAACTCCGAAACATCACGACGTTGCCGTTGCCGTCATTCCCCGCACGCATCTTTGGACGGAATCGGGGGGTTACAATTTTTTTTTTTATCTCTCTATCTTATCATGCTTGCTTCAAAATTTAAGACAGTTTACATTATTGCCAAAAATAAGGAATATTTCAAACATTAAACATGAATGCTTCGCTGAGTGTGTGGTCAAACAAAACTTTCAGGGACAAGGGCAGAATCGAACTATCGAGCAGCAGTTCTTGCAAGATTCTCTGCTTTTTTCTTTTTTTAATTTTTATTCAGGGCGTCTTCTAAATCAAAAAGTATAGAGGGAGCCTTTGGACTATTTTCCAGACTTCTTTTTTGGTCGCCACATTATGGAATAATTTCCTTTAATTTAAGGTTTTCTTTTTTAGGCTTCTTGCATTATTAAAAAGTATTTTTTTTTAAATTTGACAAGATGTAAAAAGGTCTATGTCGCAAGATCCAATTTACAAATGGTGTCCAACGTGTGAACATTATCATGCCGTTGACATGCTAATATTAAAATGCAGATTCTTAAACTAATAATTTGAGAATTTTTATGAGAAAATTTATTGATAAATATGTTTTCAATTTTGATAACTTCACAAATTTCATAAATTGCAGTACTGTTATTAATTAAATTGTATAGTTTTCCTTAAAATTATTTAATAATTTCTTTTAATACAAACTTTCTTGTAATGATACATTCAACAACGTAATTAATGGTTGCTGTTTTCAGCATTTTTAATAAATACAAAGAAGGGTCTTCAAATTTAAAAATGATTAAGGTAATAAATAAAAACAGTCCCATGGGTTTTGTTACCTTGTTAGAAAGTTTACAATAAATGTGTTAGTAGTCAGCCGTATTTTATTCACCTGTAGTTTGGCTTGTTTTTCACTTCAATTAAATCCCTTGTGTATAATTTGATGTACAAAGAATCTTTAAGTTTCACTTGTGGTAGGCATTAAATCCGTGTTATTTAAATAGCCTTGCACTTGTTATATTAATTGTTTATGAACTTTCTCAAAAGAGTCAAATCCCATAACATCACAGAACCTTTAAAAACGTAACTGTCCACAGTATCTATCTTCTATTCGTATTTTTGTAGTTAGCAGTACTTTAAATTCTTTCTTTTTTTTATTTCTCATGTAAAGAAAGCTAATAATGAACAGAATATATCTACTTAACATTTCTTCACATAAGAAGAAAATCTCTCGATTAAATGTTTAATAAAGCAGTGAAACTGTTTGAATCTCATCGCAACAATGGAAAGCATTGTTAAAGATTATGCATATATATATATAAACAAAAAGTGTGAAAATTCTGAAAACACTTGCGGAATTATTAAATTGATATCATTTAATGTTTTATAACATAAAAAATTATTTTGTGAAAATATTTCCAAAAATATATCGTCCAGAAACTTCAAAAGTTTGCTAAGATTTTAATTCATTACAATTTTAATTCTAATTTCAAAATAACATTCTTTGATGCGTATGTGTCAAATTCGGGTCATTTCATACATTCATTTTATTATAGATAATGATTTAAAAATATTTTTATTGATAACTTTGTTGCTATTCATTGCATTCGATTGTTTCACATTATGTGCCATTGCAGCATCATAGAGGTCAAGGCGAAGTCGTTTGCTGACCGAGAGATCCGCTACACTCTCCGTGCCCAGGGCAAGGGAGCGGGCACTTTCAACATCGGCCCCACTACGGGCGTCGTGAAACTCGCCAAGGACCTGGACTACGAGGACCTGAGACAGCCGAAGTCCTATTCGCTCATCGTCACCGCCACAGAAGACTCGGGAGGATTCTCCACTTCAGTAGAGGTAACGTGACTTTCTTCTTTTCCCTAGTCAACTGGAATTCTGATTGGAGCTCAGGGCTTAGCTTTATTTATTTATCTTCTTTATTCTTGTGATGTGTGTGTGATTTTTTTTTCTAACAATGCACCATGCAGCGATTAATAAGCATCGGAGAACTGGAATTTCGATATAACATGATCGAGTTAGGTTGAAATTCATCATTTTTTACAAATTTAAATTACAAGAAAAATGTATACATGTTAAAAATATTCTAATATCACAGATGCTGCAGCTTCCTACACCCCCCCCTCCCCCTCATTTCATAAGACTATATAAATTGTGTAATTTCACTTCGGACAGCTAATAAAACAGAGAGAGATCATAATATAAGGTAATTATCAAAATAATGAAAACATTTAAATAAATGGCATTTAAGAATGGGTTTCGTTTGCATTAAAATATAATTCTACAGATTTTTTTTAAATACAAAAGGTCTATGTCATGACAGTATGAGTAAGATTTAATATATATGTCTTGATTTTTGTCAAAAGTGTTAAGCTCGCAGACTTTCGTAGAGGCCAAATTGTAGGAGCGCAGCGCGTCTATCTGGAGCAACTGTGACTGAAACATCCCAGCTTTTAGGCATTTAAAAAATATTGTATCTAAAATCATGACAGCGTACTCACTGCGCTGCAAGACACACTTAGCAACGCAAAATAGTGGAGGAAGGAAAGCGGAGTGAAAGAGATCGACGGGTATTGAACTGGATTGTAACGTCTAAAAAGAAGACAACGGCAGCCAAAGTGACAGCAGAGCTGAATCAGCATCTGGATTCTCCAGTGTCAATAACATTTACGGCAGAGCAGCAATTCCCATCCTTTGCCTCAAACGCTAATACCAAGCGTCGCCTACAGTGGTTTTATAACCCCAAAACCTGGACGATTAATAAGTGGAAGGCAGTTATATGGTCAGACGAATCATCTTTCAAACTTTTCCTGACAACAGGACGTTTACACGACATCTAGGCAGCCTTTTGATAGTGATTATCCTCTTCTAATTGTCAGGCATGGAGATGCATCTGTCATAGCATAGGCAGCCGTGTTGTGTTTTTTATGCTGCCCCAATCGTAAGCCTGAAAGGAAGGATCACTGTGGAGAAGTGTAGAGATCAGGTCCAGCCTATGAGACAAATTTTGTTTCGTGCCGGAGACAGAATTTTCCAGGATGATAATGCGTCTATTCATGCAACAGGGCTTGTCCAATGGTGGGTTGAAAACGTGGAGGTAGTGAAACATAAATCAAATAATCGAACCCATTATGGTCTACTTTAGAGCGTTCAATCCGGAATCGATATCCTCCACCGGCACCTCTGTCGGAACTTTCACAATCTCTCCATGAAGAATGGTACAATATTCCTCTGAACATTATTCAGCACTTGTATGAGGATTTCCAAGCGAATCCAAGGGGAATTCAAAGGTGGCCTATGCCTTATGAACCCTTTGCACTCGGATGGTGCCTCTCACTCACCATTCAAGACGGTGCATCATTTTAACGTTTTATTTGTTGTTTTTTTAAAGTTTTGGTTTATAAAAAATACCTAAAGAATGGTAAGAAGATGTAGATTAATGTTTCGGTAAAATTCAATTTAAAGCTATAATAAGTATATTTTTTTTATTGTAATAAGCAAGCCATTGTGTTAGTTGAATAATTTTGCATCGAATCCGAGTGCAAAGGGTTAATAAAGATTCTTGTATCATCTTGTGGTGTTCCCATTATTTTGATAAGCACCTGTATATTCATATCAATAAACTGACTCTCTTATTTTATGTAAACACTTCCTTCAACAGTTTACGAAGTTCTTGTCAATTTTTAGGAATGGGGAAGGTCATTGAGCGAATATTTAGCACGAGTTCTCTGTGAAAGGAATGCTATCATTATTTTATAATAATAAGTTATAAATTGAAAACTAAAAAGTAAAAAAACTATCTAAATGAAGCCTTTCATTTTTACGTATACGAAAAAGAAAACGTGTTTTTAAAATTTTATTCACTTTGAGCTCTTCTTTGTTTTGCAGCTGACGATTAAAGTGACGGATGTCAATGACAATGCTCCCAGATTTGAACTGCCAGATTACCAAGCACATAATGTGGACGAAGACGTTGCAGTCGGAACATCAATATTACAAGGTAGGCGCTTCTTTAGACAACAACTTGACATATAAAGCATGGCACCTCAAAATTATCTTGAAAATTCACTAAGAAATCAGTTTTAGTCATTTTCTTAAAAATAAAAATATAAACTAAGCACATCTGTTCTAGAACCCAGCAAAGTTCCTGTCGGTTTGAATATGCTACAGAGAAAAAAATATCTTTCGTTTTTGAATTTTTAGTTTTAAAACTTTTAACTAATGTCTGAATGACTCCCTCTATTTATTAAGAGTACTCATGTTAAATTATTTTTGAGTGGTTTGGATATATAAAAATTTACTTGAGACAGATAATATTATGTTCCAATTACAAAAATGATGACATATTTCTGAAATTATTAAAATGTAATTGAATTCTAATCTCAAAATTACTATGAAATCTGATTTGGAATATAAAGAAATGATGCATCTTGCTCTAAACGTCATCGCCATTTCATATTGTAATGTGTTAAATGTATTCCTATGTTTGGAAAATTATTTTGCAAAAAGATTCATGTTTCAGATAGAGCTTATTTAACTGTTGCAAATGACAATCCGCAGATAGTCCAAGAGGCTTACCTCTATAGAAAAAAGTGAACAAATTGTAGTTTATTCAATTTTACAAAAGGGTCGATTTACAATAATTAATTCAAAATCAGGCGATTGTTGGTGAGTAGCGTCCTTTTTCGTTCTAGTTCTGCGTTTTTCTCTTGCAGTACTTGCTTAGTTAAAATCCTTATGATTCTTTTTTAAATTGGGAATTAATAAATACTTTTCGAGACTTGTCAGCACTCTCCGAATTCAGTCGAGGAAATAAAAAAATTAATTTCTTCCATTTCATTTCGCACATTCCCAAATGTTGTCTTCGTTACCCAATACCAGTTTGGCCGATCCAGCTGAATCGTTTTTGAACACTTTCTGAAAGGAAATGGGAGCTGTTTTCTTTATCGTCGAACCACCCCGTAAACATAAAAATCAAGGAACATTCATAAGCTGCTGTGTTTAAAAACAATCAGCTTAAGAATGCGATTTCTAAAGTTACATCTATATTAACAATGAGCATGAAGTAGTTAGAAATCAATACAATACAAGGTATTTCACATAAGAGTGTAATGTAAGTGTAACAACATTAGGAAACGAAAAAATACTACAATTCAATACAATAAAAGTCATTTTCTTATTAAAGTAAAAGTTTAATGATGCATTTTTAAATCATATGATGATAATGTATATTTATGTGCATTATTCTTTGTTGTATTGATGAAAAATAATGTGTATTTGTATTAAAAAGAATGAAATAAAATATTTTTATAACCATTCTTAAGCAACATGATGCCAGAGAGCAAATAAAAAGAATCAGCTTTAAATAACGTTCACACGAGGCCAACTATTACACGCAATGATAAGTTGCGCCTACCTCAGGAACATCACGTGACTCCATGGGACAATGGCAAATGGTTGTCTCATCGGGACTCAACTATTTGCCATTTTCTCATTGCCGTCACGTGATCTTCCTGAGGTAGGCATGACCTTCTAATGCACGCAATTGTTGGCCTCGTGTGAACGCTGCTTCATGTGGGGGAAAAATGGAATTTTTAATTTCTAAATTTAACGGAATGAGAAGCTTTCAATAGGGATAAACAGACGAACCATTTGTCATTGAAAGTTTTTCTTCAGTTTTAACAGCGGAATCTGGTTTGTAATTCGGAATCCTATCCATAAAATCTGAATTAACGAAAAGCTGTCTGTGTCATTTTCCTATAACCCCAAATATTACGAAAGTAGAGTTTAGTTTAAAAAATAGTATTAAAAAATTATGATTTTAAACAAAGTGGAGAAAAAGAAAGCATTTAAAAAAAGGATCCAGCGTTTAACCCAGTTCTTCAATCTCTTAAAAGCATCACCATTTCTTACAAGAAATTCAGTAATTTTAATATTGGACACAAGACTTCTCGCTGGGTGGTTAAAATCAAAATTATTTATGTCAGCATTATACTACTGGGTGTACACTCAGTCAGTTAGTTATAAGATGGCCAGTTAATTACTTATAAGTAGGTAGCCATGCTTAGAGAGGAACTAACTTATGTTTGCCACAATTTCAGAAGACAGATTCAGGCATTCCATGCTTGGCTATAAATTGCCGTTTAGGCAGCGCCCCTGAATTTTTCTTTCTCACTACGTATGGTAATAAAATTATGGATATTTACAAAAAAGCACCATGGGAAAAAAAAATGTCAACACACCTAAATTTGAAAAACTATAGAAACTATTGAAAAACTATAGAAAACTATTACTAATAGAGCAAAGGGCCCATAGCAAGTAGTTTATTTATCAAAAAATTGTGATGACACGAAAACTTTAAAAAAAAAATTAGATAAAATTATATTGTTAGATGCTGACATGATATTAATATATATCTGCTTGATTTACTTTTATGTTATTTTTACTAAATTGCGGACTTTTTTTCTTTCTCGTCCTGCAGTCTCAGCTAGTGACATGGACCAAGGCAAGAACGCAGAGATTGAATACTCGCTGGACAAGGACGACTTCACAATCGACAACAAGGGCATCATCTATTCTAATAAGAGGCTGGACGCAGACATCAACAATACGTACGTCCTCACCGTTCGTGCAACTGACAGGGGTGACCCTCCTCTGACTGGGACGGCAACCGTCCGCATTTATACGGAGAACAAGAACGACGAACCCCCGAAATTCAGCCAGGACGTATACACCCCGAATGTGGATGAAAATGCGGGGCCTAACACTTTGGTTACAACTGTTGTGGCCAGTGACAAAGATGGAGATAATATTTACTTTGGATTTGTCGGAGGAGGGACTGTTTCTGGAATGTTTCAGATAGAGGAACGGACGGGTAAGCCGACTTATTTATTAGTCACCTTCGGTGATCAGGTGGTTCACCGATGGAATATCAATTGCCTATAATTTCAATGAAATTGCTTTATAATAAGATGATTTCTTCATAAAGAACGTACCAAATTGTGATAAAAATATATGAACCGTGTTATTTTCATGATGTTACTCCTGTCCTGTTTATTGTGTACATGAACCTTACTAATGGCGTAGAGTTCTGTGATGTCACTGTATTCTGACTGAAAGCTATATTCGGAGTGAAAAATGTGCAGATAATAAGGAGAATCATTCTTTCCCTTGCTTTCAACACGGAAAAAAATGAATGCAATTTAATATCCACAGCTCATTTTCCTTTGCAACAAGAAAGGTGCTGTTGGAAATTGTACAAAAAAAAATCATTTGAAAGTGTCATCAGATTTATAAAATAATTGCACGTCAATTAAATTGATATCATATCTTAATATATATAAATTACGTGTCACGTTGTTTGTCCGCGATGGACTCCTAAACTACTTAACCGATTTTAATCAAATTTGCACACCGTCTGCAGTTTGATCTAACTTAAAAGATAGGATAGCCCTTTTTTGAATTTTTAATTAGAATTTTAATTATTAATTAAAAACTAACTTTCCCGCCAAAAAATCTTTTCATTTTCTCCACCGCCAAATGAGTACGGCTTTAGTTTTTTTTCCCCAACAGTCATGAGGCTAGGCTTAAGATTTTTCGGCTGATTATTTGAAACGATTCTATTTATTCTCTTAATGTTTGATGCATTTAAAATTAAACATTGTTAATGAATCGATCTTTCAGATTCATTCTTAAGTACTTTTGAATTAAAATAAAACAGAATAAAGGAAATTAAAAATTTCTGATCTGCATAGCGTTATCCCAACTGGCGTAGAAAAACTCACGCATTTGCGTTACCGTAACAGGCGTTGAAAATTCACGCATGCGCATTGTGTTCTGATTGTTGACATGACAACCATATCAACGGATGATTTAAATTATTTTTAGGTTAGTTGCATGTTTTTGTAATTAAATTGTATTTATGTTAGTTATATATTTTTTGTATACGCTTATAGTTTTAAGTACATCGTTTTTTTAGTTTTTTTTAACCTGTTTTCAACCGATTATTTTAAACGATTCGTTTTATTTTCTTAGTGTTTGATGCATTTAAAATTAAACATTGTTAATTAATTGTTCTGGTCATAATGAATATGAGAATATTTTGTTGACAAATTCTTGAAATATTACATAAATTAGGAAAGATATTCTTTAGTGCCCATAAAGTTTAAACGCTCACTGTTTTCAGTAATCATATTAAAAAAAAAATACTTTGTTTCAGTAAAAAAATATTATTATATTAATTGCAGATTAAACCTTTCCACTTTAATTTATAGTATAAATTCTACTGGAACTAACATAAAATTAGAGAGATACATATTAAGTTATGACTGAAGGCGTTTATAATATTATGAGAGAATTATATGACAATCAAAATTTGAAGTTTTAAAATATTTTGATGAAGAAGCTATTAAAGTAGGAATTGCATAAAATATTTAATTATTAAAATTTTAAAGAACATTAAGATTGGCGAACGGACTGGTCGCCAAAGGCGGCTAGTAATAATATATATATTGTCACATAGATCAAATTAGCTTAAGAAACTTGTAAGCTAAATTAAAATGAAAACGTAGATCTTGTGCTATAACTCGAGACTTTATATTATGTAGAATTCAATCATACAACTGATTATAAACAGTAGAAGAAACTTACAGAACTTTTTAGAGATGGAATATAGTTACAATTAAGGCCAATAATTATAGTTAATAATAATAACAATCTGAATGAATAATTTGGAAGAAAGAAAGAAACAATAACATAAAAATAAATATTTACATATTTTGATTTCAGCAAGATTTGAATTGCCAATTGCCTACAATTTTTGATGTAAAAATAAGTTTCGCTACAATTTTTTTTTAATTTCATGTAAAAAAAATTTTTTTGAGAATATATTGCGGATCAAAAACGCAAAACTTTTGTTTCACTTTTAATTAAAATTATAAAAAAAGCTGTATATTGTTATCTTCTAAAGTACGCCTATGATATATTTGATAAATTTAGGTCCCAAAGTCTGTCTTGCAAAGCGTCAAAGAACACTCACTCGCATTGAGACATGTCCGCTTTCACCATAAAGTAGAAATACGATGGTGTATACGGAAGGAAATCTAACTGCAGTGTAAACAGAACAAACGTAGAAGACAGTTACTCACCGAAGGACAATATAATCATTGAATATGATAATAGCAACCATACAATTGGAGCCAATATAATATGGGCACTATCTTGAATGTTTGTAGCCGTTCCATCAACATCATTTTTTTATGTTGGGTCCCCGCACATGTAGGAATTCCTAGAAATGAAGAGGCTGATAGGGTAGCCAAATTGGGTACTACTTTCTTGCCACCACAGATTCTTTTTTCTGATTATAAGGAATATATACTGTCACATTTTGCATTCCAAATGGCAAACTGAATGGGACGCACAGATTCGTAATAAGCTTCATACAATTAAGCCTACAGTAGATCTCCGGCCCACTTTACACAACAGAAAACTGGACATCATTTTTAATTAGGTTGAGGATTGGGCACACTCGATTCACCCACCGACTTTTGTTGATGGGGGACTCAATGCCATTTTGCTAAATTGTAACAGTCCTGTGTCTGCGTTACACATTTATGTAAAATGTTCACAGTTTCCTTTACAGCGTCTGACAGTTTTTTTTTCTTCAGAAATATTACCTTGATTTGGGCGAGTTGCTTTCCAAAACTCCGCATGTTAACCTTTTTAGTGTTTAAAAAAAATATTCATTTTTATAATCATATATAAACATTGGCCACTGTTGTTACTGCAGTATCATACCTTGCACCATTATTGCGCTTTTTCATATCTAAAAGCGTAAAAAAGCGAGTCATTTAGATGTTGTAGACATTCCATGTTTTGGTTTTATTATAAATTGATACACATATTTTGATTTTATGAATGTGGTGCAGCTTAGCCAAAGATGGCTTTTGTGCCATAAAAAACAAACTGAGACTTTCCATCAACTTTCTATACAGCTTGCATTCAGTGATGTGGATATCATGAAATATTTGAATCAGTGTCAGTTCTGTCGTTGGTTCAGTTTATAGCTTCTGTGACATCTCATGTAAATATGAATACTTTCCTGCGCAATGACACCTTGAGCACACTCTAAAAATGTACGAGAAAAGATAAAACGTTTTGTTTTTCTGTCCTTATTCGCCTTTCCTTTATTGTAAGTGTCCGTTAATTTACCCATCGTTAATTTGTAGGTATCCACATATACACTCGGAATGGGTCACTTTTCTGTGCGTGTGTGTTAGTTCAGATATCGCAGGTACTATTACAGATATATTTGCTTTTGTTTATGTTATTGGGAAAATTACTTTCCGATAAAAAAAATGCAACCGTAACTATGAAAAATATCTTGTTCTTCAGCTTATATCTTAAAATGGGGGTGGGCCCACTTTTTCAAGGTACGGGCTACTTCTAATTTTTTTAAGGTGTTGCGGCCTACCCAGTGGCAAAGGTGTGGTGAGTTAAAAGAAAGGGTTTACAATATATATGTATTATAACTTAATAATAAATATGGAATATGTACTTACCTACATAACTACAAACATAAGAATTCCCACAAGTATAATAATATCAAATGATGCATTTAATATCAAACAATTCAAAGTACGTACATTAAAAACTAAATCATTTACATCTAAAGTTATTTCTCGTAGTTATAGTTAGTACAGACTTAGTCTGCATACGGTCCGCCAATCTTGAATATCTCGATATAGAATTACTAACTGATAATGTTGCACTGGATTCTAAGGGGTCGTCTGTGAGACGGGAACGATAGGTTGTCTTAATTATATTCATAGTTGAAAATGCAGATTCACACCGGTAGGGAGAACCAAAGAAATAAAAGAAAAAGAGAATACAGTGTTCCATAAATATGTTTCTTTTAGTATGCGCGTCCCATGTCTTAATAAAGGCGGTCACCCCAAAATGTCTAGGTGGTCCACTGGTCAATCGGATCGACTTAATGCCCACCCCTGTCTTAAAATATACTGATCCAAAACTGCATTCCTTTTCCTCGAACGGTATGATTGCCATAGACTTGGTGAAAAGTTCTTTTACAATCCCCGTGTCACTCGCAGGCAACAAGTCTTCTGCAGCAGTTCACGTTCTGTTATAAAAGTGGAACGATTCTGTAAGCCTGCCTATCTTTAAATTTTGTCTTTAATTTCAAAAGTACTATTTATTTTTTACTTTTTGTGATACTAATAAAAACTTTATTAGTAATTTTAAAATGAAAATGTTGGATCATCTCCCAACAGGCGTGATTCGGCTGATCAGTGGTCACATCCAGCTAGACAAGGACAAGTACGAGTTGAATGTGACGGCGCGGGACGATGGGGCGTGCTGCAAAAATGGCGCCCTCACCACCCATACCAGCACCGCCCTGGTAGTGGTCTTCATCACGGATGTGAATGACAACAAACCGCTCTTCGAAGAGTGCGCTACTTACGCGCCCCAAGTAGAGGAAGGGGCGCCCAGTGGAACAATGGTCATCAAGGTGAGACTTTTTAAAACCGTATCGGTGCTTTTGGAAATCATGTTGCAATTTAATGCCGCGGGCTCACGGAGAGAAAGTCATTAACCAATTAAACCCTAAAATTTAGAGGATTCTCCCACATTCCAGACATCCTCGACTTCAAAAATCTACAGTTTCGGAATTTTGTCTTTCTGTCTGTGAACAGGATCATTCAAACACGCAAAGAGTTAGATGAATGGAATTTAGTATATGGTTTTATCATCAGAATCTATATCAAATTCTGGACCAAATTCTTCATAAGGCCTGTTGCCTTATCCTTTCAACTAGATTGCTGCCTTCGACTTGCCTGATAGGGAGTCGAAAGCTAATCAAATGAAGAACTTTTATTTCCTTAGTTATTATATAAATAGTTTTTTTTAAAAAATTGAAATCTATGATTGGTAATTTATAATAATAATATTAATATTTAATGAGGTATAATTAGTCAAGTTTCAAAATGTATCTTTCGCTTACTTAATTATATTAAATTTATCTTTCGCTCAATTAATATATATATATATATATATATATATATATATATATATATATATATATATATATATCCGAACACTTGCTTTAACAATATTGTGTACAAATGTAAATATTGGGCAGTCTGGAATCATAATAGACGAAAACAAGTACCCTCAAACAAAGTTAATAAGGTAAAGAAGAAGAAGATTAACCAGTTTTTCATTAGCTTGTGGAAATGCGAAACTAAATTGATCAACTTGTTAAAATAGAGGTTTCTTAATGTGCACTTACTCGGGCCACAAAATATTTAAATCTGTCACTGCACAGGACTGAAGAAATTCCGGTTCATCCGTTAATGAATGCGCGATCGCAATATTCCAAACCAGCTCGAGTGTTCTCCCCAGTACTTTCTCTCGCACTCTCAGATAAAGCTGAATTTTAGTTTCAGACGCGTTTTTTCCCAACCGACTGAATTCAAAATCAAAATCTGTATTTAAATCATTGTGTTTATGAATTACCATGCTTGCATGCTTCGTTGTCACTCCCTCATCGACATGCATTGAGTTAATGTACAAGAGACTAATTGACAGGTGTTTAACATTCCATGAGAGAAATCATTTTGAATTTAAATACTTCACGAGATGCGCGCAATGTGACTGCTTCACGTCACATTTACTTTTTTCCATTGTGTATTCCAAACCATTCTGTTCCACCTAAGACCGTGTTTTTATTATTAAAAATTGGTGTTTATTCGGAGGAAACGTAAAACTGTTCCTAAAGAAGTGACTTTCAACGTTAAAAAGACGGACCCGAATTTTCAAGGATAGTGAGGGATGTTTAAACCATGACCCGTGGAACCACATATTTAAAACTGATTGTATAATAATGGTTCGGTAATTGAATGGATCAGTAAATCCCGGTTCAAACCAGATTATAAAGAATTTTTTTAAAATGAATTCACAGTTTCATTCATCGTCTTAGCATTAAAGAATTTGAAAATAATTTTTGGGGGATCTTAAGGTATTTGACTAATTTGAAAAATAATGTTGTTTCCAGAAAATTTTGAAATTTTTTTTTTATCATCTGAAAATGAAGGCCAAACTTCGTAGTTTCTAAAACAGACTTAATATATGTAGGATAGAACTGTATACACAGTACTTTCAATAATATACAATGAATAAAAATGAGATGAGAAACGGTGGTCGTATTAACCTAAAATGAGCGATTTATTTTATTATTACCGCAAAATTCTCCAAATTAATACATGATATATTTATATTATATCTCTACCTACTCAGTCATACTTTATTTATTTTTGACATTTCAGTTAAAAAAAGCGTGAAAACTACATTTGTTTCCAGCGCATTTGGATGAACTAATTTACGTGTACAATATCTAAGCGCTGGATATATGTGGAATGAATGTTTCACTGTGATTGATTCATGGAAGATATGGTATCTGAAAATCAATAAAATGTCATGAGATTTAATATGCATGTATCCAATACCTTTGCGGGTGTAATAGGCCGCGGATTTTAAGGTAGCTTCATTTAGACATGTTTTATTGACACTTTAAGTTCAAAACGTAGAAATGTAGACAAATTTTGACAAAAAAAACCATTAATGGCAACTTCAAATGCTCATAAAAGTTTTACTTATTAAAATAATTATCTTTTCGTCTGTTACATTTTATGTAGTTTAAACTATATATAGGTGAAATAAAAATTAAATATTTTCTTTATTTTTTAACTTACTCTGTTTTTCCTAACATTGGAAATTTGTTAAATAAGTAAAAAAAAATGTTAATGTTAAAAAAAAAGTTAAAGAAACAAAAGGCAATGAGTGTTTTTTTCCCCTTCTAATAGTGACTTTTCAAGTATGTTTTAGCTATTTGGTACAGAAAAAAATATGTTTATGTATCATTTTTTTAAAAATTTGTCTCCGAACCTATTCGGATACCTTAATAGATTTTAGAAAAAATAGTGTGTGCTTTTACCAGTCCCCACCCCCCTTGCGTGCCTAAAAATTTGAACCTCCTTATTTTAGAGCAGAGGTGAAAGATTTGATTTTTTTTTAAAAAAGTTTTGGGTATGTTCCAGATGATTTCAAGGAAAGGAACTTATTTGACTCGGATGCTTTATTGTGTTATCTCTAAAGTTACCATCTTGAAAACGACTTTCATTAAATTCCTTTAACTTAATTTTTTTTTACTTTTTGGTACAAGAATTTAGAGAAAGTATTGTAATCAATCATTTGAGAGATGCAAAATTCTAACTCGAAGTTTTTAACGAATCTCCTAGTTTTAGACATCTCTGAGTTCGAAAAATACATTTTTGTGTATTATATCTCTCTGTGCGTCCGTCTGTCTATTTGTGATAAAGATAACTCATAAATGTTTTGTGATAGTCGAATTACATTCCGTATATAGTGTTTGCAACAAATTTGTTCATTTCTATCAAAGTTTCAGCAAAATCCATTCAGAAGAAGTCTGCCTGTCCGCTGTTCGAATATAAGTTAACATGAAAACTACAAATAGCTAAACGGATTCAGTTCAGTACACAGATTCGACATCTATAGTGTGGCCACCTATCAAGTTTTTAGCCAAATCCAGATAAGGGTTCTCTCTTTCGGCCTGTATTTTTTAGAAGCGCGATAACTCAAAAATGCAGTGACTTTAAGATATCAAAGTTCTCTTTCTTAGAAGGGGAAGGGGAAAATAAAAGGTCCCTTGAATGAACCTGTCTGCTTTTCTAGGTGAAAGCGGTGGACAACGATAAAGGTCACAATGGTCAGGTGAGATACTCCATCGTACAACAACCCAATCAAAAAGGGACGAAATTCATCGTGGATGAAATCACGGGAGATATTCGCACCAATAAGGCAAGAACTGTTTTTCATTTTTTCCCCTTCAGTTATATATTTAACATTTTTGTGTTATAAAACTCTTGCTTTCTATACATGCCTTGAAATAAAAAATGTGCAACCAGACTAGCATATTCGGAACTTTGGGAGGATTTTGGGCGATAATTTTTATTCAACTTCTTTTATTGCATTTTCAAGTTGAAGAAAAGTAACGGTGTAGGGAAAAGATGTAATAAATTGAAAGTATGCAAGATATAAGAGGCATAAGGTATAATTAATAATAATTAAAAAAGAACTTTAAGAAATCGGCTATAAAGAAGGCCGTATTGCAATAAAAATGCGGTTCCAGTTTGCAAGTTATTTGCATTAGTCGGCTGAGAAGATAAACATGAAATTTCTAATCTTTGCAACTGTTTCCTTATGACTTACTTTTGTCATTATGATAAAGTTCTGACTGTAAAATTTATTTCCGTATCACCACTTCTTAGTAAAGTAAGCCACAGAAATTATTTAATTGATTTTATTGATTAATTATTTGATTACCAATAAACTTAATTGATTTGCTTTATATTTTCCCGGTGATAACACACTGCTTTAATATTTTTTATTTAATTAGAATTTATGCGCTTCTTTTAATTACATTATGATTTCATACCACTTGGTGCACTTTGTTGTGAATTTCAGAAAAATTGATTTCAGGAGTGCATGCTATTTGAGGGAGTTATAAATTACGTTAAATAGACATTAAAATAGAAAATAATAATAATAAAAACACCTTTCTCTTTTTAGTATTAAATTAACAATTTAAAATGTATTTTTTTAAATATTTAATTTATTTGCTGTCGCCTCTCAGTTTTTGTTTATCCTCTACACTCTCGCTAAAATTGATTTTATAAAACGTCGAAAAGATTCTGTTCAATGCTGACTCTGATTTCCCTGCAGGTGTTCGATCGTGAAGGGGACGACGGCCGCTTCGTGAGCGTGACAGTGAAGGCCACGGATCGTGGCAATCCTCCCCTGGAAGGCGTTTGCTCCTTCAAAGTAGAGATCACGGACATCAACGACAATCCTCCTCTGTTCGACCGGCAGGAGTACCGGGAGAACGTGAAGCAGGACACTCCCAAAGGGACCAATATTCTGAGGGTTTCGGCCTCGGACGAGGATGCGGACAACAACGGCGCCATTGTCTATAACCTGACTGCGCCTTATGACCCGACGGACCTCGACTACTTCGAGATCAATCCTGACTCGGGATGGATCAGTCTGAAGAAAGCTCTGGACGTGAGTGGCATCGGAAGAGTTCATTTTATTTTGATTGTTAATTACCTTAACCCTCTAAGGGTTCCACACGTATTTCGACGTAGCCCCATAGATGTCTTTAAAGTGCACCTCACGGATTTTAACGTAGGGTAACGAACGATGCAGATTCGTTTTACACTGAAAATCACGTAGGGGTGTTACTGCACCGCAGATGGTGTCGACGTATTTTAACGTATTTCTTTCCCCCTACCAGTTTCGACATCTTGATGAATTGGAGGGGAGACAACACAATGAAGTTTTACGGCCATTTAAGGAAGTCACAGGATCTGAGAGCCCGAAGATTCCTTTAGGCATAGGGCATTGTGATGGTGCCGGCGTTATGGAGGAATGAGGGGTGAAAAAGGAAAGGGCTCGCCCAAGAAAAGAGGAACAGGAATTTTTCCCCAATTGTGTCTCCCATAATGGCTCTATGTGAACTTAAATTTAAATTGCATTTTGTCTCAATAGTTTTTGTTTGATATCGATAGGGATAGGATTTCTTTGATCTAAGCGTTGCCTCAAAGTTCCATTGAGTTATTTTTTTCTTAATGCAGTTTTATGCTTACTTGTGATTAAACATCACATTGAAGTACTAGCAACTCGAAAGGGATATATTTGAAAAATTGCCATCAATATATAGTTAAAATATTAAATATATTTTTCATTCTTAGTTCAACTGTTATTATGATTCAAATTTATATTTTTATGCTAATCTATACCTCCAATTATTTTTCACGAAGTAAACAGATGCAAATGAATTTTGCGTTTTTAAGCAGTCTAAATTTCACAGAATATAATAAAATATATTATTATATTGTTTCTCTTATCTTGTAAAAATTTGGAATAATGTTTCATTTTTTATAATGCGACTCCTTTTCAAAGTTTTTTTTAAAGAACTGAATAGAATAATTTCATTCAAATTCATAAAAGAAACAAAAACATTTTTTTAAGAATTATGTCTATTCAGAAAATTATTAATATTTAGTCTTAATATACCTTGATGTAGATGAAAGCAAATAGTAAAATAAATTTAATTCAGGGTTTGATTTATTTTGTTAGGAATATTAAGAAACGAATCGCATTGTAAAAGTCTTAACATTGTAAACTATCTGAAGATATTTTTTCAACAGTTTATCAAAGAAGATATATTTCTTAGATAAAATTATAGATCTCTAAAACACTTCTAAAAAAATAAGTAGGTAGTTCAAAAATTCTGTTCTTATTTTACAAGTCTTTGAAGCAGTTTTTTTTTTTTTTTTTTGTAGATAAGTTAATGAGCATTCTTCAATATAGAATAAAATCTGAGTGGATAAATGAGATAACTTTTGGTGAATCTTGTGCTAAGTACAGAATGAGTTTTAACTATACGTTTTTAAGGATGTTCTAATACAAAATGGTGCAGATAAATTCCTGAATGGTGCATGAATAATAAATTATTTTTGAATATTCAAAAGCTTAGCATTCATAGTTATGCCTTGAAATCACAACATGCTATTTTCTCCTATCAAATAAATGACTTTGCATTACTTTATTCAGATTTTGTTACTGATGCTGGTGTTACTTATGGAAGAAAACTTCATAAACTGCACACTAATGCAGGATCGACCTTAAAGGTTGTTGGGCCCAAACAGGAAAACAATTATTATTATTAAAAGCAATCCAAGGTTTACAATCAAGGTAAAGATCAATGGTAGCATCAGCATTCTTACTTTTTCCTATTCATCTGCTTATGCAGTGTAGCGCTATCCATATTTCTTAGCACATTTTGAATAGAATCAAGTATGAATTTGGTGCGTCTTCCTATCCTTTCAGATTGGAGCAAAAATTCGACACATTCGCAATAACGATATCAAACCAACTCACCAAACTTCATTTATCTATATTGTATGTGTGCGTGTGATTTCAAATAATTATTTAAACACTCATGTGTAATAAATCCTTTGTCAGAATACATTTAAAAAAATTAATACAAATCTACATTTTGATAAAATTGCATGATACATTTAATTTATCTCGATGCTTCCGTTTTGGGATATCATGTACATGCATACATGACTTTTACATACAGATTTCTCATTAGTCAGTTTATCTAATATTTGAAGATAAAATTACATATAAATTAATTACAATTAATTATAGAAAGGTTGCTATATGTTGATTTACGATAAAGAAAGAAATCGTTTCTCAAATTCTTTGACTGGAATGATTCCTAGTGAATGCTCAGCCTTTTTAACCTAAGCTATTGAATGGGGAGGTTAAAAAAAAGTTAATAAAGGGTTTTAAAGGGTTGAAAAAAGGGATTAAGCCATATCCAGTATGCTATATTAAACTGAAATTTGAGAAATAATTGTTTATTTTTTAAACCAATTATATAAATAATATTGTCAATCATATATTAATTTTCCTTTTATATGAGGGTTAATGACTATTGATATATCATCAATGATCACCTATCATATATATATATATATATATATATATATATATATATATATATATATATAATATATTTATAATATCTTCTCAGTATATTCAGTTGATACGTCTATGGCGGAATTACTTCCAAAACCTTTTGGTATTCTACTTGCCCCAGTCATTCGACCAAATCTGTCAATTTATATTTCATAATAAAACCATTGGCCATTAGATATATCATCAATGATCGTCTGCTCTATATAATTTTTCAATTTCGAAAGAAGAAAAAAACGCCTTTTTTAATGTATTTTCATTTTGAAATAAATAAATTCTTTCTTTCCACTATTTGGCTGCATGATTCATCAACAATTCAATCAAGTTTATTAATTTTTTCTACCGCTTGGAGATATATTTGATAAATTATAAAAATAAAGTATCAAGCGTTGTGGATGGGTACAATTTGTTTCAAACATTTTTTTTTTTTTTGTAACCATGTTTCTCTGCGCGCTGGGGAACGTGAATACAGAATTTCTGCGAAACATGCGAATAACTTTGTATAATAAATTTTACGAAAATCAGTTCTGTGATACTTGAAGTTTATAAATATTTTACTGAAGCAGATATGTATTGTAATGCTTAAAACTAGTTAAATGAATATTATAATTCGGTATAACTATACTGCATAATATTTTAATTATTCTAATAATTTATATATTAAAAATTTTCTGTTCTTTATATAATATATATTATAAAGTGACAAAAGAAAGCGACAGGAATTTGAGATTGAGTTTTGAGGTTGAAATGGATTTCTCTTCATGATTCCTCTATGAGCTTATACTGCGGCCATGAATTTATACTTTTGTTTCTTTTGCTTGGCTCCTTTTTAGTATTGGTTTCTATATATGTATTTCCTCTTTAAAAAATTAAAATTAATGAATTTGTGTATTTTAGTAATGCGTTTATTATTCTTGTTGTCAAGTGAAGTATTTCCTTTTAAAATATTTTCATTCTATTACTTTTTTTAATGGATTTTGCTGTTGAATTCTGTTCATAATTGTCCTTATTGTGAGGATATAGAAACAACGCAAGAATAAGCAACACATTGAAAATATTTAAAAAGTATATCAACTTTTTTTTATTGAAATGGCTGTTATTTAATTATATAAAGTTTTTATAAAGTAAAATGCGTTTTCCTGTATTAAATCCAACATCCTACACAACTGTGAAAAAGATTTCAATTTTTGGTTAGTTCTTTTGGAAGTTATCAAGAAGTACAGTAAGTAAAATGTTCTGTTGAGTAAAATGTTGAGTTGAGTAAAATGTTCGATCTGTAGAAAAACGGCGGCCCAAACTCATAGCGACACGGGTGGCATTTGTATCCGTATAGTGTGAGACGAGCCTTAGGGCCACACGGATGGTTAATCGCGAGATGGTCTTTCTGATTTAAAGGGGGGGGGCGATCCATAAATCAATGGAATAGCTTACAAATTAGAAAGTAACTGCTTTATAAAGGCTTTTTTTTTTATCAAGATTTAATTTGATAAGTTTGTGAAATTAAGTCAGTAGATGTAATTGTTTAAACACTATTATTAATTTTCGACAAAAAATATGATTAAAAACTAAAATCAACTTTTGATAATAATATGACTTGATGTTCTAAGACTGGGCATATTTTGTAAGTATCAAATTTCGAGAATCTGTGAATTATTCTTTTCAATAACGAAATACAAAGAGTGATTATTTAGTTATGGTAAAAGATAGCTTCATACTTAATGAACTAAGGTATGCGATTAATATATTCCTTCTAATATTGAATGTGTTTATTTACTAAATGCGATCTTCAGATTTATTTTGAATTGCTCTGAATAATCATATCATAAATCACCATAGCACTCATGACATAAATCATCATAAAACAGATTTCAAAACAAACATCATAATATTGATTTATTTAGAGGAAATAACAGGAGATGTAAATGTTATTTATGATTTCCAGGTATGTTAATTGTTGTAATATAATTTAGAATACGGTTTATTAAGTTATAATCAAAATAAGAAGTGTTTACGTCCTACGCGTAACTACTAAACCTTTTTTTACTAATTAAAAAAAAAGAAAGAAAAAAAAACTTTATTTTTGTGTATTTCAAAACCGATTCAAGGCTAATGTCAATGATTCTGGATACAAGGCTACTTTCATAAATGAAAGTAATTGCTTACACCGGTAATTACTTCTAAATAAGGAACCAGTTACCTCTTATGCTGGTTTTCGAGAGTTTTCACACTATGCTGTCAAATATTTGTAAAATTTATACATCCCAATTTCACTGAAATACGAATATCACTATTTCTTCACTAAATCCATTTACTTATATAGTTTGATATTTTTACAATGTCTATGGAGGTAATCAACAAAAGTAAAAACTTTTCTAGTAAGCAATTAAAACTTCCAAACTTTGTTTATAATACAGTTCTAAGACATAAAATTTCTTAATTCAATTGTGGAATTGTTGCGGTTCCTACCAAAGCAAGACGCTTATTCTTTTATTGAATCCATCGTCATGAATTATTGTTAAAAAAAATGTTTTCGGTGATTGTTACCTTCACTCCTAGCGATCATTAGAAAGAGAAAGAAAATGGAATGTTGCAAAGATACGTTAATGCAACATATGCTTTACAAGTTTAATTTTACATATTTAAATCATCAATTACTTTTCCACAGTAAATTTTATAAAAATATGTAAGCACAATTGAAACTTTTGTCATTAAAATTTTTTTTTGATAAAACTAGCAGAAATAGCAATGAATAAATAGTGTTTTCTTTTTTAGAATGCACGAAAATTAGAAAATTATTACGTCCATTGTATTTTTTTAAAGAACATCATAAATGTATCGAAATTTACGAGGAATGAAATACTCCTGTATAATATTTTAAAAGAATCATTTGTTTGTTCTTTTGAATATTTTTGAAGATAGCAATTTCTTTGAATATGCACACAAAATAGTGAAAAAGGTGGGAAAAAAATAGCAAAAAAAAGTCGATAATTTTAATAAATTTCTAAAACATTTTAAAATTAATAGAACAGTCTATAATTTCAAAAATAAATTTTAAATAAGGTCATTTAATCTGCATTTACCCTGATATATTTGATGAGGTTTTAATTGAAATTTTCATTATTTTGAAACATTTAAAAGCGAATATGCCATTATTTTTCAATAAAAAAATGTTTAAAAAAAGTATTGAACTTTAAAAAAATTGTTGTGATATATTTTAGAGCCTGGGTCATTAATACATAAATAGCAAATCATATGGCTCTAGATTTGTATATTTTTTAAGCTACTCAATCAATTTGCTGATTTGCATATTTTATTATAATATAAGATAATGCTATTTTAATGATAAATCGGTTTTATATTATTATTTATACACATCTGATTGACATAACTATTTGTGATTAGTCCTAATTTTAGACAAATGCTATTCAAATATTGATTACTCAGTAAAAAATATTACAATGATTTATTTGAAAGAATAATAAAGGAATATGAATGGAATTTGAATCCTCATTAATTACTTATTATATATATATATATATATATATATATATATATATATATATATATATTTATATATATATTATATATATAGTGAGACCGATGAGAGTTTCTGTGCTTAAAATACCTAGCAAAAATTAAGAGAAAACCCTTCTGTTTATATTTGCTCTGTACAACTTTTTACAGAGCGATATTATCTACTATCGGGGTTAAAAAGCAACAAAACTGGATCCCCATACACTATTCCTAGAAACCATCTGACTATTCTAGCCATAAACGAAAGCTATAAGATCTGACATGAATGAGCGGTAATTTGCGCATACCCCAGGGTTTGTAGACCACCCGTGAAGAAGAAGAGGGGAAAGAAAAAAGTGCTCGCGCTTGCTGTACATTTCTTTAGGAAAACCGAAACGATTGTGAGAGAGAATACTAGTCAAGTTTAGTACCCTTTTTAGAGGTTTCAGACGTAGAATGAAAACGCTCAGAGGGTTAAATCCCTTCGATACAGCAGATGCAAATCTTCTGAACATTGGGTCGAGTAACTAAAATTTAATTTTTATTTGTAGTGATGGATACAAATCCGCTGCTCGAACCTCCCTGTATTGTAACTTTACAATAGCAAGCCAAAGTCTTGTTGCATCCTTACACCATTTTAATACTACAACAGAGACAAATAAGATCCGATGCCGTTTATATTGTTATGAATTCGAGTTTTTTTCGATTTGTTAGTCGATGAAAAAACAGTCTTATAATAACGAACGACGACTTTATTAACAAGAAAAAACAAATACTCAGACGAACACACGCAATACACAGCAGCATACTTCAACCAACAGTACCCCACAAGTAGTAATCGGTAGTAAAAAGCAAGCACGCACACAAAGAGGACAGACAGAATTTAGCAGGAGGAGGGAATCTACGTAGTTACTCTCTACGGATTTTCCCAATGACTGCAATTCTTCATCGCCTCCTCGCTTTAGCTGTATCCAACTGCCGATTCACTACTACATGATTGGCAACGCGATGCTGCTTCTATAATAAACACCAAGGATTCGGCACACAGCTCAATTCAACAAACGCTTGAGCTCTTCACTGGACTGATACAACTATTTACCGTTGACTCGCTATGCGATTCTAAATCTTTCGGCGACTCTTTCCACGACTGTCTTCAGCTTATACTGCCGCCCTTTTATAATTCCCGCAGACGGGCAGAGAAGGTTTTGGAATAATCATTCATATCTCGGTTCCTATCGGCTCTATCACCAATATTCTGGAAGATTCCAGTATTATCTATTTTGTCGCCAAAGGGTCGCCAAGTTTTTCCCAAAGCCCCGAGATCATTGATTCGGCATCTGATCAGCATCCAATAGAGCTAATCGCAAAACGGTCTTTCCGGTGAAAGAACTAATCGTGCTGTGAAGCAACATTACAGATTTGTAACAATATTTAAAAGCAAAATTTAGGATTCCCGAATTGAACAGATATTTGTCTTGCATGGTTTAGAAACATTCGAAATTATTTTCTCCTTATGAAAGGAAATACGTTTCCTGGTCGCTGTATGTATTGTGTTGCGGTGGTTGAAATGAACAAACAAGTAGTATCAAGTAATTCGATCATAAACTGACTGGAATATTCACGAAACTGTTGTACGTTTGGTAAAATTCAATGAACATAATGTAATTTGAATTTAAAATCATTTTCTAATATTTACAGCATATTTACATTTTTTTTTTTTTGAAAAACACTTACAGTTTATAAGAATGCGATTAAAGTCCTAAAAGTGCAGTTATAAAGCATACAAAAAGTCATTAAAGAAAAAAATAATGTTGCGTGTTACAAGAATGCCATAATTTAAACCTAAAAAAGTTCAAAAACACCAAATGATATTCTCGCATTCTTACGAGATTAATGCATTAAAAGTAAGAAACAAAACGAAAAATTAATTACGTTTTCTGAAAGTCTTAATTAAAAATAGGAAACCAAACGACATATTAATAGCTTCATTTGCGGGTGAATGTCATTGAAACTTCGAACACTGGTCATTATTAATATTAATGTTCTGAAACCCAAAGATTCAGCTGGTGGAATGGTTGATATTGAATCCAGAATTGCTGTGACATTCACCTGAAAAAAATTCGAAATTAATCATTGCAGACAAGATATCCCTAGATGTAGGAAATATTTTAGGACAGAAGAAATGAGCCTTAAGCACAAAACAGTGACTTAACATTGTCTTCGTTCTTTTTTTATTATTTTTATTTCTAAATAAAACTATAGGTTTCTATGAAAATTTTAAAATTCTAAGTGTATGTGGACTGTGAAAACCGTATGTCACATAAAATCGAGTCTCGTTTTTCTGCCCCATGATAATTAATATTGGATTTTGCCCTCGGTGATTCGTGATGATTTTGCAAAAGCATTCATCAAATTTTTGTTCATACACTTTTTATGTGCCCTCAAATTTATTCTGGGATTAAGTATTAAAATGCAGAGCTATTTCCCGCATAAGAGCTACTTACGGACAGAAAGTCCGTGTTAGGTAGCACGAAATTCCCACCTCATGTTTTAATGCAGCTAAAAAAATATGGAAACATCGGATCATTTTGCATTAGCTTAGCCTATTCAAAATGTCGGTTGTTTCTGTGAAAGAGAGACCTGGAAGATTATATTTTACTGGTTAAAACGGATGTTTCAATGAGATTCCATAGTGATCGAAGAACTACGTATTTCACAACCACGTATTTGCTGTATCATTTATGTCTCAATCTGTGTACATTTCCTGTTGCGTATAAAATTCCACCAAAATAACATACTCCAGTCTCCGGAAGAAAGTATTAAATTATACTATAACAGACATTAAAAAGGTCCTTTTCAAAACTGTATACAAAAGTGTAAAACTCGCCGGAATGAGCTGCTCATGAAATGCAAGTCAATAATTAGACCAGGGGTTGGTAGACTTTTTCTGGGTAAAAGCTACTTCCAATTTTTTCAAGGTGTGGCAGTCCACCCAGTGGCGTAGATGTGGTGAGCTAAAAAATGTCTACAATATTTATTAAACTTAATAATAAATACGAAATATGTATTTACCTACATAACTACAAACATAATAATAATACAAAGATACAAACATAATAATAATAGCCACAAATATAATAATATCAAACCTTTCAAAATACATTAGAAAATAAATCATTTGAATCTAAAATTAGTTCTTGTAGTTATAGTTAGTAGAAGACTTAGTACACATATTATCCACCAGTCCTGAATATCTCGGTATATAGTTACTAACTTCTAATCTTGCACTGGATTCTAAGGGGTCGTCTGTGAAACGGGAACGATATGTTGCCTTAACTCTTTAACATCCAAGCACTTTTCAAGTGGCACTCCCTTTAACATCCAGACTTTTTCAGCGTGGCTCTGAAAGACATGGACTCTTCCTAGCTGAGGGGCAGTTACCCCCTCGCTACTCTGAAGTAATAAAACTGTCGACGCTCTACCTTGAATAATTGCCTTGCGGTTTTCGACAACGATATTCATTTTCCATCAGCTTAAGAGTTTTATTCTAATGTATTGATATTTTTTAGTGTGAAGTGTTTCGCTCATCATCTTTGTGGGGTATTTTTTTTACAAAAAATTTGAAATTTATTCTATAATTTAGAAAATAGGTTGTTTTTTTTTGTAAGTTTTATGTTAGGCTTACAAACCATTTAAATAAAAACTTGCTTTACTAGCAATTTCAAAAACATTTTTATGTTTCATTTGATTCTCAATAGACTTTTACATTTTTTTGTTGCCAAAATTAAATAATATGTCATATATTACCATGTAAATTTTTTTTGCATAGTAATGTAAAACATACATTGTGCACATATCAATGCAATTAGTTCATTTTTTAACATAGTATAGATGTGAATGCTTTTCAGTGATAAACAAGATAATGTATTAAATCTTCATTTAATACCAAAATAAAAACAATCGTTGGATAAAAAAATGTTATTGCTCTTTTTGAAAGATGTTTCGAAAATAATATGTTCTTTCAACACTCAGCTAAGATTTTTTTATATTGTCTTTAGCATTTTTTTTTCAATATAAACGATTATCTTTATTGAATTTTTAAATATAAAATATTATTTTGCATTTACGATAGTGATACTAAGAGAAAAGTTTTAGAAAAATTTTTTAAGAAGTTTTCACATTTTTTTCCCCAAAACCTTACGCATTCTTGCTTTTACATTAAATAATCGAAAAAGAATGTAGGGTAAATATAAATTCCAAAAATATCTTTATTTTGCCACTCATTTTTACTAATCTTTTAAAATATAACTATTAAAATTTTTTTCTAACCAAGGGAATGTATTACGTCAAATCTTATATATCTCATCTATCGAATTGTTTCGATAGATGAGTTAACATATTTTTAAAACTTCATTTAATAATGAAATACAAACATTTACGAAATAAAATTCGGGGGGAAAATTACTCAGCGAAATATATTTCGAAAATACATTCCTTCAGTTTTCAGCCTGAACATTTTACTAAAACATTACATTCTTCATAAACTAAATATGAAGATTTAACACATTTAAAATTACATTAATCATAAATATTACTTTTTTAGTATGAACTGTCATGTTGAATTTTTCAAGCTGAATTTCTGATTTTAAAATGTTATGTGAAGTTTTCTATAGTATTGTTAAGACAAGATAAATTTTTGAACGAAAGCTTCATGTTAAATTTCCACAAATTTACACACGAGGGAATCATTTGCAAATTTTTGATAATATGTACATTATATAACATTTTTTGACTCCTCATCTCTCTCTCGTTCATCTGACCGACGTTAGTTTCATCTCCTGCTTCTTTGCTTAGAATAAACGAGAGATCAGCTAAAGTATCATTTTTTGGCCAACCATCATCTGATAGATCACTGTCACTTTCATCAGAATCAAGTAAAATTGCTTTAATTTCCTCTTCAGTATGTTCACGATTTCTTTTACTCATAATGAAGAAATAATAAGCGTTTCAATAGAAAAATTACTCTGATAATCCAAACACCCGATTCACAGTACATAAAATAAAGAGTAGCAATTCACAACTGAAGAGAAATTTTCAGAATGGCATTCTAAAAAGGAACTCAGTATTTATATAACTTATCTCATTCTTTAAAGAGGGCGATAAAGAATACTCCCAATCTTTTTTTTGTGTCTTTTTTTTTTTGTCTTTTAATTCTATTTTAAAATCGGTAGTTTGTACACGGCCTCAGAATTTCCGACAGTCCTTTGATGAAAGAATAAGATGCTTGGAGTGTAAAACGACTTCCTTCCATAGTAACAACTGTCGCTACCCATTTTGTGAGAAAACTGCGATGTGAATAGGCATCAGTGTCAATGCAATGGTTTGTCTTTATATCATTACAATAGTCTTACTACTGAAAAGGGCTTTTGATGCTTGTCCGAAAAATAAACGAAGTGTCGGTATCCTTATATATCATTCATCGTTACCAGAGAACTTCAGTGGAAAATTTCTTTTATAAATGGCCATAAAATCTTTCCAATTTTGAGCTAACAACACGTGAAAATAGAAACTAAAACTCTTTCAAAATACAAAATGTACGCCAACAACCTATTTACTGAATTCCTCCTCAACCCCTACCGCCCTAAGGCACAGGGGAAACTACTGTGAAAAAGCCGCGATTGTCGAAGATAACGAGGACCTCCTGGAGTGTTCAGTAGAGGAGCCTCTTTTAATACCCATCTCCCCTAAAACGGCTAACAGCCGCCCCAAACCGACCCACGTGGATATTATAGGGTAAATTCTCAAACCGCCCCAAACCGCCCCGCTGGAATCGAGAGGGTTAATTATATTCATCGTTGAAAATGTAGATTCACACAGGTAGGTAGAACCAAAGAACAATTTTAAATGTTATGCAAATTTTTAAAATTACGATACATTACTTCGTCCATTAGATTCCAAAAGTTATTCTTTTCTGAACTAGATGCTTTTAAAAGAATGTCATTTTGAAGGAAAGAAACTTCATTTCCCACAGTTTTGGAATTTTCATTATTTCTTCCACACCAACATTGCTAAATGGGTAACGCATGAATGTAGCAATTGGTTTCTTTTAGTATGCGAGTCTTAGGTCTTAGTTAAAGGCGGTTTCTCTAAAAAGTTTTAGTCCTCCACCGGTCGATCGCGATCGACTTAATGCACTCCCCTAGAGTAGGAAAGGACCAAAATTTCTGCTAATTAACTCTTTCTAATGAATTGAAAATTTGTTTAATTTTTATGCTTGTAGAAATTGACAGTATTTTTTGTAGGAAGAGCCAAAGAAGTTAAATGATCAGCAACTTTTTTAAAAATTAGGATACTTTACTTCGTCCATTAGATTCCAAAAGTTATTCGTAGGTGCTGAACTACGTGCTTTTAAAATTAAGTTTTCCGTAAGTGAGAAAGAGATAATTTTCTGTTATTTCTTCCACATCAACATTGCCAAACGGGTAACACAAGAATGTTACAACTGGTTCTAATATAGTACATTCTTGAAAACATCGCTCGAATTCGGAGTGAAATTTTATTATTTCATTGTAATATTTTTCTTTGTTTAATGTACCTCCGTTAATAAATAACACGTGAGAAATATTTTTGAATTTTTTCGTCGAGTGTTCCACAAATATGTTTCTTTTAGTATGCGCGTCTTAGTAAATGCGGTCACCCAAATATGTCTTGGCGGTCCATCGGTTGATCGCGATCGACTTAACGCTCACCCCTGAATTAGACTATTAATGATATACGGTGCTTCTATCTGGGATTTCACAACAAAGCTAATATTGGTGTTAATTAAGCTAATATTAATCGAGAAGTTGCGTTTCATTAGAAATAATTATTTCTAGTAATAAATACTGCCAGATATGGAACACGAAAAGTTGTTCAACAAATGGAACCTCTTTCGAAGTTTTCTAAAAAGATATACAATGAGCCGCTGCCATTAAGGAAAATGTGGAAACTTAGTATGATAACTTCCCGCTGAGGAAGAAGCAGGGTCATCACAATTGATGCCAATTTGGAAAGTTAAAATTCTTTAAATTCTGCTGTTTAGGACTTAGATAGTTATCGTATGCTCACTTGTGTGCACATTTGATAATTATACCAAAATTTTTCTTTCTAATCGGTACTCAACAGAAAGGCTCTAGTAACTATATAATCACATTTTTTCTTACTTCCATTATTTTAAATTTTATTATGAGACACGAATTTAAGGAGTACAGATTTTACCCGCCTAAAATTGAAGCAACTATTTTTCTCTCTTACTTAAATTAAGTCCTCTTAATCGAAATTATAAAGCGGAGGTACTTTGATGTCTTCCGCTATTGATTAAAATGACTTGTCTATTTAAGTATCTTGTAACAGAAAAAGAGCTGAACCTAGTCTCCCGGTAGCACTATATTGTGTGATATTAAACAATATTCCACAATATTTCGAATATTGATCAATGTCATACAATAATGCACAATATTTGTGTGCTACTAGTGTTAGGTAAAGCTCTCCTCCTCCCCATCCTTTTTCATGATGTATTACTTATTTTAATATTATGGCTACTTTTAAAAGTATGAGTATAATGAATTAAAACCCAATAGTTATTTTGTATCAGACCACAACAAATCCTGCTTGTCGATATTGCTTTATTCAGTGGTTGCTGAGTGGTAGTTATACTCAAGCCCAGGTAGCACAGCCTGTTGCACAATAATGTACAATTATAGAATGAAATAACAATGGAATTACAAATTATTATTTAGTATTAAACAATATTATACAATATTGCGAATATTGTTTTATATCATAAAATATTGTACAATATACGTAATAATACAATATAAGTAATATGTAATATTGTGCTTCTAGGGAGAAGAATTTATTTTGTAATTACCCTGCACAGAATAATGTTAAATGTAATAAGAAAGATCATTTACAAAATATATGAAAGAAAGCATTTTAACGTTTTTACTTTCTCCTTCCAGAGGGACCAGTATCACCTGCGTGCCATAGCGTTGGACAAAGGTTTGCCTCAACACAGAGCCACTGTGGAAGTCATTATAGATGTCGTAGATAGAGCCAATAATCCTCCCATTTGGGACCAGCCGGTTTATGGTCCCATCTTCATCAAGGAAAATTATATGGTTGGTCAGGTGGTGGCTTCTATCAAAGCCCGGTCAGTATAGCTTTGGGTTTAATTGTCAATATTTTAGTGTTATTAATTTTTATGCAGGATGTTTTTAAAATAAACTAAATTGAAGAATAGGTTAGGTGCATAGAAACAAGTAATTTTAATTGTAGAAAATGGGTTCATAAACACAAAGGAGAGGAAGGGTCCCTTGTCAGTGAATTCAGTAAAAGAAAAGAATACGTCATATAAAGTGTACAGTGTAAGTACACTTGATTGAATATAAATTTGTGATTGAATATAAATTTACAATAGTACAGCAATGCAGCTGTTTGCAAAGCAATTTGTGGAACATGATTCCTTTGCACATTTATTGTAAAGCATTTCTAAGTATTGTTGTTTGTATTATTGCATGTTTGCCATTATAGTATCTGCCATACTATATATGATTTTTAGTTGAGTTTTATTAGGGCCACTAACCTAGAGAGTAAGGCGACGACAATGCATAATTTGAAATGACCCCAAGATCATTAAGAGATAACACTCATTTTCCATGTACATTTCCGAAAAAAGAAAATTATATTACATGCTTCGATAAAATGACTCTGTCAAAAGTTTCTTGGTAAGCTTAAAATAGAAATTCTATTACGGTAAGGGAGTCCTACTCTAAAGAGAGATACAACTCCGAAAATATCAGAAGCAGTTATCTCTTTTCCAAATCGAAACATAGAACCAAACTGAAGATAATGCTATTGTTAGGGAATGTTACGAAATTATAGTCTCACAGCCCCAATAAATGGCCAATCTTGGAGACCGGTTTCGGTGATAAATAGCAGTCTTCTATGTCTCTTTCTTTATACACTCTGTATGAATTATTAATATACTGTGAGTGTGGAGAATTTTATTTAGAGGGCCATTGAGGGGGGGGGGCAGGTATGAAAACAGATTTCCTTCCATTGAGATCCAGTACTGA
The DNA here is from genome assembly GCF_947563725.1 of Argiope bruennichi. Lineage (NCBI taxonomy): Eukaryota > Metazoa > Arthropoda > Arachnida > Araneae > Araneidae > Argiope > Argiope bruennichi. The sequence continues at coordinate 2,633,657 of NC_079152.1, forward strand.
GCACTTTTAGATGAAATAGTATTTCAAACTTTCTTAAATACGATGCTACACACCATAAGTATTTAAGCATCTCTTTGGCATTAACCCCGCTCTTTCAAAGCATCCTGAGCATTGAAAAACTATCATTTGATAGCAAGTGGTAGTAAACAAAAATTGTCATCAATTTACTTTAATAGTATAGTTTACAGTATTCTCAAAAATCTGTGGTATCAATAAACTTTGGCAATCAAAAGTAATTATTCTTGCATCTGTTTTTAATTTAGTAATTTAAAGCCTAAGAGCAAGCTTTGAAGCATTTTTAATCAAAATATAAAAGATGGCATAAATCTTAGATATTTCAAAAGACTTTCTTGAAACAAAAATTCGAAGAATGTAAGGTTATATTCCAAACTAGAATAAGATGAACTTCTACAAAACCTAATAGAAGAATTTAGATGCCAATTTTTTATGTTGTTCTTGATATTACAATTAATAGTATAAATAAGCAAAAGATTTAAAAATATGCTAAATATCATTTCCAATTTTAAATTAATCACAGATACAAAGGCAAAAGAAAAAAAAATGCACTGGCAGCCTATCAAAAACTTTATAATTATACTGTAAATAAAGGTTTTAATCCAGGAGATGGATTTGTTAAGAGGAAAAAGATTTAAATAACACCTAAAACATTTTGTAATATATGTTAAATAATAATTAGCAATTTTTTCCAAATGTTAATGTTTTTTAGCTTATTATTTACCACAGAAATTAAAAAACACAATTTCAGTAAATGCAAGTGAACTGTGATCATGCCTTTTTAGCGAAATTAAGCAAAAAATTGCATTTTTCAATGCAATAAATGTACTAGCAAATAAAAAATTGCATCTTTGAACAGATTTTTCAACAAATAAGCTTATTTTGAACACTGTTATTTATTTTTGAAAGAAATATTTGAAGGCCTCTAAAGAGTTTTTGCTCTGCAATCCCTTTTATAGATTGCAAGCATTAGTTGTTAGGCTATAGTAAATTTTCATTCTACATTTTATCCTTTTCTGTCGCTTAGTTCCCTGACAAAGAGCCCAAGTACTGCTCTAAACTGTCTTATGCTCAGTTAGATTACAAGTTTCTGTGTCCGTCACCCTTCCTTAATATATGCTACATTATTTTAAGAGCATCTGGCATATTAAAATATTATTATTTAATTACCTATTGAATTTTATAAATAAAATTAATTTAATACAAATGTTTGCTTAACATAATTACTACATTCGTTTAACTATCCTACAATCTTAAACCAAATAACTTCTCAGTGCCATACTAAATATCATTTTGAATACTTGGAATAAAATGATGTCAATTTGAATACTTGAATGCCACACGCACACACGAAAACTTTTTGTTATCATCACAACCCCTTTTTCAAAACTCCTGCAAAAAAAAAAAAAAAAAAAAAAAGAGGGGGGGGGGAGAGAGAGGATATTTATTTATTAAAAAAATATTTATGTGAGGGAAATGGTCTGTAACATTCGAAATACAACATAAACCAACCAGTTTGGTATGTTTTTTTACCAAATCATTATCTTACTGCATTATATTGGACACTTTATTCATCAGACCTTAATCCATGTGATTAGGATCTGATGACAGATTGGATTTAGAGGAAACCAAAAAAACTTGATTAGCCTCAATAAATGCCTTACCTGACTCATTTTTAAACATGAAAAAAGATACATTTCAATTTCTATCAGATAAGTTTTAGGCTTCTTTGTTTATAAGATTCGAACATTAAAAATTTTATTTATTAAATTCCTTTCCCACATTCCTTTCAATAAAAAAAAGGTCTGTTGTTCTGTTTGTAATGACTTTAAAGTTTATTTGAAAGATTTAATTAAAGAGTTAATTCATGCATATTGCATTTTATTTTGTATATTGTTAAGAACAAGAATTTGTATATGTGACTACTATGTTCTTATTAATAATTAGAATTCCACACAATCAATTGGAAATGTGCTCATTTTCTTCAAATTGAAAAGGAAACTAGCCACTGATCCTTATATATACTTATGAATTCATTTCTTTCAATACATAATTCAATTTATCATTTTCACGCCTTGCGTTATTCTAAAGAAATCACATCAAAACTCTAAGATATAATAACATTTCTTTCATACATTAATAATACATTCATTTTCTCTGTAAAGAAAAAAGAAATAAATAAATCCAAATTTCATAAAATTTTACTTAAAAACATAAAAATTCTTAAAACATATAAATACAAAACAACACTGAATGTAGATTCAATGCAATTTGATTTTTGAATTAAACTGGTAATTAATTTTATAATTCATTTTTATTGATAAAAAATTATGCTCCTATGTATGAATAAGAATATCTTATCTTCGATATTGTTAATCCTAATATAACAAAACATAAGGGATATCTTTAATGAAATTTTGATGACATATCAATGATAGCAGCTGATAACAAATTGGGAAAAATATAATAATGGAATTATGAGTTATTATAAATCCAGAATAACAAATTGTAAATTTGCAATGCAATATAATTAAATTTGGATGTTTTATTTTGAGCTTATTAATTCAATTGTTTTTATCATAAATTTAACATTTCTAATAATTACACACAACACTAATCTGTATTTCAAATTAAAATGATTCTATAGGATGATATATTGGAAGAATTTTTATGTTAGGAGATATAAAATATTAAAATTGAAAATTAAATCACTTAAAATTAACCTACAATTTTTAATTGAATTAATTGCTGATTGTTGTACTAACTTTCTAGGAATGAATTCTTAATCAGTTAAAAGCAAAGACCCTTAATATCATTTTCAGCATAATTTAAATTTTCAGATTTTCTTATCATTGTGCTAGAAAATTTAAGATCCATTACACAAATATAATACAGTATTTCCACACCCTGCTCCCCAAATTTTATTTTTAATTGATAAGAATGTGATTTTTTTTGTTGAATAGGATAGCTAGGAAGATAATAATAATAAAAGATTGAATCACTTTGTTTTATAGCCTCTATTTTATTAATTCATAAGAGAGCTCTGAGATTTTGAAGAATCAAAAGTTGTTGATTCATAAAAGTAAAGGGGGTAATGAAGTAATGATGTTATTTTTGCACAGCTCTGGCATCCCTGACAACCCTACTGTTTTCTACACCTTGATGAAGGGGAGCACTGAGCAAACCAACAAGAAGGATACCTTCTATTTGGACCAGAGGAATATGAATGGAGACACCTGGGCTGACATCCAGGTCAACTACCCTCTTGACTACGAAAGAATCCAGCAGTACAATCTCACTGTCAGGGTAGAGGTGAGTGAGCCTTAATTCTCAGCAAGATACATGAGATGAGGGGGAAAAAATACTGTGCTGTTTTATAGATTTTATTAAAGAAACTGATACTGAAATTCTGATGAAATAAGAATTTGGCAAAACAAAACAATATATGCGATATGAAATAAGAATTTGGCAAAACAAAACAATATAGGCGATATTTCCATAAATTAATTTTTCTTTAAATATAAAGGTTTGGTTATCAAATTCTTGGAATTCTATTTTACTTAAGAGATATTCTTAAATAGTTTTGTTTACAGATTGTAAAAACAAACAGTGCAATTGAATATATTCATAGAATGATTTAAATATATATATACACACAAATCAGTTCTAGATATTTAAAATTAGATTTTCTATATAATTTCTTTCTCTTGCATGAATATTTCCATTAAACAAAACATGTTTAAAGTTTAAAAGAATTTCTATATAGTTTCTATTTATTATGTTGAATGTTTGTAAAAAATTGATGATTTTAGAATTTTATTACTGAATTCTTACTCTTTACCTGTCATATTACAGTTTTTAAATTTATTACACATGTATTCTTAATAACAAAAAAACATTTTAAATTTTTTCAGAAATTTAACTATTAGTTATCAATTACTTCAATTAAATTTTCTTTGCATTCAGTTTGTAAGACCTATTAATGAATTCATGAAAAAAATATTTTCTAAAAGTTCTTAATATTCATAATGACAAATAACAAAATAATAATAATAATAAAAATAGAAATAATTAACTTTAAAAAATTATTTTTCTTATATATTAAAAAAATTCTTCAAATCATTTTAATACATTAATTTTGATTTTTAAAAAATTTAATGTATTGAAACTGCTTTTCAGTTACATTCAAAAGAACATGAGTGATGATCATTTGGATAAAATATTATAAAGAAATGGTCCCAATTAAAGCTTTATAGGATAAAGACACAGATCAATACTATATTAAAAATATTATATTAATCAATTTTATATTAAAAACTCCCTATATAATCTTTTATTATTTATAAAAATAAATTTGATAGTTGATCTATTCTTTGCATTCATTTTTATTCATGAAATTTGTTTTATTTCTTCATTATTAATTTTTCTAGATAATTTACAAACATTTCATTTATCTTTTTGCTCTTTATTTTCTGCGGTCTCAGATCTTATATCATGTAGTAATAAATCACATAATGAATACAACCTTTCACTTTTAAATTGATAATAACAAAAATATTATATTTTATAATACAAGCATTTTTGTGTATTAAACACAATATTTTTTTAATCTGACAAAATTTATAATAAGGTCAGAATTTTTGTATTCTCCCCTTTAAAAAAGTGTTCTTGTATATATGAAACAAACATATCAAAACGTTTCTGTTAGATTCAAAAAGTTCTGTAATTTATATATTTTTTCACTCACAGAATGAGAATACAGATAGAATCTGCCCATTTTCTATTTATTTGGAGCAATTATTCTACACAAATAACCATTTTTACCATCATTCATATAAAGATTTCAATGCAGATTACACTCTTCCTTCTGCAACTTCCCTTTTAGCACCTCTGTTTTTATACCTCTTCAGTATTTGATGATTGTTGACTCTATAGCAAATTCATTGTCTGAGAAAAATGTCATGTAAAGTAAGATCAGTGGGAAACTGGTCGATACTGGTTATTGAAATATCAAAATGTGATGATTTGACACCCAGAGAAATCATACTGGATAAGTGTACCCACAATTTTTAGCTTCCTGCAAAGAGAAGTATTGAATACTTATAATTATGAGTTACACACGTGTCATGTATCCTTTAACTGGATGAACCTAGCTGGTCATTTGTTTGTTTTGGGAAAAATATCATAATTCATTTACATTTGGGAAGTTAAGGAAACTGTAGAATATAGTCATTATACAAAGTAGAATAATCAACTATATAGAATAAAAAAAATATTAATTAGTCAGCCTATTAAATTTAAGTCTATAAACTGGTTTCCTATTTTGCAAAGACTATGTATAAACTAAAATGATCTAGGGAACTCTTCCATCACCTTTAGTTTATGTAAGCCATATAGAAAGTAAAGATTTTAAAAAATACGCAGATTTTGTATTGATAAATAAAGTGAAGGAGAAAATTAAATACTTTGAATATTTTTCTAGAATTCAAAATTTTTTAATTTGTTTCACATAAATAAGAAACAAAAATATAGGTAAGACTATAAAAGCATTACTGATCAAAATCAAAATAACCTAAGAGAAGTGCTTACTAACCAAAAAAAGAAAGAAAGAAACATTTAAATTTTATATTATTCAATTAAGTTTATGAAGAAAATTTGTAGAAACTTGAAGAAATATTACATTAACGAATATTATACTATAGAAATATTAACAATATATAATAGCAAATATTATAATCAATCATGCATAAGAATTGATACATTAAATAAACCTGTTTTTATGTTCAATATATCAGGCTTTATTTTCTCATATTTTAAGCGCAAGTTAGGTTTTAATTGCAATTGTGTTTTATATTTATTTTTCATAATAATATGGCTGAAAAACTATTTTTTTAGTACAATTTTATCCATTAATTAAATTTCTATATAAGCATTTTTTTAAAGTAATAAATGGTTTATTTCAGTTTCTCAAAATAATTAATTGCATGAACCTTTAGAAAAATTGTTTTGATATAACATGTAATAAATAAATAAATTTTAAATGATATAATAAAACAATTACTAATTTTTTTTTTTTTTTTAAATTTTAAGCTTAATACTCAAATACAAAATTTACTAGAATCTTATTATATTGCTTACTGATAATTGAATCATCAAACTGTAATACAAATTTTCTAATCCAATTCGAAAATATGAGGAGAAAAAAATTCTCAATATAACAGCCCGAAATTTAATGACTCTTTTGAGTTGAATAATCTTTGTGAATGAAATAGAAGTATAAAATCAAATAATATGTAAATAATATGTAAAAGTAATAAATCAATAAATAGAAATAATATGATTAAAAGAATCAATCCTCTGGGCTCCTCAGTTAATTTTTCAACCAGGTCTACTTTGCCTATTTGATTATCTTGTCTTAATATGATGATTTCTCAGTTTTGTAGTAACATATTTTAGGTTACTTCAGTTGTCAATAATTTCTGTGCTAAATTAAGACTCTAATTTATCAAACAAATTGTTTTGATATTAGATGGTTTTATTTTTTGTCAAATTTACCTGCTTAAGTTTTTAAAAAGCACATTAAACCAATAAATACATATTTTTTTTCAATAAACTGCATGCAAAAATCGGTGTGGATTTAACTCTTCTAGCTTTGCATATTTTGCAATTCATTAATTTTAACCAATTTTTGTTGATAATATAGGTATAAATATAGATGTATTTATATAATTAAAATGCAAATAAAAAAAGCGGGTTATTTAAATTCAAATCTTAATATTATGAAATGTTTTTGCTTAAAAATGTTTCTGTGATTGCATATCTGTTAAACTTGAATTATAAATAAAATTTAATTTTAATAAATTAATTTGACCAGAATCTTATTCATGGTGGAAAAATAAATTGCATCTTTATGCCTCCATTATCCACAATGGTAGAAAAATCCATGACAAAATTTTGTATTAGCAATGAAGATCACTTGAGTCTCTTTACAACAGTGAAATATATTCTTATAAAATTAAACTTAAAAATATGTTTAAAAATAGAAAGAAAAAAAAATTACAGTAACTAAATTGGCACCATTGAAAATATTACTTTTTAAATTTTAAGAGGTATGAAATTAATATTTGTCTTTTAATATTTTCCGCAATTATGATTGGAAAAACTGTAAAAATTTTACTTAATTAATTAATATTTCAAAAATATGACTTTGAGCTGCACATACTCTCTCCAAAGTGCATCTGTAGCAAATTTAGTAGCTTGTCTTTCTTAAAAAACACCAACACACACATTTTTCTTTATCGTTAATGGAGATTATGTGATGCATGAATCTTTACTTTTTTTTATTTCATTTTTATAACAGAATTATAATAAGGAGGTTATTTGAAAAAACTGAATAATGCATAATAGTTACCATTAAAATAGTTACGTAATTACTCTTTACAAATTTGAAGCATTTATTCAATGAATACATTTCTAAAATTAATAGAAAATGATTGCATAATACATTTTATTATTCACCATGGTTTTTAAAATATTTCATTTGACAATATTTTTGGAAATTTAAACCAATTTTTAATTTTATTTTGATGTTATAGTGCCTGTTTTCCAAATTCTTTCATGTTAATATGTGTAATAAGGGAGACATTTGGCAACTTTCCTAACTTGTTTAATGACTTTTCTTCCTTGTTGTTGAATTTGATCATGCATTAACATAAACAAGTTTGTATTCAAATATTTTTGATATGAAAGCATGCTTAAAAATAGGTAAATCACTTTTTCATAAAAGTAAATATTCATTTAGTTTGTGGTTTTATGAAGTTATAAAAAGGCAATTTTAAATAGTTATGCATTCTGTATTAATAGTTAGTTTAATGTAGAGGATAGCCAATAAGCTGGTTATCAAAGATAATCAATATGAATATTAACATGTTACTAAACAAGTTGCTGCATTACATTGTATATAATAATATATTTACAATATAATACAACTACTTGTATAGTAAAATATAAATACTATATTATAAAATTCTAAGATGTATAGATATTTAACCAGATTTTTTCTAAGCTATTTATTTTTAATTACACTGTAAAAAATTAGTGATTAGCTGCAATTTGAGCCAATTCTGAACTTTGTAAAATTCCGCTAAACTAATAACTGTAGTTTACTGATTAATTTAAAGCCTGATGTGTGAAAATTAAGGAGAAACATGAACTTGTGCAATAAATCTTCCAATTTTAAGAACTTGCTTAGTAAGGATAATGTTTCAGCAAAAGAAATAGATCATGAATTATTCAATTATTTACTTTTATTTTTAATAAATCTTTTATTTTAAGTTCAGACAGATATGAAATTATGTTTGTACAATAAACTTGCTTAATTTCTTTAATATATATATATATATATATATATATAAAGAGCATCTAGGTATTATGATTAAATTAGTTTACATACCACAATGAAACCTGGAAATGATAATTATGATTAAGTTAAAAACATATGCCTTGAACATGATATTTTGCAAATATAATATTCATACAAAAGGTATTTTAACTTTCAATTAGTGTGTAATTTATTGCTGTAACTTTGTGACAATGGATTTAGTCGTTTCCACCACTAAACATGAAAAATGAACAGCACCTTACCCATTATCTTCAAACTATTGAAAAAACTGCTCCAGCAATAAATGACAGCTCTGAAGAAGATGCAAAACAATTAATCGAGTTTTAAGAAATATAATTGAAGGCAAAAGGAAACATAGAACTGTAAATGCTGCACATACTTCCTTTTAATTACTGCTAAAGCTCATGTGACATGTTATGCATGAGTAGAATTAAAAAAAAAAAAAATCATATATTATAGAAAAGTTTTTTAATGCTACCTGTGATAGAAAGGTAAAAACTTGAATATATTATTGCTAGCTTAAAAGAAATTAGAAAGTATCTAAGACATTTAAGGAAAATAATCCATCCAGATGTTCATCACTACAGTTGATTATTTTATTAGTCCCTGAAAATCTGTAAACATTGATAATCAAATTATTAATGAATTTATAATTATTATTGATAGAAGAACAGATTGAAAATGAAAGAAAATTAGTGAAGGGAAGAAAGAAAATGCTTTCACAAGTAAGAAGTTCACAAAAAATGACTTTATCAGCAAACCATGTGCAAACAATATCTGTCATAAAAATGGACACTATGGAACTGCTATTTGAAGAATTTTGATTTGAAGTTATGTTTTAACTGTGGGAAGCCAAATGAAAGATTATCACCATAAGTTCTTAACACCAAAGTTCAAATGCTGTTACCAATGAACAACGAATGAATTAACCAAAAGGAAGGAAATCAGATTCACCTTTCACCTGTGCTCCTTAACTGTTGGATAATAAAAGTAAAAGGGGTAGTACTTAAGATTCTGGAGCAAGTCACTATATGACATACCAAAAGGCATGGATTCATAATTATAAAGAACTTCAAAATCCTATAAAAATAAAAATTGCCAATAAGAATTGAATAGATACTTTTGGCAAAAGTTTCTCACATTCTGGTAAGTTGAAGAATGTTTTATATGTTCCTAATTTAAAATATAATATTGTTTCTGTTAGCTCAGTAACAGAAAAAACTGCATAGTCAAATTAGATAGAAATGTTTATAGAAGCATGAATAACAAGGAAACTAATATTCTTGGAAAGAGAGAGGGGGGGAATAGAATTTAACAAGGCATCAGAAATCAAGCACATATGCTCCTCAACAAAAGATTTACAAAAATATTTTCGTAAAATATAAAGCCATATTAGTTAGATAATTAATTCACTTAGCATAAGAAACTTACACCGCTTACTTACCTTACAAATTGTGCTCAAGTAAAATATCTCTTTAAAAGCTAAGGAATAAAATATAAAGATTCTGAAGAATTCCTTCATGAAGTATGTATTTTAAGGAAACAACATATTTTTACCATTTGAAAGAAGTTAAAATATTGATAAATATTTTTACCATTTGAATGAAGTTAAAATATTGATATCCAATGGAAGAACTGTAAATTGAACTTGCACATTATAAAGATTATTACAGCCATCAAAGGAACATTTTATTAAAAAAATAAGTCAGAATTAAAATTTAAAATAAAAGATTTTTTAAAGGAAGGAAAAAGTGTTATGGGTAACAAAATCAAAATTTTGAGAACTGATTAAGGTTGGGAGGAAGCCAACAAAGTTGTAGAATATTTGAAATAAAAGGGAATAAGGCATCAGAAATCAAGCACATATGCTCCTCAACAAAATAAAAGAACTGAAAAAAAAAAAAAAAAAAAAAAAAACTTTATACTATGAATGTGAAAAAAGAATTTTTGGCTGAAGCTGTCAACATTGCTGAATTTGTTTTAAGCCAAAGTAAAACTGGCTCTGTCAAAAGAAATTTAATACATGAATTGCAATGTAGTGAAACAGCTGGCATCAAGAAATTTCAAATATTTAGAAATATGTTAGTCGCAAAGTCATGCAGAAGAAAAAGGATATTTTTCAGTTATGAGGAGAACACTAAAATATATAATATCCATTTTCAATCTCAAAGGAAGATTGAAATCTCAAGAAATGTAATAATCAAACTTAACAATAAAATACTAAGTCAACAAATCACAAAAACTTCTATAAATGACCATTCAAATTATTTTATTGAAAATTCAAATCAATGGGAAATTTGTGAAGAAGGTTTCAGCAATGAAGAAGAAATTTCAAAACAGAATCTCTCTATTGATGAAGAGACGGAAAACAGAATTGTGAATGAGAGGAGGTTATCAATCTTCTTCAGAATTTGATTGGTGAAGTTTGTGACCCAATGATGAAAAATCTAATACGTTGACAGAGAGACCAATTAAGATTCAAGAAAAATGTAATGATTTTGAACTGTATAAAGCATATGATTTTACTGTAGGAAAAGACGATCCTTCTGCTTTCAACATGCTGCTATGCCGAATCAAGAATGGATAGAAACATTAAGATAAGAACTTAATTCGTTAAGCTGGAAAGTTGATTCTTGAAAAAAATGAAGCAATCATTGAAACAAAATAGGTATTTAGCAGTAAGAATGATGCAACAACAACAAAAACATGTCTAGTTCCAAGAGGTTTTCGAGAGGAAACATCATTAGAATACACCGATAATCTACTTTTAGAATGTTAATATTTCTTGTTTTACAAAATGAGTAGTCTATTAAGCAGTTGGGTTCTTATTAATAAACAGTGAAAAAGCCAAAACTTACAAGATGTAACACAAAAATGTTTCAACCTATGAGGACGATTCTAAATTACGACAACATCTGTTTATACAAAGTTTACAGGAAGAAAATTGTACTTCCGCCAACCCTTCACCACTAATTAATAAATACCAGCAGTTGAATATTCTATCTGCGCTTTTTAAATAAAGATCTAGGATATGATGTCTATATAAAGACCCTGAGGGTGTAATGAGTTAATATTTTTGCAATGACAAATGGTTTCAAGAGATCAAAGAATGTGTTTACTTTAAAGAAAATTTAATTATGCTACTACATGTTGATCAATGGAAAAAAAAAAAAAAAAGGGAAAATCAGGTTATTGCAATTACAGTATGTAGTTTAGAGAATGTAACCTTTTATATATTGCAACATTTTATTCATGTTAAATGTTTTTATAAGTTAGCTACCTTGCTCTTAAAATTGTTGTATGTTTTTATAAGAATTCATATATCTATGGATTCTATATTCCATTCCAATTCATATGGAACTCCTAATAGTTCCAGCTGTTATTTGAAATTGCATATATTTTTCTATGTGTGATTTTTGGTACAACAGTAATGCCAGATGCAGCTATTTGAAAATCTTTAGAACATTATCCAATTCAAATTATAGGTTAAATAGGTTAAGAAATGACCCCCCCCCCCCCGTGCTTAGTTATTATTTACAATTTAATATTGAAATTTGATTTTTTTTTAAACCTACACTTTGCAAAAGTGATCAAATTTCTCAACCCAGAATCTGTAAGTGTAAGAATAGTGATGGTGTACAAAATTATAACAATGAAAGTGAAAAAGGTTAATTACTAAAGAAATATACAGAATAAAATAAAATAAAACTATTAGATACAATTTATAATAGTTTGTGTTAGCTTGACTTAATAGCTAAAAAGTATTTGTTGAAATAAATTAAAATGAATATATTTTTATAATCAATAATAGCCAAATGCATTTCATCAGATAATTTCTGCAATAAATAATTTGAAACAAAATAAATAAAAACTATTCATTAAATATATTTTTATCAATCTCATTAAACTTAATTAAAATATTTGAACATATGAGAAAAATTTGGACTCAAAAAGAATTAAAGTAAGATTGCAAAATCTTAGTGATTTAATTTTTTCATGGTCCAAACTATATTAAGTATATTTCTGAAAATATTTCTTACAAAACATTGAAATAAATTTTGAAATCAACAACAACAAATATAAATTTTGGAATCAACAACAACAAACAAAACTAATAAAGCAAATCACTGAAATTTTACAACTGCTTCATCCCAAGGTCCAAATATATTTTCTTTGTACTTCTGACAATAAATAAAAAGAGCAATAAAAAAAAGGTTAATGCAAAAACATAACAACATGAATAGAATAGCATATACTACAGAAATGAAAATCAGAAAAATGGATACGATGCCCATGAAAAGTCCCGTCATCGACAGAAGACAATAAATATTGTCTTTAATTTTCTTTCTGATAAGAGGAAGCAAAACAAAAAATATCACTGCGAGTACCACCAAAGCAAAAGTGTGTTCAACTGTTGGCAGTCTGGAAGCTAGACAAACAGCGGCGAACAATGCGGAATTGAGAGAAACACTACTGCTAACGATTGCAGCACGAGTACCGTAATCTTGGCATAAAACATGTAATAACAACATGAGAACTACCATGGCATAAACGGTATCAGTACTTACACTTTGTGTTAGAGTTTTGAGTATGGGTGAAAACATGTATCCGAATGTTAAAAATATGATGCAGCTTTTAACATGCTCATAAACGTTAGCCTTTTTAAACAACCACCATTCATTTTTCAACCACTGTTGCAAAAAAGCACAGAATATCAGTAATACTGCAATACCAGATACAACTGTTCTAATAGAAAACATGTTCTCCTTCATGCATATGTACGTTATAACAAATAATACAGTTGAACTGATTTCATGTGTTACAACAGAAATTCCAGTGAAAGCTTCCCAAAAAGTATATTTGTGAAGATTCACATTTTTTCTCAAGTCCGATAAAAATGAAGCATCGACATAATTATCCGGAAAGTTCTGTTTTTTGTAGAGAACTTTTTCCCACTTTTCCGCCATTGCTATCATCTCGGCGATGAGTGATTCGCTACATTTAACTTTTAGAATACAGAATCAAACGAATTTCAGCAGTTGTTTCCTTACTTTTCGATAAAGAAAAAAAGAAGGTAAATAATTTTTAGAGCTGTGTAAGTTTTCTTCTACATTCTTTCTGTAAGCACAATCAATATCAGCATCAAATCATCAACAAATATTCACTGATGTATTAAAGCGCCATCTATCAACAGCAATTTGAAACCGAAGTTTTTAAAAAATGAACCAATAATCTTATATCGTGCTGCCATCTACTGCGCAAAATATTCAAGACATTTCCTATCTGTAAAATTAGAAGATGGAAAAAATTAAGAACAAATGCTATTGAAAATGCTGAAATTAAGAACAAATGTTGAGTTATTTATCGATAATGAATGGGAGTTCATTAACTTATAATGATTTTTTTAAATAAATTTTAGCAAATTATTCTATTATTTATATAGCTAATAGATTCGAAATGCTGTTGACTTCTGATGTCAAAATAATTGTACTAAAGATTTGTTATCAATCCAAATTATAAATATATGGGAAATTTTATCGATTGGACCATTTATTATTTTACCAGCAAGATTTTAAATAACCATATAAATGTCTGAAGCTTGTACAAATGCATAATCAGCGAATTTTTTAAAACCTACAAATAATTTAAATTATAGAGAATGTTTGACCAATAATTCTCAAAAAAAAAAAAAAAAAAACTTCCAAAATGCATAGTAAACCTAATTATTCATTAAATTCAACAAATTAATTTATTGTATATAATTAGATTCACTGAGCATTTTGGAAGTTTTAAGTGGATAAAAAAATATTAAGATAAGAGTGACTGATTTATCTAAGCATACAATTTATATTTTAACTTTTACCAGCTTATGATTTATATTCCATTATTTAAGCTTCAAACAGTGAAGAAAGTAAGCTTTTATTTAATAACCACATTAGAAAATTTTGAAGAGGGAAAATTATATTTTGAGTTTGTAAATGCTTAAATCATTTTATTAATTTTAAAACAACATTTTCGCATATTTTAAAATTTAAAAAATTATGTAAGAACTATAAGAAAAATACATTTCATTTAATGAAAAACACTTGCATGTGAATTTCAAAGAAATTTTTAAAAATGATTTGAAATTTAAAGAATTAAAAAAAATACACTAAGCAGTAAACGATGGTCGAAATCGTTATTGATATTTTTCGCAGTTAAATGATTTTATGAATTGTTTGGGTATCCAGAAGATCTTTAAGAATCCCCAACCAAACAGTAAGTCCAAAAAGATTATAAAGTCTTAAATCTTAATATATATATATATATATATATATATATATATATATATATATATATATATATATATATATATATATATATATTTAAAAAGGGCGAAGGCTTAAATATATATATATATATATTTAAAAAGGGCGAAGATTAGTTTTAAAAGCAAAAGAAAGATTAAAAAGAAGTAATAGTAAATAAGCTTATAAGAGCTCACAAATGCAATTTGCTTTTGACTAGATCCACTAAAGCTCCGATCACAGAGGAAAATTCAATATATTTTTATGACTCAATTACATTTTTCCGTCATGAGAGTTGTCTAAAGTGGATATTGATTTGCGATTCTTATGTGGGCGAGTGGTTGATCTACATTTATTTATTATCTTTTCATTCTTGTTGGTATTAGATTGTGTGCGTCTATTGAGTGTTATTATTTGCATTTAATAAATATAACTTTAAAGTTAAAAAATATAACTTAATAAGATAAACTTCATAAAGTTAAAAAATATATCTTTAACATGCACTATAATCCGGTTTAATTTCAAGAATTTAATTTTTCAGAAAAAAAAATGTTTAGTTTTTTGAAAAATGTAATCATTTTTGCTTTAACCTTTAGAAATATTTTCTCAATATAATTTCAAGAGATCATATGCTATTTTGATTTTATTTTTACATCACTTCTAAACTTTAAACAATTAATCAGGATTCATTTTTTTTATTGATATGATACATGATAAATTATTATTTTTTCAACTTTTATTTAAATTTGATTCATGCTTGTAAAGGTGGAATTTTGAAATGATGTTTTCACTTATTTCTGATATGCAAAATTTTTAAAATGCTGCAAAATTGTATGCCCTCTGATTAAATGATTAAAATATATTATTTTAATATCTTCAAACATTCGTTATATGTTAGTCGATTAAATTAAGTTTTGTTTCTTTGCAAATCGTGTCATCTGATAGTTGAACAAATATGAATGTTTTTTTTTTTTATTCATAAAAAAATGTGCTATGATTGTAAAATTCGTTTCATTATTAACATTTCTTTGAAAAAAAACCCTGCTGTTTTATGTTTTTACCTCCCCCTTTTTTAAATTAACTTGAGGATTTTCAAATTTTGTACATATGCATGCTCTTACGAGAATATATCATTTTAATATTTCCAAATCTTAATTATGAGTTAACTGATTAATTTAATTAAATTGTGTTTGTATACGAGTTGCCATGAGGAACTGCCTTTGTTAGTTAGTTATTAATTCAAAACTATTTAGAAAATTCCATAATATTTTTAATATGTATTAATTGTAAGCAGAAATTAAGTAATTAATCTAACTAAGAATCTAAATAATTAAGAAAGTAGAATTTTTTTTAAAGAACTTCAGTCAGGAATTTAATATTTTATTTAAAGAGCTTTTTAATATTTTTTTAAAAATAAATGTATTTATTTTCACGTTATGAACTAGCTACAAATATGAAATATGATGTGCGACCCTTTCATCAAATTTTGGACAAAATTAGTTTCTGTGAAAATTCATTCCATTTTAATACGATAGTTAAAAAATGCAAATTTATAAATTCAATAGCCAGATAAAAATCAAGCCTATAAAATCGTCAGTAGAATTATAAAAGTGTATAACATTTTGAACTGTCAAAACGATGACTGTCTCCGGTCTGTCTATTTGCATGTGGATATGAAACTGGAAAACACAGTTGCGTTGGTTAACTTTTAGTTAATTGAGGAAAATTAACTTCTTAAAAATGAAACCTTCCTTAAACTTTGAAATTGAAATATTACTTTAAATAGATTATTTGGATTTGTATTATAGTTTAAATATGCAATTCAAAACATATTCAACGAAATACAATATAAATCTTGAATAACTGTAAGGATAATAATATTATTTATGAATCCACTTATATTTTTTCATTTGTTGAGTCCGAAGCCTATACTGGTAAGAACTTTTTTTTTTGGGGGGGGGGGGGGAGTTTTGAAGAGTTTTTGAAATTCTTGAGAACTTTAATCACTTGTTGATGAACCAAAATCATTAAACGTACAATTGTTAACAAGATTAAATGTACAATTGTTAGTCAATCATTCTCGAAAGGCGATTATGACAATAACCATTGGCAAGACTTCCATTTTCACCTTGATATAAGCATATAATTTCAGAATTAAGTTTCGCATGCATTTTAATTTTATGTTATTGTAGAGACCGATGATGGTTCCAAAAATGCCAATGAAGATAAAGTAACAATTGCGTGTAGCTAAAAAATGATGAATACGATGCTTCTTAAAAGCGGTTTTTGAACTATGAGAAGAGGCGTGGAGTCGCCCCACTACCAACGGCATAGCATCGCGTTCGGTCTTCAATTCTAGTTTGACCCGCGCAGTTACAAAAAAGGAGCAACTCTAGATTGCGAGGTCGTCAATTTGGCGCATTGATAGCAAAGTACAATTATAATAATTATATTAACAATTATAATTCGCTTAAATGTGTACTTCATAGTTATTTAAATGATATAATAATTTAAATTAAATTCACAATTGACCAAAATGCTAAATAAACTTAATTGAATCTAATATTCTTTAAATGTCATTTTTCTTAACCTTTTTTTTTAAATAATTAAATGCATGAGTTTAAATCATGAATTTGAACAGCTGGGAAACATCCATTATATTTTCATTTAGTTTATGTATCAAAATAATGCTAGAAAATTTTTTTATTCAATAAGTTTTTTTTTTTTTTTTTGTGCCTTGGTTTTCCGATTCATTTCTAGGCTGTTCGTAACAAATAATCCTTTAAACGCATCAAAAATTAAATAGATTTTCAATAGCTGAATTGAGATTGGATGACATTACGAAATGAATGCAACAAATTGAAAGATGAAGCAGCTGGTCACCGAAGGAGTTTGGATCACATTAGCTCAAAAATATTTCAAATATCAGTAATAGCAGATCCAGCACGAGGTTGTGAATGCGAATGTCAGTGAGACAATATATATCTACAATAACATAAAACAAAAAAATACGAAACAAAAATAAAATATTACTGATTTTACACAATTTTTTCCCTGCTGAAATGCTATCGTGCATGGATGAAAATCAACTCAAAATAACGGAAAATTAAAACATAAAAAAATCATGGAATTAAAATGTTTATCGCAGTTCTGTTATTAGAATTTAAAATGGGCAAAAATAAAAATAATTTTCATGATTCTTGGAACAGCCGGCTGGTACAGCATTTAAAATGGTGTAATAATTCTATTTCGGATGATGAAATAAAATTCCATTTGCTGTTTAAAGTAATTTTTTTTTTTTTTTGAATTAGTGACAGCTAACGAAATTATTGCTGTTTGAAATGAATGTAACATAAAATCGTTATTAAAAATAAACTTTATAATAAAGGTTCGTATAAACCGGTAAAAAAATGTCTTTTGTAAGCTAAAATGTAGAGATTTCTTAAATTCAACAAGAATGACTTCTGTATGTCAAATTAAATTTTAATGGAAAAGAAAATCAGAATGAAATTTTAGTTGATTTTCAATATATACTTCAAAAGCCTAAGTCAAAAAAAATTTCTGGGAAAATTCTAATATTCAAAATGAATCCGGAGAAAAAAAGGCGTGACGATTTCAGATTTATCAATTTAAAATTATTAAATTATGAATTATATTATTAAATCATTTAACTGAGATATATTATATTATTTAAATGATTTTCAGTTGCCGTTTGTCAGCTTTTAATGAAAATGCACATAAAAAAATATGATTTCCGGAATAGAATTCAGTTACATTCAGAGGTACTTTTAGTGAAAATAGTTTTAATTAACTTAATAACTATTAATCGTAATAACTTAATAACTATTAATCGTAATAACTTAATAACTCTCTTAATAATAACTCTTCCCCTACATGCATCGTGGGTTCTGTTACGGAAGATATCGCCACTTTCATTATATTTAGAGAAAAACTTGGCGAGTTACAGAACAGAACGCCGTCTCATAACCCCATATCCATAATCATTCTGGTCACTGAATGGTTTGATTGGCATGTTACAGGAATTTTATTAAATACAAAAATATTTGCAGTCGAAAAAATAAAAATAACTATGTAGAGAATTTACAAGCATATGAGAATGATAATAAAATGAAACCGCTTACAAAGATCTTCTTTGAAAAATTATTTGGAATAATAATTCGCAGAAGGATATATTATGTATTTAAAAAAAAAAAAAAAAAAAAAAAAAACATAAATTTTGTGTTCATTTGTTATCGTGACAAAGTAGATGAGGATGCAGTTATTAAAAACAAATAAAAAATAATTTGCTTAATGGTTATAAAGTAGATCACTTTGAAAGATATTATTGAATGCTAATGTATGTGAAAAAACTGTGGTGCGTTTTTTCCTCCTTAGTTCTTGTGAGTATAACACTTAATGTTGAGAGCTAGGGAGGCAAGAATATATCTCTATTTTCGCTGATGAATTTAATTATCCTATGGATTCTTTGCCCGGAGAGGAAGTTGCTGGCGGCTCTTTTCAGTCATTCTTGTTCATGGCTTGGCGATGGTTTTTTCATATGCCAAGAGAATGTGAGGATGCATTCCGTAGCATAATGGAGTGCGGTGCCAATCCCACCACAACTGCACTGGTCACTCTCAGACAGATTGATCCTTGAATCTTTTGCTTGGCGAGTTGTAATATTTCTTGTATTATTACCCTCTGAAACGTAAATTCTCGGTTTACTCAGTTTACCTTATCTGTAGTCCCCCCTTCCCCCCCCCCCATCCTCACTACCAGGAAGAACAACATCTTCTCACCTTGTCAATTCTGAAAGAGTATTTCCCTTCGTTCTGCGCGTACTTATGCACACACATGTCCGTTTCCTTTTATAAATATAGATGTAGCAATTTGCGGCTGTATTTTAATCTTGCGTTAAAAGTTCGTGGGGAAAAGATTATGCGGACTTCAAATGGGGGTTGGGAGGGTAGAATGTTAGATAAAGAGGCCCGATTGTTTTTAAATACATCTTTAAGCATAACTTTTCATAAGGGTATCAGGCCTTATGAATGCGGATCAGTTGAACAACATTATTCAGTTATAGTAACGTTCCGTTTAGTAAAGCAACACTGGGGTTATTTTGGGATGGACCTCGTAATTTTCAAAAGCGGTCAGATGACGAGGACGGCATCTCATCTGACACCCCTCTCTCCAAACGTTCATACCAGTGGGAAGATATTTGGCCCCGACGGATTTAACATGCACCAGACTCCCTTGCACGACTGTTCTTCGGTAGAATCGAATCTCGAACCTGAACCCCCCCCCCCCCCGTTTCAGAAGAGCATCAGGCCAGCGCTGCTCACTGGACCACATAATCGCTGATGTTCATTGTAAAATTTAATAAAATAAATTTCTAAAAAATCTTAAATCTTTTTATGAAAAAAAAAAAGTCGCTTTAAGGTCAAATTACAGCAAGTGAATAGGAAATAAAAATTTTGGAATTGCTTTGGGAAAAAAATAAATAAATAAAAATAAAAAATAAAAGAAGAAGAAAAAGGGAGGGGTGAAAAAAGACATGATTTCCCACATTTAGCCTTAAAATGGCCAAAACGGCAATTGAGTATTTTCGATACAGACGAAAGAATATTTCAAAGCTTCATTCTCTTTGACAACACAACACATTCCTCCAACAAAATAAACGCAGCGTAATCTCGACAGCAGAGAAAGAAGCGACGAGAAAGAAACTGTGGCCCATTCTCGCGGAGAAATGGCGCGGGAAAAATACCTTCGAGTTGACAGATAATTTGAAAGTGAATAAATTGGCAGCAAAATGTCCAATCCAAAATATAAACCTCCCGGCTCATTATTTATTGAGCGCAAAAATAAGATTGCTCGCGAATTCGCTTTCCCCGGGAAAAAAAAGAAAAAGTTTCATTAGATTGCGTTGCTATGACAACGGCCAAACGATTCTAAGGAAAATTAAGTCTGAATGACAACCGAAACCTGGCAACCGCTGGCGGTATCTCATTAGAACCGAACATAAAAATCTGATCATTTTGTTGGTGGATCGGGAGTAATTATAAAATAGTTCGAGATTTAAATTGAAAATGTTTACTCCCCTTGTCAATTTTATGTGAAATTTTGCCCAAATGTCTGACAGTAATGAGGAGCTCGAGAAAATTTCTGCAGTGGGAAATTTTATTTGGAATTAAAATATATAAAATCGCTTCTCTGGAAGACTTTTTAAAAATCTGTAGCTTCTAACTACAAATCGATATTTACTGCCATAACTGAACCATTTTCAACACGATCATTTAAACACTGTCCACGCAGTCATTTTAAATCGCAATGAGCTAGAGAGATGAGGTTTGGTATGCGGTTTTGTCATTAAAATTGCAGATTATGGGCCAAATCCGTCTGCAGGTAGTCAGCTTGAACGCGATAGTTATTCGTAGATCCATTCTTCAAAGAAATGGCCTCGTCTGTAAATTCGAGTGTATGTCATTACAATGACTGAAAAGAGCCAAATTTCATTCAGCTGTTTATGTAAATGAAAATTGGTGTATTATGGTCTTAAAGTGATCTGATCGATAGAAAGAAAGGGAGTTTTGTTTTTATTTTTTGTTTTTCCAAAACAAAAAACAATTTATTCCTTCCTTTTTATTTCTCGTGCGAAGTATAGAGAAATTAGTGTAATCAAAAGAAAGAAATTCGAATTGGAGATTTTGACGAATCTCCACAGTTTAAGTATTTCTTCTTATTTTATCTTTTATTAAAGTACGTTTTATTTTATCTCTTTAGTATTATCTCTTAGGTTTTTCTCTTTATTATTTTTGGCATTATATCTTTCTGTTTAATAAAGCTTTCTTTTATTTCGTTTCATTTTTTACAAATCATTTGATTGTAAACAGAAGCAAGGCTAATATGCCGACCGCGCGTGTACTGGTCGTGTTTCCATTCGATGCTTTTAAACACTTTTATATTACTTGATTTGTTTTTCTTAATTGCATAGATAGGATTTTAGAATCATACACTTCCTCATGCAGTAGTTTTGAAATCTGAACATTTCTATGCTTTCATTGGCATTAGATCAATTTAATATTTTTAGAATATAATTTTTTATTCAATCGATTCATTTACTTAAATTTTGGTTCCCTGCGAGTGGCATCGTCTGTTGGTAAATTTGGGAGGGGGGGGGAACTGATTTCTCATTTCATAATATTTATATGAATGATAGACTAAAAAGTAAAAAAAGAATTAAAATAAGAAAAAATCTGATTTTCGGTAAAAGTGCGTTAATTAATTAATTATACGCGAATGAATTATTGCTTAGTTATACAAGAATTGCTTTTTTCTTTTCCACAGAATAATGGCATCCAACAGTTGGCTTCGGAGGCTACCGTGTACATCGTTCTGGAAGACGTGAACGACGAGATCCCTCTCTTCATCGAGAGGGAGCAAGAGACAGTATTGGAAGGAATGCCACCCAACACGAAGGTCACGCAGGTGCAGGCTGTGGACAAAGACGGCACCTATCCCAACAACAAGGTAGGCCATCCTTCTTGCTCGTTGATTGGCTGTTCACTGAAGCGGGCCAACTATTGGGCGAAAAAGAAGGCCACGCATACGCCAGGAAGATCATGTGACCGCAACGGGGCAATGGCAGTTGTTCTGAACCATTTGCTATTCTTCCAGTAGGATCACGTGATATTCCTGAAATAGGCGTGGCTTCCCATTGCGCTCAATTGTTAGCCTTGTGTGAAAGCTGTTGTAGGCTATATTTTCTACTGCTTCCTTGTGGGATTTAGTCCTTTCTTTGCTTTGCCAGGCATGACACCTTTCTCGGACTGATTTTTTCGAAATTCTATTACGTTACATTTTTAACCTTTTTCTCTCCACCCTTTTTATATTCTGTTATTCTCCGCGCATCTGCAAAAAACTTCATTGTGTCATGTATTTGAAGTTTTTATTTTCTTCTGATATCAATATTTTTCTTATGTAATTGCATCTAATTGGTAATTTTCTCTCAACATTGATAGTTCCGGAGGTCAAGAACTTCGAGTTCATGTACTCCGCGATCCATCCCTCAAGTCGGAATCGCTACTTAGTTATCATCCTCTCATTTCAGACCATCGCGAGTCCGAAATAACCATTTTTGGAATTCGAAAAGGCAACAATTTACAAATATGAAATTTCATGCCACGATTGCTAAATCATTGCACGAAGTACTTCAACAAAAGTGAGACCATCCATGAGAATTCGATTACCTGAAAACGCAAACAAGTCGGTGAAGGAAATCCAGCCAGTAGTTTCAGAATCCGAATCTCTGATCTGCAAGAAATCTTAGAATGAATTCGCTAAAACGTTTTTGTGGTAAACGTTGGTGTGGATTTAAAAATTTGCTGTCGATTGACATCGGATTTAGGATTCAATTGAGGAAAAGAATGAAACACGCAATCTATACTCGGTTTTCTTTATTATGATATAAACGACAAAACGCACTAAATTATATTAATATTCAAAAATTTAAAAGGACAATTCTTTGCTGGTTTATTTATTACTAGCAGCTTTTGGCGAACAGCCGGTTCGCCAATCTTAAGACTTCGTCAAAATTTTAATAATTAAATATGTTATGTAGTTTCTACTTTAATAGCTTCTTCATCAAAATATTTTAAAACTTCAAACTTTGATAGTTATATAATTCACTCATAATATTATAAGCCTTCTGTCATAACGTAATATGTATCTCTCTAATTTTCTGTTAGTTCTCATAGAATTTATGCATTAAATTAAAGTGGAACGAATTAATCTGCAATTAATATAATAATATTTTTTACTGAAACAAAGCACTTTTTTTATAATATGATTACTGATAACAGAGTCACTGAGCGTTTAAACTTTATGGGCACTAAAGAACATCTTTCTTAATTTATGTTATATCTCAAGAATTTGTCAACACAATTTTCTACAGATTCATCATGAACAGATCGATTCATTAACAATGTTTAATTTTAAATGCATCAAACACTAAGAAAATAAAATGAATCGTTTAAAAAAATCGGTCGAAAACAGGTTAAAAAAACGACTTAAAAACCGATGTGCTTAAAACTATAAGCATATGCAAAAAATATATATAACTAACATAAATACTATTTAATTACAATAGCACACAACTAACCTAAAAATAATTTAATTCAAGTCAACATCCATTGAAATTTTTTGTCAACAATCAGAACACAATGCGCATGCGTGAATTTTCAACGCCAGTTACGGTAACGCAACTGCGTGAATTTTTCTACGTCAGTTGGAGTAACGCTATGCAGATTAGAAATTTTTAATTTCCTTTATTCGGTTTTATTTTAATTCAAAAGTACTTCAGAATGAATCTAAAAGTTCGATTAATTAACAATGTTTAATTTTAAATGCATCAAACATTAAGAAAATAAACAGAATCGTTTGAAATAATCGGCCGAAAAATCTTAAGCCTAGCCTGATTAGTGTGGGAAAAGAAACTGAAGCCTTATTCATTTGGCGGTGAGCAAAATGAAAAAAAAAAAATGTTTTGGCAGGAAAGTTATTTTTTTAATTAATAATTAAAATTCCAATTAAAAATTCAAAAAAAGGGACCCCAGGTGCACATTACCGACCTCCAAGGTATACATGTACCAAATTTGATAGCTGTAGATCAAACGATCTGGCCTGTAGAACGCCAACACACACACACACACACACACACACGCACACACACTGAGCTTTATATAAGTATAGATATTTTCGGATGTGCAGTTGCAGCTTATATGCGTATTTGTATGTCCCTACGTCAGCTGAGTATGGAATGATTTCGTGTTAATATCAAATATAATGAAATGCAGTTTAAAGTTATAAATACCAAAACAAACAAACAAAAACAGAAAAAAAATATTAGTCAGTTTGTCGATATAAACAAATCTATCTCCTCAAGTCATTTCCAACGATACTGATTTTATGACTATGTCATAGCAAATAACGAAATCAGAGAGGCATACCATTCTGTTTGTTGATTGCTGTAACAGTATTAAAATTTGGGATACAAAAAAAAAATAAAATATTCTGCTCTGAAAATCGCCAGTTTATTCTTATATTCTTCAAATCCCACAATATTAATGTCATTAGCCAAATTCGTAAATATATCATGAATTTCTGCGTCTAGAATCGTCAATTTGTCAAAAGAAAAGTCAGATGAATACTGACTGAACCATATATTATCATTCAAATCTTTATTATTCCATTCTAACTATAAATCAGCAAATCTGGAAACATAAGTTTATACCATGCTTCGTTTCCTTTTCAATAATTTAACCTGATTGGATGTGATGAATTATTAAACTGGATATGATGAATTATTTCAACGCGAAACGAATTGAATAAATGGCGAACGATGTTAATTACTTGATAACAGGTTGATCTTCACTTCTACAATTGTTTTGAGCGGGAAGTTGAACATCATTTATGTCTGAAAACGGGGTTTGGACACCTTTATACAGGGTGTCCCAGGATTATTGGACAAATTTTAAGTGGAGGTAGGATACATCACAAGGATTTAGATTTGCATAGCAACCTATGGTCGGAAATGTCTTCCTTTGGCGCTAGAAGGCGTTGTTCAGAAAAGTATTGGGGGAAACAAACCTGCATTGCCGCAGTGGTCTGAGCTGTCATCACCTGCAGAGAAGCCTTACTTGTAGCCATCTAACATCTGCAGATTATCTCATCTTTTTGCAAGAAATGCTATCAAGTTTACTTGACCTTGTCGCACAACATGTCAGGCACCATATGCGGTTTCAATATGATGGATCGCATACCTATCATGGCAGATGTGTTCATGAAGTCTTGAATCGTGTTTAGTCACCGATGAATTTGGCATAGTGGACTGATTCCTTGGCCACCAAGCTCTCCGGATTTAAGCAGAATGGAATTCTTTCTTTGAAATGCACTGATAAGTGCTGTGTACGCAACACCTGAGGACTCCGAAATGGATCTGGTTGCAAGAATCGTCTGTTCTGCTGTGGATATCCAACAAAAGCCAAGTGTATTTGAGCGAATCCACCAATCCATGGTCCGACGGTGTAGCGCATGCATCGCTAGCAATGGTCAAAACTTTTGTGACGTTTTCACGTATCAACTACCACATCAGATGTAATATCTTGACCAATAACTATATCAGATGAACTCAATCTTGTGTCTCTTCGTTTCTTGTACCTGTCATACTCCTTTCCTAAGACGTTTCCAGCCATGGGTTGCTATGCAAATCTGAATCCTTGTAATGTTCTCTATCTCCACTTAAAGTTTATCTCAATAATCCTGGGACGTCCTTTATATAACATCAAACCTGTTTATGTCTCCTTGTAATTCAAAACATTCTATAAAATAAGCGAAAGAAAGAAATAGGGGTTTCTTCACAAGAAGAAAGTTAACAAAAGTCAGAATACTCTTATAGCATAGGAAGCGCGTGGCCGTAGGCAACTGTATTCTGCCATTTCGTCGTGAAAGTTTGTTGAATCTTATTTCTCCACTATTCGTATACATATCAAAAATATTTGCACTGTGCCGGAATTTTTCAAATGCGGTGATAATGTTATTTCACTGCATTTAAGAAATGCTTCATTAAATATTTATTTCTAAGAACTTGAGAAATATAACTACCATTTGATTCATTCATTTTTAAAAGTCCAAGAAAAGCTATTTTGCCATTTCTGAATTGTGAAACTACTTATTTAAAAATTACAAAATATATTGATAAACGGTTTGACCAAAAATGGCGATCTAATTGTTTATGAATGAGTTAAATACAGATAAATTAAATGATAATAATTAGTTGGCAATCAAATTAACCGTTGATTAACTGTTATTCATTTCAGATTGTATTGTACCAACACTTAATGAATATTTTGTGTTGGCTTTTAATATTTATTAAGTGACATTAAATATTAATTATTAAATATTTGGCAATAACTTAATGAAATTAAGGTTTTTTTTTTATTTAACAAAAATCTAGATATTAATTTCTAAATCGCATATCATAATGGAATATTTTGATTTTTAGAATTAATTATTAATTTATTAAATTAGCTTTATATAAAATGAATTGAATTTTCTTTCATAAATCAATCTGAACACAAAAATATGTTAATATACAATTATCATTTGCTTTAAAATTTGCATTTTAAATGGTGAAAAATGTGATATCCAAAGTTCGTTAAAGATTGTGAAGTGTATAAAATTGTTCTAACAATCATGAATGATAATAAAACTAGAAAAGCAAAGCAAAATTTTGCTACAGCGAGTGATGCGAAGAAAGACCAAATCTGGTCTAACCCTGGCTTTGGCTGCCCTGTACACGTCCTCTGGTTGATCGAAAATGACCTTTCTTCCCTTACAAGGCATTCATTAGCGTCTCCAATGATATGAGTAAAAAAAAAAAAAAGAAAAAAAAGAATGGATCTGAGTACGTCTTCCCTTCGATCAAATCGTGCTAAATCGTAACGAGCTCGGTAAACGTCGGATAACATCGTTAGTGGGAATTAATGCAATCTCTTGCCTTAATCGACCACGCTAATTGGCCCTAATGCTTTAGGTGCTAATTTATCTCTCTTTGCACCGGTAATTAAAAAAAACAACATAGATCCGTAAATGTAGAAGAGGATCGTGCACCTCTGCGCTTTTAATTATTGAATGTGCCGCAGAAGAAGACGGTGACTTCGAATGCTAAAGTGCAATAAAGTAAAATGACCAACAATCTTGTAAACCGTAATGCAGTTGAAAGGCCGCTTAATGTTTAAATAGGTGACTATGTTGAAAAGAAGATTTTTTGGAAAAGTATGAAATTTAATATTCTTAACGTTTTCTTTATAAAATCTTTGAATTTGGTCCATTTTTGGGGCAGTTACACTCATTTTTATGTTTGCATTTATATATCTTTTAATGTTATTTGACATTTTCAAATGCTATTTTCTCCAATTCTAATTTTTGGCAACATTTTCTTACAAAAAACCTCATAAATTAAAGAATAACAAAGAAAGAGAATATTTTTTATTCAAATTTGGTATAATAATTTCTCAATATGTTCTGTAGTTCCTGAAGTAAAGAATAAGTAATCTATTCATTTAGATATATTCTGCAGTTACTATAATGCTTCAAAATGCGAAAAAAAAAAATGAACATTTCATGTTATTTGTCAATAGAACTCTAATATTTAAAGAGTGGATTGAAATGCAATTATTTTTTAGCTCAGGAAGTAAATAATGTATTTCTTAAACTCTCTGCAAAAGCTTAAGCTAAACCTTTACTCTAAAGGATTTTTGCTATATAGCTCTTTTTCACCGATTGATTCACGGAAAAGGCCGCTTCTTTTGCACAGAAAAGGATTAAACTGCCCAGTGGTGATATAGAAAGGGATTTAAAATGTATTGAAGAAATCGTTTGGCATACATATTTTTAAGATCCCTCTTGCGATTTAAGACAGAAAAGTTGGAAAAATCTGAACCGTTTCGATACCCTTAGAAGCTTTTTATAATGTAGGACCTAACCAAATTTAAATTAAACTCTGAATGACACTGACTATCTTTGCCAAGATTGGCGCTCATTTTGACTGTGAATTTTCAATGTAAATGAATATAATTTTTAATTATTTTTTTTATCAGTGTTTAAATAATTAACTGTATTTTACAAAAATGATGGTTACAATGTAGTTTGGAATTTAATAGAAGACAGTTTAATTAATTGAAGAAGTAATATGACAATGCTTAAAATGTTTAAAACGATGCAGGGAAAAACCGATAATTCTATGGCATTGGATTTCTGTCTCTAAGGAATTCTTCAAAACAGGTTGGGAATAACCATTTTAAAATTTTAGTCATTTTTAATGTTGTTTGATTTAGCCATTGAAGTAGTATTCGTTGCAATGCCCAATTGATTCTTCTAACACTTTGAAAATGGATGCACATTTCTTTGTATTTTGCCGCTTTGCAGGCATAATACACGGACTAAAAGACAATTGTACGATTAAAATATTTCGATAACAGCGAAATATTTTTGATCTTACTTTAAATTTGATTTTAAAATACTGTCTTCAGTACTCCCTTTCGCTCCGTTAGATAAACAAAGCAAGAAATAACAATTTAATTTGTTTGAAACTGGAAATTATTGTTCAGTTTATTAGATTAAAGTTGTAGAAAAGTGTTAGATTAAAGAAATGCAAAAATGTACAATTTTAGTCACTCCAATTTGGCTAAATTATAGAGATTTTTTTTTTTGGATGCAAAATTTTCTCTTTTTGTCATTTTCAACTTATTTAACATTCCAGATAACTTTTATTGATTAAATTTAATTCTGTTGATTAATCATCTTTAGAATTGAATTTAAATCAGTGATTTTTTTTTAAAAAATAAACCGATTAGTAATGGAAAGTAATTTAATTGAAATCAAATTATCCATAATAACAAAAAATTGAAGATTCTGAAAATTCTGAAGATTTTAAAAATTGAAGATCTTCCTTCCATACAAGATCTTTTTTCTGAAACGTCATATGAGTCAATCGCTCGGAAGCCCCGACAGGGAAGCTTCGTACCATTATTTAATCCACGAATTGTCGCTCTGATTATCGTGATGTCGTAGTTTTTCAATGTAACAAATCATTTACGGTATTGCAATCCTCACAATGTTTTAGCTCAAATAATCAATCTTAATGGGCAAAAGTGACTGATCGCATCTGCCACTCTTCTGAGGCTCTCTCCCTCTCTTTTCCCCTTCCACATGATGAGTAAGAGCTCTCTGCAGCCGACCAGCTCATATTGGATTCGAGATTTGTCTGATTTTCTCTTATGGTCGGCCCTGGTTTCATTTTCAGTATCTTGGTGTTTAAAAATACAGTTCGGCCATAAAATAATGTGAGATGTTAAAAACTATTATGCTAAATGTAACTGAATTGATCTTTGAGATGCGGAAGAAGGGCTAGGGTAGTCTGGTGGTAAGGTCTGAGCTTTGAACCGGAGGGTTTCAAGTTCGAGCCCCGTTTACACTGAAGAATCGTTGTATAAAATGGTCTGGTGCACATTAAATCCATCCAAACCTTCCTCCCACTGGTGTGGTGTGGAAGTGTGGAGGGGGGGGGGCAGCTCAAGTGTCGTCCTCATCAACTGACCGCTGTTCAAAATTATAAGGTCCATCCCAAAATAGCCTAAGTGTTGCTTTCAAACGGGAAGTTAATATAATTAAACTAAAACCTCCGATAGAAAAAATAGTTTCAGTTTGTACACTGAGTTGAATTAATCAGTTAATAGAAAAAGATTAAAGAAATCAATATTATTGATTTTATTTGGCTATCAAATTTGGTACGTCCTCTTTCTTTTAATTTTGCATTGCTTTGTTGATTGTAAGATTCGAAAAAAGGAATTTTTCTTTCCAATTCTTTTGAAAATAGTATTTTTAGTTTTTTTTATTTTATCAACGAGTGGTTATATTACAAATGTTCTTTGTACAAAGAAAATATTCACAAACTTTCCGCTTTTCGAAGCGAATGCTGAAAAATTCCGTCCCAACTCCGCTGTCAACTCTGGTCCTCGAGGGAAATCCTTTCTTCTCCTCGGCCATAATTAAACCGTGAAGAATGAAGGAAAAAGTGAACTCTTAAAGTAGCAGGTGAGTTGGAAGTAATTTTCTGGCAGCCAATCCGACACCTCGAGGGGGTGAGGTGCGGACCAATCAAGCGGCCAATCCATCAACTTCCCCGGACAGGATGTCCTGCATAATGAATATCCTGGAGGACAACACCCCTTATTGGAAGTGTCGGTTGTCGAGGAGGGTATTACTGCGACTGCTGCATTCCCTTGAGCTATGAGCCCGATAAAAAGGAGGATTTTTATTGGCGCGTCTTTCTTCGCAAATTTGGAAAATTTTAAATGGAAGTTGAGTTATCAGAGCAAATGGGATCGTTGATAAGAGGTTGGATTCTTTTGCCCCGTTCAAAGAGAAAAGAAAAAAAAAAAAAAAGCATGTAAAATATCTATTAGAATTAGCGTAGTTTCTATCAATAGAAAAATTATTTTAGAAATCAATGCGCAAAAACAGTTTTAAGAGGACAGTTGACTCTATGAGACACTTTTGGGAGTTATTCATTCAGGGTTATGAAATTTTTTATTATGTATTAAAATATAAATACATCAAATTTCTTAAAAAACATTTTAGAACAAAATATACTATTTAAAAAAGTTTAAAAGATATATAATTTTTAAAAATTTCAAAATATTCTAGGCGTCTTAGTTTTTAACTTTTTCTATTATTTTTTTTTCTTACTACCCAATGTCAATTTAGTTGGAACAAAATTGTGTATGATATTTCAATTCAAATTAATTGCTGATTTTTTAGAAATATTTTTATGCACACGTACTGGATTTTCATTGGAATTTTATGTTTTTCTGAACTAATATTGACTTTTGACTAGCTAAAAAAAAGCAAAATATGAAATGCATGCCCCATTTTGTTTTAATGCTTAATGTTTTAATGTTTTATTATCAATTTCCTTTAATTTCTTCAAAAATGAAGACACCTGGAACATTTCAATGATATTTAAATCTAATTACAATATCATTATGGGGAAAATCATTCAGATGTATATTTTTTTCCTCTTAACGCTTAAAATATTTATTTTATTGAACAGTGCATCTTATAACACTGTTTTAATTTAAAATAAACATATATTTTAATGATGAAACGATTAAAATAAAATTGCTCGTTTTCGTTTATTTTTTCTTTTTCAAAATCCACTGCCCTCTTAACCATGAGAAATATTTATAACTGAGCGATATTTTAATTATTCTGCAGATTCATTTCTGAGAGCTTCACTAGATGTCGCCATAAATGCATTTAATGAGAGAAAACGTAAAATGAAAATTGCCCCCCCCCCTCCTCACAGCAGTTTGAAGTTTATCTGAAATTTTAAGTAATATATAAAACTTATGTGAATAAATTATGCATATAAGTGGATGATAAATTACACGCTTCATCAAAATGCACAAGAAATGTAAATAGCACGATATCCAAGTTTTTTTTTAATTAGTTCTTAGCCGCTTTTGACTACCAAATGATTACCTAATTGCTAACATTCTCAATTAAAAATTTTGTGTTATCTTGAAATGTCTTCTTCAGCAAAATAATTTTGATTTAGTTAAATTTTAATACTCATACAACTAACTAGTAGTATTTTAGAAGCTTTACACCGTTCTGCTCATTTTACTATGCATTTCCCTAGTTTTCCAATATTTCCCCCGAAATCTGAAATAATTTGAAACTAAGGTAATTGAATTTTAAACAATATAGCTTCTTTTTGTTGAAATTAAACTTTTTTTTATAAATATGAGTATAGAAAATAGAACCGTACATTATTGAAGTCTTAAGAGTAATTTTCTTATAATTTAGGCAATCAAATATCACAAAAGATTATCCAAAAAAAGTTTTTTTTTTTTAATTTTCATTATAAACTTTGGTTTTACTTTCAAAAAGATTTAAATGAATTAAATAATAGCAATTTATTTTGTTTCAGTCAATAAATGAATTTTTGAAAAAAATGATGAAGTCTAAATTTATAAAATTTAGACTTTATAATCTTAAGAGTCCTTCGGTCATACGAATCATATTCAGTAAAA
The DNA here is from genome assembly GCF_947563725.1 of Argiope bruennichi. Classification (NCBI taxonomy): domain Eukaryota; kingdom Metazoa; phylum Arthropoda; class Arachnida; order Araneae; family Araneidae; genus Argiope; species Argiope bruennichi. Next base: position 2,666,014 of record NC_079152.1, read on the forward strand.
TATTCTTAACATTCTTAATTTTTAAATCCGAAATTTTCCAATCTGACCGATGTGTGAAGTTCTGCATATCAGCGTTCTGGGACGATCAACAATTTTGGTATTTTAGGCCTTCCAGACTTTGGCGCCGGTTGGCGACCTTCTGCAAAATCATGCGAATGATATTCAAGTTTTCATCGCGAATGAGTGGATGTTTCTTCTTATTTAAATTTTTAGTTTCTGAAAAGTATGCTATTAAATATGAGTCACAGAGCAGTGAATTAGTATAAAAGTTTAGAATTTGCATTTCATGAGCATTTATTGATTAAAACTATAAAATATAATTATTTACTTCATTCAAAACATTTTCCGTCTTAGATATCTAATACTAATCTATGTATGTGCATCTTAATACTAACGATTTAGAAATTAACCTTCGGGGATCACGAATAGAATGGATACTTTTTTGATATAAATCATACAGAACTATTGAATTAATAATATAGATATTTTATAAGTTCACAGAAAACTTTTTCTTTCATTTATTTTATTAGAAAATATCATATTTCATTTCATACAAACGTGAGCTTAAAATTATAGTTTTCCAGGTTTAATGAGTGGAGAAAGTTTACCTTTTAATTGGAGTTTTTGTCATCGTGATGGTAATACACTGGGAAAAAAATTCTTTCTCGCCTTTACATAACGTGTTCGTGCAAATAAAATTTTATTTTCACTTTATGTGAAATATAATGTTGGAAAATACCTTAAAATATTTTTTGAGAATAAATTAAAAATAGAAATTTTAACGGCAAAAAGTTGATATCATTGAAATTATAATTTTTTTGAATTTTAAAATGACATTAAAATTAATTTTGTGCTTTAATATTTTTGGTAGTTGCTGCAAAGTGCTAACAATTAGCTTAAGTTTTAATTAATTAAAATTTTAATCAAATTTAAAAAAAAATCTCCACCGTTCCTATTTCCTCCCTTGTATATACTATGTGCTACGTTTGGCACCTTTATGCCAAATGGTTTTCCCTTGTAGAGTGCCGAGAAACACACATAGACACACTCACTCGTTCATCTTTAGTATAAGTAGCGATTGGCAAATAATTTAATACTGACAATGCGGGTCATTCTTTTAAGATCATCTTTAATTTTCCTGTTAAAGCAATTCAGCGTGAAGTTTTAAAGAGCTGAGTTGAAACATCACTAGTGTGCTGTAGTTTTGCTAATTTCATTTAGTCAATGCACACTTTCTCAACACACCACAACGAGAAGAGAATCAAGCGTGTGAGAAAAATGGGATCACTTAATCCTCACGTAATAATTTATTATTAAATAACCGATGCGCAATGTTTCTGCGCAATAGATTGGAGAAATTTATTTTTTCATTCATTCTGAACTCTTAGTTTAGAAATATTAATTTCTACTTTATTTTTATCAGTAAAAGCATTTTTTTTTTCGTTTAAGGTTTATTTAATCTAAATTATATTTATGTTTTAGGAAATGATAGTAAATATTTCCTAAAATAATTATTAAATTCCCTTTTTAAAAATCAGCATGTTTTGATTTATTAATTCTTTATTTATAAATATATAATTAAATATTACACGAAATGACGTAAGCAGTCCACAATTTGATTCTAAACAACAAGCCACAACAGTAAAAAGAGCAGACCACACTACAAACCTTCACTCCATTCATTCTGAGCAAGCAGAATTGCTTATTTTAAACTCCGATGTAAGAAACTTCATGGCTAGAACGGGAGTTAAGTCAGTTGAGAACGTTAAGGAGTTAAAATCCTGAACGTCCTGCGGTTCCTGAGCTTGACCCCGCTTCTCTTCGGATCTCGGTTCAGGCTGATCAGAATCTTGTTGAAGCAAGCAAGCGAAGAAGGAAGGTGAGGGCGGAGGGAGACTCTTTCAGAGTGGGTTCGAGGCTTTCGGTTCGAAGAGGTAATTTTGCGGGATCTGGCAATAGACTGTTGAACGCATTTTGACAACACCCAACTGAAGCTCAGGCTAGGATATGCAATGGCAAACCAGTGATGTTTTTTTTATAAATATATTTTGTAAGCAACGTTAGGACTGTTGTTTTATCGAAATTTCTTAGCAGATGCATCACGTGGTTCTTCAAGGAAGTTCACTGTAAGTTTTTATTGTACTTACTCTGTGTAAATTTCTGCATGAAAAAAAAAAAAAAAAAAGATGGCCGTGGTCTCTCGATTGATTGATTATATTCGACTTTATTTTAGTCTAGGAGAGAGCATCTCACTATCCATTAGTCATTGGTTCGGTGTAGCAATCTTGCCATAAAGTTCGCGAAATGCTTGCCAACTGTTGGAAGTTCTGGTCTAGATGATGCCACATCAGATATCTGTTTAAAACAAAATTCTGCTTGGAAGATATTCAATTTTCGCTCCAAAGGGTTGTAGTCGAAATGTCACAGATTTGGCTGGTTATTTCTTGAAAAAAAAAATTAATTTGGCAATTGTATCATAGTCCTATCTAGTAAATATTGCGACTGTCGAAGAGTTTAAACGGTGAAGATAAAAATGAAGAATTTCCGGACCAGTTAAGGATGATATTTCTATGCTTATATTTAACTTATGTTATTTTCTTTCCCTTTAGGTCTATTACGCCATCGAGTCGAAAGACCACGGCGACAAGTTCTTCTCAATTGATAGGGAAACTGGCGAAATCTACACCCGGGTGGAATTTGACAGGGAGGAAAAGCAGGCCTATGCCATCCTAGTCAGAGCGGAGGACGGCGCGGCCTCTGACAGGCCCAACATGAAGCCCGGGGAACCCAATTCAGGTGAGTAAAAGTCAGCTCAACAAGTGAAGCTTTGGTATATATGAATGGATACTTAACACTCATATTTCTTGGTTGATATTACATTTATAATTTTCTTTCAATAAGTTGCCAGTTCATATTATATTCTTCTGCTTCTGCCAGTGCAGTTGGAACAGCTACTGAAATCGAATTTAATAATGCTAATTGAAATCGCTATCTGTGAAACCGAACTAGAACAGAAATAAGATAATTAGATAATGAAAAACTAGATATCTCGTTGAACTTCGTGAGGAAATAGAAATTCTCCAGTGTGCCGAGATGCACATTTTAAGTACTACTGTACTGCACTAAACCAATACTAAATTATCTTCTCTTATAAAATTTCAATGTCTTGAATGTTGTGAACGAACTCATAGTATGCGAGCCTCTAGAGGCAAGCGGGAGTGCTCTGTTCGTCGATCCACCCTTGTGAGAAACAATGGCCATATCTCGACAAACTCCCTTCTCAATTTGCTTATCAATACACTTCGCATTCATCGGGATTCTTCATGAAGTTCCCATTTATTGGCATGAAATTTGCATGCCAACAGGCACGCCCATTATGGATTCGGTTGCGCTCGGAATAATTCGCCAAGAAAGGGAGTGGAGGATTGTGACGTATTCATTGTGCCTTTGCTTTGAATAAGCGATCGGTAGAAATGGATTCACAGTAACGCCACTTCAGTCGTCTTCTTTTCCATATCAGAATAGTAGTTTCAAGAAAAGGTTTCATCAATGAATTTGAATCATAGCCATTTTAATCCATTAATGCAGAAGAATTCACGAAATGACACCACTTTAAGAACTGGATGCGTTAATAATAAGTGTATTATGCAATCAATTGAAGAAAATGAGCCATTGTTTCGATAAGCAATTTCTTTTCATGTACGTGCATTTCTGAAAGCTTATGTCGTAAAAAAAAAAAAAAAAAAAAAAAAAAAATCATGAAGGACGATTACGCTTTTTCTGTGAAAGGACTCAAGGGGTGAAATGGATGTGGATCTTGTTACGAATCCTTTCAATTTTATATTTCCGACTCCCCAGTTTGTCAGAGGTGGGATTTTAAAATCGCGTATTTAAAAGAACCGTGGTAGTGTGAAATATTTTCTCCAGCGATCGCAACAGACACCACAACCTCCATATTCCAGTCATTGGTTGCCCTTACAAAGAGGTGTTTACCTCGATAGGGTCGCGGTGGCCTGGTGGTAAGGCTTCGGAATCGTCGTGTAAATCGGGTTTGGTGCACGCTCATTCCGTCGGGGCCAAATGTCCTCCCGCAGGTGTGGTTTGGAGAGGGGACGTCAACTCTGTTATCGTCCTCGTCATCTGATCGCGGTTCAAAATGACGAGTTCCGTCCCAAATTAGCCCTTGTTGCTTTAAAACGGGACGTTAATATAACTAAAGCGGCAGTTACCTCGACTCTTTGAAATACTGTTATTTTAAGATACTTGTCCCAATTACAATTTATTAATTAATAAATTTAAAAGAAAATTAAAACAATCTAGTTTTGACAATTCCATGCCTTACCGACTTTTTCTGATTTAATGTTCTTTATTTATCTTTAAAATCCGTATGCATATGTTTTTGTTTAAAATGTTAATGCGATAGACAATTGCAGCTGAGTCGGCTTTTTTCACTGCGAACTTATTATATTAACCACAAATAAACTACCCTCAAACTGCCTTGGCATTCTGGGCAGTCCGGATAACCGTTCGGCGGGACAGCGGAAAACAAGAAATTCTGATTAATGTTTTCTAATTATATTCAGGTACAATATCACAATTTCAAGCTGAAATACAAATTTATACATCAAGAACTATGCATAATATATTATATATATTGCAAAATTCATTACTAATATTTATCGATTTTGGTGATTCAATGATTCATATTCTACATGGACCGTGGTGGCCTGGTGATAAGATCTTGGCTGCGGACCCGGAGGGTTCCAGTTTCGTGACCCGATTCCACCGAATAACCCCCATGTTAACGGTTCTGGTGTACTGATAATCCAGTCTGGGCCAAACGTCCTCCCGCTGGTGTGGTGTGGTAGTTTGAAGAGGGTGGTGGTGGCTCAGGTGTCGTTCTCGTCATCTGATCGCGGTTCAAAATTAAGAGGTTCCTCAAAGGTTTTCGCCAGTTTCAAAATACATTGAAACAATGCACTGAATTTCGTAGAATAATAAAAACATTTTACTCCACTTATTAATAATGAAAATATCTTTAACAATGTCACAATAAGAAACATCGCATTTATTAAATGTGAAAATATTTAAGTAATACATTTTTAATAAAGCAAAATAATTCCGAAACAAACATTTACCGTAACAGGACCCGATCAAGTTAAAAACCCTCAAATTATAACACTTATAGGAAAATTTTCCACCGAAGAACAGCCGTAGACATTTTCAAATCTATGATGGTACTTCTTGGAACCCTGTATATTTTTTGTTAGAATCACACATATATTTTTTTTAAATGAGGTGAATTTCTAATTTAAAGCAATCTGCAGGAAATGTTATATGGTCAAAAGATGTTCCTTCACCGTTATGATTAAAACAAGTTCCTTTCGTACTTTGCATAGACCCGGATCCTCTTCTTTTTATGCAAACATTCCAAGATGAAGGCATCTCGGGAAACAGAACTTGCCTCTTTTCTTGACCCTCACCACCACCTTTTCTACGACCACGTGCGCATTCCCACTGCTCCCCCTCCCGCACCCCCTTTCCTCATTTTGTTCTTCCCGTTCTGATTTATCGAATCTCTCCTCATTACCTAAGAAGGGGGAATGAGGGAAGGGTGCCCGGAACAGATTTCGCATTCAGTTCGCGTTCTCTCAATAGTTCCGGTTCTCTGTTTGTTTTGCACGTGTGGAAAGATTTCGTGCAATCAGGTGATGAGAAGGGTGCCTCTTTCTTTTCCTTTCTCCATCTCCATCCCTTTTTTCCTTTTTTTTTTTTTTTATTATTCCCTTTCTTTTTCCTTCCAGTAACTACTGGCTTCGGTCGCTCTGCGGCTTCCGGGGCGATGATGGATTTTGTCGAGGCTCTTCGGTTAAACCCTTCGTTGTGGTTTTGTCTTTTGGGGAGATGTTTGCAACGGTAAATCTTGTCGAAGTGATTATTATTGCAGAAACGCAATTTAGCTGCCACTGAACTAATACACTGGACTCCCGTATTATGCGCTGCTGTTTCGAATGAATCCGTATTGCGCGACGATAATATAGGCTGGTTCTCGTGCAACGCGATAAATAATCATGTATTTCGCGTTAGAGGAATGTAATTCTTTCTCATAATTTTCGCTTTGTCTTTCTTTTATTCATTAATTTTGAAAAGCAAATGTAACCTGTTTAAAAAAAAACTATTACTACACTTATCAGCAATATCCAGATTTACAAATCACTGAGCTGGAAATCAAATGTGGCCGTTTCTTCCAGACTGCTCTGGCTAGACTAAAAACTGACCACCTTAAGTTTTTTCCTTTGAAAATGGTAGAAAAATCCATCCCATTTGTAAAAAATGCTGTGACCATCCAGCTTCTGAATTGCATCGGACTTTCTAAGGGACATCTTAACATCCGATCCCCTTATTATTATAGATTTTTTTGGCGGTCAACAACCTGCTGGAGCAGATATGATATATGTCAAATCTTTTGAGGATAAACAACAGCACACATCACAGAAATGTTTGAACGTACATAAATTTGTTTAGCTTTTGCCGTGCTATGCTATTTTTTATTATGTGGAAGGCCGTGAACCGCATTTTATGAGGGTCTACTGCGCAATAAATGGCCGATGTTCCTCAAAATTGGAATGAGCGGAAAAACCAGATAAGTTTCTAAATGATGAAAAAGTGGCTGAACGCGACACTGAAATGCTGGGGGAAATTCCTGCACATCAGTTATTACTCAATAAACAGTAGACCTGTACGTGCAAGTTGTTGGTTTACTCCAAACACGTACACAAAATTGTTTATTTTTTAAATAAAAAATATCTTTATTATTATTGAAATTTTTCTCCAGCCCTTAGGAATTAATAGCGAGAATAATCCACAGTTTACAGCACAGTTAAATAGTCTGTTTTGAAACGATTGGACCAACTACTAACAACTGTGCCACGCTCTGGTGCGATATCTGTTGTACACCGAGTTCAGTAATGTTTCAAGCACGACGCAGGAAGGCACATGCCTGGACACAAGAATCAAAAGGTGCAAAATTGAGCTTGAGGATTTAGGGACTATAGGCAAGTTGTTAGTGCCAGAAACGAAAATAGGAGCTGTGATTTACCCTATGATGGGTCCAAAAGATCTGTCTGCACACGATCCTTCTCGTGGCTTAAGAGAATATGCTATCAGATTTTGTCCAACATTTTGAAGAACATTCGTGATATCACACGAGTGCATATTTGTCGTACATCATCTTTCAATTCGCCAGTGATGTTTCAACCTTTCGAAGACTTGAACTAAGGAATCGTCATAAACTACCTGCTCTCCATTTGCCTAGCCTTTCTAAAGACCGAATCTCATTATTTGCTATAATTCACAGTAGATATTCATTAAAAAAAACTTTTCCATTACTGGAGGAGAACACCACGACATTATTAAGAGATCAATTATGTATTAGAGTTGATGGGAAATATTTAGAGAATACTTTCTGAATTGCGTTTTTTCAGTAATATTTCAAGTATTTTTATAAAAATATGCCCCGTTCTATATCAGTGTCACTCTCACTAAAAAATTTTTTTATTACATTCAAAATTTAGTATAGAAGTGAACTTGAGAATCACGCTGCCGTATTTGTAGTCATTCATTGTAGAAATAAAAAAGCTTTCGACGTTGAACAGAGTTTGTCGATTGCAAAATGGATCTTCCCATCTAATTGTTTTTTAAAAATCTGGAACGAGGATGTTTTCAGTTTATTTATTCGAGTCGAATTTTTTTAATACAACTTTACGGCTTTCATAACATTACGAAAGCTGATAATATAGTCGGAACTCGCCGAAGTTTATACGCGATTTACAGGCAGCATGTGATTTTTGGTATTCTAACCGGAACCATTCGTCTCTGTCACTTGAAACCACCTGTCTCGCTATGATGAACGACGCAGAAAACTCGAGCCGACATAAATAATGCATTGCGAGTGTTGTAAATGTAGTAAGTGGAGAGGCGGGAAAAAGAAAAAAATTGTAGTGCACATTGCGCGCCGAATAAATAGAAAGAAACCAGGAAAAGTCTTAATATAACTACGTATCTAAAAAAAATAAACAAAAAAAAAATAAAGTTTTGTAATTTTACTTCGGTCTCGGGCTTGTAAGTGTATACATTTATATCGTAATTCCTCAAAAATAATATTCGCAATGTAAGCTCTACTCCTAAAATAAAATCATCCGTCAAACATACTTGTTGTCCTAACGCTTGAACCGATCACAGATACAAAGCAAATAATATTTTGATCCTCAAATAAAATTACTTCAAAAAGAAAGCTATTCCACCGAGTACAAGATACGTTCTCGGAATAAGAATCTTTCTGCAAAGAGAAGATGATGTGAGAGTTCCAAAACAAATATCCAACATTCTTAAATCAATGTTGGTGCACAAATGCTGCTTGTTTTTGTGCAATGTCAGCACATTTCTAAAGGAACAAGCAGCACTGCCTACAAGTAAATGGATTTGAAGATGACTTGCCGTAGAACTGATTTATATATATAAAAAAACACCAATTATTTTATAACGTTAGATGTGTTTGGCAGAAAAATATACAATAATGCAAGTTTCTTTGTTTTCAGTGTGCAATCAAATTCTCCCAGGGCTAGGTCTCGGATGAAATGAACCAATAGTTATTAATCGTCTTATCATCCGATAAACAAATGTGAATGAAATTCAGACACATTCGGATATCACCGTCCAAATTTCTAAGAAATTGCACATTAAATCTGTCCAGAGTCGTATGTCTCCCACTGATGTAGTGCGAAAGTTTGGATTAGGACTGCCAGTCCTGGCTTTTCTCTCGTCATCTGGCCATGGTTCAGATTTAGAGTATTTATTACCCAAAGTAGCTCACTGTATATTACAGAATGGAGCACAAACATAAGTAAACTAACTCAACATAAGATGCAATAGCATAACTGAAATTTCTAATTGAAATATTTCAAGGTGAAGCTCAGAGGAAGAGAGCAGAATAAGTCATTAATGTGATGGAAATGCTGAATTAAAATTTATAAAGGGAAAACGGTCGCTATTATAGTTTTTGCAAGAGCTCGGGACTCGGACAATTAAGGTATCCGACTCATTTCGGAGATGAATTTTTGTTAAAAAAAAGGATACATAAACATTTTTATTGCACCAGATAACTAAAACATACTTCAAAGATCACTATTAGAAGAAAAAATACACTTAATGTTTTATTTTATGAAAATTGTTTTGAAAAAACTGCTTATTTAACAAATTTAGCAAAATTTTCAAGTTAGGAGAAATAGAGTAAGTTAAAAAATAATGGAAATATTTAAGTTTCATTTCACCTATATAGATCTCAAACTATATACAATGTAACAGACCACAAGATAAAAATGATTTTAATGAATAAAAATTTCATGAATACTTGAAGTTGGCGTTAATAATTTTTTTGTCAAAATTTGTCTGTTTTGAACTTAAAGTGTATGCAAAACATGTCTAAATAAGCTACCTCAAAATCCGCGATCTTTCACAACCTCAAAGGTTTTGTATACATGCATTTCAAATTTCATGAAATGTTATTGAATTGATTTTGAGATATCATGTTTTCCGTGAATCAATCACAGTGACATATTCATTCCTCAGAAAATACGTTTAGATATTATACTTGTAAATTAGTTCATCCAAAGGTGCTGGAAACATATGTATTTTTCACGCCTTTTTAACTGAAATGCCAAAAATAAATAAACTATGGCTGAGTAGGCGGAGATATAATATAAACATATCTAATATTACTTTGGAGAATTTAACGGTAAAAGTAAAATAAATCACTCATTTTAGGTTAAAAATATGGCTGTTTCTGATTTCATTTTTGTTTGTTGTGTATCATTGAAACTACTGCATCTACAGTTCTATCTCACACATATTGTTTGTTTTAGAATCTACGAGGTTTGGACTTTATTTCCGAATCATAATCAAATATTTTTGGGGAAAAAAGCATTTTTACAATCTTGTCGGATACCGTAAAAAAAACTTCGTGGATGTTGACACGTTTATGTATTATACGTAGATCTTTAACTGCATAGTTGGAATCTACGGCATAATTCCAAATTGTGTGCAGACGAAACACGTCCTTCAACAAAGAACACGCGTTCAGTTGTCGATAGTTAATAAATAACCCAGGGCTGTCCGAAAAGAAGCCCTCTCCGGCGAGTGGCTTTTACCTTTCGACATCCAGCGTAATACGAGCGCTGCTGTTCCGTAAATGAAATTGGACTGGAAAACTAAAGACGCATCCTCTCTCTGTCTAAACGAATCCCGGAATCGATACGCGAATTCAATTTCTGCAGAAGAGATGAGGGCTGTTCGAATATTTATTCCTCCGCCAAATCCTCTGACACGAGTGTGTTCTGCGGAGAAAGCGGCTTTCTATATTAATGAAGCAGGAAATGCGGAAAGCCAACGTTTCTCTGCTCCCGACTTTCTGTTTCTCTTCGCACCTCCCTCTCCCTTTTCTGAAATTGAAAAGTATCCGTTCGTTTAAGAAGAAAGAATGCTCGCTTTCAAAATCTCCTTCGCGCGAGCTTTGATTTTAATCTGGATTAAAATCCTGCGACGTGATTGGCTGCAGACGAATTGCTCTGGTGAACGATTATATAAAATATTTACCTAACGGGAAAAAAAAATCATTTATCAGTCATGAACGGCAGTTTTATTTGTTTTTTTTTCAGAAGCCATTGTTCTGTGTTCTTTCTTAATTGAAACTTTCCGAAATCGTGTTCTTTGAACTTATAAATTCGAAAACAGAAAACACAATGTAGAGACAATGGTTGTGTCCTGATCCTCCCGTATACAGATACAAGTTGGCTCGTTTTATGTTTTTTAATACCTGACTCTCTATTTATATAAAATACTAACATACGTGATGCAGAAAGCGTTATTATTGTTTACTGTCGCATAGCAAAAGTTAATTTCAAACAAACCATCGTACGAATTTCAAACTGTTTCTTTGAATGATTTTACAGCTACATTGAATTCAATGCTTCGATGGCCTGATGAATAGAGCTGTAAAATAAGGGAATTAATATTCTGAAAAGGATGCGTCGTATCAGAAAAAAAAATCACGAAACAGTCTTCAAACAGACGGTGTCATTGAGCGCGAACATAGGATTCAATTGTCATCAGATGGGGAATCGCTATGATTTGCCTAAGAGTAAACTGCTGTTCATATCTTTCAAAAAGTTTGTGCTCGAAAAAATGAACCATTTAAAAATAATTTTTTACTTCGATTCGACGCATAACAATAGAACTGAGTTGTATTCATAATGATTGGTAAGAAATGTTAATATTTCCTATTGTGTCTTATCTACTATTCACTACGATATGCATTATATTCAGATCGTATTATATTAATTTGATTTATGACTATGATTTTTAAAATGCAATTTTCTTTGATTATTAACATTCCATTTAGGATGAGGTGATTTTTGATCGAAAGATGCTTTTATTTTATTAACATGGTTTTGATTCTTACTATTGTGGTACGAAATTGAAAAACTTTTGATCCAGCACAGTAGAGAAATATAGGGTTATTGATATACTAAAATTTAAACATCATTTAAAAAAATAATTATTCCATAAGTAACAGAAATTTAAACATCATTTGAAAAATAATCATGACATAATTAACGGGTGAATCTTCCATGTATTGAAAGAGGGCACTCTAAATCGTTTCAGGAAAGTTATAAATTAAGGAATTTTTAAATAAAATAAAATCAAGGGAAGAAACTTGAATTTAATTGAAAACTACATCTTTTAGAAGATTATTAATATTAATAGTGATTTTAGAGCACATTCAAAAGATTTTTAATGTGTACTTAGATGAAAAACTTACTTTTATCTTTCGCAATTGCTGTTTTCTAAACGGATTATTTTCTTTCATTTCTTCTCAGAATTTTTCTAAGATGCTAGAAGTATTTTTTATTTTTGAGTTGTATCTTTTTTTTCGCTTTACAAATTTCTTCGTTCAATTGAAGTTTATACCGTTAGCGCCAAAAAACAGCGAAAAGCAAAGCTGCACAGTCAGAAGAATTTCGACTTTCAAATACAGATGTATTTATGAAAATGCAATAGAATATTTTCAACGATAAAAAGAAAAAAAAAGAAGAAATTTACTATTTTGTTACAAGCTTCTAAAAGATGGTTTTTGAAAGGAAAATTGAAATCTCATTATTTTATTTTTTTAATAATGTACATTGTACAGTTATTGTTCGACTCGATTTATGTTTAAAAAAATCCTTCAAGAAAACTGTTTACTACTAAGATCAAATGCAGATGTCCTACATGGAAGAATTTTCTATGAAATATGAAAGTAAATAAACTGTTAAATAAAATCCTGATTCGCGTTACCTGCTCATTGAATATTTCAAATAGAAAAAAAAAAATGTTTTTCAAAAGAGTTTTCAATTATGATAAAAATTCTGGGAATCCTGAAGATGACTCAAGAAAAAAGTCATGCGATAAATTTGTAAAAGGATTTCAATTTTTAAATTTTCAAACTAATGCAAAGATTTCGTTCTTCAAATTCTTTCCTTTTTTTCTTTATATTCATTTGGAGGATAAAAAAAATAACTTTTTTTTCGAATTCTGTATTTATATTTTTAGTGAAAGCAGCAAAAACATTTTTTTTTTGGCGCTTGTGAATATTGCATTCCCGGGATTTGCCGGGAATATTGCATTCCCGGGTTTTCTTAGCACAGGTGTGGGTAAACAAGGTTTTTATGACTTAAGTCAGGCTGAGGCAAGCATATGAGAGATCTACAGAATCTCGGTGACATAAATAAGAAATGGCACTTAAGATTATAAAATAGTAGCCTTTTAATAGGATTGATGGAAATGAATTGATTTAAATCCTATTTTGGCCATACTGAACCAATTATATGATGGAAAATTTAACCATATTAACCCTTTCTAGAGCCGTGGGAAGTGTGGTTCCCACCAAATTTCTCAATCTTTGTATGAAATTATGTAGGTTGGCATAAATTCTGACAAATTTTTTAGTAAGTCAGAAACAGATGCTTCAGTTCTTTATCTCAGACAAAATGATGTGTCTTGATTTGTTTCTTAATTATTAATTAACCAAATTAATTAATGAATCAAATTGAATTTATCTAATAAGCTAAATGAATCCCTTTTCTTATTCTAATGTCAAGTATAAAAATATTTTAACATAATATGACTAGAAAAAAATGGCCCTTTAAAGGGTTAAGCAATCAATTCAATATCAATCCAATAACCATATTAAACAAAGAAACGATACAATTAATCAAATGACAGAAATGTTCAGCTGAAATGCATATAAATTAAAAATGAAAAGCAAAAAACGCAATAAAATGCAAAAATTCATTAGAAATAATAATGATAATAATAATAACTATTTTATATATATTCGTGAATTTCAATAGAATAAATTTTATTAAAAAGGTTGCTTAAACTACAACAACAAAAATATTGATAAAATTCGAAAAATTGATTAAAGATGGCGAAGCTCAGTCAACAAACAAACCTGGACTTGATGCATGTCCCGTTTCATTTGAAAGAGAAAAGTAACTTGTAATTTTTTAACGTCGTGTTTTTTAAATACTTGTTTCTGTTGTAAAACATTTTAAAATCTGCTCACCGAATTGAGCTCTGTTTAAGAGTTGACGGCTAGGAGTGATAGGAAGCTGTTGATGTTGATTAATCAGTGGCATCTCTTCTCGTTTGCATTACAGTCTGTTGCTTGTTTGGGTCCAACCAAGTGATAGCAAATCTCCAAAAGATGAAAGAATATTTCGGTTCTGGCATGAATGAGGAATGGCAAATAAGGAATTACTAGCCGCCTTTGGCAACCAGCTTGGTAGCTCTGAATGCTGACTTATCAGGCTGTTCATCTAAAAATACAAAATATATTTATTAAAATGTCAATTTTATTTAATAAGATTGAAACATATGAAACAATTGGAATTACTTTTTTTGCAAATTAAAATGGGTTCGGACATAAGATTAATGTACCGTTGCAAAAGTTGAATTTTTTTAGGGCGATTTCTCATCAAATGTAATTGTGGCAATTTTTTATTGAAACCCTAAACGTCATTTGTTGCTATTTTTTTCCAGTAGCCAATCAAAATGGTGGAGATATTGTCATTTGTTTGTACTATTTTGATGTACTTGTTTGGCAAGAAACCGTGCATTAATTTTTATGTGCATTTGTTACTGTTAAAGTGTATGATTCTTATTTTTTCCCTAAAATTAACTGGTCATGATTTATCAGTTATTTTGTAGAATTTTTAGTTATTTCATGAAATACTTTTAAATACTTGAATCATTAATTCTTTTTGGTAATTTTCATTTTCATCTTCGCCTTTTTTCTTTGTAAAATTTGGTTCAATGGAAGCGAATTTTAGTTTTTTTTCGTAATTTTTATGTTTTAATGGTTATTCTGTTTTTTCTCTTTATTCATGTAAAATACATTCAAGAAAAAATATAAAACATATATTCAAGTTATAACAAAAAGTCGTTTATTGGGTAGATCTCAGACATAAGGGAAGGGTTCGCATTCCATTTCATGATATATAGAAATTCGAATGAGCAGATTTCGAACTAAATAATGGCTCTGCATTTAACAGTTGAAGTAATGGATGAGAACTAATTAATAGAACTCCGCTATCGCATTCCAGCGTGCGCCCCTCAGGGTTGCGTCCAGACGGCCAACAATGGTCGACAGACATCAAAGGATCCATTAGGCTGTCTTCGATTTGGGCAGTTTCATTTCTTTTCAAATGAAATTGTTCCAGGAAGGTGGAAATGGAATTCAGAATGATATAAGGCATGCTCAATGAATGTCTGTAATTATCAGTAAGCATTCATATAACAAATCGGTGTTATATTGTTTATATTGTTTTAAAAATGAATTTTCATGGAAACTAAATTTTAGCCAGAAAACATATCTTTTGTTAGTAAATGGAAATCAGAAACAATTCTTGTCGAAATTATTTTTCTTATTCCAATTCTCATACACTGATGATCCAATTCTTTCGTAAATTGATACGAGCATCTGATATTGATACTAGTTTCATTCACTTCTTTATCTGCTAGGAATTTGAAATTTTATACACTTGCTTGATGGCAATACGCTATTTTAATATTGCCAGAATTTAATTATTAGTTTATTTGTAATTTTAATTAAATTTTGATTCCATATAAGGGATACTACTTGGTAGTCAATTCAAAAATGAATGCCAAGATTCCCTGTGGCTTTTGTAATAGCGGAATTTGAATAAAAAATAACATGAAATAAAAAGTAATTAAAATAAAAATGTTTTTTATAAATTTATTTTATAAGTAATATTCGATGGAACTCATTTATAAATGACTTTCATCTTGAATGAATCATTACAAATAATGGTGAATTTTTTTAATTGTCCTATTCGAATGACTGAGTAATTTTTTTGCGAATGAGTATTTCTTCCCTCTTTTTTCCCTTTTGAGAAGTTCAGAACAATTTAGAAAAATGATTATAACTACTCATTTTTTCATTTTATAAGAAATAAGTAAAAGCACATTTCTTTTCTTAGTGATATTCTTGATGGAGTTTATAACTTTACAATATACTGCAAATATACCTCCTTAACCAAAAGAATTTTTTTCTCTTCTTCAGATTTCATTTTCTTCTTGAAAATTCTTAAATTAGTTTTTCTGCCTTTAATTTTTTTCTATCATTCTGAATATTCCATCATTCGATAATATAATGACAGTCGACGATAATGCAGTTGAATCACGAAAATATGAAAAGATTAAAATGAAATTCGAGAATAGGTCTTTTTTTTAAACTTTTTGTTTGCCATTGCAAACTATTGCAATACCATCCATTTTCCTTATTTTTCATTTCACTTTCAAAGATAATAATATTAAATTAACTGAATTAGATTTTAAAAATCAGTTGTAAATAATTCTTAAAAATAAATCTATGTAAACATTAAATTAATTTAGAATTTTTTTCGATTCAGACATTATTTTACCAAAGATTGAAAGTTTTGTTTGTTTAAGCATATTTTTTTTTAGTTTTAAGGAACAAGCTAATGATAAAGTTCATAGCAGATGTTCGACTGGGTTACCGCTTTCTTGGAAAAATACAATATCAATTTTAATGTATTTGAAAAATAAAATAGTTGCCGGCGAGTTCATTTCACATTCTTGGTATTTTATTGATTTCTGATTTGAGTATTGATTCTATCACATTTTATCCCACTTTTACATTCCCGTCTTTGATGTTTACATATGGACTTTTATTCTTCACTATTTTTGTCACTGTCATTACCTACGGAGCGTGGTGAGCCAGACCCTCCCCCTTTGCTTTACAATGACTGTGTTAACCTGTATTCGAACAGTCAGACAAACAGACTTCTGAATAGAATTTGCTCAACATTTGTTAGAAATCTGCAGACTTAGTGTATAAACCGAAGATCAAATTTCATTTGTTTAGCCCAAAGTGTTTTTGAGTTATCTTTGCAGTAGACAAAAAATAATTTTAAAAAATGTGTTTTTCGAACTCGAAAAGGCTTAAAACGTGAAGATTCGTCAAAAGACCCGGGTTCAAATTTCTTGACGATTATAATAGTTTTTCTATAATACTTGGTATACGGGAAAGTAAAATTGGAAGCGTATTTTTAAGTTCCAGATATTTCACTTTCTTCGACGCTAACAAGGCCCTATGTATCAAACTTCCTTTAAATATCCTCTTGTAGGTTTTATTTCCAGTATTCATTAACTCACGAAGTAAGATCAACTAGCACTCATTACCTGATGGTGTGGGTCTGAAGTTCAATGATTTACTATTCCGATGATAAATTTGATGGATGTTGCTCTTATAGAGCCCACCCACTCATAGAAAGTGAAATTGTATGGGCACTGTGATGTGCGAGAAATAACGGTCCGGGCACAAATAAACAACTTGCGTTATTAGCAGTGAAGCCGTCATCCTGGCAGTATCACCTTGCTATATCTCCAAGGGCAGTGAAAAAATACTTACTATATTGTGAAAATTCTGATTCCCATGTATGCGATACATCCTCTCCTCCCCTTTACTAGGATGCCCGGATATTCACTTATGAAGACTCATTTAAAAATGCTGACATCAGAATCGAAAACGGAAGCTGGAGGGTTGCGAAGGCGCAGTCGCACAGGCTGACTTTTACAGGGAGACTCTTTTCCAAAGAAAAAGGAGTATGAGTGTACCATACTCAGCGTTCAACACGGATTTGATGAAAAATAAAATTTACAACAGCATAAATAATAGCATGCAAGGCATGGGTTGTTAATTTCTTTGAATAAATTAAGTTCACCAAAGGGTTTTCTTTTTTTCAAAATCCTACAACTCATTGCGATGCGTCAATTATGCAATTCAGTTATGCGGCGCTGCTGTAAATTTTGTGTCCCAATGAACCCGCGTTATATTCTTTCCTTTCATTGTCAAAAATTTGCTCTTTAGTGTTTCCGCTCTTATGCTATGTTGCAAAAATGAATTCGTTCCACTCTCTTGACCTTTATATAGAGTTTCTTTCATGATTTTTGACTCGTAATGTATTCTTTTCTGTTACTTGATTCACTGGCAAGGACTCTCCTGAAGCGCTCTTATCGCCATTTTGATACTACAGACTCTTGATTCAATATTATGCATTGAAATCTCACTGCGGAAACTTTTCCCTCACTGAACAGAAGAATTTAAGAATTTGAAGCAAATGTAAGCCCCGAGGCTTCAGCTCCACCTCTGTTTTTCGAATTATTCAGTCTTATTTTATTCTACATGGTTAGAAAAGAAATCGTTGGATATTTTTGCGCTTATATTCATTTATATCTTAGTCATTTTATTTTTACTTTCTTTTTGATAAATATCGACCATGCATTTGGAGTTTCGTGGTCTTCTCTTTCCCAACCTTTACTTCTGCTTTTACTCTACTTAAAAAAGACAAGAAAATCTCCTGCGAATTTTGCGCTTATTAAGCCTCTATCCAATAGCCTGTCATCAAGACACGGAGAGGATGAGGAGAGAGAACTTTCGAACAAATCATCCTTTCGCCCTTTTATTATTCGTTTATTCTTTTGCCTCTTTGCTCCTTTTCACTTCTGCAGATTTTTCATGTTTATCTGTGATCGTATTTCGGAAAATTTATTTTTTCCAGTTAATTTCCTGGAAAAGCTGTAATTCATAGAACAATTTCGACTGAGATGAAGAAACCCCCGGCACGCTGGGGCTCGTTCCAAGAGATTCTTTGTTCTTTATAAAGACATCCGAAGTGGTATAAAGAGTGACTGTTCGATTCTCTATACCAGGTTAAAAGAAAAAATGCAATATAAATCTTTATTCGAGAATGAGTCTTTTTTAGCAGCATACAGGAAGAGCAAAAATTTAGACGCGTTGTGGATGTGATGTAGGATGCTTGTTGATAAAACTATGAAGCTTTCTAAGAGACATTTTAGGTAGATTCCTTAACCCCTTTGCTGGACACAGGGGTTAAGTCTCAGCTTCGGAATCGGGCTTCATTTTCGAGACACGATTCCATCGAAGAACCATCGTGTAAGTGGGTTTGATGCATGTTAAATCCGTCAAGGCCAAATGTCCTCTCGCTGATGCGGTGTGGAAATTTGGAGAGAAGGTACCAGCTCAGGTGTTGTCCTCGTCATCTGATAGCGGTTCAGAATGACGAGGTCTGTCCCAAAATAGCCCAAGTTGCTTTGAAACGGAATGTTAGTATAACTAAACTAAATTCTGATTAAAATGAGGAAACCGAGAAAGAATCTAAGATATTGCAGACGAGACCACGTATTCAATTTTTCGACATGCAATTAATTGAGTTTTTGAACACATGATCATAAAACTAATACCCTAGCGAGGGTTGGTGTAAAATGTTATTTTCCTCCGTCATTTCCACAAGCAGAACCCCCACCATCTTATCTTTTTTTTTATGAATTGTGGTGCTCACATAGTCATGGGCAAATTAAAAGACAGACTTGGAATTTGTCCAAGATTTGATAAGAATCTGCAAATTTGGCGTAGTGGGATATACACGAAATTTCATGCTTGTAAAGATTGTTGGATTCGAATTATTTTGTCCTCAGAATAACAGACATGTTTGAAATTTTTTTTTAATATTTTCGTACTCGAGTAAGTTTTAAACGTTTCATTAGTAAAATATTTCGACGATATCTAAACTTTTCTTTTTATGTTTCCTATACGAGAGAAAAAATTGTTATATTTATAAGCAAATACTCTTGGGCGAAAAAGGAGGCTGTATTTGAAAACAGAATAAATATGGAGTGGAAAAAAGCGCCCTCGCCGATCGCCTAACTGCGTTGAATGCTGGGAGCAAAAATGGGAGCGAACAAAATCGGTAAACGCTATTAACGTTCGGATGGGAAGCTACCGCCATAAAAATACAGAGATTAGGAGGCAGCATCTATCAAAAATGCTCCAGAGCAGCTTGCCGAGGAACAAAACGCAGGCGAAGCGGTTCTGGAGAACAGTGGCACAGCGGTTTTGAGTACTTGTAGCGGAAGAAAGAGTAGCAATTAAAAACAAGCATACATTTTAAATTGCTTACACATTCTCAGTCAAACTAGGCGCTTCTGATGACCAGCTTGTTCGTTTAGATTAGTAACTTTTTAAGTTTAAATGATTCATATAAAATGCAATATTATATTATATTGTTACGCAATAATATATTGTTACGGAACTTCTTTTAGCTAGCCCGTAAAGTTAACGGATTTGCTTGTAGTGGGTGTATGGAGACGTACAATCAACAGGCCTCGGTGAAAAACGAGGACTTTATTAGCACGAAGTCACGGTTACACAGACAACAAATACACAACCGAAACGCACACAAGCAACACATAGCAGCACTTCTAGCAAGCAGCACAACAGAGCATAGCAATGATTAGAAGCTCGAAGCACTCAGGAAGAAAGCTCGTTCAGCTATTAACCTGAGTTGAACTCAAAACTCCTCCAACTCGGTTGCATGGCCATTTACAATTCCAGAGACATAGCAGAAAAAATCCTCGAACAGTCAAGCATATCTCGGTTCTTAGTGGCTCTATCGCCAAAATTCTTGAAGATTCCAGTATTATCTATTTTGTCACCAAATTCATTGTCGAAGTCGCCAAGTTTGTTGCCAAGCCCTGGGATCTCTGATTCGGCATCCTATCAACGTCCAACAGAGCTGAAAACTAAGAAGTGTATATATTACGAAATAAAAGTGGAAGTGACAATAATACTGCAGAGTTTATAATTGGCGAAATCATGCAAATGAATATTGGTGGATAAGATTTAATTCCAACATAATATTAAAAACATTCTATCAAAATCATTTGCTTATCAAACTGAATTAGAAATATTATTAAATCAAGGAAAAGAATATACGGACATGAGATTGATATCATAAGGATAATTTTTGGTATCAAAGACCCTTTATATAAAATTGTTTTGGAAGATATGAACATTAGTTTCCGTAGGCAAGTAATGGCGATTATCCATCTGTCGATGGTAAGCCTATATTTCATTCGATTGTGCTTTCTGTTTCGAGATTATTTCTTGATTTCTTTTACTTTTTATTTCCTCTGACTGAGTGGAATTTTTGGTGACACGGCTAACACTCTCTAGAACATTTCTAGTATTTTGCATTGTCATTGATTAGCTAAAGGAAACGTTGATCGCTTTCTGTGTCACGTGCATTAGCGTTATATATAATATGCGAGGGAACTGCGTGAATTATCAGGATATTCGGGTAAGAGGTAAGCACGACTAAAACTGCATATGGATTAATGGTACAAGACTCAACGTCTGTACAACAATATCAGTGCAGTTCAGCAAGCATACTAGTTAGGTACAAAAAGTTTGATACAAATTTCACGAATTTTTTGAGTTTCTAATTCTGTATAGTTGTTAATAAGAAACCTTTTTCTGAACGGGATTTCATCCAAAATTGAAGCTCAGAAATCGTTTGTATTGAAATGTGAAATCTTAACAGTTTAGTTTAGTTATATTAACGTCCTGTTTTAAAGCAACACTGGGACTATTTTTGGGACGGACCTCGTAATATTGAACAACGGTCAGATGATGAGGACGACACCTGAGCTGGCACCCCCCTCTCCATACCACACCACAAGAGCGGCAGGACGTTTGGTCCGGACGAATTTAACGTGCACCAGATCTAGACGATTCTTCGATGGGATCGGGTCACGAACCTGAAACTGTCCGGTTCCGAAACCGCTACATTACCACAGGTCACCGCAGACTTGTGAAATCTTTTCAAGACATCCGTTTCGGTATATTGTTGGGGGTGTTGACGATTTGGTCAGCAAATTAAGTGATCAATAAAAGGGAAAAAAATTTGAAACCTTAGAAAAAAGTTAAAAAAAAGGTTTAAAGATTTTAAATCCTTTGTAGAAACATTTCCTTTGTTTTTCATCATAGATTTAGATCAAATATCAAATCTTATACAAATAATTCGAACATCCATCAAAATTCGCTGAGGTTCAGATGTTTGAATTTTCCAAAATTTTTCCAATCGGGTTTCGAATCATTGTAAAATTTGCTTATGAAATCGTCTCATGTTGGAAGTGTTTATCGGAAAGATAGATTCTTTCCATTTATCTAAATACTCTGCTCAATCAATCTTGAGTACCCAACATCTGCCCCAGATCAATTTTGAAATTTATCACTGCGCTTAAGATAACATTCGGAAAGGGGGAAAATAGCAGCAGAGAAGAGATATAAGTGTTAGGAAGAAAATAAAGAGAATAAACATTCTTTTTTAACTTAATTTTCGAGATAAATAAGTTTTTATAATTTTGGGCTCCCTGATACTTTTCAATTTGGTATGTTTGGCCCATGCTAACATTTGAGTTTGATATCATTTATGCAAAGCATTAGGCTCTCATTGAAAAGGCTCGGTTTTTAGCTATTTTTTTTAATTCTTGATACTATCATACTGTGCGATGCCCCGACCCAGCCAGAGGCCATGCGGGAAACTTGATGGGCACCGAAGAGCAACCCCACCTTGCACTAAAGAACAAATTACACTGGATGATACTGGACCCTTGCAGACAATGGAGAATCCTCTAGAAAAAACGCATGTTGGTACAGACAAAGAATAAATATAAGAAAAAAAACATTAAATATTAAATTACATCTTGCTAATATCATATGACTTCTGCTTCCTTTACTATTCGATTGCCTCAGAAATCTGGCTTTTGAGCCTAAAAACTTAAACCGACCATCAAGATGCATGGCAGTATGAACTTCCTCGTAATTTGTTTAAAGTAATGCTTCATACTTTCTGCAGAAATGCTCGTTTCCCAAGAATGTATGAAAGAAAGCGAGTTTGTGTTTACACCACTTTTACCGCAGAATGCGAGCTCCCCTCCCCTGAAAAATGGGCATTATTCCATCAAGAGAGGATTGTCGTCCCATTTTTTTGTGTTCTGGAAGTCATTTATCTTGTGATCCAGCCGTCGAGATAATAGCAGACATGTGTAACAAAGTTCACCAAAAACCATCCTACAACAGCAGGTCTCTTTTTTCCTGCTCCTCTCAGATACTTATGTTTATTTTATCAGTATAAGAAAATGACGAGTGCGTAGACAGCAGGAACAGAATGTGCACATTCCTCATGTGGAGCATGTTTTATTGAGCATATATCAGGTTTGGCTGTGGATCAAACTTTGCCTATGTCTTTAAGGTAGTTGATTACATTGAAAGATCGAACGTTTTTGCGAAAATGAGTTTTTTATTTAATGTTCTTAATGTTTGAAACGTTTTGTTTTAATTTTATTTCCAAGTTCATTTTTCGGTAAGGTTGCACTGATTTTTATATTTACATTTATATGCGTTTTCATGCTTTTGTTCAGTGGTGGAAAAAAAAAAGGTGCCACTCAGTTTTATTTTGCTATCGATGATCCTAGGTGAAAATTAAAGTTACCATTTCAAAGGTAGCGAGGAATACTAAAAGATACTTCACCTAAAGTTTTCATAGCTGATTGCTTACATATTTAAACTTGTACAAATTTTGAAATTTTCAATGGCAACATCCTTTTTTTTTAATGGAGTTTGGTCCCAACTCCATTAAAAAGGTTGTACCTAACTCAAGGTATTCGACTCAATTCTTGTATTCTCTAACCAATGCATACAACTTTAATAATACACGTAAAATAAGCACCGATACAGCCAACTTTATATGTTTGGATCCAAAATTTGCTATATATATATCTGGAATTCTGACGATTAAAAGATATGCAGTTTTTCATCCGTCCACCGTTACCAGTTATCTTGTACACAGTGACGAATAAATAGGCAAACATGCCGTCAAAATTTTTAGTTATTGTTGTTTCTTATGGCACTTGCCACGGACAAGACCGCTGTTACTAAGACAGCGATTTTAAGCCGGTGGGGAAGCGTCTCTTGTTTTTATAGTAGCGCCAACTAGGGCCAAGAGTACGACTTTGCTACTCGCGCATCACTCATTCGCTTGCACAGCCCCTTTTTACAGGAGGGCACATTCACACATTTCACAGATAAAACAACGGAAGAACAACCATGCCCAAACCGGGACTGGAACCCGGGACGACCAGATCACGGGGAAGGCGCGCTACCCCTATGCTAGGACGCCGGCAAAAAATTCAATAGAAATTTACAGTTTTTGTGTGAATGTTGTATATAGAATTTCGTACGACCAGTTCGCATTTTCAGATAATTTTGTTCATGGAAAGAGATATTAAAATTGGAGACCTAAAACAAGAAGTTGAAATATTCATCTCGAAATTATCAGCTGCCCCCTCCCAGTATTCTTCGTATTTTGTTTCTTACTCCCGTTTTACTTTTGTACATGAAAGGTATTTTCATATCAGTAGGGCGTACACAATCCTATTTGTTTTCGGGGACTCTCTAATCGAGCCATTTCGTCAGTGCATACCAAGAAAAAACTTCCGCCAATTAAACGCCGGAGCAAGTGCTTACTTTAACGAATGCGTTCAATAAGCGGAGCTAAGACAGACGTGCTGCCCGGAAATGCAACCACTTAGACGCCTTTCTGTTTGTGTTGCTGCTTCTTTTCTTTCCTTTCCTCTCCGACTTCTCTTTCATGCACATTCTTTTCTAATGATTGTCAGGAAACTATGGTGAAAAGAAAAGATTGATAATTGTTTGTTATGAACATCGATACATTTAATTCACTGAAGAGAAAGCACTGTTATTGTCGAAAAATACTTTGTGGAATCTCCACGTTTTAGACATCTTCGAATACGGGAAATAAAAACTGTCCGCCTTATGTTGGTCAATATTTGTGAACCTCGAAAACGCAACGAATTAAAACTTGGTTTGTGCTCATAACTCCAAAATTGATGATTTTCGTCATTTTTTTTTTGTGAATTCTATTCACTGTAAATTTAACTGCTTGTACGTGTAGGTGTTGACAATATAATTTAAAAATACAAGGTATGTTAATGAAATTTGTTACGTGGTCTTATCATCAGTGTTAAGGATATATCATAGCTCTGATCAGTAAATCTGTTCAATATGAATGCTTTGTTTTCCACTTGATACTACGAAGCATAAAATGTGCCATAGGGAGTGAGAGAGTGGATGTTGCTGCAAAATCGGCAAACGAATCCTACAACACAGGCTATTTCTTATGCTGATTCCATTCGTAAATGGCAGAACCAATGGAATCTGGTGAGCGAAAACAAACTGCACACTTCCAAACCTTTCAATGAACTTTGGTGTTCCTTCCTAAATCGCTGGAGCGATGTTATTCTGACATGACTACGGATTAGGCATTCTCGAATAACTCAAACATATCTTTTTAAGCAGCCACCACCAATTTGTAGCCGCTGTGGTGATAGTTTAACTATCCAATATATTTTGATTGAATGTTAGTCACTGAACTCATTGCGACTCAAATATTTTGACTCAGTTGTTCTTGGTCTTCAATTTTTAATTGGGCATAAACCACATTTTAACATTTTTCTTTATTTAAAGGAAACAGGTTTTATTAAAGAAATTTGAAATGTTGATTTCTTCTTATCGTCGATCTTAATTTATTATTGCCTTTTTAACATCTGATTATAAGTTTTTATACAACTAAACTATTTTAAATAGGCTGCTAAAAACTATTCGAAATTGGTTACCACACCTTCTAAAGTTAATCCTGCTTAGAAAATGGATGTAACATATGGCTTCATTTTTAAATACAGGGTGATCAAGAAATAGCAGGAGGTGTTCGGAGCCCTGTAGCGTGTTATATACTGGACGAAATATAACAAAATTTGGCCACCATACACATTAAAGTATGCGGTTTTGATTTATCAAGAAAAAAAAATTAATACCAAAAACGCCGATAGGGGAAATCCTGACGCTGCAAGCGCATAATATGTGAAAAGAGAATACATAATGCCAGTGGAAACAGTAAATAGCAATACACCAAACAGTAAATAGCCAGTGGAAACAGTAAATAGAAACACCAATAGCAATACAACAGTAAATAGCAATAGCAATACAACAGTTATAGCAATACACATAATGAAAAACGTTTATTATAGCAATTTACAAGTTTGGCTCAAGGTAACCACCACTTGATGTTCCAATAATTGCATGCGGTACACGAGGTTTTCGACCGTGGCTCGCAGCATATCGGCATTTATTCGTCTGACATGTAATGTTATTTGATCTTTTAAAGTAGTAATGTCAGGAACATGTCCTTGATACACGACGCCTTTGAAGCGAACCAGAATTGCCTCACAACCAGAAATTGCCAAGATTCAGATCAGTGTCATCAGTTAATGGGTGTTATACTGATAAAATTTCAGGTTCTTACGCAATATCTTCTGCATCGTCGAGAACGGGGTATCTGTTTGTCGTGGTATTGAACATGCACTGCTGATAACCTGCTTATTAGGTATCACCTGATCCATAATGGCTGTTACAACTTCTTCAACTTGTTCCTGCTTGATAACCTTACGTACTCGGCCTGGTTGCACATCAAGAATTCCTGTTGTTTCAAATCTTTCAACCATTCTTCGTAAGTTAGTTATGGTCATCGGTCCTCTACGTACCTGTTTTTACCGCCTGTATTCACGAAGAGCAGCATTGGCACTTTCATCTCGCGGATAAAACAGCTTGACCAATAAGGCGCGTTTACGTAGTGACAACGCAATCGACGAGCGAATTCTTACAGAATGCTATAAATTCCTGCAAAGCCCCTTCCCCCCCTTTTTTTTTACCTTCGATGTCATGTCACAAAATACCCGTATAAGCAAATTACATAAGTTTTCGATCGCAGCGCCAGGATTTCCCCTATCGGCGTTTTTTGGTACTAATTTTTTCCCTTGATAAATCGAAACCGCACCGCATACTTTAATGTGTATGTTGACCAAATTTTGTTATATTTCGTCCAGTATATAACACATTGTAAGGCTCCGAACACCTCCTGTTATTTCTTGATCACCCTGTATGTCTGTTCCGCCTGATGTTTTGAATGTGTTTATAGGCTCAAAACAGCAATGATTCGAATTCTTTTTTTCTCTAGTTACATTTTGTGCTTCCTCTGTCATATAATTTTATAATCAAAAGGAAAATAGTCGTATCACGTGACTTCATTCCGAACTGCGTTTATTTCCGTCGATCACTTATTTAAAACAAGGGCTCGCAGACCATTCATCAAAATTCTCGGTTGTCTCGAACAATGTCCGAATTATTCCTAATGCCGCAGTCAGATTCATAATGGACATGCCTTGCTGAGATGCAAATTTTACGCTGGTGTGTGGGTCTCCTAATGAATGCGAAGTGTATTGATAAGCAAGTGGGGGTTTGCTGTTGTTTTCCCCAAGGCCGACAAGCCGCTTAGGGAGAACTTGGAGATCTTTCGCAAAATTAAACTTAAAATTTCGATAAAATCGCCATAGTTAAATTATTATCGAGCAATAACTCGACGAATTATGGCAAACAAGCAAATTTCAAAAGGAAATCCTTCAATGTAAATCCTGGATGGCATTTGCTTGGCGGCTATCTTCATGTTTTGAGTCACGAGATTGTACCTAAATGTCAAAAAAAAAAAAAAAAAAAAAAAAAAAAAAAAACTTTGTATCCTTCTTCTATAACTCAGCAATCATAAGCACTACTGAATTGGAATTTCATCAATAGAAGCATTTGTCCTTTGGTTTGATTTCGTCTCTGCCATCAATGCATGAATCTCATGAGTTCCGTCCGTTACACCGTTTTCATACGCATTCTGAGATCTCCTTTTCATTGGGAAACTCTTTCCTGCCGACAGATTGCCTGTTTGCAAATTATGACTCCAATATTTGAGCTCTTAATGCATACCGCTTAATGTTGGACTGACGTTTGCAACTTGATGCCCTTTGTTTGTGACTTCAATCTGTTTTGCCATAAGAGTCGCTTCTGCTTACCCAGACGTGCAGATTCGAGACAATCAATAGAAATCGCCAATTTTTTTCATTACGATTGCATAACTTGGCGAATACTTGTATTCAAGAATTTCTTAGAGGAATTCGATTTTTGCATACGTGTATTACTCATTCATGTTGGTCTTCCAGCAATATCCAGGGAAGTATCAGATATAGCAATAAAGTTTCTTCCATAAAATTTCATTTCCCGATTGCATAAAATTTCCGAGGTAAATGGTGCATTGCATTTTGACTGACATATGTAAAACATCATATAACATTGGCGTAGCGTTATTATTGAGTCGTTTATAACCTTGTATTTGAACCTTATTGGACAACTAGGATGTCACCTTGAACATCACGCCTTCCTCTCTGAACTTCTATTTTCTCATAGTTTCTAGACCAGACTTTTTCATATCACGGACTACTAACATTTTTTTGAAGGTGTTGTGGTCCACTCAGTGGTGTAGGTCTACAATATTTATTACAATTTAATAATAAATACGGAATATGTACTTATCTTCATAACTACAAACATAATAATAGCCACAAATATAATATCAAATGATGCATTTAATATCCAGAAATTTCCAGATTTTCCACTTCCATAATTGTGATAGTATTTTAATAAGCTGGGAGTCTTGCCTCGCATTTAGCAGTATTGTGTATCTGAATAAGTTCATCTAGCAGCAACCAATAAATCTCTTGACTCACGAATGTTTTTAATTTCTAAATCACAAGACATATCCTACCTGGAGAATTTATTATTTTAATTCGTATAATAATATAAGGAACATTTGAGATATTGAACAGTAGAGAATAGAGGTATATGCCAGGCAGAACTCAGTTATTTTACTCTGTGTATGTCCCTAAAAAGCTGAAAGCTCAATTTTTTACTCCCCGCAAAACCACAATGAGAGCGTGGTTCTTAAGGGATTGATATATAAAAGAGGTCCTCACATAACTGATAGCTATGTATTCTGAGACATCTTTTGAATATTCTTTAAAAAGTACCCTACTTCCCCTTCCCCTAAACTCATCTTAAAGAGCATCTCAAATGAACAAAACAATCGCAAAATTCAATCAATCATACTTAAACGAAAAGGGGAGGAATCGAATAGTGATATCTAGGCGACTCGGGCGGCTTTCTTATCTTCATTGAACGGGCGTTTGGGGTTTTTCCATATTGATAGAGTTAAGCTTTATAAAATGTTACTATCCTTTTTAAAGTTTCAAAATTACAACGGTCTTATTATTTTTACAACAGTATTTTTTGTCACCATTCTTAAGATTATTTGTTACAATATTTTTTTGGGTAATTTACTTAAGCTGCCACCAATATCACTTGCTCTTTGTTCTTGCTGGTCACCTTAGTGTTCTCTTCCTGGAAGGTAATGCTCTGAAATCAAAGCAGTGAACTGACTCTTCTGGGAAGAAAAACTCTGAATTGACCAGACCGATGCTCTGAAAATTGTAACCGCTCTGAAGTAATCTTCTTCGTTTTCAAAAGCGGGGTCTTCTTTTCACATTCGAGGATGAATGGCACTTGCTCTTCTTTTCGCGGAAGCTCTCTTCTTTCTCTAATGAAAAGCGCATCGTTCGTAATGGGTGTCTGCGGACAGGAAAGGAACCTGACTCAGGAATTGCCACCTCCTCCTCCCTCCTTTTCTGCTTCTTTTTCCCTTTTGTTCTCTGGAATTTAACAAGTCATTAGGAATCACTCGTCGCTTTTGAAATGCACCGATTGTTCTGTACTTGAAAGAGAGGACGCGCCATAAATTCATTAAAAACTTTTTAAATGACCAAGACACAGATGACTTTTTAAAAAAGATTTGAATTTTTAAGTTCGAAACATTATAGCTTAATATTTTAGGTTTGATTTATCTATTATATACACAATGATTATTTGCAATTTTTCTGTTTCATTGTACGAGTATATTTAAAGAAATGGCATTTTTAAAATCAATTTTGGGAATTCTGAAGATAATTACATGAATATCAAGAAATTTCAAAGACTGAAATATCTTAAAGTAATGCAAAAAAAAATTGCATAATAATATACGCCGAAGTTATTGAGAAAAAAATATTTGAATTAATATTTAATGAATTGAAAATCAAATTCGAATTAAATTTTGAAAGTTCCTTTCTTAATAAAAATTTGCTGCCTGAGCCAGGCTTGAGAACCCAAGGTCCAATTGTCTAAAGCATTTTGAATGTATTTTGCATCATGCTATATTACATGACGCGTCACTTAATTTATAGATAATAAATGGCTTATAATTGCGGTCATGTTAAAACTGAGGTTTGCATGAATAGGATAGAAGGATGAGGAATTTTTTTTTTGATGGGGGGGGGGAAGACAACAACAAAGTTTTTGAATGCATTTGAATTCAGCATATTCCCGTTTCTAGATCAAGCTTGGCGATTAAATTCTTTCAGATGAACGGTTTCCTTCATGGTTACCAGATTTCACTCCGTTAGATCTGTGGATATGAGATCATTTAAAGTCATTTGTGTGTCGGTTCCCAGTCACGTTGGTAGATATGACAGATAGAATTTGAAGGTCATTGGTGAAAGACATGATGTACTCGGATGTCACAGGTGACTTGTCTGATTTTAACCTACATAATGGATGCAATGCTGAAAGTTTATTCTTAAAATAACCATCTGTTATTGCTTTGCAACATTTTCTTTTGATAACTTATGGAGATACAATTATTTTTGTAATGTAAATAAAATCACCGTTCTTGTTTAAAATAAGCATTTCCCCCTTTTTAACGAATTTCTTAAATTGTAACGAAATTAGGACGACGTGAAGCGAAGGTGCAGGTATTTCGACGAATTTTTCGGGTCTATAATTATTTCTGTAAAACCTACAGCTTGAAACGCTATGAACTCTTGTCAAAATCTACTTGAATTTGCACTCAATTGCTTTCGATTTATTTTATATTTTTAATTTGTTTAGAATGGGAAGTAAAATGATTTATTTTGTTGTTAGCCGTTCATCACGGTGTTATACAGGGCAATTTTAGAATCACGTAGCAAACTAAGGGTAGGCCAGGCCTTACAGGAGCAGGCAATTCTTACAATGAAACACGTGGCAGCAAACGCAAAGTAGGGAAGCTACAAGAGGCTTTTCTCAATGAGTGAAATAGATCAACACTAGGAATTGAAAATCATAGGGCAAATTCTAAGAGGTGACACAGTTCACCATGACTTTTGTGTGGCAATACACAGACCGATGTGGCATGCTGAAGTACAGACTTAACATCAGACTTGAAACGAAGAAAAGCATAGTTTAGTGATAATATCCTCTCAAAATGCTTTTTTGGACCAATTTTCTAATCCATTATTTGCCAAGTGTAAAATGAAAATGCTTAGCAAAAGCATTGTTCTTTACTTGAAGAGCGTTTGTTCGGATGATCCAAGTTCAGTTCTGACAAATTCGAGCGATTGCAGAAATTCTAATATCTTAACCTAACTGTCCGGTTTCAATGACAAGTTCTTCCAAATGTTTCACCATAACCAAAACGAAAACGAGTTGCGTAAAAGAGACTAGCACTTTTTAGTACCCTTTACAATAAAACCAGCGGTCATATATTAAATCTCTCCTTGCTTTTTTAAGAATAGCCGAAATCTGCTCCTATTGAAACATATTTGAGAAAAAAAACTATTTATAGCCCTGCGAACTGCATTCACAAAATGGCCTTTGAAGAAAAGGGCAGATACAATAAACCATGATATTGAAAAACTCTCGCCTTCGCCTCAAAAAATGAGTCCATGGATCCGACACGCACACAAAAAAGGAAGAATTTTCCCCTTTTGTGTCTGTTATTGCCGGCCACGCAAGCTGTTGCCAAACGGTCGGTGTCAAATATTTACCCAGAAAAGTTGGAGACGCGCAGTCGAGAAGAGATGTTCGTCGTTTTCATTTCTCTTATTTCTTTTCACGCCGCATGGCAACAGTGAGATGAAGTCGGCGGAACATATTTGGGAGAAATATATATGGTTCGCAACTGTGAAAATGGAAAGTTTCTTTTTTCGTATTTGTAACGATTTTTTTTATCGTCTTTCTATTTTTATGACAATATTGATATTTTTGACATCCGTAGGTTCTTCGGAATGGAATATAGCTACGGAATAATTTTCTTTCTGTTTGTATTTATTCAAATGTTAGATTTACGTGCATTTAAAATTAATTGAAACAATTTCATTTACATCCTAAAAAGTTATTTTTTTACTGTAGTTGTTTTTTCCCCCTTTGGAGTCATTATACTTTCATTAAGGCGAGCACAATGGATTGTCTGCCGTATCTGGTCGGTAGATGGATACTGAGATGGACTGATGCCTTTCGTCTCTGAAAGGTACAAAAAGTGTCTTGGCGCTATTCTTTTTTCCTAGTAATGAGAGATTTGGGGGGGGGGATTCTGAAATGTTCTACCAAATGTCTTTACTGTTATAGAACCCCATTTAATTAAATAAATCAATTTATTGTCGATTCTGAAAATGTAAGAGCATTATATTGTCATTGTGAATAAAATTTTCGAACGCAGGAATTGCAAGAAAAATGGATTGCAATTTTCTGTCTTTCTAAACATGAAGCAAGAGAAGTTAAATAAAATTGTGAGAAAAAAATAGAAGCGCAGTGGGTGAAATTTCTATATATCGAGGGCCATATTTTTCATTTTAACCAGTTTTTCGACACAGATTCAGGGACTCGCGTCAAGAAAAAGGAAGGAAGCCGATTTTCCTGGTCATGCAAGCAGATAAAAGATGAAAAATGAATATCTTTTGAAAATGTTTTGCTTTGATAAATCGGGTTTATCCTCTATAGAAGTCATTGTAAGTATGAACCATCCCTAGTGAATATTTTTAAGCATTTTTACTTAGATCTTCTTAAATCAGGAAAAATCCTTTTTTTTTCTTTCTTTTATTTATGCTTGTTTGGTGGTCTAAATGTTAACCCTTTGTCCTCGGAAAAGTAATTCGATGCATAATTATTCACCTAATACAAAAACTTGTTTATTGCATCAAAAAATAAATATAAATAATTGTTTTAAGTTGAATTCTCCCGCTTAATTCATTTGCATGTTCTTGCTACTCTGCAGGTATTTAAAACAATCGGAATTAAATAAATAAATAAAACGTCAAAATGATGCGCCGTCTTGAATGGTGAGTGAGTGTCACCATCCGAGTTCAGAGGGTTAACATTATCATTTAAATAACAAAAATCAAGCGGATAAAATCTGGCATGCCTTTTCTACAAAATTGCAGATTTTTATGAATATTTGAACGAAATCAGTCGAAATGATGTCTTTTCTGTCTGTTAATGATGTAGCTCCTTATTGAATAATGCAGATGTAGATGATTAAAATCGTGTATTGTAAATTCGTGTTAAAGTTCGTCTACGGGTTGTCACTTTGGATATGCGTGTGAATGCCGAGGCTCGAATGCGCCTACATGAATGAAATAAGATTTCTTCTTGCCAGAGTCTGGCTCTGCTGTGAATTTCTGTTCCAATTCACTAAGAAACACAAAATGCACAGTATTGTATTGGCTTGCGAAAGGCAGTTCCCGAGATAATTACCGTGGGTTTTTTTATTTGCTACAAAACTCGAGATTCACAACAACTTAAAAGAAAACGTTACTTCCAATTGGAAACGTATTCCTTAAAACCAGCCCTATCTACGTGGGAAAGAAACAAAACCGAAGAACTCTTCAAAGCGTAATCGAAATTAAATTTAAGAGACATGAAGGGTGCAGACATTTCGAATTTTTTGCTTCGCGTATTCCAAATAGAGTTCCAATTTTTAAGGGCTAAAAGTTACGATCTTTTAAAATTCATCTAAACGCATTTCACGAAGAGCGCTTTTTCGATCTTTGCCCCCGGGCGCCACTTTATTATACATTGAGATTCCTCGGGAGGTGGGTTGCGCCCCCTGGGACTGCCGGGGAAGAGCAATATCGGGCGAAAGTTTTTGAAGCTTTCGAGGAATTTCCTAACAGATGGAGTGGCTTCAAAATTAGATTTCTGGAGTGTCTTCCGCAGAGAAATGTTTTTTCGGGATCGACGTGTCAGACTTGTTTACGATTATTTGCCGGCTTTAAAACAACAAAAACGAAAGAACTTACTGATCAACATAAAAAGTCTTTTTTTTCCCCCAATGAAGACCTTGGTAGGATTGATCTTTGAACCATCTGGGGAACCAACAGTTTAGAAATGTGCAAACTGAAAGAAGAAGCCGTAATTCATTTCGTTTATGTTGGTCTTCGTTTTTTAAATTATGATTTACACATGCACATGAATGCACAGACCGACTGATGGTCAACCCGTTGACGGATTTGTCTAGATTTGGACAGAATTTGCAACATCAATGATAAAATCATGTGCTAAATTTCATTCATATAGCTCTGCATTTTTGAGTTAATGATCACAGACGGACGGACAGATTTATTCCCGGTTTACGGATTGCGGTCAAAATATGGGAGAATATTAATACAGTTTTATTACAAAGACCACTTAAACCAAATTTCATATGTCTATTGTATTGCGTTTTTAAGTTATCGTATTTACAGGCAGATAAAACACCAAAGCGCGTTTTTCTGACTCGAGAACGCATACAACACGGGGATTCATTGAAATATTGAGATCGAATGCTTTGACGCTTTGTTTGGGAAATGAAGGATTATAATGGTGGAATGCCTTTCTGATTATAAAATAACTTTCTATATTATTTTGGTCACAGACACAATGAGTTCTAAAAGGAATTTTTCAGATTCAGAATTTGAAGCGTGAATCACACCATTCTAGACCCAGTTTTTTGCAACTGGGATAGTTTCTCTTGACATGTTTCGTGTGTGTGTGATATATTTCTAGAGTTTTTTACATATATATTTGAGGAGCACAACATGTTGATTGATGTGAGAGATTAAAACCAAAAATCAAATTGTAATGTTCTATTTCTCTAAGTTTTCTTGAAAAATAAAATTTATTCTTAATCTCACAAGTGTTCTGAGTAGCAATAATTAATGGTAAACCAAGAAATTCGTGTTAAAAATATTCATTACATTTCACAGACGCAGAACATGCGGCAAAGACCTACTCATCTTAAACGTATATTAATAACAAATATTACAGTGTGCTTGACACTTCTTCAGATACGGAATTACATCTGCTTTCATTTAAGTCTGATTTTTCAAAACTAGGTCTCATGATGCAAACACAAAGATTGCATTGATATTGCTTTCCATGCGACTAATGGGCCGCAATGGCCTGGTGGTAAGGTCTCTGTTTCAGAACCGGAGGGTTTCTAGTTCGAGACCCGATTCCACTGAAGAACCGTCGTGTAAGTGGATATGGTGCACGCTAAATCCGTAGGGGCGAAATGTTCTCCCTCTGGTGTGATGTAGAAACTTGAAGAGGGGATGCCAGCTTAGGTGTCGTCCTCGTCATCTGACCATAGTTCAAAATGACGATGTCCAAAAATAGCCCTAGTATTGCTTTAAAACGTGATGTTAATATAACTAAACTCAACAAGAAGCAGATGAAAAAATAAAAGTTTGAAACTGCTGATGTGAAATTCAGGTGCACACTTTTTTCAAAATACGAAAGGCTTAACATTATCGTACGGATATTACGCTCGATATTGTTAATCGTTTTACTGTTGCATTATTCGATTTTTAACGTATTAAAGTATGAATTTTTTTTGAAAACCTTTTTTATATTCCCATTCGGATTAATCAATAAAATTATGTCAAAAGCGGGTGCACATAAGATGGATTTATGAGATAAATTACAATCATTTGAGAATGAAGATGATTGGGACTAACTAAAGATTAAATCCACTATCTTATCATCAATAATAGCTACACACTGTATTTATACCACATCATTTTTCTAATTTATAATCTTCGTTAAACTTTTTGAAGTATATTTTCGATATTAATATAAGAAAAATCTTGGTTTTGACCTTCAAATAGGACTTTCCTCTTTGCCTCGGCCTTTTCCTTTTAATAGTTGCAGGATGAAAATTTAATTCCCTGTTTTTTCTCACCAACAGCAGTATTTGATGAACTAGGGATTTGCGTGATATTACAATCTAGGAGGGGCTCTGTCTTCTTAAATTCCGTCAGCTACTCATTCCTTCTACGATAATCCAGCTGCTCCACGCTGTTTGACAAACGAGCGCCGCTGGAATTTTCTTCTCCCTTGTCCCAGACAGATGGGAGAAGTTATATTGATGTTTTAATCGGTGACTTAATTTCGAACGTCAGAAGTGTCAGATGATTTAAAAAGCAAAATCGCTGGAGGGGGGGGGGAGAATTTTAACGTGCACATCTAAATTTGCGTTTATTTAAATTTTTTTTCCTCTTTTGTTGTTTCGTGTTGGGGAGGGAAATGGAAGGAATTTATAGAGGGGGAGGAAATCCCATCTAAATCGCAATAAAAATGACAAAAGAAGCCTTTTATTGTGAGGTATGTTAGATTTATGGATGCTTTAAATCAGTGACTTAATTTAGGACGTCAGAATCAGCAAACCGTTTAAAAACTCAAGCAGTCTGGGAAAGGTTTCAGCCGCAGATTTATTCAGATGCCAGTACTGATGTTTTAATTGGTAACTTAATTTTAAATTTATAATTTTTATTTCGATTTAATAATTTAAAATTATACAAATTAACGATTATATTAATGCACTCAAAAAAGTTGTATTTGCTGTCTTTTCGTCATATCTTCTCCTTCTCCAACCCGGGATAGTGCCGTTGAAACAGAAGAATCTAAAGTTGGCGTGATTGTTCTGTCTTTTCAATGAGAAGCATCGAAGGATTTATAAACGGAAAGAGAGCACAGAGAACTCTGCCTGAGAGACGGCCGAGACAAAGGGAAAGCCATTTTCGAGAATCGTCTGTTTTTATTTTCAAAGGAACCGTCTTAATCTCTCCTTTTTGAAAGTCCCTGGAGGAGAGACTAAAAAAAAGGAGTGGGGGGGGAGAGAAGGAGAGCTGCCGTGACAGAGTGATTCGGGAGGTAAATCATGTTGATTTAGCGGCCTCTTTGGAAACAATTCCTCTCAGATACAGAAAAAAAAAAGTGGCGTGCATTTATACTCCGAAATAAAAAAATCTCTTCCTTTTTTGGGGGGAGGGGGGAAGGGAGAGAAACTAACTCTGTTGCAAACTACGCCATTGGACGAAAGATCGGCAGGTGACTCAGCCCTAAAGATTTAGCGTTTTTAATTTATTGAAATTTATAGGAATGTCATCATATAAGCCTCTCAAGTTGCTGGATTTGAAAATATTTTGTAGTTTTAAATGGTGGTGAGTGGTTGAAAACATTGAACTTTCGAATGAATTGCAATATTAGACAGGCATTGCCTGCTTGATACAGAGATTGCTTGTTTTATACTAGCGGTGACGGGGAAACATTTGAGACTCAATAGACTCCCTCCTACGCAGTTGACTAAGATTAGTGGACTGAGAAAGGAGAATGCAGGTAGTTTGATTAAATGTTATTCATTTCCAAATAAATTACTTTAAAAATGAATGTACAATTTATTATATAATATTAGAACTGCAATTTGTGATTATGCGTACTTATTAATTATCATTAATAAAGGAACTTCAAAATTATGAAACGATTATAGGAAGAGGTAATAATTATTTATGCATTATGATATTTATTAGGTCTTTCAATTCATTCAATTAGGTATGCTATATTCTGCTTGTCAAGTCATTAAGATAGTAATTTTCGATATCATTTATATTTGTTATTAATTATTTATCATTTCAATTATATTTGTTTGAAGTTTATTTCAAGTATTTTGTTTCTTTAGTATATATTGAACAAGCAAACAAATAAATGAAAATATACGTAAAAATATATGAAAACAATACACAAAATTACTAAAATCAAAAATTGAATTAAAATAATCAACTTATTGGTTTAAGTATGTTAAGTCTAAACTTACTGAAATGTGAAGCAAGTTTGGCCAGATATTAAAAGAGGAGCCTCTCATATTCTCTGTCTTGGGCCGCAAAGCGCCTCATTCGTCACTCGTAAAATTCCCGGGATCCAAGCCGAGTTTAATTTTTGATTCATTATTCTGATGCTCAAAACACTGGAAATCCGCCGTCATCATTGGCTCATGTTTCGGAGAGCAAGTTCTCACACTTAGTGCAAGAAAAATGTAACGAAATAAAGGTCTGCATTATATTTATATAACAGAATGAGTTTGATTATAACCTTCAATTCTATCTCACAATATTTCTTTGCTTTATATTTGAATCTACGTGGCCCCCTGATATTACCCCTTATTTGGGCGACTGCTGCAAAGACCCATTTCACTCCAAAAAATGTGAAGTCCGTTTTTCTGTGTTCCACAGAAAGATTATAAAATGTGACGGTTCTGCAAGTTTGTAAGAATGTCATCCGTAAAGATCCCCACTTTTAAACATTGCGAGAATTCCACAAAGGCAAGTTTGAAATACGCTAGGTCGCGAAATACTTGAGATGTAATTTTCAAATTATACTGCTTTCTGCCTGTAATGAGAAAGTGGAAATGGTTGTTCATTTTTGCCAAGCAATCTTTTTAAAATTTATTTTTCCTACTCCGTTTGACTGTGTTTCCTGATCCACTAGGAGCACGCTTGGGAGCTATTATGGTCTTCTTCCTGTTCTTTTGGTTTCCACACATCACGACAAGATAATATCTGAATACCGAATGAGACCGACGATCGTTTTCGTGTGTATTCCTTCACGATCACGAAATTAGTACAGAAGTGTCCGAAATGTGCTAATAAATGAGATTTTGAAATAGTGCCTTTAGTGCTGTAGCTCTGTGCGGGATTGGTAGACGAGAATTGTTTACTACTTGCAGCCATCACGGCCTCCTTATTCATTCTTTGAAAACTGTTCTACAAGATTCTCTTACAACAAAAATTTCGTCGTTTTGCTCTCCTACTCTTAAATTTTAAATTCGGTCGAAACAGTTCGTATGCTTCCGAACAGCGCTTTCTTTCGATATGGCCCTCCAGGGGCAGACACATAACTCATCCTCCGGAATGCACAAAAATGGGAACTAATTATTCCGGGGGTAGAAAAAGGGAGTGAGCGTTCCATAAACCGAATTAATGGAAGAGAATTAAGGAAGCTGCTCTCACCCATAAACAGGAACAAATGGAATTTTACGAGTCCGGTTGGAAATATCCGGCAGGACAGATATTAGAACCATTGATTAAGTTTACGGGTCCGGCCCCCACGGGACGTGAAATGGGATTTTCAAGAGCGCTACGAATGTCACTGCTTCGCAAACAAACCGGAGGAAGAGCCAAATAACGATTGTCCAGTGGCGGATTTTCGCAATGCGAGGCTACAGGCCCAGAAATATTTTAAGGCTCCTCTTGGAAAAATCATACTGATGACAAGAAAGTGACAAAGAACTTAATTTATTTGACTTTATCTTCCTGTTTTCTTTCTAATATTGTTTTATAGTATAACGGAAATTCCTGCAAGCTTTTTAACGCATCTACATCTTTTGTTTCTCCTCATTCATGCAGAAAATATACTTTTTATTGACACTATATACACGCGTGTAAAAGATGATTTTATGAACAACATTTGATTTGAAACACGAGTCGTGGAGTTCCTTAGCGATTTTTATTCTTATCATTTCAAGGAAGTAAAACAATTTTTATTTCTCTATCAAGGTCCTTTGCCCATGCTCTGATGAGTATGCTTAGCACAAGAATGGGCTGGCAGAAAGTAGGACAGAAAGGCTGAGAAATAGTTTGAACTTATATGGTTTTAGAAAAGAATTTGCCAGCGCAGTGTTTTTAGAATCAATGCATTCCGTGAGAAAAATATGATGAAATAAAAATTAAAGAGATACTCAAAATCCGATAATATTTTTAATAAATACAAGTTTTAAAAACACTTTACTAGTGTTCTGTTTAGAAATTTTGAGTTTATTTTCTAAGATTTTTTGAATTTAAATTTAATTTTTATAAATAGTATGAAATGTTTAAAAATCAATTTTTATTAAATTGAATATCTGTTGATACTAGTAGTAAGAAATTCAAATTTAATTATATTAATCATTTAATTGGTAAGCAAATTCATGAAGTTTTTGCATAATGCTATCGTTGAAAACTCAGAAATGAGCGAAATTTGAAATGCGGGACACCAGAAAGCGAATGAAAATCCGATCCCAAAATTCCACCTTAAAAAAAATCTAATTAAATAAAGAAATGTGAAACATAGCTTTTAAATTTATTTTGAAATTTCTCTCATTCAAATAACTGAGAGCTGTCGTAAATGTAATCCTGTATCAATATCAATAAGACTTTGTATTTGTTAGATAGCAGAATGCTTCTGATGAAATCTTGACCCACATAAACTAGGGATAACATGTAGCAAGAATATCACGACATGACCGGTAAAATGAAAAAAGAGGAGAAAAAATCGAAAGGCTTTGTTTTCAACCTTTTTTTTTTCCTTTTATTTCTTACTTTTTTTCCCCTTCCTTTCGTCGATGAAAGAGATCCCTCCCCCGGTGGGCAATTGCAGTTTTGTCAGCACGGAAAGTTTTCTCCCTACTCTCAGGTTTTTGTTTCCCGGGAAAAAGTGAGCCAAGGATCGTATTTGTTTTGGTGGAGTTAAATAACAGCGCACGCTCCCTCTTGACATTGAATAATCTGCGCGATTCCTCTGTGTCTGAAAGCGACCTCTATTGGAAAAGACAAAGAATCATTTGGATTCTCGAAACTATTGTTTGTTTAATATAAAGCATTCAAGCGTATATTTTACAAAGACTGTTAAAAAAGTTTATTTTGAAATACTGAAACTAACAATTCAAGAAAATAAACAAAACCACTGTGGAAAAAAAAAAAAAGATAAATCCATTTATTTTTATTAAATAAAAAAAGATAAATCCATTTATTTTTTTAAAATGCTTGTATTTAACATGGCTTGCGCCCTGTATATAAAGACTGAATGTTGAGAACGTTTTGTCATTCTCTCACTGATTACTAGAGATTCAAAAACTTTAGCTCTTTGGCACACTAGTTATGGCACACTATTTTAGCATATTCGGAGCTTCCTTATCAACTGATCGATTATTTGAATTTTAATTCATACACACGGCGCCGTTATGTAAAAATAACGGATCATAAATCAAATTAAAAAATAAAAAAACAATAGAAATAAAAAAGATTCCACATTTCATTATATTGAACTTTTAAAAATTATAAATTTATTCATTCATTTTTCATTTAGCTCTTTTAACAGCTTTTAATTTATCTCTTTTAAGCTTCCTCCTTTAATAAGACTACAAGAAAAAAATTATACAAATCTACTGATGCATCTATATAGCAGTTTACGTTTAGCCATTATGGTGTCTCCATGTGCACATAGTCTCTATTTATGGATTACATCTAAAAATGGATGGAAATATACAATGTTGGTGTTCAGCCAAACACCAAACTTTATCTGTCCGATGGATGTAATTTTATGCGTGGTCTTTGCACCGAGTTTCTAGATTTTGATCAAATTTTGACCGAAATCCGTTCAGAAAAACCTGTCTGGCCGGCTGTTCGAATAAAAATCAACACAATAACTATAAAAAGAAGGGAGCTAAGATGAATAATATTCAATATGCATTTAATTTAACATCTGTAGTGTGGACACCTATCATTTCAACAATGGGTTGCCAAATTCAACAATTGGCTGAAAGTCTGTTGATCTCTTTTTTCAAAATATAAACGCGATAACTCAAAAGCGCAGTGACTTAATATATCAAATTTGGTATGCGATTTTGTCATCACAATTGAACCTCTGAGTCAAATTTTAGCTTCCCTCGGTTGGGGAAACTCAAAAACGCACCTAGAAAAAGAAATTTGATTTTCGGATAGCTTTAATTGCATGCCAAATAACTCGCCAAGGATCGCATGATAGATTCAGTGAATATGCTACATTCACTCCAAAGGGTAATATTTTGTAAATATTGTACGCCAATGCCATGAGTAAGGCACAGAATACCTTACCAAGTCCAGAATTTTTCGCGGAGGATGGGGTATAACGCCATTCTTAGGGAGTATGCGAGAAAGTTTTAGGGGAGACAGTTTCCCTTAATTGAGTTACCGTCTTTTCGTACCATCTTCCGTTTAATTCCAGAAATGGTTGTAGAATCGGAAACGAAGACATTCATCTACATCTTGGGATTGAACGATAACTCTTTGTATACTTAGTGTATGGAAAGTAAAGTGTTAAGGTGATTCTTTGTGTATTTAGTGCATGGGAAAATAAATTGTTAACTTCCTAAAAACGTTTATCTGGCAGCCTCTGGCAATGGCTTCCCGGTCATATCTTTGTTTCTTCCAATCTAGTGACGTCATTGAACTGAGCATTTTTAGCGCAGGATCCTTTGGACGCGGATCGCTGTTGGACCCAACAGATTGATTTTCTTCAAAATTTATATTTATCTACGAGTTATAATGGGAGCCGAAAGAAGAGGAAACGCCGCTTCCCAAAATAGGCGTTCGGCATCGGCACCTGTGCAAAAAGAAGGAAAATTGAGTTACGAGATTTCTGCGCGAAAGCGCTGAGCTTGTTTGGGGATAACGAGCTCTCCGTCGGTTACGTGACGAGAGTTTCGAAACAGGTGGCCTTTAACGCAAATGCTTTTCGGGAAGAATGTAAAGCTCTGATTCGGTGTTCATCTTTCAACTTCTTTGCATGTTAGAACGAGCCATTTTTTTTAAAGAATTATTTATTGAGAGCTTGATGTGTTGGAAATGATTTTAATTCAAAGGAATTAGTTTCGTGGAGCAGCTTTCTAATTCCAATTCCATTTGCAAGCAAACTGTTTTTTGTTTTTTATTTATAAAAATAGTTTATAGTGGTCTGAAGATAGGAAGTACAGATTCATTCAAATCTCGAGGCAATTTTTGTTCTCTCGCATACGAAGTATAGAGAAAGTATTGAAATCTTCAAGAAATTCGAAATCGAAATGTCGACAAATCCTGACACTTCAGATCTCACCGAGTTCGAAATTCAATTTTTGGAAAAGGCTTGTCTGGGAACAATGATAGCTCAAAAACGCTTTGACCTATACGGATGAAATTTGACGTTTGGATTTTACACGTAATTTATAAATCTCAACCAATTTTTTCAGTTAAATCCATTAAGCGGAAGTCTGGCTTCAAGTACGAGGCATTTTTATCCCTTCACTCGGTGAGTGAGAAAGTGCATCTCGATACTGAACTCGCTCACTAGAAATTGTAACGAGCTCGATAGATAGAAATTCTGTGCACTGATTGAAATGCAAATTCATATCACATTTTGGACTGAGGCCATCTGCACTTTCGCATGCGTATTATCGCGCCAACTGAGGATCGCAACGATTTGGATATATAAAATTTTGATATGTAGTCTTATGAAAGTTGTAATGGGTGTCACATTTTAGTTTCATTAAATAAAAAAGACTCCCAACAGTCATACTCT
Source organism: Argiope bruennichi (assembly GCF_947563725.1). NCBI lineage: Eukaryota > Metazoa > Arthropoda > Arachnida > Araneae > Araneidae > Argiope > Argiope bruennichi. The sequence continues at coordinate 2,708,981 of NC_079152.1, forward strand.
GTTTTCTCCTTTATATTTCGAAACGTATAGCTTTTATATGCGAGATTCAGAAGAGGAAATGATGTTCTCGTAGCATTCACAATTTTGCGTGTACATGTTTGTATTTAATGGATAAACGTAATGATTTTGATCAACGAATTTCTGTTTGTGATTACAATTGTAGTTCCGTGTCCAATTTTGGTTTCAATCCATCTGTAAAAACATTCAAAATATGTATTTGAACGATACTTTCGGTAAAAATGCTAGATTTACACCAAAGATTTATTTCGTACAACAAGGCCATTCGCCACTTTATCCAAGGTCCACAATTTTATGCAGGGGGGGGGGGTTAAGTCTTTTATTAAAGAGGTATGCAATTAAATTTCGGGGAGACTATAACGCTTGTTTTTCTCCACTATTCTCGCGCTTCCCATACAGCAAAGTTTTTAAATCTAAAGCGCATTAATGGAACGTAGCATTATTTTGGTTGGCACAATTTTTTCATGTACAATTTAAATCTGTGTTTGAAATGAACGCTGTTCATGCGATTACCCATCTGGCCAAAATGAAGCCTATTTTCATGCCCAGTTAAATTTTGAATTCTGTTTCTTGATTTCTTTTACACTTCTTTTTCTCCGAGGTAGTAGAGTTTTTGAGTGAGCATTTCTAATAACATTTTACAGCTTCTTTAATTAGTGGAGCGTTGAAGTCATTGCAGCTATAAAAAGGCCCATTGAAATGTGTGATGTATTTGATGTGATTATAGTGATTTGTTTATATTTGATTATTGCTTTTCGACAATAAGTAAATCTAATTTAATACAAATTAATGCTTTATTCTTGAACGATGCATTTATGAGCAAGTTCTACAGGAATATTGGTTACATTTGTTTTCAATTAAATCGTTTAGATGTCCACGTCCAATTAAATCATCTAGATGTTTTCATGTCAATGATTCCACCAAATTGTTTGACGTTAAAGCCATTTTCTTCTATAATTTTACTTAAATTGTCTTATTCTGTATATTGCTTACTTGAAGCTTTCTAATGGACATAGCCCCATAATGTCATAGTGCTGTTAAAAACTTAAATAACTAATTCATCTATCTCCAATTTTTCGAGATAATTGTCATTTCACTTTTTTTTTTTTGTCTCGTAAACTGCACAGATATTATACAGAATTCTTCGCCCTTAATTTTCAACGATGGAGTAAAACTACACTATAAATTATTGAATGAGAGCAATTTCAATTTCAGAGACGATTTGAAATAAAAGAAAAACTATTTTTAAAACATTGCCAAAATTCAGAAAAAATGTGCACAATTAAATGTGCAATTATTAAATTGATGTCATGAGAAAGGATATATTTTTAAAATTTAAAAAAGTGAAAAATTTATTTCTGTGCGTTAATATTTTCCGATGTTATCGTGCGAAAATGCCAAATTTCGACTTAATTTTTAGGTAAAACATTCACCAAGATGTCATAAATATCGCGCGTAGGTATACATGCTAACCCTTCATGGTATACATTTTCCCAATTTGGTAGCTATAGGCCTAACTATCTGGTCTGTAGAGCGCCAACCTATATATATATATATATATATATATATATATATATATATATATATATATATATATATAATATGCATTCATCTTTAATATTGGCATAGCTTCATTTAGTATGCGATGATTTTTAAGCGGGGATTTCTTTTAAATGTTACGCATATTGTCATGCTTTTTTATATGGTATGGTATTTAAAAAATGTAGAATTTATTTAGGTAATCCTGATCTCAAATTATTAAGAGATTCGCTTTTTTGCGAATGAAAAGTTACGCTCCAACAAAAGAAGATCCCTCGCTGCAATTGCCTGTTATTTTCGGTACAATGGATTCGCGACGGCTCGAAAAACTCCAAATTGTCCGGGAACTGCCGGATCTGATGGTGACGGATGAAGGCGTTCATTGATGAAGGATGAAACTTTTCCTTCATCACGAACGAATATTAATTCGGGGAGAGAGTTCGAGCTCCCTCTCCCGGAGAAAGGGGATCTGCCGTTTATCTCGGTGATCTGTCTTCCGAAGAAACTGCTTCAGATCAGCATCAGAATGAGTTCGCCATGAACCGATGCACATCGACCTCAAGATACTGAACCGTTCCATTTATTTTGCATCAATTACTGAACACTTTTATCTGTAGAATATTTGGTTCATGCCTACCTTATTCAATGCAATTGAACAAATAAGGATATTGTTTAAACAGGCCTAAAAGAAATGTCCAATTTTTTCATTTTGTCTTGCCATGCAACAATTGTCAATCATGTAATCGAACATCAACAAATCGTCATGAAAAGGATTATGCGCTTTTTTCTTTACTTAATGTATAACTTATTATTCTAAATATTCTAGAATCTCGAAATCAATTTTTTTCTCATATTCAATATTAGGTAGAGCCACTTGTATAAAATCAAATCAAATTAATGATTAGTTGATTGTTAAGTTCTAAAAATGCTAAAATAATTTGTTACCAAGATTTGCGCATTCTACAAAGTTTCTAGCGCATCAGTAAAATATTGATTATAGAACTCCATCATAACAAATATGAAACAGATGAACTGGAAAAGAAATGCTTTAAAAAATCTTTTCAATGCATTGGGGAAAAAAAAAGTGTTTGTTATATATCAATTTTTGTTGAGCGCTTCCCTCCCCTCTTCAACTTGCACGCACCTTAAACACGCATGCTTGCAAGCAAACTGGTTTTTTTTCCCCGTCAAAAAGCACTTAGAAACAGAAGGCTTTCTTTTGTGTACATTCCCCTTCAAATTTCAGATGAAATCTATTTCCCATGACTTGTTGAAACTTGTGTCACAAATCCATAAAACTTCACTAGCAGATCCAACTCCTTCAAACTGATACGTACACCCCTACAAAGGAATTCCCCCTTTTTCTTCCCGGTCCGGATCGGATTTGTTGTCACTTCCAGTTCATCCGGCTCTCAATTAACGTCAAGGAGAATTGGCCGAGTAGTTCTTTTCCGCAAATAAAGTAAAAGTATGAATTCTTTTCCTTTTGTTGATACTCTGCACTTTTTATGACAAGTGGTTGACAGTTGCAAGTTCAAATCGGATCGAAATCAAAAGACGTTGCAGAATGTGACCTTTTCTTTAACTTACCTTGAAAATAAGGCATATCGAACCGCATTTCATTAGTTCTTTCTGCGTAAATTTAATTTTCTTATGTAGGAAGCAATCGAAGAGAATGCTTTAAAATTTTTGAACTCGTAATTTTATTATGTTTGCACATTTTAGATCTCCATGAGTCCGAAAAAGACCTTTTCGGAATTATGTATGTCCTTGAGCACTAAACTCGAAATCCGAGCAAGCTAAACGGATCAAATTTGGTATGGGGTCTTGAAATTAAAATGGTTGATTCCTGTCGAAATTTAGACAAAATTCATTCATAGAAACAATATGATTGACAAACGCAGCGAGCTGGACAAAGGAAATTTTGCTTATGTTTTACCAAAAATGTAGATCTATTTAAAATTTTCGATCAAATCCATCAAAGGATTACCGTTTGCCGGTATATCTATTGATGAATATTTGAGTACTGTAATTCAAAACAAACTTCATAAAGGAAAATTCGAATCACTAAATCTGTAGATATATCATATTATATTGAAATTGAGTAGATATATTATATAAACTGAAAATATTGGATCACTGACATAGAAGACATGCAACAATTGTCAATCATGTAATCGAACATCAACAAATCGTCATGAAAAGGATTATGCGCTTTTTTCTTTACTTAATGTATAACTTATTATTCTAAATATTCTAGAATCTCGAAATCAATTTTTTTCTCATATTCAATATTAGGTAGAGCCACTTGTATAAAATCAAATCAAATTAATGATTAGTTGATTGTTAAGTTCTAAAAATGCTAAAATAATTTGTTACCAAGATTTGCGCATTCTACAAAGTTTCTAGCGCATCAGTAAAATATTGATTATAGAACTCCATCATAACAAATATGAAACAGATGAACTGGAAAAGAAATGCTTTAAAAAATCTTTTCAATGCATTGGGGAAAAAAAAAGTGTTTGTTATATATCAATTTTTGTTGAGCGCTTCCCTCCCCTCTTCAACTTGCACGCACCTTAAACACGCATGCTTGCAAGCAAACTGGTTTTTTTTCCCCGTCAAAAAGCACTTAGAAACAGAAGGCTTTCTTTTGTGTACATTCCCCTTCAAATTTCAGATGAAATCTATTTCCCATGACTTGTTGAAACTTGTGTCACAAATCCATAAAACTTCACTAGCAGATCCAACTCCTTCAAACTGATACGTACACCCCTACAAAGGAATTCCCCCTTTTTCTTCCCGGTCCGGATCGGATTTGTTGTCACTTCCAGTTCATCCGGCTCTCAATTAACGTCAAGGAGAATTGGCCGAGTAGTTCTTTTCCGCAAATAAAGTAAAAGTATGAATTCTTTTCCTTTTGTTGATACTCTGCACTTTTTATGACAAGTGGTTGACAGTTGCAAGTTCAAATCGGATCGAAATCAAAAGACGTTGCAGAATGTGACCTTTTCTTTAACTTACCTTGAAAATAAGGCATATCGAACCGCATTTCATTAGTTCTTTCTGCGTAAATTTAATTTTCTTATGTAGGAAGCAATCGAAGAGAATGCTTTAAAATTTTTGAACTCGTAATTTTATTATGTTTGCACATTTTAGATCTCCATGAGTCCGAAAAAGACCTTTTCGGAATTATGTATGTCCTTGAGCACTAAACTCGAAATCCGAGCAAGCTAAACGGATCAAATTTGGTATGGGGTCTTGAAATTAAAATGGTTGATTCCTGTCGAAATTTAGACAAAATTCATTCATAGAAACAATATGATTGACAAACGCAGCGAGCTGGACAAAGGAAATTTTGCTTATGTTTTACCAAAAATGTAGATCTATTTAAAATTTTCGATCAAATCCATCAAAGGATTACCGTTTGCCGGTATATCTATTGATGAATATTTGAGTACTGTAATTCAAAACAAACTTCATAAAGGAAAATTCGAATCACTAAATCTGTAGATATATCATATTATATTGAAATTGAGTAGATATATTATATAAACTGAAAATATTGGATCACTGACATAGAAGACTTGTTGTAGTTTTTGTGAACGATTTTTTCCCCTTAAGTTGTATTTCCACCCTTAAAGTCATTTCTAGTACTATGGAATTCAACGTTCATGTTTCTTGAGTATTATTACCGAATAAATTGAATGATATCATTATGCATCTTTTTGAAAATACTTATTCCGAAGTCCTAAAGTTCTCATGACTGTGCAGAAACAATTGTTTATAATAATAATAATAAATAAAATATATATTAAATTACATTTAATATTAAATTAAAGATATTATATTGCAATAGGTGCTTGCATGTATTTTGATCATTTTTTCCCTTTAAAAAGGCATTTATTGAGAAAATTTGGTGTAATATATATGAATCAAAATATTTTCCATCATTTTCCACAACTTTTTCCCATTTTCCTCCATAAGTCTTGGAATTGTCCTCGAATTCTTTTCGTCCTACAGGCCGTTCTATGTCATTGACATCGGAAGCGCCACGCTTAAACCGTTGAAACCAAAACCGACAGGTGGGTTATGACGGAGCAGCCTCACCATAAGTTTCTAAAAGTGTCTGATGGGCTTCGGCAGCATATTTCTTCAAATCAAAAAACAAAAAAAGCAATGAATGTTGAAAAAGCAATTTGGAGAGTTCCATGTTTGGGGTCTTTATACACTGAAAACTCAATAATACTGAATGGAAAACTTTCAAAATGATAACAGTAAAATAATACTAAATTGGTGAAACACAAAACCTTTCTCGTTTAGCTAGATACTTCGCATGCTTACCAATAGATGTCGCTGATTGAAATACACGCAAGCACCTACTATATTTATCAGCTGTAGTTCAAAACTGTTGGGATGAAGTGGGCGAACTTTTTTTTCTATATCTTTGTGCAGATGAATATCTGTGAGATTGACTCCCTTCTTCCCTCATGCCAATCACTTACCCCCACCCCCTGCGAAACCTTAAATGTGTAGTCATACCTGAAAAGGCTATGTGATCATTTTATTCTTCTTTCCTGTATTCGTGCATGTGTAATAAATCTCCTGTCTTAAGAAAAGAAAAGAAAAGAAACATATCAGGATCTTATTGAAAAGCGGCAACTAAACAACTAAAACGAATAATCTCTAATTATTCACCACTAGGCCGTGGTTCCCTGGTAGTGTGGTTTCGGTTTCGGAACCGGAGGGTTTCAGGTTCGAGACTCGATTCCCCCGAAGAACCATCGTGTAAGCGGGTATGGTGCACGTAAAATCCGTCTGTGTCAAACATCCTCCAGCTGGTGTGGAAGTTTGGAGAGGGGATGCCAGTTCAGGTGTCCCCCTAAGCTGGCACAAGACATGATCATGACAAGATCTTATTGAAAAACAAAAACGAATAATCCATAATTTTCTAGTGATGAACGCGTCAAATTTTGTAAGTATTCGAAAGAGCAGAAAAAAGAACTCTCGTTGTCTTCTTTTTCTCTCTTTTCCTGAAAAAAGAAGATTGAGAGTGGAAATATTTCAGTCCTGGTGTAGTTGTGTCACCTATGAGACTCTTTTGTTTCAGTTGGCATACAGTAAAGGATTCATTACAAATTTAAATACTCGACATGAATACGATTCGTAAAAGCACTTCTCGAGTTTCTTTAAAAACTTCTAATGAAAAGAGCTTTTCGATAAAATAAAAGTTAAAAAAATCCCTTTATAACTAGCGTCCATAGTATTGTTAAGGTAACGCACCCAATAACTTATTCCATATTTTCTCGCTCTAAGATTTTTAAAAAAATACATTCATCTTTTTCCCTTCTTTAAACAACTTCCATCAAAAAAGAAAGACGAATGCATGAAGCAGCCACAAATGCCCATTTGCGCTGAAACAAAAGCTCTTTTGTACCCGAATCATCCATAATCGCATTTTTTCATTATTGAGAAGGTTTCCAGGCTCATTCAGAGAAATGAGACTTCTGTTCCCGGGGGAAAAGAGACTTGATGGAGAGGGGAAAAAATGTTTCCAGAAAATCCAGCTATTTAACTTCTTTTTTAAGTAATTTCAATCCTTACGGCATTTTACGTGAAGGTAATTTTTTAGAATTAAATTAAAACACTCGAAGCATTTTTCTTCGGTGTTCTAGAAGACCACGAGAGGATCTGTTCCCGTAGAATTGCTATTTAATTCCGATGATATTTTTTCCCCTTTTAAAGAACATCGGTTTAAAATGTAAATAGTAGGATTAAAGTCCTGTCTATTGGAAAATCATTTTCAGAATATCCCCAGAGCGATTTCTTCTTAGGAATAAAAGTTTCACCAAGTTCAGAAAAAAAAAATCTATTAAATTATGAAAACACTGCATCGCATTTAAAGGAGGGATGGGGCAGTGAATGTTCAAAGGGTGATTTCTGATTTGGTACCGTTATTCATTTTCAATATGGCAATTATACTCGGAAATTTTTAATCCTAAAGGATTCAACTCAATTTTATGTGCGGGTCATTTCACGCAGAATGTAATTGTGACAAAATAACGATCCTGAATAAGCGTAAGGGAATCATTTTTTAAGAAAATATTATCTTCAGTATTTTAATGGATATTTTTTCAACAAGATTATATATATAATATATTTCTTAATCTATTTTAATCATTAATTGATTTCTTAATTTTTTTAGCTTAAATTTGCCCATATTACTTTATTCTAAAATTTTCTCTTATTTCCTGATCTTAAATCATTTTTTTGTTTTAATTATTTTTAACACACAGTATAAAAAATCGCTGAAATTTCGTAGGCTCCGAGCAAAGTGATGGAAATTCCTAATACTCACATATTCCTTTCAAAGACACCTCAAATTCCCTTTCCTAAATCCACATGTATCAACGAAATCCCTAAAAGAATCTCCAAATAAAATTGTTTAAGTCAAAAATTATTTTCCTTTGCTCTTTTGATCATGCTTCCCGTTTCAAAATATGCTTCACTTAGTAAAATAAATGGAATTTTATACCAAAAACTTTTTTTTCCGGCCACGAGTCAGCAAAATTATGTTATACATATAAATTAAATACGTTCCACCTCCCCGCTACAAAAAGACAATTTTGTCTTTTGTTGAAATGAAATAATATTCCGCCAAATGTATGCACCTTTCAACAGAAATAATATATAGGGCTTGAGTCTAACGTATATACCACGTTGATTACATCACGTTTTACTCGAGCTTTCAATCAAATCGACTGAAGTGTCTTTAAACTCAAGTTTTAAATAAATACTATGTTTTAATATTAAGTATCCTATTTCAGAATTCAGTGAAAACTCCTGTGCATTTTATTCATCGCTTAAGGCTTTGCTTTCGGCTAGAAAAATGGCCTATTGACAATAGAAATAAGATCTAGGTCGTTGACTTACATTAGTATATTATGTCTCTTATAATATTTTCGGAAGTTACAACGAAAAAACGCTGAAATTCCGCTTAATATTTAATTAAATAAAATTCTAATTAAAAATTTGTAATTAAAAATTTACCGACCTTCAGTGCATACATGTATTAAATTTTGTGGCTGTAGGACAAACGGTCTGGCCTGTAGTGCAACAATACACATACGCCCGCAAGCACAATCAGCTTTAAGTATAGATGATATGATTGATTTTGTCATCTTACTTGCTTTCATTTTACTGTGAGGAACAAAAGATAGTTTCAAATGTGTTTATCACATTTTTTTAAATTGATAATTTGTCTTCGTGTAAATTTTATAAAATCTTTAATGATTTTCTTTTAAAGATTGTGATGTCTTTTAAGATGATTGATATGCCCTTCAATATAGTATTACAATTTTAGCGTTTACAACTTTGGAATTAGACTTTTAATGCTCTAATGATTCAGCGCTTGTAACTTCTATACCTTGTCTGAAGGATGTCCATTTTTTACCTGTAATTAAAGTTTCTTTTAAATATCATAAAAAAACATATATTGTCGTATGCTGCACAGGTTTTGTGAAAATACAAATTTGAAACTTTTATTCGCTGTTGATCTATCAAATATTTACTCGGCCTTTTTTTTCCTGCTTTTAAAAAATAATCTAAATGGAAATTTAAAACCTATGTAAAAGTGAACTATCCCACCTTTTCTTCATGGCTCATTTTTTTTCTCCAGATCCTGTGATTTTTTTTTCTCTCTCCTCTCATATCGAAAGTTTGTAATGTTAGGAAGTGGTGTGTGTGTGTGGGGGGGGGAGACCTCCTTCATCCTATCTCTTAAAATTCGAAGGTATTTTTAAAAGTAGGTTCACTTATTGCTTCGCAATCGATTTCTTATGTTGTTTTTTTGCTCGAATCTAAAATGGATTAAAAACGAAAGAAAAGAGGAGTTCATTTTTTTTTAGGAAAAAAGACGCGGGGGAACCAGAAAAAGCTTTTTAGTCAATCCATCAGTAAAGAAATAAACGGTAGCTGCTGCGTTCAACCTAAAGCTGAATTTGCTAAAAAGAACAAACAATTTTTTTTTCGCCACTTCATATATCTGCTTTGGAAATAGCTTTTAAGTCAATTTTAAATGCTAAACTATTCCCATCAATTTTGTAGATACCAAAAGTTTACATATTTAGCTTTATGCGCTTTGTACCTGCCCACGCTACCTTGTGAAAAAAATATTCCGATCGGTTTATGGAGGGAGTTACGTTAAACGAGGTGAAAGTCTCTGCTGAGTTCTTAACTCGAAGAAAAGAAGAATGACATTTTCATTTCCTTGTAACTCTCTCAATGTCGGAACCAAGAAACATTCTTCAAATTTAATGAATAGCCGCGCTATCACAATGAACAACTTTTGCACAAGAAATTTATCACTAGTTGCCATACTTTATAAGCTGAGACCAGCAGGTACTAATATCGCAATATTCGTTTAAAATGTGTTGATTTTAGCTCGCCGGAGGTACAATGGTACACTTTCAACTGCGAGAGAGACGCATTCCAGATTGGATCTCACGGAAAATCCGTCTGAACTAGATAGAAAGGAATCCGTCATTTTACATCTTTCCGATAAATATTTTTTATATTATATTATATTATATTATATTATATATATATATATATATATATATATATATATATATATATATAATATATATATATATATATATATATATATATATATATATATATCTCCCGTGCTTCAAACTGACCTCATTATTAACGAAGATTCGCAGAATTCTTTAAATTGCAATGGAAGGAGTTGAATCGGGTTATAAAAGCTATTGATTTCATAACCACAAAAGTTTGAGCTTTAGTATCAAAAGGTCTCTAGTGCGATTCGTTTTCTCTTTACACTTTTTCTGAAGTATCGAAGCATAGAATAAGTTTTAAATAGCTCTCAGATTCGAATATTAAATAACTGTTCGGTAAAAAGCGTGAAAAGATAATGGAAATGTATCCTCTTTCTGTTGAAATTTTATTAAACATAGCAATTTTCACACTCGATTATAAAATTTTTTAACATTTACCTAATAGGTTTAGATTGTGTTTGAATGATGGAGATGACTTCCATAAAGAGTAATGTTATATTTGCAATTCTTCGATTGGGTTGAATATGAAAGTTTTTGAAATATTGAAAAGGTATAAATGATGCCAAATGATTTTCTTTGAGGCCTTCTCTCATTGTTTTTATGCAAACTGATATCCAGTGAGTGTCTCTGAAGTTATTTAGATTCCAAGTTTTAAATGAATCGAAACTTTCACTGAATATTATTATGCATTAACATTTGTCGTTTCGAATTATTTGCTTTATGTAGGCCTCTTTCTTTAGGATTTCTCCTTTTCTTTCTTTCTTTTTTAAAGATTGACTATTCCTGAATTATGATATGTAGACTATGTATTTCCAACTACCTGTTTATGTATCTTATAGGACAATATAGTCACTTGAATTCCTTTTTTTGCTGTTAAATCCATTATTAAATCATAATGGTTCCATTGTTTTTAACACCCCACTCACCCATCCCTCTCTTTGAAAGCCCAGAGCGAACACAAACTTTCCAATTGGCACTCTCCTAATGATAGGGATGGAGGAGAGGAAAAGGAGTCCTTTCCCTTATCTGACTGCAAACGATTCGGAGCATCTCTACAGACGATAATGGACTTCCCTCAAACGATAATCGCGCCACCTTCTAATTACTTCCAATTAACTCTGACTCTTTAATTGAATCATTTTACACTTCGCCGTCCCCCGACCCATCTTCCACCACGCATTTGGAACGATTTTGGGGATGGTGAAAAGGGTTGGGCTTTGAAGTGAAGTGGCTGCCCCTGCGGCACATTATATTTGCATTCCGGAATGAAGAGTGTTTAGTTTGTTGGATATGATCTCAACGACCTAACTTAGCCTATCCTACAAACGCGTGTGTAGGATATATGGCGTTTATACTGTAATGCACAGTTTTGTATGTACTGCGTTTTCTACTGTAGCGTATTTCATTTATCAATATAGAACTTTACCTACCACTAAAAGTTAAGAAATGTACTTTGAAAACATTCTTTTCGAAATTCAATTCGACTAAGTGCGCAAAAATTACCCCTCGATGCCTGTAATTTTCTGAAATTTTAGACAGATTTCTTTTAGGAATCTAACCTCTTGTAGTGACTCTCGTGGCACAGCTTCGGGGAAATCTCCGAGGATCTTCATTGATGATGAAGAACGAAATATGGTTTTTAAAAGATATGTGCATATCGGTACAGTCATCAATAAAACAACAACGAAACAAACTAAAATCAAAACAAAAAACGAACACCCTTGTAACTTTGTTATTTATCATCGCATTGTCATAAATTGGGTGTGAATGGAAATGACCTGAGGGGACAGATTTATTGAGATAAACAATATGATTAACCAAGTTAATTAACATGGTTAATTAACTGCTATCTCAATAGTTTTTCATTACCACTATCATTTTTGTTACTGAATTTGTTTTTTCCGTAATGAAATTAATGTCACGATAAAATTTTATCTAATTCTTAAGATAATTTTGAGAGTTATAAGGTTTTGAAAAATGACTTTCCCAATGTTAAATGAATCTTATAAACCTTCGGCATTATCTAGGAAAGTATTACATATTTCTTCAAAAAAAATTTCACTCGCCTAAAGTAAATTATCATATTTCATAAAGGCATGAAATAAATTCATAAATAACATAAATGTAATATTTTTTTATGAATTTTTTAAGTTGAATGTGGAAGAAAAGTGAATTGTAGCATAGTACAATTTTTACATGGAAAAAGAGCTGCTATCTAAAACGGCAGAAAAAAAAATGTGCTCATACCCCAAATAATTTCGAGATAATCACTGAAATTGCAAAATTTCCACAGTCGATTTGAGGCTCCTACTTTTTGAGGGATCGTATATTAAATTTATTTGTATTTATAGATTTTATTTTTATGATGTACGAGCTTTAACGCCCATTATAATATCTCAGCTAATTAAATATTAAATTTACTTTCTGATCAGACGATTTTAATTTAATACGAATTTTACTTTCGTTTACAAGAAATGAATGTTTTTCTTTTCACTCAGACGATATAAAGTTAGATTGCAGGACAAATTGAATTTTGGATTGTTAATTACTTTTTGCTCTTTTCTGGCAGTCATCGTTTGCATGTAAATGAAATAGAGAGCTAAGAAAATCCGTACCATTTCTTACCATTCAGTAAATTAATTAACGCTAAAAGAAGGGAGTTCATTCGCACTTACTATTTATATATTTAATGGCCCAAATTCAACACTCATTCATAAATTTCTTTCATTAGATGAAGAATATTTAAAAAAATATCCTTAAAATTATTCCCTCAGAGTTATAAAATCATCTTCTCTTTGCAATTGCATTAATGTAAAAATATAGTTTTCAAACCTCTAGTTCGATACATTGTAGCATGATAATGTTCTTAGCTCAATTCGTTTCTATTTCTCTTGATTATATCAGCCATTGCATAACAGAAATAATGGCAATCACTCAGTCATTCTTAAAATAGCTGAACAAATCTTAGCTTAATAACTAAAATAATTCCTTAATAAACTTAATAAATCTTCTATCCGATTAGCAATTGTTTCCGCCTGAAAATAAAAGTTCGTCTTTTTAATAAACACCGATCATTTCATCGGCTTAAAATGTCGTCATGGTATTCTCATTTCCCTAATGAACGACTTTTTAAGAAAAAAGGTTTAAATATCTTAATTTATTCGTTTAAAAAATTAAGACGCTCGTTAATTCTTAGAGTAGAATCAATTGGAAAAGATTAATTAATGAATTGATTTTAAAATGGATGGAAGTTCTTCAATATTCAAGTAAAAATATATTAATGTTTTGAAAAATCATACTCATATTAAGGATAAATTCGAGTCGTGTTGTTTGTTCCGCCAGAATTCCTGTGATAAATATGCGAAAAAAAAGTGTTATTTTTCTATTAACAAGCTGAGACTTACTTAAAATACAATCCCCGGTGGATTTTCTCTTTTTGGGCGAGTCTTCAACAAGCAAAATTATGTATATCTGAAGAGCTGCTTTGAATTTCAATTTGATACATACACATAAAAAGACCTTCATCGAATTACTAAAAAAAAAAAATCTCGATTTTTGTAATGAAAAAAATTTGAGTTAGTAGTTAACTATGATAATTGACTCAGTTACTCAGTTTATCTATCTCAACAAACCTGCTCCTTTAATTCATTTGTTTCGACAGCAATTTTGTGAATATGCGATAATCAATAAAGAAAAAACGCTTCAGAAATTTTTATTGAGGACTGTGCATAAAAACGTATAATGCTTTGCCCATGTTACTTTGGGAACATGATAGTGGGATAATTTCAAGTGGATTTCAACCAGTGAGGGGTGGTTCGTAGAAGGACTATTCAGCTCAGTGGGGGTGGAGATGGTGAATGATGGAGGAATCCCTTATTCTTTTATCAACAAAAGAAAGAAAAACTAGAAAATAACTTCATCCATAAGAAACATTGAACGACTTTTAGAATATGAGAAAATTTCATATAATAAAAGCACAAGACAAAATTCAAAACGACAGTACTTTGATGTTAAAGAGTGGTACATTCCAGTTAAAAATTGCTTTGAAGTATGAAAATATAAATTGACTTTGCTAGGAAATATTTTTTTTTAAAGAAACTGGTTTAGTCACTGAAGTGAAATAAAATTGTTCTGCAAAAATGACATTGCGAGGCAACACATTTTTTTATTTTAATATTCATGCATATTATAAATTCAGTTAATCAGCGTTTAAAAAAAAAATATTTTCTTTCAAGTTAAATTCAAACTTGAAAATTAACCTTGAAAATTAAATCACGATTTTAACTTCCGAATTGGGTGGTTTCCATTCGTCTTTCGGATTTAAAAGATGTAAATTTGACTGTTTTAAATCCTCTTTTTGTACGATACATTTATTGGCTGGCAAAATTTCGTTATATTTCTTTCCAGTAGTCTCACTAACAATGACATCTCAGAACTATAATTAATAATAATCTTTCTTGAAATTGCGATAGAATTCTTGTCTTTCGTATCTGTATTCCCATCACTATTTTATTAGGCGCCTGCATGTATTTTAATCAGCGACATCTGTTGGTAAGCATGCGATGTATCTAGATAAACGAGAAAGGTTTTGTGTTTCACCAATTTTGTATTATTTTACTGTTATCATTTTGAAAGTTTTCCATTCAGTATTATTGAGTTTTCAGTGTATAAAGACCCCAAACATGGAACGTTCCAAATTGCTTTTTCAACATCCATTGCTTTTTTTTTTTTTTTTTTTTTTTTATTGATTTTAAGAAATCTGCTGCCGAAGCCCATCAGACACTTTTAGAAACTTATGGTGAGGCTGCTCCGGCATATCCCACCTGTCGGTTTTGGTTTCAACGATTTAAGAATAATAATTTCGGTGTCAATGATAAAGAATGGCCTGGAGGATGAAAAAAAAACGAAGACAAATAATTCAAGACTTATTGGATGAAAATGGGAAAAGTAGAAAATGATGGAAATTATTTTGATTGATGTATATTGTACAATTTTCCTCAAAAATGTTCTTTTAAAGTGAAAAATGATAAAAATACATGCAAGCACCTATTGCAATATAATATCTTTAATTTAATATTAAATTTAATTTAACATATATTTCATTTATTATTATTATAAACAATTGTTTCTGCACAGTCATGAGAACTTTAGGACTTCGGAATAAGTATTTTCAAAAAGATGCATAATGATATCATTCAATTTATTCGGTAATAATACTCAAGAAACATGAACGTTGAATTCCATAGTACTAGAGATGATTTTAAGGGTGGAAATACAATTTAAGGGGAAAAAATCGTTCACAAAAACTGCAACAAGTCTTCTATGTCAGTAATCCTTCATCGGCGATCGCAGGAGAGGGGGGGGGGCGCAACAACAATAAACCCCGAATAGTTCATTCGCTTTATGAGATTTTCTGGCAAATATTTTTTTACTGAGAAAACTCAACGAAGTCGGAATTTTAAAGCGTAGCTCCTCGTTCATCAATCATTCTGTTCTAAGCGAAGCCCTAAATTGAAATTTGCACTGAAAATAAGGCGCATCTCTGCAGTTTTCTCGGTTGTTTTGAGTCCGATCTTTCTCGAACCGCCTGGGATGGTGTATATCAAAGTAACTGTAAAGCAGCCAACCGCAGGGTTACCAGCAAGGATTGTCGTTGAGCCACTGGTTTATTGGATCTTAATAAGAATGTATTTAATAAGTTCTTATTGAAACGCTTTTATCAGAAAACTAAAAAGCGATTTCTTTATTATAATTATATTTTTATTAATTTATAACTCATCATTATAAGTACACGAGTTCTCTATTAACCTTGATTATTTTTAGGGATAATTAATTCAACAAACAAAATAAATAATAATGAAATAATATTGTAAAATAATCAATTATCTTCAAACAATGACATTTTCATACCGTATCATCTATACGTAAACGAAATAAATTCAATTTGTTGCTTATATATGCACAAAACCTTTTTATTCAAGCAACTTTGTTTTTAATTCTCGTCAAATTAATACCTTATAAGCAATTATTTTTTCGGTTTTTCTTCATCAAAAATCCAGATAAATATTCGTTTAATTGGGTCAGATCTGGTTCCATTTAATCCAGATAATTAGACTTATATTTATTTATTCTTGAAACTATTTTTTTCTCTATTTCTCTACCAGGTTACGTTATCCACATGGAATAAAAAAAAATTACTGAATCAATAACCGATTTAATCAGTTAAATCAATTAACTAATTAATAGTAATGGATTCAACTTTACGGAAAAATTTGATACAGACTCCAGTTAACTGTACTGATTTATGACCTTGAGAATCACTGTCATATGACCTAGACATAATTTTTTTTAATTTTTCATCATTAGGAAAAGTTTTTTAAAAAGATTCTTGCTTTACTCTCCTTAAAGGGCAAAGTGAGCATATACAGGAGACCTCTATTAACATTTCCAATATATCTAAGCTGATGTGGTTCTTTTCCTTAGATTTTCACTCTTGTGTTGTGTTAACATTTCTTGTGTATCCTCGTTCGTCACCAATGAAAAATATTTCGTTTGTTCAGGAAAGATTTTCTTTCCTAGTCGGTGTTTGTATTCGAGTGGAGTACTTTAGTTGTCTTCTTCCAACTGTCGATAAATCACTATCTTAAAACATTCAACAAATATGTAATAAAATAAAAGAGAAAAAAAGATAATGGTGGAGTCGTTCAAAGTAATTCAATCCTTCCCAGAATTGGAGTATCTACTAATTACCTTATTTCAAAAACATCTGCATTATATTTTTTAAAGATTTTATAACAAATGAAAGAAAAATTGTTCGAAAAACATCCTCCGAAGTTTCGGTTTATAAAAAGAAAAGTGTCAACTGATTTCTCATAGCTTGAAACAGCTGTTGTCGTTGTACATCTGTTTCATTTGATCACAAAGGGCTTTATTTTTCGTCGTTATATTGATGGATCAGCGCTTGCTTTTAGCGATGTTAAATCCCTACTTTGAAACCAATGAAACCCTAAAATAAAATAGAAATTTAAGAAATGTAGTAGAATATTTCTAAGTTAGCATTTATTATAATGCGTTTGAGTTTTTTTTAAATATAACAATAGAAAGAAGTGTTGTGCCAAAATGAAATCATCATTAAAATGACAAAATTTTGAATTTTATGAGGGTATTAATCTATACTTATAATAAAGCTCAATGTGTGTGTGTGTGTGTGTATGTGTGTATGTGTGTGTGTTGGCGCTCTACAGGCCAGACCATTCAACCTACAGCTACCAAATTTGGCACGTTTATACCTTGGAGGTCGGGAATGTGCACCTGGGGGTTATTTTTTCAAGTTTTTAATTAGAATTTTATTTATTTAAAAATTAAGCGAAATTTTGGCGTGTTTCTGCTATAACTTCTGAAAATATTACCGCACAAAAAAGATTTTTACATGAAGTTAAAGATCAAAAATTTATCTTTTAAATGATACCAATGTTTTAACCTTAAAATTAATTTTCTATTTTTAATGAATTTTTAAATAAATATTTTAACTATATTTTTCAACAATTTTTTTCGTACAAAATAAAAATAAAATTTAAGCTGCACGAGCACGTTTCGCATTTACGGGAAAAAATTAGCTTTTTTCAAAGTGTTGCCATCACATTGATTAAAGCTCCAACTAAAAATAAATTAAATCTTTTTCGAAATGAAATCTGCAAAAATATAATTTTCGGCACGTGTCTGTAGGAAATGAAACAAATATGAAATATTATTTTTTTAAAAAAAAATAAATTCAAGGAAAATTATTTTATGATCTTTTACACTATCTGTATTATTAATCCAATAAATCAGTTTTATTTTAAGGCAAGTTTTGTTTAATATGAACAGGATATTCATTCAAATCAGGGCCACACAGCTAATTTGTAAACCTTTAGTAAGACACAGATCTGCTAAAATGGTCTCAATGGAAAATGATTATATTTTATGCAACTTGATTCAATAAATGCTCTAATAAATAACGAATTTTTGATTTTACATAAAACTTCTGCTGTGGAAATCACGAATAACAAAATGTTCTTGAAACACTAATATTTTAAATAAAAAGAGTTAATTTCCAATCAACTAAATCAATCACTTAAACTGACTGATTTATGAAAAATTATATATCACTATTCAGTAAAAAAAGGATAATTTGATTTTCCATCGATCGTTTCAGAGAAAATAGGCCAATCAGCGCGCAGGTTTCTAAAGATTAATTGGCCTAAGATTATGAAAATGTTGAATTTTTCTAAATTTTTAACATTCAAAACTTTATAAATAAGTCTTAGTTGATCGTGGAAAATAGAAACATTCATCCATTTATTTAAAATTTGGTGTGTCCAGAATATTTCTCAGAATATGATACCTTACTGCATTAAATTTAGACTTCATAATTTTTTAATATATTTATAGGCCGGAACAAAATATTATTATTGATTTCATTTCAATCCTTTTGAAATCAAAACTAAGAACTGAATTTTATGCTGAATCTGAGAAATTTTTGTTGAATTATTGTTTGAGATATTACACAAGTTATGAAAAATATTTTGTAGTTCACATAAGACTTAAATACCGAGCGATTCTGTTTGCAATACTCATATTCGATAATAATAATGATAAATAAAATAAAACGCTTGGTTTTATTAAAAAATATATTTATATTAATTGCAATTTCATCATTTCCACTTTAAATTAAAGTTGAAGTTTTACCGGAAATGACAACAAATTAGGAAAATATATATAGTAAATTGAACGAAACGATCTAAACAGCAGTATAAGTTTGGTATGACTATCAAAATTTGAAGATTAAAAATGTTTTGTTTGAGAATCTATTAAGAGACCAGTTACTTAAAATGTTTAATTGAAAATTGTAGCGAGCGGTAATACTGGCGAACCGTCTGGTCGCCAAAGGCGGCTAGTATGTAATATTTTTTGATACGAATTTACTGCAAAAAAACCTGTACAATTTTTAATGATTTCGAATTAATTGAATATTTAACTAAATTTTGCCCTTCGAGAAGTTTTGTCTTAAAGTATTAATGCTTAAAGTTTAATTGAATTCGGTCCAATCATTTTGGTGATGTGGCATATACACACATACTTAACTACCATAGCCTTTATTTATATTAAGATGTTTCATGCACTCGAATAGAGAATTCGTCACAGAGGCATTTGCTTTTCTATCACGACAAAAAAAAAATTTCCTTGTGTAGCTGTGTGGTCTTTCTATTTTGAAAAATCCACGATTTTGCAATGATGACGTATCAATTAAAAGACTGCAAAGAATAAAATTGCTAAATTAAAAAAAAACATTTCTATTATTTAGTGGACTAAAAATGTTTGTTTAAATTTTTTTTCTTTCAAAATTTTGAAATGTTATGCATTAAAAATGTTTGAAACCACAAAAAGAGTCTCTTTTCTATTGCAAAGAACAGAAGTGGAAATAAAATTCAGGAGAGAAGAGGAATCCCTGGTTCAACATATTCTCTTCTTATTCACTTGCACACAAGTTTTGCGATCCATTGCGAACGTTTTTACTTTCCCTCCTTTTTCCAAATAAGTACGGAGCGGAAGGGGAGGGGAGTCATTGATGATTTTCGGGAAATATGATCTGATAAAAGAAACAAAAATATAGCGTCATCATATCGATGAATCTTTATTTTCTTTCTTGTTTTAACCAAAAAATTGTGGCTCCGTTTATTTTAAAGTGATAACTATAATAAATTAAAATATAATTATAAATATATGGCAAATATTCTCTCCCATTTAGAATATCAAATGGGATGATTGTGTTGAACTGAAGTTGAAATTTGTTCATGAAATAAAAGGCTGAATTTCCTGCCTTCATTTCAAAACATGTTGTTCCTACTCGTTATTGCCAGCAATCGCCCAATATTGTCAGTAATGGTTGAGAATATAGTCCAAACTTCGTAGATTCTAAAACCGACTAAGTTTTCAATATATTGTTACGAAATTTCCGGGTTCGTTTGGATAGTGGATGTTATATGGTGTGGAGAACGCTCAATTAGCAGGCGGCAGTAGAAAATAAAACAATGAGGTTTATTTACACGAAGACACACAGGGCAGCACAAGGACGACAACTATATACAGCATAGAGAAGACAATTATCTTCAGCCGAGACGTGCACACAAGACTCTACTGCAGACAGTAGCACACAGCTTAGTCCAGCACTAGCTTGACTCCGTCGCTGCTCTGCTAATCTCTGGAAGATTCGTTCTTCACCGTCGATTCCGACTACTCCGGCAGCTACAGACTGCCTCCTTTTATAGGTCTCAGGAGGCGGGGCTAGAAGCCTCTCAACCAATCAGGAACTTTCGAGGCGTATCTCGGTTCCTAATGGACGAATCGGGAAAATTCTCGATGTTTCGGGTATAATCTATTTTTCGCCATGTCGCCAAATAGTCACTAAGTTTGTCGCCAAGCTCTAGGACCTCCGACGAGACACCCGGACTCCGTCCAATACAAATGACTGTAAAACAGTCTTTCTGATGATGGAACCGACTATCCTGGGAAGCAGCATCACAGATTCGTAACAATATGTAAGATAGAACGATAGATACAGTAGTTTCAGTAATACCAAAAATTAAATATGAAACCGGAAACAGTGGCATTTTTAACCGAAAATGAGATTTATTTTATTTTTAACTCAAAATTCTCCAAAATAATATTTGATATGTTTATATCTACCTACACAACCTCAGTCAATTTATTTTTGGTATTTCTGTTAAAACAGTGTGAAAACTACATTTATTTCCATCCCATTTGATGAACTAATTTACAAGTACACTATATAAACGCATTTTCCGAAGAATGAATATTTCACTGTGATTGATTCACGGAAAACAGGATATATCAAAATAAATTCAATAAAATTTCTGGAAATTTGGTATTCGTGTATCTAAAATTTGGAGGGTGTGATAGACCACGGATTTTGAAATAACTTCATTTAGACATGTTTTACAGGCACTTTAAGTTTAAAACAGACACATTTTGACAAAAAAATCATTAACGGCAACTTCAAATGCTCATAAAATTTGTTATTTACTCTTAAATTTTATAGGATATACTGATATATAGCTCTATTAAACAGTAAATATATAGGTGAAATAAGTATTTCCTTTATTTTTTAACTTACACTGTTTTTTCTATCATTGAAAATTTTTTTACATTTTCGTTAAATAAGCAGCTTTTTTTCAAAAACTAAAGGCAATGTGCGCATTTTTTTCTTTTTATAATGACGTTTCAAATATGTTTTAGCTACCTGCTACAGTAAAAATAGTTTGTGTCGTTTTTTCAAAAATTCGTTTATGAAACTATTCGGATACCTTCATTTCACCTCTGTGCAAGTTTAAATGATCAGGTTTGTAGTTAACCTAAAGGATGGCTCTCTGTTCATATTGCCAACAATAATTTTAAATAATGCTTTCTTTTACCAAGATGAAATGCAATTCATCAAAGATGGCTGACATGATCAAATTGATGCTTCTTGATTAGTGGACGAAAACCTAGTCGTTGACGGCGGCTAGTTTATTTTTGAAATATTGATCGAGAATAAATGAATTCCAATACCATATATTATTTGTTGACGGTCCCTTTCTGGTGTAGTCTCGGAGTACTGTGCTCGCTTGAAATCGAGTCGGATGGAAAATGTCGGAATCCGATACTTCGTAAAAAATTTCTTTCGTACCTTCTAGACATTTGGATTGTGACTCGGATGTCGAGTAACCGATTTTCACCTCACCTTCTCTGATGATACGAAAACCGTCATCACTAGAAGCAGTAATAGAAAGCAGATACCTTTTGGAATCGAGCCCAGGACCTTTGAATCACGCTCGATTGTTCATATTCGAATATTAGTGATATGACATTATAAATTGAATTAAAATCAGATTTTAAATATGAATTTTTAGTAATATATTCTTTACTTTAATTATTTTCTTTTTATCTTGGGATTTGTTTCTGAAACTCAATAAAGGGTCTCGGTGACCTAGTGGTAAGGTTTCGGATTCCGAACTGGAAGGCTTCAGGCTCGAGACCCGTCGAAAAACCGTCGTGTAAGCGGGTCTGGTGCACTCTAAGTTCATTGGGGCCTAACGCCCTCCCGCTGGTGTGCTGTGGAAGCTTGGGGAAGGTGTTACCAGCTCAGGTGTCGTCCTCGTTATCTGACTGTGGTTCAGAATTACGAGGTCCATTCCAAAATAGAGCTAGTGTTACTTTAAAAAACTGGATGTTTATATAGCTAAAGTAAAAACCAAACCCATCCTCCCGGCATTGCATGTGAAGTGCTTCTATTGAACCAGTATTTAGAATCACGATTATAGTTTGAGAACCTTACTTAATTGCATTACTTAAGAACCATAGATAAGACAATTCGTCGAATATATTTGAAAAAAAAAACTTTAAATTTTTGTCAAACTCAATAATATTTAATATTACTTTGATATAAGAACTATACGACAAAAAAAAAAAAACCGGGTGGGAAAAACGCGCCTGCAACAAATCAACTAACTTATGTTAATATGTATGATTTTTTCTGTTGCATAGGGGCATTTTAAAGCAACAAAGAGACATTTTCTCTGGATTTGGCCACTTTCAGCTGTATACTAGCAATAGGGTGATATATTATCTTCTCTAGTTTATTTCGACATAATTTAGCTGGGAGCATCATTCCGGACTTGCTTTCGAGCGCTATTGAGGCAGACGATTTCATCTGAACAAAAGACTTCTGCGGTCCAATTCTCCTCGCCTTAACTCAAACTGGAGGGGCGCAAGACGGCCCCTAATCTCTTAAGGACCGATCCTGCATTCGAAGTTGCAAAATTGTGCCGATTCCCAATATTCAAAGTTTCTCGCGCAAATGTCAATAGGGCGCTTCTCCTGCGTCAATATTTGGACTATTGCCATTCGCTGTTTCGAAATTCGAGGAGCTGGAGTCGAGTTGAGCTGTTATTCGATGCTTAAATTAGATTCGAGGGATTGATTGGCAGTCGATGTGGTCCTTTTAAGCCCATTCGAAATATTCTCCAATAAGTCCTTCGAAGCGGCGGAAGAGGGCTTAGGGAGGTGCGCTTCGCTGACAAATATTGCTCTGTGTGGAGGCGTAAATTTCAGCATTCGCTTCTCTCTGCATACAAAGGATCAAGCAGTGACTCAAAAATAGAGATGCGTTAGCCGCAGATTTACGAGTGAAGAAAATGTTTGCTATTAAATTCCCAGAGAACTGTTATTTCAATCGTTTGACTAAGAATTAAGTATATTTAATCATCAGTTAACTGAATATTTCAATTACGGGAGCCATCCTTCTGTAATTATTGTCGCAGTTTCGAAGAATTTGGGCGATACGCAGATTCAAAAGATTCTGTCATTCAAAGGAGGCAAATGGAGTAAAGTAAATGTAGTGGCATAGTCATAGAAGCAAGCGCAATGTTTACACGAAGAAACTATCTAATTTTTTTTATTAATAAAGCATCATTAGAAAAGTGCGAAAACAAAACACTAAGAGCACTGAGAATTCACCAATTATGAGAAGAACAAGAATGAAAAGAGAGGACAGGAAAGTCTATCCTCTCTCCAGTAAGGGTTTCCTTTTCTTCAATCGCCAAAAACAAGTCACGTATTCTTCTCTTGCACCTATCATGTGACTTTTGGGAGCATGTACATTTGCATGCAGAGGATAATATTTATGGATGATTACACATCAGCCAGCGCAATACGCTGTACTGGTATAAAATTTGAATTTGTGTGCTTAATATCATTCTTTGCTTAATACGCGTGGTAAAAATTCATTTGCTTCAATGGGTTTTGGAACCAAATCACGACGCTCTTCTGGCATAACCTTTCATCGTTAGAATACGATGTTTGTTTAAATTAAAGTCGAAGTCCTTTCAGGGCGTCATCATTTTCCTTAACATTTCTGAAACACAGCAGCCAGCAGGGGGGATCCGGATGCCGCTTTTAACTGAAGAATACAATGTTTAATTAAATCAGGAGTGAATGTTTCCATTTATTCGAATACTTATCTGTTGCATCAGTTGACAATTCCTCCGATTTTAGAACTTTGGCGAGTTTTCTTCGGACAAACTCTGCATTCACAAGAGATGAAAAGCGCTTTAGAAATACATCTTGCAGAGTTCATTTAATATTCACACCATCCCACGAAAGATTCCCTGATTTGAAAATCAAATATTTCGTCAGTGGAGATCGACGGAAGTGCAGAATGAGTCAATTGTTCAGTTATCTTACACGGAAATTCCAAAACTAGTTAGAAATGTTGCCATTTGAATTTCATCATTTTTACTAACATGGGCGCAGAAGATAGCAGAAATGAAAGCTTTGATCAGCAACGCGCTGATTTCATTTGCCATTGAATATAATCTCATCCATCTCTTTTGAAACAATCTCTTCTCCTGGCATCGGAGTTGCACTCATTTGACATTTGGTGCTTCTATAGAAGGCCCGGAAAGCGGGAAAAATTTGCAAATTAATTAATTACGTAATTAACAAATTAAGCACGCAACCTTTGTGATAAAAAAATTAATAAAATACCATTTGTAATCTTTTTATTTCTTAATGTGCCAGGGTTTTGAATTTTTTTTTCTCGTGGGCGCAAAAGTTTCTTAATTTTTTTATAATTTTTTTTAATAAAGCTTCTTAATTGTCAATGAATCGATTCACTGAATTCATTTTGATTCCTCAGTAATGAAATTCAAAGATAATTATTTCAAGAATCCATAAAATGCAGGAGGAATAATAATTAAAAGGGCGAAAATAATGAAAGCGAACAATTTCTTTTTAGTACTCTTACAAGAGTTCAATTTGGGTTAAATCTACCTCCATTTTATTATATGCTGTTCTAGGGGGAAGTTATTCTTTATCACCGTACAGCGTGATGACTAGCTTATAATCTCAGGAAGACCCATTGCGAAGAAATAACGGACTAGCGATAAATACAGTTGTGTTGTACTCTTGCACCATATTTCTCTGCATCGCATTATTGATATATCTTCGATCGCGTCTTCTGAAGCAGCAGATGCAGCGAGATTAAGCAAGCTTTGATTCGCGTCCCTCTCCTCATTTATCAAAACAGACTCGCCTGATATGAGTTTCTTAAGCTATTCCGCTAACTGGCCGAAGCCTTGCCGTGCATGTATATATACATATATATTCACATTTCAGAACCGGATTTCGATTTAAAGAGCAGTGTTATTTGTATCCACAACCAAATGTTTCTATTATACCTATGTCTTTTGAGATGTTCTTTCCAAATTCTGCATAAATATAATTATGCTTTCTGTTTGAATAACTTTTTTCCCCTTTTTTCCTTCCAGGTATGTCACCTTTTTGTTGCATTTTGGATGAGGCCGAAGCGAGTGGAGTGAGTGATTCTTGAGTAAATATTTTCTTTAAATCTGTCGGAAGGAAAGCATTGATTTATCTTATTTCATTTCTTCAGAATATGTGCTCGGATGGAAGGCGGGTTTTTTTTTCTTTTCTGATATCTTTCCGGGATGGGGGGGGGGGAGGGGAGAATGGAAATTGGTTACAGCATGGGATAGATTAAATTGGAATGCATAACAAATAAGAAAGTTGTGTTGCTAGGGAATTTCTTCGTTAACCGTGCAGCTGGGTTCCAATTTGATAGAAGTTTGCCAAATCGAGGCTAACAGAGCAGAATTTATCATACTACAGCCCATGATGCATTAGAACATTTTTTTTTGGTGGTCCCATTGATGGCAGCGTTTTTCGCAATTCGCAATAAAGCCAAAGACCCATTCTCGCAGTACCAACTACTGTTTCAATTTCACCAATTTTTATTTTATATGAAAGCGTATGACTAAGATATGTCATTATGGCTTAGCTCTTCCAACTTCCATTTTTGAGAGATATTGAAAATAAAACTTTTACAGAGTCGTCCAGTCACAACAACTGGACGTGACAATAAAAACGAAATCAATGAATTCATGTGTAAGAAGTACACAGGTTTTAGACTGCTTGGCAGTCTAAGAATGCGTTTCAGAATATCAAAATTCGCTCACTGCCCTTTCGCGCACACTTTCGAGTGGACGTCACAATTCAGAACAGAAAGAGTATTTTTTGATGGCCCTCAAAATGCTGGCACTCTGAAATATTTCGGACATTGTTGGAACTCAACATCAAAAAAACTCAGCACCAGAGCTATATTAAACCTTTTGAACCATATGTTATCCCCCTCCTTCTTAATTACCAAAATTAAATTATATCTATTTTGGCGATTTTTAAATAGCAGGTATAATGCCACTATGAAGTAAGAAAACAATTACTTACAAGTTATCTTTGAGAAATGGATGTCAGCATCTTGTAAACAAACAAAAAAAGTAGAAACAATATTTTATAAAATTTCGAGAATTTTTAAATCAATATAATAAATTCAATTTCTCATATTTATTGGCTGTCATTTAACTAGCCAACTGCAAATGAACGGATCGCTACTGATCTGGAAACAAATTTCAAAAATTAAGAATAATCCTGAATTTAAATGATACTTGAATTTAAATGATACTTGAATTTAATTCAAGTAATTAGTTAACTTTGCATAGGAAATGGAGACTGAAAATTAAATTATTCTGAAAAATATCTCAAAACATATCCATAACCACTTCTGTATTTCAATATCTTAGAAATTAAATAGTTTATCCCCAAAAAATAACCGACGATTATTTGGGCGGCTGAAAACCTCAGTGACGTATTGTCATTGACACACAACACAGCGAGAAAAAGAAAGAAATGACTCAGTTCATTCCTCTAAACTCAGCACATAAAAAAAGAAAAGAATAACTTTAGCACGAAACCATT
This sequence comes from Argiope bruennichi, assembly GCF_947563725.1. Classification (NCBI taxonomy): domain Eukaryota; kingdom Metazoa; phylum Arthropoda; class Arachnida; order Araneae; family Araneidae; genus Argiope; species Argiope bruennichi. The sequence goes on from NC_079152.1 coordinate 2,735,989, forward strand.
CTTCGGTTCTCTTAAATCATTCCTGTCCGGCGTCCGCAAACACGGTGGCAGATCACATATGTCTCCAGTTTTTCATCGTGGTTATTAGGGGGGGGGGAGGGAAGACCCATCCTATTAAACAGCTTGCTGTTTCCCCTCTCCATTGTGTATGACGCGCTGTGGACTGGACAGGCTCTCTGTATTCATTAGAAGACAGGACCAATCTGTCGCCCGTCCCCATTCTTCAATGGCCGACCCCTCTCCCATCTCGGACACGTCGTTCCATCATCACAGGAGATGGCTTCTGCTGTTTCCTATACGTCTGACAAGAAGGGTTTGTGGTGGAGGAGTAAGGGGCCATCGATTCGGATTATTTTCCGTTGGAGTAGCTGGGATTGGATTTGGTTCTGGCGCAGGAGAAGCCGAATGATGGCCATTCAAGTAGTTATTTTTTTCGTATATAACATGCACAAATAAAAATAATTGTGATTGTCAAATGATTCTGCCTCGATGTTTGAATAAATATCCAAATGGCAGTCCAAAAACATGTTATGAATTATGTTTATGAATACAAAAGCTCAAAAATGCGAAAAACTACACCCGTGAAATTTTTTGTGACCTTTTTCATTAAAAACTGCAGATTTCTGTTAACGAAATTTTCATTCAGGAAGTATATCCGTTCATTGACCATGTTCATATGAAATAGTTTGAATCAAAGCAAAAATAGTTGGATGAATATGAATTAGGCATACGGATTCATCTTTAGATTTGTAAATCTCTGCCACATTTGGGCCCAACTAAAGAAATATTTTTTTTGTCGGTCTATAAAAGTTAGTCACTTGAAAGTACGTCAAATCCATACATCGAAAAGGTAGTTATTTGAATGAATGTAATTTGGTGTACAGTCTTGGGGGAAAAAAAAGCATGTAAACATGTTTCATATTTTGACGCAATCGACGTCCAAAGTACTCAATCGGTTTACTTCATTACAGTACAAAGTGAAGTAACTACTGTATTATTTTAATATACTAGGCAATTCTTGATTGAATCTCACTGATGAATTTGTGGCACTAAGGAAACGTTCGATTTTTTTCTTCAGGATGGAATTGTTCAGTAATGAACCGTGAACCGTTAAATAAAATGGGAGGACATCTTGAATGTATCCGTTTCAATCCTCTTGCTGGACACTCGCCAGATCTTGTTTGTAAAGCAACGAAACAAGTCTTTTATTCGGTCCCCTTTCCTTTCATGTTAAAAAAAATTGCGATTGGGAAAACACAACTGAAATATTCTCCTATATTTTTTCCCTCCTGGAAAAAGGAAGATAGATAAAAAAAGAAAAAGAAAGAAAGAAAGAAATGAATCGATTCTTTGGGTGTTGAAATGGAGTCGCGCCTTGTCAACTATTTTGGGTGGATCGAATGCAAAATCAAGTATTTCGATGTATTAAGAGAGTGAAAATTTTTCGAAAGAAGGCAGCATAAATTTTGCCGCTATAAAGTACACAAGCCCTCTGCATTGTTGGTGCGAAAAATTTCGTTTGCTTTCGGTACCTTCTTTTGCTAAATGACTTTCGCATTCTCAGAAGAGCTCTCTCTGAACTCTTCTCGCAGATTGTGAGGGAAAAAGAGGGAATCAAAATGAATGTCTGTTTTGTCGCATGCTATCGGTTGTGATACTGTTCGTGTATATTAAAAATATCGTATCGTAGTCACAGTTTTGATATGAGGAACGCCGTATTTTTAATAAGTAGTCTGCATCTTTTTCTTTTCTTAATATGCATCTATTTTCAGAGGGAGCTTATTCAAGGCCTTTATTTAATTTGTTTCATCTTTGGAGTTCTATGGCAGATTTACCATTTATTTTATGAAATAAATTCCTGAAATTTTGAATTGTTTTGTATTTCCGATGACAATACATATTACAACCCCGATTTTAAATCTTTCAGAACATCGAAAAGAAATGAATGCTAGATCCAGAAAAATGCTAGATCCGGGTTGACAAAAACAAAACGTAGACCATGAAATATAAACAAAAACAGAGGCTACATATTTTCATTTCTTCCTTCACAATGTTCTGAATATCAGTTCATTAAATTATTTTTTTAAAGAAATCTATTATTTTATTTTTATCAGCTACATCTTATTTTTAAATACTTACGAGTGTTTGCAACTTTTTCTTTTGGACTTCATTATTTGAAAAGAAGGCTTTCATTATTTTCATTAGCATATTGATAATCGCTCGAACTATCCAACTCTGTGTTTATAAAATCTTTATTATAACAATGTTTATATCGTCAGTCACAAAATTTTCTGAGTCATCTGAAATGGAAGAAAAAAGAAAACTAATTAGGAATTTCATTTTGAAATTCATTACCTTTGACCTTTCACGAAAGAACTTGAAGACTCATATGAAGTGCTTCTTGCGCGTTTAGCGACCGTTTCTTGCCTCCAAATTCTATACTTAAAGATATGTTTTTCAGAACTTGGTTCTAATAGTGCATTTTAAACGATCGGGTTATCCCCAAATTACAAGGTTGAGCTTTGCTTTTGCAATTCGCTGGAAAAATTTCCACTCGTACTTTTTGTGACCTTAAATCTACAATATCGACTGTCCATTGATCACTAAATAAACGAATCTGGCCTTTCTGTGAGGACATTTACTTGTCCAATTTGCGAAAGTAGTTTTCGAAAAATTGTTTTTGTTGTTCAAGATTTTTTTTGTTTGAAAACGTTTTAAGAATGTAAGGCATTTCCCATCTTCACATTCTTGAAACACCCCAATTTTTTTGAATTTTGGCATTCTATCATGGTTTACTGGAATATTGTTGTATCAAAGGCTCCACACACTCTTGCACTGTCTCGGAATCGACTGCAGAAGACTGGCCAGAAATTTGTAGAATAAATCGTGCCTCTTCTTAAAACGTTCTATCCATGAAGCCGAGGATCATTCAGTTCACTGTTTAGAAGATATTGCTATTGTTTTCTTTTCAAAACAAGCCCATTTATAAGAACAGTCACTGTATGAACTTCTTAAAAACCTTGAAACAAGAAATTTTATTAATCCTGAAAGGATGATAAATTCAAAGTTTCTCTCTTTTGGCCAGAACAACTTCCACAGCTAACGAAAAGTCCCGACAGAATTTGCAAGATTTCCGCTAAGTACATAGTATTTACAAATTTTTATTTTCCAGCATTTAGCAGCTATTTTGATAGATTTTTTTAAAAACAATAAGATGTTTTAAAGATGAAGGTACTAATAAACTTATCAACTTCCGATTCATTTATGATTTCCTTAGTGTATAGTAAAACATTAGAAAGGAAGAAAGTCAATACAAAATAAAACTTTTATCGATATAAAACTTTTATCGAATATTTTCAATATATGTTCTATCCACTCCTACAGATTTCGAATCAATCTTTGGGATTGTGACACATATTCTGAAGTATTTCTGGAGTGATCTTTTGAGCAGCTAATTGAGGGCATTCTTTAGATTGAAATAAACAAATAAGCGAGTGACCTTCTGTATTTGGATAGATTTTTAATTTAATTTATATTCGACTTCGAGAAAAAATTGATTTAGAACCAACCTACCTATACAAAAATAAATTTTTCTTATTTTAGGACATTTTAATGAGATAGCCAGTAATAGATTTGAGTTTCTTTAAAAAGTGTTCGATTGCATGAATATAGCTACTTACTTTGGGTACTCTGCGTATTACAGGCAGTATAATCTGCAGAAGCAGGATTCGTATTTGGCGAATCGGTTATGTGTCCCTTTTCTTAATTTTATAAAACGACGAGGTAGGAAAAAAAATGAATTTGATGCAAGATGAATGCGACGTTGATGGCACACAATTTCACATCACTTCGCTAATGGAAAATACCGGAGATAAACGAGTTTAACAGCGCCTAATTACAAGCCGAGGAACCCTCGTTACATGAAAAAGAGGGTGAAGTGAGTGGGTTCCTTTTTTCAGAGATTGAAAAGATCTTCTGAAGTTTTGATGGAGTCCTCATTAACATTTATCTTCTCCTGCCCCCCTCCGGAAAAGGAAAAGGGGTATTTTTCTAAATTAGATCAGAACGACTTCACTCAATTTTGTTTTGAAGAGGAACTCGTTCTTTGTCTCTATTATAGTAACCGAATTACAGAAAATTAGCTTTTAGTTTTCCTTCGCCATTTTGTACCCTCCTTCATTTCTCTCTTTTTGAGGGTTTTTGGCACCCATTAAAATCTTTTGAGAAGACTTTTCTACTATTATCCGTGGGATTTCACCTCAGATTGCATAAAAATTGAAAAACTGTAATAACAGATTTTTATTATAAGCACGCTTTTATTAATATGTTATTAAACTGACTTATAAATTTGAAAATGTTTAAAACAAAAATTATATATTTTTCCCAAACATTATGGAAATATGAAATCGAGATTTCTCAAAGTTGTGCTGCTAATAAGAAATATTTAAGTTTAATGAAATCCGCCGAGTGATCGATGAAGAAATTCTGAAAATAATTTGCTGTCATCAAGAAATATTGTGTCTAAAAAATTTCAAAACTCTATCCTGTCAGGAGTGGGAAAAAAAAGTATATTTATAAGCAAGAAAGACGGAAAACAATTGCTGTCACTGGAATAATTCGCTTGAATCCTACTTTATAAGCTTTAAAATTATAAAATTTAATAATTGCTACTACCTAGAACAGGACAATTAAATATATTTTGTTTTATTCGACCAAAATTTGAACCCTTCTTATTCGATATGACGCCTAACTTAACTGACGATTTTCTGCTACAATAAAACCAACTGGAAAATATTAGTAGATAGGGAAAGAGCCAGATTTCGAGAGACTGCTTCAATAAAACTAACTGGAAAAGTATTAACAGATAGGGAGAGAACCATATTCGAGAGACTGCTTCAATGAAACTAACTGGAAAAGTATTAATAGATAGGAAAAGAACCATATTTCGAGAGACTGCTTTGATGCATTTAAATCAAAAAACACCTCGAGCTAGACATTTTAAATTTTATTTGTAGCCTTGTCACTTAAACTGTAGATTTGTATCCATTTGTTTTTTCTGTTTGGAAGAAACGGAAGTTTTTGATTTCTTCATATTCTAATTCTTGAAGAACCTGTAAGAGCTTTTTTAACGAAAAATTCTGAAAACAGAACTCAACTTTGCATCATATACAGAAAACGACCAAGAATGCGAGCATTTTTTGGATGAGATATTTAATGACTGCAACATTATTATTGCTATTGCAATTCAATTTTTACTCTCTTGTACACGACGCACAGAAAAAGTATTGTAACCATCAAAAAATTCAAACTCGGTATTCTGACGAATCGCCACGTTTTATACCTGTGTGAGTTAAAAAAAAAAAAAAAAAAAAAAACCTTTTTTAGGATTATATCTGACAGTTTGTCTTTGTCAAAGACAAGTGAAAAATAGCTTGAGCTAGATAAATTAAATTTGGTAACAGTCTTTACACTTAATTTATAGATGTTTATCAAATTTTGCGCTACATCTGTTCGGAGAAAATCTATATGCCCAGCTATTCAATTATAAATTAACATTATAATCATAAAATGAAGAGAACTGGATAAATGAAATTCAGTACACAGACTTAACATCTGTAGAGTAGATACTGATCCAATTTTGAACCAAATCCCCCGTCTCCCTTCTTTTATCTAAATTTTCAGATTCTGAAAAATTTAGATTGTTGACCACAAATAATTTGTGAAAAGTAAATAATTCGTTCCCGCGTACCCTAAGACCACCTATCGTAAATGATGCGGAAACAACAACTCTGCCTTCGAGCAGCGGGTCTGTGAAGTCCGTTTGGCAGGCGCATGAAAATGACGTGTTTCAAGCATCTCTCAGCAACGTCGAAATGGATAGCTTCTCATCTATATGCTAATACGGATACCGACGTCCTCCCAAGACGCGTCATTCACGGAGAGAATTGAAAAGATCGCGGCTTCCGTTCCAGAAGATCCCGTTCAGATGACGCATTCAGTGAGCTAACACTGATTTTAAATTGCACCTTATGGAAGGAGCTCACTTATAGCGTGCTATCTGATGATAAAGAATATTCCATATTTACCTTTGTAACTGAATTCTGCCCCCACTCTTATAAGACAATACTTAAATATTATTAATAATAATTACGTACAATTTTGCGATTGCCTTGTATTTTTTAGTATACTATTGAAAAATTTACTAAAGTGTATCTAAAAATTGAAAATTCAACAATTCAGTTAGCGATATCTGCGCCGACAAAATCGCTAACTGTTACATAATTCTACATTTCTCAACCTCCCAAGTTAAATTTAATTTAGTTGGAAGTTATTTTTAACTCTCAAAGGTTCGTGCTCGAGTAGGTTTAGAAATAGAAAAAAATTCGACATTGAATGCACGAAATACGAATAAGAGATATGTTTAACAAGATTTTCTTTTAATTCACTTTGTATATCGCGTTAAAAAGTAGAGATTTTTGTTTAGTTTGGTTTGGTTATATTAACGTCCCGTTTTTAAAGCGACACTAGGGTTATTTTATCGTCACTTTGAACCGCGGTCAGATCACGAGGACGACATCTGAACTGGTACCCCTCTCCAAACTTCTACACCACACCAACAGGAGGACGTTTGGTACTGATAGATTTAAAGTGCACCAGACCCGCTTACACGATGGTTCTTCGGGGGAATCGTGTCTCGAACCTGAAACTCTGCGATTCCGAAGCCGAGGCCTTACTACCTGGCTACCACGGCCCTCTCTCTCTCTCTCTCCCAAAGACACCATGTGAAAATAGGATCGGAGCTCGAATCAATATGAAACTCCTGAAACGAGCGTCTGCTCTCGATTTTCTTACATTCTAACACAATGTGTTGCATTTTGTTCGGGGCACCGATTGCTCCACCTGCGTTCATTCTATACAACTAAAGGCAGAATACATAACATGTTATTATTTCTTACAGTTTTTGAATTCTTACATTCAAACCCACAAATTGTTTTAGATTCTTCAAAACTTGAAATCCCATCGCTGTACGACAATTTAAAAAAAAGTTATCTAAATTTGAGAAATTATTCGAAATCCGAAATGAAATTTATGCCTCTGAAGAGTTCATTTTTTACATTTAAAAATGGTGTAAAAATAATTTTTTGCATACTAATTTTTAAAGTTATTACGTCATTCTATTCCGATTTCAACCACTTGAAGTAACGGTGAAATTTTTTATAAAAGCGCAGTTAATGCTTTAGGCTTTAAACAGCACGTGCACCAACTTACGTTTGCTTTCTTTTTATTGATAACAAATTGTATAAAATTGGAAGAAAGAAACGAACGGACAATTAATTACTTATCACAATACCTGTATATAAATCGAAAAAAAAAAAAAAAACTGAGTGTGCATTTCGGTTATTTTTCTTTATATCTTATAACTTCAAGGTTGGATAAAAATAAATATATATCAAACGCTAACGTAACTTGGCCCAAAAATCACTTTTATTACGTACTGTGGAATGGCAACAGTCAAATGTAAGTAAATCATCCTACAAATCTGACGATTCTTTAATGCACGTTTTTACAGTTGCATTGAATTGAGCGCTTGTTTCTCTAATGGATGGAATTACAACATGTTACTAGGTTAGAAATGTTTTAGAAATGGTTCGCCGCGTCATCCAAAAATATATTCATTAAAAGAAAAGAATATATATACATATAAAAAAAAGAAATAGGCTTTAAATAGAAAACTTATTTGACCTACAAAATAAGACTTTACCGCCGCCAAATGCAATAGTCCACGAAAATGTATGTCCATTATCTTCCAAAATAATCTTTGTTTTATTTAAAAAAATTACCTTTAAATGATGCCAATTTCATTTCCGCAGAATTCCCCCTCCCTAATTTTAATAATATTTATAATTTAGTTTTCGACAATGTACGCAACAATCTTTTTAAATACTGTGATGGAATTCAAACTCGTCCATCAAGACATTCAATGACGTGCTTCTGCTCATGTTTCATTTTGTAGTATTAGTTTCACTTCCGTTTTTGTTTGGCAATAATTTCGCCTTTTCATTTGCAGTAAGCTGATTCAATCAAATTCTGGTTTTTCACTTTTATTAAATACCAAAGTGACATTTTTTTGCTAAGAAGTGCATTCTATAAACCATTTGACAGTCTAAAAAGTCAATAACCTGGGCGAACAAATTCATCTCCTAGTATACAACGATTTCGGTCAAATTTCATTTGCGGTTTTCAGTTTTGTATTTACATACACACGAGCAGACCGACAGACCGTCCATCTCTTTAAGGTCTGGTGTTCCAGATCTGATGATAAAACTGCATGCTGAATTTTATCCATCCCATCCCTTACGTTATTGAGTTGTCATGTTTACATGGACATAGACGAATAATGCAAGGGGGCTTCCTATTAACAGAAATTGCCGAATTTCATGAATAGTTCGCATATCAAATTCCTTCACTGAAGTCCATTGTGCTTTTTATTCCTGTGTTTGGAATGGACAAACGAGTTTTTCTGATTCAAGGAAATCTAAAATGAGGGTGTATGTGTGTGTGGAAATCTCAATATGGAAGTTTTTGACGATGGCAACACTTTGATTACTTGATGTAAAGGAAAGTAACATGTCCTGAAATTCTTATCTGGCAATAAACTGACCCTCATTATAATAACTAAACTACGATAATTGATGGAGTTAATCTATGAATATAATGTCAAGAAATTCAACTCGGAAATTTTATTTTTCGTTTGAAAGTCACATAAGCATTTTCACCTAATTTGACTCATTTCATGTTTTTACAAATGAAGTTTTTGTAACTGATTTATCGCTCCCTCTATCGGTAGTTAGAATTTTCAGAATTCAGTCTTCTCGATGGTAATACATCATTTTAATAATTCCTTATGAGGTGATTAATGAATGTCATTTTGATTCCATCCAAATTCTAATTTGAAGATAAAAATTGAAATTGATTTCATAGTATTTCCAACAATACGCAATGGAATTTAAAAAAAATTAAAATTTTTTTTTAGTTCATTAATAAAAGTGTATTTTTAAAAACCGTTTATTGTAGTTAAAGTCTATGTTTAAATAATTTAAAAAATGAACTAAATGAACCTCTTCCTCTAAAGCAAATCTTTTAATGAATTTAAAGCAACAACCTGTATATAAATTCAATGAAGAGTAACGTTTTGGTATTTGCTTTAATTCATCCGTTTTTATCGCTAATGGAGACCATTTTCTTTTCATGCTTTCTCAGTTCATTTATTTTATAATTAATTTATAATTATAATAAAAAGGATTCTTAAAAATTGAAGAATTAATCTTCGTACAATGATATGAAGAAGAAAAAAATTCAGATTATTGTCGAATTCCCTTTTATATTTCTAAAAACCCGTTATAAAAATTCCCATAAAAAGTAAGTTATCTCGAAAGCTGAAAGATTACGCTAACATTATAGAGCAGGCACTAAAATATTTTTCTTGTCCGTCTTAAGCCAATTTAATTTGCATAATAATAAAATAAGGAAATGATTTAAAAAATAATAATAGTCGCAATAATAATAAAAATCGGTTCTCCTGTTTGGTAAATTGCTTTTTAATAAAAGTTCCCCTTTACGAGCTTTATTAAAAGGGGTCATCTTACATTTAGAGCTGCATTTCAGAACGTATAAAAGACGGAGTATTTTAAAAGCAACGAGAAAGAACTTTCACGAGCGGAATCCTCCTCTCAACTTTATCTGCACTGACGTTATAAATGCAGGATGCGTTCATTTGCTTCGTTGAATGGCTAAGAAAAATCGAGTGCAATTTTCTGTCTTCCATTCCATTGACGAAACTGCTCTTCAACTTCTCTCACAAGACTGTGCATGAAAGATTGCATGGGTGTGGAGGCATGGAAGATGATCAATGAATGATCGTATTCAAGAGTATCTGATGATAACTAATAGATTCAGCACCATCGCAATCTAAGTGTAAAATATTTAATATCCATGTTCATAACAGGATTTTAATTATTAAAGATTAGGTGTCGGAAATTGTGAACAGCTGAGATTGGGCGCTCCGTCCAAACTCCCGTTATTGCGAAATCCCACGAATTTGAGTCATCTATGTCATTGCTTATATCAATTATAAAGCGCTGACGTATTCTAAAGTGAAAATAAATGTTAAGTAATGCATATTTATTTTTATAATTTAGTGTGGGAGTGGGATTGTTTTTGTGTTTTGGGTGCACCAGAATGAGAAATGCATCAAATTTTATTCTTGTTGATCCCCTTTTTAGTTTCTCGTATACGAAATATAGAGAATATACTATAATCGTCAAAAAAATTCAAATTTGACATACTGATGAATTTCTATGTTTCATACCTATACGAGTTCAATCTGAAATAGAGCAAACGATTGTAGATGGTACACCTTCAAAACCGGTATCTTAAACCATGAAAGTCTGAACAATCAAGAGCTGAATTTCATCAACATGACTAAGAAAAAAAAATCAAATGAACTATGCAATTTTGTTTAAAAAAAGCATTATATATGGATTTAACATCTCGCATTGATAAAAAAGCTATTTTTCAAAAAGCACATCACTTGTTCTTGGTGCAAGTGAAATTTTGTTTCGTATGAAAATCATAGAACAGGTTCTGGAACTTTCTAAGAATACGCTTAAAAAGAACAATCCTGCAGATGCGAAATGATGATGATAAAATATCATTTATTTCATCCACTTTCTCTTTGCATTTTTGAATCAGCATATGCATAGGAGTGTTGGCGGATGGGCAGACATATTTCCAGATGGACAGACAGACAAGTCCTGTAAAATCTAACAGAAATCTGCGGCTTAGGCACATTATTTCTCTCGCCTGATGCATTGTCTGTTCCGATTGAGGCTGGATTTTTTTCCCATCCCTGGATTTTGGAAAGTCTAAATCGTCCAATCTTGAAAGTCGAACTGTTCTATGGTTTTCTCTTTGAATAATGCGTGTACGAATTCTGTATGCCTTGTATGCAAATTTATAAACATGTAAACTCCTCTTTCAATAGAATTGGATCTTTTGGGACCGTTTTAATAAACTAATTTATAATACAATTATTTATTTTTCAAAAGCACACTTCACTCGGTGTACTAAACAATATGAATTTCAAATTTTATTTCTTTTCTATTTTTCTACTTTTGAGAAATTTTAATGTCAACTGACAATTTAGCTCTCTGGGAATATTAAAATAGTGTGTTTTTATCCAGAACATTTTCATTTACACATTTTTAATTATATAGTGGAAAAATTGCATCTTTAAAACAAGAGATTAGTTAAGTTAAATGGAAAAAAAAGTGTTTGAAAACACCTAGACGTAATATCGCATTTACTATTTACTTACAAGTATTTATGGAGTTCCTGTTCACTCAAAATACTGACATTTATCTGAATTAAAGTGATGGAATATTCATTAATAATCCCCTCTTTTTATTGCTATGATAGTGAGAAATATCTTTAGTTTTTTTTTAAACTGCCATCTTATTCTTTCATTAAATTTTTTTAAATCTAGTTCATCTTTTTTTATGCTCAGTTTCAAATATAAAATATAAAGAAAAGCGATACATTTTTTTAAATCAGAACGGCGCGCTTGGTTTGCAAGATAACCGTATGTGCTGCTATCTCGGTGTTTTCCTCCGGGACATGTTTTGTAAGTTGATGAAGATAAACGATTTTTCGTGGAACTTAAAAAGGAAAAAAAAAATGTACTAAATTGTCTAGCAATTTTTAATACTTTTTTCTTCCGAGCGTGCAAAATAAATTTATTGACAAAACAGTTTGATAAACATTTCGCATTCGTTTTGAGATCATGGTGAAATGATTCAAACTTTAACTTTATGCAAATGCAAAAAAGCTTACTTTATACTAAGCATAGTATAAGAAGCACTTTTATATTTAAAAGAAAAAATGTTTCATTTTGATCGCAATTGGGTCACACAAAAACCTTTCCTCTGATTATCCGGATTTTATTCATAAAAATTATGAAACTTTTTGACAAGTATTCAAAAAATTTCCGCAGATTTGTTTGAAAATTCTCATCCCTGGAAGATTCGTTTACTTGCAAAATAAAAGATATATACAAAATACCCAAACGTATATTTACAAAAAATGATGAAAAAAGATTCCCAAAATAAAGGCAGAAGAATATTCATCAAAGGAAATGAAGAAAAAAACTTCAATAAAAAAACGTGTATAAATGAAAGGACGAGCAGAAGGGTATAAAAGAGTATAAATTGAATTTTAAAAGTTGAATGCATTTAATGCATTATTGGAATGCATTTTTTAAATAGTAAGATTCCTATAAAACATATAGAATTTAAAAATGTTCATTTAAAACGTTGATATTCTTTTTTATTTATACAGACTTTATGATGTCATTAAATCGAATAAAAACATTCTGAAATGTTCTCAAAATTCCGGCAGCACTGTAAAAGGAATGCAATTGAAGAAGCTTTTCTGTATAAGAAAAAAAGAACTGTCTGGTTAATTATGGTTTAATGTTGAACTAAAATCAATATTTAATTTTAATTTCGATTTGATGGTAGAAATTCGTGCTAGATTTTGAATTATATGCATGGGTGAGTGGAACTCAGTCACCATTTTAAATCGAAACCTAACCAAAACAAAAATAACAGGATTTATTCGTCACATTTTCTCTCAATGGTGGCATTTCTCTTGCAACGTAAATGACGTTTTCTTGGAACTTAACCAATTTCTTTCCGCGGAATAAGTTGCAGGCGTGCTCGTATAAGTGATGCGTGCTCGTATTTATTATTTACTGGTGATAAAGTCTAAGAATGTTCATAGTTTGCTCGAAATTTAGCAGTGTAGCGGCTAATTGCTTTATTTGCTCGCTTTACTATTGCCTAAAGAAGAGACACGGAAGCAACTTTTGTTCTTCCTTGCCGTGATGGGTTTAGAACAATATTTGGGGATCTATATCACGGCTGGGAACGAAAAGGATTCTAAAATCTGTTTGCTTTATTCTGCATCAGCTATTAATCTGACTTTTTTTTTTCTTTAACTGCGAAATAAAGGAACCGCGATTAATGCGATCATGAGACTTGGCACATAATTCTTAGTAACTTAAAGAGATGTAATAAAGTATGAGAAGTGCACCTTCCCTCAAGGTTATTCATTACGAAGAAGATATGAGAAAACGACTTTCACATTTATTGTAATTTTTTTATACTAGAGATGGGATCTTAAATACAGTAACCCGCCTTCTTCCTCTGTTTGGATCATCTTTTATAATAAGCCACCACTATTCTGGTGGTGGTCATCACTTATAAATATGGACGATAAAAGAAAAGATAAAAAAATGTAAAAATGAAGAAGTGGATAGAGTTGAATTGGGTTAAGGCCCATATTGAAATGTATGGTGATGAAAAAGCGGATCAATATGCAAAGTTGGCAGCAACAGAAAGATATTGTTTCATATAATTGTCCAAAAATCAAATGGTGTCTTAAAATAGGAATTAAAAAAAGAAATAAAGCTACGATGGTTTGACGGATGGTATATGTCCAAAAAAATGGAAGAGTCACTTACGACTTGATTCCTAACCCAGAAATTAAAATAAGAAGATATCATCCACTGGTAATCCAAATTGCAACAGGACATGGGAGACTTTCCGCATATTTCCAAAGATTTGGAAGAGTGCAGGAAAATAAATGCATCTGTGGAGGAATCGGTACTGTTTACCATTATTGAAAGGAATGCAAAGAAATCTCGGAATTAAAAAAAGAAACTGAAAGTTGAAAATAACGACTTAAGTTCAGTACTAATGATGCCAGAAAATCTTAAAATACTGAAAGACATGATGTTGAAAATTGACAGTTTTTTACCAACTGTTTGAAAGCGTTTGGATTTCTGTTGTTGTGAAACTAGAATTTGGAGAGATACTGAGAATTTCAAGGAGAAGTGATGGCCTGTCAACAGGAAGATAGGTGGACGGGAAAATGAGGGGGAATATCAGTATCGACCTCTTTGTGGCTAGGAGTCAATTGCCTCGAAGAGGATGTCAGTTTGGGTGAATCGGTCAGTGTTGTGGACGGACTATTTTAAATATAACAGTAGGCCTCAACAAATCCTGTTGATATTGCTACGTTCAGTTCGTGGTGGAGTGGTCGACTGTACACAAGGAGAAGGTGGTCATTACTTGGATTGCCGCTTATATAAATAAATAACCTTCACCTTACTTATCTATTTTATCTCTCCGTATACAAACGCAGTCCCCCTCCCTCCTCCCGATACAGCGATGTTTTTATGAAGTGTCGCTTAGTAAGTAATTCCATTTTTCAAAAATTTTTTAAAGGAATATTCAATTTTTCACCAGTAATGAATATTTTTCAATTTCTTTAACATCATATCTGAACATGCCGACTCTTATTCATACCAGATGCCAACAGGATGGGTCTCGCCGAAATTTTGTCGCATGCTCTACAATTCGTGTCTTATTCTCTTCCTTCCACATACGTTTATAGACACTGCGCAAGGCCGAAAATGCTATCATTTATTTATAATGCATGACATGAACGAACAAGAATTACGGAATGTAGATGTTTGGGGTGACTCCAATATTTTTATTGAATTTATCGTGCGAATGTGTATTTTGAACGCCTTTTTTAACCGAACGAAACCAAAGTCCAACATGGAGCTGTAGTTGCAGCCACAAGATATCATAGCCGAATTTCATTGATTTAAGTCATTATGTTTATGTACCATCGCTTTTAGATACATGAAGAAAGTCCTGACTGACAGATTTGATTCAAAATTTGATAATGATTTGTTTTTTAGGAGCTAAACGTGAGCCAAATTTTATCTGCTAGAGGTATTCGTGTTTTGTAGCTATCGGGTTCACTTGCAATAGAACAGCGAGTCGATTTCATGCGAATGGATTTTGTTCAACATTGGATGAAATTTTCCAAATCTATAAATTGGGTCGTAAATCCGTTTACCAAATTTCATCCGTCCAACTAAAAGCATTTTTGTCACAGATGGAAAGACATAATGCAAAAAATATTTTTTCTAACGAAGGGAAATCTGAAATGTGCAGATTCATTAACATGTCGAGATTGAATTTTTTTAACGATTACATTGTTTCCTCCTCATACTTCCATACGAGAAAGTTAAAAGGCAAGAACTCTATTTTATTGATTATAAAATATTTTTTCCAGTTGTTAAATTTGGAAAATTCAAATATATAGTATTGCTTATTAAGTGACAATATGTGAAATGTTATGATAACCGTTGCAACGGTGGTAAAAGCTAATTTTGTTATTATCGAAGGTTTTTGGCTTTATAAAAAAATTCGATATAAATTTTTTTCCCCCTAAGATTCACTTTCAGCTTCTTCGTTCTGAATTTAAATAAAGCATTAATTAATTACGATTCATTAAAAATATTTATTATACGTCTTTATGGATAATCATGTCAAGAAAGTAGTATAAACATGTGCGCATCTCCATAATTATTCAGAATCATCAAGCGGATATGTCAGGGCGAAACTGGAGCATTTAGCGGTCACATCGCTCCCGCTCCATTACCTCGAATCCCCTCTCCACCTGTTGTTTTTGAGCCTCCCCGTCAGCTTAATTGGCTGATCCCCGCTGACGCACCGTCCCATTGGCGCAGTGGGTAATTGGGTCTCCGGCATGCACTGGCAACTCCACTAATTAATCATAGTCAGCTTCCCTTCAAACAGGTAAACGCTCTGTTACCTCAATTATCTGCAACTGCAATATCTGCGATTAGATACCCTCGATTTTGCTGGGGGCAAAACACTGCTGAAAAGGGGAGGGGGATAGATGGCATCAAAATGACCCTTCCGAAAGTTAAGGGGAAAATTCAAAATAAATCCTCCAATATTTACCATCTTCCAACTACGTTCAACCGAGAATTATTTAATTTGGCTACATTTATGAATAGCTGTATGGTTAGATTAAGACTATTTTGATACTGTCTTCATTATTTTGAAGCTTATACAAAATGACTGAGACGCTCCTTGAGCTGTCCCCACTTCCTCATGCCTGCATGTAAAATTAGCCTGATGTCGTTCTTACTACTTGAACTGGGTTTAAAAATTCACCAAACCCATAAACATAATGTCTCTTGGATAGTAGCGGCTACCTGAAACTCTTAAGACTTCACAACACTGTCTGTGAAACTGTTAATATGACAACAACTATGCTGATGAATAAAGAAAATCATTTAGAAGTCAAACGATAAGAAAGATGCAAAAAGTCCGCAGTCAAACAATGGAATGAAAAAATTTCTCAAACTGGGGGTCTCCGCCCACTGCTCGCTTATGCTCGCCAACCCCCAACCTGCTAATGCAGTTTCTCTCAAGCTCACTTCACTTGCTCGCCCTCCACTACACCACTTTAGCCTATTCAGATTCAATTTATTCCAAAATATGATAAAACAATGAAAGAAATAAAAATGTAAAGCAAAAAGTACATTCATAGAAATCATCTGCATCAAAATTCTTTGTAAACACAAATAACCTTTCACTTAAATAACTACATACATCCACCAAAGAAACAAATTTAAAAAATTGGGCTTTTCTCATAATTTTTCAAATTTGGGAACTATACCATAGAAACGGAATAAAAAATTGATATTTACAAAAAAAAAAAAAAAAAAAAAAAAAAAAAAAATTAAAAAAAATTGTGATTTTCTCACAGCAAGTCTTTCAGTATTTCCGGTGGATTCAACAGATGTTCCAAAATAATTTTTTTTTTTACCATGACAACATTTTATGTATTTGCCACTTGAATTTACTTCTTTTTGCCAGCATTGAATTTCTTTTTTAACGTGCCTGGCAAAAAGAATAGAGTCCTGACATAGTCCCACAACTATGCCCCGGTAGTCCGGAAACTTCGCTCCGGACACATAAACGTTTAACCTTATTTCGTTCATTACGGCTAGATATTCTTATGAACGGTTTTTGAGCACTTTCATTCGACCTGTCTTCTCTATTTCGACGATTTCGTTTTAAAATCAATTTGGTACAACTT
Organism: Argiope bruennichi; assembly: GCF_947563725.1. Lineage (NCBI taxonomy): Eukaryota > Metazoa > Arthropoda > Arachnida > Araneae > Araneidae > Argiope > Argiope bruennichi. Next base: position 2,753,041 of record NC_079152.1, read on the forward strand.
AAAATCATCGTTAAAAAATTTTGTCCGTTTTTTTTTTACCATTATTTTTGTTAAAAAAATTTTGAAACTCATGCAAGAATAACGTTCGCTTGAAATATTATCAAACCACGTGTTGATGTTCCCGGGCGAAGTCAAAGTATGTTGCCAAAAGGCGATTAACAAATCCGGCCTGATTTTGCGACCACATCCACCTTATAGATTGATAGTTGAGTAAAAAAACTTTTCGTCTTTAAAAGTATTTTTGACCAAGCTGAAAAGATTTAAGCATAGTTAATGAATTTTTGCTTTAGTCATCATCTTATTTGCGAGACAGTGACTCTGCTACATAAAGTATTTGAAAACAATGGATCTTCTCAAAACTTTCTCGCATAATATCTAATTAAGATGAATTTATGCTGTGCGCACATTTTTACCCAACCGATTGAAATCAAAATTTGTCACAAAACTACAATTGCAATCACAAAATCGCATAAAATCAGTAAATTTACTATATTTAACTCATTGCGTTTTCGTATTACTACGTTTACATACTTCTGAAATTAGAGACCGGGAAAAATTCAAATCCTTTTTGAATTTAGCTCAAAATGTGATAACTATGAATGCTAAATCAGTGCACTGAATTTTATCCGCCTTACCCTTTTCGTTTAGCAATTAACTTATATTCGAACAACTGGACAGGCAGACTTCTTTTGAAGAGAATTTGGCCAAAATTTGGTAGAAATCTATAAATTCGTTTTAAAGACCATATAACCGAATTTCATATGTCTAGCTCAGAGGTTTTTGAGTTACCTTTGGATAGACAGACACATTTTCGAAGATGCATTCTTCGAACTCGGGGTTCAGTTTAGTTTTATTAACGTTCCGTTTTTTAAACCGCACTAGGAATATTTTGAGACCCATTTCGTAATTTTTTACAGTGGTCAGATGGCGAGGACAACACCCGAGCCTATACTTCCTCTCCAAGCTTCCACACTACACCAGCGGGAAGTCGTTTGGATTTAGCGTGCATCAGACCCGCTTACACGACGGTTCTTCAGTGCAATAGGTTCTATTAGTGGAGCTCGACGCTATATGAAATGATCGTCTACTCTCGATTTTCTTGCATTCTAAACACAATGTAGTGCATTTTGTTCAGAACACTAACCGCCGTAACCTATTGCTTCTCCTGCGTTCATTTTATACAACAGAAAGGCAGAATATTTATAGTCAAGACCTTGGTCACTGCGGCCCCTTCGAACTCAGGGAAATCTAAAACGTGAAGTTTCTAGTTCGAATTTTTTGACATTTACAATATTTTATTTATTATTCATATACAAGAAAATAAAAACTACCCTTGAAGTAGAATAGATACACAAAGGAATATTCTCGCACCATTAAAAACTTTAAACGGCCTCTCAAAAGCGTAAATGCGATTTCTTATGTTCGAGAAATCCGTTTCTGAATCCTTGTCTGAAGTGAAAAGCACATGCCATCAGGGAAGATCCTTACGAGGCGTCGATATTTTTTTTTCTTTTTTTTTTGAAATGTGATCTTATTTCTGCAGCAAAGTTTTGTCCCCCGAATGCCCCCGCAGATGTCGTCCATCCCGCCGATCCCCTCCACTATTTATCAACATCTCGACGGCCATTTATATTTTCCACTCTAGATCCGTCTTAACATTTCCAACAACCCGCCATCCTCCCAGGAATGAAATCCGCCGGAAAAAATCTGGGAAAATGCGGGAAGAGAAACAAAAATATTCACTTTTATCTTCACGCTTCTCTCCTCCCTTCGATTGTCGCGGTTGTTCGGGAAAATCGGCTGAGAAATTTCACAGAGGGTCGGCCGAGGGATTCGAATAGATCCAGAAAGTGACGCTAGACGTAAAGCCGGGATTTCGGAAAGGGGCCGTGTTTAAAGAGTTGTGTCTTTCGGCTGAGAGGAATCCGGAGAAATCCAGATTTTTTTTGTTAGAATTTGGCATTTGTTTTGTTGTTGTTGCTGTATCGCAATATTTCTTGCTCTCGAGGAGAAAAAGAACGAGTGGGCGAGTGATTTCGTAACGTGCAGAAAGCAGCGATGGGATTTTTGAGAGAGAAGTCGTCGAGTATTATTTTTATGACACGAATTTGTTATGCGGGGCTAAATCCCGACTTCCAGGCAGGAAGATGCAATCCATGGCAGTCTCGTTATAACCACAATCATTCGTTTCTATAACTGACCTAAATAAAAATAAAGGTTGAATTCAGTTTTGTTAAAAATTTATTTCACTGATTCCTCAAGCCGCAGTTGCCTAGGGGTAAGATGTCGATCTTGGAACCTGAGATTTTCAGGTTCGAGACCCGATTCCACTGAAGAACCGTCGTGCAGGCGCGTGTGGTTCACGTTGAATCTATTGGGGACAAACGTCCTCCGCTGGTGTGGTGTGAGGTTTGAGAGGGTGGTGCCACATCAGGTGTCGTTCTCGTCATCTGATCGCGGTTCAAAATCACGGGTTCCGTTCCAAAATAGCCCTAGTATTACTTTAAAAAAGGGACATTAATAGAAGTAAACTAACCTAAATTTCACTAATTCCTCTTGACAGAAACTGCGTCCGAATAATGTTTATGAGCCGAAATAACAAAGTAGTTTTTTAAATTTATATGTCAGTGATTAGATGATAAATCGTTCATTATTAATAATAACCGACACAAAGCTTGTATTTTACTTATTATTATCTGGTCCCCGGTGCGTTGCTACCACAGAAGAAATAATTTCGGAAATATCGTTTGAAATCTGAAATAGCTATCTTGTTTAATTAGGAATGATAGAAAGAATGGCATTTATTTTCTTGTCGACAATGAATACATTCACTGAAATGGAAAGATAAATAAACGAGAAATCTAAACAAAACATTCTATTTTTTTGGCTTTATTATTCAAGTATTTTTTAAGTTAGAAAAAAATTTCTGTTTTTCCTTCTTCAACAAAAATAAATAAGTTTCTTGGCTGTCTGACTCGTGAGCATCCAACATACAACTGACCATATCAGAAACAGGGATTTTCTAGGTTCAAAGCAATAAACTGACAAAGTTTTATCGTCATCGATAAGGCAGTGCATAAAATACGAAAAAACAAAAATTCTTTTTTATAAATTAGATATAGTAATTGCAGCGTGCCTATAACTTTCGCGCAAGTACAAGCGATAAGTTTTGTCGCAATCGAATGAATGGTACGGCAGTGCATAAAATACGAATAAACAAACATTTATTTTTGTATCTTAGATTAATTAATAATACAAAACAAAGAGATTTAAATTCTTTGATTTATTCAGTTTGATCTATAATTATTAATTGTTTTCAACTACAAACGTTAAATGTGAAATGTTTAACATATTTCTACTTGAAAATAATAAAACATGATGCACGAAGAAAGATAAGAACATGAAAACGATATGAACAAAATTGTATGATGAGATAATTGTATGATCAAGTAAAAAATATTAACTTAAATATAATAATATACTCAAAAGCAGATCGTATCAATGACTGTGATTTCTGTGCTGTTTTTTTTTTCTTCAGGTGATTGCCTTACACTATATTATTAGCTCCTTATCTTTTAATAATTATTAATTTCAAATGCCGAAAGTGAATATTTTACAGTATTTGACTGAAAAGAACTGTTGTTATGAATACTGATGAGATCTATTTAGCCTTCTTCCTCTGCGGTCGCTCTTGGATAGCGTTTGGAATCCAACCAGAGGTGGCGCTTCTTCGGCACGTGTACTTTCGTATTCTCGAGTGAACACTTCTCATCAACGCTCAGGGGTGTGGTGCGGGGGACAAATGACGACTTGCAAAACAAATATTATTTTTCACATTAGATGCCATAAAGATATCATTTTCTACTGACTTCATTTTAAATTGAAGATGTATCATATATGATCAAAACTGAGACAGCAGAAAAACGAAAGTCTCTTAAAAAGCATTTTTAAAGATAGAAAAATTAAATTAAAATTCACGAATGTTCATAAACAAAAAGTTTCTATCACGACACAATTTATTTTTGTGAATAATAATACATATTAGGGCTTTTCCCTTTAATGTAAATTTTGTTTATGCCTTTAATTTGTGGGACGTTACGCGAGACTTTATTTACTACATCAGAAATGCCCAAACTTTCGTAATGACTTTAAAGAAAAAGGTAACGGTATTCAATGCAAGTATTTATCACTCCTTTGAACGCGAATGAAAACGAACTTCATAACACAAAATTATCTTTCGCGTGATCTTGAAGTTAAAAAGTAATACTAAAATGATACGAATAATTTTGTAGTTGAAGGTAAAACGTTTTGTAGTTTAAATGCTGCAATTGAAATGCCTCCCAAAAGTAAGTATTTTTTTACTGAATTAGAAGCATTATAAATCCAACATGTTAACAATCTTATTCTTTTGAAAATATTTCTATATGAGATTCTAACATCCTTTTTTTTCTTTTTTTTAAATACGTTTAACAATTATTTATTTTTGTTGGAAATTGCAAAAACATTTTGAGAGGCCTCAAACACGAAACATAAGATTTCGAATTAATTTGCTCAAATCATAGTAATAGTTATTCTATTACTATTTGGATGATACATTTATATATGTATTTTATTTTAATGCATTCAGTGTATAGAGGAAGTTAACTTTTCTGTGAGTATCGTTATGCATAATATTTCCATAGAGCATTAAAAGTTCACATCTTTTTCTCGAATACCTCAACACTTAAAAGCAATCGTGCAATGACATGAGTAACGCTTTTCTGCGATCCACATCGTAACTATTTTTAAAAAAATGATTATTTTTTGAAAAAAAAGTAGAATTAATTATTCTGCTAATAAAAAAAAAATACGATCCTGTTTAAAAAAAAAGAGCTTATAAAACGGTAGAGAAATTAAATTCAAAGAGATAAGGGCAAATGTCGTGTTTTTAGATGATAACATTTATTGATATGCAGTATCATTAGAAAATTTATTACCACTTTGTACAAGAGACGTCTGATAATTTAAAATTTGTAGCATTATGTGAAAAACTCGAATGCGGAGAAGTTCCTTTTGAATAATTTTTTTTGTGTTTCTAGTTTCCATAGAAAAAAGAACAAAATTAAACTTTGAATATTTGGGGCTAAAAGTCATGTCTGCAAATTTCAATTAAGTTTACATGATGCATTTAGTATAAATAATTTAAAATTCAGTTTCGAAATATATCCGCCAAAAAGATTTCTTATTAATATACTGAGAATGTAAATAAAGTTTCAAACTATAACAGAAACAAGACAAATAGGAATTAAAACAGGTTTCATGCCAACGATTTTCTTCTTCTTTTTTTGTATGTTATCAATATTATATTCGAAAAGATTTCGCAATTGTACTTGTTGAAAACTTAGAGTTTAGTCATGATAATCTAATATATAAAAATGAATTTTTTTGTTCTTATTTTATGCGCTGCCGTACCGTTTCTGCGATTGCGATAAGATTTTACTAACTTATTGCTTGCACTTGCGCATAGGAACAGTACATTCATTAGCATTTCTTTTGAACACAATAAAATTTACAAACAAATTGTTTCATACTTTTCTAGGATTCAACATTATTTTTAAATTGGCAAAAGGCAAACAGTAAACGGCAAACAGCACATGTCATTCGGAGTGAATCGCACGCATATCAAACAAAATAAAATTACTATCATCAGTGCCAATCAATGTGAATGAAATGAAATCGAAAATATTTAGTGCAAGCGCTCATTTTCTTTCTTTTCGTTAATGAATAGTCATTTACATTAGATATTGTCATTCAGCGTGCACAATATTTTGGCTGCGATGAACCGCACATATTATTCAGCGTTTATCTCACACATACAAAATAGAATTATTGTTAACGATGCTTATCAAGGTAACTTATATATAATGGAAATTTTCCAGTGCAAGCCTTCATTTTTCTATTTATTCGGTGAATTGACAAACACTATTTAGGTTATACCGCATATTGTATTAATCGCTTCTTTAAAAAATATTTATCATTCTTTCAATTATTCCTAATGAAACAAGAGAGCTATTTTAAATTTCAAACGATATTTCCAAAATTAATTCTTCTGCGGCAGCAATGCCTCAGGTTCAACTAGTATAATAATAAATAATGATAATGTCATACTCATAATTAATGTGAATATGACAAATTATTGAAGATATAATAGATTATTTGTATGAGTCATTATTTCATAATTCTACTCCATAATTAATCATTTAAAATGGCAAAATTTCAAAAAAGAAAAAAAAAACTGCGATTTTAACACTATACTGTTATCTTTCGTATGAACCAAGGCTTGATGCTGGAGCTTTTTGCGGGAAATTTCCAACTACTTCTGGCATAGAAGGATAACAGTCTGCTGGGGCGTTCCCACTTGGGGCGGGTTTATAGCCAGATTCTCCTTGGCATGGAAAAGGGGCTTTTCACTCATCATAAAACACATATGTAATGCAATTAAATATCCCAACATTCTAAAATCATTTGTTGATCGTTTTAAATCAAATCTTTTTAAAAAAGTATTACTTTTAACTTCTGAAGTGCGCACATTTGGGTATTTCATACTTCTCAAGATCTGACATTTGTATTTTTAACTCTCCAATATTAAGCTGCAGATTTATATGAAAATCATGCGTCTAAAATAAATGCTTCCTCAGCTTAATGTTGGTAAAAATACCCTTCTCGGACTCTATAATCTCTAAGTATGTTCCCATGGAGACCCCCCCCCACACACCTTTTATCTCTTGATCAGCGATGATGGTTCTTTGCCAAGTTTACACAAAACAAAATAAAACTAAAAAACCCTTTACTTTTAAAACACGAAATTGTGATTTAAAAACATTTCTTTCCTACTTATTTAATAATGTAAAATATGTCATATATATACATACTTGAAATGCTCTTTTGATAAATACTTTGTATATTGTAGCGCTCAACACTATCTATCTTGTATTTACAATAGGGAGAATTATTTCTTTTCGGCTTAAATCAAAGTGAGCACGTTGCCTGTTGTAGGGATGGTGTTTATTTCGAACGAGTTCGTAGATACGTCATCTAGCTCGAGAAATGTGAGTAGATGGCGATTTTCATTTGCCCAAAACTCCCACTGGAGTGGAAGTAGCGAGTTTCTTGAAACGAGGTGTACGATTCCCGCATTATAAATAGTAAGTTTTGTGTTGAAAATGTTTCCATAGAGCAAATTTTTAAAAGTTTTGGGCTAAAATTTATTTCCGAGCCATCCTATCGGCTGCTTTCTTTTATTAGCTCATGGATTTCATTTAAAAACTGTCATCGGATTCTTCTTTTCCACAATCTTTCATGTTCATAATTTCGGCACTTGTTAAATTAGAAAATGGTAAAAGAGGATGGAAAAATGTCCTCTTCTGAGCAAAAAGGAATCGCCTTCGCCTTCCGGCTGGCCCACTGGAATGACCTTTAAACGCAATTTCAACCAATATTTCGTCACGAAGCTCAAGAAATGCAGTATTTTCTTATCGCCCAGAGTAACTTTGATTTTTATGTTATTTCGTTTTATTCTCTTTGTTTTAGAAACTAAAAATGCACTTCCACCTAAATTTTGTTGCCATATCTTATAGATAACTTATTACAATTTTTATTATCCAACATCCTTAATAATTATCTTAATTTATAAAGGTATGGGCCACTCGAAACATCGCTTGCGTATGTTGTCCTTCCTTACAAATTGAAGGAATTTAAAAGTTTAATAGGGATATTTAGTTAATTTTGAAATCTTTAAATCCCAAGAGCTCAGTAATTGATTTGATGACCTAGTAGAGATGTTTCCATATGGCACTTCAGTCGTCTTGATAACTTAAAGAAGACTCGAATGTTTGAATTAGAAATGATTTGGAAGATGGTTTGATTCATCTTCCTTTATTCCATTTTTGAGAATGACTCTTCATTAGCAGTGATCATGCGAACATAAAAGTTTTTTTTTTATATCGTCTTCGCGCACGTGATTACAAATAGAATTAATAAACCATCAAAAAGTTTTGGAAATTAAAACATTTTTGAAAATGTATTCAAATTCAAAGAACTTATTTTATGTTAAGTATGTCTCTATCTGTGTTTATAACAAAGATGAATGTGTGTGCATGCCTCTCAATGTGTATTGGAGCTCTATAGACCAGGTAGTTGGACCAAATGTGGCTCAGATATGCCTTAAGGGAATAGGAATATGCACTTTAAGTTGACATTAAAAAATTTTTTTGTCAGAATTTTAATTAATTAAAATTTAAACTAGATTTCGAAAGCATCCGAAAATATTCCTGCACAAAAATGGTTTTTATATCATTTTTATACCTCGCAATTCAATTGCTGTAATTTAAAATTCAGGAACTTAATTTTTAGTTACCGTTTTAAAGCCCAGCAACTGAATTTTTAATTACTACTAACTAACTGATTTTTTAGTTCAGATTGAATGAACCTTGAAGCATATTTTTAAGTATATTTAAAATTAATACTTTCATTGTTGTGTCGTTTTCATTGATTCGGAAAATATTGGATCATGTGATATTCTACTAATGTTCAAAGCTGAACAAAGATTCTGCTTTGATGATAGATAGCCGGAATGATAGATGGATGAGCTGGACATTTACAATTTTAAACGCGCTGTGACGTCATGGAACTGGCCTTCATTAGAAATATTCATTTACGCAATCAAGGAACATATGCAGAACAATTAAAATAAAGCGGCTTAAAATTTTGATAATTTGACGAAATCACGTGCATGAAGTTTTATCTAAATAATTGAACTGAAATTAAATATAATCAAAATCTCCGTCGTAACAGTTCGTTGCCAAAAGCGACTTGTAATTATTAGGTGCTTGCATGTATTTTAATCATTTTTTCCTTTAAAAAGGCATTTTTTGAGAAACTATGTATATCAATCAAAATATTTTCCGTCATATTCTACCACTTTTTCCCATTTTCGTCAAGTCTTGCAACTGATTGTCTTCGAATTTTTTTGGTCTTTCATGCCGTTCTTTGTCATTGATATCGAAAGCGCCACTCTTAAACCGTTGAAACCAAAAGAGACAATTGGGATATGCCGAAGCTGCATCACCATAACGAAAAGTGTCTGATGGGCTTCGGCAGCAGATTTATTCAAATCAAACAAACAAACAAAAAGGCAATGAATGTCGAAAATGCAATTTGGAGTGTTCCATGATTGGGATCTTTATACACTGTAATAACTCAATAATACTAAACGGAAAACTTTTAAAATGAAAACAGTAAAGTAATAGTAAATTGATATAACCCAAAACCATTATCGTTTATATAGATATTGTTCATATTTGTCAATAGATGTCGCTGATTAAAATACATGCAAGCACTTAATATTATCACTGAAAGGTTTTTTTAAAATTTTAAATTGTTATAAAATGCTTTAGTTCAATAATAAGATCTGGAATTATTGAGAGAAAACGTTAAAATTCTGATTCATATTTAGAAATTCTGACATATCTTTTCCTATCGGGCACTTAAGCGTCTTTAATAATCACCGATAACCTTTCCGGTGATCAGCTGTATGGAGAGTATTTATTGATTTTTGCATCATGCTTGTCACAATTTACAGATATGTCCAGTTTTTAAACATTATTATTCTGAAAAAAAAATAATGCAGTGACTCTTTCCGCCGAGCACCTGGAATCGATTATTAGTTAAATCTGTGTCTACATATATTTATTTGTAAAGCGCCTCCCAAACTCGGTTGAGGAAACAAAACTCATTCCAGAGGAAAAAACTGAGTTAAGAACGGAAAATTTTCTTTTCTTTGCTAAAAGATTTTATCACTTTTTTTAAAAAAAAAGTTTATGCTTCTGTTTTGTTAAGAAAACAAAACTTCAACAGGAAAAAGAAACATTTTTTTTTAAAGTTGCTTGCGTGTATTTGTCTTCGTTAAGGGGAAAAAAACCCAGGAGAATGACGCAAAAAAAAAAAAAAAAGATTCAAATTTGCTTTTCTCGGCTTTGCACTCGAATGTCAAACATAAAGGGAGTCGTAAAGTAGGTAGGGGAGTGTGTGTGAAAAATATTAAAAAAAAAAAAAAAATAACTTGCGAATGTTTTTTTTCCTCCGCCTCAAAGTGCACACTTTAGCGAGCACAGATGGCAATGAAATTCGTGTGATGAATGTTCAAACATTCGAAATTTTTTCTGGCAGACGAATATGCGTTTATTATACTTGTCTCCGAGCTAGAAAATTGCTCCTGGTTTTGAAAGTTCAAACAAAAATAATATAAAAAAAACAGATTACAAAGGAAGAAAAAGTAAATTATTCTTTTCTGTGGCAAAATGGATGTGATGTTGAAATTTTAATAGTTTTGCTAAAAATACGTGAAAATCGATTATTCGCTATTTCTTTTTCTTGTATGCGAAATATATGAAGAGAAAATGTCATATTTTTGGAGATATATTTCAAACCTACTTAAAGATGGGAAAAAAAAGACTTCAAAATAACAGATGTCTTTCATTCTTTCTGTGAACGCGACAATTCAAAAGCGCATTAAACTGCGAGCATGAAATTTGATTTGTGACCTTTACACCCAGACTGATGAAGGGTATCGAATTCTGGGGCGAGATTCGTTTATGTGCCGTCCTGTCTTTGTCCATTCACGTCCGTGTAAGCACCAGAATTCAGAAATGTAAAGAACGAGTCGGACGAAATTCAGCGTATGTCTGGAAAATTATGGACATGTAACAAATGTTCCATCGAATGATTGACCGTTTGTATCCTTGAGAATATGAGAATGCGAAAATACAACGACTTAGACAGATTTAATGTTGTCTTTTGATCGACATTTTTGAACAGCATCAAATTTTGGATCGAATTGAAAGAGAGAGTAAAAAATGACACCCATTTTCTATTTAAATGAAAGATGAAGATATGAAGAGTTGTTATTACTATTAAACGCCAAACGCGGCGTAGTGTATTAGCATACGAGAAAGTAACAGAAGATCCCTCCTGCCCTTTGAAAGTTTAATACGTGTGTCCGTGATTCGTATAATCTAATTAAATAACTCGCATTCTAGTTTCTTCAATAGGGAGGGGTACCAGCTCCGGTGCCGTCCTCACCATCTGACCGCCGTTCAAAATGACGAGGTCCGTCCCAAGATAGCCCTAGTGTTACTTTGAAGCGGGTCGTTAATGTAAATAAACTAAACTAAACATGTCTCTTCAGTAGAGAGGGGTGTCTACTGAAGAGACAATATTTTCAGACGAATCAGATGACAACTGAAGAGACAGACAAATCATCCGATTCACTAGTGTCAATCACAGGCGAATAGTCAATATGTTCATGTTCATTAATATGCGTGTTGTGTTCTCAATAACATATTCTGGTAGCTTAAATATTGCAGTGCATTTAGGTTTTGTAATAGAAAAATATATCTAGTAATAATTATATCCCCTTTTTCCAAGATACGATTTTGTGTCGAAGAAATATCATTTGTGCTTAAACATTTTGAGGTTGATCACCGTTATTTAATAATAAAATAAAGGGATTTCTTTTAATAATCGTAATGATAAACTGACCTCAGTTATTAGAAGTCAGTATCGGTATTTAAATACAGAGATTTTTCTTCATTTGCTTACATTTAATTAAATTCCCAGATGAACAAATTTGTACAAATTTAATACTATTTTATTTAAATAAAAAGTTGTAATTAAAATAGTTGTGAAAAAGGCACATAAGCATAAACTAGCAAAATTATCATGTTTCGAACGAGCCGACAGTCCGAATCTTTGACTGAATCGAAGTTGGTAAAAAAAAAAAAAAAAAAAAAAAAATGTAATACGATTAAAAATTATAAAAGAAATCGGATCATTGGTGGTCTGCAGGTAAGGTTTCGTCTTCAGAACCGGATGGTTTCAGAATCAATACCCGCTTCCACCGAAGAACCGTCGTGTAAGCGAGTCTGGTGCAAGTTAAATCCGTCGAGGCCAACCGTCCTCCCGTTGGTGTTGTGTGGAAAAATGGAGAGCGAGATGCCAGCTCGAGTGCATCCCCGTCATCTGACCACGGTTTAAAATGACGAGATCAGTTCCAAAATAACCCCAGTGTTGCTTTAAAATGGGATATTAATATAACTAAACTAAACTATACTAAAATATCTACTTTTAACGCGCAATGATACAAAGTGAATTAAAACAAAATCTTGTTAAACATAATTCTTATTCGTTTTTCATGCATTCAATGTTTCAGTTCGCAACACGTGAAGTTTTTTTTTTTCTATTTCTGAACCGACTCGAACACGATCCTTTGAGGGTTAAAAGCAACTTCCAATTAATCTGAGTGAGGGAGGACTCATCCCAGATTCATCCTCTGCGGGAATTTTCTAGAAGCACTTTTCTGGGAGCGATCATTTATGCAGGTCCGGTATCATCACTGACGATGAAATATCATTACCCTTCCTCGACAATCACTGCCGGACTCTCCGGGGAAATATCCGGGAGAGGACGCACTCGCCGGAAAAGGAATATCGGGAAACGGGATTGAAGAAAAAGAGCCTCTCCCGTTTTTCCATCTTCTTCGCTTATATTTCCTGTTTAATTCTGGAGATCAACTTGGCAGACGAATGTGGGTAGAGGTTCTTATTTATTCCGTCCACTTTTTCGTCCCGCTCCTCCATTCCCGGTTCGAGAACGGGTGAAGTGAATCATTGAACCGATTCGTCATGAGGACCGACTTGAGTGCGGTTACTTATTTGAAGCAGTTTGGGTCAATATTTTTTTCTCACACAATGTTAGGTTTTAGAATAAAGGGGAAAAGGCAACGGAATTGTTCTGTTCTTGACTCCTCGTCAACTGATACAATACAGCGTGTTATAACATCGGGCAGAAAATTGAAAATGCATTTTGATGCGATTAGAGCTTAAGTTTGATAAAAAGTCTTACTTTTGATGACTATCCAATACAGAGATGTTCATTTTTCTTTTCATTTTTACCGCAACTAAATCCGGTAGACCTTGGATTCATGTCCATCTCTCATGACCAGGTAGCCAAGGGGCATAAATGTCCTGAACGCATGTCCTTGTGTGTGGGGGTCCTCATGCTGGAGTGGAAGTTCGGAGAATGGGTACCAGCTCCTGTATCGTCCTCGTCATGTGATCGCTGTTAACAATTACGACGTTTTAGTGTTGCTTTAAAACTGGGCTAAACTAATTGTTTGGGGGCGTAGGGATCATAGAAACTAGTACGCTTATGCCACTCTTCAAAATAATAGAACAATTAATTTTATGAATAACAGATTATTTGTTTTTGTTCAATTACTATTTTGAGGTGGAATGAAAAAATTGCAGCATACTGTCGATTCCTTATTCTTGTTATGAATCACTTGTCTTCTGACCTATTAAAATTAGTCCCCTGGCATCACGCAATTTTTAATTCAATGCGGATTGGTCAAACCTAGCATAAACTTTGTACGTATCCTGCTGCTATTACGGAATGCGGCATATCGCTATTAACTGAAGTAACGGTAACTCTATGTTCCCTCCAACCTCTTCCAATTTGAACGGGAAACAACTTGTGTGTGTTTTGCCACATTTATCAAAACAGAATGGCAGTGATACTATTGTTTGCCAACGAATTCTAAAACCCTCCGCGCTTTTGCACATTCGTTAGGATGGGTTTAATTCGATAAAATGGGGGTGAGAGGAGAGATGAAAGGAGGAGATGATTACATTTAGCAATCAAATTAATTCTGAAAATGCGCACATCCTTCCCCGTCCCACCCCTTTGTGAGATAGAATCGTCGAAAAGTGGTGGTCTGAAACGAACAGTAAATTTAAAATTGCTGACGAATATCGGTATGGAAATCGGAATGTCTTTTCAGACTTTGCTTTTGTTTACTCTGGCGACACTATTTGCTGATGAAAAGTAGAAATAGATGTAATCGAAATATGAGAGTAGTTATTGATTACTAAAGTCTTAGTTAATAGGTAATGATTAATAATTAATTTATAATTAATGAATATTTAAGACAGGCTACAGCTAAATCATTTAGATGCCAAAATGACCAATATTTAGATACTAAATAATTACCTGTAACTCAATTGAGAAAAAGATAAAATTGTGTTTTCAGAATTATTAAAAAAAAACTTTAACTGTTCAGCGAGCGAAATGCGTGTATTAACAATTAAATGAATTCTAACTTGATGCATTTCTTTCTTTTAACTACTAGCCTATTTTTGACATGGTTTTTTTTAATAAACAGTTGACGGTAGAAATAAAAGAAAATCAAACTTGGAGACACCGGGGTGCAACAATGGTTAAAGCTTCATTCATCTACCTCGATTGATCAGGCAGTTGCACCCTGTATGCAGACAATTTTACATCACATGATTTATAGAAAGAAAGCCTTTATATAATATTAAACATTGCCATTTCTAAACCAAGATTACACATTCATGAAATTGTATCAAAATAATGTTGTAAAGCATTACTTTATTGTCTGCATTTCGATAATATTTGCTGTATAAATATAACTCCGGTTTTTTTTGAAATTATTGAATGATGTTTGCTATAAAAATTAAGGATGAATTTACTTAAGATATTTTCCCTCGTATCTTAACTACATTTGTCAATCTTCAAGGCAGCAAACGAATTCAGTGAAGAAAAAAGTTCGATTATTTAGATGTATTCCAATTATAAAGCCAATTTTTTAATATCTGCGAGGAAATCTCTCCAGAAATGGCACTCTACAAGAGCGAAACAAATGGTAATATGAAAGAACATCATCTGGTGAACACGGCGGGTATCGCAACACATCCTTAGCGAAGGGATTCTGAAGTTACTTTCAATGGTCTGGCTACTTGTAAGCGAGCATTGTTGTGCTGAAAAAAAATCTTGTCGTGTCTTTCAGCATGCTCTAATCGTTTGTACCTAAATGTTCCTTCAAAGCGAACAACTGTTGCTTGTGTTCTTTCACCATTGATTGTTTTATGGGATGGCAACAGTTCATAATTAGCTCTTGCTCTTTGTCATATATATTGAAATTATCAATTTTAAGTCTCCGACACCATTTTTTCCAAATTGTATTCGATGACTCATATTCATCATAAATACAAGCATTATGTTTCCGGTGCAGTTTTCTTTGCAATTAAGTAATCTAAAATTGTGACAATTGTACACCAATGTCGTACAAGAAGTTTTCTGGGATAACACCGTTACTAAAGAATATGCGAAAAAATGTTGGGGAGGGAACTTTTGCTGTTTTATTTATTTTTTTAAAGATCTAATCTTTAAGAGAAACTCAAGATTTGCCTGAGTTCGTTAGGAAAAGAAACTACACTTCTTGGAAAGAAAACTTCTTGGAGAATACTACAATTCCAGGAAATATTGATTACCACTGCTGCACAACTTCAGTAACTAAGTTGAAAATAGAGAAAAATATTTATATTAATAAAAATATTTGTTTCCGTCACCCAGTGTGCACAGAAATAGTATGTAGTGACTACCTCTACCGATGACGGGACGTGTCTGCTGCTGGAGAAGTTGTACCGTGATTGGTGATGGTCCTGGATGTTGTCGCGACGTCCGGTCATTGAGATTTTTCCACGCGTCTTCAGGCAGGTCGGAGTAGTCAGCTGTGATAAGCGAAAGTGAGAACTGCAATAAATATAATGAAGAAAATTTATTTTAAAGCTGAAATTTCTAATTTGAATTCATTAATGATTTATAATTGCACTTCCGTAATTTCTTCTTTCGAGCTTATCACTTCCAGTCAAAAATTCGATTATTATTTTTATAAACTAATTAATAAATGATTCAAACTAAATTAAAATTGGTAAAATGTAGGTTATACCCGAAAGAATCACTGCGAGCATTCCCATGACTATATTTATTATTATATGACAATGTCTATATTTTTGAATGCTTATGCATCCTGTCATTTGGTCTGCTGTAAATGTTTGTATTTATCCAGCAAAAATGATTGCTGCGGCCTGTAGGAGCATAGGTGCGTCAGGCGAAAACTTTGGCTGTTTATTGCTGTCTCATGTGCATGCCCAGAAATTATTTCTATTGTGTATATCCAACACTCGCAGAAACCTCATATCTGGTTGTTGATCAACGCGGGGAAAAAAAAAGGAAATATTGTTATAGTTATTTTGGTTTGCTTCAGCATACCATTTCGTCGGACAGATAAGACATTTCCCTACGAAAATTTTAAATGTAACAGGCAACTCGAGAAGAAAAAATGTGTTGTTATCTGCAGGTAGCATAAAAGCAGGAAGGATGCTCCTTACGAGTTTACAAAATGTGACGTCGGATTATGTGTTGATTTTTCATAACACTATCCAACTATTAATTTTCTTATTGTTCTACTTTCTTAAATAAAAGCTTTTGTTTATGTATAGAGTATTTATACTACTTGTTATCTGATTAGTTTTTCAATATCAAAATGCATACATTGTAATTTTTAAATGAAGGCGTTTTAAAACTTTACCATTAATGAATAAACAGTATATATTGAAAATAAAGAATGTTCAGATCCATTTGGGGGTGGAGAATGTAACATTAAATAGGATTGTGTACAATGTGTTAATATGCCGCAGATAAGATCCATATCGGGCGAAAAAATATTCAGTCCTCCTGCGAAGCATTTCAACTTAGAGAGGTTATCAGTGAAAGGATTAAAAAGTGAAGGATTTTTTTTTTGTTTTATCCTTTTACTCATTGTTGAGTTTTATCTCTTCATGTTTTTCAAATTAAATTTTTATTGACTGCTTTAGTGGTATCTGTGAACTATTTTTCACAGATACTAAATTTGTTTCCCGAAATCTGACCAAATAACGGCCACAAACCTCCAACTCCTGCACCGGCACTTGTGCCGAAGAATACCAAAGAAAGTTTGCAGTTTCCTCTGTGAAGTTGGATAAGCCAAAAATGTACCGGAGCCATTGTGACGCGTCAGCAAATGAAATCGAATCAAAATCAAGTTCGATCCTAAACGACGCGCCATTTTCAGTGAATGAAAACAAAAGGTAGGCGATAGGAATTCGAGATCAGTTTATAAGTTTTGCCAAATCGGCTCTAAAACACATTCTTTCTTTTTCCTTTCGGAAAATGGAAGGTGGCGGTGGAATTTTGCAGACGATAATACGGTGGAATCTGAAAACTTTTTTCTTGCCGCCAAACTTTTATGCCTCTAGGACAGAAAAATAAGCCCTTTTTTTTAGAAAGAAATAAATGTTTTTAGGGTGGGAAAGCAAGTTCCCTCTTTTTTTTTCCTCGATCAAGGAAAGGCTATAAATGCTCCACATATTGACCTTTTGGGTCATTGGTGATTGGCTCCAGTCAGTTGAGGAGCAGGGGCTGAGGCGATTGACCATGCCCTAAATCGAAGCTTCAATCCTGAAGCTTAGAACAACAAAAAAGAGCTAGAACAAAGGGCAAAACTAGTAGAAGAGATAGTTGAATGGTTGCTTCTCCTCGAAACATATTTCGCTGAAGTTTGCGTGAGTGATACAAAGCTCGATAATTCAGCATGATGACCACTGCCATGAATCTGAAGTGATATCCATTTATTATTGAAACTTGAGCGCGATGTATAACTTTAAAACCTGCTTACTCTGAAATATTCACAAAGAGCATAATTAGTTCCATTCTAGATTGAAACGGTCATCGCACTTTCTCCATGAATTGAAGGGATACTTTACCCTAATTTCAATTTTTCTGTTTCTCAAATGTTTGGATTGTCAATATGCAAATCCCTTAGTTTTATTCCTAGGAGCAATGATTTCATGTAATTTGATATCACTTTTTGGAGACTTAGGTGTACATTTCAGGAACTTCGGCTCCCTTTAAGAGTAATATCAATTTATTTTATCGCTGTTAGTTTTGAGAGCATATTCTTTAAATAATTACTTTAAAAAGGATTTTTAAATTTATCTTGTATAATATTCAGTTATCAAAAACGTTAGTAATTCAATCAACAATCAAGGCGGAGGATGGCTTGTTTTAAGCCCAGTCACATTTTCCCCTTTCCTAGTAGACAGCTACCAAAATCAAAATAAAAAACAAGCTGCAACTACATGAATTCTTGTTTTGTGAAGATTTGTCTTGGTAGTTTCAAGTCCCTTAAACTTTATCTTTTTAAAAATATTAATCCAAGAATTAAACTACTTTACCTAAAAAATTGCCACCATTTTGTATCAAAATGCATTTGGCTTTATGCGAAAAACTAAAATAACTGATTTCATCGTGCCTTAAAAAGAGCATTTCAAATTTGCATTGGAATAAAAGAAGAAAACTTACTTCATACACCGAAAATCTATTTCACCCACAGAATGAAATCGAAATCTCTTCCAGTACTCTTCCTATAAAACGAAATGTCAAATCAAGGTCACACTTAAAAATTATAGATTTATCCTCAGAGTTCTAGATTTGTGCTAAATGTTGGTCCATTCCGTCTACGGTGACAGTCTATCCCTCTTACTATATTTACAAACATAGGAAGGCGATAACAATGGAAGTGTAATGACTTAGTCGATAGAAATTCTGTTTTTTCGTCTATACCGTGTATCTGCATCAAATTTTGAAACCAACTGGTGTAAAGTAAGACTCCCAAAATTCATACTCGGTTTTCTACACTAAACTGCGAAGCATAAAGCGAGTTTAGTATACGAGAAAATGGAGAGGAGGCCATTTTCGATGCGAGTTCGCGACAGTTAGTGGAAAGAAGAAAGAAGTTTACCTTTTCTTTTGTTGTATTAATGCGTTGGCAACAAAGAAATATTACTTATCCATCATATTCTATGCCTGCCTCTTTTCGGAAATGTCGTTCTGCATTGCTTTGCCGGGCGATAAAGACCCTTCCCTCCGCCCTTATCAAAGCAAGTATCGTTCTGCTAAGAACAACACGAAACCGATTTCTTCTGACCACTGATTAGTTGTTCTGGTCAACCAGAAGGGTGGGTGAGGTGAGGAAGTGGCGAAGAAAAGGTTTGACCAGCTGGGACCTCTGGTTGTCCAATGCAGAAAGTTCGATTTTCTTCCCACCACACACACTCGCTTCACCAGGGGAAAAAAACCGGAGGAAGAGGGAAGAGAGAATGGCCAGTTTGTGGCATGTTCCATCCCGAACGACAATTTACACCGAGGATGGGGAGGTTGGGTAACGGGAGGAGACAAGAATTAAATCTGGTACGAGGAGAGGTTTTATGCTTACAATAATGCGAGTGAAATGGAAGGAATATGTTGCGTACATATACCTTTGACAGAGAGAATGTAGATTTTAGAGCGATATTTCAAAACGTGGAAAAGAATTAGAATGAAAGTTTCCAAAGTGAGAACTCTCAGATTTAACACATAAACGCAGCCTAGTCTGAGCCGTATTAATCTCTGCAGATAATGTAAATTTCGTAGCCCATTCCTATTCTCCTACTCTTCCAGGTTTTATTCATTTTAATTTTAATCTTTCTAAAAGTAACTTTTTTGTAACAGATATCAGAATTACATATATTAAAATAAATATATAGATATTACTAGTAACGGATATAATAATAATACAGATATATAAAAATACAGATATATAATAATACAGATATATAAAAATACAGATATATAATAATACAGATATATAAAAATACAGATATATAAAAATACAGATATATAAAAATACAGATATATAATAATACAGATATATAAAAATACAGATATATAATAATACAGATATATAAAAATACAGATATATAATAATACAGATATTAGTAGTAATAGATATTAGAATAAAATATTTAATTGTGCATATAGTTCAATATTTCCCATATTAAAAAAATGTTAAATATTTCTGTACAAATTGGTTAAATAACTATTTTTTAATATAAACTAAATGCTCCAATGCAAATTTTGTCATGGTAATTGGCTTGCGAATCAGTCATCTGCAACAAACAAACCAAATAAAAATCGACGATGAAAATTGTTTTCAAGTGTCGTAAGTATTATTTCAGAATATTTTTTGAAAATGATTGTGAAGGAGATAAAAGGTCTCCGATGACGCATCAAGGGGTCATGGGTTGCAAATGCAATAAGAAATACTACTAAAATCGATACATTAGATATTTTGTGGTGATGACCGGGAAACTTCTCCTCAGAGAATGCATAAAAGAATATTTATACAAGGTGCTTTTTTTTTTCTTCCGAAAATTTTGGAGAGAGAAATGAGAACAGGGATCATTGATGACTCATTTTGTTGTCACAAACTTCCATGTGAAATAAAAGCGAAATCGGTAAAGTGATTTTGGCTGGAGATTGGTTGTTTGTTTTTATATATTAGATATATATTTGATTTTTGAAAGTTGAAGACAGCTTACGTCATTGTTTTGTTTTCCGCCAATATAATATTCCACTCAATTTTGAATACAAAAGTATTGATCTTCTGGAATTTGATATATATATTTACTGAGCGAACAACTGATAGCTGAGGACAGCTGCAATTATTATGAAATTTGTTAACGATATTCGATTTTAATTAAAATAAATCCTATCCTTGTCAATCAAACGATATCCCGAAGCTAAATTGCCATTAAAAAATCACAACGTTCCCAAAAGTTCTGGACTTTATGCAATTATTTGCCTAAATAATAATTCGATGTTGAGCCTAATCAAAAAAATTGTCAGATGCAGACACCAGGTTTCTTTCCTTGCTTGAAAATGAATCTATGGTGGCTAATAATGATTTCCTACTTTCCGGGAGCTAAAGATAAAAATCATTTGCAATGCAGGAGTAGAATTAGGATATTGATG